>NC_064629.1:880713391-882195891 GCF_023864275.1 Schistocerca cancellata | reverse complement strand
GAATATGTATGGGGTAGGTTTTGCATATAGGTCCATTGCAGAGATATGAACCATGGGAGCAAGGGGTTGAGAGAGGTGGGGAGGATATTTCTCATTTTAGAGTGTGGTGAGAGGTAGTCAAAACTCTGGTGGAGAACATGATTCAGTTGCTGGGTGGTAACAAGTCATGAGTGGGGTGATGCTTTCCAGTCGGTCAGTGGATATGTAGAGTATGGTACATGACTGGTGACTGGGGAAACAAGGCATTAGAGATCTGTTGCTGGACAAGATGAGGAGGGTAATTTTGGACTGTGAAGGCCTCAGCAAGACCCTCAGTATATTTGGAAAGGGGCTACTCATCACTGCTGATGCAATGACTGCATGTGGCTACACTTATGGAAGGGATTTCGTGGTGTGGAATGGGTGACAGTTGTCAAAATGGATATATTGTTGGTGGTTTGTAGGTTACATATGGATGGAGGCATAAGGTGATGCCATGCAGGTGCCCATGGCTGTACCACAGATTTATTTATAGGTGATGCCATAAAAGGAGAAGTAATGTTGGGTGAGGATATCATTGATTGTGGTGATCTGAAATTAGATTGTAGGTTTGGAGTCAGTTGGGCACAGTGAAAGGTAGGATTCAGTGGCAGTAAGGTCATGGACACCAGTCTCTATTCCCATCCTAGCACCCATTCCAGCCTCATGCATGCCTTCTGTACCCCACCTCCCTCAGTGCACCTACATAGTCCTCCCCCTTCTCTGCTTCTCTCCTCTCCCTCCCTCCCCCCTGCCTCCCTCCCTCCATCCAACTCTCACCCCCCTTCCCCCTACCAATAGCTGTTAATATTATCTAACAGTCTACTTTCAATGTGCCTGTCTGACACTTACCTCCTCTATGTAGTGAGTAGAAATCTATCCTATTTCATATTGTTGTTATTTAATCCCAGATTTTCCAATGAATGTGTAATATATTTTTCATTATAGCATTACCGAACTTCTGGACTAAAAGTCAATATTTACACTGTCCAGTCACATTAATATGACCACCTGTCAAAAGCCCGGACAACCAACTTTTGCAGTCCGAGCCACTGCGAGATATGCAGGAAGAGAATCAGTGACATTCTGGAAGGTACCAACAGGGATATGGAGCCATGTCAGCTCTAGTGCCACAGTCAGCTGTGCTAGGTTCCTTGGTTGAGGATTCACAGCACGAACAGCCCAGTTGATGGGGTCCCACAGATTCTCGAATGAGTTTGGTGGCCAGGGGAGTACGGTAAACTCATCCAGGTGCTCTTCGTCCCACACATATACACTAGGAGCTGTGCAACACATTGCATTGTCCTGCTGGTAGATGCCATTGTGCTGAGGAAAAACAAACAACATGTAGAGGTATACATAGTCCCTAAAGATATATGCAAACTCATGTTGATCCATTGTGTCTCCCAGAATGACAAGATCATTCAGGGAATTCCATGAAAACATTCCCCTGACCATAACGTGCCTTGATTGTTGCAGGGTGTTTGCTTTCAAACATTTCATGCTGTACATGTCAACAGCCGTCTGTCCAGTGGAGCATAAAAAGTGTTTCATCTGAAAACGCCACCTGTTGCCACTCAGTGGATGTCCAGTTGCGTTATTGGCATGCAAATTACAACCTTCATTGCTGATGAACAGCAGTCAGCATGAGTGCATGAACCAGACACCTTCTGTGGAGGGTGGTACGCAGCAATATTCACTGAATAGTCATTGAGGAGACAATGTTGGTAGCTCCTCGGTTCATCTGCGTCGTCACTTGCTCAACAATTGCACTTCTATTTGCCCATTGTCTCTGCAGCCATCATTCACACCTGTCATCTGTGGCCTAAGGTGCACCACAGCGCTGGTTTGGATAGTGCCATTTTGCAATGCACGGTATACTTTAACCACAGCGGCAGTTGAACAGTTAGCAAATTGAGCCATTTCAGAAATACGTACACCCTTGGCCCAAAAGCCAATGATCATGCCCTTTTGGAAATCACTCTGTTTCCACATTATGACCACTACTGCACTGTTTTCCACATCTGCATCCCTGCCATTGGCCATCTGTGAGTGGTTTTTGCAAGTTGATGTTGAACATAAGCAGTAGTCATATTAATGTGACTGGACCGTGTGTAATAGCTTATCAGATATAGTCAGATAAAATTATCTGCCCTGTTGATGCTCTATGATAGCTATCTATGATACATCCAGGAGCTCTTTAGGCAGCCCTGACTGGGGTCCCATATTCTGGTGATGGATATGGTGCCAGTGACGCTACAGGAGGATGACATTGGGACAAAATAATTCATCAGTTCTTCAGCAGTGAAGAAGTTGTAGGTGAACATAGTACAGGTTTCATCACATTTAATTCTCACACTTACCCAAGTATTTTTATGTTTAACTCACTCAAGATCATCACTTTCTGTGCAGCACTGAACACAACACTAAGCATCTCATTAAGTTATGCTTTCTGTCATAGTCACTCAAAAGTATATATAGAATATTCCAACTTTATAGAGCTCCATGTCTCTGACAGCGTGGTGCAAATTACAGTTCAGAGAAATATTCTGTGCGATGATCACCTATCTATGGTAGCTGAACGCAGTTTTCTTTGTGATTGCCCTACCCCTGCACTCATACATATCACTTTATGTTGTGTTTATATGATGTAGGTGTGTACAAGACCTGTAGTCTGCTGCAAAATGACAAATGGTGTGAAAGTGGATAATATGCTTTTTGCTAAGGTACTCTCTAACTTTGAGAAGAAAGTTTGAGTCTTGAAGTTTTTATTCCATTTACCACAATTTTCCACTCCTTCTTTCCTTATTCTGTTTGGTGTGAATGTTCTTATTGTTTCTAAATTGGATGTTCACAACCAGGGTGATACTTCAAGATATCTGAGATACCTTTGGTGTGAATTTTCAAAATCCCAGAAGAGCCTCTACTGGAGTCACACTCGGGAGCTCCAGTCACCCAGATGAGCACCCCGTATCATATTCACCAAAAGGTCACCCTGTACTATTCATAAGAAAGTTGTAAAGCCAGTGATGAAGATAAAGATATCACCATGATAGGCCTCCATAGCATTGAGGCCAATTTATAATCTGAGTAACATGCATGTGTATTGCTTTGTGTGTCACTTTTATGTGTGCTGTGGCAAATGCACGTTTTTGTCTAGATGTATACCTAATAATCTGTCAATGTAGCTTCATCTATCCCCCCCTCCCCCCCCCCCCCCCCCCTCCAGGTTGAATTTTAGGATGGATAAGTTTCCAAGAGTGTATATGTAGTCATATGTGTAGCTATGCTCAATTTATTCTGTACACCTTGTGACTGGATGTGCAGAAGACACCACATAATCTGGCCTCCATTGTAGCTCTGGGGTCTGCAGCTACAGCTTGTAGATCATCTGCATGGATCACAACCCCTTCCCACACTCTAGCCATTTCCACTTGTACTAGAAGAGGCTTCAACACATTGTTACAAAATACATGCCCACATGTCAACAGCAGAGGGTGTACGTTGGCAGTCTTCTTAATTACCATATAATTCTGAAGTCTGCCTGATAAACATATCAATTACAAACTTCCTGGCAGATTAGAACTGTGTGCTGGGCCGAGACTTGAACTCAGGATATTTGCCTATTGCTGGCACGTGCTCCATCAGCTGAGCTACCCAAGCACAACTCAGAACCTGTCCTCACAGCAGCTTTACTTCCTCCAGTACCTCATCTCCTATCTTCCCAACTTCCCAGATACCAATTACAGTTATTCAAGACCCATTGGTGTTATCTTCAGGTGTGTCTTCACCAAATGAGTTACATTGTTCTGGTGTATACTTTACATTTTATTTTTTACTTGTTTTGCGTATGTTCCAAAGACACGTACAGTGATAAGCTCAGAATGAATGTGTGATCTTGTAGTCTCACTAGACATATTCATGAATCAATCAATATAATTAAGTATACTTCCAGTGGGGACACCAGGTTAGAGTCAAGTAATACATCTGCCAGCACCAGGGAATGTGGGTAAACAAAAGCCGCAGATTAATGACTGCAATGAACTGTCTTGGCCTTACTTTTCTCAGCCTGCTGATGTGTACTATAAACCTATAAGAACTTTTGGAGATTTAAGATTTTGAACAAAAGAAAATTTGCGTTTTAGATAACTACAGCCAGGGGAGAGCACTAGGACTGAGGTGAATTATGTGATCAGCATCATAAATCCAATAGCTTAAAAGCCGTTAACTGATATAATTTCATATATCAAGATTTGTGTCTGAGAAGAAAACATAAAGGGGAATTCAATGTTTAGAAATAAAATCCATACTTAAAGTCCAGATAATATGCGCAAAAGGTAGTAGTGTGTGTTATCAGAAACCTCTTAGCATAATGATGTAAATAACACAATGTTGTGTGAAAGTCATAATAAAATATATAAAAATTAATATGGAATATATTAACAGAAAACTTTTCAACATGATAAAGCAAATAAAAGATGACTTCTGGTAAAATATGTTTAAAGAAACAATAATTGTTTTATTAAAAGTTACATGCTCTATCAGCTGAGCTACCCAAGCACAACTTTTTTGTGCAAACTAAAACATATTATGTGTAAAAATTTATTACTGTCATTATCTTTTGTTCACAAAACAATGGTTTACAGTGTGGCTTATACGAAGAACCAGTAATTACCCTAATAGGTTTTTTATGCAGTATTAAGATGTCATGCTCACAACTAGAGTTTCCCCATAAAATAATACCATATGTCAGTATGCTTTGGAAGAAAGGAAAATGGGATGTCCTAAGATACTTTTTGGGTACACAATCCATAAGACACCTTAAAATACAAATTACTCGTGAAAGCTTACCACTAATATATTGCACATGTCGACCCCAAGATAACTTATCATCTAAATATGCCACTAAAAATGTATCATAACTAGGATCATCTGACAGAAACTTGCCTTTCAGACTAAAAACCATGTGCTGTGTTTTGTTGTCATTCAATAAAAAGCCATTTGCTTTAAACCAGTTGGAAGCTTGGTGCATTGTGTTTGGAACACAACTTTGAAGGCTACCGAGATCATTACTACAATGAAGAAAGAGTGTATTATCTGCATATAGAACTGTACTAGACTTTATAAATGATGGTAGATCATTGATCATTATTAGGAACAATAAAGGGCCCAATAAAGATCCTTGGGGAACACCTACCTTAACTTGTTCTATTTTGGACATTTCCTTCCAACACAGACAATTTGTCTATAGTTCTGTAGATGCAATTTTACACTGAATAGCCAAAGAAACTGGTACACCTGCCTAATAACATGTAGGACCCCATAAGCACACAGAAGTGCCACAACACAACATGGCACATACTCAACCAATGTCTGAAGTAGTGCTGGAGGGTAATGACAGCATGAATCCTGCAGGGCTGTCCATAAATCTGTAAGAGTATGAGAGGATGGAGATCTCTTCTGAACAGCATGCTGCAAGGCATCCCAGATATGCTCAATAATGTTTGTTTCTGGGGAGTTTCCGTAGATTCATGAGGTTGTCTCCATCTGCTTGATACAATTTGAAATGAGACTCCTCTGACCAGGCAACATGTTTCCAGTCATCAGCAGTCCAATGTTAGTGTTGACAGACCCATGCAAGGTGTAAAGTTTTGTGTCATGCAGTCATCAAGGGTATACGAGTGGGCCTTCAGCTCCTAAAGCCCATCTTGATGATGCTTCGTTTAATGGTTCACACACTGACACTTGCTGATGACCCAGCATTGAAATCTGCAGCAATTTGTGGTAGGGTTGCACGTCTGTCGTGTTGAATGATTCTATTCAGTCGTCATTGGTCTTATTCTTGCAGGATCTTTTTCCAGCCACAGTGATGTCAGAGGTTTGATTCAACTGGATTCGTGATACCCATGATACACTTGCGAAATGGTTGTACAGGAAAATCCCCACTTCATCGCCACTTCGGAGATGCTGTGTCCCATCGCACATGCACTGACTATAACACCATGTTCAAATCCACTTAAATCTTGATAACCTGTCATTGTAGCAGTAGTAACCGATCTAACAACTGTGCCAGACACTTGTTGTCTCATATGGGTTTTGCTGACCGCAGCACTATTTTCTGTCTGTTTACATATCTCTGTATTTGAATACACATGCCTATACCAGTTTCTTTGGTGCTTCAGTATAATAATTTAAGGCTGTTACCTTCAGTGCCTTGTAATTCAATTTTTTCCAGAAGTGGTGTGTGCTCTACACAGTCAAAAACCTTACTTAGATTGCAAAAAGTGGCTTGAGGAAAGTCTTTATCCTCAAACTCTTGATGTGTGCATTTGACTACAAAGTCTATAGCATCAACTGTTGACAAATGTTTCCTAAAACCATACTGTGATTCACTAATTATTCCTAGATTTTCAAAGTAAACATATAATTGTTGGTAAATTACACATTACAGTCCTTTAGAAATAGCCAGGACTTAAGAAATTGGCTTCTAACTCATTAGGAAAATATCCCTCAGCTATGCACTTGTTTATACAATATGTTAAGGAATACACAGTACAATCTATTACTTTATTTAGTATGTCAGAAGATATGCCATATATATCTACATTGTCTGATGGTTTCAGCTGTTTTACTATTCTTAGGGCGAGAATAGGAGGACCTCGGAGAAGGTAGACATGCATGTATCAGCTGGTGGTTTACAAACATTTTTTGAAAGGTTCTCTGATGAACTAATATCAGGTTTGATAACAGAATTTCCTACTTCCTCAACTGATTTAATAAAATAATCATAGAATTTTTGGGGACATATATTAATTTTATTGTTTCTTTCATTTTTAGCAGTACTATTTATTAGATTCCATGTGGCTTTGCACTTGTTAGTGGAATACTCAATATTGCTGCAATTGTGTGCTTTTTTGCTTCCACAATGGCATTTTTGTAATCATTCCTATATTTAAGATAGTCTGATCTGGCATGGTCAGTCTTCAGACTTATATATACATTGTGCAACAGCATAACTTGCTTTTTCAGATTTGTTAATTCATCACTATACCATGGATTTTGTTTATGTGTGGCCTTGCTTTTGAAGCCTTTGTTAATTATTCTGCACTTCTTTATGGGAATGCTGTCATTAAATTGTGTCAAAGAGCCTTTCAAATGTTAGCTTTGCTGACAAATCATTACACAAAGTATAATGTGTGTCACCATAACACTGGCCAAATCAGTCTCTGTCTGCAAGGGACTTACGAAACCAGACAGCTTTATCATTTGTGACATGGCCCATGATTACAACTTTTGGGACAGGCCTTGCAATATTACTCTTGTCAGCAGAGAACCTAATTTTACGATTTAAGGATACAGAATCATGATCTGAGAATGGAAATTCTGTCACATCACATGATTCTTCTGTATCTTCAAAATTGCCAAACATGTTGTCAAGATATGCTTCATCTCTTGTGGGTATATTATTGATAAAGTGTAAACTGCACTGTCTTAGAAGATTTTTCAGCTCAATAGCACTACATTTGTGTGTCATTACATCAAAATCTGAATTCAGATCTCCATTTATTACAAAGTCATAATGCAACCATTTTGACTCTCAAAATATATGTAACAGCATGTCCAGTTTTTCTAGAAATACTCTGGTGACCTTAGGTGATCTGTACAAGGATAATATTATTAATTTAAAACTATCAGTGACTATATCAGCAGCTTCAAAACTTTGTTCATCAGGCAAATACTCTAGATCCAACCTATTAAAGGAGCAACTGAGTGACTGGTTAATATAGATTGCTACAGAATCTCTTCTATGCACTTTACTACAGTAACTATAAGGGGCATTCAAATGAAACCTGGTTAGTAGTGTAAAGTAATGGTAACAATTTTACTAACTCAAAAATGTAGTTATACACAGTACACGTACTCAAAAATAGTCACCAAAACAGTTGGCCCGTTTATCCCATTGTGACACTAGCCAGTCGATTTCATCCATTCTTAAAGAAGCTAGTAGGCTGCTGTCGGATCCAGGCGTGGACGGGGGTGGAGGTCCACGCTGATATCCACTAACTGATGGATGTCGTCCACAGTGATTCTGCAGTTGTCCAAGACTAAAGCATTCTCTTCCGCAAAAATTTCCTGTGTGATGAAACAATGAGCCTGCCCGGACAAGCATAGTCTTTCAGTGACTTGCGCCCCTCGAGGAATCGTTTGTGTCATTCCACAATGCTTGAATGACTTGGACTGTACTCACCATTCACATCCTTCATCTGTCAATACATTTTATGGCCTCTAACTCCCTCTGCCGCCAAAAATCGAATCACTTCTCATTGTTCCTGCTTACTTGCCTGCATGTTCGGTAGTGGACAATAACTTGTGTGACCACCTTCTCTTCAGCGTGAAAACACACTGGCACTATGCAACATCAAACAGTGTACACACAACAGTTTCTCTACCAACAGATGGTGCCACCATACTCGCAGTTACGTGGCACCACCTTAAGTGTAAGGCGTAGATGCACAGACCAGTTTTCATTTGAATGAACCTCATATTTGCTGTATTATAGTTATCAAGTATCACAACTGTAAGTCCACCATCAGTACACCAATATTCACTCAAACAGAAAGTATGAAATTTATTATCTATGCCAAAAGTATTCACAAAAAATTCTTTATTTTTTATTCCTTGAATGTTCAGGTGGAAAATTTTAATATCAAAATTGTTATTCCATTCAGACTGAACCTTTTGGTGAGAAACTATAATATGTTTTACACTCCTTACCTTATGGGCTTCTTCATCTTACTGCATTCCACTAAAAAATCATTTAGACTGAGAGGCAGATAGCTCAAAACAATGGGTATGATAGTAACATAGTCACAAACCTGAACAACAAAATTAAAAGAAAATTAAAAGTAGAAAGTACAGAACCATTGAAAACATTATAACAGAACCAAACACAATCACAATCACTCAGTACCATAACTACTACACTAAATAATTAGGAAAACATAAGAGAAAACCCAATATGGCACACAATGACATACAAACCCAAACTCACACATAAAATCACCAACATTTTCAAAAGACAGGGAGTAAACATAGAATACACAACAGACAATCCAAAAATACACCCAGAAACTAGTGTAACACTTGTGATGGCAGTTACATAGGACAAACGGGGAGAACATTTGATGTTGGATACAAAGAACACTCGAGAGACTGGAAATGTGGGACAAACCACTCCACATTTGCTGAACACATAAGAGAACATAATCTAATCCAACTACTAGAGAAGGAGACATGAAAATAATTAGGATCAACAACAAAAAAAACACCTCTGCACCCTGCAAGAAAACTACCACATACAGAAAACCAAAGCAGAAAAGAAAACCATGTTGAATGATGAAGTACATATACCAAACAACTCATTGTTTACACTAATAGATAAAATAATAGAATAACACAACAGAGTACTATAATAATAATAATAATAATAATAATAATAATAATAATACCACCTAACCCCCTTTCCACACACTTGTCTGTGAATCTCTCCACTAAATTTTAAACCAAAACTCAAATGGAAAAAAATCCATGCATGTATTCTCTCTCTCTCTCTCTCTCTCTCTCTCTCTCTCTCTCTCTCTCACACACACACACACACACACGCGCGCGCGTTACGTTGGCGACATGTATGTGTAGGTAAACAAACCAAACAGGATGAGATACACAATGAACTCAAAGTAATTATGTCTATATTGGTGTTATGTCTATATTAGTGACAGAAGACTGGTAGTGCGTCACAACAACAAAGACAAACAAAATGAAAAGTGGGAAGAAAAATGTTCAAAACACAAAAACATGCTTATGTTTCGTAAATAGAGCGGTAATGCAACCTCTATGTGACCAGATGAGGGATAACACTGCTGCCGACTGAAAACAGGAAGAACTGTAAGTAATCACTTATTTGCATAAAAAGCAAGAAGTGAACTGTTTTATAATCTATAAATAATACATATCAAAACAAATGTGCATCATTATAGATCCCACTGATTATGCCTTAAAGTGAAAAAAAAGACGAAATGTGTCTGGGAAAATAAAATACAGTGCAACAAGAAAAGGTGCTTTTATTTAAAAAACAAATATTTCTCTGCTTGCTGTGGAGGATGGCAACGCAAACAAACTCATTACCTACAGAGAGGCTACAAGATGGATCCAGCTGGAGGCTGCTCTGAATGTACTATTGACTGTCAAGGCTTTTAATTAAATATTCATTTCTTTAACTATATTTTTACAGGAGATCATGCTTAATTTGCTTTGTCATGCTGAAAGGGTTTTTTATTAACCAATCATATATTACTTTTTACATCTTTTATTCTGACTTTCATGCATCATTGTGTTATTTACATTGTTATGCCAAAAACAATTAATAGACTCGTTGTTACATTTTAAAAATTTTATTCAGATTTTAAGTATGGATGTTATTTCTACACATTGAATTTTGTTTTAAGTTTCATTCTCAGGCACACATTTTGCCATATGAAATTGTTTTAGTTGTGACTATGCAAAAATTTAGCTAATGAGTTCATGATGCTGATCATTTATGTACCCCAGCACTAGAGCCCTCTACTGACTATAGTTATATTCATATAAGTACTGGACAGCCACAGGCTGTCACCAGTACTTGCTATGTACCTATGTGTACAGACTGTTACATGATGATGCTTGTATCAGGACACTTTTAATGTTATATATGATCGATAGCCACATTTTTTATGTATTCTTAGATTTTACGGACGTTTATCCCTCAGCCGACTGATCTTATTTTTGTCATTTTAGTGCTTTTTTCTGCTGGTAACATATCTAATGATGACTGTAAGCGAAAACCAGTCATTATGAATTGTGGGGTGTACATGGCCAAGGCAGACATTTATGAATAAAACAGCACAATGATTGAAACTTCCTGACAGACTAAAATTGTGTACTGGATGGGAACCTTGCCTTTCTTGGGCAATGCTCTTACCAACTGAGCTATCCATGTCCCATGCTCTCACAGCTTTTAGTCCACCAGTAAATCTCTTCTATTTTCAAAACTTTCACTAGTAAGAGCAATGTCCACAAAAGATAAGGTTCTTGGTTTGAGTTCCAGTCCAGCACACAGTTTTAATCTGCCAGAGAGTTTCAAACCAGTCCACACTCTGCTGCTAGGGAAGAGATTTGTTCTAGAAACGCTCACCTCATACACGATAATTTTTCAGAGTGTACAGAAATGTTTTCTGCAGAAAGTTCAGGTAATCTGAGAATGGAAATACATCTTCCATTTTTTTGTTTGGTCACCAGTTTAGACAATAATTAACATCAAAGTTTTTTGTTTATAATCACAACTTTTGCACACTGTCTGTCTGGAATGGGTGACTATGCACAGATATTGGAACAAGCCTTCACGATGGATATTTCCTAGTTTATGTTGATGGCACATGACAGATGTGTACAAGAAAAAGTATGTCATTATTACTCAGTGATATTTGGCAAGAAGAGCCTCTACCTGAGGACAAATGAAATATGGCATTTCCAAAATTGTTCCTCTCTTTTGCTCAGTTCACTACTGAAATGCTTTGTGCATTTTGTTATTAGCAGCATTGTTTAGATGAAGTAGCTCCATGAAATTATAATAATGTGATTATTTGACATGTGAATTGGTTAGTATTACATTCTTTCGACTTTTTAGTTGTGATCTACAGAAAAGTAGCAATACTTCTGTACATACTGGTTTGCTTGAAAAATTATATGTAATTTTTTGATACCTTTTGGCATTATCTGTACATAATTTGATTTTCTGTACACAAAGATGTCGCTGTGTTTGCATAACACAGAGTGGGCAAAATGAAACTGGCCCAGAAAATATTTACAGTGATACTGATGCAAGATTGTCTCTTGTTGACAAACGTCACAGAAAATGCTGGAAATGGCCACTGTTGACATCGGTGCAGCTCTGTGCTCGATTTATCAAACTGTGAAACTTGCATAATTTATCAACACAGAGAGCATGAAATGCTAATGAAATATGTTTACATTCCTAAATTATTTTTGAATGTTTGTTGTGCCTCTTATGTATGTCACTACTATCCAGCAGTAGTACCCAACAGTAGTCAGTCATCATATTTGTTGCACATTGCCCCTGATAGTGTTGCTCCAATGTATATAAGGTCTTATGAAATCTTTTCCCACGTTCATCAGAGACTTGTCCAAGAGCACCAGCAGGAAAAGAGTCCAAGTGTGAAGAATGTGCAGTTTTAATGACATGTTGCAACTAAGATTGCAGCAAGACTGTAGTGGCTCATTGACTAACATGTCACTATTGTCTGCTCTCTTGTTTCCAAAGAAATCAGAACAGTTTTTTGAAAGAATTCCAGCAGTCCAGATGGCTAAAAGCTGTGATAAAATCAAGATCATGAATAAGTTGTCTAATTTGAGGGCCAACAAACGCTGTGCTTTCACTTTGGCTTCACACAATGCAGGGAATTTCTGACATAAGCACATAAAACCACGTCCACCTTTGTCGACTGCAACAACAAATGACTTCATAAGTCCAAGTTTTATGTGAAGTGGTGGTGACAAATTCACCAACAGAACATTTTCTACATTCTTCCAACCATGTTCTATTTGTGTATGGGCAGACCATATCTGTCTGTCATAATGACTCTTCCAATCACAGCTATCTCATTCACAAAGAAAACAGCAATTATTTGTATACCCAGACTGTAATCCTGCAAGTATCCCAATTACTTTGAAGTCAATGTGGATTTGCCACTTGTGGCTGTTACATTGAATTTTATTCAACAAAACTTCCATATTGCTGTATGTTTCCTTCAAAATAGTGGTATAAGCTATGGGAACAGGAGGATGTATGTTGCTGTTGTGAAGGAACATCACTTTGATGCTAGTTTTGGAGCCATCAACAAATGGTCACCATTCTGCTCATACATGTTTCATTCCCATAGTACACTCCTGGAAATTGAAATAAGAACACCGTGAATTCATTGTCCCAGGAAGGGGAAACTTTATTGACACATTCCTGGGGTCAGATACATCACATACATCACATGATCACACTGACAGAACCACAGGCACATAGACACAGGCAACAGAGCATGCACAATGTCGGCACTAGTACAGTGCATATCCACCTTTCGCAGCAATGCAGGCTGCTATTCTCCCATGGAGACGATCGTAGAGATGCTGGATGTAGTCCTGTGGAACGGCTTGCCATGCCATTTCCACCTGGCGCCTCAGTTGGACCAGCGTTCGTGCTGGACGTGCAGACCGCGTGAGACGACGCTTCATCCAGTCCCAAACATGCTCAATGGGGGACAGATCCGGAGATCTTGCTGGCCAGGGTAGTTGACTTACACCTTCTAGAGCACGTTGGGTGGCACGGGATACATGCGGACGTGCATTGTCCTGTTGGAACAGCAAGTTCCCTTGCCGGTCTAGGAATGGTAGAACGATGGGTTCGATGACGGTTTGGATGTAGCGTGCACTATTCAGTGTTCCCTCGACGATCACCAGTGGTGTACGGCCAGTGTAGGAGATCGCTCCCCACACCATGATGCCGGGTGTTGGCCCTGTGTGCCTCGGTCGTATGCAGTCCTGATTGTGGCGCTCACCTGCACGGCGCCAAACACGCATACGACCATCGTTGGCACCAAGGCAGAAGCGACTCTCATCGCTGAAGACGACACGTCTCCATTCGTCCCTCCATTCACGCCTGTCGCGACACCACTGGAGGCGGGCTGCACGATGTTGGGGCGTGAGCGGAAGACGGCCTAACGGTGTGCGGGACCGTAGCCCAGCTTCATGGAGATGGTTACGAATCGTCCTCGCCGATACCCCAGGAGCAACAGTATCCCTAATTTGCTGGGAAGTGGCGGTGCGGTCCCCTACGGCACTGCGTAGGATCCTACGGTCTTGGCGTGCATCCGTGCGTCGCTGCGGTCCGGTCCCAGGTCGACGGGCACGTGCACCTTCCGCCGACCACTGACGACAACATCGATGTACTGTGCAGACCTCATGCCCCACGTGTTGAGCAATTCGGCGGTACGTCCACCCGGCCTCCCGCATGCCCACTATACGCCCTCGCTCAAAGTCCGTCAACTGCACATACGGTTCACGTCCACGCTGTCGCGGCATGCTACCAGTGTTAAAGACTGCGATGGAGCTCCGTATGCCACGGCAAACTGGCTGACACTGACGGCGGCGGTGCACAAATGCTGCGCAGCTAGCGCCATTCGACGGCCAACACCGCGGTTCCTGGTGTGTCCGCTGTGCCGTGCGTGTGATCATTGCTTGTACAGCCCTCTCGCAGTGTCCGGAGCAAGTATGGTGGGTCTGACACACCGGTGTCAATGTGTTCTTTCTTCCATTTCCAGGAGTGTATTAAACAGACCATTCAGATCACTGCAGTAACAGAGTGAGTCTTCCATGTTAAAGGATGATGTAAAGGCAGCCTGATGATGTCAGAAGAAACAAACCCTAGCATCCTCGTCTAGCAAATTGCACTGTTTCAGACGCAAACCCAAAAGTTCACCTTTTTGCCTAAGAAAGATTCAGATTCCTAATGAGTTATTCAGATCATTTTGTGTCAGGAAATGTGGCATCGTTTCTTCATAATTGAAATCATAGGTTGCATTCTCCACATCTGTACTAGATTCAACCTTGGTTTCAACTTCCAATGACCACATGTCTGGAAGAACAGGGTCAGGTAAGGAAGACCCATGTGGTATGGGTTGAATAGCTAACTTGAGAAAGGGATACTTGATAGTCTTTCTATCCTTGCCCTTCACTCTGTTATTTTAACCATGCAGAAATAGCAGTCATCTACATGATTGGTAGTTTCCCTCCAGATCATCTGAATAGCAAAAGGCATTGCAACTTTACCTTTTTATTCACCCAACCTTTAACACAAGGTGAACAGTTCACACAAACAATATGTGGTACCAATTTTTGCTCCTGATCACCTAAATTGCACCCAAAATGAAGATCGTAGAATTTCTTCTCTATGGGTGTCACATGTCATCTGCCTGATTGAATAGTGTACCACCCACAGATGTAACAAACATTATTTGGGTGATTTAAAGATACACATGACACTGTACAAATATGGACAGAAAATGCACCACTAAAACAAAACAAAACACTCAGCACAAGGTATATTTATATTGCACTATTTACACTTGTGAATGCACAGCCAAACAAAGGAAGGATGTCCTCATGACTCATAAGAACATGGTCTTCAGCAGCAACAGACAGTGAGTCACATGCACTGTTGATATGTTGTAAAAGATTAATTATAAGAAAAGTTTCTGGTAGTCGCATCAAGAGCATGGCAATAATAGGTTGTCTTTCTTAAGAAATTTACCTATCTGATTTTTATAATCAGTCTTGTGTAATTAAGTATTTTTAAAACTGAGGGTGCTACATAAACAAATAACATATTCATGCTCCGTGTGTGTGTGTGTGTGTGTGTGTGTGTGTGTGTGTGTGTGTGTGTGTGTGTGTGTGTGTAAGGGGGGGGGGGGGCGGTCAGGGTCAAAATGCATAAGAAACATGTCCATTTCCATTACTGAAAATTTTTTTGTTGATCAGTGTTATTTGAGTACACCTGGCTGTTTTGCCTCACAGGTAAAAATCACAGGGAGAGAGGTAAAGTAGTTGAGGTGGGTAGGAGATTGCACTGCCTCTGCTGATTGTCCTGTCCTCATTGAACAACTTTTGACCTTATGACAAGGTTGTTGAGGCAGCACTCTTGCTCCATTCTGCTGAAAACATCCATAAAGTCATTCAACTTCTGTGAGTTGTTTGACATGGGGATAAAACATTTTCTCAACATACCAATTAGCATTAACAGTTTGGTAAAAAAAGATCATATTGTGACATGGGCACAGACATGTTGCACCAAACACTGACCTTGAGATTGTGCAATGGCTCTTCAAAGTACTGACGAGGATTTTCTGGTACATAATGGTGCACATTCTGTGAGTTCAATACCCTAACAAGATGAACCAGGCACCACAATAAGAAATGAAAAACTGAGGATTCAGAAGTTCTGATGCCACTTCACTCAGAATCCATCAGTAGATACACATGCATAGACATGTGGCAGCAACCGACTGGTGCATAAAAAACATGGTTTCCAGCATTTTCTGTGAGGTGAAGTTCTCCTATTCATTAACAAGGGTCATGCCCTCATTAGTATTAAAATATTTTATGGGCAGAAAGTGGCCATTCCCACAGGTAGTCATGCACAGGCATCATCAGTTGCAACAAATGGTACAGTAGCAGACTGTAGTGGAGTAAGGGCTACTTTTCCTCATCATAAGAGCTGTTGGCGCTAGTAGTAAGATGGTGGAATTAGCTTGCAGTTTGAACAGCAGAAGGAACAACAAAATAGAGCAAAAGGATAAATCATCTTAGAAATTTCCTTTATTAATTTTGCTTTTAATTACCTTAAAAGTAAAACTTTTGTGAAACAATTATAGGTGTGTTGTCTAGTCAGAAGCAGCTGAAGTTGATATGAAGATTGTCAAAAATCTAATACTGAAATTTAATGTGCTAAGAAGTCAGTCCTGGTGTGGGTTTCATGTGGGACACTTTGTGTCACCTATGATCAACTTATGATCATACTTTGAGGAAAGATACTATATAATTATGCCACATTTCAAGGGAATTTCATATCACACATGTAACTGAAGTGATGATCAGTATAGATGAAGGAAAGAGAGTTTAGTACAAATTTTTGAGTGCAGGAGCACAGCACAATTAGCTGCCTTGAAAAATATCAGTCAATGAAATCTCTTTTTATTATTCAGGATGATAGCATAACCCATTAGTTACCTATATGCTAAGAATGTTATTTTCATCCAATAAGTGGGACATCTACAAGTGTTATAACCTTTAATCACCAATAATTGTGTGGATATTCAAACACACTCACTTAGAAACAATAGCTGGTTACATGATAACAACTCAGTATCTCTTATTCGACTGCCGTGCCGTGACATGTGGCCGGCGCAGTTTGTAGCTAGGTGGCACTCCCGCGCTCAGCCGAGTTGCGGAGTGCCTCTATCACCGTTTGCGCGTACTGTCGTGGTTGCACTGTTAAATGTCATGGCACTGTCACAACACTTTTGCCCCCTTGAAAAAAAAAAAAAAAAACACTCACTTCCTTGGAGACATGGACAGTGCGGAGACATCCATGGCCTCTTGTGAGGCCCCGAGAAGATCCCGCAGAGAGACACGAGAGTACGGCCGAAAATGTCCAGGACGGAAGCTCGTGCGTGGAACGTGCCTCCTGGACGAGATGATGGGTGAAAACTCCATAGCAGCATCCATAGGTGTCGTGGACCTGGGTCCCGGAGAAGGCGGTGTCGCGACTGGGACCGGTTCCAGCGTACTCGGAAGTGATAGCAACATCGGCTGGATCAACACGTACGGTAGATCGGCAGCAGCAACAGGACTGGCTTCTCGGGCTGGTGGAGGCGAAGGAAGGGGCGGTGGCACCGCCATGGCCACCACTCGTGGGCGCATCTGGTCATAATGGCGAACAACCAAGCCATCATCCGTACGTATTTCACACAGCCGGCGGCCGCGAAGAGCCTTGACCACCCCTGGAATCCATTTAGGGCGAGATCCATACCCTCATACCCACACGTCGGTGCCCACCGAGTTTTTTCCCGCACTAGGGGACACAGCACAAGGCCTGACAGGGTGAAACAGGTGCAGTAGAGTGTGCGGTTGGTGGCCATGCAAGAGCTCAGCAGGGCTGCGATCACCCAGAGGCGTGAAGCGATAAGAACTCAGAAATTGCAGCAGACCGTCATCTGTGGAAAAATCACTAAGGAATTTTTTCATCTGGCTTTTGAAAGTGCGGACAAGGTGCTCGACCTCCCCATTCGATTGTGGATGGAAGGGCGGTGCTGTAACATGATGAATCCCTTGTCCAGTACAAAAATCACGGAAGGCCTGCGAAGAGAACTGAGGGCCATTGTCCGTGATGATCGTGGATGGAAGGCCTTGTAGCGCAAAGATATTGGACAAAGCCAGCGTCGTCGCCGCAGTGGTGGGCGACGGACATCGAACAACAAACGGAAACTTCGAGAAGGCGTCAATCAACAGTAGCCAATAAGTACCGAGGAAGGGACCGGCAAAGTCAGTGTGCACCCGTTCCCATGGCTGCACCGGATCAGGCCACAGAGAGGGCATTGTATGAGGTGCAGCCAGTTTTTGAGCACACTGACCACACGCAGCAACCATGTGGGCGATGTCCAAATCAATACCGGGCCAATAAACGTGCCTGTGGGCCAGGGACTTAGTCCAAGAAATACCCCAATGGCCTTTATGCAACAGTTTGAGAACATCTTTGCGAAGAGAGGCTGGCACCACGACCCGTGGAGATGCGCCATCTGTGGCCAGAAGAACAACACCATTACGAACAGACAGACGAAGGCGCAAGGCATGGTAGTTGCGAAGGGGATCCGATGCCCGGCCCTTGGTCCTGTACGGCCAACCCCGTTGAACAAAACCGATCACCTGACACAGGACCGGGTCCCGCGCAGTAGCCAATGCAACCTGTGAACCTGTAAGTGGAAAACCCTCGACCGCACGACATTCTTCCTCATCAATGTGGAAACAGAGTAGTTCATCACGATCGAAAACCGGGTTGGGGCCCATCGTAAATCGCAACAATGCGTCAGCGTTGGCGTTCTGGGCCATGGGGCGATAGTGAATCTCATAGTGAAAACGAGACAAGTATAAGGCCCAACGTTGCAGGCGGTGAGCTGCCTTATCCAGAAGCGACGCCGATGGGCTGAACAGAGAGACTGGCTTGTGGTCAGTGATGAGGTGAAACTTAGAACCATACAAAAAAACGCTGAACTTTTTTAGAGCATAAATGATAGCGAGCACCTCCTTTTCGATTTGAGAGTAACGCCGTTGCGCATCGTTGAGGGTCTTGGAAGCATAGGCGATGGGTCGTTCCGACCCATCCTCATACCGATGGGCGAGAACAGCCCCTAGGCCATACTGTGACGTGTCAGTCACCAGAACCAAGTGCTGACCCAGACGGAATGTGGCGAGACAAGGCGCCGACTGCAAATGAGCCTTCAGGCAGACAAAAGCCTGCTCACACTCGTCGGACCAATAGAAAGGACGTTTTTGCGTAACAACTGATGCAGAGGATGAGCTACCGCCGCTGCGGATGGAATGAATTTGTGATAATAAGCAATCTTGCCTAGAAACGCCTGAAGTTCTTTGACCGTAGACGGCCGGGGTAGAGCGTTAATGGCTGCAACGTGCTGATGTAGAGGACGTATACCCTCACGGGACAAGTGGAAACCAAGATACACAATGGAGGGTTGGAAGAACTGTGACTTGTCCAGATTGCACTTCAACCCAGCCGAATGCAAAACCCGAAACAGTGAACGCAAATTGCGAAGGTGCTCCTCAGTGGAGACCTTCGTGACAACAATGTCATCCAGATAGTTTATGCAGCCGGGAAAGGAAGCCGTGAGCTGTTCCAAAAACCGCTGAAAAATGGCCGGCGCACTAGTGATGCCAAATGGTAATCGCTGGTACTGATACAACCCACAAGGATTGTTGATGACGAGAAATTCCTTGGAAGAAGCATCCAACGGCAACTGATGGTACGCCTCCGATAAGTCAAGTTTGGAAAAGAACTGGCCCCCAGTGAGCTTGGTAAATAACTCCTCAGGACGGGGAAGAGGATAAGTGTCAATGAAGCTCTGAGCGTTGACAGTGGCTTTAAAATGACCACACAATCGCAGACTCCCGTTTGGTTTAGAAACCACCATGATTGGTGATGCCCATTCGCTGGAGGTAACAGGAAGGAGAATCCCTGAAGCTGTTAACCTGTCTATCTCAGCCTTGACAGGTGCACACAACGCCACCGGAATAGGGCGTGCCCGGAAAAACTTAGGGCGAGCTGTAGGTTTAAGAGTAATGTGGGCTTCAAAACCAGCAGAGAACATGGACAAAAATTCAGAACACAATCCATCCAGCTGTTGATACGGAATATCCTCAGATATGAGGTGCACATCATCATCAATGGAGAACCCAAACAGCTGGAAAGCATCATAACCGAACAGGTTTTCAGTGCCCGCATGATCCACCACATAAAACGTGAGGGGCCTAACAACAGACTTGTAGGCAGTGGAAGCATCAAACTGGCCAATGATAGGAATTTTCTGTTTATTATAAGTTCTCAGATTTTGCGTAACTGGAGACAAGGGAGGGGAGCCCAACTCCAAATACGTGCGAGAATTAATGAGAGTTACTGCAGAGCCAGTGTCCACTTGCATGCGAATGTCGTTATCCAGAACACGAACAGTATCAAACAACTTATTTGTTTGAGAAAGCACACAGTTAACATCCATGTCCAATGCCTCGTCCTCGTCGACAGGAACTTTAGGGGGCTGACACACAGAAGCAATGTGGCCTTTTTTCCTACATGAATTACACGTCGCCCAACGTTTTGGACACGCGGCCCTGTCATGCTGTACAAAACAACGTGGACAAGAAGGAAGTGCGGAACGAACCTGCTTCTGTGGTTGCTGTTTTCGCTGCAAGCGTTGCGGCCCAACGTGATGTTGTTTACGCGAGTGAACCGCCACCACATCTTCGTTCTCCTGTGAAACAGGCAAATTGTCCATGTCGAAAGTTGACTGTGCAGCGCCTACATCACACCACGCGTCTATTTGCACACCAGCAGCATGAGACACTTCAAAGGATTGAGCGATGCTTAGAACTTCCGACAATGACGGGTTTGGCAGTTGTAGGGCACGTTGCCGAACTTCTTTATCAGGAGCAAGCCGTAGAATAGCATCCCTAACCATTGAATCAGCATAAGACTCATGATGAGTGTCCGTGACAAACTGACATTTCCTACTCAGACCGTGTAGTTCCACCGCCCAAGCCCGGTAAGATTGATGGGGCTGTTTATGACACCGGTAGAACGCCACGCGGGCGGCAATGACGTGGGTGTTTTTTCAGTAATAGTTAGACAATAAGTCACACATTTCTTGGAAGGACAGAGAGGCAGGTTCCCACAGAGGGGCTAACTGAGATAGCAGCATGAGGAAATCCAAGATAGAAATAACGACTTACACATAGGAGCGTCGACAACACCGAAAGCCAAGAAGTGTTGCAGCAAACGCTTCTCATAATCCTCCCAGTCTTCAGCGGCCTCATTGTAAGGAGGGAATGGAGGTGGAGAAGAGGAACACAGACGATGAGTAAGTGACGTCGACAACGACTGAATAGCAGCCGTCAGCTGTGTTTGTTGTGCCTGAATAGCTCCCGCGCTCAGCCGAGTTGCGGAGTGCCTCTATCGCCGTTTGCGCGTATTGTCATGGCAGCACTGTTAAATGTCGTGGCACTGTCACAACAACAAGGGACATGGAGTAAGAAATTGAGTGCTATGTATGTCACTAAAAGCAGACCAATCTCAGCACAAGGTTTAGTACAAGTAAGTACTTTATTCAAACAGCAGTTCCTTGTGTGACATATCTACCAGAGCAATTCTCTGGTGGCATCAATACAGCCTATTGATGAAATGTCAGGGGAAATTTATGACCAATCACAGAGATAGTTCACAAGTTTCCCTGTAAAATAGTTTCCTAGGACTTGATGGAGTATACACAAAAAGAATAGGCTGCCTTAAAAGTATTTATAAAGCAAAAACAGCCAAGTTCATCTTGACAGTCTGAAGTATGTGATGTTTGAAGTGTATTTTAAATGAAGACCCAGAACCTTAATAAAGGTTTGTAATTGCTGGTAACTGTTATGTCACTACAAACTCCTTTGAAGCTTCATGGCTAAAGGAAAACTGAATGAAACTGGTTTTTCTTAGGTTGTCAGAAAGGGAGTATAGCTTTGGGTAGATTTCTTGCACAAGCAACAATTTTAATAGCCTCATTGATTGTTCTATAGAATATACCAGTACATTGTTTCACATTATTGTTCCTATGTTGTTTTCTGTTGTTACTGTGACCTTTGCATGTGGCAATGCTTCACAAATATAAAAAATTCATGTTTCATCATACTTCAGTCACTGTGTTGAAGTGTAGATCTTGCCTATAACTATTTGTCAGATTGGAGGAGGGGAAGGATTTACCAGTTCCATTAGGACTGTGCTTAGCAAAGAACCATGGAGTACCAACCAAGCTTTGGGGGTTATGACAGCTTTAATTTTTTATGTGAATAATCTTTTAGGGGGAAAACACAGGTTTGTGTGCTCAAAAATAAACGAATTTTAAATGTTACCTGAATAAATTGGGAGGTATGAAATGTAAATTTTAAAAATATATCTTTTTGATTGGTGTAAAAGTGATTTAAATCCTAAGAATATTGATGGAAAATCCACAAAAATGTATAAAGCTTGTGCTGAATGAAATAATTTTTGTTTCTTCTATATAAAATCATCAGTATTAGCTGCATGGTAATGCTTTTTGCTGTAGGTGTTCTTTATGGTGTTACTGTTGTTTCAGTATACAAATGAGCAAGCTCAGTTCCAGAAAGAGTTATTGGCTGAAAAACGGCGCATTGAAAGTGCTGAAAATGCTAGAAAATTGGAAGAAACAAAGCTCAGTCTTCGCAAATCACAATTACGGCTGGAGAGGAGCATTATGGAAAAAGAGGAGAGGGCAGCCATGCGAAAGAAAATTGCTGAAGAAAGAAAGGTATTCTACTAAATGTGATTGGTTCATTTTGCAACTATTTCTCCTATTTGTGTATTCAGTTCATGCACAGTGCAGTTACTAGACTGTTTATATCTCAGTTCACAGAAATATGTGTCCAGATACTCTGGACAGTAACCATCTAATTACTATGTATGCTGATGATACATCTTGTATCTTCTCGGCAGACAGTGCTGCTAGTTTAAGTAGATACATACAGAATTTTGTTGACAACATAAATACCCATTTTGAGAACAATAATTAAAGAATTAATACAGACAGAAAAAATGTAATTCCCATGAAGTCATGAGCATAAAATAAAATTCATTTTATCAATCAGGATGTTCTTGTAAAAGCATACTTTGTACGTCAGTTTTTGAGTATATACTAATTCACACTAAGGAAGTGACTTTGCTTGCATTTCTATTGAACTGTTTGTCATGGTGTGTTAGCACTTAACTGTCCTTGTGCGGTAATATGTTAATCAAGTCAGTGGCAGTGAATGAGCAGTTTGCAACAGATGTTTCATTTTGCTCCACTGGAAAATTTTGTGTATGGAGACTTAGTCATAAGAAATGAAAGTAAAGCTTCTGATTTATATACTTACCAAATACATAAAATTAAAGGTGGCCACCCTCAAACCAGGAACCACCTGAGTCCACAAACATCTGCATTTGTTTCTTCTTCTGCTGCTCTAACCATTTCTGAATGTTGTTTTAAGAGAACAACTGTAGTGTGCCACTACACAGCGTATCGTGTGGCCAGTGCATTGCCACGGCCTGAGCACCACCTGTGAGTGGTTGCAGAGTGCTGGCCCTGGAGAGGGTGAGGCAGGCAGTTGGTGTGAGCATGTAAACAATTAATGGCTTGAGGAAACAGTTACTGCCACCTGTGGTTGGCTAGTTTGTCCAACAGATAGGTGAAGTGGTGGACTCTGAATCTGAGATGAAATCTACTGGGTGTTCTGTTTCATTGTGGCATTGGAATTTGTATTTATGACCAGCTTGAATGGATTGCATTTATTGACAGCACAAGGGAAACTAGAGAGAAGCTCAGTTGTTTCTGCAACATGTGAGTGGCACTTGGATGGCATATGGTAATATGGTGCCTCTGATGGGTGTATACAGGGTGAAACGTATTTAAACCGACAAACTCTGGGAGGTTGTAGGGGACATCAAAACAAATATTTTTCCCTAATGTCATTTTTTCCTATGAAGAGTAATTAAATCGGTAGAGGAAGATTTACCTGGCGGCAAATTAATTAAACCAACAAACACTTTTCCATTTTTTTATGACCAAGAGACAACACATTAACACAACCCAATTTCAATTACAGTAGATTTTCAAAAATGCCTCCATTGACATGTAAACAATGGTTACACTGTCAGATCGTATTCTGTCCAACACGGGCAAAAACCCCAGGAGTATCCTGAATTGTTCCTGCTGCTGCTACTATCCGAGCAACCTGATCCTCTTCTGATGCAACAGGAGTTGCCTAAACAAGGTTGCGCATCTTTCCCCACACAAAAAAGTCCAGAGGAGACATATCTGGGGATCAAGCAGGCCATGATAGAGGACCACCTCTACCAATCCATGTTTCTGGGAACCGTTGGTCCAGGAATCGACGCACACAACGACTGAACTGTGCCAGCACCCCATTGTGTTGGAACCATGTGTGTTGTCTTGTAGGGAGTGGGACGTCTTCCAGCAACTTCCTCAAATTGCAGCGTTCTTGCCGTGCGACGGCATCCCTGTCCAGGTAATCTGCTAAATGACCCGGTCTCACGCAGATGTTGGTACACAACAGCAAAGGTCGTATGATGCAGGATACGGCGATTAGGATATTTTTGTTGATAAACCCACTGTACAGCTTCTCCATTGTGGTGTGCTACGTAGTACGCACCAACCATATCAGTGTTCTCACTCCAGGTGTATCGATCCATTAGTAAACAGAGACAATGCACTACTGCACTGGTGGACAGCAGTTGCCTACAACTGAAGAGCGTAATACGCCCTCTAAGAACTGAAGATCGTAATACAGCCTCTAACAACGGAAGAGCGTAATATGACCTCCATTGGTTTAAATAATCCTCATGGGCGGTTTTTTAGGTTAGATGGCCTCGGGCAAGTACAGAAAGGGCAACAGCCTCAACGGGTGCGGGGCAAAGTCAGGACATGCGGGGACCAAGCAGCAATCGGTATTGTAATTGTAAACTGTCGAAGCTGCGTTGGTAAAGTACCAGAACTTCAAGCGCTGATAGAAAGCACCGAAGCTGAAATCGTTATAGGTACAGAAAGCTGGCTGAAGCCAGAGATAAATTCTGCCGAAATTTTTACAAACGTACAGACGGTGTTAAGAAAGGATAGATTGCATGCAACCGGTGGTGGAGTGTTCGTTGCTGTTAGTAGTAGTTTATCCTGTAGTGAAGTAGAAGTGGATAGTTCCTGTGAATTATTATGGGTGGAGGTTACACTCAACAACCGAGCTAGGTTAATAATTGGCTCCTTTTACCGACCCCCCGACTCAGCAGCATTAGTGGCAGAACAGCTGAGAGAAAATTTGGAATACATTTCACATAAATTTTCTCAGCATGTTATAGTCTTAGGTGGAGATTTCAATTTACCAGATATAGATTGGGACACTCAGATGTTTAGGACGGGTGGTAGGGACAGAGCATCGAGTGACATTATACTGAGTGCACTATCCGAAAATTACCTCGAGCAATTAAACAGAGAACCGACTCATGGAGATAACATCTTGGACCTACTGATAACAAACAGACCCGAACTTTTCGACTCTGTAAGCGCAGAACAGGGAATCAGTGATCATAAGGCCGTTGCAGCATCCCTGAATATGGAAGTTAATAGGAATATAAAAAAAGGGAGGAAGGTTTATCTGTTTAGCAAGAGTAATAGAAGGCAGATTTCAGGCTACCTAACAGATCAAAACGAAAATTTCTGTTCCGACACTGACAATGTTGAGTATTTATGGAAAAAGTTCAAGGCAATCGTAAAATGCGTTTTAGACAGGTATGTGCCGAGTAAAACTGTGAGGGACGGGAAAAACCCACCGTGGTACAACAACAAAGTTAGGAAATTACTGCGAAAGCAAAGAGAGCTTCACTCCAAATTTAAACGCAGCCAAAACCTCTCAGACAAACAGAAGGTAAACGATGTCAAAGTTAGCGTAAGGAGGGCTATGCGTGAAGCGTTTAGTGAATTCGAAAGTAAAATACTAAGTACCGACTTGACAGAAAATCCTAGGAAGTTCTGGTCTTACGTTAAATCAGTAAGTGGCTCGAAACAGCATGTCCAGACACTCCGGGATGATGATGGCATTGAAACAGAGGATGACAAGCGTAAAGCTGAAATACTAAACACCTTTTTCCAAAGCTGTTTCACAGAGGAAGACCGCACTGCAGTTCCTTCTCTAAATCCTCGCACAAACGAAAAAATGGCTGACATCGAAATAAGTGTCCAAGGAATAGAAAAGCAACTGGAATCACTCAACAGAGGAAAGTCCACTGGACCTGACGGGATACCAATTCGATTCTACACAGAGTACGCAAAAGAACTTGCCCCCCTTCTAACAGCCATGTACCGCAAGTCTCTAGAGGAACGGAAGGTTCCAAATGATTGGAAAAGAGCACAGGTAGTCCCAGTCTTCAAGAAGGGTCGTCGAGCAGATGCGCAAAACTATAGACCTATATCTCTGACGTCGATCTGTTGTAGAATTTTAGAACATGTTTTTTGCTCGAGTATCATGTCGTTTTTGGAAACTCAGAATCTACTATGTAGGAATCAACATGGATTCCGGAAACAGCGATCGTGTGAGACTCAACTCGCTCTATTTGTTCATGAGACCCAGAAAATATTAGATACAGGCTCCCAGGTAGATGCTATTTTTCTTGACTTCCGGAAGGCGTTCGATACAGTTCCGCACTGTCGCCTGATAAACAAAGTAAGAGCCTACGGAATATCAGACCAGCTGTGTGGCTGGATTGAAGAGTTTTTAGCAAACAGAACACAGCATGTTGCTATCAACGGAGAGACGTCTACAGATGTTAAAGTAACCTCTGGCGTGCCACAGGGGAGTGTTATGGGACCACTGCTTTTCACAATATATATAAATGACCTAGTAGATAGTGTCGGAAGTTCCATGTGGCTTTTCGCGGATGATGCTGTAGTATACAGAGAAGTTGCAGCATTAGAAAATTGTAGCGAAATGCAGGAAGATCTGCAGCGGATAGGCACTTGGTGCAGGGAGTGGCAACTGACCCTTAACATAGACAAATGTAATGTATTGAGAATACATAGAAAGAAGGATCCTTTATTGTATGATTATATGATAGCGGAACAAACACTGGTAGCAGTTACTTCTGTAAAATATCTGGGAGTATGCGTGCGGAACGATTTGAAGTGGAATGATCATATAAAATTAATTGTTGGTAAGGCGGGTACCAGGTTGAGATTCATTGGAAGAGTCCTTAGAAAATGTAGTCCATCAACAAAGGAGGTGGCTTACAAAACACTCGTTCGACCTATACTTGAGTATTGCTCATCAGTGTGGGATCCACACCAGATCGGGTTGACGGAGGAGATAGAGAAGATCCAAAGAAGAGCGGCGCGTTTCGTCACAGGGTTATTTGGTAACCGTGATAGCGTTACGGAGATGTTTAACAAACTCAAGTGGCAGACTCTGCAAGGGAGGCGCTCTGCATCGCGGTGTAGCTTGCTCGCTAGGTTTCGAGAGGGTGCGTTTCTGGATGAAGTATCAAATATATTGCTTCCCCCTACTTATACCTCCCGAGGAGATCATGAATGTAAAATTAGAGAGATTAGAGCGCGCACAGAGGCTTTCAGAAAGTCGTTCTTCCCGCGAACCATACGCGACTGGAACAGGAAAGGGAGGTAATGACAGTGGCACGTAAAGTGCCCTCCGCCACACACCGTTGGGTGGCTTGCGGAGTATAAATGTAGATGTAGATGTAGATAGGAAAAAATGACATTAGAGAAGAATATTTGTTTTGATGTCCCCTACAACCTCCCAGAGTTTGTTGGTTTAAATACTTTTCACCCTGTAGATGGCACCATTTCATTGGTAAGCTTGCTGCCCATTGCATTTGCTGTTTGAATATTCTGGCCTGTACTTGTGCTCATGGACAGTACTGTGAGTGGTTATACGTTACTCTAATGCCATAGGTTGTAGTATAGTTTTAATTCCATAAGTTTTTTTGTCCTGTCAATGTTTTGTAAGATTGCTGGATTCATTGGATGCCTAGTGTAAAACTGGATAATTGCATAAGAATAGTTTTTGCAGTTATTAATTCAATTAGTTGCCTAAAATTTTTTAGTTAAGTGATTTTAAATTAAGTGCTGAGCTCTAAACTGAGTTTTGTTATGAAGAGTATGCACCATTGTGTTCAGAGTACCTTATGTAATAAGGTTGTCATTTATTTAAGGTAATTGGGGCATGTACATTCAGGTTTACCTAAAAGTCCTACTTTGTGCCACCATACAGCAAGGAAGTGTTCATTTCAGTGAATTGGTTTGAGGCTGTGTAATTTGTCATGTTGGTAAAGGCTAATATTGTTCTATTTTTCAGATGAGTAGTATGTATTGATTTATAACTTGTATTTAGTGGCCAATCTGAAACTAAAGTGATATCCTGTGGTTGCAACTGCATCACTCCAAACCATTGTTTATACATGTACTGAGTTACCTAGTGGAAACGGTCTGTGACACCTTGTCAGCAAATCAGCCACTCACCTATGATAAGAAATTTTCTTTAAATGTATGGAAGTCTAATTTAACTTATTAATTGATTGCAAGTAATCATTCAGACGAAGAGGTAGAAGAATGTTATGAGACAACACAACACTTAACAGAGAGAGAGAAAAGAAATGCATGTATTGTTATGATGGGTGATTGGAATGTGGTAGTTGGCAAAGGACCAGAAGGAAAAGCTCTGAGAAAATTTGGACTGAGAGAAAGAAATGAGCGAGGGCAAAGATTGTTGGAATACTGCAATGAAAATTTCATGGTAGTTGGAAACACTCTATTTGATAACCACAAAAGATGACAGTATACTTGGATATCTCGAGTTGACAGCAAAAGGTATCAAATTGATTACATAATGCTACAACAAAGGTACCAAAATTGTCTAAAGAGTGTCAAAAACTATCCAGGGGCAGATATTTATTCAGATTGTATATTAGTAATAGCTGAGGTTCTAGTTAAATTGAAAAGAACCTAGAAAGGACAGAAGAGAGAGAACATTAACATTGAGAAACTGAAAGACAAAGGATTGTGAAAAACTAGAGAATGCATATTGTGAAATCATGATGCAAGGACAGGAAACGGAATGCACAGAAGGAAGATGGGATTGTTTTAAAAATGGGATCAAAAAGGCAGCTTTGAGTCAAGCAGAGAAAAAAGTAAAGAAAGAATGGGTAACACCAAATATGATAACGACAGGGTGTATACGACCCAGGACAACCGGGAGATCCAGGAAAAACCCGGGAATTTTTTCATCTTGGAGAAAACCGGGAAAAATCCAGGAATTTTTTAAAATTCTGGGAATTTTTCATTGTTTTAGTTTTCAGTTAATTTTTTGTAATTTTGACTGGTAAGAACCGATATTCTAACAAAGGATATTACTGTATCCCGCTACTGCAGAATAATACTGCAGCAATAAAACATGAACTAGAGAAAAAAAAACGAAAATAAAACTTAAATTGCAAAGGAAATGTGCCATATACAAAAACAAAACACAGTGCTCATACAAGCGTCTGCCAACAGCAAAATGTGTAAAAGGCTTTAGAGAGAGTATGCAATGCTTCATAACAACAAATTGCCTCCCATGAGCGTGACGTCACAACTGTTTACATTTAGATTCGTTTTAACTGTTACGAGTGGGCTCATGCGCATGCGCAGTTGAGTCGATGAGTAGTACTTTCTCCCACTTCTGGCTACAGAAATGTGGTTGTTGGCTGTTGGCAGTCGCAGCAAGCAGCTAGATGCAACTGGGAACAATTTTACTCCTGCGCCCAACCTGACAGATTCATGCATGTGCATCAGGTCCGGTTGTAGGTGGTGTGGTGAGGAGGGGGGGGGGGGGGGGGGGCGGGGGGACAATTCATATTCTTGAGGAAAAAACCCCTGTTTCACAAAGTGCCTAACATCCATCACACTTTGGTACTCATATGATTTTGAAACACATCCCTGTTGGTTTTTGAACAAATACTAAGCTGATTTTTGAATGAATCATAACTTTATTTTTGAATGCGTGTGCATAGTGTAGGTGATGTCTATGTCAAAAGCGTTGTTATAACTACTAGCGAAATCCATAGATTCACACTACTAGAGTGGAAATAAGCAACTAACAGGAATAACAGGTAATAAAGATTACGTATTATCTCCACGGTGTATCTAAGAAAATGAAATTTTGACAGAAAATTTTTGGTCAAATCGCTACACTAGGAAGGGCCAGTTGCACAGTCCCCGGTTAGCAGTCGCTTAAGTTCTATTCTCGAAGTAGTTTGGAAGATGTGTTGTAAGAACATGTGAAAATGCCTAACCGGAGAATAATTGCATGATAACTAAACCGCTGATTCTGGCAGGGTTAGTGAAGTTAACAGGCGAATAAGTTTTGACAGTGGCAGGAATAGTTCCAGAATTAGTGACGACATGATTGTTTGTTAGAATGGGGAAGGAGAAGAAACAGGGACATCACGCAAATTATGGATGAATATAACGATTCCAAATTTATATAAAAATTTTGTTTTACTGATACGTTTCAATCTCATGCTTGAGAAACTGGGGTGTATGAATGAAATGTGAAACTAACATAAAGCTTTTTGCTTGTACTAGGCCTAATAAGCATTTGATATTGGTACTTTGTGATTTATATTCTGTCGTGTTATAAAAATGACCATTTGTGCCAAAAGAGCCTGGTTCATTTGATGTGTGTTAAAATTGCTGCAATATTAGAAAGCCTATTTTGTTTTATCTAGCAGACAGTGACAAAATAGATGTAATCAGTTTGAGAAACCACATCAGTCTTGGGTAGTATTTGTATTAAGAATTTTGCAGTATTAGACTATGACATTTTGATTTTTCATGTAGCAAAACATTTGACCAACTGAAACTTCCTGGCAGATTAAAACTTTGTGTGCCGGACCGAGACTCGAACTTGGGACCTTTGCCTTTTGCAAGCAAGTGCTCTACCACTTGCACTTGCCCGTGAAAGGCAAAGGTCCCGAGTTCGAGTCTTGGTCCGGCACACAGTTTTAATCTGCCAGGAAGTTTCATATCAGCGCACACTCCACTGCAGAGTGAAAATCTCATTCTGGAAACATCCCCCAGGCTGTGGCTAAGCCATGTCTCCGCAATATCCTTTCTTTCAGGAGTGCTAGTTCTGCAGGGTTCGCAGGAGAGCTTCTGTAACGTTTGGAAGGTAGGAGTCGAGATACTGGCAGAAGTAAAGCTGTGAGGACGGGGCGTGAGTCGTGCTTGGGTAGCTCAGTGGTAGAGCACTTGCCCGCGAAAGGCAAAGGTCCCGAGTTCGAGTCTTGGTCCAGCACACAGTTTTAATCTGCCAGGAAGTTTCATATCAGCGCACACTCCGCTGCAGAGTGAAAATCTCATTCTGGTTTGACGAACTGTGTTGAGGTAATAAACTCTTTCACAGAAAGGAAAGCACGCCATGTAAAGCTGTAGCAAGATTAGAGAGAAAAAATGCTAAGTTCTACAGATTACAAATAATGTCATCAACTAAGGATGTCAAACCAGCCAACTGAAAGCAGGAGAGGCACCACAGGACATTTTAATTTCCACTGTCCTGAATATAGTTTTATGGAATCCATTACGAAATATACACGTTTAAATTCTGCAGGGTGAAATACAGTGACGTGCGATAGAAGAATGCTGTATGAAGAGGCAGGGAACTGCACTTTGGCACACTGAAGACCAAGTAACATGCCTTACATTTCCTTGAGCACACGTGTTTTATGTATCAGATTTCAGAAAGATGTGCGCTACAAATGATCAAATTTTTGAAAATTCAATTTTTTTCTTTTCATTTTTGACATCTTATCTCAAACTCCCGATGGAGGATGGCGGGGGGAGGGGCGCCACTATCTAGTATTGCCCAGGTGCAGAAATATTGTAAATCCGGAGCTGATGCGCAGAACAGTCTGAATTATAGTGGGGAAGTGTGTAGTCTCCACGTGACCCGTGTTTACATTTAGTGATTTTCCTGTTTCTTCTTCGTTTACTGCTCTCTCGTCAAATGAAAACAAAGTGGATTTCTGTGGCCGGGAGCTATCGAGTGAATTAAAATACATTACATAGTTACGGAAGGCTAAAATATGTTATTAGTTTCAGATTTTATTTTATTTCTACTTTTCTGACAGTCAAGCATTAATCACATTGGAGAACAATGAAGTTATTTTTGTCGGTTTGCTAAAGAAATTTGGTTTTCATTAATCTTTCCCGGTGAAGCATTCAATGTATTTGAAACAAAGTGTTTAATTCCACACTATTGGCTTGTTTCAACTGCACGCTGCATTTCAGGTGCTCGTTTTCATCTTCTAGCATGTATGGCATTATGCCATAATAAAGAATCAAACACGAGACAATACGGTACTGGTACTCCCAGGAAATTTACATCCCGAAAACCACACTGAAAAGCTTAATATCGGGTCAAGGCCTACTTCATTGAGAATCTGGACATATGAATGTGCACTTTAAGTATGCAATTTAAATGTGCACATTTTAGAATGGTTCACAAAATTCCGATGCATTTGGAGTATGCTCTGATGTCTTGTTTCTTTTATGACATAATGTAAGATCTTTTAATGTTTGACACGTATGAAAATATGGGCTTCCTGCATCATTGTAGCTGAAAAAGCGCGGTGGCGCCTGTTATCTAGCGCTCTCAGACAAATACTGGAACGAACCTGTTCCTAACATGTCGCAGGAAAATATTGTGAATGGTGGTTTGAAAAGCATTACTTTAAAAATAAATTTCCTTTTACACAAGTTGGACTATATGCGAAAACGTACAAAAAAATTTCTTAAATCACAGAGCGTTTGATTCTTATTTAAAAATCAACTCTTTGATGACGAGCCATTTAGAGGAATTTCGAACCCATAAGATCAGACATCTATGTTGTTATTATGAGCAAATTGATGTAGTACTACGGGATGCCCTCTCTCCTTTCTGGTAACTAATTTATTTGTGGAAAACTTCGAGGACAAGTCCCTGGACTCGGCTAAACATTTTGCTGGAATATTTATGTGATATATCCTAAAGTGTAACAAGCGCAAAAAAGATCAACAGTATACATTATATATGAAAGTTTTGCTTTTCTAGTAGCAACAGTATGTATATAAATTTAAAACATTAACTTTCCTGTTCATGTTTTCGCGCTACTTAACAGTGATGTTGCTATTGGCTGAGAACATCACGTGATCTATGGTTTGAATATTCACTGTCATCAGCTGGTGAGATCACGTGACATGAGCTGTGATTGGCTTACAGAAGCGCATCGCCATCTCGTTTTCAGTGGTTCGGAAAGTAACATGCGGTGTTTGATGGAATTCGAATCAAAGATCTTTCCAAAACATGTTTTTTCCCTGAGTTTCGTTTTCTAGCGTGCTGGAAAATTCTATGCCCGTGTATAAAAACATAATCATTCAAGGGATTGATAAGTTTTACAATTCCTAAGGAAAATCTATTGTCATTTAATATGGAAAAAGTGTGTTTTCACCCGGGAGAAACTGTATTTTTAACCGGGAAAAATCCAGGAATTTTTTTTCTTGTCTGTGTATACACCCTGTAATGAAGATGGATGATTGCAGGAAATGGAAAACTGTAAACACAGAAGAAGGGAAGCACAACTACAGGATGTTAAATAATGAACTAAGAAGGGAGACAGAAAAAGCAAAGTAGAAATGGATGACAGAAAAGTGTGACAAGACAGAGAAATTAGAGAAAGAAGGAAAATATTATTTGATGTACAAAGAAGCAATGGATTTGACATTCATGGAAAAGAGAAACAACAATGGGCTAAAGGAAGCAGAGGCAGCAGATGGTAAAATGGTGAGTGAACCCCAAGAAATAATGAGAAGATGGGAAGAATATATAGAATGGCTATACGCTGCAGACAGCCGAGCAAGTGAAGAAGACCTTGGGACAGAAGAAGAAGATAAAGTTGCAGATGATGACAAAGGAAATGCAATACTAACTGGTGAGCTTTAAGAATCTATGAAGGAGATGAAAAATGGAAAGGCAATGGGGATTGATGAGATTCCTACAGAACTGTTAAAGTCATTGGAGAAAGAAGGGAAAAGGGAGTTGATTGAATCGTGTAATCAAATATACATGACAGGTTAATGGCCAAAGGATTTTACAGAAAGTATCTTAATACATATAGAAAAGAAAAAGAACAGCAAAAAGTGTGAGGAACATAGTACAGTGAGCCTGATATCGCATGCAGCCAAAGTCTTGCTGAGGATGCTCAGCAGAAGGCTATATGGAAAGCCGAATTGCATAATAGGAGATGAACAATTTGGTTTCAGGCGAGGAGTGGGAACTAGAGATGCCATTGGGCTACTGAGAGTGATAGGGGGAAGATACATGGAGAAGAAAAGGAAGGTGTGTCTTGTGTTCATTGATCTTGAGAAGCCTTTTGACTGTGTCAGATGGGACAAACTGATGAAAATCCTAAGGAAACAGGGAGTTGACTGGAGGGACAGACAGCTAATTAGAAATTAATATTTGAACCAGAGAGCAAGAGTGATGAGTGAAGAAATTGAACTGGGAAGAGGTGTAAGACAAGGTTGTTGTTTATCACCAACACTGTTCAATATATATCTGGAGAAAATTATTAGTGAAAGTTTTGATGGAAGGAGAGGAATTTGTATAAGGGGTCGGAGAGAGGAGTGTATAAGATTTGCAGATGACATGGTTGTGATGACAGAGAGTGCATGAGAGATGGAACAAATGTTAAATGGTCTAAGCACAAAATTAGAATAATGTGGAATGAAGATTAACAAGAAGAAAACGAAAAGCATCATTAGTGGAGGAAGGGGAGAAAATGCCATACAAAAATAGGGGGAGAGGAAATAGAGCAAATGAATAACCTCAATTTCTTGGGAAGTATAATAATGGATGATATGTATTGCTCAACAGAAACTAGGTAAAGAATTGCAATGGCAAAAGAAGGATTCAAGGGGAAACGGAAATTACTTTGTGGACCACTAAACAAAGACCTGAGGAAAAGACTTTCCAAATGTTACATCTGGTGCATTGCACTATATGGTGCGGAGACCTGGACATTGAGGAAGGAAGATGAAAGAAGATTGGAGGCACTAGAGATGTGGATATGGAAAAAGTGAAATTTGAAGACCGAGTAAGGAATGAAGAAATATTAAGAGTTGGAGAAGGAAGAAACATGCTGAAAGTCATCAGAAAGAGAAAACGGAACTGGATTGGACATTGTTTGAGGAGGGACTGTATATTGAAGGAAGGAATAGAAGGAATGGTGGAGGGGAAAAGGTGAAGAGGAAAAAGAAGATATCAAATGCTGGACAATATCAAAGGAGACAAATATTCAGAAATGAAAAGACTGGCTATGGACAGACAAAAGTGGAAGAGGCTTGACCCATGACAAGACCTGCCATAAGGCAGAATACCAACTACTAATTGATTGCATGCATAAAAGTATTGTTTCACAATTTTACCTTTTTTGTCTGTTGTATAAATGTAATTAATAAATGTTTGAAAGTGTGACCCTGCACTCTTTTATCCCAGAACTCACTCCACACCACCCTGCAGTACAGTAGCAAACTGCTCATCTATTATGACTGTATTGCTCAGTTCTGACAACCTTCCACAGTGTAATGATGTATTTCAAGGTACCCTATGTCAAAGGAGCAAATTTTTACAATTCTATATCAAATTAAACCCCCTGTGGTGTTGGGGGCTAGAATAGGCCTACAGCCATTCCTCACCTGTTGTAAGATGTGACAAATGGAGGTATTTTGATTATTCTTTGGACTTTTGAAGGTTTTTGCTCTTTTTGCATTTTTAAAAATTTTTTCCTCACCTTTTTTGGCTTTTTAAATTCTAGTCCCCATTTTGAGTTTGACCCCCACTTTTCAAATTTTACAGAAGTGTGAGCTGTTTTGGGATGGACACCTTACTGTGGTGCATTAACTCTCCATGGTGCACTGTTATCTTTTGCACCTACCAATCAAGTGGATCTATCTTTGCACCTGAAATGCAGCGCAGTACCTGATCTATCATGATGGGGTTGTAGTGTACCCTCTCAATGGTAGCCTCCTGACAACACAGAGATCGCAGTGCCAATACCTGAGCTGTAGCCCCCTGTCAGCCAAGGAGCACCAGGACTCCAGGCAATGGTTACTATGCCAGGTGGCCTTTGACTTGGTGGAGTGGTGCCCACAGGGAGTGATGGGCATTGGGGTAGATGATGTACAATGAAACGGATCAAACATAATGGTCGTCATGCCAACATGGCTGTCTCAGCAGTCAGGAACAGTGATTTTAATGCAGAGGTTTGCAATCCTATGGCATTTCTATCTCTGACCATGCGTCAAGATGAGAGCCAGGTAAGGAGAAATGGAAGTGGACAGTTTGCCAAATTCTTGGTTTGTTCCCAAACCGATGGCAGATCTTTCACTACAATGAAGCTACTATTTTTTGTTGGAAATATTGAAAATTGGTTTGGGAAGGTTGCTGCAACAGAGAAGCTGAGAACTGCATCTTTGCTGTTAGAAACATCACATGTCAATCGATTGTGGGCACTTCAGGCCATGTCAAGAAGGGAGACATACCAGTCACCATTTCTCCTCATAACAAGCTCAGTATAATTCGAGCTGTTATCTTCGATTGGGACCTAATGCCGCAAACTGATGAAGAGCTGTGTACTAATCTGTCATGGAGTCCATTTTGTTCACTACAACCAGAGGGGACTCAAGGATAATAGAGTGGACACTCTGGTAATGAAATAACCACACCAATCTTTTCCATTTGCCACTTTCTCAGACCTGCCTCCAATTCTCCTTTAATGGAACTGTAACAGCTTCTATTGCCATCTGACCAAACTCCATCATTTAATGGCTACCTACTCCATAATTGGCATAGCACTTCAGGAAACACAGTCTACAGCAACACACCTCCCTGCTCTGAAAAACTATGAACCCCACTGTACCAACCACATTAATGTTGAGAGAGTGTCTGGTGGGATCTATACACTCAGATACTTCCAGTGAACACGTGCCCCTTACACCTGCACTAGAGGCCATGGCCATTAGTGTCTACCTGCCAGTCCAGGTGACAATGAGTAATGTTTATCTGCCCACAGATGGACCTTTCCTTTATCATGAACTGTTAGTTATTGGGGGACTTTAATGCCCATTATCCTCAGTGGGGGCGGTAACACTATATCTCACAGAGGCCAAGTACTAGAACATCTCCTTTCAGAATTGGACGTCTCCCTACTCAGCACTGAAGCTGCAAGACATTTCATTGCAGCCCACAGAACATACTCAGCTATTGATCTCACAGTTCACACCCTGAGTATCTTACCCCTGATTCAGTGGCAAGTTCATGGTGATCTTTGTGATAGCAACCATTCTTCTATCATTCTCTTCCTCTTCCCTCATAGACATCAGAAACATGTTCTACATTGGTTGCTTCAGAAAGCTGACTGGGAAGCATTCACCTCTGCAGCCAGTCATGTGATGAATATTGAAAAAGTGCTGCAGCAGCAACAATACCCTACTCCTCTGGCTCATCCTGGTGACTGCTGGTGCCACAGTGGTCTGAAGATATAACCACAGTTATCAGAGAATGCTGCAGGTTGCTTCAACAGCACAAGCACTTCCCCTCTCTGGATAATTTAATAACATTCAAGGTACTCCAGGTGAAAACATGCTTTTTAATAAAGAAGAGGAAGTAGGAGTGTTGGGAACAATATGTATCATCTATGCTATCCCACATCCTGTTGTGGAGGAAGTAGGAGTGTTGGGAACAATATGTATCATCTATACAATCCCACATCCTGTTGTGCCAAGTATGGACTAAACTCCGCTGCATTTTTGCCATCTGCCATCCATGGCAGTTCTTGGCGCCCTTGTGAATGGTAACATCTGCACTGATCCTGTGGTATTTGCTGAATGTTTTGTGGCACACTTCACTGAAATGTCTGCTTGCAGTAATTATCATCCTCATTTCCTGACCCAGAAACTTCTCACCAAGCACTACCTGCTATTTTTCCATGCACACGGTTCTCTGCCATACAGTGTCCCTTTTAGTGAATGGGAGTTTTGCAGCACTTTGAATGTGTGTGGAGATACGATGTCTGGACCCGACAAAATCCACAACCAAATGTTGAAACATCTTCTTGCCAACAGCATGAAACATATCCTTGGGATTTGTAGTTGCATTTGATGGGAAGGAGAGTTTCCCTCTCAATGGCGGGAAGGTATTATTATGATTATTATTATTATTATTATTATTATTACTATTATTATTCCTGGGAAAGGATACTCACATCTCCTGTATTTGTTGGTGCCTTGAACCTGAAGGGCATATATCATGATTCCAAAGTGGAATTGGGAAATTTGTGGTAAGGTCTTATGGGACCAAACTGCTGAGGTCATCGGTCCCTAAGCCGACACACTACTTAATCTAACTTAAACTAACTTATGCTATGGACAACACACACATACATGCCCAACGGAGGACTCGAATCTCCAATGGGGGCAGCCACACAGACATGACAAGGTGCCGCAGACCGCGCAGCTACTTCACACAGCATTCCAAACCAGCTTTTGGGCTTTCTAGTCAACCACATATCATCTGGTTTGTCTGAAATCTGCAGTGCGCAATGCTTTTGCACATTTTCAACATCTGATTGCTGTGTTCTTTGAACTACAGAAGGCATACAACACCACCTGGTAACATCACATACTACTTGTATCTATACTGCATGAGTGGGATTTCTGGGGCAGTTTACCCATTTTTATCCAGAATTTCCTATCTCTCAGACTTTTTTGGGTCCAGATAGCTTTGGATCTCAGCAACAAATATATATGGGAAACTGGAGACCCTCAGGGATCAGTTCTGAGGGTAATGTTGTTTGCTATTACCATCAATGGTAACGTAACTGCAGTGAGCCCCAGTCTCTGCATCGCAGTATGTGGATGACCTTTGCTGTACTATGCCTCTGCATCATTGTGCACTCTGAGTGCCAACTTGTGCCAACTTCAGAGGACTGTCTGGAGAGTACATGACTGGGCCCTGAATCAAGGCTATCAATTTTCTCCTGCAAAATCATGAGTTCTACATTTTTGCGGACTCTGGGCTGTGCACCCATGTCCAGAAATTTATCTTGGTGATAGGTACTTGAAGTCGTTGAAACTTTTCAGTTCTTAGGTATTTTATTTGACAATAAGGTAACTTGTCTGCCACATGTCCGCTGGCTCAAGGCAACTTCCATGAAGAAGCTAAATGCTTTCCATTTCCTGAGTAAGTCCTCATGGGGCATGGACCACATAGTTCTTCTGAGGTTTTACAAAGCGCTAATTTTATCCCATTTGGACTACCAATGTGTTGCTTATAGGTCAGTAACACCATTTGTACTGAGCTTGATGGCCCCTGTTCACCACATTGACGTACAGTTGGCAATGGGGGCTTTCCATATGATCCCTGTTGACAGCTTCCTTGTGGAAGCCAGTGTCCCACCACTGCAGGTTAGACATCAGCAGCTTCTGGCAAATTATGCAGTCACAATCTGTCAGATGCCTACTCACCCATGTCACTCAAACTCTGTTCCACAACTAACAGTCAGATTGTTTGCGCATCACCCAAAATTGGATAGACGAGATCGGATCTGACTCGATACTCTACTGGAGGACCTCGAACAGCCTCCTTTAATCTGTGTTCCTAGAGCTCCCTCTCAACACCGCCTATGGTCTGTACCCACTGCTGTGATACAGATGGAGCTCTTTTGTGGCCCCAAGAAGGATGCTGATCCTACCCTTCTCTGACACCTGTTTTGTTTGATCCTCCACCATTATTCTAATTCGGTGCGTATCTACATGAATGGATCAAAAGTCAATAACAGGGTTTGTTATGCTTTTGCACATACAGGGGGGACATGTGACACACTCTCTGCCAATTGCCTGCAGTGTTGGCTGCCATATCTCAGGCTTTGAGGTATGTCATATCCCTGGCCACAACAAACTTTCTGATCTGTAGTGATTTCATGAGTTGCTTAAGAGGCATATCTCTGTTCTGCCCCAAAAATCGCTTGGTTGCCAACATCCAGGACCTACTTGTGGACCTTTACAGCTCTGGCAAGAAAATGACCTACATCTGGACACTGAGCCACATAGGCATTCCAGGAAACGAACTTGCTGACCATCTAGCTAAAGATGCAAATACAGTTGATCAACTTGATGTCGGAATACCGGGCACTGACTTACAGTAACAATTGCAACAAAATATTTTGAGACTCTGGGAATTGGAATGGCGGGCTACTACAATCAAAAACAAGTTGAGAGCTATTAAAGGGTCTGCTGATGTGTGGCATAACTACCAAAGTGTTGCATTTCCTGAGGAAGGATGGATTTTACACTAATAATACCCCTCCACTTTCAGTGTGAGGGTGGTGTGGGGGGGAAGAACCTCCACCTGCAGCAGGTACCCCCCATGCGACTGCAGGTTGCTTTCTCCCCCTGACCTTGTTGTGCCTTTAGACCCTCTTGTGCTAGATGCTGCGTGGGTTATCTCTATTTCTTTTACTTATCATTCTACAACTACTGCCATGCCCTTTTTGAAACTCTTTGATTTCCTTATATAGTTGGAGCAGCCAAGTCCCCCCGCCCCCCCTTTTTTTTCACTTTTTACCTTTTTATGTGTTTCCCTCATGAAATGGTGGGACTGATGACCCAGTACAGGGTTATTGTAAATGATGGACCCATTTTCAAAAATTCGTATGTATTCAAGTACAAATACAATGGGAGAAAGCTTTATACCAATGAAAAGAGGAAGTTTCACAGTTTTTGGTGGGTGGCGGCAGGCGGGCAGGCAGTGATGGTTTCAGAAGCGGCCAGTAGAGTTCACGCAGCAATAAGTCTGTCATTCCATTTCACTGTCATTTGTGCCTGTGGAGCACAAGGTTTTCTGTATAATTGAGTTCGCAAAAAATGAGTCGCAAACTGCAGTGCAGTGGGCATTTCATACCAAATTTGGTATTCAACCACCAACTGGCAAAAGCATTAACCATTGGTTTAAACAATTTAAACAGACTGAGAGTGTGTGCAAAGAAAAAAAGAACAGGCTGACCGTGTGTGTCAGAGGATGATGTCCAACAGATTCAAGTAAGTTTTGTGCGTATTCCCAATAAGTCTACCAATAGAGCCAGTCAAGAACTTGGAATACCCCAGCCAACTGTATGCAATGTTCTGAGATGGTGTTTGCTGTACAAGCCATACCAATTACAAATTGTGCAGGCTCTCAACCCCAAAGACAAAGAGAAGCATCTTGCATCGTGTGGTTATGTGCTAGCAAAGATGGAAGATGACCCATTTCTACAGCATGTAATTTTTAGTGATGAAGCTATGTTCCATCTTAGTGGAAAAGTCAACAGACACAATGTTTGCATATGGAGTTTGGAAAATCCACATTCACCATTGCAACATGAAAGAGACTCACCAAAGATCAACATGTTCTGTGCCATATCCTGTGCAAAGGTTTATGGACCATTTTTCTTTGTGAAAAGAACTGTAACGGGAATCATGTACCTGGACATGTTGGAACAATCGCTGTTCCCTCAAGTTATGGAAGATTCCCAGGACTTCATTTTCTGACAGGATGGAGCTCTGCCCCTTTGGCACCATGATGTATGAGGGTTTTTGAATGACTCCCCTCCTCAGCACTGGATCTGTCTCCAGGGAGTCAAGGACCTAGCTCTGCACTTCTGGCCATTGAGATCTCCTGATCTCACACCCTGTGACTATTTCTTAAGGGATTATGTGAAGGAAGCTGTTTACATCCTGCCTCTACCAACCACTCTGAATGATATGCAGAACCGGATCACTGCTACCGTGTACTCAGTAACAGCAGATACGCTTTCATGTGTGTGGGGCGAGTTTGACTATGATGTTTGCCGTACAGCCAACAGTGGCCACATTGAACATTTATAACATTTATCATTATTAAATAATTATTAAAAACTAATTAATTACAAATTATTAAATTTATTAAATTGATACCAAACATTATGAAAAAATCTTTGAAACTTCCTCTTTTCATTGGTATAAAGCTTGTTCATTTTGGATTTGTACTTGAATAAATACAAAGTTTTGAAAATGGGTCCATCATTTAGAATAACTCTGTTGTTTAGTCCTGTACACATAATCATCATCATCATAATCTAACATTAACTGATAATGTTGACTAGAAAAACTTTTCAAAAGCAGCTTAAGCAGTGGCTTATGATGACATGGTCATTACCTTAGAACTGTCATGAAAAGAAACTCCAACTAATTCTCTAAATGTTATGAGTATGTTTTACAAGCACAAAAGAATAAAGAGTGTCTACAATGTAAATGAAAATTCTCAAGAAAATTTGTTAAATTATGTAAACCAACACAAAACAAATGTTTGGATACAAAATTAATGTGTATTTGTTTGTGTTTAAAGATGAGTGGAATAAGTGAAAGAAGTTTAAGTGCTGCAAGACACCGTTCTGAGATTGAAGCTGCACATCGACAGATGGAAACTGAAATGCTCATTTGGCAGCAAACACTTGACCAGAAACAGAAGGAAAGGTTGCAGAAAGCTGAAGACACTAGGCTCCATCATCGTGAGACTTATCGTAGGGTATGTTCCACCATTTGGTTCTACCATTAAAGAAAATGATTTGAATATATGTAAGCTGATGTAAGTAGCTAGGAGGGTAAATATTAACTGCTCATTCAGGTATGGATTATTTTATTCCATCAGAACTATACTGTTTCTGATAGACATCAATTCCAGTCTGTAAACTGATGATAAATTTATTAAATCTGCTGTACCTAAAATACACAGTAATTTTTGTGATAATGCAGTGTCCTTTTAGGAATGACAGAGAAGAAAAAACTAACAAAATATCTAACCTGTATCCAGAAAAGTTCAGGGCCCATAATTAGATGTCAAAATAGTTGGAGCAGCCAGTAGCTAGTAACAATATTCGTCACTCAATAACTACCAAAATAGATAACTGTGTTTAGATAATTACAATGGAGGGGTAGTAAAAATGAGCAGCACCAGGTGCATCAACCAATGTTCTGATGTTAAGGTAATAACCGTTTGTTACTCTACATTGTGGAATTAGTACTATCATACAAGATGAGAAGTGAAACGGACTACAGTCTTGAGGACTTAATGACAAGATATTTGTATATAGATGAGTTTATGGAAGAAGTAAGGAAGTTGAAATGTTGAGGCAACACAATCATCCCTGTAGAAACTTGCTTCTGCAGTTGAGGTCACACATCAGTGTGACAGCACATTACTTGATGACTGCTGATTCAAATCATGGTGGGCAAAGACATTTCTGTTACCAGCTTTAGGATGGTGATGGGAGGGTGACTGGTGACACATGGTTTCTTATCACCAGACTTTGTACCAATGCTGTGGATGAAATTCTGATCCTCTCTGCATTGTGTCATGTAATGAGTGACTTTGACAATGCAGATAATTTTCTATTTATAGGATGGCAATGCTAACTTTGGCAGCCCCCTTGGTTCTATATGAAAGGAGTATGCTATATGCTGCCACCTGCACACACACATTTCACGTTCAACACACTGCTCTGAAGGGAATCAAATGATCTTAGTATCAGTGTGTCACATAGTTAGCAATAAAAATGTATCATTGTGCTTGGGTTTAAACTGATGACTGACCATCCATATGGGCAATACCCAAAGTGTACCAAATTTTGCTAGACTTCATTAATATTTCTGAGAAACCTGGAAATTGCATCTCCAGTGCCTTGAAAGAAGAGCAAGAGATAGGGAAGGGGTCATGAGTGTGCAGAAATAGCACATGAATGAGTGGATGACAGCTGCCAACCTGCACTTGATCATTTGCATGTGAAATGGGTGTGCCCAACTGAATTGTAACAAAAGCAGAAACACCTCAACAGTCCACAGGGTGTCTATATCATACCTTAAATCCAGCTGGCTTTGGGCCAGATGTTATACAAAGTCAGTGTTTGACACACAAATACATTGCACAATCTCAATTTCATGCCTGCTTCTATAGAGATGAGGCACTTGTCAATTGCAACAGTTGCAGAGGAACTGATAAAAACCACTATGGCACAGTTGTGAGGACTCATCAGTGGAGGTTTGCTGTAGCTAAAGGAGCAGATCAATTAACAGGAAAGGTGTAACCTGAATTTGTGAATGACATGAATTCTGAGTTATTGGGAGGTGGTTCCTTTCCTGTTTATTGACACATGTTGGTTCCACATCCTCAATTTGTACATGATGCTCATATTTTCTGGACTCATCATAAAAACAGAACGAGAGGAGAAGGTTCTATTCTTTTACCAGTGTTTTTACCTCTGTATCTGCATTTGATTTACACTGAGGTAACAAAAGTCATGGGATAGTAATAGGCACATATACAGATGGTGGTAGTCTCATGTACACAAGCTATAACAGGGCAGTGCATTGGCAGAGCTGTCATTTGAACTCAGGTGATTCATGTGAAAAAGGTTTCCAATGTGATTATGGTCATATGACAAGAATTAAGAGACACTGAATGTGGAATGATAGGTGGAGCTAGATGCATGGGACACTCCATTTCAGAAATTGTTAGGAAATCAGTATTCTGTGATCCACAGTGTCAAGTGTGTGCTGAGAATACCAAATTTCGGACATTATCTCTCACCACAGACAACGCAGTGTCTGATGGCCTTACTTGACGACCGCGAGGAACAGCATTTGCATAGAGTTGTCAGTGCTAATAGACAAGCAACACTGTCTGAAATAACCCCAGAAATCAATGTGGTATGTACAACAAACATATCTATTAGGACAGTGTGGCGAAATTTTGTGTTTATGGGCTATGGCAGCAGATGACCAATGCAAGTTCCTTTGCTAACACCATGACATTGTCTGCAGCACCTCTCCTGGGCTCATGACCATATTGGTTGGATCCTAGGTGACTTCAACACCGTGACCTGGTCAGATGAGTACTGATTTCAGGTGGTAAGAGCTGATGGTAGGGTTGGATTGTGGTGCATATTGTGCAAAGCAATGGACCCAAGTTGTCAACAAGGCACTGGGCAACCTGGTGGCGCCTCCATGATCTTTTAGGCTGTGTTTATATGGACTGGACTGGGTCCTCTGGTCCAACTGAACCAATCATTGACTGGAAATGGTTATGTTTGGCTACTTGGAGACCATTTTCAGCCATTCATCAACTTCATGTTCCCAAACAATGATGGAATTTTTATGGATGATGATGCACCAAGTCACTTGGCCACAGTTGTTTGCAATTGGTTTCAAAGAACATTCTAGACAATTTGAGCAAGTGGTCAAGAGGTCAGTTTGTACACAAAATCCTGTACCAGCAACACTTATGCAATTATGGATGGCTATAGAGGCAGCATGGCTCAGTATTTCTGCAGGCGACTTCCAACAACTTGTCCGTGCCATGTCGAGCTGCTGCACTACATCAGGCAAAAAGAAGTCCAACTTGATATTAGGAGGTATTTCATGCCTTTGTCATCTCAGTATAATCTTCTATATGGGAACTGTCTTGTCTATGAGACACATACATACCTGCAAAGAGCGGTTGCTTTTGATGTTGTTCATGTAAACCCAGCATGGTTGGAACATATAACAGAACTTACTACTGTCGTGCCTGTACTTGAACTAGAGTTAGTGAGGCAAGGTCAAGTGGAATAGGAGGCAGCTAATTTGAACACTTACTGTAAATGCATTGTGGCTGTTGACAACTATTTTGGCTAACAGATTTTGACTGGAATATTTGTAGATAAGGTTTCAGTATCTGATAATGTACTGTAACTTTGGTAGTTATTCATCACACCTGAAGGTTTGTTTCATAACCATGGCAACTCTGTGCCAATAATTTATTATTCACTTAGTAAAGATTTACTTTGTGTGTGTGTGTGTGTGTGTGTGTTTTAAAGTTCGTGAAGTTCCGTCAGCTGCCCATTCATCCCTACCACTTTTTCACTATGTATAAAATAAAACTCAAGCCCACTTTACCTATATCTAATTTGATAGTGACATGGAGGCAGTTTATTTTTTGTACTTCATCTGTTTTTTTAAAACTTGGTTAAATACCCAGCGAACAATGAAAAACCTAATTTGTGATGTGCTCCACCAATTGGGGCACTTTCTGCTACCACCACAGTTGTATTCAGCAGTAATTTATCATTCCTTGATTAAAATTCAACTGTTTCATATCATATAGTTGTGTACATATTCATGACACTGCTTTTGCCTTACCACATACACTGAAGAGCCAAAGAAACTGGTACACTTGCCTAATATCGTGTAAGGCCCCTGCGAGCATGCAAAAGTGCCACAGCACAACATGGCATGGATTCGACTTAATGTCTGGTATACTGTTGGAAGGAAATGATGCCAGCTGGAGTGGCCGTGCAGTTCTAGGCGCTACAGTCTGGAGCCGAGCGACCGCTACAGTCGCAGGTTCGAATCCTGCCTCGGGCATGGATGTGTGTGATGTCCTTAGGTTAGTTAGGTTTAATTAGTTCTAAGTTCTAGGCAACTGATGACCTCAGAAGTTAAGTCGTATAGTGCTCAGAGCCTATTGAGCCAGAAGGAAATGACACCACGAATCCTGCAGGGCTGTCCATAAATCTGTAAGAGTATGAGGAGGTGGAGATCTCTCCTGAACAGCACGTTGCAAGGCATCCCAGATAGTCCCAATAAAGTTCATGTCTGCGAAGTGTAGTGGCCAGCGGAAGTGTTTAAACTCAGAAGAGTGTTCCTGGAACCTCTCTGTAGCAATTCTGGATGTGTAGGGTGTTGCATTGTCCTGCTGGAGTGTCCCAAGTCCATCAGAATGCACAATGGACATGAATGGATGCTGATGATGAGACAGGATGCTTACATACATGTGCCCTGTCAGAGTCATATCTACAGGTATCAGGGGTCCCATATCACTCCAATTGCACACACCCCTCACCCTTACAGAGCCTCCACCACCTTGAACAGTCCCCTGCTTACATGCAGGGTCAATGGATTCATAAGGTTGTCTCCATACTACCCTTACACATCCATCTCCTCGATACAATTTGAAATGAGACTGGTCTGACCAGGCAATGTTTCCAGTTATCAGCAGTCCAATGTTGGTGCTGATGGGACCAGGCGAGGCAAAAAGCTTTGTGTAGTGCAGTCATCAAGGGTACATGAGTGGACCTTCAGCTCCGAAAGCCCATATCAGTGATGTTCTGTTGAATGGTTTGCATGCTGACACTTCCTGATGGCCAAGCATTGAAATCTGCAGCAATTTTCAGAAGGGTTGCACTTCTGTCACATTGAATGATTCTCTTCAGCCATCGTTGGTCCTGTTCTTGCAGGATCTTTTTCTGGCCACAGCGATGTCGGAGATTTGATGTTTTACCGGATTCCTGATATTCATGGTATACTCATGAAATGGTCATATGGAAAAATCCCCACTTCGTCGCAACCTCAGAGATGCTGTGTCCCATCACTTGTGGGCCAACTATAAGGCCACGTTCAAACTCACTTAAATCCTGATAACCTGCCATTGTAGCAGCAGTAACTGATATAACAACTGCACCAGACACTTGTTGTCTTATATAGGTTTTGGTGACCGCAGCACTGTATTCTACCTGTTTACATATCTCTGGTTTTTCTTTTTTTTTTTTTAAATACCTGGGACCAAACTGCTGAGGTCATCAGTCCCACTCTGTATTTGAATATACATGCCTATACCAGTTTCTTTGCCGCTTCAGTGTACAGAAAGCACGTAATAGAATACATGTGCAGACTGTAGCTATCAAAGCACCTAAAGATTGATTGCATGATATTTGTGCCATTTGACTGTACAACTTCTTTATTTCATATTACTATCATGGTTATGGCCTTAAGCCTTAAATGATTATGGCCTTAAACCTTCAGTGAATAAATAGAAGAGTTGAAAAGATTATCACCTATAGACTGTTACTTGTGTTCCACAAACTTATTATGTGATAGAAAATGAAATTATTTGTAACTGAATGCAAAATTTATGTGTCTTTTCAATTTAAAAAATGAAAGAAAAATAAATACTGGTTTTAGAATATGTTTTTAAATCTCTCTTTGTGTGTCTAGAGAGTGGCAAGCGCAAATAGAGTTGAGGAACTACGGCACCAGGAGAGGTGGCAACAAGTGCGTGAAGAAACAGAAGCTGCTTTGAGAGAATTACGCCAGCACTGTCGTGCACGTGAACAGAGAGCTCAAGAGAAATATGATAAGATGTTACAAGAAAGAGATCGTCAGATAAAAGGACAAAGGTATGAAACTTTTTTTATTTTGCATCATGAATTATGTATTTTAAGATGAAAACTGAATATATACTTAAAGCTGCATCTCTTAGAGTGACTATCTTACCATTCCCCACTCAATATTACTTTCATATAGTGCACGTGATATCGCTGATTGATGGTTCTGTGCAGGTGCTAACTGCCATAGGAAAGAGGATTTGTTTTAAGCATACAAAGTAAGCTGTGCCATTAGCATATAGCCTTTCAAAATGTGGTTTAATGGTAGGCCTCTCTGTGGTAGCCACATTTTGCATGTTACACATCTCCTTTGCACAGAGGAAAATGCCAAGTTGTCTGACAGATTATCAACATTAGCTGCCTTTAGATATGAGAAGCTTGACATTTCACTCTGGCAGGTAGTTAGTATCACTAATCTTCTAATTAGTCCCAGTGTGTCTTTAAGCCAAACCACTTGGTTGAACAGGGAATAATGCTTGCATTTCTAGCATTACACAACATATGTGGTGCATGTCAGGGAAATCAGCTGGACTTACTGCGAGTTCACTATTACCATAAACTGTGGTTAAGTTCATTGACAGAGAAATTGTATGTGTTGTCAGAGGGTGATGACCGTGATTGAGCCCTGCATCAAGAAAGATGGATCAGGTCCCACCAATACTAATATGTACAATTATCCTGCCTCATTTATTTTTAGTGAAAGACTTCTGCTACTGTGTTTTTTACTTCTTTGTTGATTTTCTACACTTTATTTTATTGTTATAACATTTACCAGAAACATTACTACTCACATAATAAATCTAACTTACAATAAAAATGGCAAGTTCTATATTTTTGCCATAGTTCTTATTTCACAAATTTCTGAATTTAATTGGTGGGTTCTTCACGGATGCAGTTGGGACAAAGGAAGGTTGCATGCTCAGAGAGACAGAAGCACTGACTGCAGGCTTTGCATTGAGAGTTGATCTCTTTGTCTTTTTTGTGGCCACATGCCTCACACTTTGGACTCTTCTTCACTTTTTTTACCAGAGGAAGAATCACATCTTGGCTGCAGAACTAGGAACAAAGACCTTGAGGGACTGCTGCAGAAGAAACCTGGATGCCTCCTGCCACTTGTGGAGTTAACATTGAATAAGGTTAAGGGCAAGGATTTTCAGGAATTGTGGATGTGTCAAGGCTACCCCATGCAAATTACAGAACTAGATCATTTGTGCATTGATTTCAGCTATGTTGAGGAGCCTTAAGAAGATCCAGAGTCACCATCTTCTGCAGGTTCAGCTCACATCAAAAGTGCAACATAGCTGATGGATAGTGTCGACACCACCTTTGGTCTTACTGTAGTGGGTAATTACCTAAGGCTCCTTCTTGTCCCTAGTCAATTAGTTAATATGATCATCACAGAGAAAGTTGGAGAGAAGAATCACAACTCTCTTCTTTTTGGAATGTAGGACACGTGGATAATCCTGTTACTGAACGCAAAGATGCTGCTGCAGACTGGGTAGCCAGTGGTCTCAGTGAATTCCTTAGGTAGGTCCTTTTTGTTTCTCCAGATTGCTCCAACCAGGATCATACTGTGCTTGTGTAGGAGTGCAATCACCAGTGGCATGTTGGTGTAACAGTTGCCTGTTGTTAGGTGTCAACTTGATCTGAAAATCTTGGCTATGAGCCATTCAACCACATTAGCTGGGGAGTTCCTTCTGGAAAGCAATGTCAGGTTCCTTCCCGATGTACTGATGTACGCCTCCATACTGGAGGTGTATATGCTCCAGTAGAAGTGAAGACACAGGTAAAAATGTGTTTTTCCAGCCCCTGGTGTATAGGCTGTCCTCCACAACAGGCATGTTGTGTGGGACAATATCAGCCTGCCAAATAAGCTTGCTTTGCTGGGCAGCCTGCACATCAGTGGCAAGAAATGGTTTTCCGGGCCCCACATGTAGGTTGCCGTTTATGACAGATGTGCTGTGTTGGAGCAGTATCTGCCTGCTTTATCAACCGGCTTTGCATGGCGACCTTTACATCAGGGGAAAATCAATGATTTTCAAACCCCTGAGGTGTAGTCTGCCATGCATGACAGGCTTGTTATGGGAATTGTATCATCCTGCTTTATTGAATCGTACTGCAGCAGCCACAAGTGCCAATTATCATGGCTGGGAACAGGTTGACATTGAGAGAGCAGGGAATGGACAGAGGGAGGAAGTGAACAGAAAGAGGAGAGGAGGGGGAGATGCATGAGGCTGATGGAAGAAGTAAAAGGGTGGTGGACAGATGGAAAAGGAAGAGGAGGTGGTGGAAATGGAAATGCTGAGGGGGAGGAGAATATGGTCAGAGGGAGGAGGTGGAGGAAATGGATAAAGAGAGGCAAGGAGGAGATGAAGAGACAGAGAGAGTGGGAAGAAGGTTATAGAGAGATAGAGGTGGGGGGGGGGGGGTGATGTGGACAGATGGGAAGATCAAGAGGAAGAGGTGGATACAGATAGGGAGATGTGGTTTTTCACTGCTGTTATGCCAGTCATGAGTGACAGATGCTTTTTATACCTGTACTACTCTTACCAATATACAGGGCTATTACAAATGATTGAAGCGATTTCATAAATTCACTGTAGCTCTATTCATTGACATATGGTCACGACACACTACAGATACGTAGAAAAACTCATAAAGTTTTGTTCGGCTGAAGCCGCACTTCAGGTTTCTGCCGCCAGACCGCTCGAGAGCACAGTGAGACAAAATGGCGACAGGAGCCGAGAAAGCGTATGTCGTGCTTGAAATGCACTCACATCAGTCAGTCACAACAGTGCAACGACACTTCAGGACGAAGTTCAACAAAGATCCACCAACTGCTATTCGGCGATGGTATGTGCAGTTTAAAGCTTCTGGATGCCTCTGTAAGGGGAAATCAACGGGTCGGCCTGCAGTGAGCCAAGAACGGATGAACGCGTGCGGGCAAGTTTCACGTGTAGCCCGCGGAAGTCGACGAATAAAGCAAGCAGGGAGCTAAACGTACCACAACCGATGTTTTGGAAAACTTACGGAAAAGGCTAAAGCAGAAGCCTTACCGTTTACAATTGCTACAAGCCCTGACACCCGATGACAAAGACAAACGCTTTGAATTTTTGGCGCAGTTGCAACAGCTCATGGAAGAGGATGCGTTCAGTGCGAAACTTGTTTTCAGTGATGAAGCAACATTTTTTCTTAATGGTGAAGTGAACAGACACAATGTGCGAATCTGAGCGGTAGAGAATCCTCACGCATTCATGCAGCAAATTTGCAATTCACCAAAAGTTAACATGTTTTGTGCAATCTCACGGTTTAAAGTTTACGGCCCCTTTTTCTTCTGCGAAAAAAACGTTACAGGACACGTGTATCTGGACATGCTGGAAAATTGGCTCATGCCACAACTGGAGACCGACAGCGCCGACTTCATCTTTCAACAGGATGGTGCTCCACCGCACTTCCATCATGATGTTCGGCATTTCTTAAACAGGAGATTGGAAAACCAATGGATCGGTCATGGTGGAGATCATGATCAGCAATTCATGTCATGGCCTCCATGCTCTCCCGACTTAACCCCATGCGATTTCTTTCTGTGGGGTTATGTGAAAGATTCAGTGTTTAAACCTCCTCTACCAAGAAACGTGCCAGAACAGCGAGCTTGCATCAACGATGCTTTCGAACTCATTGATGGGGACATGCTGCGCCGAGTGTGCGAGGAACTTGATTATCAGCTTGATGTCCACAGAATCACTAAAGGGGCACATATCGATCATTTGTGAATGCCTAAAAAAACTTTTTGAGTTTTTGTATGTGTGTGCAAAGCATTGTGAAAATATCTCAAATAATAAAGTTATTGTAGAGCTGTGAAATCGCTTCAATCATTTGTAATAACCCTGTATATTATTGCAATTTCAAATGTAAATAACAGTTGTTTTATACCTGGGCTACTGGTGTGTGTGTGTGTGTGTGTGTGTGTGTGTGTGTGTGTGTGTGTGTGTGTGTGGGTGGGTGGGTGGGTGTGTGTGCGCGCGCGTGTGTGTGTGTGCGAGCGCGCACGCGCTCGCGCTTGTGTACGTATGTGCCTGTGTGCCTGTCATCAGTTTTCGAACATGCCTCTGAGAACAGTGCTTAAAATTCTACAAAACATGTTGCATTGATATCCACACAAAGGTACCCCTACTATGGAGTTGCTTCATGCTGACCTGCCAGTAAGCCAAACATTTGCTCTAGAGTTTCTTGCTCACACGGAAACGGACAGTGAATGGCCATGGGATTTTCTGTGGACAGACAATTCCCATTTCTGTCCCCAAGGACATGATAATACACAGAATATGGGCAACAGAAAATCCGCTAGCACATCAACTAGTACCATTTCATTCTGGTGTGGGTTGACAGTATTGTTTATTGTAGGTCCATATTTTTTTGAGGAGATGGGTACTGTGGGTCCTGTTATCTGTACCATCACTGGAAAATGCTGCGAGAGTCTTTTTCAGACAAGCATCATTTCAACCCTTCAACAGTGTGGATGTGTGGGTAAGATAATTTTTGTGCTATATGGCAGTCCCCTGTGCATTGCACAACCAGTGAAGCAGCTGCTGCAAAGGTATTTTGGAAATGGTAGAATTATCAGCTATCATTTCCCCATGGCCTGGCCATACAGATCACCTGATCTTAAACTGTGTGACTTATGACTGTGGCATTTTATGAAAGATGCTGTGTTCAGGGCTCCGATTACAAATGTAACTAATTTGAAAGCATGAAATGCACAAAGCATACTGAACGTGACCCCTGAGAAAGTCTGATCTGTTGTGGAATATGCCGCTTCTCAATTTCAACATGTGGCAGAAAACAGTGGACGGCATACTGAATATGTCTTGTGTCAATCTCATGAAAATTAAAAATCAGTTTAACTGCTGCTTTTTATGTGGTTTTTGGCCTCAGGACAACTGCAAACCAGTTTTTCCCATCTGATCTTGTATGACCTTGTAGTGGTGGATGTGGTAAACTATCTAACAGTGTCACAAACTTGTTCAGTCATGTACATTGCACAGTACAAGTGGTTTAATGTGCAACCCACACCATACCCATCCTATTGCTATCAATCTGTCATTTGTAGCCAAACTTTTTTAAGTTATGATGCATGCAGTGCCATCTAATGGGAAAATTTCTGTTAAATTCTTGTTTTCCATAATGTTTCCTGCTTATTCAATAATATTCCATTAAAATTGGATGTCATTCTGTGGAGCAGTTCCTTTTTTACAGTGTTTTGGAACTGGGACTTTAATTATAATCACCCTTATATGGGTCAGTCCAGTACATAAGTCAGAGCAGATGAGAGAGGTGTCCCAGGGTTCATCTGTTGCGAGAGAAATACCACACACATCAGACCCTTGTCAATCCAGTTAAGGGCAAAGAGAGTTACAGCGTAAAGAATGCCTTCTAGCCAGGATATTTGGTATCATAAAAGTAAGAAGGCTAAGAAACATAATGGATACAAGTTGGACTGGAAATAATAAAATAAGGTTAGAGAACCTCCAATCTGTTATAGTCAAACTGTTAAAGAGGGCAACAGTACCCACTATTTGCCAGAGTGCTAACCCTAAAATTGGAAGTAGGGTGCAGCAGAAAAATGGGCTAACAACATCTAATCACATTTAAAACTGATTAAAAGGGAAATGACCAAGGCAGGTGGCAAAATAAGTAGGATCAGGGATCCCCCAGACCCAGCATGCAGTAGGAAATACCCCAGTGCCAACCACATTGCCCCTTCCCTGGAAGTACTTTAAAACATTATAGCTGAGAAAGCAAACAACTTTCATGGAGAAAACAGAGAACCAGTTTAGCTATCCATGAATCATCCACCAATATTAATGGCAAAGACTCTGGAAGGCCATGCTTAACATGAATGCTAGAAGGAGGATTCATTTCACCAAAATGTGATCTGCTGTCTGTAAGGCTTGCAACCACAATGTGGGGATGGCTTGTTATGTAAAATGAAACTATGAGTTAATTTGGTATGACTGATGAGAGGCAACATAGGGCAGTGGATTCCTTCTGGGATGAACCAAAGAAGGAGCACCATATGGCAGTAGTCTCATTGATAGTGCATAGTTTATTAGAGGAGGCAGTGGCCTAACAGACACTGTTCCATCTCAGAGTGAGGAGAGGTCTCATTTGCACATCCAAACCCACGTCTAGGATTGGCGAAGCGAGTGTTGGATGAATAAATGCTTCTCCACCAGTTCATGACTTGGGACACAGAGAAACACAAATGAGAAGGCAGAACGACTAAGGTCAGAGAGAAATCTGTGAATAGCAGATATTACACAGACTTGGGACACAGAGAAACACAAATGAGAAGGCAGAACGACTAAGATCAGAGAGAAATATGTGAATAGCAGATATTACACAATGGCAAGGATAACACTGATCAATAGCTTGAGCCGCGTGGGTTTAGCTGAGCAGTCTAAGGCACTGCAGTCGTGGACTATGCGGCTTGTCCTGGCGGAGGTTCGAGTCCTCCCTCAGGCATGAGTGTGTGTGTGTGTGTGTGTGTGTTTGTCTTTAGGATAATTTAGGTTAAGTAGTATGTAAGCTTAGGGACTGATGACCTTAGCAGTTAAGTCGCATAAGATTTCACACACACACACACACACACACACACACACACACACACACACACACACACACACACAATAGCCTGAAGATTGCTCATTGAATCAGTACAAATTGAAATGCAGTTGAGGGAGGTTTTTTTAATAAAACATAGGACTCTGTTGAAGGCTACTAGCTGCATCATGAAAGCTCTGCACATTCCCAGCAACAAATTATATTCCTGACCAATGGAAGATGCAACAGCAATCTTTTCTCATCCAAGATTTTAGAGCCATTTGTGTAAATAACAGTAGCAGATGCTGAAACATCATGGTGGTGACTGAAACTTGAGGTCCTTGAAATATATCAGTCCTAGGTACAAACAAATTTCCCCACAGAGGGCCTCCAGGTGCATTCCATCTGGTAATCTCACCTGAAGGTGAATTTCAGGGAGTCAGTGCCCCTTATATGCAAAAAGAATATGCTATGTTGGATGATTAGAAAATTGTCATATGGTGATAGCATAAGTGAGCAAGATTTCAATGTGCAAACAATACAGCTATTTCCACCAACATACCTTAGTGAAAGGCCTTGCTGATAACCCTAGAAAATTCTGGTCATACAAAAATTACTAAGTGGGTTGAAGGCTTCTATCCAGTCACTAATCAGTGAGTCTGGGGTTGCAATAGAAGACAGCAGAAAGAAAGATGAATTTTGAAATTTCGTGTTCAAGAAATGCGGGAAGATCATTTGATTGCTGTGCAGACTCCCGCATGAAGGAGCTGAAAACAAGTAAGTTGCCAGGTTCATATTAAATCCCATTTCAATTTTACATAGAGTACTCTGCAGCATTGGTCCCTTATTTCGCTTGCATTTATCACAAATCACTCACCCAGCACAAAGTCAGAAGTGACTGGAAAAAAGCATCGGTGAGCCCTTTATATAAGAAAGGTAAAAGGACGTACTCACATAATTACAGACCGGTATCCTTAAAACTGATTTGCAGCAGAATTCTTTAAAACATTCTGAGTTCAAGTATAATAAATTTCCTTGAGATGGAAAACTTCTGTCCACAAATCAGCACAGATCTAGAAGACACCACTCACGTGAAACCCAGCTTGCCCTTTTCTCACATGATATATAAACCATGGAGGGAGGGCAACAACGAGATTCTATATTCCTAGAGTTCCAGAAGGCATTTGACATGATGCCCCACTGCAGACTGTTGACTGAGGTTAGAGCATATGGTTTAGGTTCCCAGATATGAGAGTGGCTCAAAGACTTTTTAAGTAATGGAACCCAGTACATTGTCCTTGACAGCAAATGTTCATCAGAGACAAGGAAGTCATAGGACTGCCCCGGGGAAGTGTGATAGGGCCACTGTTATTCCCTATATACATAAGTGATCTGACAGATAGGGTGAGTAGGAATTTACGGCTGTTTACTGAAGGCAGTATGGTGTACAGGAAGATGTCATCATTGGGTGACTGTAGGAAGGTAAAAGATGACGTAGAGAGAAATTTCTAATTGATGTGATGAATGCTTCCTCTAAATGAAGAAAAATGTAAGATAATGTGGACGAGTAGGGAAAACAATCCAGTAATGTTCACATGCAGCATTAGTAGGGTGCTGCTTGACACAGTCACATTGATTAAATATCTAGACATAATGTTGCAAAGTAATAAGAAACGGAATGAGCACATCAGGTAGGTAGGGAAGATGGATGTTCATCTTCATTTAATTGGGAGAGTTTTTGAAAAGTATAGTTTATCCATAAACAAGATGGCATACAGAATGCTAGTGTGACACATTCTTGAGTACTGTTCAAGTGTTTGGGATCCCTACCAGGTAGGATTAAAGAAAGACATCAAAGCAATTCAGAGGTGTACTGCTAGATTTTTTACTGACAGATCTGATAAGCAAGCAAGTATTACAGAGACACTTCGTGAACTCAAATGGGAATCCCTGGAGGGAGGATGGCACTCTTTTTTCCAGAGGCACTATTGCAGAAATTTGAGGTCAGTGGCAGAACGATTCTACTTGGCAGAACGATTCTACTGCTGTCAGTGTACATTTTGCATAAGGACCACAAAGATCAGATGTGATAAATTAGGATGAAATGATAATTAAATCAACACCCTAGCTGCAAACAGGTGTTGATATACATGATTGGGGACATGTTGAAAATGTGTGCCCCGACCAGGACTCGAACCTGGGATCTCCTGCTTACATGGCAGATGCTCTTTCCATCTGAGCCACTAAGGACACAGAGGATAATGTGCCTGCAGGGACTTATCCCCTGCACACTCCCCGTGACACCCACATCCCAACATGTCCACACCACTACATTCGTAGTGCACATAATAGATGTTTCTCCATCACACTCATTACTCATGGTAGATTAATCTACCAAGTCCCGTACGAGTTGGGGCATAGCATGTGCATTCACACAAGAAGGTCAGTGGCCAGGTGGCCATATTTTAACTATATATGAAGGTAGTATCTGTTCCCGAAAGAACAGATACCATTGATGACCGTGCAGCTTCTCTAGAATGAAATGATAATTAAATTGGCACCCTAGCTGCAAACAGGCATTGATGTACATCATTGGGGACATGTTGAAAATGTGTGCCCTGATGTGTGTGTGTGATGGGCAAACATCTATTAAGCGCACTACGAAGGTAGTGGTGTGGACATGTTGGGAATGTGGGTCCCACAGAGAGCATGCAAGGGATAAGTCCATATATGTTAGTGTAGTAGGTAGTGTAATAAATATTACAATAAAAAATAGAGCTTTAATAGTAGCTCTGTAATTAGCAGTGGCAGTTGCAGTTTGCAGGAATTTTGCTAGTTTCTATTTTTTTACAAAGTATAAATCTTTATTTAGTTTTTTCTAGTCCTGGCTGATGGTATGCAGTTTTATGTAAAAGTCAATAAATAATAGTTTCAAATAAAATCTGTTAAACCATACTTTTTAAAGTAGCTTCTTATATGTGGGTAAAGATAGCCAATGCTAATATGAGGCAAATGTATGAATCAATGAATATTTTTTGGGATGGTAGTGCACATCATGACATGATCATCCCTTCCCAAAACACCAAACCAATTGTAAAGCATCCTGAACATTAGCAGGTGGCTTCAGTGGGAAACACAATAATTTTTAACAATTCACCAAATAATTTGGAGCCCTTTCTTCCACAAATATTTTGTTTTTATTTTTATTATTTATTTATTTTTTTCATTTTGAGACAAAAAATTCAGCAGATCTCCAAAATCTAGAAAGGAATCTTAACTTTTATTGTGGTATATGACTTACTTTCTAGCAATATGTTACAACTGTACTTCCAGGAAAATGCGTTAAACTGTTATGCAACACACTTCTTATATTGTTACAACATTAACTGCTTTGAAAACTACACATAATCATCACAACTTACAAGACAAGTTGTTACAAACTTTTCTTTCTCAAGTGACTGGTGAACTTGCTAACTGTGATCACACACACTGCAAGTATTGACTAGGCATCAGATTGTTGCTGTGTATTTAATCTCTCACATAATAACAGAGATATTATACCCTGTGCTAGCATCTGTACTGTCTTCTTGATCACATGCTGTATGAACTATCTGTAGTGTTTTACATACAGTGTTATTGTACCATATACTATGTACATATTATAACAATTTCTAATTTGTCCCACATTATGTTAAGGTTTGTGCATTAAAGTAAATTAGTTAGCAAATTTAAAAAATGAAAATAATGGAATAAATCAACATTTTATGACCTTTTTTTGTTTCTCTGATTATCTTTAAGAATTGCAAAATGAAAATAGTCTTTTTCTTTTACAGTTTAGAAAGAGCTATAAAATTCCAACAAGTTCGCCAGTTGCACGATGATTTGGAACGTGGATTTGAAAAGTGGCAGAAACAAGTGAAGACACTGCAGTGTGAAGCAACTCAAAAGGCTGAACACAGGGCAACACGACAAGTTGAGAGCAAGAGACAGCGGGTTGAAACAGAGAATCGTGCTAGGCAGCGCCATCACACACGACTTATGGAAAGGTACCAATTGACTGAAAGAATAGATGAATATGTTATATAATTACTATTTAAATATTATACAAAAAAAGACACACACAGATTTTAGATACTGTCATTTCTTTAGTTCAGGACTTTGTTGAGAGGCTGCTGTTTCTTGTTATTACCAACTGAAGAGGTGTAATGGTTCAGATTAACCACTAGCTTCACATTTGAGAGGAGCAGTGTTCAAATCTGACCAGATGTAGGTTTTCTGTGGTTGCCTACAATTAATTTTGGCAATTTCTTCCCACAACCTTGCACAATCTAAGTTTCTGCTCTGTCTCTATGACCTTCTTGTCTGTGGGACATTTAACTCTACTTGTGCTTTACCTTTTTGTTTTGTGTTATTAATTTTAGAACACTCATATTTTTTTCTGGATTTGATGTTCCTGTAGGTGAATATATTTTGGACTTAACATACATCTGTTCCTCTCATTAGCATTGAGAAAAGAGGATGGTGTTAATTTTATTAAACATCTAAATAGACCAAGTCTTTTGTTATTACCACAAACATAATTTATACTAGTGCTATATGAAATTAAGTAATTGATAAGAAATCAAATTATTATTATTGTTGTTATTATTGAAAATCTTTGCTGTGCTTTGTCCTGCCTCTCCCATTATGTGTCTGAAGCTGTATTAAAACCAAAGGCTGGGACTGCAAGCAATACTGGCTGTGCTTAGTCAGAATTCACATGCAAAAAATAGAACTAGATAAGATCATATTGAACATAACTGTATTAAGTTCTCTGGAGTTGAAATTTGACCATTTATGACTAAAATCCATTTAACTTCTATTCCTATGGCTATTTCTTATAGCTACATTACAGTTCCTATTCTCAAAAACCATAACTTCAAACTTTGATTAAAATGATTAATTTATTTATTGCCTTGTTCTACTGATAATGTCATTTATCTACAGTCTTATTATTATTTTTATTATTATGTTACAGAATTAACCGCGAGGATGAAGCAAGAATACAGTACATACGTGAAGTAATAGCCCGAAAAGAAGCAAAAATGAAACAGATGGCTGAGGAACGTGATCTGGCTATCAGAGAATCCAGGCGTCAGGCTCAGGCTACAGCAGATTTAAGGGAGCATTTACGGTAACTGTGTCCCAATATTCAATTTGAATAACTTTATATAATGTGTTTTGCCATGCGAGGTACACAAGAAATGGTGCTCTAATACCTTTAAAAGGATACTCATATCACTGTGCAGTACTTGCAGTATACACTTTCTGATTGAAAGTATCTAGACACTCGAATGTAATGCAGAACTGACCACCATAGCCGAGTCAGAGGAGAAAGATCCTTGACAGTTCCAATGGGCTGGGAGTGGCCGTTTTGCAGGCCTGCATCAACCAGGGATGTAACACAATTTTGTAAACGTCTCTCTTTTAATGCATCATTACTGCTGGAGCTCTGTAGACAGCTATTGTTTTTGCATGCAGCCATTTGCAGTTTACAACTGAAAGCTGGCAACAGTGCTGCCAGCTATCAGCAATTGTCTTCTTAGGCGATCTTAGGTGGATCCACCAGTACAATGGAATAACTGGTCAGTCAGGAAAGCTCAGTGACTTTGAATGTGGACTAGTCATTGGATTCACCTGAGTAACATATCCATTAGGGGCATTTAAACCCTTGTAAATCTGCATAAATTAAGTGTTGGTGATAAGATTGTTAAGTGACACTCTTCCACTCTCTCGCCCATTGATAACAGTTATTCTTCTTCTTCTTATTCTTCTTCTTCTACCTCTTTTTTGTTTAGTGTGTTTGGACAGGGTAAAAAAAATTTAAACATATTTTCTTCTTCACTTCCCTTGGTGTAGCCTTGCTCTATACATTTCAGCCATTCCACTTTATTCTCATACTATCTCTTCATTTCCATAATTGTTTTTCCACACCTTTGTTCCAGTTTCTCAACCCTGTCCTCCCACATGATGCAGGGGTCATCTTCCTTATCCAGCTCCTCCCTGTGCACGTATTTCAAGTACTTGTTTAGCTTTTCCATCCTTTTGTGTTCTCATAACATGCCCATACCATCTCAACTGATGCTCCTCAACCACCACACTAATTACTTTTTTCTGCCCAGCCTTTTCTCATATCTTTTTCATTTCTAACTCTGTCTTTACCATTCTTCCCTACTGCTTTCCTCATGAACTTAATTTCTGTATCAGTAATCCTACTTAGGTGTTTCTCTTGAAGTGCCAAACTCTCCATACCATATGCTGCAATTGGCACCATAATTGCTTTTAAGTTTGCATTTTAGTTTTCATACCTATCTGTTTGTTCCATAATTTGTGTTAGTCATCCAATAGTACACTGAGAGACTGCTTTCTTAGTTCTGTTTAGCATTTCTTGTTCTATTCTTTTATCACTACTTAGTAAATACTGGGCTATGACATAATATTCTGGTGCTAGTTCAAAAAAGTTTTTTTTTTTTTTTTTTTTTTTTTTTTTTGCCTCCTACAGTAGCATGCAGTAAGAATATTACATAAAGTTGATTACTGAATGCCTTGCAGAGGACTCTTGAGATACTTAGTGGCTCTTACACTTACATGCCAATACATCTACTTCACAATGGTATTTGTTGTTAATAACAGAATAAAATTTAGGATTGACACCCATGATACTAGATGTATTGAAAATAGGTCTCAGTATTTACAATTGTGAATAACTGTTTTCTTTTAAAAACTACCACCGCAAGTAAATAGTGAACTACCAACAGAAGATAAGCAGCAGCACTTTATTATAATTGAGGAAGCATAAGCTTTTTCCAATTTAGCCACTTTCTTTCTTCTACAAATTTAGTTTCTACACTTTGATCATTTTTTATTAAAGTGCCTCTTTACTTATTCCACAAACCAAAAGGTTCTATGTGATGGGATCTATGGAGGACAGTGAATGTATAAGATCTGATCAAAAAGTTTCTATTCAAAGACCATACATTCCAAAATTAGCATGCCAGTCAGATAAAGTCAGCATAAACAGTGAGCCAATCGTGCGGCCGACACACCAGGTTGAAGATACTCATTTGGTAAAACACTGTGTCCTATTGCATGAAGAAGCCCATAACTGCCTGTTGTGCATCCTCATCCAACAGAAATCATCAAACCTCATAGGCTTTATTTCAGGGACCAAAGGTGTGATAATCATGTGGGGAGAGATCAGGACTATAGTGCAGGTGGTCAAGTGTCTCCCACTTGAGTTGGCATAACTTCTGTATTATGATATTTGCGATATGCATTATCATGAAGCAGCAGCACCCATTGTCAAATTTTTCCTGGATGTTTCACCTTATTTTGCATGCCATACTCTCCAGTATTGCACAGTACCATTCCCCACTGATGGAGACACCAGATTCCTTGAAATCAATAAGCAGTAGGCCCTGGTAATTAAAGAACGCGGTGAGTATCATTTTTACAGCTGATGGTTAGCTGTTGAATTTCTTGGGACAAGGGAACAATGGATAACACCAATGCTTTGTTGATGCTTTCCACTCCAATTCCCAGTAGTGGCACCACTGCAACAATACTCTCAAGAAATGTGCCTTCAACATTGAAATGCCTCAGGTGCTTCAGCCAAACAGCCATCCTATTTGGTTTTTGTCTGGCATTCAACACTCAGGGTCTCCACTGGATGCAGACCTTATGGTAACTTAACTCCTGCTGGATAATGTGTTGACACTACCAAAGCTGATGTTGAGATTCTTTGCTAACACATGAATGGTTATGCACTGGTCTGCCCCAGTCCCATCATCAACCACATGCTTGTTGTCGTCTGTAATGGGTGAGGCTTGTCTCCCCTCCAAGATATTGACCAGTGTCTTGTGTCAAAATGCAACCAGCATGGAACTTGGTACACCATTCCACAGTGGTGGTTTTTGACAGACATGCTGCCCCATACACAGTCTTCATTATCCAGTGAATGTCTATCGATGTTTGTCCTCTGACACCCAAGAAAAGAATAACAGCAGGATGGTTCTGTTTGGACACATTTGGTAATAATGTCACCATAGTTCATGTTTCTGTATTTACTGCATGCACACCAGAAATATACAAATGCCACACTAATCCCTGCCCTACCTGGTGCTACATACCTGTATCACAGTCGCACTACATTGCACATATACTGCAGCAACCCTCTCAAATAGAAACTTTTTATTGGCCCTCACATTGTAAGTTAAATAAACTGGCAATATTGGAAATAATAATTATAAGGCAATTATTGATGTGCTAAAAGAAGACAGACACCTAGAAATTAAGCAGTTATGTTGAAATACACTACCTGACAAAAAAAAGCACCCAGAAATGGAGGAGGAAATGAAATGAAACTTCACGGGTTGAGAGGGTATGTACGGTTACTTCAGTGATCACAATATCGAGTTAAAAGCTTTGCAGTATGACCCAACTTATCAGTATAACATTGCTCCCACTCTGGCCTGGACACTTGCACTGATTCAGTTGGGAAATGTGTCATGAAGCCTTTGTATTTTCTCCTGAGGCAAGCTGGCTCACAACTGTTGTGACTGCTCCTTGATTTCATGGATACTGGGAGTGAGACAGAGTTGCAGTCTGAACTGGTCCCATAGATGTTCTATTGGAGACAGATCTGGGCATCTTGCTGGCCACAGGAGTACCTCGGCATCATGCAGACAGTTTGTAGAGGCACATGATGTGGATGATCATTATCCTGTTGGAAAATGACACCATGATATTGTCGTATGAGAGGTAGACATAAGGACACAGAATGGGCTTCCCAGTCATAGTACCACTCCAAACACATCCATTTGTGTAGTGACATAGACGGCAGTCTACACATTCTCTAGTCTAGCTGCTGCTGGTCTCTGACCGATGGTGAGGGATGACATAAAATGTTGCAGGGAGTCCATTATTTGTTCTCGGACACAAGATGCAGATCTGAAGTGGTTACTATGTGCCCAATGCACAATACTGTGATCCTCCCATATGGTAGTCAGATGTGGTGAACCAGAACCTTGACAATGAGTACGCCTGCCCTCATGTTTCGATGCAGGCTAACACTGGGCCACTGCCACATCTGAATGCCCCAAAAATCTGAGTATTGCACAATTTGACCCGCTGGCTAAATGGAGACCTACAGTGAAGCCCCTTTCAAACTCTGTCAGTTGTTGATATCTCACACTCACTTGACACACTGTACCTCCATGTCCTTCAGAGTGATAATTCAATGTTTGCACTCTTTATATACTCACACCTCTTATATACTCTACCAAGCTTGGTAACAACACTAAACATGAGAAGCACTAATATACTCTGCTGGCTATTCTACCTGTCACAGAGAATTGCAACTCTTTGCGTAATTGCCATTGGTGTCTATGCATATCAAGTTATATTGACATATGCCCACGTGTTCTGGGTGCATCAAAGAGAGAAGAGGAATAACATTCAGTATTCTGTGGTTTATATATCTATCTCATTTAGCAGTTTGTAGATCTCTGTGTAAATTTGAGTTGGTGGTTGTTGTGACTCACCGATCTTTCAAAGTGCCGCCGCACAGTTACCCGCATCCTTTACATGTGGCACTGTCTGCCAGCCATGCAGCAGCAGCGCCATCTAAGCGGCCAGCCAGCCAGCGGCTGCTCAACTCGGACTCAGTTATGATTTGACTGTTAAAGTGTACACACGTCTTACTCTGTTTACTTGATCTGTGACTTTCATGTATTGTGTCTTCCATGAAATTTATTTGTTCAACTTGAAGTTATAACAATTGGCGACGAGGATGGGATTTTTCTTTTCCATCGTTGACCCACATGTTTCCATGGCTACCTTAGAGCAACTATTGCAAGGTCTCATAGAACAGCAAACACTTCTCACAAATGCGATTTGTGATTTCGTCGTGGCATCAAACACGGGGTGTCTCTTGTCGTTGTCTCTACCTACTTTTCCTCCTCACGACGAGATGGTGGAAGACTGGTCTGATTACGAAAAATGTCTTCTACAGCACTTCTTGGCATTTCATGTCACAGACGAACAAACATGTAAGTCTCTGTTCCTTTCATGGATTTCACCTCAAATGTATCAGTTGTTGTCACAATTGGCTCCTTTGAAAGATCCTGCGCCTTTGTCCTTTGCTGAAATGTGCTCACTTCAGTCCGTCTATTTTCAAAAGCAAATGCATGTGGTAGCCTCTCATGTTGCCTTTTATCGTTGTCAAAAACAACTGAATCAATCCTATCGCACTCAGGCTGCTGAACTTCACGGCCTCAGTAGAAAGTGTCAATTTGTTACTGAAGTTCACAAAGAATCCTACGTCGATTCCATGGTACGGGATGCTATTATCCGATCGGCGCCCGACAAAGAAGTTAGGCAACATGCCCTTCAATTGGCAAATCCGACTAGATGAAGTCCTATCCATTGCTCAGTCTTTTGGAATTTCTCGTGCCCCTGGAGCGCAAATAGAGGCATGGGGTGACGTCGGGGAAATACAACCCCTGTACGATGTTGACGAAACGTGTGGCATGTCCCCACTGGCCGGCATAGCCGCAGCACGCTCCCAAGCGCAGTCTCGGCCTAACCGTAAACAAAACTCTAAGAAACTGCAACAAAACCCACAGCAACTTCCTTCATGTCTGCGGTGTTTTACGAAACATTCACGAGAAGATTGTCCACAACATTGGGCCGTGTGTCACAAATGCAAAAAAAAGGGTCATGTGTCATCCATTTGCAAATCCAACCGCATACATGATGTTCATGAACATGATGCTGATTCTGATTCTGTGTTGTCTGTCAATTGTACTTATTCCTCACTGTCCAAATACTTGGTCGAGATGTTCGCATGCAGGTGGATACTGGTTCTGCTGCCACTATCATCAGTTCTCAGATGTATCTTCAGTTGGGTTCTTCAATCCTGTCACATGTCACTAGGCAATTACGGACTTACAATAAACAGAAGATATCTCTCTTGGGACAATTTGATGCTGAGGTATCTTACAAATCTGTTGTTCGCACTGTTCCCATATTTGTGGTTGACCATAGTAATGCAGAGAATCTTTTCAGTTTCGATGCCTTTCGCGTTTTTGGGTTCTCCATAGATGACTCTGTCAGTATTGTCTCTGATGCTATTCCTTATGCTCAATTGGATTCCTTGTCAACGACATTTTTGTCCCTTTTTTCTCCTGGGTTAGGCTGTGCAAACGACTTTGAAGCTCATATCATGCTCAAACCCACTGCTCGGCCTAAGTTTTTTCGGGCTTGGCCAATACCCGTGGCCCTTCGTGATCAGGTCAAACGGGAGCTGGATCGTCTCACTGCTTCAGGGGTCTTGCTTCCTGTCACTTCCAGTGAGTGGTCCTCTCCTGTCATTGTTGTTGCTAAGCCAAATGGTGATATTCGTCTCTGTGGTGATTTCAAAGCCAGTGTAAATGCTCAATGCCTTATCGACACTTACCCTATGCCTCAACCTGAAGAATTGTTCACCAAACTTGCTGGAGGCCAGTATTTTTCTAAACTTACCTGTCAGAAGCTTATCATCAACTTCCTCTCGACACTGCATCCCGGCAGTTTCTGGTCCTTAAGACGCCTTTCGGCCTCTATCAATACCAAAGATTGTCATTCGGGGTTGCCAGCGCCCCTGCTCTCTTTCAGTGATTCTTGGAACAGTTATTGCTCACTGTCCCTGGGTGTATAAATTACCAGGACGACATTGTTGTCACTGGCTCCACCACTGACGAACATCTTCAAAATCTCCACACACTTTTTCATGTCTTACAGACTGCCGATCTTAAGTGTAATCTTCAGAAATCAAAATTTTTTCAGGCATCTATCACGTACTTGGGGTTTCAACTCTCCTGGGATGGTATTCATCTGCTTCAGCAAACTGTCACTGTGATTGATGCCCTTCCTCACCCTACATCTGTTAAGCAACTGCAGGCCTTCTTGGGGAAAATAGCATACTTTCACAAGTTTTTACCATCTGCTGCTTTGGTGACTCAGCTGTTGCATCGCCTATTGCATAAAAACATGCCTTTTCACTGGTCCGTGTCATGCGATGCGGCTTTCCAGAAATTGAAGACTATGCTGAAACAGGCCCCGTGCCTGGCTACTTATCGACCTGGCCAACATCTTGTTCTTGCCATGGACGCTTCTCAATAAGGGGTCGGTGAAGTCCTTGTGCACCGTTTTTCTGATGGTTCTGAACAACCCATTGCTTATGCCTCCAAAACGCTCACGGATGCCCAACAAAATTATTCTCAAATTGAAAAAGAGGCTTTGGCCATTATTTATGCTCTTCATAAGTTTGGTGTTTTTCTCTATGGATCCAAATTTTATCTTGTTATGGATCACAAAGCACTTGTTTCCTTGTTTCATCCATCAACGTCACTTCCCAACAAAGCTGCACACTGCCTCCAGCGTTGGGCTCTTTACTTGTCTCATTTCAATTATGAGATTCATTTCCGGCCGATGGCTCAACATGTGAATGCTGATGCAGTGTCTCGCCTTCCCATGGGTCCTGATCTGGCATTCGATAGGGACGAACTTTTGTGTTTCCACCTGGATGTTGCCGAGCAGCGGGTTGTGGATGGGTTCCCCATCACTGGGGACCGGCTGGCAACTGCTACGGGTTCTGAACCTATCCTCTCCCGGGTTTTACGCTGTATTCAGAAGGGTTGGCCAGATCGTCCGTCCGCTAAGACTTCTGACCCGTTGCGGAACTACTACGCTTTGCGCTACCGCCTCACGGCTAGGGATGGTGTTATCCTCCTTTCCACCGACAATGCTTCGCCGCGTGTTGTGGTACCTGCGTCTTTGCATGCTTCGGTCTTGCGCCTCCTTCACCAAGGGCACTGGGGTGTCTCTCGCACAAAATCTCTGGCGCCCCGTCATGTGTACTGGCCCGGCATCAACTCTAAAATCGCACACATGGTCGCTGCCTGCAGCCCTTGTGCGTCACAGGCCGCCGCCCCGAAGTCATCTTTGTCACCGTGGCCTTCGCCTGAGAAGCCCTGGGAGCGTATTCATGCTGACTTCGCGGGACCTTTTTTGAGTACTTATTGGCTTCTCGTTATTAACACCTACTCAGACTTTCCTTTCATTGTCCACCACGGCAACCACCAATGCTCTAGCTTGCATTTTCTCTTTGGAAGGCCTTCCCTCTATTCTTGTTACTGATAATGGTCCGCAATTTGCCTCTTCCGATTTTGGGGATTTTTGTGCCCGTCACGGCGTCTTGCATGTCACAGCCCCTCCTTTCCATCCACAGTCAAACGGTGAGACTGAACGACTGGTCCGTACATTTAAGGCTCAGATGAGGAAACTCCTGATTTCTTCTGCTGCTGCTGATGCGCTTCTCCAATTTCTGGCTTCTTACCGTTTCACCCCCATGGGCAACCACAGCCCGGCTGAGCTCTTATATGGCCGACAGCCCGCACGCTACTTCATCTTCTGCGGCCTTCCACCTCACGGTCGTGGATGCCTTCACTTGGCCGGTTCACCGCAGCCGACCTTGGTATGGGTACGGGGATATGGCAGGTGGCCAAAATGGAGTCCTGGCCACATCTTACGACACCATGGCCAAAGCCTGTATGAAATCCAGATGGACACGGGTGTTTCAGTGCGTCATTCGGACCAGCTTTGGCCTCGTGTGCCGGCAACCCCTGTTCTGGATGCCGCTACACCACCTTCGGCTCTACCTGATGCTCGGGATACTGGAATCTCTCATTACTCACAACGCAGTCCTCTCACCATCATATCGGTGCCAGCACAAGAACTGATGTCACGAGGAAACGTGCCCATGCAGGAACCAGATGACCATCATCTGTCGGAGAAAATCTACTCGCCTCCTTCTCCTATGGACGCAGACACATCGCCCATGTCTCCTGTTATAACAACTGGACTTGCTGCAACGGGCAGATTGGTGCACGGGGCCCCAGCAGATTCGACCCCCACGTCTCCTGTCATCTTGACCCGTTATCATCGGAGACACTTCCATCTGTACGGGAAGCCTCGTCCTCGAGACTTTCCGGCCAGTCAAACAACACCTATGGACATTAGCAATCTACAGGCCACCTCCATCAAGACCTGTGCAAAAACTTCAAAGGGGGGAAAAGTGTCGTGACTCGCCGATCTTTCAAAGTGCCGCCGTGCAGTTACCCGCATCCTTTACATGCGGCACTGTCTGCCAGCCATGCAGCAGCAGCACCACCTAAGTGGCCAGCCAGCCAGCGACTGCTAAACTCGGACTCAGTTATGATTTGACTGTTAAAGTGTGCACATGTCTTACTCTGTTTACTTGATCTGTGACTTTCATGTATTGCGTCTTCCTTGAAATATATTTGTTCAACTTGAAGTTATAACAGTGGTCATGATGGAAACTTGGCTCTTTACCCACTGTTGAATAGGTCACTAAAATAATTATTTACTTTGCAGTTCAGAAGTGAATTATTAACATGTTTTGGGCTCTGCACATCCTCAGAAATATCTGCCAAGGAATGATGAAGTCATAACCTCAGTTGTAACTGAATTAATTTACAAAAGGTGTCACATAAAGTAGAGTAGACACGTCAAAATAAGAACAAAATCTTCATACAGTGTATGGGAGTCATATGTGTCAGCCATCAGTACCAGAACTCAACTGATGGGAGAATGGCATTACAAAGCTTAACTGATAACATTTTACACCAGGTGGCATGCTGGTATAGGATTGTGGTACTCTACTGTGACCATGGAAATAGTTGAACCACCTTATATTAAAACTAAAAATAATAAAAGAAAAAGTTTAATTGGAAATGTAAAAATATGATAAGATCATAATGTATATAACAATGCATACAGTATACAATAAACAGATTTACAAAAAACAGCTGACAGAAGCTGTCACCAGGTGGTAAGACTGAGCTGAGAAATATAATTTGTGTAAAGCCCTTGTCAAAGCCCTTACACTGTGGCAGGTTTTCTGATATGGCTCATGCAGCCTTAGCTCATAAATTTATATATCTACTTTGACCCTACAACATGAGGATTTGTAAATAAAAATAGTAATGCCCAGTGTCCACAGATTTCTCTATTCTGTTTTAAGGTAGCTAAGTTTGTTTTACTATATTTTATATATGTAAATTTCTTTTCACACACTCCAATTCACTGAAGTCTCTGTAATAAGGAAAAGTATTGCATTTATATTTGAACTAGCTGAGTACCTGGCATTGCCTGGGTGAGTATTTATTCCAATTCTATTAGTCCATCTCCTTCTTCCCCCTTTCCCTGTCCATCTCATCCATCCCCTCTCCATTCATATCCTTCTCTCCTCTCTGTCCAACTCCTCCATCTCGCAGTCGCTGTCCATCTCCTCCTGCCCCTCTTTCTGTCCATCTGCTGCTCCCCTCAGTCCATCTCTTCCTGCTTCCTCTATCTCCACCTCAGCCCCTTTATCGCATCCTACACCTCTCTCTGTTCATCAAATCCTCCCCTTCTCTCTGTCCATCTACTCTGCCCTTTCACTGTCCATTTCCCCCTCCCCATCTCTCTGTCCGTCTCCTCCTTCCCCCTTTCTGTCTGTCAATATCTTGCTCTCCCCTTCTCTCTCCAAATTATCACCACCACCCACTAATAGGAGTATACTGCTTCTTACGCCCACAGTGTTTCTTTCTAGATAGTAAGTAGCGTGTGTACCAAATTTAGTTGAAATTGATCCAGGGGTTTAGGAGTTCTTTACCTGTGGCTTTTCCCGCATATGCATATGTTTCACATATATTTGTACACATGTTTCAGCTGTATCTCTAGCGAAGTTTGCCATGCAGTTTTGTTTTCACACAACTCAATGTTTATGATCTTGAATTATGTGTAGGTACATTCATTAGCATATTTGGATGCTGTCTGCGAAATGTGTTGATAATGTAGTTAGTAGCAAAGAAGTAATAAATTTAAAAATAGTGTATGATGTGGCAGTTTTTCATACATCTCAGTTTTTATGACATCATGTCTTCTGAACTAGGATTTGTATAATGAGAGAATTTTGCAGGCACTTTCAGTGCAATATGTGAAAATGGTCTACAAAATATGTCATGAATACATAATGAATTAAAATGTCATGCCTGGTGCAGCAGTTTCACTGAATGAACAGGAAAAACGTAGTAAGTGATAAACTTTTTTTTGTGTGGTGGGGGGTGCGGACAGTGAGAAAAGGTTTAGTATAGGTTTGAAATTATGTGTAAAGTTTGTTGCCAATCACTAAGTGCTCCATTCTCAAATATTGCATGAATAAAATTTGGGTCTTTTGTCTTTCACACCCACACCCACCCCTTTGATAGGAAGGTGATTCTTACCACCACAGTGATTCTTTCCTGACAGTAAGTGATATGTGTACACAGTTTGTTTGGAATCAGTCAGGTGGTTTAGGAGGAGATGTGGAACATACATACATACATGCATACATACACTATGTGATCAAAAGCATCCGGACACCCCCAAAAACATACTTTTTTCATATTAGGTGCATTGTGCTGCCACCTGCTGCCAGGTCTCCATATCAGTGACCTTAGTAGTCATTAGACATCATGAGAGAGCAGAACTGGGTGCTCCGTGGAACTCATGGACTTTGAACGTGGTCAGGTGATTGGGTACCACTTGTGTCGTTTCCACACTTCTGAACATCCCTAGGTCCACTGTTTCCAATGTGAGAGTGAAGTGGAAATGTGAAGGGACACATACAGCACAAAAGTGTACTGGCCGACCTCGACTGTTGACTGACAGAGACCACTGACAGTTGAAGAGGGTCATAATGTGTAATAGGCAGACATCTATTCAGACCATCACACAGTAATTCCATATTGTATCAGGATCCACTGCAGATACTATGACACTTAGGTGGGAGGTGAGAAAACTTAAATTTCATGGTCGAGCGGCTGCTCATAAGCCACACATCATGGTGGTCAGTGCCAAACAACGCCTCACTTGGTGTAAGGAGCATAAACATTGGACAATTGAACAGTGGAAAAACGTTGTGTGTAGTGATGAATCATGTTACACAATGTGGCGATCTGATGGCAGGGTGTGGGTATGGCGAATGCCCGGTGAACGTCATCCGCCAGCGTGTGTAGTGCCAACAGTAAAATTCAGAGGCAGTGGTGTTATGGTGTGGTCGTGTTTTTCATGGGGGGGGGGGGGGGGCTTGTGCCCCTTGTTGTTTTGCATGGCACTATCACAGCACAGGCCTACATTGATGTTATAAGCACCTTCTTGCTCCCTACTGTTGAAGAGCAATTCTGGGATGGCGATTGCATCTTTCTACACGGTCAAGCACCTGTTCATAATTCATGGCCTGTGGCGGAGTGGTTACATGACAATACCATCCCTGTAATGGACTGGCCTGCAGAGAGTCCTGACCTGACTCCTATAGAACACCTCTGGGGTGTTTTGGAACGCCGACTTCATGCCAGGCCTCACTGACCAACATCAATACCTCTCCTCAGTATAGCACTCTGTGAAGAATGGGCTGCCATTCCCCAAGAAACCTTCCAGCACTTGATTGAATGTATGCCTGTGAGAGTGGAAGCTTTCATCAAGGCTAAGGAAGGGCCAACACCATATTGAATTCCAGCATTACTGATGGAGGGCACCATGAACTTGTAAGTCATTTTCAGCCAGGTGTCCAGATACTTTTGATCACATAGTGTACATACCCCCCCCCCCCCCATGAACCATAGACCTTGCCGTTGGTGGGGAGGGTTGCGTGCCTCAGCAATACAGATAGCCGTACCGTAGGTGCAATCGCAATGGAGGGGTATCTGTTGAGAGGCCAGACACATGTATGGTTCCTGAAGAGGGGCAGCAGCCTTTTCAGTAGTTGCAGGGGCAACAGTCTGGATGATTGACTGATCTGGCCTTGTAACACCAACCAAAATGGCCTTTCTGTGCTGGTACTGCGAACGGCTAAAAGCATGGGGAAACTATGGCTGTAATTATTCCTGAGGGCATGAAGCTTTACTGTATGGATAAATGATGATGGGGTCCACTTGGATAAAATATTTTGGAGGTAAAATAATTCCCCATTCGGATCTCCGGGTGGGGACTACTCAGGAGGACATCGTTATCAGGAGAAAGAAAACTGGCGTTCTACGGATCGGAGTGTGGAATGTCAGATCACTTAATCTGGCAGGTAGGTTAGAAAATTTAAAACAGGAAATGGATAGGTTAAAATTGGATGTAGTGGGAATTAACAAAGTTCGGTGGCAGGAAGAACAAGACTTTTGGTCAGTGAATACAGGGTTATAAATACAAAATCAAATAGGGGTAATGCAGGAGTAGGTTTAATAATGAATAAAACAATAGGAATGCGGGTAAGCTATTACAAACAGCACAGCGACTGCATTGTTGTGGCCAAGATAGACACCAAGCCCACGCCTATGACAGTAGTACAAGTCTATATGCCAACTAGCTCTGCAGATGACGAAGAAATTGAAGAAATGTATGATGAGATAAAAGAAATTATTCAGATAGTGAAGGGAGACGAAAATTTAATAGTCATGGGTGACTGGAATTCGGTAGTAGGAAAAGGAAGAGAAGGAAATATAGTAGATGAATATGGATTGGAGGTAAAAAATGAAAGAGGAAGCCGTCTGGTGGAATTTTGCACAGAGCACAACTTAATCATAGCTAACTCTTGGTTCAAGAATCATAAAAGAAGGTTGTATACATGGAAGAAGTCTGGAGATACTGACAGGTTTCAGATAGATTATATAATGGTAAGACAGAGATTTAGGAACCAGGTTTTAAATTGTAAGACATTTCCAGGGGCAGATGTGGACTCTGACCACAATCTATTGGTTATGAACTGTAGATTAAAACTGAAGAAACTTCAAAAAGGTGGGAATTTAAGGAGATGGGACCTGGATAAACTGACTAAACCAGAGGTTGTACATAGTTTCAGGGAGAGCATAAGGGAACAATTGACAAGCTTGGGGGAAAGAAATACAGTAGAAGAAGAATTGGGTAGCTTTGAGGGATGAAGTAGTGAAGGCAGCAGAGGATCAAGTAGGTAAAAAGATGAGGGCTGGCAGAAATCCTTGGTTAACAGAAGAAATATTGAATTTAATTGATGAAAGGAGAAAATATAAAAATGCAGTAAATGAAGCAGGCAAAAAGGAATACAAACGTCTCAAAAATGAGATTGACAGAAAGTGCAAAATGGCTAAGCAGGCATGGCTAGAGAACAAATGTAAGGATGTAGAGGCTTATCTCACTAGGGGTAAGATAGATACTGCCTACAGGAAAATTAAAGAGACCTTTGGAGAAAAGAGAACCACTTGTATGAATATCAAGAGATCAGATGGAAACCCAGTTCTAAGCAAAGAAGGGAAAGCAGAAAGGTGGAAGGAGTATATAGAGGGTCTATACAAGGGCGATGTACTTGAGGGCAATGTTACAGAAATGGAAGAAGATATAGATGAAGATGAAATGGGAGATATGATACTGCGTGAAGAGTTTGACAGAGCACTGAAAGACCTAAGTCAAAACAAGGCCCCGGGAGTAGACAACACTCCATTAGAACTACTGACAGCCTTGGGAGAGCCAGTCCTGACAAAACTCTACCATCTGGTGAGCAAAATGTATGAGACAGGTGAAATACCCTCAGACTTCAAGAAAAATTTAATAATTCCAATCCCAAAGAAAGCAGGTGTTCACAGATGTGAAAATTGCCAAACTATCAGTTTAATAAGTCACGGCTGCAAAATACTAACGTGAATTCTTTACAGACGAATAGAAAATCTGATAGAAGCCGACCTCGGGGAAGGTCAGTTTGGATTCTGTAGAAATATGGAAACACGTGAGGCAATAGTGACCCTACGACTTATTTTAGAAGCTAGATTAAAAAAAGCCAAACCTACGTTTCTAGCATTTGTAGACTTAGAGAAAGCTTATGACAATGTTGACTGGAATACTCTCTTTCAAATTCTGAAGGTGGCAGTGGTAAAATACAGGGAACGAAAGGCTAATTACAATTTGTACAGAAACCATATGTCAGTTATAAGATTCGAGGGACGTGAAAGGGAAGCAATGGTTGGGAAGGGAGTGAAACAGGGTTGTAGCCTCTCCCCGGTGTTGTTCAATCTGTATATTGAGCAAGCAGTAAAGGAAACAAAAGAAAAATTCAGAGTAGGTATTAAAATCCATGGAGAAGAAATAAAAACTTTAAGGTTAGCCAATGACATTGTAATTCTGTCAGAGACAGCAAAGGACTTCGAAGAGCAGTTGAACAGAATGGACAGTGTCTTGAAAGGAGGATATAAGACGAACATCAACAAAAGCAAAACGAGAATAATGAAATGTAGTCGAATTAAGTCAGGTGATGCTGAGAGAATTAGATTAGGAAATGAGACACTTAAAGTAGTAAGGAGTTTTGCTATTTGGGGAGCAAAATAACTGATGATGGTCAAAGTAGAGAAGATATAAAATGTAGACTGGCAATGGCAAGGAAAGCGTTTCTGAAGAAGAGAAATTTGTTAACATTGAGTATAGATTTAAGTGTCAGGAAATCGTTTCTGAAAGTATTTGTGTGGAGTGTAGCCATGTATGGAAGTGAAACATGGACAATAAATAGTTTGGACAAGAAGAGAATAGAAGCTTTCGAAATGTGGTGCTACAGAAGAATGCTGAAGATTAGATGGGTAGATCACATAACTAATGAGGAGGTACTGAATAGGATTGGGGAGAAGAGGAGTTTGTGGCACAACTTGACTAGAAGAAGGGATTGGTTGGTAGGACATGTTCTGAGGCATCAAGGGATCACCAATTTAGTATTTGAGGGCAGTGTGGAGGGTAAAAATCATAGAGGGAGACCAAGAGATTATATTTATGCCAGGAAGATGAGAGACAGGGGGGGGGGGGGGTTACCTCAGGTTGAGGCCTTAGGCCAGGAAGGTTATGGAAGTGAAGAATGTGCTGTAAGAGCTCTCCCATATGCACAGCTCATAAAAGCTGGTGGTGGTTGCGAGTATCCAGATGGGTTGTGAAGTCTTCAAGGTTGTGCTCTGCTGCATGTCATGCCACTGAGTGTTCCTCCTGGGTTTTGGCAACAGTTTGGCAGTGGCCATTCATTCGAGTTGACAGCTGGTTGGTTGTTATACCAATGTAAAACACAGTGCAGTGGTTACAGCAGAGCTGTTATATAACATGTCTGCTTTCATAAGTGGCATGGCCCTTGATGAGGTAGAGGATAAGCCTGTGATGAGACTAGAGTAGTTGGTGCTGGGTGGGTGGATAGGGCAAATCTTGCATCTGTGTCTTCCACAGGGGTATGATCCTGTGGTAGGGGATTGGGGGTGGGAGTGGCGTAGGGATGGGCTAGGATACTGTGGAGGTTGGTGGATGGCAGAAGGGAGTAGTATCTTGGGTAGGATGTCCCTCATTTGAGGACATGATGATAGATAATGAAAGCCCTGCCAGAGGATGCGGTTCTGTCATCCTGTGCAGATGGTATTGGATGGCAAGGGTGCACTTCTTTGTGATTGATTCTTGGGATGTATGTGAGGATCAGGTGTGTGTGAAGATCAGCATGGGAGATCTCTTTATGAATCCGGTTTGCCTGTCTGTTAAGGCCTTTGTGAATATTTCAGCATACTGCAGAGGGAGTTGTCATCACTGCAAATGCATCTACCCGGCGTGGCCAGGCTATATGGAAGGGATTTTTTGGTGTGGAAGAGGTGGCAGCTGTCAAAGTGCAGATACGGTGTGGACTGAGGTGTGGACAGAACCATCTGAGAGGAGATCAACATTTAGGAAGGTGGTACGATGAGTGGAGGAGGGCCAGGTAAAGTGGATGGGAGAGAAAGTGCTCAGGTTGTGGAGGAATGAGGAGAAGGTATCTGGACCTTGGGTCCAGATTATAAAGATGTCATCAATAAACCTGAACCAGACCAAGGGTTTGGGGTTTTGATTGGTTGGTTGATTTGGGGGGAGGAGACCAAACAGCAAGGTCATTGGTCCCATCTGATTAGGGAGGGATGGAGAAAGAAGTCAGCCATGCACTTTTGAAGGAACCATCCCAGCATTTGCCTTAAGAAACTTACGTAAACCACAGAAAATCTAAATCAGAATTGGCTGATGCAGGTTTGAACTTTCGTCCTCCCAAAAGTGAGTACAGCATGCTAACCAGTGCATCACTTTGCTCAGTGGGGGTTTTGTGAAGCTAGGAATGTTTCCTGTAGGAGCCCCATGAAGAAATTAGCATAGGAGGGTGCCCATGGCTGTTCCATGAATTTGTTTGTATACCTTCCCCTCAAAGGTGAAGTAGTTATGGGTTAGTATGTAGCTGGTTAGGTGTATGGGCATGAAGTGCTGGGTCTGGAATCTGCAGGGCGATGGGAAAGATAGTGTTCAGTCCCAGAAATGCTATGGACATGAGGGATATTGGCGTATAGGTAGGTTGCATCAACAAGTGACAATTAGGGATCTGGGAGGTAAGGGTGTTGGGGATGGTGGAGAACCAGTGCAGGAAGTGTTTGGTATCTTTAATGTGGGAGGCTAGGTTTTGTTCAAAATGTACCCTCCCACATTAAAGATACCAATCACTTTCTGCACTGGCCATCCCAACAACCTTACCTCCTGGATCCCTAATCGTCACTGTTGATGAAACCTTCCTATACACCAACATCCCTCATGCCCATGGCCTTGCCTTGATTGAACACCACCTACCCCATCACTCTGCAGATTCCAGACCCACCACATCATTCCTTGTACATGTAACCAACTACATCCTAGCCCATAACTACTCCACCTTTGAAGGGAAGCATACAAACAAATTCGTGGTACAGCCATGGGCACCCGCATGACACCTCCTATGCCAACCTCTACATGGGCGTCCTACAGGAAACATTCCTAGCTTTCCAAAAACCAAACCCCTGGTCTGGTTCAGGTTTATTGATGACATCTTTATAATCTGGACCCAAGGCCTGGATACCTTATCCTCATTCCTCCAGTACCTCAACACCTTCTTTCTCATTCACTTCACCTGGCCCTCCTCCACCCATTGTGCCACCTTCCTAAATGTTGATCTTCTCCTCTCAGATGGCACTGTCCACACCTTGGTTCACATCATACCCACCAATCACCAAGAGTACCTGCACTTTGACAGCTGCCACCCCTTTCACACCAAAAACTCCCTTTCATGCAGCCTGGCCACTCCTGGTAGATGAATCTGCAGTGATGAGAACTCACAAACACAGTAGGCTGAAGGTTTCAAAAAGGCCTTAACAGACATGCAATACCCTCCAGACCTGATTCAAAACATATCTCCCACACCATATCCTCACACACACCTGATCCTCACATACATCCCAAGAATCAATTGCAAAGAAGCGCTCCCTTGTCATCCATTACTACCCCGGACTGGAGTGACTGAACCACATCGTCTGTCAGGGCTTTCATAATCTATCATCATGCCCTGAAATGAGGGACATCCTACCCAAGATACTTCCAATCCCTCCCCAATCCCTCCCAAAGTGGTGTTCTGCCGTCCACTCAATCTCCACAATATCCTAGTCCATCCCTATGCCACTCCCACCCCAAATCCCCTGCCACAGGGATCACATCCCTGTGGAAGACCCAGATGCAAGATTTGCCCAATCCACCCACCCAGCACCAACTACTCTTGTCCCCTCACGAGCTCATCGTACCCAATCAGGGATCTGGCCCCCTGTGAAAGCAGACATGTTATATACCAGCTGTGCTGCAACAATTGCACTGTGTTTCAGATTGATATGACAAGCAACCAGCTGTCAACTTGAATAAATGGCCACACCGCTAAACTGTTGCCAAATACAAGGTGGACCACCCAGTGGCACGACATGCAGCAGAGCACAACATTGGAGATTTCATTGGCTGCTTCACAACCCATACCATCTGGATCCTCCCAACCACCATGAGCTTATGGGAGCTATCACCCTTACAGCACATCCTTTGCTCCCATAACCTTCCTGGCCTAAACCTGAGGTAACTTGCTGCCCCCATCCCCCCACCTAATAGTATGTGTGTGTGTGTGTGTGTGTGTTTTTTTTTTTTTTTTTTGTACACCATCCCCTGCCCCAGGAGCCCCGTCCAATATGTGTCTCGCATCAGCTAGTTGTGTGCTCGTATCTCGTAGCCTACTCTAAAAATCCCGTGCTCAACTGTCTGCCACCTGCCCCCATACCTGCACCCACTCTCCCACAAGCCACTAGACACTTTCCCCCAAACCCTCCCCCCCCCCTTGCCTCCTGCCTCTCTCCATCCCTCACCCCACACTCCCATCTCACCCCCCTTAATGTCTGTAAAGAATCACTATGGTGGTAAGAATCACCTTCCTATCAAAGCGGTGGTTGTGGGTGTGAAAAAGAAGTGTATTGCAACAAACTTTAGACATAATTACAAACCTATATGAAACCTTTTCTCGCTGACAAACCCCCCCCTCCCTCCCCGCCCACAAAAAAGTTAACAACTTACAACATTCTCGCCATTCATGCAGTGAAACTGCTGCATATGATATGATGTTTTAATTTAGTACTTCTTTACTACTAAGTGTATTCATGACATATTTTGTAGACAGTTTTCACATATAGCACTATAAGTACCAGCAAAATTGTCATTGTAGGAAACATAGTTCAGAAGACACCAGCCCTGCCCCAGGACCCTTGCCCAGTTTGTGTTCCCACATCAGCTAGTTGTGTGCTGTTATGTCATACCCTAGTCTACGAAATCGTGTGCCCTGCCACCTGCAACCTGACTTCTCTATCTGCACCCCTAACTAGCCCACAGACAGCTCCCCACTATCCCACGGGCTGGTACACACTTGCCCCCAACCCCCTCCCTGCCTTCTGCCTCTCTCTGTCCTTCACCCCCCAGCCCCATCTCAACCCAGTACACTCGCCATGGGCCAGGAAAGAGCTGGCAGTCAAATGAGCATAATGTAGGGAGATTGTGTGTGTGTGTGTGTGTGTGTGTGTGTGTGTGTGTGTGTGTGTGTGTGTGTGTGTCATGCATGAGCATGTTTTTCGTACAAGTTTGAAAATTGAAATGCATTCCAAAAGCTAGTCGAGCTCTGTACCTTGTGTTTGTGTACCATCGATGACGCAGTGCTTCTTCATTTCAGTGAATCATCTCCTTTACTCCTAAATAATTTGTAAAACATACTTTTTTGTAATATGTATGGATTCACCATGTGGCTGTCTTTAACAAGCACATGTTCAATCATTTTCCTCATACAGTATGTGATGTCAGACAATGATACAAACTTTTATCTATGTATAATGAATATTTTAAGTCCTAAATATCTATGCTTTTGTAATATGTTATGTACTTCGTTCAGCTGAACCAGCTCTCGGTTTAAGCTCGCACTTTTTTATGTAGAGAGCCTTTTTGCTTAACCGATGTTTATTTAAGAAAACGGCAGGTTCTGTCCTTTCCATTGTAGCCATATTCTTCTCATAAAGGTGTGTTTGTTTTTCCAGATGGTAGTAATTTATAAAGAGTAAAAATTAAAAAGTCATCTTCAGAAATATTCTTCACTCATTGTTTAAGTATGTTAGCCGTACTCTTACCACTGTGCTACTGCTTGGTTGTCACACATACCAAGTGTGCCTGCAAGTCCTAGTGCCCTTACATGGGACAAAACACTGTATTTTTTGTGCACTCTTTCCTACTTTTTTGGTAACTTCTAACCCTTGGTTTTCCTTGAGAATGTTTTAATACTATGAGCCCTTTGTTAGATTTCCTGTCATTGCTTTATACATTGTACTTTTACCCCCCCCCCCCCCCCCCTGAACTACTCATTCACTCAAATTAACTGTTGTTTTTATGTGAATAGTGCATTGCAAATAGTTTTATTTTACCATCTACTACTAATGTTGCACAAATTACATCATTTCTCAACTGAGTCTTGCCATCTGGCGACTGGCTCCATCAGCTATTTTTTGTGAAGCTGTTTATTGTAACCTGAACACTGGACGCACTGTGGTGTATATTCTTTTCCTATCATATTTTTAGGTTTACATTTAAATTTTTCTTTTATTATTTATATTTTAGTATAAGTTTGTTCAACTGTTTCCATTGTCACAATAAAGTGATACTGTCCTCTGATGGCAAATGTTATCAGTTAAGCTTTGTAACATGATTCTGCTATCAGGTAAGTTCTGGTAGCAACAAGTGATGCACATAGTTCCACACTCTACATAGAGGCTTTGTTCATGTTTTGGTATGTCTGTTCCTGCATTTTATGTAACACCTTTTGTAAAATTTATTCCGAGTGATATGCTGTTAATTATACAGGGTGATTATAGTTAAAGTTAAACTTTCAAACCGCTGTGGAAATAACACCACTTGTCAGAATGACGTCAAATTGCAATGGAATGTTACTGGAGTAGGGGGAAAATGTATGGCAGAAGAAAAATAAATAGTTACAAAATGTAGCTGTAAGCATCATAATTTAATAGTGGTCGACTACAAGTGACAAATGAATTGTAAAACAATGCCTAAGGTGTACGTTTGATGTTAAACAAACTGTACTACTCAGTGTGCATGGGTGTACACGTGTGATACTGTTAGTTACATAAGCCCATTCACCACAGAAAGGTCATATCACATCGAATGGAAAAAATTGGTTTTTCCTGAGGCCAAAAACCACATAAAAAGCATAACTCACATCAGTTTTTAACTGTCCTGAAGCCAAAAACCGCATAAAAATCATCAGTCAAAATCAAATCTGATTATTAATTTCTATGTGACTGACACAAAATATGTTCAATATGCTGTCCACCGTTTTCTGCAGCAAGTTGTAATCGAGAAACAGCATGTTCCACAACTGATCGAAGTGTTTCCAGGGTCACATTCAGAATGTGTTGTGCAATGCATGCTTTCAATGCAGCTAAGTTTGCAACCAGAACACTGAACACAATACCTTCCATATAGCCCCACAGCCAGAAGTCACGCGGATTAAGATCAGGTGATCAGGATGGCCAGGCTGTAAGGAAATGGTGGCTGATAATTCTAGTATTTCTGGAATGGCACTTCAGCAGCCGCTTAACTGGATTTGCAATGTGCGTAGGTACGCTATCTTATCATGCATAAAAATTATCCCATCCACATATCCACTCTGTTGGAAAGCTGGAATGATGTGGTTGCGCAAAAGACACTCGTAGCGCTTACCAGTGACGGTACAAGTGACAGGACTGGAAGCATCTGTCTCTTCAAAAAAATATGGCCCAATGATAAATGATGCCGTAAACCCGCACCACACAGTGACTTTTTCAGGATGAAGTGGTACTGGTTGATTTGCATGTGGATTTTCCGTTGCCTACATTTGACAGTTTTGTGTATTGGCATATCCTGTCAGATGGAAGTGGGCCTTGTCTGTCCACAAAATCTTCCAAGGCCAATCATTGTTCACTTCCATGCGAGCAAGAAAGTCTAAAGCAAAGGTCTCTCTTGCTGGCAGGTCAACAGGAAGCAACTTGTGCACATGGGTAATTTTGAACGGATAGCAAAGAAGGATGTTTCCTAGGATTTTATGCACCGTGCTCACAGGTATGTCCAATGTTTGGGCAATTCTCTGTGCATTACACTTTTGCACAGCACCACTCGTCTCCTCCTGCACTGCTGTGGCCATTGCTTCCACTGACGTCAAATCAATTCGTTTACTCCCTCTACCAGGTTGCTCACCAAAAGAGCCTGTCTTTTCGAATTTCTGAATCATTTTTTCCAGACCCACGGCAGTCATAGGACTAACACCTTTTTTCGAACCCTTCCATGTCCAGAACTTCTGTAGAACAATGTGCACACTGTCATCATTCTTGTAATACAACTTTACAAGCAGAGCGTGATCCTGCATGGAGACAGTCATGGCAAACATCGTAGACGTGAAAGGAGGAAAAGCCATGTACCCGGTGTGTTTATACCAACTTCAATGAGTCGTGTGCATGACAGGTATTTTCATTTACGTATTCTGACACATACAGTGCCATGTATTGATCAGTTTTCACACTATTTTTTTCTTCAGCCGTATGTTTTCTCCCTTCTTCGATAATATTACTTTGCAATTTGATGTCATTATGACCAGTGGTATTTTATCTACAGTGTTTTGAAAGTTTAACTTTAATTATAATTATCATATAGTTGGGGTTATGACGTTCCATTCTTCCTCAATAGGTATTTCTGATGATGAGCACAGCCCAAAACATTTCAATAGATCACTTCTGAGCAGCAAAGTGAATACTTATTTTAGTGACCTATTCAGCAGTGGCTAACGATTCATGTTTACATAATTTTCTCATGGCTCCTGCTCGACTTCATGTTGCATCTTACATAAACGTGATGCAAACATCAGCTGTATTCAGTATCTTAATGGGACATGCATTCCAAAGTACTATTTACTATAGAGCGAACATTGTATTTGGTACTATTGACTGATCAACATGCTTGTGTATGTTGCAGGTGTACACTGTCTCCAGAAACATTTGACAGGAAAGTAGCTCGAGTAACACTGGAAGCTCGTGTGACTGCCAGACCACCAACAGCCAGTCCACCTCTCACACGCTCACATATATTCCTTGGATGATATTTGTTGTGTAGTTTTATTGATCTGTTGTCAAATTGCAACCAGAGCTTTTTACATGCTGTATGCAAATGGCTTAATTAAAATGTGCTACATTTACATGAAATATGCATGTATGTGTTGTAAGTGCAGAAGTTTAGTATTATATCTATACGCACATCAGAAGAAGAAATCTGATTTTCATCTACTGCTACAAATTTTGCTCCAGACATAAAAATTGTATGTACAAGTATCTTCCACTGTCTCATTAACAAAACTGGTAAATTACTGTTTCTTAGCTTAACAAAAGATTACTAAGTGTATACAAGACGATAGTATAAGTAGTCAGCCGGCCGCAGTGGTCTAGCTGTTCTAGGCGCTCAGTCCGGAACCGCGCGACTGCTACGGTCGCAGGTTCGAATCCTGCCTCGGGCATGGATGTGTGTGATGTCCTTAGGTTAGTTAGGTTTAAGTAGTTCTAAGTTCTAGGGGACTGATGACCATAGATGTTAAGTCCCATAGTGCTCAGAGCCATTTGAACCATATAAGTAGTCCATGCAGGTGTTTCACAATTGTCAAAAAATTATGGTTGCTTAACAGGTTTATTCTAACAGTAAGCTTTTTATCCTGCCTTGCAGGATATGTTTGTTGAGAGTTGACAAAAATCTTCATGCCACTACACAGGATCTGTCTTAAGGAAAGTATCACTTATATTAAATCTGTTCAAAAGTGCTTTTATTTTATTAGAAACAAGACTCTTCAGTTTCTAGCAGTTTATCGATTCATACTTGAATTCTTTCAATACTTTTGCCTGATGGTTTTGCATCACAATTTGATGCATTGACTATTTCCATTTTTTAATTCAGGACACCAATTAGGATGAAAGAGTGCCAAAGTGACAGGACAGGAGACAGAATCAATAAATGATTTTTAATTTGTAAAGCAATGTGAGAGAAATCCTGATCGACACCTTGATATTTACAAAATTTTGAACGAATACTGTATCTATATACTTTGTTTTGGCTCCAGAAGGGGCACAGATGCTTCATAAGGACCTTCATCAAACAATGTGATAAGGAAAATACAAAATATAACAAACTGCATTATCTTCTCATGGTTCATGGTCATAATTCAAGTTCATCACAAACATTCTCAAACAATCAATACATTTTGCTGTTCACCTTGCATTTTGGATAGCCTTTTGGAGCACAGAAATATAGCCCACAAGATAGTGTTCCAACAAGAGACATCAAATCTAATTTCCTCAGAAACACTTCTGAGCATATTTGATGCTTGGAAGATAAGTACAAGAGGTCTTTTTTGCAAAAACTTTCCAAATAAAACAAACACACATCTAAAATTGATCACCAAGCTCATTTTTTTTTTCACTACGTGCCAGTGTGGGACAGTGTCAAAAACTATAATCCATGATGATCTTGAGAGAGATTTCGGTTCTCCAAAAATGTCATAATATGTAAGCATAAAACAGGTTCCATAATTCTATAACAGATTGACAGCAGTAATATAGGCTTATAATTATATGCAGCTTTCCTATGACCCTTCTTGAAAATGAATGACCTAAATTTTTTCCAGTCACTAGGTATCCTTCATTGCTCCAGCAACTTGTAATAGACTGTTGCTAGTAGAGGAGCAAGTTTTTTCTCATAATCTCCTTAGAATCTTACAGGTACCTCACCTCGTCCTGATGCCTTTCCAATACTAAGTAAATATAGTTGCGTTTCTATCCCGTGATCACTTACCTCAGTACCTGCCATTTCAATGTTTTTACAGTGACATATTCAGTCAAAGTACAATAGACTACTTGGTTGACATAATGGATGAATTTATCATGCAGAATTACTACTTTGAAAGGTTTATGTTTTTCAAGGGTTAAGGGTACCGTTTCCATTTATCCTCCCTGAGATCAGATTTCACACAGCTCATTTTTGTATGGAATGTAACCAAACTGGAAGCTAGTCCAAGAAAAACTGCCATGATGAGTATGTTATGATTAGTTCTGTTATCAAAGATGACAACTGCCATGTTCACAGGGCTTCACACATACACTTCTGGTTTGACCAAAAGACAATGTGAAGACAAATGTCCCACCTACATTGTAGACTGGTCCACAAACTCTCAGCAGAAATGCAACAGCTATCAAAGCTAGCCAGTGATGGTGGAGGAGGGGGAGGGTGGGAGGGGTGAGAGAGAGGGGGGGGAGGGAGGGGGAGAGAGAGGGGGGGGGAGGGGGGGGCAGGAAGCAGACATTCTTCACTCAAGAGGATAAAAGAAATATAGTAAGCTGCAAGAGAAAAGTATCATCAGGCCATTGCACTTGCCTACAACTATGCTTAGGCAATGCAAAAGTGAGCTTTCTAAGTGTGAATTGTTGGAACAGACACCCTGTTTGAAAGATTTTCAACTTTACCTTGATTTCCATCTGCTCTCATATTTAAACAAATTTATGACTGGAAAACATTTTATGTCTAGTGAATAGGTGATGGCAAGCATAGATGAATATTTTGAATATCTTTCAGAATTGCTCTTCAAAGATGGAATCTACTCATTGGGAAAAAATGTTGGGCAAAAAAGAGACAGCATCAAAATGCATTTTAACCTCAGAAACACAGTCTTTCACTAACAGGCCAAGGACTTTTCATCCCCCCCCCCCCCCCCCCCCCCACCACACACACACAGTGTCCCACTGTTTTAGGTATTAATGTGCTCATTTTCAAATGATCATCCAAGAAGTAAGTGGCCTCTATTACTCCTCACACTGCTGCTCTCCAGGCACTAGGTTACCATGGCAAGCTGGTTATTTCAGCTAAAAGTATGCCCAAAATGCAAGCTTTGTATGATTGTTAACATATATTTAAAAAAGTAAACAGGATTGAAATGTCATCACATTTGCACAGATTTTGCATTAACATGAGAGCAGCGAACATTTACTACAAGTTTTATGACAATGATGATGACAGAATCATTGGTTCATATATGTAGTTTGGCAGTCTCAGACCTGACCATAGCATTTGGTATAACATATTTTCTCTTTTCAGTCTGAGAAAGGGATACTCAGGGATGCTAGTTAAGATGAGTGCCACTTTGGCTTCCTTGAGCATTTTTTTTTTTAACATGGTCTTATTCAGCATTAGAGGGATAAATCGTGTGGTCATAAATGTTTGCACAGTTAGAGGAGTGCGTGTTCTGAACAACATACTAAAAATCCTGCCTGGTGGGTATGAACATTGGGGTGGAGGCATTTGGATGTCAATTTTTTATGTTTTTCGTCTCAAATAACTCAAAAATTGCAGGCTCCTATCAAAAATGTTTCACAGTACAAAATTAAACTAAATTAAATTTCCTACAAAAAAGGTCCCATTAATTTTTGTCTCTGACTAATTGTTTCCACATTGCAGGGTATGAAAATGTCACAGATTATACAAAATATTATCCTAATGGTTTAAAATTAATATTAATCTTTAAATGAAGTGGACAAAAAATGAATATTAAATGTGTGTACCACATCTAAGTCAGAACCTATGGCAGTAGAGTTGTATTAAGGGATAAATTGTGTTCCAGGGTTGGGGAAGGAAGGAATATGTGTTGATAGAAGTTCACGGGAAAGTAGGTTGCCAGATTACGTTCGTGCACTTCCCTCCTCCATAGGTCTGCAAACTGAAGGCCAAACAGGTGATTCCCACTATCTACCCCACTACATCACAAGAAGCAGCTATATGGTGTTTCACAAAGTTATACCTACTGTCCACAGCTCACCTTAGGAATCACTAGTGATGCAGTGCACATACAAGCCCAGGACTGTTTATTTTTCACAAAATGCATAAATGCTATGTGGAAAGCAAGTATGAGTTACTACTAACACTAGCACACGAAATACATGTGAACAGAATCTACATTAATCTCTGCACACTATTCTATACTGCAAGAGGGGAAATTGATTCTTAGTCATCCTGTATAGCAGTGGCAGCATTCTTCCAGAAAAGGCAACTTCCCCACCACGAATGCTGCTCACATTTCAGTTTACAGACTGACTATACCTTCCCAACATTTCCAGTTGAGCAGTTCTGTTATGTAAATAGACAAAATAACTTCACTGAGATCATGTTTATGTAGGGGAGTTATTTTCATTTTATTGAGTACTTATTTGCAGTTCTTAATTGAGCTCTTATGTAAAAAAGTTCAACAATTGGAGCTGTCAACTGTCTACCATACTGGAGAGCCTTTTCCATGTGTAATGTGTTGTCAATTTGTATTTAAAAATGTCGATTTCATTGTCTGCACTATCACCGACTGGAATAGTTTCCACAGCATGAGGGGTATCAAATGCATCACTGCAGCCTCAGCTCTCCCAAAATCTGAAGAGGCTTGGAGACATAAATTGTCTCCATATCTAACATAAGTAGGTCACCTAGGTGTTTTGGATCTTCAGATTTTTCAACATTAGTCAAGCAATACATTACAGCAGATTAATGTTCTAGATTTGGACATGAGCAGTTCAATTCCATCAGACGTATTCACACCCACCTTGGAAGATATACTGTGGTTGTGTGGTAAGTGGTCCCACTTAATCCAGCCCACTCCACAAGTGCCCCAGCAACTGCTGAATGGAAGAGATTTATGCTGTCTGCCAGTAACACAATTAATGGCGTGAGAAGTGCAGTCTTTTTGTTTTGTCATTCTTTGATTCACCACCAAGTGACTACAACATAACTACGTCACTTTACGATACTCCATCGACAACAGATAGTAGGAAGGTGCCACATTTACCAATCCAATCCCCTTCCCACGAACACTACAGGTTACTGACATCATCACACAAAAACACGGGAACATACTTTATATAAAAGTTTACTTCACAACTGCAAATAAGTAGCCACTCAATTAACTGAAAGTAATTCCACTGTATAAGCACATGCTCAATGATGTTATTCTGTCTATTCACGTAAGAGAACTGGGCAGGAAGTTCTGGGGATGCCTAGTCCCTCTGAAAACTGGAAATCAAGCAGCACTAATTGTTGGGGAAGATGCCTTTCCTGAAAGATTACTACGGCTGCCATACAGGATGATTAAGAATCAATTTCCCTTCTAGCAGTATAAAATAATGTGTAGAGATTAACGCACATTCTGTCCTTATGTGTTTCTTGCGTTAGTGTTACTAGTAACTCATATCTGTTCTACCTGTAGCAGTAATGCATTTTGTGGAAAACAAATAGTCCCTGGGCATATATGTGCAATGCGACACTAGTGATTCATAAGGTATGCTGCAGAGGTCAGGTATAACTTTGTGAAACACCGTAAGTTGCTTCTTATGATGTAGCGGGATAGATAAAGTGGGTAATTGCCTGAATCTTCAGTTTGAAGACCTATGAAGGAGGGAAGTACATGAAAACAATGTAGTGACCTACCTTCCCTCACACTTCTATCCCATACATCTCCTCCCTCCACCCTGTTACACCCCCCCAAAACAAAATTTATTCCTTAATATGACTCTACTGACATATATTCTGACTTAGATCTGGTATACACATTTCATATTTGTTTTTAATCCACATCATTGCAACATAAACATTAATTTTATACAGTTAGAATAATATTTTTAATAATTTGCAATTTTTCATCACCTGTAATGCAAAAAATATTAGTATTACAGAAAAAATGAATAGCAAACTTTTTTTGTACGAAATTGAATGTAGTTCAGCTTTGTGCTGAATTTTCACGAAATGCTGCAGTTTCCAAGTTATTTGAGGAAAACATAAACAAGTGAACTTTAAATGCCCCACTACACCAACACTCACACCCCATCAGTCAGAAATTTTAGAATGTTGTTCAGGATACAGCCACCTATCACTGTACAAAAATTTGTGACTGCATGATTTTTTCCCCCTAACAGACCTGATTTGCTTTTCGTTGACTGGGCTAACTAATGTTACTAAGTCCATCAATGCAGGACAGCCTACAGAACACATTCCAGTTATATGTATGCAAGAGTTATTTTCTACTTTCCAACTGTAGTCAGTGAGACATAATGAAGGAGGTGGCAACTTTTTTTGGTGAAAGTAACTTTCAGTTATAAGAGAGTTCTCTTTGGACTGTAAACAATTAGTACTGTAGTTGAGTCATTGATTCACACGGTCTGTCATAACACAAAAGTGAAAAAAATTTTATACCCAGCTTTCATTATTTGATTATGGTCAATATAAATCTTGTCTTATAATTCCAAGCCTAGATCTTTGTGTGTTTGCAACAAGGTGCATCCAGCAGCCTCGTCTTTCTGTAATAGGTAGGATGGCTTGTGCCCAAACAACCCTATTCTAGTATCCCACCACACCAGCAATATGGAGATAGACTCAGAGAGTGGTGACGCTATTACTTGTGTGGCAAGTACAAGAGTTGGGCAAAAATGTGAAAACACCATCAGAAACGCATGCTTGAACATAAATGTAGATGCTTGCCAAGCTTGCAGGTTGTGCTGTTGTATTTGACCATGAATGTCACCTCTGCAATGTCCTCAATACGTTGGTCAGAACACTGTTCTGTGTAGCTAAGAGTGCACTCTGTTGAAGCTCAGTGAATTCAAATGCAGGCAAATTGTTCGGGCTCATATGGTGGGTGCTCCCATAAGCAAAGTTGCCTGTGTGTTTGCACCTTAAAATTGCTACTCTAATCACATCACACAGAGGACAGGTCCCCAATTTCAATTTGCCACTGCTCTCTTTTCAGAATATAAAATGCATAATGATTAAATGTTGCATATGGTGATTCATAGGTCACAGGTACCACAGACTGGGAACAGTGGAAGGGTCCTCACACCAGGATATCAAACTATGGGCCATGTACAATTCAGACTTCATCCCTTCAGTTAGATTAGGATCAGATATGCCATCACTAGTTTTGGTTTCACTGATTGCACCCATTATTGTCCCTCACTGATGAACCACTCCTCCCTCTATTGTTACATGGCTTTTTGGCTAAGTAAGGAGATGGCATCCTGCAGGGAAATGGCAAACTTTTTTTTTTCCACACAGGGACCCCTGCAGCCTCCTGGGCTGCTATATCTGGTATGCAATTTCCTTTAATACCTATATACCCCATGACCCAGTGAATCATGCATAATTCTTCTCTTGTGGTGCAAGAAGGGAGTCATATATGTTCCATATTATATCCTCTACTGGGTACATTATTAGTAGTGCTTGTAGAACAGTGAAGACAAACTAAGCAGATGAGAGAACTCCTCCCTTGAAGTCTCATCTGTTCCAGTGGCCTTCAGGAGTAGTGCATACAGCACAGCAATTAACACTGTAAACTTGTTGGGAAGATGAAACTGAGCAGTTCAGGGCATCCTACTGTTTCATGCTATTTATATGAACTTAAATAAAATTGTAATGCTTATTTAAAATATAAAACAGACTTCAAATAATCCTCGGTCTCTCTAAGAAGTTAAGGCGTGTTTTTACTCCACTCTTAGCATAAAATATTAATCACATATTCCAAAATGACTCCTTGCTTGCTGGTGCTTGTTAAAGATTTGTTAGAAAGACTAGGGAGCAGTGGAGTGGTATGCAGGTGAATGGGGATAGACTGCATTTTCTGTTAAGTTGGTTGATTGGTTAGTTTAACAGTTAAAGGAAGCGAACTATGAGCTCATTGGTCCCCATTTTCTGTAAGTCTGCAGCCTTTTGTAGCCATCTTCACTGAAAGTAAAATGCTTCTAGGCTGTTAGGTGGCATCATTTTCTTCTTCAGTTTCTCCTTAAACGATCAATGTGTTGATCCTTCTGCTAGTATCTGCTTCAGAATCTTCTGTTTCCTGAACACTGTCAAGAAAGTGACAATTTTCAAATCTGCATTCTTCTCTTTATAATATTAAAATCCCATTCTGACAACTAGCCTATGTTCTGTTGTTCATACTTCAACAGATCTTTATAGTATTTTCTTTCAGAACTGGTTACGCGAGTCCTCTTATTAGGTTGGGCGTTGATACAGCAAGTGGTACACCCATCCCTTAGGAGTTGAAGAGTTTTAAGGTTTCATTTTAGTCCCACTCAGACAGACCTTCACTTGACTGGGTAACCCTTATACAACTTGGATGTGGCAGCTGCCTCACATTCCTCCTCCTCCCTCCCCTCCCCCCCCCCCCCCCATTACTGTTTTGTCTTAACAGCCATTCACCCAAACAGATTATTATTATTATTATTATTATTATTATTATTATTTAGCTAATCCAAGAGCCCTGCTCCTTGTGACACACGACAAACGTTCCACCACCGTGCTGCAGATTGGTCACTGAATAACGAACAGGACAGGGTTCTCATCAGTCTCTCACTTGTACCCATCCAAAAACCCAAGTTCCCCAAGATGAATGTATCCCTGAACTTGTTTTGAAATATTATTCTTCATGGTTCATATCTGTTAAATATTTTTGATGTACTGCCTTTTCTGATGCAAATACCAATCAAACAAAGCTTTTAGACTCACATTGTGAAAAATCTTGTAAAATTACTTCTGTGATCACAAAGATGTTTTAGGACTGTGGGGAAGGAGATATAAATGATGTATTTAATGAACCTAAAGAGGAAACTGCATAGTTAAATCTGCTTAAAGAAGTTTTACAAAACTACGTGTCAATTTGCAGCATGGAATAGCACACTCATGTCTTTGAGTTCATGGGTTATAAAAAAAAAAAAATTATGGTGATAATATGATGGGACCACATAGAATTATGTAACACATGACAATGGCACAATACTACTTGGTGGGTTTGCTATAGTCCGTATGGGCAAAAGTCTTTAGTACATCATTCAGGCTATGTTAAGTCACGAGGAAAGGGGACAGTGCAGCAAATGCATTTTAGTGACATTAAGAGACGGAAGATCTGAATCCAGTCACCGTCAGTGTATGATGAAAGTCTTCATCATTTCATACCTGTAGAGAAGTTTCCAGGACAGAGGAAACATTCAGTAGCAGTACGGATAAGGGTTGAACATTTACAAAAATATAGCCTTGAGTGCCCCAAGATGTCCCATCACAACATTCGTGTCAGCATCTAGGTTATGCATATCTTGTCAGACTGTATCATCAGCTTCCACGAGGCTGCTATACATATGCTTGCAGATCTACAAGAAGCATTACCCTCACAATGTTGCAACTGCATGGTTCAGTCATATGGTGTCCTTCCATTGTGAATACACCCACAAAATGTGGTATTTTCCCATTTGTGAACGAGTGGTGATGTTGCCTGCAGAGTAATTGTTGCTACATATTCATTTTGCGTATTCTCATGACATATTAGAACCCTGTTAATATTGTGGAAAGGGACAGATATGACAGATGGTTGGAGGGGACTGCCGTTTAGGTGCGCATACGTCACTGTAAACGTTTCCTAAAGTACTGAGATGGCAGGGGCATGTAGGGATAAAATCCTGCAACTTTAAGTTCACAGTTTTGATGGTGAATTCACCTGATGGATGACGGTACATGACCAAACAGGATAAACCTGATTGACGAACATGGGATCTCATGGTTCTTGACTGGCCAGCTAACACTCAAGACTTAAATCCAATCTTTCTTAAATAGTACAGTCTAGGTTGAAGGTTTAGAGCTGTAAAACCACCACCATAGGCTATTAACAACCTTCACAGAGCAGTTTTCCAGCAAAGGGAGGCATTTCCCCAAGCTTTACCTGGACAGCCTTATCCAATATATGGGAAACTGTTACAAATTCTGCATTGTCATACAAAGCTATCACACCTTGTACTGACACACTGCATACCATTAGACGAAGTTATACATAATAAGCACCTACAAAGGCAGTTTTTACAAAATTTCTTGTATTTACACTGTCCACTCACATTAATGTGACCACCTGTCAAAAGCCTAAATAACCACCTTTTGCAATATGAGATGTGCAGGAAGAGAGTCAATGAGGATGTCAAACACCTTTCAGCCATCTAGTTTCCAAACTTATTTTATTTGTCTACTGGTTTCAGTGATTTACGCCACCATCTTCATGCCCCTGACCAAAGTCTTGGAAGATTTCACCTCTGTTCTGGTCAAAACAGGGGCCAGCATTCGAAGACTGGTATCTAGATTTCTGTTGGTTATACCGATCTCTTCAGCCATGAGATGATGGTTGATGTGATTGGTATAGCAAGCAGAAATCTACAGATACCAGTATTCGAATACTGTCCCCCGTTTTGACCAGAACCGAAGTGAAATCATCCTACACGTTGGTCAAAGGCCTGCAGATGGCATAGAAAATCACCGAAACTGGTAGACAAAGTAAGTTTGGAAACTAGATGGCTGAAAGGAGTTTGATTTGACATCTTATATCGAACAGCTGAGTCCCACAACCATATCTGAAAAGATGGACATACAGAGAGAGTCAATGAGGTCCTGGAAGGTACTGGCAGGGATTTGGAGCTGTGCTGACTCCAGCTGTGCTAGATATCTCACTTGAGGACCTATGGCACATACAGCCCGATTGAGGTGGTCCCACAGATTCTCCACTGGGTTTAAATGCGAGAAGTTTGGTGGCCATGGGAGTACTGGAAACTCATACTGGTGCTCTTCGAACCATGCACGTACAGTGTGAGCTGTGTGACCTGTTGCATTGTCCTGCTGGTAGATGCCATCATGCTGAGGAAAGACAAACTGCATGTAGTGGTTGACACAGACCCCAATGGACAGATCCCTACTTTTGTTGATTCACTGTGCCTTCCACAGTGATGAGATCATCCAAGGTTTGCCATGAAAACATCCCCCAGACCACAACACTCCCTACTGGTAGCAGGATGTTTGTTTCCAGACATATCACACTGTATACACAAACATCCACCTATCCAATAGAGCATAAAACATTATTCATTTGGAAAGGTCACCTGTTGCCATTCTAGACATCCAGCTGTGGTACTGGCATGCTAATTCCAACCTTCATTGCTGATGAACAGCAGTCAGCACGAGTGCCTAAACCAGGTGCCTGCTGTGGATGTCCATATGCAGCAATGTTTGGTGAATAGTAGTTGAGGAGGCACTGTTGGTAGCCTTGCTGTTCATCTGGGCACTCAGTTACACCTTTATTCACACATACACATCTCTCCAGCTGTCTATCATCCCTGTGTCAGCTACGGCCCGTGGCGCACCACACTTGCCTGGGTGCCAATTTTGGATGGCACCGCACGATATGCTCCAACCGTGGTTGCACGCAAACGGTTTACGAACTTACCTGTTTTGGAAATGCTCCCGTCCTTGGTCCAAAAGCCCACAATCATACCTGTTTGGAAGTCCGATAAATCTGTTTCTGAATTATGGCAATGACTGCACTGTTTTCCGCACCCCTCCTACGCTGTTCATACACCCTCCACTGCTAGTGCTACTGCCTGCCTTCTGAATGGGTGACTGGGCCACATATGTTATTGCACCATGTTCCACAATGTTACCAAAGCATTTATTTTCACACACATTAAAATCACGTGGTCTTATTAAAATCCCTTAACTGTATATGTGAGTATACAATTGAGGAGTACTGACACACACACACACACACACACACACACACACACACACACACACACACACACACACTTTTTTTATTGGTAAATGCTACACAGTTTACACCTAAACAATCTAAACTGTCAGCAGAGGAGGAGAAAAAAGATTTGATAACTTTTGAAAGTTGTATTTTTCATTGTGCACAACATACATCATGTGCTCATTATAACTTTTGCAATAAAAGAAAAGTGATGCCCATATTGGTATTAAAATCCCTTTACATGGAAAGGTACATTTTCACAACATACTGTTAAAGGCCAAGGCGAAAAAGTCAACATTAAAATCATATAATAATGAAATAGATTCTACATGCAGTTTTTGTCAACATAAACACTTCAATTTAAGTAGCTGCTTTGAAGTAAGAAATCCTCATGTCATTTACCTAATAGTGAATGCGGTGGACAACTACCTTGGTAACTGTTTGCTCTCCTTTGGTTACCACCCCTGATTTTTTTCCTAGACTAATGCATGGAACAACAAGAAAGCCTAAAGCAGGAGGGCCATATAAGGATTTCACTTACATATTTACTGAGAGCACAGCAGTTTTTTCGCACATATCATTTTAACTGATCTGGAAATAAACTCGGGAAACGAAGTGCATCTGGAAACTAAAAAGATACATCCTGTAACAAAAGTACATGTTTAATGCATGTAATGGTCACTATTGACTTTTCATCTTTACCACTGCCCTTTCTTTTTGCTTAATTGAGCAGTGATCTGTCATCTGTTTCACCAGTGAAATCTGTCAGAAATTTGTAAATCCTGTCTGTAAGCCTCTAGGTGTGTGTGTGTGGCGGGAGGGGGGGGTCAAAAATTTACACTTTTATTTGAAAAATATAAGTAACATATGCGATGAACAAATTAATTATATGGCTCTGGAATCTTAACATATTTTTGTTGTGTAACTTGTCTATGCACATGTGCAATTTGATACATTTCTATTACAGAGTGGCATATCGTCATTCACAACTCATCTAGTATTGGGATTCAGAAACCTACAACTCAAACAGATAAAAAAATTGAATATGCAATGATTACATGAAGTATTAGTGGAGAAATACAAAACAAAGCAAATGGATTTCAAATGTTATTTTTATATATGCCATGCAGAAAGTGTTTAATTTTTCACGTTTAAATTTAGGATGTTAACCACTCATCACTTCATATACATTACAGAAGTAAAAATTAAAAACAAAGAAAAAAAGTCAGTTTCTGACCTGAACACACCATTTCTTATGGTTTCTGACATTGCTTCTGTGTATTTTAAGACAACCTCTAAATAATTTCTGAATTAGCCCATAGATGGTCTGCTAAATAAAAATGTGAAATAATACTGAGTAACACAGTCTGGTTCAAGACAATACTCACATCCACAGAAACTTGTTGAGAATGTTTGGCTGAATGATAAAATGGTTGCTCTCTGTTCTTAAAGCATTTAATTTTTAAAAAACATCATTCCTTTTAGCAGTACAATAGCATGCTCTACAGTTTGTGAACAATGACTCATAAGAATCAGTCTCAATTTTCTGGTTTTTATATTCACTTGGTCTAGCATCCAATATTGCAAGAAATGATTTTTACATTTCAATGCACTCTAACATGAATGATCTGTCTTCTTGTTTTGAACTCCTTTTAGTAGATAAACACAACAGCAAAGACTAAGAAGTTCAACAAAGCATGTGATACTGTTAATATTACCTGCAGACAGCACAATGTTTCTCACATAGTGCACCATATTTAAAAACGTTTTGATCTGCTCAGTATTATTGCACAACTCTTAACTTGAACAACACACATTTAATAGTACTGCACAAATATTGAGCAATAATATAATAGGACCATTTTGTAATCCTTGAGAAACAGGTGGTAAAAATAGTGACAATGTACTTGTAATGTACCTGCAAATGAGATTTTCTTCAGGGAAACACTATGTCGAAGAGTATTGGGTATTATCGCCTGATAGAAAGCTTTAAAATCTCCTCACAGTAACCACTCTTGCTCCCACTAGTGACTGAACATCACACTAAAACTACAGACTGGATTGAATGTTACTAAGTGCTGCAAACAATGTGGTACAAACTCATACAACTCTCTAATTTCACAATAATCCCTTGTCATGTATTATTTCAGAGTATTATCATGACATCATGGACTTAGATGAGCTTGAGGACCTAATATAGCTCCAGCAACTGTTAAAGATCTGATTTTTAAAGTTTTTGTACTTCCACTGACCAGTGTTTGCAGTTAATAAGCTACGTAAGAAACTTACCATACTTAACAATCGATACCAAAAATGCATGCATATGCTCAACACTACTACCATACAATTATTTAGGCTTACTTCTGTGGCGACAGGAAGGGCATCCAGCCAACCTCTGACACTAACATCGCCAACTCCATAGTAACAAGGCCAAGCCTGTGTTGCAGTGGGACAAAGACCCAAAGGAAATGATGATTTAGGCTTACTTCTCATAACCAACAAATTGCTTTGCCCAATTTTGACAGACTACCTTTTCAAAGAAGTCTGATTAAAGGTCCTGTCAGACTTTTGTGCTTCACAGCTACATTTCCCACAAACAGTCTACAGAATACCAACCAGACCCAATTCCCTCTCTTTACAACCCACACTCCTGTAATCCCATAGTTACATCCAAAATCATAGCAAAATAAACAGTTGGCTGCCACCACAACTTCTAAATACTTTGTTCTGAAAGTAGCAACACGTGATTGTCCTATGTTTCTTCTTCAGTTAGTAGCTTTTCTTGTAACATTTTGCCTGTGATGACAATGTGAACAGCTCTTAACACAAAAGATGTGCCATGAATTTGATGCAAGATGCTCACACTTGGGTCACATACCCAAAAAATCGAAGTGAATTATGTTAGCCTTTAGGCAATTATTCCCTATGCAAACTCTACTGTCCAGCATACTTGACAAGTATGTGGAAGCATCAGACTTAGGATCATCACAATGGAAATACTCCATTTGCCAGTGATAGACCCCATCCTGGATATTACTATGTAATTTTTAAACATTATCACCAGGTAAATTTATGTGAGCACCACTACGTTCCACTAACTGAACAAAGCATGTGACCCCAAGACTTTTAAACAATTCTTTGCATACTTACTCAGAGATAGTTGTTTTACTAAACAAAAATATCAATGAAGGAACAGAGGAAAATTTTTAAATCATATCAATAGTTTTATTTAAAAAAATATATTCATATCAAGTGCAAATTATATAAACAGTAATGTGAAATACTGAACACATTAATAAATAGTCTCCAGAAGACTAATTATACTGCTCTGCTAATGGATATCAGCTGCAACTTATGCCATCTTATGAGTAGCTGCCATTTTATACGCATTTCAGTCATCACAATGAAACCAATACCGAAAGACTGTTTTACTGTTTTTAATAACTGAATAATATAGTCATATTTTATAATAATTTTCACTGGTCTCATACACCACACAATTCCATATGCTGTAGCATTTTATAATCATTAGTCCTTGACAAGGATACATTTAACACATACAGTGACTGTACATGAGAAACTGATCTCTACTTCGCAAATGAAATCTATACAACTCCAGTAGCTTCCTGTTACAATCATTTCACAACCAAAACTGGCTTCACCAAAACAGTAATTTAACAAAAAAACCTCCATTTTCTGTGGAAGTATCAGAATATGATTGCAAAAATTTATTACTACCATAAAATTTCATTTGGTTATAATACACAGTTTAAATTAAATGTTCATGTTTTACAGCCATATATCACAAAATGTAGACTTTCACATTCTTCTGTTCTAATAACACAGTAATATTTTATATTCAGTTCAGTACAATAAACACTCAATTACATAAAAAACATGGACACACATGAACAAATTCACACAAGCATGTGTGCGCAGGTACACACACACACACACACACACACACACACACACACACACACACACACACACACGAGGAGGGGGGGAGACAACAAATCCAATTCTTGGTCTTGTGGTACACCCACATAGCACTGATACAATGCCTGATAGGGTTTCACTTTGTAAGCTGTACTCCACAGGCACAAGCACTGCACTGATCGTTTTAGTTAAAGGTTTCAGATTTGCAATCCAGTTCTGTGATGAATATTGTTATAACAGTGCATTCAATTACATTGCATACTTTGTATCATTTTGAGCTCCAGTCCTTTCACTGCGTCTAATTACGAAAGCACAGCCATGCACACTCCTGAAATCAAAGAAGCATAATTCTGTAAGTAATTCACAAAGACTGGAGTATGTACATAAAAATCTCACCTTATTTTGCAATGAGCATCCACTAACAGTCACAGGGGAAGTAATGCGATGGGAGGTGGAGGAAAAAGAGAGGAAATAGGAGTCTGGCAGGGACGGGGGGGGGGGAATGTACTTAAAATGACAATTCTGCTTCTACATGTTCATTACAGACGAGCAACCATTGCTGTCAAATGATAAAATGGATATAAACTTCCAACAACAATACCCCATATATTTTAATCTACTAGATCCAGCTTTCTAAAAATGAAAGACATGACAATATGTACTTCTAAGCATAATACGCCTTAACGAACAATAAGAGGAGGTTGAGCTGGACAAATGGTTGATGCATAGCACCTGGATAAAAATTATATTACTTACATATATATGGTGTCTGTTCTTTCAGACATGTGCGAAAGAAAAGACCTGACATATAAATAAATAAGGCGAGGATGGCCAAAAATTTCTTCTGAGCAGGTGAACACCAGGCTCAGACTTTTACGGGAATTGGTGAACTGCCATGAGTAAAGAGGATAATGGTCAAAGGGCACTACATCAGAAGTGTGTAAATTAATAGAAAATTTGGGTCTGATGGGAGGGGTGCTGGGTAGTTCATGTATCTGGGATGAACACTGTGTCCAGATGGCACACTGGTCAGCGCATTTGCCTAGCGAGCAGGAGACCTAGGTATGAATCTCGGTCCAGCACAAATTTTCAACTTACCCCATCAATTTAAATCAGTGTCAGCTCTCAGCCGATGTCTGTAATTCCTTTGTGTCTAAATTATGCTACTGTTTCATTACACTTCTGCAGTCTTTGCTAGCAATTAGTTTGAACTGAAGTTGACTTTACAGCAATGTGTCAGTCTCAAACAGTCATTTGCTGTAATGTGTGAAATGGTGGTTACGTTTTGAATGCTGTTAGTAAGCTGGTAAAAGTTTTACCTTTCAGAGTATACAATATTAATTACAACTGAAGGCTGAAAAAATTGTTTATTTGCTGTACATTTCACAGTTGCTGACACACTGCAATATGTTATAAAGATTTGTTAATTACAATCTTCTAAGCATCTGAGATGAGCTTCTCAAATTAAATAAAAGGCACACTGTCTGCCTGACACACACAATTAACTTTTTTATTTTACACAACTGATCTGCACAGAGTATAAGGTAACTACCTCATCAATGCTGCCAACTCCTACCACCTCAGCATGAACATTTTTTGCCAGAAGACAGTCTGACAAACAGGTAGCGAATAATATAAAAGTAGGATTTGAACTATACCAAGAACAGTTTTTGCAAAGTATGGTTCTGCTGTGGCCCAGGTGTTAAGAACAACTAGCAAATGTTATCTGTCAGTCTAGAAAAAATGAAACTAGTCCACTTGTATAAAAATGAGAAATTGCTTTTGCAGTAATTTTATGTCTAACACTTTATGATTGACACTAATTATATATTAAGCACTGATGTTACATACCACATTATTCATGGGGTTAATCAGCAGCAGTAGTAGCAGAAGCAGCAACAGCAGCGGCAGCAGTTACTGTACCATTGCCAACTAAATTCTGGTTTTTTGAGCCAACCTGACTGTCATGATCCAAGTCTTCAGACAGGCTGTCATCACTAGATGAACTTCGAATGTCACCCTCCATCTGTGGCAACATTAAGACATATACAGTGATAACACCTTTGTGCAACAGAACTCTGTGTGTGTGTGTGTGTGTGTGTGTGTGTGTGTGTGTGTGTGTGTGGTTTTCATGCTTTTCTTACCTGACCAGCTTGTAAAGACTTAAATGCAATCTTCAATATGAAATAAGTCCATATGCAATGTAGACCCAGAAGCAAAATCAGCAATGAATTGAATATATAATAGGCTGGGAACAAAGCAACTATAACTGGAGCATCATGGGTGATGCTGAAAAGACAGACAATGATTTACAGTGATTTGTTTACATATCTACACACAAAATAGAATCACTATGTTTATAGTTTTACAATATTTCTTCACCTATTATGGTGACATATTGTTACTATCAACACCACCAAAATAATCAAATATAAGAGTCAGAACATCTTAAAAAGTAAAAAAATTAACAATAATCTGTTAAATAACAAAAGTTTTCTGCTTGTGACAAGCAAGATGTGTGCAGTATGAAATAAAATTTCATATTAATATTTCATGGAACATCATCCGAAGTGCACTTTAAAAAAAGGTAGACTTACCTCCTTATTACCCAAAATGGATATACACCCAAGCGTGAAACAATCCAAGTAATTGTAAAAATAATGAAGAGGCCATCACAAAGTTTCTGGTAGTTTGCATATTTAGCCAATTTTGCAGCCTAGAGCAGGAAGACACACAAAGAATGACTCAGTCACCATGGGAAAACAAGTCATATACACTTTTAACAACATAAAAATTTTATCTATTGCTTAGACAAAATTGGTGTTATATAAAACTATTACTTATTTTGTTCTGTGAATATTCTGTACTACAACAATTGCAGGTAGCAGCAACCAAAATTCCAACTTCAATACATAAGAACATATGTTTGTGTCAGAAGGTATTTTACCATGTATGAGGATGCACAAGGTATAAAAAAATTCTCATGAAAGTGCAAACTTGGAAAAATTAAAACGAAAACTGGAGGCTTATCAGGAAACAGCTTCTGATGATGTACCATTTCACCCACACACTGTGGCCCACCTTAGTAGATTTTACTGTCAAGTCTCTCAGCATAAAGTGTGTCCTTTGGCCTATCAAGTACCTCCTAATATTAGAAAGGATAAATGCCGTAACAGATGAGAAATATTGGAGCTTTTGACTAGCACAGTAAAACCTATTACTCCAGATCTGATACAAATTGAGGTCATGCGAAATACGGATTTTTAAATCTGACAACAGTTCCCCGATGTACAAAATAGTTTGAAAATAAACTGCAGATCCAAAAAGAGCTAAGCAATTGGCAGGAGATGCTGCCCTGAAAAAGGGTACTCTTAAGAAAATTTATAGAGGCAATGTATTTCATGTCCAAATGTGGAATATTAGATTCTGAAGTGTGGACCAGCCACCAGTAAACTGGAACTGAACATTGGCAAAGCTGAGGTTTTCATAAACAGAACAATTCAAAGACAGCAGACTTTTTTTAACAAGCAAATATACATACGTATATTCAAACAACAACAACTACTACTACCTATAGGATGGCACGAGACTGAATAATGTAGTTGTTTGCACACTAATTAGACAAATTATTTCCCCATCAGTATTACTGCATTCCATTAACTGAAATGCTAAGAGATATTGGCTGAAAATTGGGTTCCGTACAAGAACATCCCATTTCAAATTGTAACATACAGATTTTCACATACAATGAAAATCAATATTTCTTATCTCAGACATGAAAAACCTGAACAAAGTACTTATCTTACAGTAAGCACACACCTTCACTAATCTCAAAATTTTTATTCACTTTAATATTTTTGGTTCATGCTTCTGAGAACTCAAAAATACTACTTCTGGGTATCTTGATAGGAGCTGCACAATGGTTCCAAGGCATCAAAATAGTGAGTTTATGATTCTTGCCGTATTACCCTTAGCAGCTGCCTACATGTGGACTGCTACTGCTGTTTAACAGACCAGTAATTTCAAACCAATTTTGAAATACTTAAGATTTGATTTTCACACTCAACTGCAATTTTTCAGATGCAGTTCCGTAATAGAATACTAAAACCTATCTGAAACAGTTCATGCTAACCTAATGGCCATCAAACATTCATCTCTTATTGCATGCCCAGTTCGAGGAGTTTGCTTCATCTTTTTAGATGAAATTCATTTTTCTTAGTTGTACCTCTTCCATATAGCTTGTGCCGAACATGTTTAAAAAACAAACAAAAATTAGCGAAGTATCCCTACATAGTAAATATTGTGCGCATACCAAGGACATAACTGCAATCAGTACCTAAAGCACTCTACTACATCTGATTTTTTTATTAATTATAAATGACAAGCACAGTATTGTGTATGTTCTACAAACTAACTGTAAGTCTGACAGTGGCCTTTTAAGCTGAAAATTAGTTAACTTAATAAATTAATACTGCTGAACATACACAATTACTGTGCTTTTCATTAATAATTATGAAGTTGTTCTTTCAAGAACCAACTGATGAATCAGTTAACATACTTATTTATTACTTAATGATACAGCCTAATCTCCATTATGCATTTAAGAAATGTGAAAGTGTTTCATCTGGAATATTTTTCACTGTTAACAACACTACAAAGTATTTGAAGCAATTGTACGAAGATGTGTACCAACTCAAATGTGTGTACTTTTTTTCAGTTTAACATCATACTAAATGAGGTCGTATGATAGACAGGATGGCCAAAAAACATTTTTACATACATTTGGGGTCAGGGTCCTTAACCACATAAGAAAAAGGTTCATATGAACATATAAGCAAACATTATTCATTAAACTTTACAATCGCAAATCAGTTACATATTGTCAGCCTGAAAGTGTTATGAACTCTGATACTAGTAATGAATGTTCCAATTCCTCCTCTTGCTCCCACACAAGCATGAATGCACTTGTCGAATAGGGGACTGCAATGCACTTTCAAACAACTCCAAATGTCTCAAATCGTTTCACAGGCTTCCACAAGATGCTGATGAGTTTCTGTATCAGTGTTGTCTGAAGCATAGACCAATTGTTTAAGGTGACTCTCCTCCCCCCAACCCCCCCCCCCCCAAAAAAAAAAAAGAGTCAACTTATCAATCTGTCATAGCAGATACCAGCCAGTGCATCTCTAACAGTGAGACTAAAATGTGGTAGAGCCCCAAAACACATAAACCACATGTTTCTTCTTTGTTTGTTGGGAAGTGTTTCTAATAAATCTTAAAGAAGATTACGAATGAAATCAGTCTAGACAGCGTCTGTTGTACCATGACTTCCTTTAGTCCAGCTGAAGAGTCTTGTTGCCAACTTAGCAGAAAAATGTCACGGCAGGGTGTCTGGAGAGTGTGCAGGGACAGGGGCCAGTATGTGCTCTTGCACAAGAAGCCAGATTCAGACTATGCTGATATTACAAAAGTAGCCAACCAAGTCTCCTGAAAAGCAAAGTAACTACAGTGTCATGGCACAGCCAGAACTGTGATTGCACTGACACTACAGAAAGAGTGACATTGAGGCAACAATGTCATGATTGCCCAACATCCACACCTTACACCTCGGGTCTTCTGTGAGGTATGGGAGGGAAAGTGTTGCAGTTTCAGAAATAGTGGAAGGCAAAGATCATGTAAACTTTTCCCATTTTAGACAAGCAGTATTAGTCACCACCATAAGCCAGCTGCAAGAAGTTCATGCCTGTCAACGTCCGAAAATGGATCATCACTAGCTGTGGATAAACCAGCCAGAGGACCAACTGCTGACTAACTTCCACCAGCTGCTGGTCCCGAACCTTTGAGTCCTCGGTTTATGCCCGAGTCTGCTAAGTTACCTTGTGCGGACAAACTTCACTGGTGCTCATTGCATTGTGTGAGCACACTCCTCAGCTGCCAGGACTAACACAGCCATCCATACTGTGGTCCATGGTTCAACTCTCTGTACTTTGGTAGATCTAGCACAGAGTCTGCACACATGACATGACCAGCTTTGTGCAGTCTGCCATAACAGTGCACCAACTGACTGCCTGGAGCTGATGCAGTGCTACACTACTGGAGTGCTGACCAAGTAACCTCACTGCCTGCTGGGTGAAACGAGGCCACACGCTGGTGGTGACAGCATGCTGCTTGCTGATCTAAGCACATTTCAGCAACTGAGAGCAGTCCGAGTCTTCGAGGCAATGTGTGCCTTCTGTCAACACTACGACAACTGTATCTTTTGCTCTGAATAATTGTATCTATGTAATTACTGTTTTTATGGCTGGATGTGCGATATCCTTCTGGTATCTACCCATCATATTGCTGCAATCACACTCAGGGGCTCAGACTGGAGAGCTCAAAGTCATATGTTCACTCTAAGTACTGTTCTGCCACCCACCCTGGAGATCATTCACCACCCCACCCCACCCCGACCTCCACATCTGGTATCAGGAATGGTCACTGCAACATCAACAACCACTGTTCATGGATTGAGAAGCAGTAGACGTAGACTACATTTGGCACCAGTAATTCTGCTGTGTCTACACTGGGTCACATTAGCAGTTTCTTCCACCTCTACAGTTACGTTGAGGGCATTGGCAGACGAAACACGCAAATATCATCATCACCACAGCAGGGTCAGTGCAGCGTTTTTTGTTTGGTTTTTCCTTGCAAGTGTTAGGATGAATGGGTTGGTCTTCTACCAGATGTTTAATTCTGTTTTCATATTTGAGTTGGGGCATTATGTTCAAACAATGTTCCGAGGGTGTGTAAAAATGTGTTTCTTGTGCCAGTGAGTATGGGCAATGTAACTTCAGCCACTCTTGTGGAGGAGTTCAGTTACAGCAAGACATGTTACAATACTGTTACAGTGTCCTTTTTGACATCCCATTTTGTTCTACTGTCTAGTTTATTGTGCGTTACATGAGAGTTTCACAGTGTCAGTGTTAGAAATGGCTCTGAGCACTATGGGACTTAACATCTGTGGTCATCAGTCCCCTAGAACTTAGAACTACTTAAACCTAACTAACCTAAGGACATCACACACATCCATGCCCGAGGCAGGATTCGAACCTGCGACCGTAGCAGCCGCGCTCAGTGTTAGAAACACTGAGAGCTGTAGTGATTCAATTATCTCAGTTTGGAGCAAGTAATTCAGGCATGAATAAGCAATTTCAGCCTATAAGAGGGGACAGGGCCTTTCCAATTTATTGGCTCCTGCAATAGGTTTAACTACTGCTGGCCTAGTTAAGACTTGATTGTTGATTGTTGTACAGAGAGGAGGCAGAAAAGAAACAGAGAGGTCAACAAGACGCACAAGCAGCCTATTGATCCGTGGATAAATTACTGCAGGCATACGGAGATGGAAAAATAAAAAAGGGGATAGTATTTGTGCACAAGCAGATAGTCGCAAGAAAGGAGTTAATATTAACAGTTTAATTGCTGTGGAAGGTAGTAAGATTGTGGAAGTTAGAGACAATGTAGGATTAGTTGTTATAATACCTTGCAAGAACTCAGGTTCTGAAGTGGTTGTAGTGACAGTAATTTAGGTAGTGATAGTAATTTAGGTGCAGTGTTATACAGGGTGTCACATTCTTTTTCACTAAAATTGAAGTAGGTGATATCAGGTTCATGACTTTTTATATTGAGATAGGGAACCAATGGTCAGAAATGCATATTTACTGTGTCATGGACATACACTCGGTACACTGCATACCAACAACATAGCTCATAGTAATTGTTCAAAGTGAAGACTGCCAGTCTCAATGCATTTACTGCAAGGGCACATGCAGTTCTGCTGCACTCTTGCAAAGATCCCGGTATCTGTTGTACAGCGAGTGACTAACAATGTACATCTCTGACCATCAGACAGACACTGTACACAACTTAGCTCATAGCACATGTGTCATGTGACAACTGCATGCATTGTACTGGTGCATTACCCAGTGACACACACACTTCACTATCCCTGGTGTTAGTTGCCTACCACAACAGACAGCTTGTCATTATGGGTCTATGGTAAGATGTGTTACTGTGTATAGTGCATGACATGTAGTCAAAGCTGGAATGTTACTCATCACAAAGAGTCGGCAGACATGCATTTCATGTACAGTGCAACAGGATGTAGTGCCTGGAAAGCAGCATGAATGTACAGAGAATGCTTTCCCAACAGGCACCATCCTAACTGGAAGAAGTTTATCTCCATGGATACCAACTAACGAGAGACGGCATCCTTCATGGGAGAGAGAGCCAGCCAAGGTTCCTGCCAAAGACATGTCAGAACACCAAACTAAACTCTGAGGAGATGGACTGTCTGGCCAACCACCCAGCAATAAGCACCGGTCAACCTGCCTGTGAATCGCACACTTCGAAGGATACAATGGGAGGGGGAGGTTACTGGTGGAACATGTATTATAACCCTATCATAACGAATGTGTGCAAGCACTCGGACCAACAGATTTTGAGCCCCGCATTCGCTTCTGTCAATGGATTATCCACCACGGCGCTGTAGTGCTGAACTTTGTAGTTTTTTTGTTCATAGACGAGGCCTTATTCGCCCATGATGGTGTTTCCAACAGTCACAACAGCAATGTGTCTGGATTGAGGACAATCCCCACACCACCTTCATCAGTATCCACAAGCAACGTTCTCTGTGAACGTATGGGTGGTCACCTAATAGCAACTTATTTGCTGCCTCCTCACTAGACTTGTCCATATTACCTGGTGTTCCTGCGAGATGTACTGCCACATTTCTTTGAGACCGTGAAAGGACGTGGTTTCAACATGACAGTGCACTGGCCCACTTTGATGTTAATGTCAGTGAGCACCTGAACAACACGTACCCTCATCAATGGACTGGACCAACTATCACCTGTTTCAATTTGACCCATAAGGTTTGAGACACACTGTATACAGGCTGTAGCACATGAGTGAGGTGTAACCCTGTATACAGGCCTTGGTGCCTGGGTGAGGTGTATTTCTGGATGGGAACATACAGGGATGTGCATATGCCAATGATTTTTGTGTCACACAGGGTGTAGCTGCAGATGGCAATTTTATTGTAGACACTGCAAATAATACACTGGAAGCTATTGATGATGTTAATTATGTTGCAAATGTAGTTGATAATAGGTGGTACAGACATTATTTCTAGAGGATACAGATTTGTTGCCACCAGTGACAGCACCACTCCTTAAGACAAGGAGGGGGAGGGGGGAGGGGGGTAAGAGAAGAAAGGGGGAAAATGCTTGTAATGCTAGTGACTGAGCAGACAAGGCTAAATCATTTCAGGAATGGTGGTACCTGAAGACTGGGAAATTAATGAGATTGACAGTAATTGCAAAACGATGTTTTCTGGGATAAGGGCAAGCATTATGCAAAATTTGATCTTTGACAATGCACAGTGGAACTCAGCAGGGCATTCTTCCAACCGGGGGAACCTGTTGCCGGTAACACACTGTTGCAAGGGTCGTCTGCCATCAAAGACAGGCCAATTAAACTGTGCACAAAGTCACTGAGGCCAAATTCTCCTGATGTGGTGCCACTAGGTACAAGGAAGCATAACACTGTAGGAAGGAGTCAACCTGTAATTAGCAATGAAGTATGGGAACTGAGTAAGACTATTGTAGTGGGTACTGGTAGTATCATAAATGGGTTATATGACAGTATAGTTTTAGGGATACATTTCCTGGAAAAAGATAGGGCAAACTTTTGCTACAAAGACAGAGCACCACAGGATGCAGAAGATGCACCTAAACAACAAGTTAAGAAACCACTGGATCAAGAGGAAGAAATGCGAAGCATAAGAGAGCAATTGAGTATGACTCTTCTTCTGTTACAAGCTGATTTGTTAACGAAATTTGTTAAGAGAAAAGAATTTTTCAATATTAATTTTAGTTTGTTCTGTATCTTTGTTACATAATAATTCAATGAGGGAAGTTCAGTGAGTTAATAGCAACTCAGAATAGATGCTTTAGTGCACAGCAAATGCTCCAGCACATAAAATAGTATCATAGTAGCTGACACCATAGAGTCGTCATAATGAGTGTGTCAATTTTGGGTACCACTGTAGTCTGACTACTTTGTACAGACTGATCTATGTGAAGCAAAAAACAACCCATCCACTTGAGCTCCCTTAAAACCAGTTACCTGTCAACTGGATCAGTCTTAAGAAGTAAAAGTTAGTTACCTGCTCAGCCAATGAACATTGTGGTTCAAGCTGAATTTCAAAGGGGAAAATCCAAATATGGCATATGTATATTTTAGGTGTAAGATGTGTGCTAGGATCTCTCCCAGAAACATGGACAGTCTGATCTGATGAACCGAATATTCCCAAGAGAGGATGCGGGTTGTGCCATGGCTTCACTTAACCCAGCAGAATAATCACATAGCTGACTTAGCAGAAAAACACCATGGCAGGGTGTCTTAAGAAACTGCAGGGGTTGGAGCCAGTACATGTTGCTGCACAAGCAGCTGTATTGACTATGCTGATATTGCAGAATTCACCATTCAGGTCTCCTGGAAAACAAAGTTGTTCATTGGCATGGCACAGCCATGGCTCTGATACTACTGACACAGACAAAAAAAAAAAATTGTGACACAGAGGCAATGATGTCATGACTGCCCAACAACCATGCTTTGCACCTTGGTCCTGCAGTTTCAGAAATTGTGGCAGATCAAGCTCACACAAATAATGCTCATTTCATACACAGTTACCGCCAGGAGCTATGAGGGGAAGACTATGTTGGTCAATGTCCTGAAATGGGCCATCAAGCTGCTGCAGCTAGATGCTGCTGTGGCTAGATGGTGCCTTTGCTAGCTGCATGTATATCAGCCACACCAAAATCTGAATGCTGCTGTCTGGTGCCTTCCAGCAAGAGGTCTGATGGTCACCTTGCTTACACCAGCTGCAGGTCTCAAAATTGGGGCTCCCAGATTCATGTCCGTCCCTGTCCAGCTGTATTAGTTGTCTTGTGCAGGCAAACTCTACTGCTGCTCATTGCCCTGTGCAAGCACACGCCTTGGATGCCAGCACTGATGCGGCCATCCGGACCAGGATCCATGGTTAGATTTCAATCTTGCCCTTCTGAGAGACTGCTGGTGCCGTATCGTCACCAGCAAGAAATGACTTAGTCTGCTTCATTGCGGGTCATCTGCCCTGATGCCACCCACTCCAATCAGGGGCTCTCCCCACGGGCACCACCCAGCCACAGCAAAGGCCAACTGGTACAATGGCTGTTGCAGGAAGTCCTGATGCCCCAAGAAGACAGGCATCTACTCCTTGGCATACGTGGGGAGTTTATAGCTCAGGCATCAGCAGTGTGATCCCTGTGTTGTCAGGTGGCTACCACCAAATGGCCCCACCACAATGGACTGGCTACCGAGCTGGATATTGGGCACAGATAAATCCAATATTGTCATGGGGGCGAAAGAAGAGAGGAGACAACAGAAGAAGATGACATACGATTGCTGCCACGTGAATCGTCATGAGCTCCCCACTGAACAGAGGGGAAGAATCCAGGGCTACAGATGGAAATATCAATGGCCAAGAAATTGCTGCATGCCACACTGTGTGTGGGGCTCTATTGTTGAAGAGACAGATCAAGCAAGCCCTGCCAGCAGGTCTTCACCAATTCTGTCCTGATCAGTGGTCACAGTACCAACCCAGACAGGGTTATGGGCATCAAAAACCCAAAGCAGAAGGAATGGGGAACCGAGCTGCCCAAGGAAGGCAAGAAGAACAGGAAGCGTAGGAGGCCAGTCTGGAAGGAGAAAAAGATTATGTATCATTATTGCAGAGTCTCAACGGATCCAAACGGGCACTGCTTCCAGCGCAGTATGAAGAGGGACCCAACAACTAACCATGTCCATGTGGACCAATGCACAGACACCACCGGAGTCTCGTTAAGGGCTGACCCAGTTCTGGCAGAGGGCTTGGAAACCATGAAGAGTCAGCGAACAAGTATCAACAAAATGAGATTCCTGTAATACAGAATAAGCTGCAGAGTACAGAGGAAGAAGGGATTACAATTCCAGAAGAAGATGATAGTAATCACCACAATTCCATTGGACAACAACAGTGCAAGAGGCCGGATGGATGTCGAACGGGTCAGAATCGGTCATAGTGCTGTGTCAGTGTCTGTCACTGGTAAGGATGGAGTGACATCCATGAATGTATGGTCAGACCCTGACTGAGAAGGAGGATGTGACGTGCCCACCGATGTTGGAGGGCCTCATCCCAAGACTTATGCATCTCCTCCTCCTCTGGAGGGCAACAGGAGGTGTAGTCGGGAAGAGAGTACGACATAGCAATATCAGGATCTGAAAGCAAATGAGTGGCCTTGAGGCCCATAGAGCACGGGACTCACATCCGACTAAATAACTAGCTTCTTGTCCTGGAGGCACCACGGAAAAGTGTTCCTAGAGGGTGCCCCATCCCCGGCAGGTGCGAGAGAAGAGGGTTTCTTCTCTGGCTGAGAAGGAGGAGTGATTTTCTGCAAGGAGGGGATGGGAACTGCCATGGAGGAGGAAATGGAAGGGGGACAGGGCAGAAGTAAGGACGAGGATGTGGGGGAGGTGGGGAGGTGGGGGTGGGGGGTGGGAGGCAGGGGGAGGGAGAGGAGGAAAGAAGCAGAGGTAGAAGTCAGAGATGTCGGGTGGAGATGGTCGAATTTCTGTTGGGCCTCAGAGTGGGATGGTCACGAGGTTTTAATTCCTGAATCCTCTTTTTCTTTTTATAGATCGTCAATCTAGTTAGCACAGACAATGTGGGCTATAACAGTTGATGCGTTTGGGCGGTGGGGTGTAAGAACTCCCCGCATGGAGAGGGCAGCCTCAGTCACTGAAAATAGGACTCACCTCACATCGTTAAGACGTTTGATCAAAATGGAGACACAGGAAACAGAGCATGGGAGGTGCAATTTAGGGCTTCATATCACAATGACTTTTTCCGGGATGGTTTCCCCCTCAAAAGCCAGGATGAAAGCACTGGTATCAACACAATTGTACATAGGGCCTCTCTGGACTCGCCAGATGAAATTAATGCCACCCTGTGCAAGATTAGTTCAGAGTTCCTCGTTAGACTACACGGGATCCCTGTAGAAAATAATGACCTGGATCACATCTAAGGAATGGTGAGGAGTAATGCTCACCAGGATGTCTTCTAAGCACTCAAAAGCATGAAAAGAAGCCAACTGACTGGCAGAATAGGCTTTAATCAGTAGGGAACCAGATCAGATCTTACTGAAAACGTCAGCTTCACCAAACTTACCTTCAATATGTTTTACAAAAACATAGGTTTGGTAGCGGTGAAAGTTTCCCCATCTTGCCTGGAACAAACCAAGTAACATGGAAAGTGTTTCTCTCCTAGCCGTTGTACCTGGGTCTTATCCCAGGGAGAGGAAGGGCGTGGAAGCAAAAGTAGGAGCAGAGAGGGAACTGTTTCTGTCTGAAGAGACAGCCATGGAAAAGCAGGCAGAAGTATGGAGCTTAGCACACTTAATGTGCAGAACATCTGCCCCCAATCGAGGGCTCACTTTGTGGACACAACCCAGGCGCAGCAAGAGTGCTGCTCTGATAACTGGTAGCTATATAAGTGACGTTTCTGGTAAGACAGCATCAGTAGTCGAGCAGCCGCATGTGCAGCAGCATCGACACAGACTAGTTATGCCATGTTATTTTAGGAGGAGATGATGTTCGCACCATACTGTGTATAAAACTACTGATAATATATCTATTACTACGAAGAGCGAAGTACGTGCGCAAGCTGTTCTTCATCTCAGCCAAATGCGTACATAACAGCTCCACTGACTGGCTACATGTGCTGGTGATCTTGGTGTGGGGTGTACAGTGGGGGAAGGAGGAACTCACACTGGAGATGCTAGGGAGGAAGATCTTTCCAAAATAGCTCACACTTAAGAAATGGAATTTAGAAAGGGAGGTCAAACTCCAAGAGGGACCATAAGAAGCCAGGAAGAGTAGAAACACAAGATACAAGATCGAAAAGGGATAGCGTGACAAGGAACGGATATGAGGAAGGGAATGCAGCCAGAGACAGAAGAAAAGCAGCAATCGCGTGGAGCCTACGTGTGCCACTCGCATACCCTTCAAAGAGCTGTGGCGGCCCTGGGGTAGAGAGGGTGGGTGGGTGGGTGGGTGGGTGTGTGAGTGGAGGAGGAGGTGCTGATTCCACAGGTATGTGAGCAATGAGAAAAGAGATTAGGAGTTAGTGTGCTGTAAGGATGAACAAAGATATTGCGTAAACTGGGTGGGCAGTGGAATTCCACTTTGGGAGAGGGTGGGAAATATTATGGTTAGACGTTCATTTGTGGACACAATGATAAATAGCCTAAACCCTGGGAAAGGATATGGTTATGTTGTTTCAGAACATGATGATACTGATTGATTGGGAGGGAAGGGGGTGCTCCTTTACAACTGGTTCTTGGAGAGGGTGGAAATTTAAAGGGATTGTGAGGATAAGGCACAATAAATTGTCTGTGGACAATGTCTGGGGGTTAGTGCATGTGCTTTTTTTTGTGTAGTAGCTATCAGAATGAATGTACTGTTGATGGTCAATGTGCTTGGTATGGATGGAGCCACCAGAGAGGTGCAGATCAATGTCCAATAACATGGCACATTGAGCTGACAAGAGCCATCTGAAGCACTAGGTCCATTAACTTTAACAACACAAAGGGTTACGGGTGACTAGGGTGGTTTCCTGTAAATGGCCCATACACCAGATGGCATAAGAGGGTGCCACGAAGGCACCCATGGTTATGGCACAGATTAGTTTGAATGTTTCCCTCTGAAAGGCGAAGTAGTTATGTGTGAAGATTTAATTAGTTTTAATGTATCAGGAATGAGATGGCGAGGTTGGAGTCACAAGGATGTTGGTGTATAAGGGTATGGCATCAATAAAGACTGGTAGTGAGGGATCCAGTCCTAACTGTTCTTGCTGTAAGTGTTCAGATTTGTTTATTATATTATTTTTGTGATGAAGCAAATGTGGCACTGGTAATCAGAAACTATTAGTTATTGTGTGGTGTACGCTGAAATGCAATTGTAATACTCACAGGGACCAGTTGCTTCAATGAAAATCAGTTTATCTTGATATTACAAAGCAGTTTCGGTATTTTTAAGTTAAATGCTTCAGCTAGAAAATAAACAAGAACAACTTAAATCTCCCATCCTAATGAATTCATTAGAAATGGATTACCTTCACTCAAATGTAATGATGCTACTTTGATGGAATCCACCATTTCCCACAATCTAACACACTGACATGTGGAAAAGCTAAGATTACACTTAAAGCAGAAATATAAAGCTATGAAATGATTTTGTTTGTGGCACAGGCAAGAAAAACATGTCTCTGGTAGGACTATGGAAGTAATCTTTCCTTTACAGCCTTATGATTAGTCTTGTGTTAACACTCTTCTGCATCACACATCACTGTTGCATTTTGCTATGCAAACCTCTATTGTTCCAGCTATAATATGACTTAATTACTTTACAAAAAAGACTTACCTCTAGCAGGTTATCAGCACAGTCGTGTACCAATAATACCAAAGTACCAATACGGTGCAAGTTACACATCCATGAGAAAGACATCAGACTTATAGTAGCAATGTGATGGATGAACATTTGCCAAAAGTCTTTACGCTTTATGTCAAAGAACTGTGATACGGCCAATGACCAATAAAATGCCAGCGAAGACATGTAATACCACCAACAATCAGTCGTCACCTTCTGGAAAGAAGGGCATTTATGAATAAATATTTTGCACTTAATCTTATCGGCAACAACAACTTTATATAGCAAAATAATACTTGGAATAAAATGTTGGATGCTCCAAAGCTACCGCTCTCTTCTATGAATATGCGAAGCTCTAAGCTCATTCCCATGTGCAACGTAAAATAAAGAACACACTGTTTTGCAAATTAGTTGCCTCATTTTTTAATTGATTATCTGATCTCTTAAAAATCTTAGAAGTCTATAACTGTTCTGTGTTTTTAAAAATTTTGGATGTCACACAAATACAGAGTAATCTCTTGCAATACAGTCAAATCGCAATTTCTGTAAGCCAAATAGAATACATTACAGGACGAACAACACTACATGAACAACATTGCATTTATTATGACATTTTCCATGCAGATAACATAAATAATGTTTGGAATGTACCAAAATTTATCATCTGCAGCCACACTTTCTCTTACTAGGACTACTACTGAACAACAAAGGTGTGGAATCGGATTGCAGCATGTATATGTGATCTTGGGATTTTTCAAGCACAAAAGCAATGTGTTGTGACTGTGGGCATATGCAAGATGGATAAACAGCATTTGCAGGTGATCGAAATGTGTGAAACTTGTACATATGAAAACTCACACAGCAAGAGCCTTTGTTCGACATACTAACATGAACTATGTTGTTATGACTGTGGAAGACTGCAGGCTCCACATTTTATGATGAATGTTATTTTGTGTATAGCGTGCGCTTACTGGTATGCTAATAATTAAATGAGTCATGTTTTTCTTTATTCACACTATTGTCTAGCATCAGACTTTGAATGAAGGGCCAGAGCATTAAATCCATCAGTAAATGTGTTCTTTCTGATAAAGTGGTAGGATGTCTTGACCCAGAAGCACAGAAGGGAAAAGGGAACAGAACAAGACGAAAACTATAAGAAGAAATTTTCATGTGCATAACGCCATCTGCTGTGGTGTAGCTGCTACAGTCTCTGTCTGGCAGCGTTGGTCATTCGTTCAATTCCTGCCATCTGCAATTATTTATCATTTGACATTTGTGATTTCTGGGAGGTTCTGGAATTTCTTTATTTATGGAATACAGTACTTTATAGAGCATTCTACGTACAGAAGTGTACACTGCAGAGAGAGGCAGCTCAGACCCACCTACACTCTCTTGTGTGTTTAATGAATGTGCTTTCAGTACGAAGTAATAATTCTTACTGATTCTCTACCTTCATAACTCGTACTTAATTCCATATTTCCATATTCTACACAACACTGTTTGGAGGGGATGCTGGCTATTTGGACATCACCACTGCAGTTGCTCCAATAAGGCTACACAAAAGTAATCGCCTTCACAGACAGGAATTAGAAAACAAACAATACAGTCGTCTTATGGCCTCAGTCATGAAAGTATCAACCAACAGAAAATAATCTACAAGTCATGAGTCTGGCATCCAGCAGTGTTTCTGGGAGATACTGGATAGGATACAACAAAATGTCTAAATAGATTCAACCATGTTGCTAATTACAACAGGTGGGACGGCAAGTGATGTTTCTTGCCAATGTATATATTTACTTTGATGGTACAACTTGCTAGTGGTTTGAGAACAATGAGGAAAAGCTGAAGAAGTGGGATACACTCCAGACATAAAAAATAACTACCAACAGCAGGTCAATATAGCCAAGGCACAACTGAAGAACAGAACCCAATGCCAGAATATTCCACAGTTAATGAAGGGCACGGCAGACGATTTGCATCAATCACTTCTTTCGAACGGTGTTACCACAACAGATGATTATTTCAAGTGGTGTCAGCACCTGCAGGCAATGCACCACAGAATAATATGCCGAAATACATTAGACAGACTTCCAACTGTAGAGTCAATGGCAATCATGGAATACCATCAGCACCTCTGATCACTTAAACAGAAAAAGGAGAGATAAGAGGTGTTACAACATCTGTTAATGTCAAACCCCAACAATCAGGTGTAGCAGTGTTGACTGTCAAACCAAGTATGATGAGGCATCATCATTAACTAAAAATGGCACCAACCTCTAAAAGATAAATCTGAAGGGAGGAATGGAGTCAGAAACTCAATGCTTTTGGTGCAACCATCAGGCAATATCAGAGATTCTCGATTAGACAGAAATAACCCACCAATTCAATCGCTGCACAGAAAAATGGTCACTGCGAATGGAGGGAAAACACAGCTATGTGTTTCTTTGGTGACACCGATGTAGAGGAAAGGTGAGTGTTCGACATCTATTACACCACAAGATATCAAAACTGGGCTATTCTATACACACTAGGCAACTGCAAATGACTACAGCTGATCTGCGGGATGAAGCTCATCGCAGTATCCTTGTATCTCAAATGTTTCTCAGGCTTTCCGTCAACATGCAAAGGTCCCAACTGCTCTTCCAACCTACAAAAATCATGGAAACTAAATGATGTTACCATTTGTGGATGTGAACCTACCACTGTGAAATCTTCCATAAACAACCTTTGCTAAGATGCCAAGAAATCACATCAGCGAGCTACCTAAACACTCTGCAGTGTTTATTTCCATGATATCAGATGCTCATCAATGGCAATTGAGGATTATGTTCTGAATTTCAAATACCATTTTGCTGAAGGTTGCAAATAGGAAATATGTCCAGGCAACAGGAATCTGTTTCACGAGAATAGCTTTCTATTACAGAACACAGCCCATCAAATTTGTAGTTTGATCAGAATGCACTCATAATGTTGTCCTTGGCTAACTTCTTCCAAGCATCACAAGCAATCCGACTAGAAGACTGGAAGTACAAATAGAGGACACTAGTCCAACATGTTTACACAATGACTGCTATGGACATCTGTTTACTGCTGGAGATACTCTTACCCCACTGTGATCAACAAGATAAGTTTTACTTAACAGTTTGGTTGCTCAGTTAAACTGTGAAACTCTAGCTGAATACAGAAAGTCACTCAGCCTCAGAAAAGAAACCTATATGTTAGTGCCAATCAAAACCTACGCAAGTCGATATGGAATTGCCATGAAGAGCTGCAATTCATTCCTCAGAGTGTGTATAGGGATAGCCAAACTAGTTCAGGAGGGTCAGCTTGATAACGTTGGCAGACAACCATGTTACATTACCATTCCGAACAAGCGAGTGGAGGAACATAGTACCTAGCCACCGACAGCTATTGGCTTGATGAAGATACATTGTTGAGAAGTGTTACCTACTCAATGCCAATTTTTGGGAATGTTGAAGCCAGGAGCAAAGTCAAATCTGAGCAAATGAACCAATGCGAAAACCATATCAACAAGGGGAACATCTTCCAATCAGTCGGCACTCATATAGGCCACTTTCAGCTGCATTAAAGATCATTCAGCTGTAAACGTCCATGGGCCTCCCGTGAGGTCCTCCTGAATAAGAATGACGACACACGACAGTCAATTACCGGCAGCTGAATTAAATCATCAGAAAGGATGTATACCCATAGCCACAAATTTATGGCACCTTTGACTGTCTAACACCAGCGACATACATCTCCACTATGGATGTGCAGACTGACTAATGATAGATCGAGGTTGATTAGATTGAGTGGGGAAAAAACTACTTACGTAACACCTCTGTGAGTTCCAAGCAATACAGTTTAGTCTGTGCAACAGATGAATACATTAAGTGCAACTTGCTTCGACATGTTGAATGGAAAACTTCTCTTTGCTACTTGGATAATGATGTATTCTCAAATACAACTGAAGATCATCTAAGCCACTTGACAACTGTGCTGAAGTGTTTTCATGAAACAGGTATTGACATGAACCCAAGAAAGTGCCTCTTCATTTTCCAAGAAATAAAATCTTGAGTGTGCACTGTTTCTGTTAACCGAGTTCTCTTGGTTAAAAAAGTAAGAGCCACAACAAATATTCCAACTCCTTGGAATATTTGTGTTGTGAGATGTTGCCAAAGAATGTGCTCTTACTACACACGATTCATGAAAGATTTAAATAGCAAGGCACTACCACTACAAAAACTGCTGTACAGGACACCAAATTTCCTTGGAACAATGACCAAGAAATGTCTTTTAAATCCTTTAAGGAGGCACTGATACCTTCAGCAGCTCTGGCAGTTTTTGACCAGAAGGCCGAGATGGAACTACACCTGATGCAAGCGATTACAAAACAGGTGCAGTTACAGAGCAACTCTATGAGGCTGTTAAACATGTCTGCACAGTACTTTGCTTGAAAGAAGAATAGCACTGTGACTGAAAAAAAAAAAAAAAAAACAAAAAGGCTGCCTCACAGTTGTTTGAGCAGTAGACCATTCATTGTTATGATTGGCCACCATTATTTATGCTGGTTGACAAACTTTGAAGGCCAAACAGGATTACTGGTAAGATGGGTGCTGGAGTCTCAGGAATACAACATCACAGTAGAACAGAAAAATAAATAACAACACAAGGATGCCAACTGCCTTTCACAGAATCCATGGGAAGATGGTTACAGAGTTGTTGATATCGCACACAAATGTGCAGGACTGAAGGTTGCAGAGCGTTATCAACAGTCTTCTGAACAAAAACACTTACCACAATAAACACACACACACACACACACACACACACACACACACAGGGTGTTACAAAAAGGTACGGCCAAACTTTCAGGAAACATTCCTCACACACAAAGAAAGAAAATATGTTATGTGGACATGTGTCCGGAAACGCTTACTTTCCATGTTAGAGCTCATTTTATTACTTCTCTTCAAATCACATTAATCATAGAATGGAAACACACAGCAACAGAACGTACCAGTGTGACTTCAAACACTTTGTTACAGGAAATGTTCAAAATGTCCTCCGTTAGCGAGGATACATGCATCAACCCTCCGTCGCATGGAATCCCTGATGCGCTGATGCAGCCCTGGAGAACAGCGTATTGTATCACAGCCGTCCACAATACGAGCACGAAGAGTCTCTACATTTGGTACCGGAGTTGCGTAGACAAGAGCTTTCAAATGCCCCATAAATGAAAGTCAAGAGGGTTGAGGCCAGGAGAGCGTGGAGGTCATGGAATTGGTCCGCCTCTACCAATCCATCGGTCACCGAATCTGTTGTTGAGAAGCGTACGAACACTTCGACTGAAATGTGCAGGAGCTCCATCGTGCATGAACCACATGTTGTGTCGTACTTGTAAAGGCACATGTTCTAGCTGCTCAGGTAGAGTATCCCGTATGAAATCAAGGCGTTGAATCGAGGAGGTACAGTACATACTGACGAAACTAAAATGAGCTCTAACATGGAAATTAAGCGTTTATGTTTATATATATATATATATGCGCTCAGAGAAGTACTGTTTTGCACCCTACAGATTATGCAAACTGATTGAAATATCTATTGTGAAAGTGTACTATTTACAGTCCTTGGATGGATAATTCCACAAGCTGAAAGTTACAATATAGGTTGGCCCTTAAATATAAAACTCTACAAGAGACTAAGATTTTAAGATGGCAGAACTTTAATATCTAAATCGGTACAAGAGTTTTTTTTAAAAATATGTATACATACAGTGCTGCGGTCTCTGTACTGAATTAAGCAAAAGTCATAAAATATAAATGCCTTCTTTGCATAAAAATCTGACATTATTGAATTAAATGGATTTCATATGTATTGTTGAGGAATGACCAGAAAAATAATGCTGCTTGCAAATTTATATTCTGTCTTCTACTCACATGGAAGCGGTGAACTAAAAGACACACAGAGCAACAAAAACTGGTACAGTACTGTAGTCACTGAAGAGTCTTAATTCTGTTGCCTGTAAAAAGAACTGTCAGTACATTCCACCTGGCAACATATAAAAACGATAATCATCGCATTAACATTAGGAATTTCAGAGAAATTTGAGTAATTGCACTACTAAAGTGTAACAGCAACAGTGAAAGTTATTTTATGGTGAAAAGCAGTGCACGATTCACGTATAAATAAGAAAAACTGTCAGCTCCACTCCACTGTGCGTGTAATAACAGAAATTCTGAAGGAAGTAAGATTGGGTTAACATCCAGTCTATACAGACATCATGAGAGAGCGAGCCCAAGCTCGGATTGTGTCAAGGATGAGGAAGGAAATCAGATGTGCCCTTTCAAAGGAACCATCCCGACAACTGGCTGGAGCGATTTAGGGAAATCTCGGAAAACCTAAATCCGGATGGTCGGATGTGGGTTTGAGCCATCGTTCTCACAAATGCGAGTCCAGTGTGCTAACCACTGCACCACCTCGCTTGGTATAGAAATTCTGCTTACTGGCCCAAATCACCTGACTTGGGTACTACTCATAGATTCAAACCTCAACACGACAGAGATACAGGCGACCACGGCCTATATTGTTTATAATCTATGCATGCAACTTAAGTGCAGTCATGGCTCATCATGTACTGCAGTTGCACCGTGAGCTACTGTTCACACAGAACGCTACAAATTCTACCGAGTAGCAAAGTTCTCAATATTATGTCAAATGATGATTCAGGAGGGTACCTGTATTGATATTATAGTCTAGGTTATGGCATTAGAACTGAGCCAAGAGTTACATACAAGAAAAAGAAAACCCGAATGTTGGGTCCGCTGGGTTGGTTTGCTTAAAAGAAGAGGAGGAGGAGGAGGAGGGGGGGTAGCAAACTGCTATGTCATCAGTCCCTCGTTCTGATGAAAATAATTCCACAAGGGTGGGAATAAAATAATCGAGGCATACAAAACACAGCTGGAAGAAAGGAGAAAACCACAAAAATGACAGAAGGGCAACAAACACTAAAATGGACAAAATCGGATGAGAAAACCACAGAGATATGCAAGAAACACGAAGAAGAGATCAAAACAAGAGAGCAAAATACCATGGCTGGCTGACCATGAGAATAGAACTCTGCAACACAGTAAAACTTCCATCCTAAAAGTAATGGCATGGAGGGGACACAGGAACAAAGGACACGCGCTAAAACTTAGATCAAGTGATAAGACACACCCTCATGAATAAAACGTAAACTAAAACTGCTTTTGAGGCATTGTCGCCCAACACCGAAGGTAGCGTGCTGGGAAAGTTAAAAGTCCGCAGGAAAGTTAAACGTCCGCTGCAGAGCGGCTGAAAGTGGGCAGTCCAGCAGGTGGATGACCGTCACTTGTGGGCCACAGCGACGTCGAGGTGGGTCCTTGCGACGAAGGAGGTAACCATACGTTAGCCACATATGGCCATTGTGGAGCTGGCAGACGACAACTGATTCCCTGCAAGAGGACCACATGGAAGACTTCCACACATTCGTAGCCTCCTTAATGAGACACAGTTTGTTGAACATACTGTTATGCCATTCCATCTCCCAAAGCCAAAAAACACTGTGGCATAAAAATGCAGGTCAGTTTTGGAGATACGTATCTCTCCCAATACTCTAGTTTCCGTCATTTGATAAGCTGGCGAAAATTGGCACGAAGCCGTTTAAAGCCTATGATGTGCTACATGGAAGGGCGCCGCTTATACCACTGTAGAGCTCGCCGACACTCCTTAATTGCTTCAGCGACTTCTAGCGACTGCCAAGGGACTGTCTTTCACTGGGGGCACGCTAACGAATGAGGGATCACATTTTCTGCCTCAAAAATGATCACTGCAGTGGCCTGCTCAACGACAATATCGATGGCATCATGTGGGGGAGGTTCAGCAGTGACAGCAGAGGTGAAGGCTCCCACGATGCCTTGCTTAAAGCCCATCTGGGTAAACGTCCGTGAGCATGACACTGGGAGAGTGACAGGAAGATGGGAAAGTGGTCACTACCACACACGTCATCATGTGCTCTCCAGTGGATAGATGGGAGAAGGCCAAGACTGCAAAACGAGATATCAATGTCTGAAAATGTGCCACATGCCACATTGAAATGCGTGGGGCCACCTATATATAAGAGGCAGACGTCAAGTTGCGACAGTAAATCTTCGACATCACTGCCTCAGCCAGTAAGTACGGTGCCATCCCACAAGGGGTTATGAGCAATAAAATCTCCCAAATGTATGAAAGGTTTAGGGAGTTGCTCAACCAGTGCAGCCAATGAATTTAGGGATACTGCACCATGTGGAGGAAGATATATTTTGCACACAGTTATTTCATGCGTCGTCCATATCCTGACAGCCACTGGTTCAAGAAGGGTTTGAAGGGGCACAGGTTCACAGCATACTGAGTTCAGGACGGACACAAACTCCACCTGACACACTATAATAGCCACCACAGTTCTTGTAATATCCCCTACAGCTGTGGAGGGCAGGGGTTCACATTTCCAAGAACCAGGTTTTCTGAAGGGCAATGCAGAAAGCAGGTGTAAAGCTTAAGAGTTGCCGCAGCTCAGCCAGGTGGTGGAAAAAATTGCCGCAATTCCACTGGAGGATGACGTTATCGTGAGGCTGGGAATGCATGAAGTGCACAAGGAGGCAGGTTATGCCTCAGGGTCGTCAGCTGCTGCCACTGATTGAGTCTTTGTAGCCATTTCTATGGGGGATGAGGCATCAGTGTGATCCAGGTACGCAGGGGATGCTAAGATCTCCACCGCATTCTCAGATGCAGAATTGATAGGGAGTGGTGGTGTTGTGGCCACTAGAGGGTCCTGTTTCTTAGCAGACTACTACTTAGTTTGCTTGCTCTCCCGCTTCTCTTTAGCGGCTTGATGGGAAGATTTCCCTAAAGCAGCTTTAGGCGTGGAGGAAGACCGTGAAGCTCTTTGTCCAGCAGCTTTTGGCTCCTTAAGCCACTGGAAAGTGTCCACCATGGCAATAGTGGAGACCTTGGGGGAGAGGGCCCCAAGGGACCCCTTCCACGCGAGAGAAACCAGGAGGCTGTTGTTTCTCTGGCAGGGGGGAGGGGACAATGTCCCCTTCATTTGGGGGGGCCTCGCTCCCGAAGTAGGTGCTTTGGGAGCAATGGAGGAAGATTTGACCCCTACCACCAGAGGGCCCACTGTTCGTGGCACAAAGTGAGGAACCACTGGCACTTGGGTTGGCGATGGTGATGTAGCAGCAGCATGTCGACATCAACCGAATGGGGTGTAATCTTTCGAATTTACATTTAGCCTCTGTGTAAGTCAACCAGTCCAGAGTCTTGTACTCCACGATTTTCCGCTCCTTTTGGAGTAGTGGGCAGTCTGGAGAGCAGGGGGAGTGGTGCTCTCCACAGGTGATGCAAGTGGGAAGTGGCGCACATGGGGTATCTGGGTGCAGTGGACGTCCACTGTCTTGACATGTGGTGCTGGAAGTGCAGCGGGAAGACATGTGCCCAAACTTCCAGCACTTAAGCACTGCATGGGGGAGGGACGTATGGTTTAATGTCACGGAGCTAAGCCATTACTGAACTCATAGGGCCAAAAAGTGTGAGACTCCTTTTAGTCACATCTTACGACAGGCAGGAATACCTCGAGCCTATTCTAACTCCCAGAATCGTAGTGGGAGACTACCAAGGGACTGTCTTTCACCGGGGACACCATAAAGAATGAGGGAACGCATTTTCCGTCTCAGAATCTATTGTTGGTGACCTGCTCAACAACAACATCGATGGCACCATGTGGGGGAGATTCAGCGGTGACAGCAGAGGTGAAGGCTTTCCAGTCTGCCTTGTTTAAAGCCCATCTGGGTAGGCGCCCATGAGCATTACGCCGTGGGAGTGACAGGAAGATGGGGAAGTGGTCACTAACACATAAGTCGTCATGTGCTCTCCAGTGGATGGATAGGAGATGACCAGGACTGTAAACCGAGAGATCAATGGCCAAATATGTGTGGGGGCACCTGTATTTACGGGGCAGAGGTCGAGTTTTGACAGATGCAAACTCAACCTGACACTTTTATAGTCGCTACAGTTCCTGTTATATCTCTTATAGCTGCGGTGGAGGGCAGGGGTCCGCACTGCCGGGAACCAAGTTTCCTGGAGGGCAATGCAGAAAGCAGGTGTAAAGCGTAACAGTTGCAGTAGCTCAGCCAGGTGGTGGAAAAAACCGACGCAATTCCACTGAAAGATTACGTGATCGTGAGACTGGGAAGGCATGAGACACACAACGAGACAGTCTACACCTCAAGGTCACCTGGTGTCATCGTGCGATCAACATCCATTGTGTCTGAGGGCTCAGCGAGCTCCAAGTCCTCAGCGGACGCCAGAATCTCCGCCTCATCTTCAGACACAGAGCTTGTAGATAGTCATCGTGTGGTTGCCACCACAGTGCCTTGGTTCTTTGGCGTCTTTTCTTTTTAGGTTTTTCTCGCTGCTCCTTAGCTTGGTACAGCTGGGAGGGCTTCACTGATTCAGTCTCAGGGAATGAGAATGACCGTGAAGCCCTACATCCAGCTACCTGTGGTTGCTTCAGCCACTGGCGGGTGTCAGCTTTGCCACTGGTAGGAACCTGGGAAGCGAGTGACCCAATGGATCCCTTTGTGGGGAGAGGAGCCAAAGAAGACTTACGCTTTTCCGGCTGAGAAGTGGGGACTGATGTCCCCGATGGTCGGGGGGGGGGGGGGGTGTTGCTCCTGAGTAGGTTGTGTACGACGAACAGGGAAGGAAGTGCCTCCCACCATCAAGGGAGCAGCTGGAGTCTGACAGCTCAGAGCCAACTGTATGCAGCGGAACAGAAGATGGTAGGATCGTTGTCATAGTGGCGGCGTAGGTTGACGTCATATGCACAAGACATAGTGTCTCATTTTCTCTTAGTCTCAATGTAGGTCAGTCAGTCCAGTGTCTTGTATTCCATTATTTGTCTTTCTTTCTGGAGAATCCTGCAGTCTGGCGAGAAAGGGGAATGGTGCTCTCCACAGTTGACACCGATAAGAGGCAGGGCACAGGGAGTATTGGGATGTGAAGGACATCCACAACCCCGAAATGTGAAGCTGGAAGTACAGCGAGAAGACATATGTCCAAACTTCCAGCACTCAAAGCACTGCATTGGGGGGTGGGGGATGATGATGATGATGATGATGATGATGATAGGTTTGTGGGGCGCTCAACTGCGCGGTTATCAGCGCCCATACAAATTCCCAACCTTCACTCAGTCCAATCCGCATGGTGGGAGGGATTATGGCTGTAAGTCACAGCGGTAGATCACCACCTTGACCTTCTTGGGTAATGTGTCACCCATTAAGTTCAAGATGAAGGCACCGGTGGCAACCTGATTATCCCTTGAATGCTGGTGGACGCGCCGGACGAAATGGACACCTTGTCGCTCTAAATCGGCGTGCAGCTCATTGTCAGACTGCAAAAGGTCACTGTGAAATATGATACCCTGGACCATATTTAAGCTCTTCTGGGGCGTGATGGAAACAGAAAGGTCACCTAGTGTGTCACAGGCGAGTAGTGCCCGTGACTGGGCAGAGGATGCTATTTTGATCAAGACCGACCCTAATCCCATTTTGGACAAGCCGTCCACCTCCCCAAACTTGTCCTCCAGATGCTACACAAAAAATGAGGTTTCACTGACAAGAAAGATTCCCCATAAAATCTTGTACGTATGAGGTACTGGGAGCCATTTGTGGTCGTATTTCTTGGCATTAAAGTTAGACCGTAACTGCTTAGAGACTGCTGGTGTTTGACCACCAGCATGAGATGATGTACTATGCTTCATGGCATGTCATCAGCCTTGATGCCACTCACTCCCACCAGGGGCCCTCCCCACAGGCGCCACCCAGCCGCAGCAAAGGCCACCTGGCAGGATGGCCATTGCTGGGAGTCCCGATGCCCCAGGGTGACAGCCATCTACTCCTTGACATACGTGAGGAGTTAATGGCGCAGGCATCAGCAGAGTGATCCCTGTGTGGTCAGGGCGCTACAACCAACAGGGTACATGGCGGCCCCACCACAATGGACTGGCTACCGTGCTGGATATGAAGTGCAAACGAGCTAATACGTTCATTATCGTTGACAGAGCAGAAAGAGATACTGCACAGAGGATGGAGGAAAACGCACCCAGTAGGGTGACCTCGCCGAACAGCTGGAGAATGATCCGAAGTGTAGATCCACGTCGACGAAGGATGCCAGAGGTCTCGGCGTATGATGGACACTATGCGACATGTATGACGCCCTTCCCCAATTGGCTCGCTCTTCGCGAAAATTTTCAAAAATGGAGGTCAAACCCTACAGGGGAACATCACATAAAGGCCGAAACGTGAGAGACTCCTTTTAGTCTCCTCTTACGATAGGCAGAAATACCTTGGGCCTATTCTAACTCCCGGACTCGCAGGGGGCGTTGGATCCGAAAATTGATTTCGCGCAGGAATAAAATGGAGCCAACAAATGTACTCATAAAAGAAATAACACTCAAAAGACGAAAATGCTGTCTGCTATGGCAAACAAACCAAAATCTGGCTCGTAAATGTCTTGTGCAGACACATCACTCTTCTGAGATTTTAGAACTATTTTAATCGATAATGCAAGCATTTCGAACGCTTCTAATTTTTACTTTCACAAATGTCACATCATATTCTGGCTATTTGCCACATACAGTCCACAAGCCATCGTGTTTAATGTTGAATTTAGTTGCAATTCCGCGCGCACATTTAAAAAGACCATTTTATTCGGATGCATTTATCACTGCGTATCTCACGTGTTCAACAAATGGTAATGTGAACCAGAGTCTGGGTCGAAATTATCTCCAGGAAGACGATTTTGAGGTCGTTGGCACTTCGCGTAACCAAGCACTCTTGTGCCAACAACTTACAGCTACCTGCAAGCTATTTAGTGAGTGCCCCTAAAAAGCAGCGTAACTGTGAAGCGGAGAGATTGTGTCGAAAGCAGCGAGCGAGACGAAAGACAGTGCAGCCAACAACTTAAATGAGAACGTACAAACCTGGTAAGGGTAGGTGTACCAGCACTCGTTTATGTCCCACAGCCATGGCTTATCCCACAGGCAGTAGATTCCATAGATAAAGGAATATGTATAGTACAGCCAGCGCCAACTAGAAAAAAAAAAAGAGAACTTTAGTTACTTCCACTCTTACACACAACAAACACTGAGTCTTCTATGATCAAGCACTGCGCACCGAATTCAATGTAAGATCTTCAGCAGAAAATACCAGAGATGTGAAACTAACCCAGGACTGGACATTAGACAGGAACGCAGAGAAGGGGAGGGGAAGGGGGCCACGAACGGCCGCCAGAATTTCACGGTGGAATCTGTGGTCCAATTTAGATGCTTTGCCCACAAGAAACTGTCCCGTGTACATCAACTTTGAAGTACGCTTCCAGCTGCCACGCCACTGGAATCGCACACTGTGATGCACCTGTTCATCTGTACTGCAGCAGATCTGTGTCTGCAGGGAACTGGGAATTTGTTCTCTCTTGTGACTATTCGCCAGTATTGTTGCGCAATGGTCTTAGCGTGAGACTACATGTGTAACTTATTTTCTGACGTTCTTATGTACATTAAACATGGTCACATAACATGTCGCACACCTTCTCGACACCTATCTTGCGAATCAGCGAGTCCAGCCAGTTATTGGCTAACTTTAGTTTTAATGAGAAGTGTTTGGTATTGCGCTTCAGCTACGACAAAGTTTTGCCATATGGAAAATCATGTATAGAATCATCAACACACATGACTAAACTGGGAATAAATTAGCCCCTTGGATTACTAACATGACGACTGACAACGCTACACTTTTACTAATCTCAAGACCACAGAGAGAGCATTTGTTTCTTTTTGGAATCAATTACTCAACACACGAAGTAAATACCGCACCATCCTCGTGATCAATCCACAACCCGTCACAATTTTTTTTCCGTTTTGCGTTTCTGGCAAAAATATAACTACAACGGAACGTGAGGTCTGTATGATAGTTCTGCTTACGTATGTCTCTCACTATTTCCTGGATATGGTCACTTGGTCGGTAGAGTACTCTTGATATTTACCTAAGTTTTTTTAAAAAATTATTTAACTGTGATGAAAAATGCTCATAAATGAAACCTCCCGTCTGAAAAACAAACTTTACATCAAATTTGGGAAGCGAGAATATCAAAATAATCGTAGTTAAGGATCAGGAGTCAAGTCCCAAAATGCACCTCCACCAGGAATGCAGTCACCCTCACGACCATCACGATAGCTAGTTGAAACCCAAGATGGAACGAGTGATAACTTTCAGCGACACGTGGAACGTGTATCAGAAAGTACAATCGGATTCACCACGACGTGCAAGTAGAATCATTACGAGGGGCGAGAGGTTAACTGGAATTTGTTGACATATTAATAACTTATTTCTAAAAAATTACAAAATATGGAGTTATTTCAGTTTGTCTAGTATCGACTAGAACTACTAAGTACACGATGCCGATTGCTGAGACAGTCGAGCAAAATACACTAATATTTGGGAAAATTTTAACAGCAAAGAAGAATGGCCCGAATGATTATTATCTGAGCTATTTATTGCTCACGCTTCAATTCCGTACAAGGTTAAGGCTACATTACAGGCGCACACTTTTAGGGCTTCGCAACATTTACATTCATATTAGATGCTATCAAATTCCTCTGTTTCTGAAATGATTTTCTTCTTATTGCTAAGTCTACATTTTATATCCTCTGTACTTCGACCATCGTCAGTCATTTTGCTATGCAAACAGAAAAACTCGTGTATTACTTTTGGTGGCATTTCCTGATTCCTGGAGCATCACCTGGTTTAATTTTAGTATATTACATAACCTTTATTTTACTTTTGTTAATGTTCATCTCAAACACTTTTCAAGACACTACCCATTCCATTTAACTGCTCTCCCAAGTCCTTTGCCGCCTCTGACAGTATCAGAGTGTCATAGGCAAAAGCTCAACATTTTAGTTAATACTCTTTCCATACTTCTCGTTGGGTTTCCTTCAATGCTTACACAATGTACAGATTAACGTGGGGACAGATTACAACACTGTCAGTCCCATCTCAACAACTGCTTCTCTTTCATGTCCTTCGACTCATAACTGCAATTTGATATCTGTACAAGTTGTAGGTAACCTTCACCGCTGCTACACTCAAAATTTCGACGGGTGTACTCCAGTCGAGATTGTCGTACGGTGTATGAAATGATATATACAAAGAGTCACATTTGAAATCTCCATCCATGGCCAAGGCGAGATTAACACACGAGCTGGCCGCACGGCGAGTCATTTTCCCAAGATACCAGTTGTTCCTCTACATCTGTTGAAAATAAACTTTTGAAACGCCCTTGTAGGAAGAGCATTTTGCAGGGGTTATTAGAGCGAGAGGAAAATTGCCAACGAAACTGCCTGGGTGCCACGGATGTTAAATTCGGAGAATTTTTTTGGGAGCTCGCGAAATAGGAAGTCAGCAGCCCTCGTGGAGTTAAAGTGACAACTCGAGGACTGCGTAGGGCGGAATTGCTGTTTTAAAGTGTTACTGAAGCCAGATTAGTAGTGATCCTTTGTGTATCACGAAGTTACTTTTCAAGTACGGAAAGACCACAAGAATCTGAAGTGCGTTCCCGTGGGTGGGCGAGCAATTCTGTTTAATCTTTTTCCGGTTTTCTTGGTGAGACAAGATCGCAGGGCCAAGTACTGGATTGGTAGAGATCGAAGTTACGAACAAAAAGCTTTGCTAGAGCAACACAACCGACAGACGTGGTTAGAAGGAACTAATACGCATTTTCACACGTTGTGGAAGACAGAAGCTTCACAATGATCTTTCACATTTAATGGAAAGGCTTCAATATCAAGCCGTATTCTATCCGAAAGAACGAAGCACATAGAAGCCATGGGAGCGGCATTACAAATGTTGAAACAGAAAATTAAAATAGCATATCGCAACAAAATATGAAAATAAAACAGCGTCAAAGGAGGAGCGAAGTGTTTGATCTTTGGCTGTGAGGGAGTTTTACAAGCGTTTGGTACTCAGTGAAGTGCGATTCAGAGCCAATGCAAGCGACATTCCAACAATTCTAGGTTGGTTGGTTGGTTGTTTGGGGAAGGAGACCAGACAGCGTGGTCATCGGTATCATCGGATTAGGGAAGGATGGCAAAGGAAGTCGGCCGTGCCCTTTCAGAGGAACCATCCCGGCATTTGCCTGGAGTGATTTAGGGAAGTCACGGAAAACCTAAATCAGGATGGCCGGACGCGGGATTGAACCGTCGTCCTCCCGAATGCGAGTCCAGTGTCTAACCACTGCGCCAACAATTCTAGGGAGAAGAGTGACACACAGTATGGGAAATACCGAAAGGGTTTAACCAACCTTAACTAGGTACGAAACTACACCGCCTTATGCTAGTTAAACCTGCATTTACATCTATATAAATACCACGCAATCCACCGTACGACTCGTGGCGGGAGGTACCCGTACCACTACCAGTCATTTTCTTTCCCGAGGGATAAATGACTATCTATATGACTCGGTATAAGCCCTAATTTCTCGTACCTTATCTTCGTGGTCCTTATGCGCAATGTATGTCGGAGGCAGTAGAATCGTTCTGCAGTCAGCTTCAAATGCCACTTCTCTAAATTTTCTCCATAGTGTTCCTCAAAAAGAACGTCGCCTTCCCTTCAGGGATTCCCAATTGAGTTCCCGAAGCAAGCCCGTAACACTTGCGTGTTGTTCTCACCTAACAATAACAAATTTAGCAGCCCACCTCTGAATTGCTTCGATATGTCCCTTCAATCCAACCTGGTATGGATCCCACACACATTGCCAGGACTTACGAATAGGTCGCACTAGCGTCCTATATGCGGTCTCTTTTACAGATGAACCACACTTTCCTAAAATTTTTCCAATAAAGCGAAGTCGATCATTCGCCTTCCTACCACAGTCCTCCCATGCTCGTTCCATTTCATATCGCTTTGCAACATTACACCCATATATTTAAGCGACGTGACACAGCAATGCAGGAAACTACTAATATACTGTACCCGAACATTACCGGTTTGCCTCTCCTACTCATCCGCATTAACTTCAGTACGGTTCCAGGTGGCGGGTAGTAAAAGATGGATCCTGTGATGGAGAGAGACGTGATCCAATGATGGAAACGTACCGTTCACAGGATTCTTGCTTTCGTCGTTTTATGAGGTAGCGGACACGGAGCCATCTAAAAGGAACTGACGTGCACCACTGAAGGGTGCCGCTTATGGTGTTGGACAGCCCACTTACGATCTCTAATGGCCGCAGTGATATCTGGGCTCCACCAGGGAACCGTTTTCTGAAGGGGGAATCTCGAGAAAGAGGGGATGGCTTCGCTGGCTGCCAAAGAATGGCTGCCGCTATATGCTGTACAGCTGCACAGATACTGCCCTCACCTTATGCAGTGGAAGTGGACCGATCAATGGAAGTCATGAATTGCTTCCAGGAGTTCCTTTTCTGTTGTCACTCTCCTTGCTCAATCTCTCTCAGATCTGAAAGCATAAAGTTTTTCTGTAGATCTATACAGTTTGCCGAGCAACATTCGTCATTCGACCAAGGACAGGCTGCTGTCTGAGGTGGTTGCCACACTGAGGAATGGAATCTGTAGGAGTTCACTGGATATCACAGTGATATGGTCCATCATTTTTTTTTTTTTGTGGTTTTAGGGCGCACAACTTCAATGGTCATTAGCGCCCTGACTACTCTAAGAATGCACCGCGAGGCACAAGTTAACAACAACAACTAAAAGGGAAAACACGATAAAAGAGACTGACAGACATAGGATTAAAAAACAACATCATCAAATGTCCTTAGCGAGGTTCGTCAAACTGATAAAACAAAGAACACGAGCAGCTGCTCGTGGGTCATCCGCTAAAATTGCATCGAAAGTATTAGGCAGTTTAAGATCGAGGCGCAGTTGGTTAAGATCTGGACAGGACATTAAAATGTGTCTAACCGTCAGCAAGTGCCCACATGGGCAGAACGGCGCAGGCGCAGCCGTCAGCAGATGGCGATGGCTGAACCGGCAGTGTCCAATTCGTAACCTTGCTAAAACGACCTCCTCCCGCCGAGAAGGGCGTGAGGAGGACGTCCAAGCCACGGGAAGAGGTTTTAAGGCCCGAAGCTTGTTGTCGGTAAGTGCAGCCCAATCGGCATGCCACAGCGACACAACGCGCCGACAAATGACCCTGCTAAAATCGGACGAAGGGACACAACAAGAAGCTGTCCGAGGCTGGAGGACCGCAGCCTTGGCCGCGGCATCTGCAGCTTCGTTCCCAGGGATACCGACATGGCCAGGAACCCACATAAAGCTAACCGGCGGACCGACGTCCACCAGCCGCTGAAGAGAGCGTTGGATCCGGTGTACGAAAGGGTGAACCGGGTACGGATCACTGAGGCTCTGGATGGCGCTCAGAGAATCTGAGCAGATGACAAGCAGAATGTCGGTGGCGGCAGATGTAAAGAACAGCCTGGTAGAGGGCAAAGAGCTCAGCTGTGAAGACCGAACAATGGTCATGGAGCCGGTATTTGAAACTTTGTGCCCTGACAATAAAGGAACACCCGACCCCGTCATTGGTCTTAGAGCCATCTGTATAAATGAAAGTCATGTTGATGAACTTCGAACGAAGTTCCAAAAAACGGGAGTGGTAGACCGAACCGGGGGTGACCTCTTTTGGGAGCGAGCTGAGGTCAAGGTGAACGCGGACCTGAGCCTGGAGCCAAGGTGGCGTGCGGCTCTCGCCCACTCGAAAGGTTGCAGGGAGTGAAAAATGAAGGTGTTGAAGGAGGCGACGAAAGCGAACTCCAGGGGGTAGCAGGGCAGAGACATACAACCAGTATTGAAGGTCAAGAGAGTCGTCAAAAAAGGAACGATAAGACGGATGGTCGGGCATTGACAGTAGCCGACAGGCATACCGACAAAGCAGTATATCGCGCCGGTAAGTGAGTGCCAATTCGCCAGCGTCAGCATGAAGACTCTCTACGGGACTGGTATAAAATGCTCCGATCGCAAGCCGTAAACCCCGATGTTGTATGGAGTTGAGGCGGCGTAAGATGGATGGCCGTGCAGAGGAGTATACGAAGCTCCCATAATCCAGCTTGGAGCGGACGATCGACCGATATAGACGAAGTAGGACGGTTCGATCCGCTCCCCACGACATACCACTGAGAACACGGAGGACATTTAAAGAACGGGTGCAACGGGCGGCCAAATATGACACATGTGGAGACCAGCTAAGTTTCCTGTCAAAGGTAAGGCCTAAAAATTTGGTGGTCTCCACGATTGGGAGAGCAACGGGACCAAGTCGTAAGGACGGTGGGAGAAACTCTTTGTAGCGCCAGAAGTTAATACAGACCGTCTTCTCGGCAGAAAAACGGAAGCCATTGGCGACACTCCAGGAGTAAAGACGGTCAAGAGAACGCTGAAGACAGCGCTCCAGGACACGTGTACGCTGCGCGCTGCAATAGATGGTAAAATCGTCCACAAAAAGGGAGCCTGATACATCAGCTGGGAGGCAATCCATTATTGGATTGATCGCGATGGCGAACAGAGCGACGCTCAAAACTGAGCCCTGTGGCACCCCATTCTCCTGGCGAAAGGTGTCGGACAGGACAGAACCCACACGTACCCTGAACTGTCGATCCATTAAAAAGGAACGAATAAAAAGAGGGAGGCGACCGCGAAGGCCCCATGTATGCATGGTGCGGAGAATGCCCGCCCTCCAACAGGTGTCGTAAGCCTTCTCCAAATCAAAGAACACAGCCGCGGTCGGGCGCTTCCGCAAGAAGTTATTCATAATGAAGGTCGACAAGGTAACCAGATGGTCAACAGCAGAGCGGCGCCTACGAAATCCACATTGGACATTGGTAAGTAGGCTTCGAGACTCGAGCAGCCAAACCAATCGAGAGTTAACCATTCGCTCCATCACTTTACAGACACAGCTGGTAAGTGAGATGGGTCGATAACTGGAAGGCAAGTGCTTGTCCTTCCCCGGCTTAGGAATCGGGACAACAATAGACTCGCGCCAGCATGCGGGAACATGTCCCTCAATCCAGATGCGATTGTATGTATGAAGAAGAAAACCTTTACCCGCAGGAGAAAGGTTCTTCAGCATCTGAATATGAATAGAATCAGGCCCTGGAGCGGAGGACCGTGATCGGCCAAGTGCGGTTTCGAGTTCCCGCATGGTGAATGGGGCATTATAACTTTCACAATTCGAAGAGCAAAAGTCAGGTGGCCTAGCCTCCTCTGCCTGTTTGCGGGGGAGGAAGGCAGGGTGGTAATGAGCGGAGCTCGAAACCTCGGCGAAAAAGCGGCCGAAGGCATTGGAGACAGCCTCAGGGGCCACAAGGACTTCATTCGCGACCTTCAAGCCAGAAACTGGGGAGTGGACCTTAGTGCCAGATAGCCGGCGCAGGCTACCCCAGACAACAGAAGAAGGAGTAAAACTGTTGAAGGTGCTTGTGAAAGCAGCCCAGCTGGCTTTCTTGCTTTCTTTAATAATACGACGACACTGAGCACGTAAACGTTTATAATTAATACAATTCGCCACTGTAGGGTGGCGTTTAAAGGTGCGTAAAGCACGTCGACGAGCACGTAAAGCGTCTCTACATGCTGCGGTCCACCAGGGGACCGGTACGCGACGTGGAGAAGAAGTAGGGTGAGGGATGGAATATTCAGCAGCAGCGAGAATGACTTCCGTGAGGTGTGCGACCTGACGATCGCAGCTTGTGAAGGTTTGATCCTGAAAGGTCGCCCTGGAAGAAAAGAGCCCCCAGTCTGCCTTGGAGATGGTCCAACTAGAGGAGCACGGAGAGGGAGTATGCTGCAGGAGATGGATAACACACGGGAAGTGGTCGCTCGAATATGTATCAGCAAGTGCATACCACTCAAACCGGCGTGCAAGTTGGGGAGTACATATGGAGAGGTCTAAATGGGAATAGGTATGAGATGTGTCCGAAAGAAAAGTAGGGGCGCCAGTATTGAGGCAGACAAGATTGAGCTGGTTGAAAAGGTCTGCGAACAAGGAGCCCCTCGGGCAGGAGGCTGGAGAACCCCAAAGGGGATGGTGGGCATTGAAGTCTCCAGTTAACAAAAACGGTGCAGGTAGCTGAGCAATAAGTTGCATCATGTCTGCCCTGGTAACGGCAGAGGACGATGGAGTGTAAACGGTACAAAAGGAAAACGTAAAAGTGGGGAGAGTAATGCGGATGGCAACTGCCTGCAGGCCGGTGTGCAACGTGATGGGATCGTAGTAAATATCATCCCGGACCAGCAACATAACCCCTCCATGAGCTGGGATACCTACCACAGGGGGTAGGTCAAAACGCACAGAGGTGTAGTGTGCCAAGGCAATGTGATCGCATGGGCGTAGCTTCGTTTCCTGGAGGGCTACGACGAGCGGACGATGCAAGCGGAGCAGCAACTTCAAGTCCTCTCGGTTGGAGCGAATGCTGCGAATATTCCAGTGAATAAGTGCCATCGTAAGAAAAGGAAGAGGAGAGAAGGGGTCACCTCGAAGGCCGCTTAGGGCCTGGCTTCGAGCGAGCACTGCCGCCGCTATCAGTAGGCGGACAGTCATCGTCCATGGGGTCTATAGGGTCATCGGCCATCTCGGGAGGATGGCCGGGAGGGGGAGCTTCCTCCGCCGGTGAACGGCCAGATATACGGCTACCGGCGGTGCGGCCAGGCGAAACGGATGACGGCCTGGGGCGGCAACCGCTGGGTGGCGCAGGAGAAGAAATGCGCCGTGGCGGAGAAGGAGAACTGTGCTTCCTATGCGCCTTTTTGGAAGGACGTTTGGTGGAAGTACCGGTCGAAGGCTGGGAGGTCGAGGGACGGAGGAAGTCTGCACGGGATGGTTCCTTCTTGAAGGACCGTGCATCTGACTTCGGGGTCTTCGACTTAGCAGAAGCTGAGGAAGTGGCTAGTGTCTGTGGTGTGATGGGAGGAAGAGGAGACGTCGACCGCGCGATCTTAGCACTGGCCGAACGGACGACCGTGGTGCTGAAGGTCAGATCGCATGTCTGGGTTGCTACCTCCCGGGTAGTCCGAGGAGAGGCGAGGACAGTACTATATTTCCCCGCTGGGAGCAGCGTGGGCTTCCTACTAGCCAATAGCTTGCGAGCAGCCGAGGTGGACACTTTCTCTTTGACCCGAATTTCTTGGATGCAACGTTCGTCCTTATAGACAGGACAGTCGCGGGAGGATGCGGCATGGTCACCCTGACAGTTCACACAACGAGGAGACGGAGGTGGACAGTCACCCTCATGGGCATCCCTGCCACAAGTGACACATTTAGCCGCATTGGAACAAGTCTGTCGAGTGTGATTGAAACGCTGACACTGGTAGCAGCGCGTAGGTGTCGGGACATAGGGGCGAACAGAAATAACCTCGTAGCCTGCCTTGATGCGCGATGGCAGCTTAACACTATCGAAGGTCAAGAAAAGTGTCCGGGTCGGTACAAGGTCGTTGTTGACCTTTTTCATGACCCGATGGACAGCCGTCACGCCCTGCTCAGCGAGGAAAGATTGAAGCTCCTCGTCAGTCAATCCGTCGAGGGAGCTAGTATAGACTACACCACGAGACGAATTCAAAGTTCGGTGGGCCTCCACCCGGACAGGGAACGTGTACAGGAGGGTGGCCCGAAGCAGTTTTTGTGCCTGAAAGGCACTCTCAGTTTCTAGTAATAAGATGCCGTTACGCAACCTGGTCCAAGATTTGACAGATCCGGCTATGGCATCAACGCCCTTCTGAATAACAAAAGGGTTGACAGAGGAAAAATCCTTTCCGTCCTCAGTGCGAGAAACTACGAGGAACTGTGGGGCAGGCGGTAGTACTTTTATCACTGTTGGCTGGTCACGTTTCCGTTTTTGGGTCGAAGTCGAGACAGATGGAGTAGAATCCATTGCGGAGGAATCCCCCATGATTGCCAGCGTCTCCGATGGCGCGCTCCTTCCTTGTGGGGACCCTCTCAGAGGGCACTCCCGCCTTAGGTGAATGTTTACACCTCAGGTCACACCTCCCGAGAAACAGACGGAGGGACCAATCGGCATGGTCAGAAGGTATCAGCTCAGGCAATCACCCCTCCCCGGGCCTGGCCTTTACCAGGGGGTACGCGCGTGCCTTACATGTCTACCCAGGGCGGGGACTTACGCGTTACCCCGTCACCGGCTACGCATGCGAACGCGTGGGTCGGCCTTCAGACACGCACAGGGAGGAAGGAAGAGGAGGAGGAAAAAGAAGAGAGAGAGGGAGAAAGAGGACAGACTGTCTCAAACGCCAAGGCGGAGACCAGAGAAGGCAAGGAGAAGAAGGCAATGAGAAGGCAAGGAGAAGAAGGCAATGAGAAGGCAAGGAGAAAAAGGCAATGAGAAGGCAAGGAGAAAAAGGCAATGAGAAGGCAAGGAGAAAAAGGCAATGAGAAGGCAAGGAGAGAAAGGCAATGAGAAGGCAAGGAGAGAAAGGCAATGAGAAGGCAAGGAGAAGTCAAGGGAAAGAGTAAGGAAGACAGTGAGGTGGAGAATAGCAAAGAAAGGAACCAACAAAAGGAAGGAAGAAACGAGAAGTGAAAAACCAAAAAGACCACGATTATAGGTCGTGGAACCGTCCGTCTCCGGACGCAGGCACTAACTACCCCCGTGAGGGGGATGGACTCCTTTTAGTCGCCTCTTACGACAGGCAGGAATACCTCGGGCCTATTCTAATCCCCGGACCCGCAGGGGGGATGGTCCATCATGTGGGCACAATCCTGTCGTTCGAAAATGGCCTGCTGACTATATTGCAGTCAATTTCTCTTTGAACAATTCATCTTCGCAGTCTCATGTCAACCACCGTCTGAGTCAGCAGATGAATCCACACCAGAAACTGGTGACTGGAATACAAATCTATGACCATTTCCCACTGAATTAAGTCTGCAGTAGCTGGGGAGCAAAAACAAAGGTCAACGGCTGAAGATGATCCTGCAGCCGCGGAGAAGAGTGACATCTGACCAGAGTTTAAAGGTCCCCCCCCCCTCCCCTCCCCTCCCCTCCCCTTCGAGGAGGGAAAGTTCCGTCAGTGTATCTGCATCCAATGGATCATGAGGTAGAAGATATAAAGAACAAACGGTGGGTTTAACTGGTATGAATTTCCACTGCAACTGCTTGTATAAACGAGGTAAGAGGGACAGGAAAGGAATGGCATCTGTAACTGACGGAAACAGCCACTCCACTCTTAGCCCTGTCTTCAATATCATCATCCTTCCTGTAGGAGTGGTAGCCCCTTAATGCAGTTATGGCGGCGGCTTTGAAATTAGTTTCTTTATAGCAGATGCATAAAGGTCTCTTCTTGGTCAGGAGCTGCAATTCTTCCACATGCGATCGGTACCCATTTAATTCCACTCCAACACAGTAATCCCTGAGGGAACCGTTAATTAGTGGTGGTGGTCCTTGTTCATCCTTGGTAGCAGTGATTTATCTGAGAGGTCAGAGGGGACGTTAGACGGTGCCCAGCTTTTCGGTTTTTCCATGGGGATATCAATATACTCGACAACAAAACCATCATCTTGAAAAGGAGAGCGCTCGCCGAGCGGAAGGTTTAGCTGCCACTTTCTTCGATTTTAAGACACTTTTTGTGTATCGTTCTTCTTTACTTATGGGAGGAGCTGCTTGCGTACGTACAGAGGGCGGCTTTTAGTGGGCATTTGATGGTGTGCATCAGTATGTGGCTGAGGTTTCAAGTACCTCGTCAATGGCTTCAAAATGATTTCGTGTTTAAGTGTAGCCCCCACCCACCCACAAGTATACTGACAAGCGCACGTAGTCTTACTTGACTCTGTTGTCTGGGTTTATGTGGAAGCATTACACTTGGAGACTGGTTTCTTAAACGCCAATGTAGAAAAAGTAGTCAACATTGGAGGTTGCATAAACTTCAAAACTTTTTAACTTCACCATAGGGTATGCATCTCTTAGCTTTCAATTCCTGAATTTTCCTTTCCTCATTATAAACTCTACACTTCCTGTTGCATACTGGGTAATCCCCAGAGCAGTTTATACACTTCACAGGAAGTGTGCAAGAATCAACTGATTCATGAGCTGAGACACTACGATTTCCACACACTACCCTCCTGTTACATGCCATAGTAGTACCACCAAATATTTTGACATCTGAAGTATCGTATTGGATTGGGAACAAACAGTCTAACTTTACGACAGATATAGCCTGCAAGAATATGTTGAGGTAGCTCCGAGAGTTGAAAGTTCGAATAAATGTTTCAGTTTTTTTTCAATGTGCCATTGACTTACCACCTATAGTTATGTAGTTCCGTGACACCCACAATTTTCAGTTTTTCACGTAACTTCTCAGGGTCCATCTCCATTATATAGGAGCAAGTAACCATGCCTTTTACAAAAGTTAAGGGGCTCCGGAACGCCCTATACTTGCAATGTTAAAATAACGCTTATAAATTACATCTTTCCTCACAAAGTATTTGAGGTAGGAAGTTGAACTTTTTACAGATTATTAATTGGAATATGGGCTACAACTTAACACAGGGATTTTACAAAATTTTAGTTCAGTTATTAAAGATGATTTTTTTTTCAATTGTAATGAAAATTCACAACATTTTTTTGCAATTTTTTATTTATATATTCACAAATATACAGTTTTTTGGAAAAAGGCTGTGTTAAATTATGCAGAAGGTACTGTGTAACATTTACTGAAAGTTTGAAACAAATATGTTTGGAAGATCCTTAGAAAACATGTAATTCGTATGAGAAAATAAAAGTTTTGGGAATCGAGCGACAAAGATTGGATTAACTTTTTAGTGCATTCCAGGTCCATAGGATGGATTATCTTCATCCTCTGCAAACTCCTCCTCCAGCTTCCTCTTGTTCCTCCTCCTGTTTACTCTTGCTTGTATTTCCAGACTCTTTACAGCCCTGTCTGCAGCCCGAAGGCGTTCCTTGTCTAAAGCAAGCATCGCTCGTACCATGTTAGAAACTATCTTCATTCCCATAATAACACATACCTTTGGCTTTCCAATATTTCTCCTTTTCTTAAAAGCCTTCAGAGGATTTCTAATAACTTTACTTTTACTCATTATTATACTTTAACAAAACAGAGACTCAAGAAACAGAATTAATTACGAATATTTTCGAGATAACGACAGAGTAAATAAACATGAAACAATCGACAATCACACCAGCGATATATATTGAACCATCACAGGTTAGCCACAACACATACTTTATCTCACATCACTAAAATGTACCTGATGAACACGGACGTTAATAACAACACCATTTGACAGCAGTTTAACAGCGCCACAGTGGGTCACGCCCATGTAGAACACACTTCAAAAAAAAATTTAAAAATAGCTGTAGTCTTCGGAATTGAATAAATTATATATCTATTAAAAGGTAATAGTCTGTAGATTCAGAAAACGCAAAAAAGTAAAAATTGAACTTTTCATGATTTTGAGCCTTTCCGGAGCCCCTTAAGTGTGTTATGCAACTCGGCCACAACAGGGTAGTCACCTAAGACCTCACATCCCAGCAGCTTCGATACTTGGTTTGACTTGGCACTTTCAGCTACGAGTGTTCCTTTACAAAAACATTTAACACTTCAATGACCCATCAATACCCTCCAATTCCTTGCGAATATAAAAAAGGGAGACCTTTTCAAAGGTTCCCTTCTCTCTTGATTACAATGAAAGTGTTATAGCAGACTGGTGTCCTGTTACTATAATTCTGAGACGACTTCTTGGGTGGACTAACCCACCGACCTTTTTTGTTGGGTAGGTGTATGTACTACCTGAGGGTACACGTGTCCCATAAGTAGTAGATATGAATTTAGATTGCTCCATATGGACCCCATGATCCGATATGGATCACGTACGTGAACAAGCTTTATACATCTGGAGGCGGCCAGTGCTCCAGAGGTTGCGTACTAGAGACTATTTTACCTCAACAGCCATTCACTTCGTCAGCTCGTAGCACACCTTGAGATTAAGATTGTTTTTTATTGTAGAGGCGTGTATAGTCTGTCGGTAAACTGAAGAGCGAGCTAGCGAGTTCCCACTCTGCCTACCCTGCTACGTCACAGGGCGCTTCTACAGGCTGTTTCACAACGTAGTACCGGCCCTGCCGCGGCCCGCACTTTAAATCTGTGGCGACGCCATGTACAGATACGTCCCGGCTGCTGCGTTTATTTTTAGACAAATGCGTTAAAACCATAATGAATACAAAAGACGATAGCTTCTTCGAAAAAAAAACATTATAGAGTAAATAATATTAACATAAGAACGGAAGTCAGGATTCTACTACAATCATAGAACCGAATGCCTATTCATGTTAATGTTATGCATGTTAATGTATGTTCCTCTATTCATAAGACGAACCAGATATAGTGCAATCAATCTGTAGAATTTGAGGCTTGTTCTTATTTTGTATGTCTATTAAAAGGTAGAAGTTTTCTTTCAAGGGCTGCATTGAAACTTGCAGCACGAAGAGTGTTTAAAAAGTAACCAGAAATTTATAATTTCATGCATTGTATTAGTTCGATTTGCACTACTTTTTCTGTCAAAGTCTTCGTAAACATGTCTGAAAAGTATCTGTACAATGTTATGCATACTGGGTACTTACACTGCTGTCAGCTGTCAAAAAGGTTACATGTGTTTTGGTACCATCAATTATTATTTCTTTTGTATAAAAATAGATTAGAGAATCTGTACTAAATTTTGTTGTAAGAATGGAAAAAAGTGTATCAAATTTTCAGAAATGTTAAATATTTCTTTTGGTGCGTCTCTTATGAGTAAACCAAGAGCATACAAGTGGTGTAAATATTTCAAATCAGGCCGTAAAGGACAGCGGTTTCACAAGAATGGATGAGATTAAAAATGAACAGTTAAGAGACCTATGAACTATCCCGAGGAAACAGTTTCTAAAGTGTTTCGGGAATTGGAAAAAGCACTGGCATGAGTGTATAGCATGTAATGGGAAATATTTTGAAGAGGATAACATTGTTGTAGATTAACAAGTAAAGTTCTTACCAAAAAAATAAAAATTAATATGTGAACGCAACTCGTATGTCAAGCTTTTTACATAGAAGTCCAGAATCAGTATACATGTTTGGAAAGGAATTTCAGCAGTGTTTAGAATAGCTATTGGACGCATGTTTTAAGCAATATGTCTTAGAATCATGTGAATAGTAACCGAGATAAGAGTTTTAGTGACAGAATACATTCTAATGCTGCTGTTCTATAAGCACCAAAGGTTTTACGTGACTGAATCACGTTCTACTAGCGAAACGTTAATTGATTTTACCATGAAGTTCTCAAGTTATTCCTGGTTTTGTACAACTAGTGATAAAGATGTTTATTGCTCTGGACCACATTTGTATTTATCTTCGAAAACTGTTAAACACTTCTACTACCATGTAGTACATTTCTACCAAAAGAAACTTTACACTGTATGAGCAGAGTCAGGCTGTTTTCCTTCGCGGCATTCCAGTAAACCGAGCGTCCTATTGTGGCGAGGCTGACGTTTGCATAAGCTGTAGCCCTTTGATTGGGGCTGGAAATATTAGCCAACAGTCCTTTTTGTGTCGTCTCCTTAACACACGCTGTAATAACGTTAGAGACGATCGAACGCTCGTTACTCCGCAAGTACCTCCCCTTCTTCGTATTCCGCACATTTTTCTTGCAATGCAGGGCGATTATCCATCACTTCCGGATATTTAAGTATATCAGTGAGTACACAAAGTCAACTGACTGACACTGGCAACTAAGATGCCACGAACAGACACGACGTATATCACTGCACGCCGATCTACACTGCTAGACAGGTAACGGGCAACAAATTTTGGGTGCCCCTGTAGGCCGGTGGCAGGGTTCTTCCGCGAAAGGGCACTTCCCCCACCAGAAACGCTGCTCGCTCTTGAGTTTACAGACAGGCTATACCTTCCTCACTGTCCAGACAGTGAAGCCAAGGTCCTATTTCTCGGAAACACGCAATGTTCCACTACCGCACATAACGATGGTCTCTGAAGTATGCCCAGAGTTTACGGTGAAAGAGGTCCGTTCGCACTGGCTGGTCCCCTGCTTGGGACCTTCTTCACGCTGCTCTATTGAGGCCTGTCTGGCTTAGGCGAGCCTGCCAATAGCTGTACTACTGCTGGCATAACTCTCAGCGTCATCAAGGCACAAATACCGTTCCTCCTGGCACTAAAGGTTACTACAATAACGAGGTGTCCCCAGGAAGAGGACGATTTGGAACTTCGGAAGCCTGGCATACATAAAATTCCACGTCAATGTGGGAAGGCTTATATCGGCCTTTCGATTCACGCGGTTCAGGACAGGAGCGCAGAATGTGGCCGTCACATGGGGCTGTAACAGCATGGAAACCCGGCGGTAGTTAAGACATTGTTTAAACTGGGGACACGAGATGAAATTTGACGAGACCCTAGTACTTGCCAGTCTCCCAGTATTTGGAACAGTGTTCATAAAGGAGCCAGAGAAATTAGGTTGGCCGGCAAACGATTAATAAAGACAACGGTTTTCAACTTAGGACATGAAACACTGTATTATATTCCATTAAAACACAACATTCATTAGCACGTCCTGCCTGAGTGTTTGAAGATCGTCTTTGAGCGCGCCGTTCTACCAAGAGCGGCGCCACCAAACCCAGCCTTTGGGCCAGCAACAGTTATGGACGGCGCATGTGCCATGTACGGTAAGGGGGCAGGATGACGAATTGCAACTTTGGCATCCATTTTTAGCAGCAGCAGCAGCAACCGCCACCACCTCTCTCCTGAAGAATGCGGACAGATCGATCACCAAAATATTAACTCTTGATTTTAGGATCCGGCAGTAAACCAGAGGATACTACTAGGAATTGGTAGACTTTGTTGATCTCTAGTCCATAACTAATACACACTATGGCGACAGAAGTCATCGGACACCACCTGATATCGTGTCGGACCTCCTTTTACCTGGCGCAGTGCAGCAACTCGACGTCGCATGGACTCCAGTCACTGGCAATCTGTTGCAGAAATACTGAGCCATGCTGCGTCTTTAGCATTACATACTTGCAAAAGTGATGCCAGTGCAGGATATCGTGCAAGAATTGACCTGTCGCTCATGTTCCATAAATGTTCCATGGGATTCACGACGGGTGATCTGTGTGGCCAAATCATTCGCTCGAATTGTCCAGAATGTTCTTGAAAACAATTGCGAATAACTGTGGCCTGGTGAAACGGGGCACTGTCATCCATAAAAATTCCATCGCTGTTTGGGAACATGAAGTCCACGAATGGCTGCAAATGGTCTAAAAGTAGCCGAACGTTACCATTTCGTTTCCAGTCAATGATTGGTTCAATTGAACCAGAAGACCCAGTCCATTCCATGTAAACACAGCCCACTCCGTTATGGAGCCACCACCAGCTTGCACAGCGCCTTTGACAACTTGGGTCTATGGCTTCGTGAAGTATACGCCGTACTCAAACCTTACCAACAGAAGTCGGGACTCATCCGACTGGGCCACGATTTTCCAGTCGTCTAGAGTCCAACTGATAAGGTTACGAGTCGTTATGTTAGCAAAGGCACTCGCGTCGGTCATCTGCTGCCATGGTCCATTGACGCCAAATTTCGCCGCATTATCATATCGAATTGTTCGTCGTAGGTCCCACATTGATTTCTGTGGTTATTTTACGCAAGTAGCTTGTCCGTTAGCAATGTCGACTCTGCGCAGGTGCTGCTGCTCTCGGTCGTTCAGTGATGGCCGTCGGCTACTGCATTGTTGTGGTGAGAGGTAATGGCTAAAATTTGGTATTCTCGGCACACACTTGGTACTGTAGATCTCAGAATATTGAATTCCGTAACGATATCCAAAATGGAATGTCCCAAGCGTCTAGCTCCAACGACCATTCGGCGTCCACAGTGTTAATTCTCGTCGTGCGGCCATAAAAATGTCGGCAACGTATTCACATGAATTACTTGAGTACAAACGACAGCTCCGCCAATACACTGTCCTTTTATACATCGTGTATGCTATTCTACCGCCATTGTAGATGTGTATACACCCAATGTACAAGTTCATATCTTTCCTACAAACGTTTATCCACTCCAGACGAAATGTACTACGATTTTGTTGTAGCAGGCAGCGAAATAATTTTGCACGAACATTGCCTCAATACTGAAATGTCAGTGCTAATGAAATGGAGGGAGTAACGGAGGGGTAGGGAGGAGGACGAGAAACTAATTTCTTAGCGGTACTTCGAAATTAAGAGTAAAACATGCTTCAGACGATAAGCCAAAACGCTTTTGTCCACTACCTTCAAAAACTGTCTATATTAGTCAATATTTCCTAGACCAAATGACATATACGTTGTGTGACGTTTTTACAACGATTTTCCTCTTCCAGCAGTTTCAGGCAGTGTATAGGAGTCTGCCACAGAGAACTTTTAATAAAATCCGTTTTGTATCTCTGCTTGCCCTCCCCCGTACCTATCCTTTTACTACAGGGAATCCAGAGTCACTGCAATATCGAAGAAAGGAAGGACGATGAGGATTTAACGTCTCATCAATGACAAGGCTATTAGAGATTGAGCACATGCTCATACTGAGAACGTGTCCTTTCAAAGAAACTATCCTGGCATTCGTGTTAAGTGATTTAGCAAAAGCACGGATAGCCTAAATCTGGGTAGAGGCCTGGAATATGAACCGCTGCCCAAACCAAGTATTTGTGTGGCCCACTGTTATCGATCATATTTTATAACAATCATCTAGCTACCAACAGCCGAATTAAAAAACGTTAACTAATGTCACGACCTTCTTAACAGTATAGTTTTCCCGCTCATTAACAAATAACATTACCTATATACACAGTGACATTTTAAGCTATGTTTAATTAAAACTGACATTGGTGAATTTGGCCGTGCGCTAAGTAAATTCGACCAGTACTGACAGCTCAAGGCCGTTAGCGACTCGCACCGATGAGTTCGCTGCGGTAACACATTCTGAGACGGAAATAATGTGGATTCGTGAATGTGCATTACAGAGGCTGTCATCAAAATGGCTCTGAGCACTATGCGACTTAACTTCTGAGGTAATCAGTCGCCTAGAACTTACAACTAATTAAACCTAACTAACCTAAGGACATCACACACATCCATGCCCGAGGCAGGATTCGAATCTGCGACCGTAGCGGTCGCCCGGCTCCAGACTGCAGCGCCTAGAACCGCACGGCCACTCCGGCCGGCCAGGCTGTCATCGTCAAATGCGGTACATACTTGTGCCAAGCAATATGAAATTAAATTAAGGCCCTTGCAATAGAATGCAATCAGCAGAAGAAAAACGACATTCAAAACATTTAGTAAATCTACGAGCGCGTGTCATATTGTATAATACATTTAAATGCAAGTACAATTACTGTTGCTAATCTTCTGCTCACATAGGCAACACACCAACACTCCGTCAGACAGCTACTGTCTTAACTTTGGGCTCGCTGAGGGTGGTGGCAATCTGAAACGGTGAGGTGAACAGTCGACACGATGTTTTCCGAACTTTCACAATTAGTACTTGAAGGGCTGTCTGCCAACTTATCGTGCCCTTAACACAGCTAGTTTATTAGGGGGGGGGGGGGGGGTTCATAACATACTAATTTATGTAGGTTATCAATTAATAGTAAAATCGATACATATCCGGCCAGAGGCGCCGTTCCGCAGTGTGCCTGTAAGTATTGGCTCTTGGGGAGAAAAAAACCTTTGATGAGAATATCTTTACAACAATAATGTAGCTGATCTAAGTAATGTTTGTTTATACATTCTGCGGTGCAAACAATGCAGGAGCAGTTACAGATGACACAAAACACGCATATAAGTTCAGTTTTTGTATGATAATTACATCCTCCATGTTAAGTTCGAGTGAAAGAGTTGTGACTATGATTCAGTGCTAAATCAGTCTAATGTTTAACAGGAACACTGCTCACAGAGATGATATAATGAAGTAATCTAATTATTGTTGCAAAATATGCGACTTTGTACTGTGCATTTTGCACGTTTTGAATTTTGTCATAAACGAAGTATTATTGAAATGTGCACCTTTTTTTCCACTGTAAAATTGTGTTGATATGAAAAAACTGAATAAGCAGGCCAACCAGAGGAGACTAGTAAATCTATGTCATAAAAACGTGCTAAGAATATAAAAAAAAAATGAAATATTCGGAAAGCGATAAGAGGCGTACACTGATTTGCACAGCGACATTTTTCTATCCTCTGTAGAAAAATCTGCATCAAACTATAAATCCCCACTTAACTATTTTTATTAATTTTTATTTTTTGACGCTCCTAAGCCTCCAACCTGCAATAAATCATCGACCACCACAGCCAGTAGGTTTTCTTCTCAACAGACGATTTCTACCTGAACATTACAGCAGAGAATTTCTTAATACTTTTAATCATTGTGTACTTAATATTCTAGAGAGCTTTCATACAACATACTGGAGTACTAGGGAAGTTATCAATTTACATTCTAAGTTACAATTCGCATTCAAACAGGGATACTTACAGAAACGTTTACAGCAGATAAAAAAAGAAAGCCATCAGTAAGAAGTTAATATTGAAACTATAGCTACGGGCATGGAACTAAATCCATATCGAAACAATCTGTTCAAATGGTTCAAATGGCTCTGAGCACTATGGGACTCAACTGCTGTGGTCATAAGTCCCCTAGAACTTAGAACGGCTTAAACCTAACTAACCTAAGGACATCACACACATCCATGCCAGAGGCAGGATTCGAACCTGCGACCGTAGCGGTCGCGCGGTTCCAGACAGGAGCGCCCAGAACCGCTCGGCCACTCCGGCCGGCAAACAATCTGTACTTTCTTAATTGTTTAGAGCAGAAAGGAAGGGTGGCTAGTTTAACGTCCAGTCCATGAGTAGGCATTACCGTACCCTTTTCAATCTAACAATTCCAGCATTTGTCTTAAGCGCTTTTCTGAAACCAGGAAAAGATAAATCTGGAAGGTCACACTGAGGAATTGATCCTCGCCCTCCCGAATGCGAATTCCGTTAACTACCGCGTCACCTCGATACGTCAGAAATAAAGGAATGATGGTAATATCGATCCAAATTCAGAACACAGGTTTACATTCAGCCTTGTACTATTACATTTCACTTCATATAAATTGGAGTCGTTCGCAGTGAGCAAGCCCACAGATATCCTCGTAGCGTGCTCATGCGGCAATTATAGGCAGTCGTGTAACACACATTGTTACAATATATTGTTATTTTACGCACTACAAGCTAGTAGATAAATACTGTTTAGTTCACTATTAGCTGCCAGGAAGAAACTTTTTACGCTCAGGTTTAACTTTGGTTTTTATACCGTACTACTAGATAAAAATGTAGGGTAACTAGCGCCCAGAGCATACTTCCACTTTGTTTACTCTTCCCAGCTGGTTGGCCTGTTTATTCAGTTTTTTTCGTATCAACACGATATTACAATGAAGTAAAGGGTGCACATTTCAATTCTCGTTTATGAGAAAATTCAAAACGTGCTAAATGCACAATACAAAGTCATATCATTTGCAACAATAATTCGATTCCTTCATTATATCACTGCAAATCTATGCAAAGCCATAACAAACAAGCCCACAAAAAATACACTCTCTTATACTTCCATTACGTTTGCTCCTTTGTTTTGCCGAGCTCAACACAGTCCAATCCGAATCTCTCCATGATTTCCTTTCATTCATCAGATTATATATATCCCGCCCCCGCCCCCCTACTCTACTATCACAGTTTGGTTAGCACCAATCCCATCCCTACTCTTACTACTTACTTTGTCTTCCATCTTCCCCTTTCTTCTTGGCTAAATTCATTTTTTCGCCTGTCACAGAAATGCGTGTACACGAAATAGCGCCAAGTGCACGTCATATACTAATAACGTCATTGGTAAAAGGTCAAAGATTTTGGTAGCACCGTTGTTCACCTCATTTCGAAGTAATGCGAATTTCAATAAGATCATTGAATGACATTTCTTCTTCTGGTTTACATTCCTTTTTTTCAACGAAGTGTTTGGTCAAGTTTTCAGAATGCCTATAACATTCCTGAAACAAGTATTACTTCCATGTCACCAGCACATTTTATTACGAACTAAACCGGGTAATTTTATTTTCCAGTAGTAAAGAGCTGCGCACAAAATAAAGCAATAATTGCTTTGTGACCAATGTAGGCATTGTAAAATCTTAATTTTCATTGTACCGTCGTCAATGGTGCTTTATCGTTAAGTGTTTCCTAATGTCAGATCTAACACTTAAAAATGATAAATTCATCTGTTAGCACATATATATGGATTGAAGGCTACGATGTCAACATACAGAAACAAAATATTTGCGTAAGTAAAATGTCCCACAGGGTACAGTCTTAGATGCTGCACCGTTCCACTGCTATACGTGCCTCATTTTTTGTTACATCAGAACTTAAATCTAACTAGTGAACCACGAGGCAATAAGAAATTCGTAACTTTTCATATTTATGGTACCTGAAGTTCAGAACTCAAATATCGTAACCTAAGCTGTAAGATGCAACTCTCAAAAATTCTCGAGGGGATAGAGCTTGAATTTCTCTGAGCAGCTTTACACTGAGGTGACAAAGTCATGGTCTAGCGATATGCACATACAGAGATGGCGGTAGTGTAGCGTACACAAGGTATAAAAAGGTAGTGCATTGGCGAAGTTGTCATTTGTGCTCACGTGAATCACGTGGAAAAGTTCCCGACGTGATTATGGCTGCACGACGGGAATTAGCAGACTCTGAACGCGGAATGGTTGTTGGACCTAGACACATGAGACATTCCCTTTCGGAAATCGTTAGGTTTGTTTTTTTGTTTGGTTTTAGGGCGCAATAAACAACTGGAGTCATACGCGCCCAAGTCAAAACTAGAGAACACGAACACAGAGACGAGGGAAATGACTGTGTCAGTCCCAATGGACAGAATAGGAGACAGCTAAACAAGGCACGTGGAAAAAGGGCCATGCATCTCATCAGCGCGCAGCACACCTTGAGATTGAGGGGTTGTTTATAGAGGTTTATTCCGTTCTCGCGATCTGGGTGGTCAAGCCAAGATCTCCATTCCCTGAGACACACAACATTCCACCACCGTGCCACACGGTGGTCACTGAAGTATGCCCAGAGCTTACAGTGACAGGGGACTGGCGGCACTTACCAGTCCCCAGCTCAGGAACCCCAGGGTCGCCAAGCCCGTACCCAGCAAATAAATGCTGAGCCCCTGGGGGCTCCTGAATATGAGGGGTACTGAGTGAAGTGCCAACTCGAACCCGGAAGAGCCGGTAAAATCTGAAGGGGACCACGGAAGCCCCAGTCACGGAGCATAAATAAAACGTGATGGCACCAAGCCATGTCATACGCCTTATGTAGGTCAAAGAACACTGCAACAAGGTGTCTGCAGTGAGTGAAAGCCTGTCAGATGGCTGATTCCAATCTGAGTAAATGGTCAGTTGGAGATCGCCCTGCCCGGAAGCCACACTGATATGGTGACACAAGGCTCCGAGATTCGAGTACCCAACATAATCTGGAGTTGACCATACTTTCAAGCAGTTTACAAAGCACATTTGTAAAGCCAATGGGGCAGTAGCTGTTGAGAGACGTTGGGATTTTCCCAGGCTTAAGGATGGGGATAACTATACTGTCTTCCCATTGTGACAGAAAAGCACCTGTGAGCCAGATGTGATTGAAGACAATGAGGAGCTGTTGCCTCTGGGGAACATCCAAGAGTTGAATCATCTGACTGTGAATGGAGTCTGGCCCTGTGGCTGTGTCTCATAAAGAGCTAAGAGTCTGTACCAATTCCCATTCAGTGAAAGGAGCATTGTAGGACTCAATGTGGTGTGGGGTGAAATGGGGGGGGGGGGGTAGGTTCAACTCTGCGTTTCTGCTGGAGAAAGGCAGGAGGGTAGGAATAGGTCGACAATGCCATCACAAAGTGTGTTCCAAGGCGTTCTGCGAGGACCAATGGATCAGTGCACAGAACTCCTTAGATGTTCAGACCCTGGACATTTGACTTTTGCTGGTGCCACAGAATGCTACGGACCTATGACCAAACCTGCGATAAAGAGGCATACATCCCCAGAGAGGAAACATAGCGCTACCAGCATTCCTTTTTATTCCGTTTAATAAAGTAACGAGCCTTAGCACGAAGACACTTAAAAGTGAGAAGGTTGGTCTGGGAGGTGTGTCGCTTAAATCGTTGCAGCGCCCATCAGCCGTTCTGGACAGCGACTGATGTCCTTGTTCCACCACGGTACCGGCCGATGACGAGGGGGCCCTGTGGATAGAGGGACAGCAGTACCAGCAGCATGAAGAGCGGCAGAGATGCCTTGCACGACTACATCAATGGAATTCGAGAGGGAGGTGTCAAAGCGGACAGCAGACATGTATAAAGGCCAACTGGCCCTGCGGAATGCCCGACGTGCGGGCCTGTCTGCCTGGCAGCAGCAGGGGAACAATAGTGTCACTGGGAAGTGGTCACTACCACAAAGGTCATCACAAGATGACCAATGTAGGAAAGCCACAAGGGCAGGGGAGGAGATCGCGAGATCGACAGCAGAGAAGGTGCCATGAGCAGCACTGAAGTGGGTAGGGGAACCATCGAAGTCCGTGATAAGTTGGTCTATTAGGATACCCCGACCCATTGATGTGACACTCCCACCACAGAGGGAGGTGAGCACTGAAATACCCAAGGAGGAGGAATGGGGGTGGGAGTTGCTGAATTAAGGTAGATAGTGCAACAGAAGCAAGTGGCCTACCTGGAGAGAGGTAGACAATGCAAATGGTGATTGCCGGAGTCATTTGCACTCTAACTGCTATGACTTCCAAGATGGTACATAGGGGGATCCAGTCACTAAGGACATCAGAGCGAACCAAAGTGCAGACCCCAGCAGATGCTATCCCAGGTCCAGCACAGTTCCGACAGAACGCCCCATAACCACATAAAGTGGGAGAGTGATCATCACAGAAATGTGTATCTTTGAGAACAGGACAGAACGCAGAATAAGAGGAGACAAGATGTTGCATTTCTGGTAGCTGATAATAATAGCCGTTGCAGTTCCACTGGATGATCATGTGGCACGAGTCCAAGGTAGGCATGAAGGAGCCGAGGAGGATGTCAGGTCACTTTGTCAGTAGTTGTGAGGTGGAGGAGGGCAGGACACAGGGGGAGTACAGATGTCTGCAAGATCAAGAACCAAAAGAGAGCGGGCGACTTGGGGCCCCACAGATGGTGCGCCTCGCGGTGGTAGCCTGGGAGATACTGGGGAGTGGGTTCCTGGGAGGGAGACCGATCACCAGCAGATGCCAAAGAAGGGGCTAAAGAAGGTGGGCACTTCTTCGGCTGGGGTGGGGGGGCGACTCCCTGACGGGAGGTCATGGGAACAGCAGGGGAGGTGGAGGGGACAATGGGACGGGGCTGGGGTAAAGATGAGGGAGGAGGAGGAGGAGGAGCAGGAAAGGAAGTAACGGGGAAAAGGTTTCAGCCCACGACGGCATTGCCGGGAGTTCCGATACTCCAAGAAGACAAGCAACCACTCCTTGGCATACATGGAGAGGGACCAGCTCTGGTATCAGTAGTGTGATCCCTGTGTTGTAAGGGGGCTCAGACATATGGGTACATAACAGCCCCAGCACACAGACTGGCTACACATGCTGGTGACCTAGCAGGGAGGAAGGGGGCAACAGAGGGGAAGGGAGAGGAATCCACACTATAGATGCTAGGGAGGGAGTTCTTCCCCATATGGCTCACACTAAAAAGCAGGAAATTTTGAAGTGGAGGCCAAACCTCAAGTGGGGAACGAAATGCCAAAAGAGTGAAAGAACAGGCAAAAGGAACAAAATTGCAACCAATACAGGAAACCAGGGGAACAGCCAGGTCGGCATAAACAACACCAAGTGAGGGGAAGGAAATGGCAACAGGGAAGGACCAGGAATAGGGAGGGAGGGAGGGGGCAGGGAGAAGACAAAGCAGCTAGGGAATGAAAAATGAGCTGCAATAGCTCGAGCCCCGTGTGCGCCATGCATGAGCTTGCGGAAGAACCATGAGCCCCCTGCAGGCGAAGGCACACCCGACCCCACGGTCAGTCCGAGAGCCATCAGTGTATACAAAGGTACTATCGCTAAGTTCCATGCGAAGGTCGTGAAACTGAAGACGATAGACAGAGGCTAGAGGCTAGAGTAGTGTCCTTAGAAAGCGAATGAAGGTCAAGGTTAACATGGGCAGCTTCATGAAGCCAAGGTGGTGAAGGGTTCACACCCACTGGGAACATTGCAGGTAGTGTGAAATTAAGCCACCATAGCAAGTGGCGAAAGCGTACTCCAGGAGGTAACAGAGAAGAGGGACGAGCCCCATACTGACGATCTAAGAAGGAATCATCAAAGAAGGAGGTATTGGAGGGGTGGCCACACGTGACAAATGGCACGCATACCTGCTGAGGAGAAGGTTACAGCCGTAGAACAGTGGCAGCCCAGCAGCTTCAGCATACAGACACTCAACTGGGCTGGTGTGAAAGGCGCCTGTGGCCAAACAGATGTCATGATGATGAATAGTGTTGAGACGGCGTGAAAGGGATTGGCGTGCAGATGCATAAACAAAGCACTCACAGTCGAGTTTCGAACGGGCAAGGGACCAGTACAAACGGAGAACGGAGGAGGGTGCTTCAATCGGCACCCCAAGAAGTACCATTGAGGACACTTAGAACATTGAGGGACTGTGTACAGCGGGCTGCCAGGTAAGAGAGATGGGAGGACCAAGAGAATTTCCCATCGAGGATGAGCCCCAGGAATTTCGTAGTGTCAACAAATGGAAGGGCAACAGGCCCAAGATGTAGAGATGGTGGGAGAAGCCATTTACGTCATCAGATATTCACACAGACGGTTTTCTCACTGGAAAAGCTAAAGCCATTGGTGATGCTCCAGGAGTGAAGATGATCAAGAGAGTGCTGAAGACGCCGCTCAGTGAGACAGGCCAGTGGAGAACTGCAATAAATGGCATAATCACCGACAGAAAAGGAGACTGAGATGCCCAGTGGGAGACAGGCCATTATAGGGTTAATGGCAATAGCACAGAGGACGACGCTTATGATGGAACCCTGAGGTACACCATTTTGCTGAATAAATGGTGTCTGACAAGGCAGAACCCACACAGACCTTGAAAACTCGGTCTTGTAAAAATGTTCGAAGAAAACCGAGCAGGTGCCCACGGAAGCCCCATGTGTAAAGAGTACAGAGGATACCAGTTCTCCAGCAGGTGTCGTAGGCCTTCTCCAAATCGAAAAACATGGCCACAGTCTGGGATTTCCGCAGAAAACCATTCATGACATGGGTGGACAAACTAACGAGATGATCAACTGCAGAACGCCACTCTCGAAATCCACACTGTGCATTCGTGAGTAAATGGCGAGATTCGAGCCACCACACTAGCCGGGCATGAATCATATGTTCCATCACCTTGCAAATGCAGCTGGTAAGAGAGATGGGAGAGTAACTACAAGGAAGGTTTTTGTCCTTACCAGGCTTAGGTATGGGTATGACTGTGGCTTCATGCCAGAGTCCAGGAAATGTGCCCTCAGCCCAGATGTGGTTGTGTATGTTAAGCAGAAAGGGCTCGCCCGCAAGAGATAGGTGCTGCAACATCTGAATGTGGATAGCGTCTGACCCTGAGGCGGAGGACTGGGATGAACTAAAAGCATGACCTAGTTCCCTCGTAGTGAATGTGGCATTGTAGCACTCACGATTCGTAGAAGAGAAGGGTATCGTCGAGCCTCCTCCACTCGTTTCCGATGGATGAAGACAGTAGGAAGAGCTCGAAACTTCCGCAAAATGGCGGCCCAAAGTGTTGGAGATAGCAACAGGATCTACGATATCGGCACCTACTGTCAAGCCGGAAATGGGGGAATGGATCCTGGTTCCAGAGAGCCGTCTGAAGTTGGCCCACACGACAAAGGACAGTGTGGAACTGTTAAAATAACTAGTGAATGAAATCCAACTAGCTCTTTTGCTATCCCGAAGAACTCAATGACACTTTGCATGCATTTGTTTGTAATGAATGCAGTTTTCCAGCATAGGGTGGCAGTTAAAAATGTGGAGAGCACATCTCCGTGCACGAATTGCGTTGCGGCATGCCTCAGTCCACCAAGGGACTGGGACACGATGTGGTAAACAGGAAGTGTGAGGAATGGAACGTTCTGCAGCAGTAAGGATAATGTTGGTGAGATAGTCCACCTGGTTGTCACAACTGAGGAAATCTTGTTCTGCGAAGGTCGCCAGGGAGGAGCCTTAGTAAGCTGCCGCTTGGGCATGCATGTGGATGGGGTAAGAGTTAGCATATGGAGAGCACACGGGAAATGGTCGCTCAAGTAGGCATCAGAAAGAACAGACCACTCAAGACGATGGGCAAGCTGGGCAGTGCAAAAGGATAGGTCCAAATGGGAATAGGTGTTCGAGGAGTCAGAAAGGGAAATGGGTGCTCCAGTGTTAAGGCAGAATAGGTTGAGTTGGTTAAGGTGGTCAGCCAAGAGGGCACCACTCTGGCAGGTTCTGGGAGAACCCCAAAGGGGATGATGCGCATTAAAGTCACTGAGTAGCAAAAAAATGCGGGAGGTAGCTGCCCAATAAGCTGAAGGAAGTCTGCCCTGGTGACATTGAAGGACAGAGGTACACAAATGGCACAGAGGGAGAAGGTCAGGTGGGCAAGGAAAAGGCGAATGGCAACAGCTTTCAGACGGGTAGTCAGGGAGATGGGTTGACTATGAAGGTCACTCCATATGAGCAGCATGACACCCCCATGAGATGTAATACTGACCTCAAGCAGAAGGTCAAAAGGAATCGGTTAGTAATGTGAAATCTCAAAGCGGTCATGAGTGTGCAATTCTGTTTCCTGAAGGCAGAGTGCAACGGGGCTGCTGCAATGCTAAAAGCAGTCATAAATCCTCTCTGTGGGACCGAAGGCCACCAATGTTCCACTGGAGGACAGTCACCAGGAGGCAGAGATGTAGATGTGTCAACTCAGTGGCCACTGAGGGACAGCTGGTGGAGAGTCGCTATTACAGGGCACAGAAGCAGGAGGATCCTGCTCCATGGGGTCCACAGAAGCATCGGCGTGATTGTGAGGTCTGTGGAGTCCAACGCTGAAAAACAGTTGGTGGTGCTGCCTCCTCCTGGGATTGTCCCGTGTATCTAGGTGAGCGGTCTGTTCAAGAGAGTCAGGTAAAGGAAAAAGTGCGTTACCCATTAGCTCGCAAGTTACTGACTAGTCACAAACCCCATGTTCTCCCATCTGGTATCTATAGTTCTGTTCTTGTTACCCATCATTCTACAAAGGACATGGTCACACAGACAAGCTCTTCTGGGGCGTGATGGAAACAGAAAGATCACCTAGTTTGTAACAGGCGAGTAGTGCCCGTGACGGGGCAGAGGATGCTATTTTGATCAAGACCGACCCTAATCCCATTTTGGACAAGCCGTCCACCTCCCCGAACTTGTCCTCTAGATACTCCACATAAAACTGAGGTCTCATTGACAAGAAAGATTCCTCATCAACTCTCGTACATAAGAGGTACCGGGGGCAATTTGTGGTCGTATTTCTTAGCATTAAAGTTAGGCCTTAAGTGCTTAGAGACTGCTGGTGTTTGACCACCAGCATGAGATGATGCCCCAGGGGGACTCGCATCTACTCCTTGGCATATGCGGGGAGTTAATGGCGCAGGCATCAGCAGAGCGATCCCTGTACAGTCAGGGGGCTACAACCAACAGGGTACATGGTGGCCCCACCACAACAGATTGACGACCGTGCTGGGTATTAGGTGCAAACAAGCTAAGAAGTTCATTATCGTCGACAGCACAGAAAGTGATACTGCACAGAGGATGGAGGAAAAGGCACCTGGGAGGGTGACCTCACCCAACAGCTGGAGAATGAGCCGAAGTGCAGATCCATGTCGACGAAGGATGCCAGAGGTCTGAGCACATAGACACTATGCACCATGTAAGGCACCCTTCACAAAGTGGCTCGCTCTTCGGGAAAATTTTGAAAAATAAAGGTTCAACCCTACAGGGGATCATCACAAAGGCCGAAACGTGAGACTCCTTTTAGTCGCCTCTTACGACAGGCAGGAATACCTTGGGCCTATTCTAACCCCCAGACCTACGGGGGAGGAGGGTGTGCAAAGTTATTGTGGTCGTAATTCCGAAATGTCCAAAGAAAATGACTGTGCCCAGTTGTAGGGGAAGCATGGATTTCACGTGGGAGACAGCAATTTCAATGTACCGATAGCCGTAAGAGAGATGAAGGATTATACGTGGAAAATTATGCCCATTCATAAGAGGGATATAGATATTGATATTTCCAGAGCCACAACTGTCTGGAGGAGGTACTTCCCATATTTTGCTCATTATCAAATGTCATCAGATTGGGGCTGCAATCTTAATATTTAATTGTATTTACGCTGATAAATATTTTGATAGTTTCCTAGACGACACTGTTTCGCAAGCAGGGGGAAGGGTGGAGGCAGCCTGTGGCCAGCATGAATGGGCGTTTAACACTTAAAGCTCCTGTGAGTGGCAGACCCACAGAAAACTTCTGGCCAGCCAGCTTGTCAGTTCTTGGCTGCAGCTGCAGGGGAAAGCCCCAGCAGCAGTGTCTTCTGAATAGCAGAATAGTTAACTAATAGTCAGTATGCGTTGGACTGTCTCTGCGACAGTGTGAGTTGCACTGAATGTATTTTGCATGGAAAATTGAGCGATTCAATATCGATCACTGCTAAGTATTAGTACTGGACGTATTGATAACATACGAATTCTTGTCACTCTAATCTTCCTCAGTTGCCCTCCATAGCTGGGGGTGGTGAACTCTGCATACACGATTGTGGCTGCAGTCATGGACGCAGGTTTCCACAATCTCTGAATGTTGGCACTGGCGGAGTATGAGGGGACTGGTGCACGGTATGTAGACATCAGGACATGAGCGCACGGGATGTGCGAGTGTTTCAGCAACCTCTGACATCTAGCCATGACTACTACTGCTATGGACTAGATCGTAGTTTAAGAGTGTTGTGTTTAGTGCTTCTCAATACATCACAGTGGACTCAGTCTTCGTGGTGGTATTTGTTGTTGTCTCTATCCTATCATGCAGTAGGCCCTTCCTCCTCCTTCCGAATGCAGCAGAGACAATCAATTTAGGAATTCTATAGTGCTTTAAAAACCCAATCGCAACATCAAATTTCCGATTGATCCATTTATTGTTTCTGATAGTTGTATTGCGAGCAAGCATCTGCCCAGTCCCTCCTCAAATTGTCTCAGGACATAAACTATGTGATTAAAAGTATCTAGAGACACTCAAAAACATACATTTTTCATATTAGGTGCATTGTGCTGCCACCTAATGCCAGGTACTCCATATCAGCGACCTCAGTAGTCATTAGACATCGAGAGTGAGCAGAATGGGGCGCTCCGCAAAAGTCATGGACTTCGAACGTGGTCAGGCGATCGGATGTCACTTATGCCATACGTGCGTATGCGAGATTTCCACACTCCTAAACATCACTACGTCCACTGTTTCCAATGTGATAGCGAAGTGGAAACGTGAAGGAACATGTACAATACAAAAGCGTGCAAGCTGGCTTCGTATGTTGACTGACAGAGACTGCCGACAGTTGAAGAGGTTCATAATGTGTAACAGGCAGACATCTATCCAGACTATCACACAGGAATTCCAAACTGCATCAGAATTAACTGCAGTTACTATGACAGTTAAGCGGGAGGTGAGGAAACTTTCATTTCACGGTTGAGAGGCTGCTCATAAGCCATACTTCATGCAGTAAGTGCCAAACGACGCCTCCCTTGGTGTACAGAGCGAGAACATTGGACGATTGAACAGTGGAAAAATGTTGTGTAGAGTGAAATATCACGGTACACAATTTGGCGATCTGATGGCGGGGTGTGGGTATGGGGAATGCCCGGTGAACATCAGCCAGCGTGTGTAGTGCCAATAGTAAAATTTACAGATGGTGGTGTTATGGTGTGGTCGTGTTTTTCATGGATGGGCTCTTGTTTTGCGTGGCACTATCACAGCACAGGCCTACATTGATGTTTTAAGTATCTTCTTGCTTCCCACTGTTGAAGAGCAATTCAGGGATGGCGACTGCATCTTTCAACATGATCGAGCACCTGTTCATATTGCACGGCCTGTGGCAGAGTGGTTACATGACAACAACATCCCTGTAATGGACAAGCCTGCACAGAACCCTGACCTGAATCCTATAGAACACCTTTGGGAGGTTTTGGAATGCCGACTTCATGCCAGACCTCACCGACCGACATAGATACCTCTCCTCAGTGCAGCACTCCGTGAAGAATGAGCTGCCATTCCCCAAGAAACCTTCCAGCATTTGATTGAACATGTCGCTGCGAGAGTGGAAACTGTCATCAAGACTAAGCGTGGGTGAACACCATACTGAATCCCAGGATTACAAATGGAGGGCGCAAATAACTTTCAAATCATGTTCCGCCTGGTGTTCGGATACTTTTGATCATATAGTGTAGCTTACAACTGAGGTGAAGTTTGGAATTTTCAACTACTGCCAATGAAATGGACTTCCTACCAAACGAATAACGGTGTCAGTGTCCACCAATAAGAAGCAAGTGGAAAAAGGAAGTCCAGTAGGGTTTGGAAACAGAACAGTTGCAGGATAGAATCCTGCCAATATACCAGTCCTAGTATCCACCAATAGGATGCAAGAAAAAACTGGCCGCACAAAAAGGTATTTGATTTAATTAATTAGTCAATAAATTTATTGACTTCAGCTGTATTCCTGGTGACTTCAGCAGTATTTCGGGATCGATTCCCAGACAGGCATTCGCCTTGGAAGAAGTTCTCATGTGCACTGGTATCCTACAGGAGGGATTCCCACGTGAATGCTGCGTTGTTTGTGGTTTGGTCTGACAATGACTGATGGCACATGCAGGCCAAGCAGTTGCAAGGGACATCAATTTCTCAGGTGTCAAATATAAAAAGCGTCACCTGACGCTTTCTTCGGGACTGGCATGACACCCAGTCTGCGTGTTGCATGAGGCGGCTGGTGCATAGTGCAGCAGCTGACAGCACCCGTGGGCATAAGGAAGCTGTTGGTGCAAATGTTGCAGACGGTATGTGCTTCACAACAAAGATTTTTAACAGTGTAATTACGTGTGGTGTGTTATGTTGATGGTATTCCTTGCGTGATTCCCAAAAAGCAGAGAATGACAAACAAGAGAAATTCAACTACCTGCAAATCAAATTTTATAAATAAACAATATACCCTCTGCTACGCAATTGAATTTTCTGTTTTGAGATCCCTCCTCTCCAGCACAGACCCACCAATTTCCAGGGGGGAGGAGGGGGGGTGCAGGGGGGAGGGCTGAGGGATTCCCCAGTAGGGGAGGGTTTTAATTGATTTAATATATCATCAAATTGATAGAGTGGGAGGGGGCCTAATCAAATAACTCAGGTCTGAAAGTGTGCTTGTATTGGTGAGGGGGAGGGGGGAAGGTTGGAGGTTTGCAGAGGGGTGGGGAAGGAGGAGGGGCTTTCTCGGAAGGATTGATTATCCCCAGGGGCCCACAAACCTCTTAGCAGAACAATAGTTTAAGGGAAGGGGTTCAGAAATCAATCAGCTGTCACCATTTCATTAATGTGATATTGATTTGATATCAAAACTGGCATAGTACAATACATTAAGGACCTGTCAATCAAAAGAGAACAATAAGTTAAGGGTTGACATGGAACAGAACACTAGGTTAGTCCTTGAATGTATACTTGGTCCTGATGCAGGCAACCTGTACTACCAAAACGCCCTGATGCTAGCCTTACCTTACTACTTGCAGCACAGGCACCAACATTGCAACCCCTGCATGGTAAAAGGGCTACCCCGTGAAGTACTTAAATCCCCCACCCCCACCCCTCCCCCATGGGGTAGCTACTGTGCTGGGCTTTAAGCATCTACAACAAGAGGAAGAAAGTGTGCAAGGGCACAGAAGCAGAGCATACACCACCATGGGCGACCTTCCCAGCATGACACTCACTTCTGTAGGATTTGGAAAAGAAGGCAAGTAAAACCCAATAATGGGGACCAAAAAATCGTTAATGGAAGGTGAATATAGCACCGGGAGTGAAACTGGTAATCAAGCCCAAAATCGTCAACCAAGTCCAAGTAGGGTCTGCACCAAAGCGACTATCCGACGGAAATTCAAAGTTGGCAAGAGATAGACGAAGAGTAAGTTTGCAGCACAGAAAGAGGAAGTAGTGCTGCAAAGGATGGGGACCCATGGTAGCCAAGTAAGTACTCGCTAAAGAATGGTGAGCCCCATGGAGGGAGTCGGTAAATTCATAACAGTAAAAGCGAGAAGGCTAAAAACCTAATGGATGTCTTTTGTACTGTAAATAGTACAAGCAACATGAAAGAAATAAGGAAGTCAGCAGGTGGGCATCCCCAGGGCTCTGTACGTGACAGGACTGAAGTCGGATGAAAAGAAAGAAGTACACGTATGAGTGGATGAATGACAACATGGTTACAGGACAATATCTGTTCAACTGTGACAATTTCACATTACGGCAGCTTTCCACAAAGATGTACTGATACTGTTGGTGACTATAAAAAAAACTCTTCAGTTTAGTAACCTACAACAGTTGCTGATCTTGATATCAACACAGTGTTGGGGTTATGTAGATAAGCATTTGCTTCTAATCCATATCGCAAGACTGGCTCTCATCTATTTTCTAACAAATGCTTCAAAATCATCTCAAACCTCCACTGCATGATTTTCGCAGTTGAATAGTTATTCTTTTTCGGTCTTTGTGGTTCTTGAAAAAATGAACTCGCACGGCGTGACGAAATTTTTATTGGAGACAAGGGAGAAGAGATTGGGAAACATTGTGAAAATGCCTTTCTTGACTAAATAGATCTTAACACTACTTGAGCTTTCATTAGCCGACGGGTATTCCCCATTTTCTGGTTATATACTATACCAGCTGGTGAGGGACACTTTATAATTCCAGTCCCTGGATTCAATGTCTGATCTTTGTGGAGTTTTGTGCACACCACATCTCAGTAATAAATACTTTCCAGTATTTTTGCTAATTTTTTGAACGTCACATGATTGTTCCCAGGCACAACTCCGGCTGTAGCGTAGGCAGTAATAAGTTAGGCCAAAGGTAGTGTTCCCTCCCTCCCTCTGCAAATTAAATCTTCTCTCTTCGATGTTTAAGAGCTTTACACCATATAAAACAAGGTACACGAGACTAAGCTGAACGAATCTTCCTTTAGTGTTATAGCAGACGTTTCTTTCTTGCTGCTCCTCCTCCCCCCTTCCGTCCCTGTTCCCCCCCCCCCCCCAATTCCTCGTAAATTTTAGATGCGTTCAAGCTATAACAATGCTCAAAAACACTACTTACTGTTGTTCAGAAAAGCTTACAGGCAATCTAGGTTTGTCGTAATATATTAATTTTAAGATATACGCCACGTCCTTCACTTTTCTGGTACTTTCGAAACAGTCTTATGAGAACGCAAGCTTTCTCGGAGAATTTCACTGATGACGACTTCTCGGGTTATCAGCGGATGATGCCGTTACTAGGCAGATAACCACGTAAGATTACATCACTCTCGGTCTTTAACATCCTTGTATGTAGGCCAGGCAAAGACTTTCCCTTTGTAGTACCGAGTTATAAGTTACCTGATTCAGGCAAACTATATGATCGAGCAACTTCATTAGATTTATGTTACCCAGACTGGCGCTGATGGTATTAGATCGCTGAACAGCATGGTTGATAGCGCCTTACAAGAAGAATTACTGTCTAAATCGCAATTATTTATTTTCAATATCTCCTTATAACAAGTTTTGGCATTGCTGCTGTTAGATCAATAATGAAGAGAGAGAAAAACTGGATACGACGTACCATGAAGTGGACAGATAAGTGCCAAACTTGTGTGTGTGAGCACTTAATTGCGGCCGAGGCGAAGTTTGTGAGTAAGAGCTAAAAATGATCGCTGGTCTCCAAGGACAGTACTTACTATAGTGTTGAGTTTTTTCTCGCTAGCAACGTTACTGCTACGATGTTCCACAGACAATAATTAGCAACACAGCCAATGGCAATGCCAATACTATGTCCCAATGTTTTCTCAGGCTAGGAAAACATGTACGCTGGTTTAAAAGAACAAGTGCGAAGGCGCTAAATTAATAGCTGCAAGGACAAGACGCCAACGTAATTAACTATCAGAAACACTTTTGTACCAATTTGAAGTCAGCATTACAGGGAAGTGGTATACACTGCATTTCACTGGAGCTGCGTGACAACCTGCACGTGGTGATTATTTGGAAGTATGTAACACGATAGACTCGACAAAGGCAAACTTACGTTCATAAAATGTGTAGATTTAGAGAATGTGGTGTTGATACGAACTGTAAAACTATGAAGGTAACAGGGATGCAGTAACGGCAGTGAAACATTGTCTACAACGTGTATGGAAACTAGACTACAGTTATAGTAATCAGTAATCTCAAGACGCGAAAGGAAAGAAGTACATGAGAATGGACTGATACAGTGTTATTCAATATGTTCATTATGCAAGCTGTGAAGAAAACCAAGGAGAAATTTGCATAGGAAATTAAAGTTCATGGAAGACAATTTAAATCTTTCTGACCAAGGTTAACATCGTAATTCTGTTAGCAACGGCAAAGGACTTGAAAGATCAGCAGAACGGATGGGCAGTCTTGAAAGAGGCGTCATAATATGAACTCCAGCAAAAGTTAAATCAAGGATATGGAAACGTAGTTCATTCAAATTAGGCGATGCACAGGGAATTAGAATATGAACTGAAACGTTAAAAATACATTAGCTTTGCTTCTTGAGCAGAAAAATAACTGACGTTGACCGGGGTAGAGAAGATATGAAGTTCAGACTGGCCGTAGCAAACATGGTGTTTCTGAAAAATAAATGTGTTGTTAGATATGAATGTCTCCCCTGAAGGTATTTATCTTGGTTATAGCTTTCTATGGAAATGGAACGTGGACGATAAGCAATTCAAATAATACGAGAAAAGCTTTTGAAATGTGCTACAGAAGAATGCTGAAGATCAGATGAGGTACTGGATCGAATTGGGGAAAAAGAGAAATTTTTGTTAAAATCTGATAAAAAGAAGGAATTGGTTAACAAAACGCATTTGGTAGCATCATCAGTTTGGTAATGGAGGGATTGGGGTGGGGGTTACAAAAACTGTATGGGAGACAGGATTGACTATAGTACGCAGGTTCAAATGGATGTAAGTTATAGTAGTTATACAAAGATGAAGAGGCTTGCACAGGCTAGACGAGCGTGGAGATCTGGAACAAACCAGTCTTCGCACTGTAGACCACTACAACAGGACTCTCGTTTATTTCCCTGAAGAAAAGTACAGGGTTGTTACAAATGACTGAAGCGATTTCACAGCTCTACAATAACTTAATTATTTGAGATATTTTCACAATGCTTTGCACACACATACAAAAACTCAAAAAGTTTTTTTTAGGCATTCACAAATGTTCGATTGTGCCCCTTTAGTGATTCGGCAGACATCAAGCCAATAATCAAGTTCCTCCCACACTCGGCGCTCACTGCAGGCCGACCCGTTGATTTCCCCTTACAGAGGCATCCATAAGCTTTAAACTGCGCATACCATCGCCGAATGGAGTTAGCAGTTGGTGGATCTTCGTTGAACGTCGTCCTGAAATGTCGTTGCACTATTATGACTGACTGATGTGAGTGCATTTCAAGCACGACATACGCTTTCTCGGCTCCTGTCGCCATTTTGTCTCACTGCGCTCTCGAGCGCTCTGGCGGCAGAAACCTGAAGTGCGGCTTCAGCCGAACAAAACTTTATGAGTTTTTCTACATATCTGTAGTGTGTCGTAAAAATGGAAATGTCGTGTGGCTAGGGCCTCCCGCGGGTAGACCGTTCGCCTGGTGCAGGTCTTTCGATTTGACGCCACTTCGGCGACCTGCGCGTCGATAGGGATGAAATGATGATGATTAGGACAACACAACACCCAGTCCCTGAGCGGAGAAAATCTCCAACCCAGCCGGGAATCGAACCCGGGCCCTTAGGATTGACAGTCTGTCACGCTGACCACTCAGCTACCGGGGCGGACTAGTGTGTCGTGACCATATGTCAATGAATGGAGCTACAGTGAATTTATGAAATCGCTTCAATCATTTGTAATAGCCCTGTATTAAGATGCTCTTACACAATTACAGTTTAGTTAATAACGACGTTGTTCAAAGTGTCAAATGTCTCTGAGCACTATGGGACTTAACTTCTGAGGTCATCAGTCCCCTAGAACTTAGAACTACTTAAACCTAACTAACCTAAGCACATCACACACATCCATGCCCGAGGCAGGATTCGAACCTGCGACCGTAGCGGTCACGCGGTTCCAGACTGAAGCGCCTAGAACCACGCTGTTGCTATCAAGTACCGAGACCCCCTCAGAGTCCATACACAGTAGCATTTGGCAGAACTACCTACTGTCAATTCTTTTTCGGAGCACTGAATTATGGGCGATTTCATTCTTCAGACTTTACATAAAATAACACGACTGAATCCACGCATTATCAAAATGGTTTACATCTGCAGTAACCATTAATTTAATTTCGTCAGAACTTATGTTTATATTAGTTTTTAATTCTGATATAATTTTCAATCATTACAATAAATACAATTTTAGAACACTCTTCACGCATTTAGGCTTTTGGGGCTCTAAACAAAAATTAAAAATTTTAAAGTTAAATGTAGGCTTCACTTCATTTCAGTGGACTATACAAAGAATATTTCCTTAAAAAGTAAGGAAATATAGGGTCTTAACGTCTCGTCCCAGCAGAAAATGACAACGTTACGGACAAGAAAAAGAATTAGCAGCATTTGACTTTATGGAATCAAGCGAATTCGATTGCAATGTCTGAAGAGAAACTGCCGAGTACGTCAATTCCTGTCAACTGTGCCATCTCGATGGGTCTGTCTGTCTGTCTGTCTATGTCTCAGAAATGCAGAAGCTTTTCACATTTTTAAGCAGACGTAAAACGCTATGGCCAAACTGTAAAGTAGCCCAGCGCTGCTGCACGAAAGTCGAGAGCTAGACAGAGTTTTATTACCTTGATACACTACACAGTTATTGGCAACTAGTACCACACAGAAAAACTGAAAAAACAGTTATAAAGGAAGAGAGAATTTTTATTCCTTTATTTTGACTCTAGAAACATACCCCACACGGAAATCAATCGTAACAGTAAAAAAGTTAACATAGAAACATTAACTCAAAGTAAAACGGAGCTTAGCTAAGGGGATTATAATTACGTACAAGAAAATCGATGACAAAGTTCGCAGTGAGATATTACACGACTGAAATTAAGAGACGCTGAAATTCAGACGGATATTCCAGAGTTTCTTTCGTGTATTCTTGAGAACGCACTGATGACGACAAACAAATTAAGTACAAGAAAATGTCTCAACTTTACTTTACGGCCAACATGGTAATTTTTTTATTGCGTTAATAGCACAAAATGTAGAGAAATGCGAGATTGAATCAGATGAAGTCTTTATATAAAGTATTTATTGTGCATACGTGGCAGAAATCCATATCAGTTTCACAAACTCATTCTCACGCTCAATGCAAATTCTCCAGCGCTTCCAGAATGCCTACATTAATGTAGAAAATAATTCGTTTGGGGCTCTGCGCGAACATTCGTGCTTTGTGTGGCGTGCCTCTCTATCAGAACCACACTTTTGCCCCGCCAAAGCTCATTGAGAAAGTCTCGTATGCCAGAAGCGGAAGACGTTACCGTCAGGTCTCCGTCAACTGTTGCACAAGCCGTATGCGACTGTGCATTTTCATATTTGAACAAGAAAAACTTGAAGACCGCAAACCACGTAGTCTTTATTTATATGGAGGATGAGTTAGGGGAAACGCCAACATTAAAATGACCAGAATGATGAGAGTGACAAAAGTATTTTCTATGCGAGTTTTAATACATCTTTTAAACAGTGAAGTACAGACATCGGAAATGAAGGCACACAGCCCAACATACAAACAAAATAACTGAAACTGACACTTGGTCCGTTGTGCCCCAGGTCTGGGACAGGTAGGAACTGCTTTCGTAACAATACAGTGTAAGAGTTCTTACTAATATGCGGTTCTTTACAAGTTTGTCTTCAAAGTCTACTCATATTTCCTAAAATCTACAAAAACACAATAAGCATATACATTTACACGTTGGAGAATGTTAATGACACTCGGCACGAAACTCTCAGATAAATTCTTTCACAGTCTTCCCTTAATTCCTAAACTGGAGTTGTGTGCCCATTTATGCACTTTCAATCCATCTTTAATATAAATCATTACAGTGAAGGCACCCAGCGTCAATTCCATCTACTCAATTTTCGAGATGTGTTTTATTACTATCAAATTTTTCACGTTCGGTTCGTTTTGTTGTTTTAGTCCAGCTCATGTCTCGTTTACCTGGAACTTCCAACAGCTGCCTGAAATTCATTCTCGGAAGAAGAAGAAGAAGAAGAAGAAGAAGAAGAAGTCAGAATCACTGCACACTGTTTCTATTTGCACCTCTCCTTATTTTCGCATCAACTTTGGGACTGGCTGCCACATGTGTAGAACGGGGCTGAAATGCTGCGACATTTTAAGGGGAGGCTATTTCTTTAACAGGTCTACTTCTGTCTTCTGGTACAGTCTGATGAGACGAATTGTCAGAGACATGAATTCGCCAGTGTCAAATGAAGTTGATATGTTTGACTTTTTTTCAAGAAGCCGATCAGCTGGTGCTGATGGTAAGATTCTGCGTCAATGTACACACTTATGCTGACTGGTCAAATTTCTGTAGCGTGTAGCCTCAAGACCTTTGACTGCAGATCTCATTGTCGTTGCATTTTAGAAATGCTGAGCCAAAATGAGATGCAACTTGTCACAGAGTGATCACTTTTCCAGAATGTGTTCAGAGTCAATTTGGAGTTTCTTGCTCATAATATGAAATAAAGGGTTTCATTAGAGACGCATAAAGGTGCTACATTCTAAGAAAATATTGGAGAGGAAAACATAACGACACCATGTTCTCTTTCAATGTCAAAGACATGGATATTTTTTGTGCCCTTTGATTGGTCATCGAAAATCAACAGCACATTTTCTTTGGTTGACCTATAAGACAATAGTTTCTGTGACCACTTAGTAAAACTCGACGGGACCGTCTAGCCCAATTCACAGCATTCTGCCCAACCACTCACAGGAACACACAACCAATTCCTTCTGCATTCTTTTCCTGGTGAAAGATGATAAATATATAAGGCATTTGGGCACAGCAACTGAAACGCACATTACCGATGTTATGGTTCTCCCATCTCTGAAGATTTAAGAATTTATACTTGACGCTTTCCCAGAGAGCAATTACCTTCTAATGCCCTTTTAGTTTTACATACATCCAAGTCTCAGCGCAATTATAAATGCGATCATACGCACATTATATCTGTCAACAATTCCTACCAAATACCCGAAAAATTTTGAAATGTTTGTACAACTGAAGCCCACTGCACAAGCACCAGCAGTAGTCTCCGGCTTTCTAATACTCAAGTTTGGATGTCTATAAGAAACAATCCTCCAGTCGTCACCTGCTATTTTCAGTTGTTTACTGAACGAGTGATTCAGTCTGTTTTTCTTTCAGAGCTGAATCAAGAACCCTGAATGCTTCATTGTCAATTGAAACGATATGTCTTATCTCTTTTAAATAATCGACAAGTTAAAAATCTTCCTCGTTTCACGAAACAGCCCAAAATTTCCCCCTTAACTTGCAAATTTGAAATTCTCATCTTTGAGCATTTTCTGATTTGCTTCCTGAAGAGAAGTTTCAGGTACATCTAACTGAATATTGGCTCTCCCAAGTACCACTTCATTTTAACAACAGCTGTGACAGCCCATTCCATGTTCTTTGTAGACAAACTTTGGCGTTAAGTTTGTCGTTTGTATCTTCTAACCATGAATGAAAGAAAGAAGAATTGTCACTAGCAACAACATGGAAAACCTAATCGCATATCTGATATGTATTATCACTATCACTATTATGGCTTAATTGGAATCGTTAATTGTGAAACTTTTCTACTGAAAGTATGTTTCTTAGGGGAGTTAGAATACTTGAATATCAAAAATGAAACGCTAGGAAAGAATGATCCGGTACCTGGGGCAGAACAGAACCTCACTCCGTCCTGCCCTGACTTAGATTAGATATACAGGGTGTACATAAAGTCCGGGAAGACTTTCAATTATTTATTGCACAAGAACCAAACATTGTAAAAATATCATACATATGTCATTTTGAAGAAAAACACTGAAAGTTTATATTCATGTATACTGCCACAGCGTAGTTTGGTAATTTGCCGATAGCGCTAGTCGCAAACATGGCGTGTTCAGGTACGGAGCGAGCTTTGTGTGTATTTCTGCTTTCTTTCTGTTTTAGATCACCAGATCTCACTTCATGTGACCTTTTCTGTGGAGACACATTAAAGATCTGGTGTAAGTACCGCCTCTACCACGTGATGTAGCAGGGCTCCGGGAAAGAATAAGGTAAACGATTGCCACAGTCGACGATGCCATGCTGGGACGGGTATGGCAAGAAATCGATTACCATATTTATGTCTGCCGGGTGACTCATGGTTCGCATCTCGAATGTTTGTAAAAAAAAAAAACTTTCACAGTTTCTCTTCAAAATGCAATATGTATGACATCTGTACAATGTTTAGTTCTTGTTCAATAAATAACTGAAAGTGTTCCCGGACTTATTTACACCCTGTATATCACGACCTGCAAAGCCCTAACATCGTCTAAATGCACTAAAATGTAGGCCCTAGCACGAATTTCGATATTTTATGAGAGAGAAAATTAGCAAGTAAGTATTTTCGCTTACCTTACAAATAAAAAGTTATTACTACTGCAACACGCGCGCGAGAAACGAGCACGAATTAGTTACTGGCACAACCCTGAAAGAAACCCTTCTAAAATGGCTTCTTACCATGCTTGTTGCTTGAATAATGTTCCTGAAACTGACTGCACAGTGCACCACTTCACTTCACAGTCGCGCCCCTTAGTTTAGGATGTCCAAGCATGTGCAATAGTGATAGCCGTCCGTCGCGGCGTTAGTACACCAAGATGATGCACTTTTCGTCTCAAAAGGGGGTCAGCATGACTTTCTCTTCTGATGACTGTATTCGAAAACTTCTTTGGTTTAGGTGATGAGTGGCACGATTCCTTACTCATACTCGATCTTTACTTCTGGCCATTGATAGTAGACCCGGACTGCGTCTCGGGAGACGATCCTTATGAGAAACGCGTCGCTTTTTTTAGTTCAGGAGTCAAATCCGGTGGTTGTGAAACTGCTGCTGCCTCCTGAATAACCTGCACACACTTAGGAACATGCTGTACCTATTAACAAACTATGAGTGGCCATTTTACCTTCTATAACACACTTTGTGGTTTTAAGACACTCCTACAATAGTTTTGTAAATTAGTTCATATCATATCAAGTATGGGGAAGAAAGCACAAGTAAGATGGTGTTCGGTATGCGGGGCGCTCAACTATGCGGTTATCAACGCCTGTATAAAGTTCCAATTTCTACATAGTCCAATTTTTACACAGTCCAATCTAGCCACTCTCACGAATGATGATGATGATGATGATGATGATGATGATGATGATGAGGAGGAGGAGGAGGAGGAGGAGGACACAAACACCCAGTTCCTAGGCAGAGAAAATCCCCAACCCGGGACCCCATGATCCAGAGGCAGCAATGCTAGCAACTAGACCACGAGATTCGGACAAGCACAAGTAAGAACAATGGAACAGACTAACATCTGCACTACGAAATATAGTAAAATGCTATAGAAATTGAGACAGAAAGCCTTAGCGGAAGAAAAACATTCTCCATGAAACCAGACCAAGTGAAAGATATAAAGAGAGATGAACATTCACAGAAAACAGTGAATCAATGTGTAAACAAGACACTGAATGAGTGCACGTGCCAAAAGTATTATCACAGAAGAGAATGAACTGCGCAAGTTTTGTAATAACCAACAATAGTATCAACGAAAAAGTAGAAGAAAGTTACTTGGAAAAGGAAAAGCTTATAGACTAGGCGCAGGTAAATTGCATGTTAGATTATGAGTGGTTCTAGTATAATAAAAAAGGAAACGAGAAGTCTTTGCAACAAACTTCCACAGAACTCTAGCACTTATTGACAGGTAGGAACTACATTCTAGTCAATTCTACTCGTTTGAAAAGTGCAATAGAGGCGTAGAGAAAAACCAAACAGGACAAATAATTCTTACTGTTTAGTCAGATGAGAGGCTATCATTATTTTAAACATGCTTGTAAAATCACGTACGTAGTACGAGAAAAAGTACGCAAAAAGTGCTGAAGCACGAATCTATTGCAGGTGAGCACTCTCCCAACTCATATTCATTTCATGCCAGAACACCCTGGTTTAATCCGAATCAAACATTCCCGAAAAAACTGTCATGATCTACGAACTTTTTCCTTTTCTCTTTCTATTTATTTCTTCATTGTTTTTCGACAGTTCTGGTTGATATTGCGTAACAGCGCTCAAATTCCACGGATAAAAACTTCATACAGTGTTTTATTACAGAGGGTGTCTAGTTCCCCCGACCGAACACGCTGAGCTACCGTCCCGGCATATCAGAAACCACACGCCCCTGAAAACGGATCCAAAAGACGTTAACATTTTCCCTGTTAAGTTACCACTCCTGACTGACTACGAAGAACTGCCTGGACAAGCTGAGTATGCAAAGTAAAAAGCGACGCATTTACAGTTTCTGCGCAAAATACCTAAACAAAACGTATAGCTATTAATTGTGAACGTGCAGTTGACATCTGCAGTTGAAGGTTATACTGCCGAAGGCCGCAAACTTCTATGCAAAGACACAAAGGCAAGATTTGTAGAATACCGATAATTAGTGTGAGGGTACTATCTCTAGTTGAGAGATAAGTCACTCGATGCTTTCAAGGTCATTGGAGAAAAAGACACTTTTTCGTTGTGCAAAAATACCGTTATTTATTATGCGTAACAAATGGTGGAAAAATCCAAACTAACGCGAAAAAAAAGAAGAAAGAAACCACATTGTTTCCAGATGATAACTTGCACATGTTCTGTATCGCAACACAGCTGTTTCGATTACGCAAGTCGAGGCCACCTGATACTGAATTTGTGCGCGATGGAACTGATGCCGTGATTTAATCTAGAATACCGAGAAATCAGATTGTTATCTAGCTCTGAGTGGGTAATCAGTTTCTTACGAGAAATACAGCTTGTACAATCGAGGTCACAATGATACGGTCAATCGTTTGTGCTGCGTAGATATGAAGCTATCTGCCGACTTAAACACCATTTAAAAGCTTTAAAGTCTAATACCGTTTATGATATTCGATAAAATTCTCACCTGGAAAGAACGCAGGAAACGTGTAAGGGCCAATACACTAATCCTTCCATGTTTCCTTCCTTTCATCGTTAACGCCTCTTGCTTATACGCAGTTCCAAAATAAATTGTACTGCTCTACAACCCCTTGTCGTAAAATTTCAGATTTCAAAATAACTTAGTACGTAATCCTGTCTTAAAACACCGTGGAAACATTACAGACACTGAGAATCTACCAGACGGATGCCACACTGACATTTTTGCCTTAAACGTTTACAATTTTTGTGCGACACAACAAGACCATTGAGTACTTCGAGAGGACAGAAAAGGAAAACTAGGTTTACGTGCCGTCGACAGCACTAGACACGAAGCAAAATGGTTCATATGGCTCTGAGCACTATGGGACTTAACATCTATGGTCATCAGTCCCCTATAACTTAGAACTACTTAAACGTAACTAACCTAATGACATCACACAACACCCAGGCATCACGAGGCAGAGAAAATCCCTGACCCCGCCGGGAATCGAACCCGGGAACCCGGGCGCGGGAAGCGAGAACGCCACCGCACGACCACGAGCTGCGGCCAGACACGAAGCAACCCGTGCCCTTTTCAAAGCAGTCATCCCGACATTTGCCTTAAGGGGACCAGCCTCCGAAAACTTCAGACAGTGGATTTTTTTTTTTGCTCAAGATGTTATCTGTGATGTCTTCTTTTTGTATTTTGCTTTTGCAGCGATATTTTGAACGAGAAACATGACATTTGTTTCAGCACATCACCATTTTATTAGAACGTAATATTTTTCAATTATCCTACGTATCCCAGCAGAAAATATATTGAACATGAGTTATATGAAATTTGTTTGTTCCAGGTCCAATTGGGAGGGGAGGGGGGTGATGCTTGTGGTTAAGTCCTTAGGTTACTTACGTTTAAGTAGTTCCAAGTCTGTCTAGGGGAATGATGACCTCAGATGTTAAGTCTCATAGTGCTCAGAGCCATTTGAATAAAACTACATCTCCAGATTTAGCATTACTTTTCATTTTACCTAAAAAAAATCACGAAAATCACCTACTTTTCGTGCGCCCCCTTAAGTGATTTAGGCAAATCACGGAAAACCTACGGCTGGATGGCCAGATGAGGATTTGTACCGCCGCACAATGGGCCAACTCTTTTCAAAACCTTGACATACAAAAGTGGATATATAATCCCTACAAAACTGTGTTCTGTTTAGATTCTTTGAGTCGCTGATTAGGAATCCGATGACGGAATTACAAAATTCAAAATAGTAGATCCAATATGGCGGAACAACAATTATAAATTTCGCGGACTCCAGTAAAACTTCGGGTGTCAGCACTGTGAGGTCGCTGATAACGAGTCAGAAGTCGAAATTGCTATATTGAAAAGTTATATTCGATGTTTTACATTTTTAAATCGAAGTAAGTCACATTCGTCGCTTGTATCATTATTGCTTTGAGATGGCTCGCTGTCGGGTTGTCCACTGATAGATGGTTCGAAAAGCATCTGTTTATTTTCTTCAGTTGCCATTTTCTGGACTCTCGAGATGAATGGATTCGAAGGTGCCAGAAGCCGATGGAATACTACACGCATCGTTTTCTTACGGGAACATTTGCGTGTAAAATCTTCGCGGAAACGCTCAGTTTCCTGCGCATATTCAGCTAGCCGACCAATCGTCAACAGAGCAGTTTCAATTATGGTATATACGAGCACCAAAACTATGTGGTCTTACGTCGGCATCGGGCATTACTGTAGATATAGAGTCTGGTGAAACTGGCACCCAATTTTCGAGAAATATACTTTTATCACAGTTCATGGTAGATATTTTAGTTCTAGAATTTTCTGTACGAAATTTGAATAGTTCCGCAGTATTGCGCGAAAAAAATATTCGACAAAATTTTACTCTTGTAAAAAATTATTTGCCAATTTCCAAACAAAATTATGATCACAACACCGAATAGCTGCCTAAGAATTCTACAGAAAACCTTTTTGTGTAGATAGTAGTTTATGAGAGAACTGCAATAATGAGGCACCCATTACTACCGTGTAGTACTGCCTCACGGTATGAAATGACCAGCCAATAAAAACGTGCTAGTATGTCTACGCAAATAAATCTGAATCTGTTAACTATACTATTAGGATAGGAGAGCCGATTACAAACGTGGAGCCACGCAGTGGCAATTTTATAGCCAACGAATTCGGATGTCAGTAGTAGTTCAGTTTTAAGTTTATACACATCATTACATCGATTAAAAATGTCAAATATCCCGTCTGGAGTGCTACGTACTTTATTTTATTCTCACAACAAGGCATGATTGCTGTCAAATATTAAATAAGTCACACAAACAATATCTGAAAAATTGAATCGTCGTCCGATTCACTGTTTACCTGCAACTGTCACGGAACGTATTATATTGACAGCGCATCATTGGGCAAGTGCGCACCAGTACAATATACACATGATTTCGCATGACTGAAGTCGGAACGCACACTTTTTTTCCTATTCTGTCCAGATTTTGTAGCGAATTTGTCTACCGTGCGCCGTCCTCCCGATTGTGAATCCAGTGTCTTACCACTGTGCACTCCTCTTGTTATCAAAAATTTGAGCATGAATACTTCTACATTTGAACGTGAATATTTGTCTTAGTGGGAGCGAATATCTTAACCTTAAACGGGATACACTCTGAACTACGCATTTACGTAAGTTATCTTAGCTTTTGGGAGAGTACCCAAATTCTTTTTCTAATTTTGATCTCTTTCGTAAGTGGAACAGACTATACTCATGTCTTCCACCACCCCTACGAGAAATTAAAGTACAAAGATTACACTTAGTTGAGTTTTAGATTGGTTCTGAGTACGTACGTAATCAGATAACACATCTGGTATTCTAGAAAAACTTTGTATCACTGTTCGATATCCTCTAAGTAATTAAAAATAACGTTTCTCTCGACAGCAGCAAACGTGGAGCCGCTATTTCCCAATTCTGGTTTGGCCCAGAGTAAAGTTCAGCTCTCAGTTGCCTCGCCTGGATGACGCGACAAGCTATTGCACAAGGCCTCACTTCAACAGCGCAGTCCCATCACGAAGTCGCTGTAATACGCGATGACACATGGGCCAGCAATACACTAGAGCAGGGATCTCCAAAATACGAAAGTCTTACTAAAAAAACAGTGAGCGATTCTTCCCGCTTCTGACACTCTGGAGAGAGTTAGGTGCATTGCCTTCACTTGTTCATAAATAGCAGAGATGCCTTCATAAGAGCTCTACCTGCAGCTGACTGGCTTCTTGGCTGTGGTTGCTGTGTTATCCAGATATTTCTCTCTTTCGAATACGTGTGCACTGTACGAAGAAACTAAAAAGACAAAAGGCGCCAGTGGAAGTATATCTTCAACATAACGTGGGCCGTTTAAGACCTAAACCAGTGTGTGCTATCTGTAACGAAGTAGTTGTTCTTAAGGAATATAATATTCGTCGCCACTACGAAATAAATCGGTGCACAGTTTGATAAATTCAAGGGCATAATGCATGACCAAACTCTAAACACTGAAACGTGGGCTTTGTTTTTGACAAAACATTTTTAGGAAACGTGTTCAGGAAAGTGAAGCCTTTAGAACGCTAATTTACGAACTGCCAATGAAATCGCCAAACAAGGCATCCCATTCACTGACGGTTACTACATAAGGAGTTAAATTTTAATTGCACCTGAAGAACTGTTTCCTGTCAAAACCGTACAGTGTTAAGCGTTATTCTTTCAGAAACTGCAACTGCCCGTCGAGTTGAAGATACTGCTTGTAGCTTAAGAAATCTTTTACAAGGAAAGGTATATAAGTTTGCTTGGAACTCAATAGCAATTGACCAATCTACATACATCTCTGATATTGCTGCAGCCCTTTTATTTTTAGAGGTTTTGACAAAGTTTTCGAAATTACTGAAGAACTATGAGATCTGATTTCCTAGGTCGGTGTACCAGTAGGTGAAAGTATCTTTCATGAGGTAAAGTTAACATTAGCTGGCAAGTACAACATTCCTCTTTCTGGGCTGTTTTGTGTTATAACAAAAAAAAAAAGTTCAAATGTGTGTGAAATCTTATGGGACTTAACTGCTAAGGTCATCAGTCCCTAAGCTTACACACTACTTAACCTAAATTACCCTAAGGACAAACACACCCATGCCCGAGGGAGGACTCGAACCTCCGCCGCGACCAGCCGCACAGTCTATGACTGCAGCGCCCTAGACCGCTCGGCTAATCCCGCGCGGCTGTGTTATAACAGATGGCAGAATAAGATGTGTGGCAAATCTGCAGGTTTTGTTGGAGGACTAAACTCAAAGTCAGTGGAATTACCAGACCCCTGATAATACACTGCATTCTTCATCAGGAAGCACTCTGTCCTGTAACTTCCGTTGTCAATTTCATTGGACTCTAACACCATCAATTCAGGTGTTTCCTAAAATGGATTTAATTTTTGTGAAGTAATCTTCCATATCACTGTCAGTAAGGCGGTTAACCTGTAGTAAATGTTTGTCAAGGTTCTTTACTTAGATAACGGATATTGGAAAGATTTCTGAATGTGAAAAATAATCCTTTGGAAGTTCTTTCGGAAAAAGAATGCCTAAGGAAACTAGAGTTCTTAGCTGATGTTGATCTCCATTTCAATGAACTGAATAAAGAACGACTTTATTTGTGACCTTTACACACGGGTTAAGGCTTCAAACACAAATTTATTTTTTTAACACATTGTCAGACATGACATTTTTGCACACTTCCTCAATTGCCAGCCACTGAATGGTGAGCATGGTTAAAGTGCTCCATTCCTATTTGCAACGGAATTCCTTGATGATCTGATGAAAACGTTGTCTTCCAGGTTCTCGGATTTAGATGCTCATTCCAATGACATCCAAATTTTTCAGAACCCCTTTTCCTGTGAAGTGGAAATGCTCATGCAGGACTGCAAATAGAAATCATTGATTTGCAAGCTGATGAGACCATGAAGGACAAGTTTAAAAATGGAAGCATTATTCAGTTTCACGAGCCTCTTCCGGAAGAAAAATACCCAAAGACCAAAGACTTCACGAGATTTATTATCTGGATTTTGCACTATCTACAGATGTGACCAAAAATTTTCTTTCCGAAAATTTCCAAAACCTAAATACAGAAGCAACCAGAGCGACAAACATTCACAAGATATTTTATTCATACAATAGACTTGGAGCCACAGTCAGAGAATTTTGGATTCAAAAGACAAATTTCATACCACTAAGTGTACTAAAGGGTTGTAAATTGTACCTGAGGTTTTCACTGAATCTAGTGTGTGTGCGTGTGTGTGTGTGTGTGTGTGTGTGTGTGTGTGTGTGTGTTTTCTGAATAACGAAGCTTTATATCTTAAGTGTATGAAGATATTGAAAGGGTAATGCAGTATGTAAAGGGGGACGAAAATCTAATAGTTATGGGCGACTGGAATGCAGTTGTAGGGGAAGGAGTAGAAGAAAAGGTTACAGGAGAATATGGGCTTGGGACTAGGAATGAAAGAGGAGAAAGACTAATTGAGTTCTGTAACAAGTTTCAGCTAGTAATAGCGAATACCCTGTTCAAGAATCACAAGAGGAGGAGGTATACTTGGAAAAGGCCGGGAGATACGGCAAGATTTCAATTAGATTATATCATGGTCAGACAGAGATTCCGAAATCAGATACTGGATTATAAGGCGTACCCAGGAGCAGATATAGACTCAGATCACAATATAGTAGTGATGAAGAGTAGGCTTAAGTTCAAGACATTAGTCAGGAAGAATCAAAACGCAAAGAAGTGGGATACGGAAGTACTAAGGAATGACGAGATACGTTTGAAGTTCTCTAACGTTATAGATACAGCAATAAGGAATAGCGTAGTAGACAGTACAGTTGGAGAGGAATGGACATCTCTAAAAAGGGCCATCACAGAAGTTGGGAAGGAAAACATAGGTACAAAGAAGGTAGCTGCGAAGAAACCATGGGTAACAGAAGAAATACTTCAGTTGATTGATGAAAGGAGGAAGTACAAACATGTTCCGGAAAAATCAGGAATACAGAAATACAAGTCGCTGAGGAATGAAATAAATAGGAAGTGCAGGGAATCTAAGACGAAATGGCTGCAGGAAAAATGTGAAGACATCGAAAAAGATATGATTGTCGGAAGGACAGACTCAGCATACAGGAAAGTCAAAACAACCTTTGGTGACATTAAAAGCAACGGTGGTAACATTAAGAGTGCAACGGGAATTCCACTGTTAAATGCAGAGGAGAGAGCAGATGGGTGGAAAGAATACATTGAAAGCCTCTATGAGGATGAAGATTTGTCTGATGTGATAGAAGAAGAAGAAGAAAAAACAGGAGTCGAATTAGAAGAGATAGGGGATCCAGTATTAGAATCGGAATTTAAAAGAGCTTTGGAGGACTTACGGTCAAATAAGGCAGAAGGGATAGATAACATTCCATCAGAATTTCTAAAATCATTGGGGGAAGTGGCAACAAAACGACTATTCACGTTGGTGTGTAGAATATATGAGTCTGGCGATATACCATCTGACTTTCGGAAAAGCATCATCCACACAATTCCGAAGACGGCAAGAGCTGACAAGTGCGAGAATCATCGCACATTCAGCTTAACAGCTCATGCATCGAAGCTGCTTACAAGAATAATATACAGAAGAATGGAAAAGAAAATTGAGAATGCGCTAGGTGACGATCAGTTTGGCTTTAGGAAAAGTAAAGGGACGAGAGAGGCAATTCTGACGTTACGGCTAATAATGGAAGCAAGGCTAAAGAAAAATCAAGACACTTTCATAGGATTTGTCGACCTGGAAAAAGCGTTCGACAATATAAAATGGTGCAAGCTGTTCGAGATTCTGAAAAAAGTAGGGGTAAGCTATAGGGAGAGACGGGTCATATACAATATGTACAACAACCAAGAGGGAATAATAAGAGTGGACGATCAAGAACGAAGTGCTCGTATTAAGAAGGGTGTAAGACAAGGCTGTAGCCTTTCGCCCCTACTCTTCAATCTGTACATCGAGGAAGCAATGATGGAAATAAACGAAAGGTTCAGGAGTGGAATTAAAATACAAGGTGAAACGATATCAATGATACGATTCGCTGATGACATTGCTATCCTGAGTGAAAGTGAAGAAATATTAAATGATCTGCTGAATGGAATGAACAGTCTAATGAGTATACAGTACGGTTTGAGAGTAAATCGGAGAAAGACGAAGGTAATGAGAAGTAGTAGAAATGAGAACAGCGAGAAACTTATCAGGATTGATGGTCACGAAGTCAATGAAGTTAAAGAATTCTGCTACCTAGGCAATAAAGTAACCAATGACGGACGGAGCAAGGAGGACATCAAAAGCAGACTCGCTATGGCAAAAAAGGCATTTCTGGCCATGAGAAGTCTACTAATATAAAATACCGGCCTTAATTTGAGGAAGAAATTTCTGAGGATGTACGTCTGGAGTACAGCATTGTATGGTAGTGAAACATGGACTGTGGGAAAACCGGAACAGAAGAGAATCGAAGCATTTGAGATGTGGTGCTATAGACGAATGTTGAAAATTAGGTGGACTGATAAGGTAAGGAATGAGGAGGTTCTACGCAGAATCGGAGAGGAAAGGAATATGTGGAAAACACTGATAAGGAGAAGGGACAGGATGATAGGACATCTGCTAATACATGAGGGAATGACTTCCATGGTACTAGAGGGAGCTGTAGAGGGCAAAAACTGTAGAGGAAGACAGAGATTGGAATACGTCAAGCAAATAATTGAAGACATAGGTTGCAAGTGCTACTCTGAGATGAAGAGATTAGCACAGGAAAGGAATTCGTGGCGGGCCGCATCAAACCAGTCAGTAGACTGATGGAAAAAAAAAAAAAAAAAAAAAAAAAAAAAAAAAAAAAAAAAAACCTTAACTTTCTTCTTCGCAACAGACGAACTGTATGTACGGTCTTCATCATTAGAGGAACGTCTTTTCCTAACGCCGATCCTTTCTAACTCTGCAACGCAAATGCTAAACACTCAAACTGGACGTGAAACGTGCTAGCAACTTAACTACCCAATAATCGCTAATTTAACAGGTACATGTGTATGCTGAATCGTGCATAGTGACGGGGAAGGAAATTCACACATCATTCTTACTGTTCATTCGCGTGAATGGCAAATTCGGCATAAGGCGGGATAAAAGTGTTCAGAGTCCTTTACCCGGGATCCTGGACAGTAGTGTAAATTACGGGACAATCCAACCGAAAACAGGACTGGTGGCAACCCTACTCCTGTCACCTATAAGTAAGCATATTTTCACAATTATATCGTCCCTAGGGCATCACAGAGCCGCCTCCCTGTACCTTTGGGAGGATTTGTCAGATCTAAGATGCAATTAACGCCTCATTTCTCATTTACGTGCAGAATAATCATTCGTCTAACTAGAGACTATTTTCACCGTCTTCAATGGCCAAATAGAACTGCGCAACTTTGTCGGCAGGAGCGAACACAATTCTCTTGCCCATAAATACTCCAAACGCCAACACGATGAATTTTCATCCACAGTACTGGGTCGGAAACACGTCCGGATGTATCAGCGTTCACGTATGCCATTACTTTATGTCCGTATGGGTGTTTTAGTCACGATTCAGAAGGCACGTCTGCTGCCCCTGTAAGTCACGTATGCCCGCCTTTCGCCTGCAATTGCAACCGTGGACGCCAGGATTACGGCTTCCGGCTGCAACGCAATCGCGGACGCCTGAATTAGTCGTGCACGGTGCGGGTTTCCGCCTACGTCTCGCCCCCTGGCCCGTACGAGCCTAGGGACCACAGGGCAGTCCGCTACGCTGTATGCTCTACTCACTGTTTTCGCCGCTCGAGCCCATCTACCGTGCTTCCGCCGTGACTCCTGCAATGTCCCAAAACATACGGCAAGACAGTGACACACTGAAATTGTCTACTACGTAATTCCTGCTACGTGCTCTTGCATTATGGATATTAGTGATCCCATCTTACAAGAATGCAATGTCTAATTCCGTCAACGTAAACCACTGGCCATTAAAATTGCTACACCACGAGGATGACTTGCTACAGACGCGAAATTTAACAGATATGCAAATAATTAGCTTTTGAGAGCATTCACACAAGGTTAGCGCCGGTGGCGACACCTACAACGTGCTGACAGGAGGAAAGTTTCCAACCGATTTCTCATACACAAACAGCAGTTGACCGGCGTTGCCTGGTTAAACGTTGTTGTGATGCCTCGTGTAAGGAGGAGAAATGCGTTACCATCACGTTTCCGACTTTGATAAAGGTCGGATTATAGCCTATCGCGATTGCGCTTGCGATTGCGCTTTCTCGGTCAACTCTTGTTCGCATTGACGACACTTTGAACAGTGGACATTACATTTCAGATGTGTTACGACACGTGGCTCTACCTTTCATTCGATCCCTGCGAAACCCTACATTTCAGCAGGATAATGCACGACCGCATGTTGCAGGTCCTGTACGGGCCTTTCTGGATAGAGAAAATGTCCGACTGCTGCCCTGGCCAGCGCATTCTCCAGATCTCTCACCAACTGAAACGTCTGGTCAATGGTGGCCAAGCAACTGGCTCGTCACAATACGCCAGTCACTACTCTTGATGAACTGTGGTATCGTGTTGAAGCTGCATGGGCAGCTGTACCTGTACACGCCATCCAAGCTCTGTTTGACTCAATGCCCAGGCGTATCAAGGCCGTTATTACGGCCAGAGGTGGTTGTTCTGGGTACTAATTTCTCAGGATCTATGCACCCAAATTGCGTGAAAATGTAACCACATGTCTGTTCTAGTATAATATATTTTTCCGATGAATACCCGTTTATCATCTGCATTTCTTCTTGGTGTAGCAATTTTAATGGCCAGTAGTATATGTTTCATTTATTGTAGTTGGAAATTACGAAGTATAATAAGAAGAGTCCATCTAAAGCAAAGGTATTCTGTACTTGGATGGAACTAAAGAACAAATTATTCTACACTGCGGCTAAGCATGCACGCTCCAACATTCACCGAATCTGCTGCCCACTTCTCCCGTGCATTTAATCGAGGAGGGTAAGTACAGGACGTTTCAGATTGAGGCAGAACGTAACGCAGCAGAGGTCACAGGCTGGCCAGATGACCCGGCAATTAGCTTCAGCGTGAAACCGGGCAGGCTGCTCGGTGGGTTACGCTCAGTCTGACAAGCCAGTCTGCCTTACGGCCCAGGTCGCGAGACCTGAGCTAAAACCTAAAGCGTGCATGATCCTAGCCTGGATGTCTACTACTACTGGGGTTATTATAAATGATGGACCCATTTTCAAATTTAATAATTTGTAATTCATTAGTTTTTAGTAATTATTTAATAATTAGAAATATGATCAATGTTATAAATGTTAAATGTGGCCACCGCTGGCTGCACGGCAAACACCGACGCGCTTTCCAAACTCGTCCCACACAGGCGAAAGCGTATCTGTTGTTACTGAGTGCATGGCAGCAGTGACCCGGTTCCGCAGATCGGTCAGAGTGGTTGGCAGAGGCGGGACGTAAACAGTTTCCTTGACATAACCTCATACAAAATAGTAGTAGGGAGTGAGATCAGGAGCTCTCGGTTGCCAGAAGTGCCGAGCCAGGTCCTCATGTCCCCTGCGACTGATCCAGCGCTGAGGAAGGTTCAAATGGCTCTGAGCACTATGGGACTCAACATCTGAGGTCATAAGTCCCCTAGAACTTAGAACTACTTAAACCTAACTAACCTAAAGACATCACACACACCCATGCCCGAGGCAGGATTCGAACCTGCGACCGTAGCAGCCTCGCGGTTCCGGACTGCAGCGCCAGAACCGCACGGCCACCGCGGGCTGAGGAAGGGAGTCATTCAAAAAGTCTCTTACATCACGGTGCCAACGGGGAGGTGCTCCATCCTGTTGGAAAATGAAGTCATGGGAATTTTTCAAAACTTCAGGGAACAGCCATTGTTACAACATGTCCAGGTACGTGATTCCCGTCAAAGTTCCTTCCGCAAAGAAAAATGGCCCATAAACCTTTGTACGGGATACGGCACGGAACACGTTGATCTTCAGTGAGTCTTTCGTATTGCAATGGTGACTGGATTTTCCAAATCCCATATGCAAACATTGTGTCTGTTGACTTTTCCACTAAGGTGAAATGAAGATTCATCACTATAATTTACAAGCTGTAGAAATGCGTCATCCTCCATCTTTGTTAGCAATAACCACACGATGCAAGACACTTCCATTTGCCATTGGGGTTGAGAGCCTGCACAAGCTGTAATCGGTAGGGCTTGTACAGCAAACGACGTCTCAGAACTTTCCATACAGTTGGTTGGGGAATTCAAAGTTCTCGACTGGTTGTATTGGTAGACTTACTGGGTCTGCGCACAAAACTTTCTTGAATCAGTCAGAGATCAACCTGTGACACACGCGGTCGGCCTGTGCTTTTTCCTTTGTACAAACTCCCAGTCCGTTTAAATTCCTTAAACTAACGGCTAACGATTTTGCGAGTGGGGGGTTGAATACCTAATTTGGTACGAAATGCCCGCTGCACTGCAATTTGTGACTCACTTTTCGCGAACTCAAGAACGCAGGAAACCTTGTGCTCCAGTCACCATGTCACTCAAGACTGACAGTGAAACGGAATGAAGGCCCTATTGCCACGCGAACTATACCGGCCGCTTCTTAAACCATCACCGCCGCCGGCCGCCAAAAACTTTGAAACTTCTTTTCATTGGTATAAAGCTTGTTCATTTTGGATTTGCACTTTAATATATGTCAATTTTTGAAAATTAGTCCATCATTTAGAATAACCCTGTACTACTACTACTACTACTACTACTACTACTAAATTCATACAGCACTATGCAGAGACAAGCTCACAAATATCCACCTCTTCCTTCGGAGAACGATCCTTGCTATCACTCTTCTGTCAAATGGCTCTGAGCACTATGGGACTTAACGGCTAAGGTCATCAGTCCCCTAGAACTTAGAACTACTTAAACCTAACTAACCTAAGGACACCACACACATCCACGCCCGAGGCAGGATTCGAACCTGCGACCGTAGTCACTCTTCTGTCACTCCGTTAGGACTGCCTTGCGGCTACACCACAGTCTAACATAACAGTCGCGACACCCACTGCTGTAAAAGTTGTTGCCGTTTGACAGATGGAGCGACACTAGCGCTCCAAGCGGCAGGTAAGGTGAACGTCAGACGCCTTGTAATCATAATGTTTGCTTACATCCATTTCCTACGTAATTTCCGAATTATTCGAGTTATTTTCTTGCCTCCAAGAGTTTGTTTAGTATCGGAAGGCATATATGTTTCTATTAATGATTCTAAAATAAGCGCAAGTATGGACAAAAACCATGAATAGAGTGGCAAGCTACAACACATTCGTGAAGAAACACTTGTGACATTGGGCAAAATTGCAGCTTACCACGTTGATATCAAAAGAATATAAACACACAGATTCACATGTAAGAAGCACAGACATGTACCTCTACATGCAAAAGCGATCGACAGCTCGTTTATCGTTCTGTAGGCCTACTGTGTGTGTCATTGTTGCCTGTTGCCACAAGTACGACCTTAATCTTTATATTATTCAAAGTGAGTAAAGCAACTGCCAAATAGTGGCAGAAATATGCTGAAAACATTATAATGAGCTGATTACATTACATTTCACGAAAAACCAAATATTTGAATAATTTGCAATGTGTCTGTAGGCACTTTCCTTGTCCCGTAATAGTTTCGCTCGATCTGCACATTCTGACACTTCACACGCTTTTGTAAGACATGAACAGCTGCACTTAATCTAACCACTTTTTCGTCATAGCACGTCTGTGGTGACGATTCGCACGAATCTGGCACTGATACATGGAGAGCTGAACTGGCTGCTTCTGTGTCATACGACTGTTTTACAGATTTAAATTGACTGTCGAATCTTTGTGGCGGTTTCCTCTTCATCGTCAGATGAGGTGGCTTATTTAGGATGTCAAACAGTGTGGGTACTGCATTCCACACGAGTTTGTTATTGTCTGCGTTCATGAACTGGTTTTCTTCGAAATGTAGCGGACAAAACCTAATATTATTATACAGATAAACTGGGTCTTTCTTCATAAGGTATTCTCGTCTGCTATTAACAAGCCATTTTCTGCTCCTAAAACGATACATTCATCATTTATACACATATAGTTTGCAAGTGAATCCTGACAATACAGTTTAGTAACATGATGGTATATATCTCTCAGGATCCTTAGGAAACCTAAAAAGAGACAGCAGTGGTGTCTTCTTCCTGTTGTTGCTTCAATTTATTGCGCTACAAACGCTCCCGATGGTAAAAACCATTGTATAAATCAAACTAATCACTATTCGCTTTCACGATCGCGCCGAACTCACAGTTCAACCTACCAGCCGCTTGAGGCGCTGCTGGCGCTGTAGGCAACAAAATCGAGGCGAAGTGTCGCGACTTATGTTAGACTGTGGCTACACTGCGACCAAGGGGGGGGGGGGGGGGGGGGGGCTACAACCTATATGGCTACCACGAGCAATACACTACACATACCAAGCATCTGCCTATTTTTGTTTAGTGTGCTTATTGTGTATACTGTCAACAGCAAAAGGCACTATCTAATCAACAGTGTGCAATACCACACACTGAACACTCAATTTTCGTAACATCAAACCAGCGGGATCTACTGTGGGAATGCAGAATAAGAGGAATAAAGGAGTCCATACCAGAACGATTCGTGAACATCTTAAGTCATTATACAACGATGGGGAAGAAAATCCACTTTGTTTAGGGAATCAAACAGAGATTTGCCTGGAATGATTTACGGACTGCGCGAGAGACACGAAGGAATAGATGAATGATAGACGAAGTGCGACCAAAGGTGAGAAATGACTGCTACAAATTGTACGACAGATTGCAGTTATCTGATGATAAAAAAGTCACCGATTGACTGCAGGTACACAGCAGGAAGAATAATGGGCAGCACTGCGAAGTAGAATACCAACAAAATGTGGACAAAATTGTGCATATACACTTAAAAACAAAAAAGTAGTATAGGCATGTGTATTCAAATACAGAGAGATGTAAACAGGCAGAATACGGTGCTGCGGTCGGCAACGCCTATATAAAAAGTGTGTGTGTGTGTGTGTGTGTGTGTGTGTGTGTGTGTGTGTGTGTGTGTCGCAGTTGTTAGATCGGTTACTGCTGCTACAATGGCACGTTATCAAGCGCTGAGTGAGTTTGACGTGGCGTTACAGTCGGCGCACGAGCTATGGGACACAGCTTCTCCGAGGTAGTGAAGAAGTGGGGATTCTCCCGCGCGAACCATTCCACGAGTGTACCGTGAATATCAGGAATCCGGTAAAACATCAAATCTCCGACATCGCTGCTGCCGAAAAAAGATCCTGCAAGAACGGGACCAACGTCAACTAAAGAGAATCGTTCAACGTGACGTTTCAGCGTGCGAACCATTCAACGAAACATCATCGATATGGGCTTTCGGAGCCAAACGCCCACTCGTGTACCCTTGATGACTGCACGACACAAAGCTTTACACCTCGCCTGGGTACGTCAACACACTGGGCTGATGACTGGTAACATGCAGCCCTGTCGGACGAGTCTCGTTTCAAATTGTATCGAGCGGATGGACGTGTAGGGGTATGGACACAACCTCATGAATCCATGGAAACTGTACGCAAGCAGGGGACTGTTCAGGCTGGTGGAGGCTTTGTAATGGTGTGGGGCGTGTGCAATTGGAGTGATATGGGACCCCTGATACGTCTACATGCGACTGACAGGTGACAAATACGTAAGCATCCTGTCTGATCACCTGCATCCATTCATGTCAATTGTGCATTCCAACGGACTTGGGCAATTCCAGGAGTACAATGCGACAACCCATACATCCATAATTGCTACAGAGTGGATCCAGGAACACTCTTCTGAGTTTAAACACTTCCGCTGGCCACCAAACTCCCCCAGATATGAACATTATTGAGCATATCTAGGATGCCTTGCAAAGTGCTGTTCAGAAGAGATCTCCAACCCCTCGTATTCTTACGGATTTACGGCCAGCCCTGCAGGATTCATGGTGTCAATTCCCTCCAGCACTACTTCAGACATTAGTCGAGCTCATACCACGTCGTGTTGCGGCATTTCTGCGGTCTCTCGGGGGCCCTAACGATATCGGACAGGTGTACCTGTTTCTTTGGCTCTTCAGTGCACAACAAAAGGCGTTTCTGAGGGAAGGAGAGCTGGTGCAAGTGTTAGTGTTGGCAAAGTGTAAAGGCGTACACACCAGGACAACGAACTACAGCCAACGGATTCAGCCGAACGTTCGTGGCCAACGCATTGGCCCATGTGGAATCGTAGTTGACTGACAACTGGTCGAGGTTCTCCCTATTTGTTATTGTTAAAAGTGGCCTTTTAATTACAATTTCATCGGCCGATAGTATTAACATGTTACAAAGTTAACCAGTTTATCCGTATCGTACACGGTTTTTAACACTCTACGTACGTGTTTCAGCACCCGGTTGTAAATTTATAAAATAGTAAAAATCTTATTTCTGGACTTCCATGTCAAGTTGTTCTATGATGTCAAGTGTCATCTGGCGGACTGAAATTTAAACTGAGCATAAACTAGGAGAGAGAACAGCAGGTTGGCAACACTTCTGTCGTTGCACGGCGATCTGATTTTCAAGCTTCACTCCTCTACGAGTAGCGTACCGCGTATAGAGTCGACCGTGGTCGTCGGGTGGCCATTAGAGTTAGCTGTTGTGTGTCGAGAACGTTGTTAACATCTCTAAAGACAGCTGTAAGTGCAAATTCATACTATAAAGACCTCTCTTGTTCTCGATGCTATAACATAAAATCCAGGAAAGAGTTACTTACGAAGGCTCGATGAAGCAAGAAAGACACTTTTGTAGAAATGTAACCCATTGTGGTACACAAGTTTGTATGTAATACTCCCCAGTTTTTTCATCTTCAAATGGACCCTAATTGTAGGAGAAGTAGAGGATTTAGAAGTTGTCACACGTGCAGCATTTACTTTACTGCAAGAAGCTGATCATCAGAAAAAGAAGAAGAAATGACAAGTTGACGATCTCTCTCAAAAAGTAGGGAGCAGTGGTGCGGCAAACTGCCTGACCTTAAAGCTGAATTGGAATATCGATTTTTCATATTTTTCCGACTGAAAGCTACAAATTTCAGTACAAACTCATTTCCTTTTTCCACAATATGCACGTTACTTTCCAACAGGTCCCTTAGTTCCCTCCAACCGTCTAATCTTTTAAATTTATTTTTATAATCACAGTTAGTAAGTTCCCGTAAACATTCCCGCCGACGATAAAACTATCAGCTTTAATACTGTTGCGGTGTTCCACTCCATATTCTAGTATTTTGAAACACGATAAATACTCAGTCGTTCAACAGACACAGGAAATTGCTATTGAATTAACGAACATTCGACCCGGCGTCCACATTAGATGAGGGGTCCCAAGGCCGGCCTGTCGCCAACGCCTTGATGTTACCGCTGGTACTCTGAACCGCAACCAAAGCCAACAGTTTCGTTGGTTCAGATTTGTCGCCCGTCCACACTAAACAAATCTCGGCCAACGAAGCAGTTGGTTGTCATCCGTTGGCCTAGTGTGTACGTGCCCTTAAGCCTACGATCGCGCAGACATCGGACGACGACAGACCCAGTTCGAAGACTGCTGAGTCTTTTCGCAGCTGTCAGTAGCACGCAGAAAGACCGCAATAGACCAGTAGACTTTCCAGCAGTGGACTGTGATCTGCAGAATCCAGATCTCCTTGTTTTCTTCGTCCGATTGGGGCAACATTCCCTTGCATTAGCTAACGGACTGCGAAAACTTGCTGCCGTAAAAAAAGAGAGAGAGAGAGAGAGAGAGAGAGAGAGAGAGAGAGAGAGAGAGAGAGATAACTGATGCCTATTTCTGGAGTGATTTTACATATGCCGGAGTTTTCGCGCGAAAAAAGAAAATTACTTATATTTCACTTCCTGTAATATTTGTTGCACATCGTCAAAAGTATTCCCTTGAAAAATCTTACTATTTTACATGTCCTAGGGCAGCACTTTGTCATTGTAAATAATTACTTACTGTTAATGTGACATCTCGCCATTAGTCTAACGCATACTTGATTCACTAACTTTGAACTGAAAATAATAATCATTCGTATTTTATGTTCCTTAAGTTTAAGATGATTTATTATAACCTATAAAATTTTGCAGAAGACACGTTAAAGTTTTAGAATTTTTAATTAAAATGAATCTACCTGTGTTCATGATGAAGTGTATGTGATGTGAAAGCGTTAACACTGGACGCAAATGAGGTATGTTACAGAACGTGTCCTGCTTCACTGTGTTCGCAAAAGTAGTCCTATTTGAGTAACTCAGATAATAAAGTACGTTTTTAGATAACAATCTGATTTATATGATTTGTTGCCTTCTTAGTAAAATACGGCCTAACCTAACTACAGACATACTAAGGAGTTCATTCTGACGACTGACCAATGTGACCTTACGCAGTGTGACTGACGAAGGGACCACGCCTACTCGTCATCACCGATGTCGTCCAAATTTATCGTATATGTAGGACTTCACCAGAAAAAGTGACAGAAGTGGGAGCGACAGATGGTCAAGCAGTTAGAGAAAAATAGTATTTTTGATGTTGATCGGATAGGCAGCGGTTGGCGCAGCGGAAAAAGTACATAGTCGTAATCCGAGGGTCGTGGGGTAGAGTTCCTACGCAGAATTCTTTTCGTTTTTATTTTCAGTTTTACGTTACTTACGTTGCATATAATCTAAAATAACGCTCAGCATATTGTATTTATTAATATTTTCATAAAAGGCACGGAGAGGAAAGGCAAAAGAAAATTTTGGACCGCAAATAAATTTCCAGAGATGAATTATACTTGCAGCGCCTACGAGGACATTGCAAATATTTTTCTTGGAAAGTACTGTAATTCAAGCGTACAGAACTCTGTTACGTGTGGTTTACTGCCAAACTGTCCGATAAGAGACAACCTTTTATGAATATAAACAAAGTTTGTTTTTCTATACAAACTTTGAAATAGCCACGTAATTGTACAAATGCCGCGTTTATAATGTGTGCCGAGAAAATTACTTCATCCCCTGTTTTTACGACGACTATCTCCCCAGGACGTGTAAATGAAACTGTAATATAATAAAAGTTTCTAATTTTTATATGGAAGTTCTCGTGTATATCTTACAATCCTTCCCTGGAAATTTATTTGCAAATCCCAAATTTTCCTTTGCCTTTGCTGTTCATGCCTTCTATGAAAACACGACGTGCATTCAATAAGAAATGCAACATTTCATTTCTGAAAGCAGGTTGATTTTATTCAGAATTCCAATACAACATGTCATTCCCCACCTTACTAGGAAGCCTGTACGCCCATTCTACTGGTCAACGTCGGAGCCAGTCTTGCTGAATCAATAGCTTCCCCACCAACCACGTACTGCTTCCCGCGGAGTGCATCCTTCATTGGGCCAAACAGGTGGAAGTCTGAAGGTGAAAGATCCGTATTGTAGGTTGTACGAGGAAGAACAGTCCAACGATATTCTGTGAGCTGCTCTCGGGTGCGCAGACTTACGAGCTACCTTGCGTTGTCATGGAGAAGTTCGTTTGCATTTTTATGGTGACGAACACGCTGAAGGCGTTTCTTCATTTTCCTGGGGGTAGCAAACTACACACTAGAGTTGATCGTTGCACCAATACGGAGGACATCAAACAAATAACCCCTTCAGAATCCCATAAGACGTCGCTATGACTTAACGCCTGAGGATGCGGCTTTGAAATTTTTTCGGAGGGGAGATGGTGTGATGCCACTCCATGGATTGCCGTTTTGTTTCCGAGTAGAAGTGATGAACCCATATTTCATCGCCTGTGACGATGTTCGACAAAAAATTGTCACACACAGCCTCGTAACGCGCAAGCGATTCCACAGAGCTGGTCCTTCGTTACTCTTTATGGTCTTCCGTTAGCCAGCGAGGAACCCAGCGGACCTTCGTGGACACCAACGTGTGAATCAACAGACATCTACATCTGTTCAATGCAATGAGGTATGGCCTCTGAACGTCCTGTTCAGCAGCGAGGTGAGAGTTTGCGATCCGTCCATCACCTCGAATGGGTGTGTCCGCACGTTCCAACATTACAGGAGTCACAGCTTTGTGCTGCCGGCCGGCACGCGGGCGATCGGACAAGTTTGATCTTGCGATGACGACACACGCCTCACCATACGACTCACCGTGCTTTTGTTCACTGCCAGGCCTGAGTAGACATTCTGCAAGCGCCTATGAATATCTGCGATGCTCTGGTTTTCCGCCAAAAGAAACTAAATTACAGCTCTCTGTTTAGTACGCTTCTCCTTTTTACGGACGCTATTTCGAAGGTTACATATAGCGCAACCACCTACCGCAACTTCAATAAATACAGGGGCTGAAGCAGGAATATTCCACGATGTCCCACAACGAATTCCGAACTTTTTCGACCGAAACTGGCCGAGGAAGAAGTGTGTTTCATTACTTACTGAACGCCCCTCTTATTAATAATACAGTAATCGAGTATTATTTTAGTTGATTTGGAGTGTACGCAACGTAAAAATTTAAAATAACAAAACAATTAAAAGTTTACGGATACAGCGTCGACCGCCCAATCCTCCGATTACTGTTCTGTGCTGTTTCCGCTGGGCCAACCGCTGTCTGGAAACTATGGTCACATAAATAACTCGTGCCACGACAGGCCTGTGCCAATAATGCTATTTTCTCTAAACGCGTGGCCATCTGGAGCTTAAACTTTCGTCACTCATTTTTGGCCCTGCCCTGCATATATCATAAATTTGGGCGAAATCCAATGACGACAAATAGGAGCAGTCCCCTTGTGAGCTACCGGTCGATAAATGGCGATGGGGTCTGAGGAACAAAGCTCATGCCAATTTAACCGTAGACTAATAGCTGACAAGATGTAGCAAACCCTAAACATGGGCAGTCCTTGTTACTGAACCTTACACCGACATGAACAAGTACTACGTCCGTTATCGTGGAGACAGTCTGGAAAAAACGAAAAACATTACTGGGAAATATTTTAGCTATTACATCAATGGAGAGACACTGACAAATGAAGGAACGAATGGGACAGAGGATGCAACAGACACTATCACTTCGTCAGTACCTTGCATTGACACTGTGAGGTGGTAATGTGCTCCGTGTCACCTCTACACCAAGAGAGTCTACAGAAACTGCACTCTACTGTCAACGCTTAATTCAATTAAAGTGCGCTACAGTCATTACTGACGCTTTTCTTTAACAATTTAGTCGCAGTATCTCTGCATAGATCTCACATTTATTAAGCCCCCTCCCAATCGTATTTGCAAATACGAGGTGGCCGATGATAGCCCAACATCTCCAAAGAGGTATGGCCTCATCTTTCTAGGCAAGTTTAACTAATTAAAGCTTTCAAGCTTCCAGCAGAGAGCTTTATATTATCTCCACACAGGTGGTTCCAAGCGTCCTAATTTCTTGAAGTGTTCTAGTCACAGCTGAACTTTTAGCTGAACAATGATGAATATCCACAAAGCATTCGGCATTAACTGATACTACCCTCTCACTCCACCCACTGAATTCACCCAACATCTTCAGCTCATCTTTTTTTCCCACTATACAGGTAATTTTAAGAAAAATGATCCAGCTAAGAAAGACAATTTTGATTTGCTCCTAAATAATGGGTTTGGACCAGTGTACACTCACGTAACAGTGATTGGCAAACTGTGGCAGGGTTGTGAATCACTGGGTGTAATGTGAAAGTTTGTACTGCCTGCACAGTTGTCCCCTTACATCTTTTGGTGTGAGGCATTATTGCCTGCTACTGACAGTGCACCTGAGCCAGCATGAGATACCTTGCCTGTTGGGCCTGTGGCTGATCTTCCTGAGAGATCAGGACAGGCACAGAGGGTGGAACTGCTTCTCACTGGAAGCTCCAACTTTAGGCAGGTGACGGAGCCCCTCATGAAACTAGTGGACAGCCCGCAAAAGCAGGAAAGAAGGCCAGTATCCACACTGCCAGCCGGTGGTGGTGGTGAGAAATTTGATCCGAAATGTGGAGGAGGCTCTGCCGACAATACTGAGTGCACTGGGTGCACTTTCCTGCAAATCATGGCTCATATAGACACAAATGATGCCTGCCGTCTAGGTTCAGATGTCATCCTAGGTTCCCATAGGTGGCTGGCTAATTTGGTGAAGACAGCTAGCCTCGCCCCCAGCATAGAAGCAGAGCCATCATTTTGCAGCATTGTTCCCAAAATCGACTGTGGTCCTCTGATTTGGAGCTGAGTGGAAAGTCTAAAGAAGAGGCTCAGATGATCCTGCGATGGTATCAGATGCAAATTTCTTGGTCTCTATCAGGTGGAGAATAGTAGCATACCCCTTAACAGGTCAGGCGTGCAGTACAGGCAGGAAGCGGCTACTAGAATAGTGGAGTAAGTGTGGCATGCACATGCAGGTTTTTTACGACTGAGAAATCCCTCCATAGACCCGATAAGATGGTTTCCGAGTCCAGGCAGAGTAGCATTCATAGCAGATTGGAGAAAGAAAATGTTAATATGTTATTAGTGAACTGCTGCAGCATCTGTGGAAAGGTCGCAGAACTAGTCTCACTTATAAATGGTAACAATGCCCGTATAGTACTAGGGACATTAAGTTGGATGAAACCAGATGTCAAAAACAATTAAATTCTAAATTTCGATTCGAATGTATATCACAAAAACAAGTCAAATGCTGGTAGTGTAGGCGTGTTTACAGACACAAAACATACATTATCTAGTGAGATTAGAACAGCTTCCCAATGCGAAATAATTTAGGTGAAAAGTGTTAAAGGTCGATCAAAGACAGTGACCTGATGTTTCTACAGATCCCCTGCCTCAGGAGCAGTAATGGTGGAACAGTTGAGAGGGGACTTTGAGAACATTTCACGTAAACTTCCTGGCCACGTTACAGTTTTAGGTGGAGATTTTCACCTACCAGTTATTGAATGGAATACTCAGGTGATACAGACAGGTAGTAGGGACAGAGAACTGTGGGAAACTGTTTGAAGTGCTTTATCCAAAAATTACTTTGAGCAATTAAACAGAGAATCACACAAACAACAAAATGGCTGATATCGAAACAAGTAACTTGGGATAGAAAAGCGATTGAAATTGATAAACAGAGGGAGGCCCACTAGATGTGACAGAATACCAATACAATTCTACATAGAGTACGTGAAACAATTTGCCTCTCTTCTAGCAGCAGTGTAGCATAGGTCTTTGGTGGAGTGAAGTGTTCCTGACGATTGGAAAAAAGTGCAGGTCATTCCTGTTATTTAGAAGGGTTGTCTAACAGATGCATTAACTTAGAGGCCTGTATCTGACGTCATTCAGTTGTCGAATTTTGTAATGTTTTATGCTCTTTTATTATGATGCCTCTGGAGGCTAAAAATCTCCCCTGCAGGAGCCAGTATGGATTCAGGAAACAACAATCGTATGAAACTCAGCTTGCTCTTTTCGTCCACAAGACCTAAAAATCAGTAGATTCAAAGCCCAGGCATATGCTGTGTTCCTCGACTTCCAGAAGGCATTTGATACAGTTTCACACTGTCACCTAATGAACAAAATATGAATGTATGGAATGTCAGACTAACTATGTGACTGGATTGAAGAGTTTTGAGTAAACAGAACACAGCATATAATTCTGACTGGAGACACATCTTCAGACATAAAAGTAGCTTCAGGCATGTCCCAGGGGAGTCTTACACGACCATTACTTCTCACAATATATATTAATGACTTAGCAGATAACGTCTGAAGTTTCGAAAGGCTCTTCGTGGATGATGGTGCTGTATACAGAGAAACTGAGACGCTAGAAATGCAGGAAGACCTGCAGAGGATTGGTATTTGGTGCAGGGAGTGGTAATTGACCCTCAACATAAACAAACGTAACATATTGCACATACATAGACAAAAAGGCCCTTTATTGTATGATTACAGAATTTCACAACAATTACTGAAAGCAGTTAATTCCACAAAATATCTAGGAGTAGGCATACAGAGCAACTCGAAATGGGATGATAACATAAAATTCGTTGGGAGTAAGGCAGATGGTTTGTGGTCTCCTCTACATTTTACAAACTAGGCAGCTCCTTTGTCACTTCCAGTGTGAATTCTTAAGAAAATACAGCACATGCTACTTTTAAGTGTGTTTTAATATGAGAACAATAATCTGAAATTTATAGATTCAGTGAAGTTTCTAATATTCGTGTTCAATAATTGTCCTAATTGGCATATCTAATAGATCTCTCCAAGGAAAGGAGATAGGGAAGCACTTCACCCAGATCATAGCAAGCTATGATAAAGAAGGCTGTCTCCAATATTAAACAGTATTTGTGGGATTCTGGTTTCAAATGCATAGCTATGGATCAATAAGGCTTACATACTACATCATACATTACTTTTATCACGACAGTTTGACGAGCAAGTTGGGTAATGCCACCCATATAAATAGTTCCTGTACTAACAATGACTGACCAACATTGCTATCCAATGGCCGATCCTAGTTTTGCGTGAAGGTTTCTGTTTAGTGACCAGCACAGTCATTTATAATTTTTCTAAGGGGATGTTTCAGACCTTGAAAAAGATCGATCCTAATTCATGGTCTGGGTACCAACCAAGGGCAGAAGGGAGTGCAGTAAATCACTGGGAGCATACTGATCATTTGGATGACTGGGAAATTTTCAGATGGTGGTTGCACAAGTATCATAAGCTGGTACCATCAGCACTGAAGTGATAAAATACCCACTACAGGGCTAATCTGCAGGACTGGGTGCAAGAGTTTCAAAGCTGAAGGTGCTGACGGGCTGTAAATATCGCAACCACGGTCCAATAGGGCTAAGAAAAGGAAACAAATACAGAGTGGAGTCTTACGTTCTGTACCCAAGAGATGTGGGCAATGAAGAGGATAGTGTTAAGATTTCACATGCAGCTGATCTTTCGTTGACAAATGTGGGGCAAGCATGTCAGCTTTTTATCAGAGGAGCCCCAAAACTTGAGACTGTGCAACAATGTGCAAGTACTGGGTACACAAAAAAGAGTTCTGGGTCAGGATGGACCACGGTACGACATCAAATGCACAACTTCGAGGGAGAGAACTGAAAGCCATGAAAACGGTTAAAGCGGACACCCTTCGGTTGGCATCTTTCGGCTGGCATTTAGCTGAGGCTACAGATTGGGAGTTATACCAGATGAAAAAGTATAAACAGATAGCAGATGTGACCAATGTTTTGACAGAGGTAACTAAACCATTGATAGCAACAGGGAAGAGCAACACTCAGCACAGAGCCACGCAGGACACAGTCCTCTTGGATCCCTGTGAAGCTTAGTGACGCACCAACTCTAACCTGAAACAACTGAACAAAAATTGCTATGGAGCCTCTAAACTCCATCATGGTGGGTAAGTAAAACGTGATAGCACCTAGCATGTCAATATGTCTTATGTAGGTCAAAAATTACTGCAGTGAGGGGGGGGGGGGGGGAGCATTTAGAATAAGGCTGTAAAGATTTTTGTTCCCAACCCAACCAGACTGTCGGTTGTGGATCATCCGTCCCAGATACCGCGCTGATAGGGGGACAAAAGATCCCATCATTCAAGAACCGACCATAATTGTCAGGCTATGTACCATCCTTTCAATCAGTGTGCAGGGGACATTGGTGAGACTAGTTGTCAGGTAGCTGTCAATGGACATTGGGTTTTTGCATTGTTGAAGGATTGGCAGGGTGATACTATCTCATCAAAGTGAAGGAAAAACACCTTTTAGCCAACTAAAATTGAAGATCCTGAGTACATGGAATCAATGATTAATATTCAGATGTTGGATCATCTGGTTACAACTAATCTGGACCTGGGACCACAAAATGTAACAAATAGAAAGTCTGAAGCAATGCCTGTTAGTGAGAAGTTCATTGTGTAATTTGGCTTGCCAAGGGGTGAAAAATATGGAGATCAACTTTTCTTTTATGCATTCGAAAGGTTGGTTGGCTTAAAGAGAGAGAAGGGACCGAACTACGAGGTCAACGGTCCCTTGTTCCTAATAAAACAATGCTACGAGTGTGACAATAAAACGGACAAAACATATAACACAAAACGAAAAGAAAGGAAAAGCCACAAGAATGAAGGGAAGGCAACCAACACTAAAAGGAACAAAACAGGACAAGAAAACAACAGAGACACTAGAAACAGATGAGAGAAAAACATGAAAGCGCATTACAGTGACTGGCCAACCACGAGAATACAAAGGGCAAGCCAGCCACTCTGCAACACATTAAAACCTCCACCCTAAAAGCACTAGGGTGGAGGACACACAGGGACAAAGGACATGCGCTAAACCTACATAAAAGTATAAAACCCACTCTCACGGATAAAACGTAAAACTAAAGCTGCTGTGGAGGCATCATCGCCCAACACCGAAGGCAGGGTGCTGGGAAAGTTAAAGTCTGCCGCAGAGCGGCTAAAAGTGAGCAGTCCAGCAAGAGGTGGGTGACTGTCATTTGGGAGCCACAGTGTCACTGAGGCGGGTCCTCGTGACGGAGTAGGGAACCAAGCATTAGCCACGTATGGCGAATAAGGAGCCAGCAGAGGACAACTGATTCCATGCGAGATGCCAGCATGGAATACTTCCACACATTCATAGTCTCCTTAATGACACACAGTTAGTTATGCGTGCTGTTATGCCATTCCATCTCCCAAAGCCAGAAAGCCAAGCGGTGTAAGACAGAACGCAGGTCAGCTTCGGACATGCCTATCTCCAGAACGCGTTTCCGCGTCGCCTGTTTGGCCTGCCTGTTGGCAAGTTCGTTGCCGGGGATTCCGACATGTTCTGGGATCCACACAAACACCAGGGAACAGGGGGACTTCCAGGGCATAGGACGACTCCTGAATGGACACTACCAGAGGGTGGCGAGGGTAGCACTGGTCGATAGCTTGTAGGCTGCTCAATGAGTCAGTACACTGGAGGAATGACTCTCCAGGGCACGAGCGGATGTACTCAAGAGCACAAGATATGGCCGCCAGCTCTGCAGTGAAAACACTGCAGCCAACTGGCAATGAGTGCTGCTCAATATGTCCTCCGTGAACATCAACCATTGAGTCATCAGCATAACCACTTCAGAGCCCCGGAACACGTCAAGATTCGAGAGGAAGTGACAGCGGAGAGCAGCGGTGTTACGAGTCCTTAGGGCCACAGAAAAGGTCCAGATGAAGCTGCGGCCGAGGCATACAGCATGGAGGCGTACGTGAAAGGAGTGCAAGTAGAGGTGGTAAAGGGATAGACTCCAGTTTGGAGAGAAGGGACTGCATGCGAACCACAATCGTTAGCCCCGATCTGGGCCGCCGATGCGGGAGATGGACTGCCGTGAGTGGGAAAAGGAGACGGTAATTCAGATGCTCATGGCGACTATGAATGTGTGCAGCGTAACTTGCGAGCAGTTGCGCACGTCTGATCTGCAGTGGAGGGACACCAGCCTCCACCAGTACGCTGGTCACTGGACTCGTCCTAAAAGTTCCTGTCGCTAATCTAACCCCACAGTGATGCACACGGTTGAGTAAATACGATGCACAAGGTGCTGCCGAACCATAAACCACACTCCCATAGTCAATTCGAGATTGGACAAGGGCTCTGTAGAGCTGCAGCAGCCTACAGCGATCTGCACCCCACATCAGGCAGGTTTTTACCAGGTTTGAGCACCGAAATGATGGTGCTCTCCCGCCATTACGATGGAAAGATGCCATTGCACCAGATCCAGTTGAAGATGACTATAAGATGTTGCTTGTAGTCAGATGAGAGATGTTTAATCACCTGGCTGTGGATGCGATCAGGCCCAGGAGCTGTGTGGGGGCAATGTGCAAGGCCACTGAGGAGCTCCCACTCTGTAAATGGGCAGTTATGGGATTCTCTGCAGCATGTAGTTAATGAGAGGACGTTCCTTTCCAGATGCCGTTTGAGTGTGTGAATGGCTGGGGGAGGGGGGGGGGGGTAATTATCCGACGCAGAGGCTCGAGCAAAGCGCTTGGCAATCGTGTTCGCGTCGCTACATAACTCGCCATTTATGTTAACACCGGGGACAGCTGTTGGGGTCTGGTATCCGAAAAGACATTTGATCTTTGCCCTGACTTGGGAAGGTGATGTGTGGCACGCAATGGTGGAGACCTATCTCTCCCAAAACTTCTCCTTCCGTTTTTCGATAAGGTAGCGAACATGGGCACAGAGTCGTTTAAAGGCTATGAGGTGTTCCAGGGAAGGGTGCCGCTTATGCCGCTGTAGACTTCGCCGATGCTCCTTAATTGCTTCAGCGACTTCCCAGCGATCACCAAGGGACTGCCTTAGAACTCGGGCAACCTAAAGAGCGAGGGATCGCATTTTCTGCTGCAGAAATTGTGCTAGTCACCCGCTCAACCATATCATCAATGTTACTGCGTGGGAGAAATTTAGCGGTGACAGCAGAGGTGAAATTTCCCCAGTCTGCCTTGTTCAAAGCCCATCTGGTCTGGCGTCCATGTGTCTGATCCTGGGGCAGTAACAGGAAGATGGGGAAGTGGTCACTACTACACAGGTCGTCATGTGCTCTCCAGTGGATAGATGGGAGAAGGCCAGGACTGCAAACCGAGAGATCAATGGCCGAATATGTGCCACGTGCCACATTCAAAAGTGTTGGGCCACTTGTATTTAAGAGGCATACATCGAGTTGTGACAGTAAATCTTCGACATCTCTGTCTCGGCCAGTAAGCACTGTGAAACCCCACAAGGGGTTATGCATGTTAAAATCTCCCAAAAGTAGGAAAGGTTTAGGGAGTTGCTCAATGAGTGCATCCAATGTGTTCAGGGGTACTGCACCATCTGGAGGAAGATATATGTTGCACACAGTATTTCCTGCGTCGTACTTATCTTGACAGCTACAGTTTCAGGAGGGGTTTGAAGGGGCACAGGTTCGCTGCATACTGAGTTCAGGACAGAGACAAACTCCACCTGACACAGTATAATAGTCACTACGATTCTTGTAATACCCCCTACAGCCATAGAGGACAGGGGTCTGCATTTCCAGGAAGCAGGTTTCCTAAAGGGCAATGCAGAAAGCAGGTGTAAAGCTTAAGAGCTGCCGTAGCTCAGCCAGGTGGGGGAAAAAATTGCCGCAATTCCACTGGAGGATGATGTTTAGTGAGGCTGGTAAGGCACGAAGCAAACAAGAAGGCAGGTTATGCCTCACGGTTACTTGCTGCCACCAACAGAGTATTTGTAGCCATTTCTATGGTGGATGAGGCATCAGTGAGATCCAGGTCCGCAGAGGATGCTAAAATCTCCACTGTATCCTCAGATGCAGAACTGATAGATAGTGGTGGTGGTGTTGGGCCCACCAGGGGGTCCTGTTTCTAGGCAGACTACTACTTAGTTTGCTTGCTCTCACACTTCTCTTTAGGGGCTTGATGGGAAGATTTCTCCAAAGCAGCTTCAGGCACCTTGAGCCACTGGCAAGTGTCCACCATGGCATTAGTGGAGACCTTGGGAGAGAGGTTCCCAAGGGACCCCTTCCACATGAGAGGAGCCGGAGGAGGCTGTTGCTTCTCTGGCAGGGGGAAGGGGACCAATGTCCACTGAAGACGCTTTGGGAACAACGGAGGAAGGTTTGCCTCCCACCACCAACTGGGTGGATATATTCTGGTGGCCAGGAGGGGCCACTGTTTGCGGCACAGAGTGAGAAACCACTGGCACTTGGGACGGCGATGGTGACATAGATGCAGCATATGTCGATGTCAACCGAACAGGGTGTCATCTTTCAAATTTATGTTTAGCCTCTGTGTAAGTCAACCGGTCCAGGGTCTTGTACTCTATGATTTCCCTCTCCTTTTGGCAGTGTGGCAAGCAGGGGGAGTGGTGCTCTCCACAGCTGATGCAAGTGGGAGGTGGCGTACATGGGGTATGTGGGTGCAGTGGATGTCCACAGTCTCAACATGTTGCGTTGGAAGTGATGCAGGAAGACACGAGACCGAACATCCAGCACTTAAGCACCGGTATGGTTATGGCTATAAACCATCACCTTGACCTTTTCAGGCAATGAATCACCTTATAAGGCAAAGGTGAAGGCACCGGTAGCAACCCTGTTGTCTTTGGGTATCCTGTAAACGCGCCGGATGAAATGAACACCCCACAGTTCTAAATTGGCGCGGGGCTCATCGTCAGACTGTAAGAGGAGACTGCGATGGAAAATGATCACCTGGACCATGTTGAGGCTTTTATGGGGAGTGACGGAAACAGGAATATCACCCAGATTGTCACAGGCGAGTAACGCTCGGGACTGGGTGGGGATGCTATCTGTATCAAGACTATGCCATTTTGCATCTTTGACAGCACTGTCACTTCTTCAAACTTATCCTCAAGGTGTTCAACGATAATTGATGCTTTGTAGGTAGAAAGGAGTCCCCATTAGTTCTGCTACAGACTAAAAACCGAGGCAAATATGACTCGCTCCGTTCGGTAGCCCTACATTCCGCCCATGGTGTAGCGAGAGAGGGAAACAATTTAGGGTCATACCTGTCAGCATTGTATTCAATCTTGCCCTTCTTAGATACTGCTGGTGCCATATGGTCACAGCAAGAGATGACTTAGTCCACTTCATTGCATGTCAACCTCCCTGATGGCACCCACTCCAATCAAGGGCTCTCCCCACGGGTGCCACCCAGCCACAAGCAAAAGCCAACTGGCATGATGGTCGTTGCCGGGTATCCTGATGCCCCAGGAAGACAGGCATCTACTCCCTGTTTGATTACATTTAGACCTGTTACACACAACCAGATAACTTCACAGTCACACTCAAATTTGACCTCGGGGAGACAATATTTTTGGCAACTGTAATTAACACACACCCTCTTTTGGTGTCCAATCTGAGTATTCGATATACATTCTATGAATCTTGAAACTTTCTACTTTGGGTTTCAGCCATCTCCTGGTACCAAGAATAATGGGAGTGCGAAAAGTTTTATGGAATGCTGTAAATTCGGGAACTTTGCTAGGAATACTTCAACAGTTTGCTGATAAAATTTTGACAGTCAAAGTGTCTTTACTTTCAACACTATCTGTGAGTTATCTGCCTAACTAAAAAAAAAAAACCATGTGTATTCCCCAAGTAATGTGGTACCTAAGCAGCTGCTTCCTTTGGGTTCTGCACCCTTGACTTATGAAGGCAATTCCTATGATTCCCGACCCAATAATGCAGGTCCAGAAACCTGCAGCCAAGACCAGTCACAGAATTGACAAAGCCTTTTTCGAGACCCTCCACTGGGCTCCAAACCAAAGGAACCTACTGACTCTGGGAACATGGGAACAGTGCTGCACACTGCAAGCTCTGCTTGCACCCTGCGCACAAAAGCAGCAGCCTTCACAACCTTCACTAGCCGCCCATATGAACTGAGGATGGCTTCAAAATTCAAGCAACAGGTGTCGTCAATGCTGGCGTGAGCCACAACTTTCAGACTACTGCAGAATGCACACTCAATAGCCGCCTCCACATCTCTGATGAGACCCTCCAGCAGATATACCGAGTGCACATTGGCTTTCTTCATCCCTTGAATGCTACTTGACAAAGGGGCTCCATAATGCACCTAACATTGGAGCTCCAGTAACTAGTAAACTCCTCCCCCCTTTGTGCCTGCTCAGACACTGCTGAAGAAGCGGCCACCTGTCACTCACAGGGTGAATGGGCAAAGACTGCCTAACAACACTTTGCAATTACAAAAATGCACAGTTACATATCTTAAATAGAAATGACATGCACAAAATTCAAGAAATATACTACTAAGAAAACACATGCCGCAGGTCGTGTGCATTTGCATGGTGCGAGATGACGATGTTGACCACCACCACCACCACCACCACCACCACCACCACCACCACCACCACCACATCATCATCTAAACATAGAACAAGGCTGTTAGGCCTGAAGAGTTACGATGCATGCTGATGGCAAGGTACAAGTGTATCAAACACCGCATGAGGCATCAGCTACCACTTGCCTGGCAGGACATCAATTAGAAAAATGGTAGAGATATTCTTGTATTGGAGGTGCCAACATGGAATTAAATGGGGCCCTGTATATACTTGCTATTGTCTCTCACTGATTAACAACACAAGAACCTACTTATTGGTCATGTGCATGCATTTGTTCACCTACAGCATCCCACTGATACTGCACTACACCACTGCTACACTCTTACAGGACAATGGTTTTAAGGACGCTCCAGGGTCATAATGATGACCGTGAGGTCCTCCAAATTACCTAACCTTAGAGACAGGAGAAACTAGTGGACACTTGTCCATACTGCATCTGACTTCAACAAATACCCTGCAAGTTTTGGTCAATGATTGAGCAGTCAAGGATCAATTACAGCTGTCCAACACTTTTCCTGTCTCACTGAGTCTATACAAGGATGTCTTACTATAATGACCATGATGAGATGGGATGTCACATGCTGCTAGTTAGGACTATAATCCCACAACACCTACTCGCAAGTGGAGAAAAGTAAACTAAACGCAATGACACATCAACTGGCTTGATAAGTCAATGACAACAATAGCAAATGCCTCTTCAAATCACCCTGTCTTGCCTCAGGCATATTTTACGGCCTCATTGTAACTTGATATTTATGTAACCCTGTGTACAATTTACATGACACCCTAGTGCACATAAAATAATCATTCAGCATTAGTTAAATGTGATGCACTATCTGCATGCAAAATTAACGTCAGAAAGAGTTGATAACACACAACAAAACTGTATCTTCAAGCTAATTACTTATGTCCAGGTCAAATACAAACAGAGCAACTCACCTATGCCAGCAAAGTCCCCTGAAGACTACCCAGCCAACACGAAAACAATGCTGTCAGTAGGATAGGTGAACTTCACATTGCACCCATATTTTAAATGATCATTGATAAATCATGGAACTGTTTCAAAGAACTAGGCCTTGGACCAATAGATTAGTAATGTGGGAGGAAAGTTTCTTAGCTACAATTTCTTCAATGAAAGTTTTAACGTCAACTGATCAGACGACTTACTGCAGGCAAAAACCCTTACACAGGACTTGTAGTAGGGAGAGGGTTGTTCTGTGGGAAGTCTTGCAAACCAGGAAATCATATTTTATGTTGCACTGCTGTTGCAAAATTATTGCAGTAACTACATTGTTCTGACTCGTCCTGTGGCATGAACAAATCTTCTGGACCAAGTGAAACTACCCGTAGACTTCCAGGAAATACGACAATATTTTAGCCAACCGCAGAAGAAAATTGAAAAATGTATATATTTCATCATAAAACACAGGTATGAAGTTCCAAACTATCAGAGGTTACAATTTATTATTCCGCTGAAAGGCTGATGCTATGCAAACAATACCAGTTATCTGACATTTTCTTTTGCTTATGACTTAACAGGGAGTCCTTAATTATGTAACTTATTTCAACCTAAATGCAAGCCTGATATCAAATGGAAATGAGTGATGAGATCATAACCATACCAAATTAAAAGGGTACTACATCAATATCTACTCACCTTGATTCACAAAACTTGACTAGCGTGGAAGGCTTATCCTGTGCATGCCTGTGACGCCACCATCTCTCAACTTGTCTTTCCGACCAATCTAACTGCTTTGCCAAGGCTACCAACTGCAACAAAAAAAAATGACATTTGTATATACTAAGGTACATAAATGTCTATATGTCATAACATATTATGACTTATTTGTAACATGAGTGTATTATGCTGTTTTCAACATCAAAAAATTGCTGTATAGGAAAGCAGTTTCAAACAGACTTGTGTAAAACAATGATATTATTCCAAAACATCTCACGCCGATGTATTTTACACAATATTTACATTTTTCACACACACTATCAATTCCACACTGTCAAGAGGGCGAAAATTTGACAATACGCAGTAGTTATAATGCAAGCTATATCTATAAAAGTTTTAAATCACCTCCAAGGATGCTTTTAGAGGAATACCCCAAAAAACTATTAACACCATTAAACTAGATCAGTCACTATTCTTTATACTATAACCATCTGCAATGTGAAGTACATCACCATAAAGAATGCTAATAATTGTATCATTTCGGAATTGTCTAAGAGGGATTTACTGTGGGGAAAAAACTGTTCCACTATTAAAATTACCAGTCACTACCTTTTTCAAAACTGGAAAATGCATGCTCTAGTTGAAAAAAAAGAGTGTCTCCAATATAAACTGTTGAGTTATAGTGGAGAGTTCAACATTCTATTGTCTTCAGCATAAGAGCATCAAAATTTTTATGTATATGGTTCCTCTCAGGTTTTACATTATATTTCAATTACAATTACTTTGTGATTGATAGATTGCAATGGTGATAGAGGGTGCCGGGGGTGGAGGTGGGGTGGGGGGGGGGGGGGGGGCAGGCAATGTTGTCAGCATGCAGCCACCCACATTAAACAATATCTTGCCCATATCTACAAAACAGGGAACGCAGCAAGCTTACAGCACTCCAGAAGGAAGTACAATTGGCTGGCGGCTCACCCTTGCCAACAAACTCAACTCAACTGAAACATCATCACTCAGTAAGTAATTTTAACTGAACTGTAGGGCAGGATTAACTTTGTATCAAGTATTTCAGGTCTTCCACTTCAGAAAAACAATTCACACATATCTAATACATCATTTTTAGTGGAAAGTTAGAGTCCATTTTCTACCAAAAGGTAATGCTCCCCAATTGTCAGAGACCCAAAAGGCTTTGCAGTAACTAGTGACTAGCTGCTATCAATCACTTTCTTGTTCATCAATAACAGCATGGTCTTCCACCAGTCCAATGATAAACTTGCTGTTACACTTCAGTACATATAATCAAAAATCTTCTTAGTGTTCTAGGAAAAAGATCAGGTATCCCAAAATTTTGAGCCAATTACATTTATCTCAAAGTCAAGTATAATTTCAGACAGTGGTAACTGGACAAATGTACTCTTCTTGTAACATAAAAGTTCAGTTAAAATTTGAGGTATTGAAACTTTCAAACAACAAGCATAGAACACTGGTTAAATTAACAACAAAGTAGGAATCTACATATTCAGACAGCATCCTTTCAACACTTTTTTCTGTATCTTCTTCAAATTACTACTTCAGACAGACCGTTCATGGCCTGCTCCAAACGCACCACTCGCCTGTACAGCAACACATGCTTTTGGAGAGGACCATGATATTTCCATTCTATGGCAAACATCTGACACATTTTATACATTGCTTGACCCTTCCCCAAGTTCCAGCATTACATAGCTCACAGTTGCATAAGAAATATACGAAGAGGGTCTAATATACAGGGCCACAGCATGGAGGAGGAAAAACCATGCTTTAATGCACTCTTAGAACACAAGTAGGTTGAACTTTCAAGTAAAAGCTGATATGTTTTATAGTTCATTATTTCTTTCTTTCATTGTACTCTTCATGTCAAGGACACCACCTTCTCATTTCCACAAACACTATCATTGCACATTATATCACATTTACTGCAATTAAAAATATTATGCAGCTCTGTCATGACAGGGCAGCCTCATGATTCTGAACAACTGGGAACCAGGAGATTACATGGTATCAGGAGAAAGTCGTTGTTCAGTGTGAAAGAGCAGCCTCTGTTTATAAGGCCTAGCCATCTTCGATCATTATGATTAGTCATGCATAACGGCCGATGATACTTTTTTTTCTAAAGCTACCAACTTGTCTCATTTATACAGTGTATACCAAAATAGAGCAAATGATCCAAGGTCCTTGGAATGTCTGCAACATGTTCCAAGCGAATACTAACCACATTTAATAAGATTCGATTACACGAGCATTTGAGGCACACTATTCACTTGCTGATTTTTCATTCCACCGAACCTCTGTTTCGACGTTTCTACTGTAGGTTTATATACAGGATTGTTTCTGCTGTTTCATATGTAGTAATTTGATGAAGCCAGTCTGGGGGAAAAAGAGAGAGAGAGAGAGAGAGAGAGAGAGAGATAGATATTTCTCCCCCTCTTTCTTTTATGAGGAAAGAACCCTCACTACAACATTATGACCCAATAGTAAGACAATCAAATGAGTAATCACCTGTCATCTCCAATCAAGAAGAAATTCAAGCCCTAAAAACATCCAGTGAGAAAGTCATCTTTACTATTTTTTGATTTCAAAGGCCATATATTGATGCACTTCCATAAGAAGGGATAAACTGTGACTACCGCTAGTTATGATAGTTTGATAAGGCAGCTGAAACGAGAAATACTGTCACAAGGCACTGAGAACACATACTGAGGATACTACACTGAGGTGACAAAAGTCATGGGATTGTGAAATGCACATATACAAATGGCGGTAGTACCCAAGGTATAAAAGGGAAGTGCATTGGCGGAGCTGTCATCTGTACTCAGATGATTCATGTGAAAAGTTTTACAATGCACGACAGAAATTAACAGACTTTTAATGAGGAATGTGGGACAGTCCATTTCGGAAATCGTTGGAGCATTCAAAATATTTCAAGCTCCATGGTCGAGAGTGTGCTGAGGATATCAAATTTCAGACATTACTTCTCACTACAGACAACAGAGTGGCTGATGGCCTTCACTTAATGACCAAGAGTAGTGGTGTTTGCTAGCAGACAACCAACACTGCATGAAATAACTGCAGAAACCAATGTGTGACATATGAGGAACGTATCCATTACAAGAATGTGATGAAATCTGGCATTAATGGGTTATGGCAGCAGATGACTGACATGAGTGTCTTTGCTAACAGCAACTCCTGGGATAGTGAGCATATTGGTTGGACCCTAGGTGATTGGAAAATCAAGGCCTGGCCAGATGAGTCCCGATTTCAGGTGGTAACAACTGACAATAGGGTTTGAGTGTGGTGCAGACCCCATAACACCAGGGACCTAGGTTGTCAACAAGGCACTGTGCAAGCTGGTAGTGGCTCCTTAATGATGTGGGTTATGTTTATATGGTACTGACTGGGTCGTTAGCCCAACCAATCTGGTCATTGACTGGAAATGCCTATGTTCAGCTACTTGCAGACCATTTGCAGCCATTCATGGATGGAATTTTTATGGATGACAATGAGCAACATCACTGGGTCACAATTGTTCGCAATTGGTTTGATGAACATTCTGGACAATAAGATAGAATGATTTGGCTACCCAGATCATCTGAAAAGAATCCTATTTAACATTTATGGGACATAATCAAGAGGTCATGTTTGTGCACAAAATCTGGCACTAGCAACATTTTCATAGTCCTGGACAGCTATAAAGGCAGCATGGCTCAATATTTCTGCAGGGGACTTCCAACTACATGTTGAGTCCATGCCACGTCGGGTTGCTGCACTACGCCACGTGAAAGGTTGTGCAACACGATATTAGGTGGTATCACATGACTTTTGTTGCCTTAGTATACATCAGGGTTGCGCGTGTGAGGTGCCTGCGAGCACTGTGGGCATGTGTATCGCTCGCGGGGAAGATTCGCGTGCATCTTGCATTCTCACATTTGCGAACAGGACTGAAGATTGCCGATAATACATGATTAACAGCTGACGCTCGAGTTTGTAGTCACATTAGAATTCTTTGCATGGTCATATTTATTACAGTGTGACGATGCAATGAGCACTTGCCACACAATATAACATGCGTGTAGTATTTGCGAAGTGAAGCCTTACAGACCGATCTTGTTTTACACAAAAGTGCAATTGAATGAAAAATTAAAAATAGTTAGCTTATAACAAGTCTGTCCTGAAGAAGAGCAAACAAATTTATGCTAATGTGCATACCTTTATGTGCCCAATTGTTATATAAGGCTTTGCATGTTAGTTATTAGGCTGTAAAAAAAGGTCATGTTGGTTTTCTATGTTATTCACTGAGTGATATTTTTTAACAAATTCTCCATCGCTGAAGGGATGCGCTGTTTTGGTTACTTTAAGAGCTATGTGACAGCTGACAATCAGTCATCATTGTCGATTACACGATTCTCTTCTTGTAAATATGTTACAATGAAGAGGTAAAAACTAACTTAACGCTTTATAAATAACAGTAACATTTTGAAGAAATGACATACCTATACATGAACTTAATTTATTCTCTCTTTCCTGTCCTGTTTTAACTTTAGAAATTTGGCCTTCCTTTCCTCAGTATTCAAAGTGATTACGAATTTCTCATGAAGGAGTTTAAAATGTGTCTTCACACTGTATTTCTTCCATACCAATAAAATAGCATTACAAAACACATACCGAGGGCCGGTTTATGTTACAGCTAAAAAGTAATCTTCTTCCCACTGTTGCGTTGATGTATGACCGATTTTCGTTTGTACAATCTTAAGTCGTCCCCAGCCATTTTCCTCACAATAATTTTATCCTACGGCGAATGCCAAAGACACTTCGATACCAGCAACCCTAACCACACAAAATTAAAAGGCCCATCTTGCCACACGCATACTGGTAACAAATGAAAGATATTAGCAGAGAGACTGAGTGAGAACTCTTGGCTGACAGTGCCCATGGGCACATAGTGTGGGCACTCAACTGGCGTCCACAAAGAGCGTATTTGGTATTTGACCCCCCCCCCCCCCCCGCCCTACACGATCTGAAATCTTAGGTGTGCTAACATCCACTGCTGGGGTTCATCAGTTTTTCTATTTGTTTAGATGTTTAAAAGAACATTTACTACAAGGGTAGGAGATTGCTGGTGACTAGTAGGTCACAGAGGCAGTATACAGATGATTACAAGCCAAGCCAAAAAAAAAAATTTATCCCCCCCCCCCCCCAATGGTACCCAAAGTCTTGCAGACAGATGAAACAAATGTGTTACACACAGAATGATCATGGCATGCTCAAAAGGACAAAATGTTAGTTAACCCCTTGAGAAAACTGGTCGCTTTGGAGAAATAAAGATGGTGTAAACTGGGACCAAGTCATACGACTCTCCACCACTGGTGTAACTCATGACAGTAAAGTAGTTTGGTATGTCAGTCTGTTGTATGGAACCAGTACAATAAGAGGCCATAACTGTGTAATTTTACAGATTGGCTTAAAGGAGCTCCCATCTTTGGACATGCCAACAACCATATCAAGAATGAAGTTACCCAATCTGTTGGTGTATCAACATGGACTGCCCAAAATGTCTATATAGAAGTGTAGCACTCGCAGCTATGAAATACAGCAAAGGAACAGTGGTCGTGGAAACTTCCATCTTCCAAGCTGACAACAGCTTTGTTCATAGGGCTATGAAGACATTCCTGGCTTGGCAGCGAACACTTAGGCACCATATGTACCTCAACTGGTCCAATAAATGACCCAATCTTAATCTCATGTCAAACTATTTCGAACAGTGGGTAAAAAGTATCAATCAACATCCCATCAATGTGTTAAGTCTGAGGGAACTAAGCATCAATGACTTAACAGAGGTACGTGTATACGGAATAGGCTCCTAGACATGTGACTGGTTTGAAGACTTCTTAAGTAGTAGAACCCAGTATGTTTACCTTGACAGCAAGTGTTCATCGGAGATGGGTGTAACATCTGGAGTGCCCCAGCTCAGTGTGATGAGAGTATTGCTATTTTCTTTATACATAAATGATCTGGCAGACAGACTGGGCAGTAATCTGCGGTCGTTTGGTGATGATGCTGTGGTCTACAGGAAGGTGTTGAAGCTAAGTGACTGCAGGCTGACACAAGACCACACAGACAAAATTTTTATTTGGTGTGATTAATGGGAGCTGGCTTTTAATGTAGGGAAAACAAACCCTTAATGTTCGGCTACAGCATTAGTAGTGTCCAGCTTGGCACAGTCACACTGTTTAAATATCTGGGCGTAACATAGCAAAAAAGATATAAAATGGAATGAGCCTGTGAGGATTGTGGTAGGGAAGACAAATGGTTGAATTCGGTTCACTTGGAGGATTTCAGGAAAGTGTAGTTCATCTGTAAAAGAGACCACATATAGGACACAAATGTGACCTATTCTTGAGTACTGCTCCAGTGTTTGGGATCCGCACCAGGCCAGACTGAAAGAAGACATAGAAGCAATTCTGAGGCAAGCTGCTAGATTTGTCACTGGTACGTTCGATCGGCATGCAAGTGTTACAGATATGCTTCAGGAGCTCAAGTGGGAATCCCTGGAGGTAATATGACATTCATTTCAAATAACACTGCTGAGAAAGTTTAGAGAAACAGCATTTGAAGCTGACTGCAGAACGATCCTACTGCTGCCAACATACATTACGCATAGAAACCACAAAAATGAAATACGACATATTAAGGTTCATACAGAGGCATATAGACAGTTGTTTCTCCATCACTCTACCTGCAAATGGAACAGGAAAGGAAATGACTAGTTGTGTTAAAGGGTACCCCTTGCCATGCTTGCAGAGTATGTATGTAGATGTAGAATGAATAACTTAAGCTGGATATGGCATACCTGAAGGATTTGGTACACCCATGTCCTCGTCGAAATCGGGCCATTATCAAGGCTAGAGGTAGTGTTACAGGGTACTAGCATGATGTGTGCTGTGGGTGAATTTTAGCCCAATGTGCTTTTATAATGCACAGAAACATTTAACAGCAATGAGATTACTAGCCTTGAGCTACACATTTTCTTGTAAAAGTATACTGAGAGAAATGGCTATTAGCCTAGTAATGTGTATGCAATGTTTTATGTCAATCAGCTGCCAGTGAGCGGTTGTTTCTCCAACTCTCTGTACTTTACTCAAAAATACACTCTGCAGTAGGAAATGGTGTGTGAAAGAAGACTTATTTCCCCACATTTATTGTTCCCAGTGGTCTGAAATCAATGTGTGTGTACCCCCCCCCCCCCCCCACACACACACACACTTTCTTTACATAACTGAAAATAGTTTTACACATAAATCTGGTTTATACCAGTTCCATACATCTCGATACAAACTTAGATGTGTATTAATGTAAATTCTGTGAGGATCTATATAACTCTTAATGCTCTTATCCTGACAGTGGCTATTAAGCTGCTGCATCTTTTTTTCATGTTTTCTTTGATACCAAGTTTTCTAATTATACATTAGGTTCAGAAGTCACACTCATGGTAATGGCATCATTATAAGAATTGGCACATATCCATATCTTCTCCAGTTTCTGTCAGTAAGTTTAGTTTAACTACAATTGTCATTACAGAGGAAGTTTCCTATAAATGATGTATGGTGCCATATCAAAAATGTCTTTGGCAAGAAGCAAAATGTCTTTGGCGACAATCTACCTCTACAGTTTATGTTTATATGATTTGCTGCAGTCAATTCATAGTGATAGTACTATCTCCTCCCCCCTCCAAAAAAAATCTTTGTTTTGGCAATAGACTGAACTGTAGTGCAGACCGTTGTCTACACTCACGCCCTATTTAATGCACTCTTCTTTCCGCCCCTCGTGGTAGCGTTCTCGCTTCCCAAGCACGGGGTCCCGGGTTCGATTCCCGGCGGGGTCAGGGATTTTTCCTGCCTCGAGATGACTGGGTGTTGTGTCGTCGTCGTCGTCGTCATCATCGTCATCATCATCGTCATCATCATCATCATCCATCCCCATTACGGTCGGAGGAAGGCAACGGCAAACCACCTCCATTAGGACCTTGCCTAGTAAGGCGGTGCGGGTCTCCCACATCGTTCCCCCTACGCTCTGTAAGCATGGGACTTCATTTCCATTTTTTCTTTCTGGTAACAAACTGCAAAGTAAGTTCAGAATATCCGTACCCACATAATACATAAATTTCAGTGTGTATTATGTACATAAACTTTATGGAATGTAGTGTGTCACTGCACTATTCTATTCCAACACACTGTGAAAAATTTTAACTATCCTCATTGGATGACTTGGCTGACTACAAATCCACTGAACTCAGCTTTGAATAGTCAAGGAGCAACGTGTGTGAAACATGACAACCTGGCACACTACATTTACCTATATTGTTTCATACTGCAACTGCCCAACTTAAATCTAATCAATGAGTCATCAAGTGTCATACCAGTGAATCACGTGGCTTTATCTAAGTGAACAATAGCCTCAAATAGAGATGACTCCCGGGATTGAGAAATACCCAAGTTATGAGTCACATCTCTAGTTTGGTATCAGGTTGCTAGTTTCAAAGATAATGACAGTAGCATGCTTAAACAGACAGTTATCACTTTTCATATGCATGTTCACCACTGAGAACTATGCCTTGAAGCTTTGACTTATTCTGCCCTCTAAGTCACTTGTTTAACATCATTCTGGTTAAGAATTATATCTTCCCTGATATGTTAACATTTCAAAGCTGCAACATGTGAATGACAAGACCTTTTGCATTAATGCTGTTCAATGTAAATCAAGCCAAAAGTCAGTTCCTTGCCTTTTTCTCAATAGCTTACTTTAGCATCTGAACTAGCAATATGCAAATCAGCGTCTATTTCTCAATAAGAATAATTAGCATATTTTATGGCATTTCTTAAATTACTAGCCATAAAGGTGGAAGAAACCACTTTTCAAAATTATATTGGAACAAAATAATTTGAATATTAATATTTTATAAATAGCTTAGAAGTTGCATGTGTAAAAGAAACAAAAATAGGGGGTACTAGAGCTGTATAATCAGATTAATACCGCTTTGATCATGCCATGAAAACTCTATCCAAGTGGATACTTTGAATAGACAAAAAATTTCCACAACTTTCTACGAAAAGCAGTAACCAATTTCTGCTATTTAATCACGGTACAACAAAATAAATATAAAACAACAGCTGACAAACCAAACTGACAGCCAAAAGGGATTGCCCTCAACCTCTGACAAAACTGTTACATTCTGAGTAGCTGAATTATTTGTCCTCCTCGTAGTAATTCACTTTTAGAGAAACATTCTCAGACACCGGTACATCACAATCTTTCACTAACACATCCTCAAACATAAAACTTCACAAATTTATTAGGCAGTTATCTTGTTACAACAGCATTTCAGAAACCTGTTTTCTATTGCTCACATTTTGGACAGGGTTCTTTTTTGATATAAACTTGAGAAGCAGTTCATTCCACGGAACCAATTCCCTTATGGTACAAGCCAACAATTCTGGGAGTCTCATGTCCTCTCGATACTGGTAACATATTTTCAGCACTGAAGACTATTAATCAATGATGGTTTATTACTCTCTAGTAACAGTTATCTGCAAGTCACTAAGTACACACTTTTACTTGCATATCATACTCTGTTGTCGGCTAAGGACCTTACAGTGAAGCGCATAGCTACAACACTAGAAAAAAAAAAGATGATTTTCACTATTCCAGGTTAAATCTGACAGGCAGAATAATAATAATAATAATAAATATTATTATTATTATTACTACTATTATTATTATTATGTGTAAAGAAATATCGTATTCATGATCTATGGAACAAGCATGTATATGTGTATAGTCTTTACCCCCATGTTTACAACTACACTACCCACGTATTGGAAAACGCAACTTTCACAGCAAATTTAATGTGCACTGGTGCAAGCATATAAACACCTTATGGCAATAGTTGTTGTTGTTGTCTTCAGTCCAGAGACTGGTTTGATGCAGCTCTCCATGCTACTCTATCCTGTGCAAGCTTCTTCATTTCCCAGTACCTACTGCATCCTACATCCTTCTGAATCTGTTTAGTGTATTCATCTCTTGGTCTCCCTCTACGATTTTTACCCTCCACGCTGCCCTCCAATATTAAATTGGTGATCCCTTGATGACTCAGAATATGCCCTACCAACCGATCCCTTCTTCTAGTCAAGTTGTGACACAAATTTCTCTTCTCTCCAATTCTAATTCAATACCTCCCCATTAGTTATGTGATCTACCCATCTAATCTTCAGCATTCTTCTGTAGCACCACATTTCGAAAGCTTCTATTCTCTTCTTGTCTAAACTATTTATCGTCCACGTTTCACTTCCGTACATGGCTACACTCCATACAATTACCTTCAGAAACGAGTTCCCGACACCTAAATCTATACTCGATGTTAACAAATTTCTCTTCTTCAGATGGCAATAGTTACAAAGGTATAAAATAAAAATATAGCAACCGTACTCTGTTGTCATTTAAGTGACCGGCTTCTAATTTAATTCCGATTACGATACAAGTCTTTAAACGTTCTTGGCTGAGACAAGCTTTATTAGTTCTTAAACATACCTCCCGGTGCTTCAGTTTTTTCTTTCCTGCGTAAGCAGCCTCAAGCTTTGCATTTGGCACAGCTTTCGTCCGCTTCGTATTTTTTATTCCTAGTGTTATGCCAACAGGAGCGAACCAGTACCTGTAATATTTTGAAAATAGAGAACAACAGTATCCACACCGAAGGAGACGTAATCTATGAAGCTGAACACGACATTTGCTTACCTTTCGCAGATATATCTGACGCAGAGAAAGACTGCGGCAAGTGGAATAGGAAGAAGCAAATCCCTAGGGTTTGCATATCCTTTCTGGGGGTCTATGTCACTCCACTTCACATTTGGAGGGAGCCAGAATGATGCACTCCAAAATATATCAGACAGGTACTGTAATGTCGAAGAACCTAACATGTTGCTAGTTGTTTAAAGTCAGTCAGGCACGTGACGTACAGGTGTAATGTAAATAAACTATTCTTCCAAACAGCCTATAACACGTATCAAAGCAAAGCACTCACACTGAGCTTTAAGCCTTTAACAGTCTTTGAAAACCACTGTCAGTCCTCAACCATCAGACTTCACAACCGCAAAATAATCTACTCAACTACTCATCAAACTACACCTTATCCACACCCACACTGCCCCACTACACATCCGCTACCAGTACAACACAAAGAACTCACGCAAAGATAAAAAACCAAGCCCCCGTCAAATCGCCAAACGCATGACAAATGACTGTCTTATGAGGCGGAACAATGTAACTTCTCGGATAGCATACATAACTGCACAGAAAATGCCAAGCTTGCATTCTTGGAGAACTTCATATGATTCTCATAGGGATTTGCAAAGTGGTTAGAGTATAAACAGTTTATAGTCGATTCACACTGAACGTCACGGAACGAAAGCCAAAATATTCCACAATGCATTTCAATCGGAGCCATTCACACATACTTCAACAGAACGGGACGACACGTAAACACCAACGATTTTCGGCCGCGAGGAGACGTCCTGTGAAACGATACTAAATGGTCTTCTCTGAATGAAACCTCGAACACATGGTTCAGAACCCCAGCCACGGTGGAGATATATTAGGTCTAATGGCAACAAACAGACCCGACCTCTTCGAGGAAGTCCTCATCGAAACTGGTATCAGTGACCATAAGGCAGTTATAGGAGAGATGAATTTCAAAACACAAAAAACAACTAAAATAAGAAGAAAGATTTATATGTTCAGTATACTAGGAAGCGAAACAATAGTGTCATACCTCAATAAGGAACTTGAAACTTTTAGCCGAGGACAGGAGCACGCAGAAGAACTGTGGCTCAAGTTTAAAAGAATAGTTAACCATGCACTGGACAGATATGTATCCAACAGGACAGTTCATAATGAGAGAGATCCTCCCTGGCACACAGTCACTGTAAAGCAACTTCTAAAATAACAGAGACTGCTGCATAATAGGTGTAAACCAATCCATAGTGCTTTAGATATAGAGATGCTAAATGGAACGCGTTTGGCTGTCAAGAGAGCAATGCATGAACTCTTCAGTGACAACCATAGCAGAATATTATCAAATGGTCTTGCACAAAACCCAAAGAAATTCTTGTCATACGTAAAGGCTGTTAGTGGCACCACAGTGTCCAGTCACTCGTGGACGAGACTGGAACTGAAGTTGAGAGTAGCAAAATAAAAGCAGTAACGCTTAACTCTGTTTTCAAATGTTCCTTAACAAAGGAAAACCCAGGTGTATTACCCCAATTAAATTCTCGTATCACTGAAAAGATGAAATAGATATTAGTGTCAGTGGCACTGAGGAACAGCTGAAATCCTGAAAACTGTACAATGCCTATGGAATCCCTAAATGATTTTATAACTATTTCGCAGCTGAGTTAGCTTCCCTGTTAACTATAATACATCGTAGATTCCTTGAACAAAAAATTGCCCAGTAGGTGAGAAAAGGACAGGCATACACATCTACAAGAATGGTAGCAAAAGTGATCCACAAAACTACCGCCCAATAATTCTGATAGTCATTTGTTGTAGAACCGTAGAACTTATTCTGAGGTCAAACTAAATGAGGTCTCTCGAACACAACGATCTACTCCATGCCAACCGGCATGGATTTCGAAAACATAGATAATGTGAAACCGAACTCATACGTTTTTCACATGACATCCTGAAAGCCATGGGTTATAAACAACTGTGTCATAGCACCTGAAAGGGCAGGTTATACACTTCAAAGTGTATAAACAATACAGTATTTCTCGATTTCCGAAAAGCATTTGACTCAGTACCGTGTTATCAAAAGTACGATCGTATAGAGTACAAGACGAAATTTGTGACTGGATTGAGAATTTCTTGGTACGGAGGGCACAGCATGTTATCTTGAATGGAGATCATTGACAGATGTAGAAGTAACTACAGGTGTACCATAGGAAGCATGTTGGACCCCTTGCTGTTTATGTATTCAGTATGTATTGATAAGATTGCAAAGTGGTGCAACGATTGGCAGCTTGCTTTAACGGTTCAAAGATATAAAATTATGCACTTCACAAAACGAAAAAAATATAGTATTCTATGAATATAATGTTAGTGACTCACAGTTGGAATCTGTAAACTCATACAAATACTTGGGTAAACACCTAGTAGGGGCACTAAGTGGAACGATCACATACGCTCAGTCGTGGTTAACGCAGGTAGCAGATTTTAATTTCTTGGTAGAATACTAGGGAAATGCAATCAGTCTACAAAGGAGACTGCTTAAAAATCACTAGTGCAACCCATCCTGGAATATTGATTACCAAGATGGCGGATGTGTACAATGTGAGTGTGGTTTGCTGTTCAAGTATTTGTAAACTGTGAGAAAGACATATGTTGTCTGCGGAAATTTGCCGTTTATTGTGACGTAAAGTGTGATCTGCTACAATACTGAAATAGCGGAGAAAAGGCGTTCAAGAACGATAAATTACCTAACGTTAACAATGCCACATAGTGCATGTAGCAGTGTAGTGCTACATAATGAGTATATAGCGAGTAAACAAGCCATGCTGTTGCAACAAGCTGGCAGGGAAAAGTGTAAAATTTGCATAAAATGTAGAAGGAAATTTCACTATTCATTTGTAGAAACGACATCCAGAGTTAAAAGCTGTAAGTCTATCTTACGTGTACAACTGAGTGTGACGATCAAGAACGTGAAATCAATATAAAAACTTGTACCCATACGGGTGCAAACCTAATGGAAGAGCTTATAGCAGCATGAAGTGAACTAAAGAATATGGAAACAGTCATAAGTGCGTTAACTAATGAATTACAGAGACGTGAAATATTATATAACACATGGAATAGACTCTAGCTGGGCAGCGAACAGTGTCATAAAAAACTGTATCATAGCACCTGAAAGGACAGGTAATGCTTCAAAGTGTATAAACAATGCAACGCAACCGAATACAGTGAATACCACAGACAGGTGCAATACGTCTCATAAGCAAAAACAGTCCGTGAGTACCAAAATCAAGGCTGTACAGACAACCAGAAACGCTGGTAGACAGGGTCTGTTGTGGAAACCTAAAGTATGTATTTTATCAGACAGTCATGGTGGAAATCGTGTAGCTAACATGCAGCACTTAAGTGGAAATAAGTACAAAATCCAGGGAAAGGTACTACCAGGAGCCCCTATGGCTACAGTGCTGCAGAACTACAATGATGTGCATAAACTAACAAAGGACGATTATGCTATTATTTGGACTGGTGCAAACGACGTCGCGAAAATGAAGCCAGCACTGATCTTCAATTATTAACAAAATACGATGATGTGACAAAAAATATGAACTTCCTTGTTGTGGAAATACCACATAGGCATGATTTAGAGGACTGGTCGTGTGTAAACCAAAAAATTAGACATAGAAGTAAGAAGCAAGCAAATAAGGAGCATTATAAAATGGGCTATGCTGATGTTCCTGAAGACACAGAAGAATACGGGCTTCATCTAAATGAGAAAGGCGAAGAAGAAATGGCCAAAATAATTATGGAATATGTGGCAGTGAAAGGCAAAGTACAGAGAACCATTGCACCAGAGCAGCTAGAATGGAAAGCTGAAGAAAGTGAAGCTGCAACTTCAGCAGTAGGTACACCATCTACATCAAGAGAATCTTAACTGACAGACTCGATGTTATCAGTTCTGTCACCATCTAGAACGACAACTATATAAATGCTTATATGCAGGAGTTCAGTGCAAAGGAAGACTTCACATAGAAACTAATAACTTCAGCTCCAGGTACACCACCGACACCAACATGTTCATAAGAAACTGGTTCACTGTCAATAAACACATCAGCAACTAGAACAGCAACAAAACTACAATGACAGGAGGAACATCTGCCTCAGTCGCAACAAAACAGCTGAGCAGCCATCAGCATCAGAAGCATCAGTGCAATCATCAACACTAATTACAAAAGCTATAGCTTTAGCATTGCCTACAGCTATACCAGCGGAAGAAGAGAAGATACTCAAAATACAAGAAACAGGCTCAGATATTGTGTGCAGGAAGAAAATAGTGCCACCTACCAGGCTGAATGATTTTTAATTGGAAGCAGAAGAAAAGGGAAGTACACAAGATAAGTGGTATTTGTGAAAATAATACATTAAGTAATGAAAGTAGTACTTTAGACACTGGTATAAGGGCGCCATCCCTGTGTTACAAAAGACTACACAAGCACTCTTCAGTAAAGAGACATTCAATGTAGTTGACAGTAAGGGTTCTAACAAGGAACCCCTTGAATGTGGGGTAGCAAGTGCAGTCGTTAGTGAGGCTCATTTAAAAATATTTGTGTTTACAATTATGACAGGAAAATTATTAGCTGCCAATGACTCACCATGCGGATCAGGGCACTGATAGAAAATGAATGTCCAGGAGGTGCAGAGATCAAACTTCTATAGATTCAAAAAATGTTCAGATAACAAACTATAGTCATGCACCATGAACACCAAATAAAAAATAACACCCCACAGTGATCACAAATGTTCGCATCATCAAGAGCGAAGGCGAACTCCTTGGAAGTTACAAACCATGCAAAACGTTCGACTAGGTATCCTATCTTAAAGAATGCATGTAGAATTGTATTGGTGTAATGAGCTGATGAGAACTGATGGCATGCAACCGAATGCAAAACAGTCTGTCTTGGAGCTTATCATGAAACTGGCTATCGTTTAAGGTGTAGCTGCAGATAGTGTGATAATATGTTTTATAGTCACAGAAAAACAGATCTCTATAGGCTGCATTTGTCCATGTTCCAGGTGGTATGAACTGCAATATCACACTTTTCAGCAGGGATACTTTGCTCTAAAGGAGTATGACTTTCGCAAACACACGAGGAATCAAGAAACAGCAGGTTATTTTGACGAGCTATTGACCAAAAGCAGTGCTCATACCATAGTTGTAGTCCTCTAATGGTCATTTTACCACTCTTTCTTGCTGTGACGCAAATAAGAAAAACTTGGCAGCCTGCAGCCAGGCGACGGCGCGAGTTTTGGTGTTCTCGTAAAGATAAGTCATTTTAGATTATAAAACATATAGTTTACTACTGATTACGTCGTAAATAGGTGTATGAGTGTGCCTTTTATGTGTACCATTAAAGGTTTCATTTTTCTTTACGTAATGTAGCAGAAAACGCGAAAAGATCGTACAGTCGGATTTTCTATTTACGTTTTGCCGCAGTAAATCTATAGAATTTCGTTTAGTTGTTCTTTGCTCTCCCCAGCAATTTAACTGCAATGTACCTCTTCATTATTTAACTAGCATTTCCGGAAAGTAGCGTAGAGTTTAAGTTGTTGTTTCAGAAACTTTGCACTGTTGTTTTTGTTTACACACAGTTGCGTATAGGCCAAATTTGTGGAACCATATTTTCGTGTTTATCTGTAATTTAACTGACTTATTCTTAATAAACTATTACGTTTATCATGAGTGAAAAGTGCTTGACTTGCCGTAGAATTGTTAGATCGGGGCTTTGGTGTGATGGGTGCTGTAGTTTCTTCCATGTGGGTGACTGTAGTGGCGTGGGAATAGGGCAAGTAAATTAGATTAGATTAGATTAGATTTACTTTCATTCCAATTGATCCGTAGTGAGGAGGTCCTCCAGGATGTGGAACATGTCAGAAAAACAACACTACACGACAAATATTTACAACTAAAACAAGTAAGTTAATGTACCATTCCACAGGTCCCAAGTGGAATGATCGTCATTTTTTAATGAACACTAAGAGTCATTTTACAAATACTAATGCACTGAATTTAAAATAAAAAAGTTTTTTATTTATTTATAAGGGAATAAACATGTAATACGACTACTGTAATACTTATTTACAATGAACACATTACTGCACTGAAATGGTGCAGAAGTTAGATTATACTTACACACACACACACACACACACACACACACACACACACACACAAGTTTTCAATGAACACATTACTGCACTGAAATTGTGCAGAAGTTATGTTGTACTTATATACAAATCAGTTGGTTTTACTAAGAAATTCATCAATGGAGTAGAAGGAGTTGGCCACCAATAAATCCTTTAGGCTTATCTTAAACTGAATTTCATTGATTGTTAAGCTTTTTATGGCTGCTGGCAAGTTATTGAAAATGTGTGTTCCTGAATAATGCACACCTTTTTGTACAAGACTAAGTGACTTTAAATTAAATCCTTGTGAAGATTATTCTTATTTCTAGTGTTGATTCCATGAATTGAGCTGTTGGTTTGAAAAAGTGATATATTTCTAATGACAAATTTCATTAAGGAATAAATATATTGGGAAGCAGTAGTTAGTATCCCTAGTTCCCTAAACAGGCTTCTGCAGGATGTTCTTGAGTTCACACCACATATAACTCTTACTGCACATTTTTGTGCCCGGAAAACTTTAGCTTGGCTTGATGAATTACCCCAAAAAATAATCCCATATGACATTATGGAATGAAAGTAAGCATAGTATGCCAGCTTTTTCATTTTTATATCCCCTATGTCTGACAAAATTCGCATTGCAAACAGAGATTTGTTAAGACGCTTCAGCAGTTCTGTGGTGTGCTCCTCCCTGTTGAATTTATTATCAAGTTGTAATCCCAAGAATTTAACACTGTCCACTTCTTCTATCTTCTTGTCAGCATATGTTAGATATATACTCTTGGGACACCCCTTACAAGTTCTGAACTGCATGTAGTGTGTTTTTTCAAAGTTTAGTGACAAAGAATTGGCTAGGAACCAGTGATTAATGTCCACAAATATTTTATTGGCTGATCTTTCTAAGACTACACTTGATTTGCTATTTATTGCAATGTTTGTATCATCGGCAAACAAAACAAACTTGGCATCTGGTAATGTTACTGATGAAAGGTCATTGATACACACAAGAAAAAGTAAGGGCCCCAAAATGGAACCTTGTGGGACCCCACATGTAATTAGTTCCCAGTTGAGACTCATCAGTGGTTTTGTAGGATTTGGGGTAGAGATAGGAAGATACTAGAACAGGAGGGGAAAATCGCCGCCCTTCAGGCTGAGTTAGACAAGGCCAGGGGAGATCTTGACAGGTTAAGGATGGAGAAGGGTAAAGAGAGGTGGGAAGTGGCAACACGTAACAAAAGGAGCAGGCCTAGAATTCTATCCGACAGCTTCGTGGTGAATGTGGAAAATAGATTTGACCTGTTGCTTCAGTTAGAAACTGGTGAGCCTCAAGCAGTTGCAGGTGTAGACAGGGCACAACAAACTTTCAGTAGCAAATTGAAAAGTACGAAAGTAGGGAAATCAGCAAAGAGAAAGTAAGTGTTGTTGTTAGGTAGTTCCCATGGAAGAGGTGTTGGCCAACTTTTGTAGGATGAACTAGGATCAGAATACCAGGTCACCAATTTTTTTAAACCTAGTGCTGGTCTGAAGCAGGTGACGGAGGATTTACGATCACTTTACAAAGATTTCACTAAGGAAAACACCGCGGTTATAGTGGGTGGGGCAGGTAATAGTATTGACATAGATCCTGGGTACAGTATAGGGTGTGACCTGGCAAAGATTGCATCAGCATCGAAGCATACTAGTGTTGAGTTTGTTTCTGTTCTTGGGCGCCATGACTGACCTCATTTGAACTCTTCTGTCAAGAGAGTTAATTTGGAGTTGAAACGGTTGCTTATGTCGGGTGCAGGGTCACACATTGGTGTGGTTCCTGTTGATTCTCTCAATAGGTGGGATTATACTAGGCATCGCCTTCACCTCAACAGGAAGGGGAAAGGTAAACTGGCTGGGAAAATAGCAGGAAAGATAAAGGTGGGAGGCACTGTCATGAGTGATAAAATACCAGTGGTTATAGGGTTCAGAAAAGACTCTTTTTTAAGGTAGTGAGGACAGAAAGAAACCAAATTTTAAGAGAGGTTAGGACTGAGACAAATCTTCAGTTCGAGAAAGAAACCAAAAAACATAATTCTAGCTTATTACATCAGCATAAACAGCCACTGGTTAAGAATTTTCAACAGTCAGCAGCTATTTTAACTCTACCCAATTTTAACTCAGTCATTGTGAAATGTCAGCTATCTTTATTGCATCAAAATATTCGAGGACTAAGAAATAAAATTAATGAATTAATTATCTGCATAGATGAATTAGAGTCTTCAAACCCAGCTGACATAATCTGCCTCTCTGAACATCATGTGACCACTGGTATAGAACTTTTAAGTGTTACAGGGTTTAGGTTAGCATCTCACTTTTGTAGATCAGAAATGGAGAAAGAAGGCGTTGCCACATTCATCAGGAACTGTCATAAATTTGAGAATGTAGACATTCATAATTTTTGCCTAGAACAGCATTTGGAAGCATGTGCAACAGAAGTAGAATTTCACAAAAAATCCTTCATAATATTAAGTGTATATCAAGCACCTGCAGGTAACTTTAATCTGTTTGTAAACCACCTTGAAGCTGTACTGGCCCGTTTAACAACCAAAAACAAAGAAATAGTGGTTGCTGGTGATTTCAATGTAGATTTCCTTAAAGACTCTCCCAATAAGAACTTATTTGAGTTGGTAACACTATCATTCAACTTAATTCCCACTGTAAAGTTCCCCAATAGGTTAGCCAATTCCTCACAAACAGCCATTGATAATATCTTTATAAAAAAGTCCAATGTACAAAATTGTATTACAAAACCAACAGTTAATGGCCTCTCAGATTATAACATACAGTTCCTTCTGTTAATGATAACACTGAACACGATATAAAATCTATTAAATCTGAGCTCAAGAGGGTAATCAATAAGCCAAAACTTGATTATTTTAGGACATTCCTCAGAGACATTCACTGGACTGATGATTACAGTGCTCATGCCATGAATGAAAAATATAACACTTTTGCTAATAAAGTGCTTACCTTATTCGAACACTGTTTTCCCCAAAAACTTACCAAGGTTAGAGCAAAGTCTACAAAGAAGCCCTGGATTACTCAAGGAATAGGGGTATCTTGTAAAACAAAAAGAAAACTGTATCTGTCAATCCGAAACAGTTCCGATGTTGATGCTATAGCACATTACAAGAAATACTGAAAAATGTTAAAGACTGTAATACGGACATCAAAGCAAATATATTAAAAGAAAAAGATAGTCATATCAGATAACAAAATAAATACAATATGGGATATAGTGAAGGAGGAGACTGGTAAAACCAGACATGAAGAGGGACAAATAGCATTAAGAGCAAATGATACATTGCTGACAGATGTGTATAGTGTTGCAGAACTTGGTAACAAACGTTTCATAACTGTTACTGAAAAGATGGAGTTTTCAGGATCTGTAGACGCTACTATGGAATACCTCAGACCAGACATTTCAAGTAACTTCCATAATATGAATTTGACCCTCATTACCCCAGCAGAAATAATGTCCACCATAAAATCTTTAAAATCAAACACATCTAGTGGGTATGATGAAATATCAACGAAGCTAATTAAAGAATGTGATTCTAAGTTAGGTAACACATTAAGCTATCTGTGTAACCAGTCGTTTTTCAGTGGAATATTTCCTAAATGGTTAAAATATGCTGAAGTTAAGCCACTGTTTAAGAATGGAGATAAAGAAATAGCATCAAAATTCTGTCCAATTTCACTTTTGCTAGCATTCTCAAAAATTTTAGAAAAAATAATGTGCAGTCGGCTTAACAACCATCTTATCTCAAATAACATACTGTCAAAGGTATCTGACTGTGTAAATCACAATATCCTTTTAAGTAAATTAGAGCATTATAGTGTAACAGGAAACGCTGCAAAATGGTTCAAATCTTATATTTCTGGCAGGAAACAAAGGGTGTTATTAGGAAAGAGACATGTATCAAGTTATCAGGCATCATCCAACTGGGAACTAATTACATGTGGGGTCCCACAAGGTTCCATTTTAGGGCCCTTACTTTTTCTTGTGTATATCATTGACCTTTCATCAGTAACATTACCAGATGCCAAGTTCGTTTTGTTTGCCGATGATACAAACATTGCAATAAATAGCAAATCAAGTGTAGTCTTAGAAAGATCAGCTAATAAAATAATTGTGGACATTAATCACTGGTTCCTAGCCAATTCCTTGTCAGTAAACTTTGAAAAAACACACTACATGCAGTTCAGAACTTGCAAGGGGTGTCCCACGAGTATATGCCTAACATATGATGACAAGCAGATAGAAGAAATGGACAGTGTTAAATTCTTGGGATTACAGCTTGATAATAAATTCAACTGGGATGAGCACACCACAGAACTGCTGAAGCGTCTTAACAAATCTCTATTTACAATGCGAATTGTGTCAGACATAGGGGATATAAAAATGAAAAAGCTGGCATACTATGCTTACTTTCATTCCATAATGTCATATGGGATTATTTTTTGTGGTAATTCATCAAGCCAAGCTAAAGTTTTCCAGGCACACAAGCGTGCAATAAGAGTTATATGTGGTGTAAACTCAAGAACATCCTGCAGAAGCCGGTTTACGGAATTAGGGATACTAATTATTGCTTCCCAATATACAAGGTGTTACAAAAAGGTACGGCCAAACTTTCAGGAAACATTCCTCACATACAAATAAAGAAAAGATGTTATGTGGACATGTGAAAACGCTTAATTTCCATGTTAGAGCTCATTTTAGTTTCGTCAGTATGTACTGTACTTCCTCGATCAAATTGTAAATTTTCACAATCAACATGTGTGGGCTGACTAGAATCTGCACGCAATTGTGCAATCACGTCATCAACACAGATTTTGTGTGAATGTTTGGGCAGGCATTGTTGGTGATATCTTGATGGGGCCCCATGTTCTTCCACCTACTCTCAATGGAGCACATTATCACGATTTCATACGGGTACTCTACCTGTGCTGCTATAACATGTGCCTTTACAAGTACGACACAACATGTGGTTCATGCACGATGGAGCTCCTGCACATTTCAGTCAAAGTGTTCGTACGCTTCTCAACAACAGATTCGGTGACCGATGGATTGGTAGAGGCGGACCAATTCCATGGCCTCCACACTCTCCTGACCTCAACCCTCTTGACTTCCATTTATGGCGGCATTTGAAACCTCTTGTCTACGCAATCCCGGTACCAAATGTAGAGACTCTTCGCGCTCGTATTGTGGACAGCTGTGATACAATACGCCATTCTCCAGGGTTGCATCAGCGCATCAGGGAGTCCATGCGACAGAGGGCGGATGCATGTATCCTCGCTAACGGAGGACATTTTGAACATTTCCTGTAACAAAGTGTTTGAAGTCACGTTGGTACGTTCTATTGCTGTGTGGTTCCATTCCATGATTAATGTGATTTGAAGATAAGTAATAAAATGAGCTCTAACATGGAAGTAAGCATTTCTGGACACATCATATTTTCTTTCTTTGTGTGTGAGGAATGTTTCCTGAAAGTTTGGCCGTACCTTTCTGTAACACCCTGTATTTATTATTTAATGATATTTGTCATTAAAAATATATCACTTCTTCAAACCCACAGCTCAGTTCATGGAATCAATACTAGAAATAAGAATAATCTTCACAATTATTTAAAGTCACTTAGTCTTGTACAAAAAGGTGTGCATTATTCAGGAACACACATTTTCAATAACTTGCCAGCAGCCATAAAAAGCTTAACAACCAATGAAATTCAGTTTAAGAGAAACCTAAAGGATTTATTGGTGGCCAACTCCTTCTACTCGATTGATAAATGTCTCAGTAGAACTAACTGATTTGTGTGTGTATATATATAAGTGCAATATAACTTCTGCACAATTTCAGTGCAGTAATGTGTTCATTGTAAATAAATATGTGTGTGTGTGTGTGTGTGTGTGTGTGTGTGTGTGTGTGAGTGTGTGTGTGTAAGTACAATATAACTTCTGCACCATTTCAGTGCAGTAATTTGTTCATTGTAAATAAGTATTATAGATGTTGTATTACACGTTTATTACCTTATAAATAAATAAATAAAACTTTTTTTGTTTTAAATTCAGTGCATTAGTATTTGTAAAATGATTCTTTCATATAGTGTTCATTAAAAAATGACGATCATCCACTTGGGAACTGTGGAATGGTACATTAGCTTATTTGTTTGAGTTGTAAATATTGGTCATGTTTTGTTGTTTTGCTGACATGTTCTACATCCTGAAGAACCTCCTCACTACGGATAAATTGGAATGAAAGTAAACCTAATCTAATCTATTCCCTACTGCCCTTGCAAGGTCATGCACACGAGAAAGTACTATAGAGGACAGACCACCTCCAATTTCTTGCAGCATAACAAATAGTTTTCTAGCCTATTTAGCATCCAGATTACCAGTTGGCATAATTGTATACAAATGCGTTAAGGCTATGATGCTAATTGATCTTGATACAACTTAATTCCCAGAGTTTCTTTCATACACATTTCCTCTTCAAATCCCGATTGGACAAAGTTGAAAAAAAATTCCTTTCTGAATGGTAGGATAAGCTTGTTTATCTCATCTACAAATTTTCGAACTGGTTCTGCATTGTGCTGTGCATTGTCAAGTTGATGCTTTGTTCGAAATTTTGTTATCTTACGTCTTCCAATTTTGTATCACTGTTTGAAGTTACGCAACCATCCTCTGCTTCTCCTGAAATAACTGTAATCTATGTTGTGCACAATTTGATGTACATAACGTTGTAGGTCACTATCATACACAGTCTGTAAATCGTATAGAGCATCCTTGAAATGCGCAAACATCAGATTAACAGTTGTCATAATTGTATACAAATGGATTAAGGCAATGATGCTAGTTGATCTTGATACAACTCTCTTAGCAGCTCTAATTCCCAGAGTTTCTGCTTTGAAACATCCATAGATTTTCTTATGCACTGTACTGTCATATTGCTGTGGACTTCTTTGAAATCTGTTCATAATTATTTTTACTATGCTGTGGATGATCTTCCATGTATGTAATTACGTTTAGTACCTACTCTGTAAACAACGAATGTCCTTTACTACGTTTCACCAGAGACATGATTAGTGGCTCCCTGTCCGACAAAGATTATGAAATACATGGCTTGACAGTTGTTTCAGTATCACTTTCACTCGTTAAGCACGTATCGTCATCACAGCACTTTTCATGTACATTCTCCACACAGTCGAGTGTATATGACACCACCCCACACATTCCACTGATTCATTTTTCAGAAAAGCTACTATTTCATCGTCCACTTCTTTCTTACTCCGCGAAATTTCTTGGGTAGTTTCCCAATGAAATATCAGATTTCGCAACTGTTTTTGTAGATGTAATGCAAAGTTTGCTTTGTTTATCGTTGCCATTGCTCTGCTTTGTATCAACACCACAAGCACTTTAGCACAGTTGAGACTTACTCGTAGACTAAGCAGTTTAACTATGCTTCATACTGTCATGCCGTGCTCACCATTTGGTACCTCCAGTCCTACCCCATGTTGCCATTGATAGCCAATATTGTGATTGCATGGTAGATAATAAGTGGAGCATCGAATGCCATAAACATCACTAGCCATTTGCAACCTTGCACTCAAGAGGTTCCTTGTAAAATTAAATTACTTTGCTAAAATGTGGAATATGCTTCCAATTAGATAAAAGTGATGCATTAGTAGCAAATGAGATGCCAAATGTTTTATTATGACAGACCATGAGCTAAAGACAAATGAATTAATGGTGTATAATCTAAAATGATTTAAAATACGGCACATTATTGTAGAAGTAAACACAAAGATGATGGTGCAACTCTGCATGTTGATAATAACGTAATTGACAGAACTGCATATCACATGCCTAAATTTGCAGAACTAGCGACTCAATCAGCGGCAATTCAAATACAGCTACAAGGAAAAAAGTGTCTTGTGCTGGGTATTTACCGTTCGCCAAGCTAAACAGTGGATAGTTTCTTTTTAGAATTTGAGATATTACTAGGCAGACTTATCAGAGAATTCACTTTTTTAATGATAGTAGTTCATTTTAACATTAACACAGTGAGGGAAAAATGTTCCTACAAAAAGCTTCTTTGATATCTTAAGCTCATTCAACCTGCAGACATACAAAATTTTAACATTAACACAGCGAGGGAAAAATGTTCCTACAAAAGGCTTCTTTGATATCTTAAGCTCATTCAACCTGCAGACATACATAATGAGTCCAACAAGCTGTACAAATACAATACTCTATCATAGACCATGTAATCACGAACATACCTGAGAGCAGTTTGGATGTAAAAATTGTAAAGACAGTAACTGTTGACCTTTATGGCCAATCAATTGAAGCATGTGATAATGTCATGATCAATGAAGATACAGTGATGGAAGTAAGACAGAGCAAACCAGGACACCCAAATATCTTCGAAGTTTTACTGAAAACAGAAAACTGGGGTGGGCTTCAGGGTAAAAAAATGTACACGAGAGATGGGAAATTTTCTGATTAACTGTAAATTATTATATAAAAATTAAATGTACAGAGGTTGTTATGAAAGTACATAAAAAGCTCAGTAAAAACTGGAATGAAGTAAAAATTGTTCAGAATATGAAGAATTAAAAGAAATTGGGCTTGGGTTGTTTTGGGGGAGGAGACCAAAGAGTGAGGTCATTAGGGACGGATGTGGAAGGAAGTCGGCCGTGACCTTTTCAAAGGAGATTTGCCTGAAGAGATTTAGGGAAATCATAGAAAAACCTAAATCAGGATGACCGGATGTGGAATTGAACCGTCGTCCTCCCGAATGCGAGTCCAGTGTGCTAACCACTGCACCACTTCACTCGGTATTAAAAGAAGTATTTAAATATTATCAGAATGGCAAATGTTTAACAAAAAGGAAGGTCTATACAGACATGAAGAAAGCCTGCAACATGTTGATAAGGGAGACAAAAGCCAGCTATTACAGGGCGAAAATTATTGATCTATAAGAAAAGAAAGTAATTTCGTTACGAACTACAATATTCATATACTTTATTCAACATGTAAAAGTCACTGCAGATATTCGAATTTAGGTTATGACATGTTCAATAGACCTGCCATCAATGGGGTGATGAGGCGCAGACGAACAGCGAAATTCCACATGACCCACTGAAGTGTTGGAACATCGATGCTGTTGATGACCTCCTGAATGGCTGCTTTCAGCTCAGCAATGGTTTTGGGTTATTGCTGCAGCCCTTGTCTTTATATAGCCCCACAAAAAGGAGCCGTATGTGTTCAGATACAGCGAATATAGTGGTCAATCAAGGCACATGCCAGTGGCTACTGGGTGCCCCAAAGTCACAATGCGGTCCCCAGAATGTTCCTCCAGGACGTCAAACACTCTCCTGCTTCGATGGGGCCGAGTTTCGTCTTGCATGAACCACATCTGGTCGAAGTCAGTTTCACTTTGCATAATTGGGATGAAATCACCTTCCAAAACCTTCGGGTACCATTCGGTAGTCACTGTGTCATCAAGGAATATTGCGCCAATTATTCTGTGAATGGACATTGCACACCACACAGTCACCTTTTCAGTGTGAAGAGACGTCGCGATAGGGAAATGTGGATTCTCAGTCTACGAAATGCGCCAACTTTGCTTATTGATTAATCCATCCAAATTAAAGTGGGCTTTGTCGCTAAACCAAACTACTAATTCCTATCATGCCCCATGGCCAGCAGTGCAATTTGAACGTTCTAACGCAAATCATTCAGAAGTTACGACGCTTTTATTTCACATATATCAATAATTGTCAACCTGTCTAAACATAAAATTGTGTCTTCCTCAGATGTATCCAAAACTGTGTGGGTACATACAAACACAAGCTGGAAAGAAACACAAGTACCAGCTCATGCTAACCTCACACTTGCAAAGGAAGGAATACAACTAAATGATCCGTATGAAGTATGTGGAATTTTCAGTCAGTACTAAATGTATTTAATCTATGGGCTGGTCAAAAACCATTACATTCAAATAGTAAATAACATACAAGGCTACAAAAAGGTAACACATCGTATATTCCTATCAGCTAAAGATGAGTCAGAAGTCATAAATATGATTAAATCTTTAAAAAACGCAAATTCGGAGGGATTGGATGGCATGCCTCCTGAAATAATTAAGCATATTTATAAATACGAAAAGAAACTTTCTATATTCCTTATAAATCAAATACTGTAGGAAGGGGCATTTCCAAAAGACCTAAAGAAAAGAAAAGTAATCCACATATTTAAAGGGGGAGAAAAAGGGAATCCTGGCAACTACAGATGTATTACTATCACATCTGTACTGTCTAAAATTGTAGAAATTGTCATAAAGGATAGAACAGCAAATTACATAGCGAACCATAACAAATAGGTCACAGCATGGTTCCAGCAAAGGACGATCTACAAAGACAGGAGTTACAAATTTTGCAGCATATGCAGTCATGATGCGGGAAATCGAACAGCAAGACTACCCAACATAACATCTCCAACTATCGAGCAGCACTGAGTAGACACTTCCTGCCAGTTTAGTCTGAACACAACCTGTATTATGTCAGGAAGTTCAGTCTGCAACTGTATACATACATAATATAAATAATGTAGTGATCTCTAATGTATGGTTCCATGTTGTATGTTGTCACACCCATCAATACCCGAGTTCTTACAATGGTATTGAAAAAACAGGAACAAGTTTTTAGTCTATTCCTGGACCTATCAAAGGCTTTTGACTGTGTATGTCACAGAGTGTTGTTAGCAAAATTACACCAGTATGGAATAAAAGGTACAGCAAACAACATTCTCAAGAGATTTATTAAAAATAGGCAACAATGTGAATAAAAGAGCAACAGATTCGAACATTTACTTTCAACATTCAAAGAGGTAAATCATGGTGCACCGAAAGGCTGGGTATTGGGGCCTTTACTGTTTGTTCTATATGTAAATGACAGAGTGCAAGCTAATATGGCAGTAGGCCAGTCAAAGCAGATGATCTTGATATCAATCTTAGAGATTCAAGTATTTCAGAAGGAAATCGCAGTAAGTTTATGGGATTTCAGATCCATGACATGGGAGACTCACATAAATAAAATATGATGAAAAATTAGCACAAATGTATTTCTCATGAGAAAAATGTCACAAACTGTTGATCAAGACACTTTACTAAAAATATATAACGGTTTAATTTATCCACACATTTCCTGCTGTATACCTGTGTAAAAGAGTTCTTAGATGCACATAAAATGGTGCAGAGGGGTTTTTAGATGCAACTATACAAAATTATTAAATAAGAGATTCTTCTGTGAACTCTATCTAAATAATGTTATGACATTATGCTGGCCAGTGTATGTATGCAAAACTATATATATATATATATATATATATATATATATATATATATATATATATATGTGTGTGTGTGTGTGTGTGTGTGTGTGTGTGTGTGTGTGTGTGTGTGTGTGTGTATATGTATTGTTAACTCTGTCTGATAATATTTTGTGTGGGTATGTGTGTGGTCTTATTTAAATGGTGTAAACTCTTAATCTCTCATACAAATGTCTGAAAGATATGTATATCTATGTTTTTTTTGTACATACCTTGTAACACATCCAGCTACATCCTGACATATCGAGTATCACTACCAAAACTGATAAAAAATAAATAAATAAATGGCTCAAGTGTGTTGGATCTACAGTAAACAGGGATTAGCAGAGTATACTGAACGAGACAGAGAAGGGTATCACGAAACGATCACAGATTGGTTTGATCCACGGGAGAATGTCACCGATATGCTGAAAGAACTGAACTAGCAGACTTTTGAAGATAGACGGAAATTATCCCAAGAAATACTACAAATTTTCAAGAACTGGCTTTAAATGATGACTCTAGGAATATACTACAACCCCCTACACATTTCTCAGATAGGGATCGTGAGGATAAGATGAAATTAATTACAGCATGCGTAGAGGCATCTAAACAATCATTTTTCTCGCGCTCCATACGCGAATGGAACGAGAAAAAGCCCTCGTAACCGGTAGAGTGGGAAGTACTCTCTTTCATGGACTTCACAGTGGTTCGCAGAATGTAAATGCAGAAGAGAGCGTTGGAGGTGGTGTTGGGAAGAGTGGCATCGTCTGCCAGCATCTGAAGTTAATCTATTCGTAGCGCTTCGGGGGATTGTATGAGGACTTAGATATTTTTTCCTATAGATGGAGCAGGTCTGAGAAAAAAAACTAACTTCCTGATACTCACTATGCAACGTGGTCATCGCAAGGTGCAAACTGTAATCGTCCACACACACCACGCGCATTAAACGAAAATCTCAGACTCGCAACTAAACAAATAGACGATAGAATTGTACAGGCTGATACGCAGGACGAAAATTCCCGACAGCGAATCAAAGACGTAATTTTGCGAGTAGATGCACTAATTGCACTTGTTAATGACAGTTTGAAGGCACTAAAAGAACAGTTAAAGTATATGAGTGTAACACAGTGCGTCAATTTGTCCTTATATACAAAAACGTAGGCCAAATTTGGAAGAAAGAAAACACTAAACAACGACACTGCTTAATGTTCCGATAAATCTTATACATTAGACGCCACAGTAAACGTAAATATAGCCCAAACACGAATGGGATCAGCAAGGAATGACACCAGGAATCACTGTATTGCAGCTGTGCAAGAAACTAACGTTTTCATCTTAACTGACTAAAATGGCAGATGCTGTGCATGCATTTCAAATGAATTAGCACAAGATATGCTCTTTGTAACGCCTTGTTAAACCAGATGCAATGTTTAATGATGTTATTAGAAATGTCCATAACACAATTAAAAGACTGGGAAAAGAATACGAACTTATATCGTCTGTTGGACCAAATGACAACAGAAACTGGAAGTAGACCTGTACGTTCAGATACGATGTAAATGAGGTAATCAGAAACACAGTACACACAATGGTGATACTTTGTACAATTCTATACGAGCAGGAACAAGTGCAGGCAAATGATATCGTATATAGCAGAATAAGCACCTTCTGTAAGCAGGTGAAAAATATAACCAGGTCACAGTAGCTGATGTAAACAGATTGTTATGAAGGCAGGATAGTGTACATCAAGAAAAATATAGAAAATTATAGCACAAATAGCAGTTTTCATACCTATAGTATAAGAACAAGTCACTGTCTTCACATAGACAGGAAGAACCAGGTGAAGCAGCACTAAATGTAATATATACACCATCACACACAACAACAAAAAAGAATATGAAGTACATCAAAGTACGAAACAGCAACGATCACCGACTTCAAAAGTTGCACAAACAGTAAGGAAACCAAAGTGAATTCGAAAGAGAATACGAGCAGCTCCCCACTACTTACCAAAAGAGTTTTTATTCCACAGGCAATGAGGGACAAAGTAAATAATAATGAATACAATGTGATCACATGTCAGTCTCCACCTAGAACAGATTTTCAACAACTTAAGAGTCATCAAAAAGTGAATGACACTTAAGTCTTTCATCAAAACATTCAATACCTAGGCTACAAAAAACTAGAAGTAGAAGTGCTCCTGGGTGAAACACAACCAGATGTATTACGCTTTAGTTAGCATGGCCCAAATGCCACAGAACTTTGCAATCTAATAGAAAGAGAGAATGATCTCATTAATTTTTTATGTAGATCAAAAGACAAAGGTGGAGGTGTTGCTATGTACAAGCAGCAAATTCATAGTAGGCTACAAAATACTGAACACAGTAAATGTATAAACCTTTCAGCATGCATTGAAAAAGATTTTGAAATTACTGGCATAATGAGTGAAGAACTACGAATTTTATGTGTGTACAAAACTCCAAGTTGTTATATTCCAACATTTTGAAAAAAAAGAAAACCAGCAAAATTATCACTGAAGTTTAAATGAAGGATGTTATAATACTTGTAGACTACAACATAGATGTGGGTAAAGAATCAAAACAAAAAAAGAAATAAATGAAACACTACCACTGTGTAATATGAACATAATTGGAAATATACTTACAAGACTGACTCATCAGAGTCAGGCCATAATTGATATCATTGTCACTAATATTGAAAATAGTGAATGTGTAGCAAATGTTCTGCAAACAGCACTCTCTGATCTCATAGGTTAATGTTTTGTATCATCCTGAGATCATATAACGAGGGTTTCAAAGTATGTTGACAAAACAATATCTGTACTACATATCTGAATGTTCACTACAGCGATTTTCCTACTCTATTTATAGTTCTTCCTTTAAATTTTCCTACGAACGACAAAATGAGAGATAGCAAAATAAGTGTGCACTGATGCGAAACTTCCTGACATACTAAAACTGTGTGCCAGACCAACACTCGAAGTTGGGACGTTTGCCTTTCACAGGCAAGTACTCAAGCAATTGAGCTACCCAAGCATGACTCATGAACCACCCAAGCATGACTCATGACCTGTCCTCACAGCTTTACTTCCGCCACTACCTCGTCTCCTAGAATCTTAACTTCACAGAAGTTCTCCTGTGAACTTTGCAAGACTAGCACAGCTGGAAAAAAGGATACTGCAGAAACATGGCTGTGATATAATATTCACAGTCCACGTCTATCTTCAGGAGTTCTGGGAACTGGGGTGACGCAACATTTTTTTTGATGTGTGTATTATTAAATGGCAGTGGTGTATTATTAAATGGCAGTGGTAGAACAACTGAGAGAAAATCTGGAATACATTTCACATAAATTTTCTCAGCTTCTCTTAGGTGGAGATTTCAATTTACCAGATATAGACTGGGACACTCAGATGTTTAGGACAGGTGGCAGGGACAGAGCATCGAGTGACATTATACTGAGTGCACTATCCGAAAATTACCTCGAGCAATTAAACAGAGAACCGACTCGTGAAGATAACATCGTGGACCTACTGATAACAAACAGACCAGAACTTTTCGACTCTGTAAGCGCAGAACAAGGAATCAGTGATCATAAGGCCTTTGCAGCATCCCTGAATATGGAAGTAAACAGAAATACAAAAAAAAGGGAGGAAGGTTTATCAGTTTAGCAAGAGTAATAGAAGGCAGATTTCAGACTACCTAACAGATCAAAACGAAAATTTCTGTTCCGACACTGACAATGTTGAGTGTTTATGGAAAAAGTTCAAGGCAATCGTAAAATGCGTTTTAGACAGGTACGTGCCGAGTAAAACTGTGAGGGACAGGAAAAACCCACTGTGGTTCAACAACAAAGTTAGGAAACTACTGCGAAAGCAAAGAGAGCTTCACTGCAAGTTTAAACGCAGCCAAAACCTCTCAGACAAACAGAAGCTAAACGATGTCAAAGTTAGCGTAAGGAGGGCAATGCGTGAAGCGTTCAGTGAATTCGAAGGTACAATTTTATGTACCGACTTGACAGAAAATCCTAGGTAGTTCTGATCTTACGTTAAATCACTAAGTGGCTCGAAACAGCATATCCAGACACTGTGGGACGATGATGGCATTGAAACAGAGGATGACATGCGTAAAGCTGAAGACCGCACTGCAGTTCCTTCTCTAAATCCTCGCACAAACTAAAAAATCGCTGACATCGAAATAAGTGTCCAAGGAATACAGAAGCAACTGAAATCACTCAACAGAGGAAAGTCCACTGGACCTAACAGGAGACCAATTCGATTCTACACAGAGCGAAAGAACTTAGCCCCCTTCTAACAGCCGTGTACCGCAAGTCTCTAGAGGAATGGAAGGTTCCAAATGATTGGAAAAGAGCAGAGGTAGTCCCAGTCTTCAAGAAGGGTAGTCGAGCAGATGCGCAAAACTATAGACCTATATCTCTGACATCGATCTGTTGTAGAATTTTAGAACGTGTTTTTTGCTCGCGTATCATGTCACTTCTGGAAGCCCAGAATCTACTCTGTAGGAATCAACATGGATTCCGGAAACAGCGATCGTGTGAGACCCAACTCGCTTTATTTGTTCGGGAGACCCAGAAAATATTAGATACAGGCTCCCAGGTATATGCCATTTTCCTTGACTTCCAGAAGGCGTTCGATACAGTTTCGGACTGTCGCCTGATAAACAAAGTAAGAGCCTACGGAATACCTATCAGACCAGCTGTGTGGCTGGATTGAAGAGTTTTTAGCAAACAGAACACAGCCTGTTGTTCTCAATGGAGAGACGTCTACAGACGTTAAAGTAACCTCTGGCGTGCCGCAGGAGAGTGTTATGGGACCATTGCTTTTCACAATATATATAAATGACCTAGTAGATAGTGTCGGAAGTTCCATGCGGCTTTTCACGGATGATGCTGTAGTATACAGAGAAGGTGCAGCATCAGAAAATTGCAGCGAAATGCAGGAAGAATTGCAGTGGATAGGCACTTGGTGCAGGGAGTGGCAACTGACTCTTAACATAGACAAATGTAATGTTTTGCGAATACATAGAAAGAAGGATCCTTTAGTGTATGATTATATGATAGCGGAACAAACACTGGTAGCAGTTACTTCTGTAAAATATCTGGGAGTACGCGTGGGGAACGATTTGAAGTGGAATGATCATATGAAATTAATTGTTGGTAAGGCGGGTACCAGGTTGAGATTCATTGGGGGAGTCCTTAGGAAATGTAGTCCATCAACAAAGGAGGTTGCTTACAAAACACTCGTTCGACCAATACTTGAGTATTGCTCGTCAGTGTGGGATCCGTACCAGGTCGGGTTGACAGAGGAGATAGAGAAGATCCAAAGATGAGCGGCGCGTTTCGTCACAGTGTTATTTGGTAAGCGTGATAGCGTTACGGAGATGTTTAGCAAACTCAAGTGGCAGACTCTGCAAGAGAGGCGCTCTGCATCGTGGTGTAGCTTGCTGTCTAGGTTTCGAGAGGGCGCGTTTCTGGATGAGGTATCGAATATTTTGCTTCCCCCTACTTATACCTCCCGAGGAGATCACGAATGTAAAATTAGAGAGATTCGAGCGCGCACGGAGGCTTTCCGGCAGTCGTTCTTCCCGCGAACCATACGCGACTGGAACAGGAAAGGGAGGTAATGACAGTGGCACGTAAAGTGCCCTCCGCTACACACCGTTGGGTGGCTTGCGGAGTATAAATGTAGATGTAGATGTAGAAATCCTAGGCGACTCTGGTACCATTAAAAGTCGAAGTAACGGCAAATTATAAGATTCGTGCCTCTGGACATTCACTACTTCTCTTAAAATTGTTTTTCGCCTGATATTTACTTTCTGGACAGTATTTGAAAGTAAAACTGAAAACGCCCAGTCACGTGGGGCCAATTTTAACACTTTTAATGCAAGTTCGCGTCAAGGAGAACGAGCTATTGCAATCTAGCGTTACCCTCTGGGATGATTTTTGAAGTTTGACCGTGTGTTAACCTAATGGGTAGAGGGTATCGAACAGTATTTTTGTTTCTATGGCAAGTAATAGAAAGACTAACAGATAGAGTTTTGGAGATACTGAAAGTAATAAAATGTATACAAATGAAATAATCGACGGTCGCCAGCCTAATTAGGCATAATATATTGGAACATTAAGTTTAAAGAAAAATGAACATGGATTGCTGAAGTGACTTTCGTTAACACTCATTGTAAATAGTGCAATCGATACACACAACTAATGAACCAACTACATAGTGGTTAGCAGTATATAGCTTTTACACAAACCAGCAAACATAGAGAACTAAATACTTCATTCATAGTAATAAAAGTGAATATTTCAATTATTAATTGATTCAGTACTAATTCAACATTAAGATGTTACTAAAGACACACTGGACTGGAATTGGGCATGGAAAGAGTTCTGATTCTAGCTAACACATACATACCGCAAAGGAAATTAAGTAATACTATATCTATACTCATTATGCCTTTATTATTACTAGTGTCACAGATTTCTTTTAATAGCAACGAAAACCCCAATTATCTGTCCGCCCCCTGATAGCTGAGTGGTCAGCGCGACAAAAAGTCAATCCTAAAGGCCTGCGTTCGATTCCCAGCTGGGTTGGAGATTTTCTCCGCTCAGGGATTAGGTATTGTGTTGTCTTAATCATCATCATTTCAGCCCCATAGACGCACTAGTCGCCGAAGTGGCGTCACATCGAAAGACTTGCTCCCAGCGAATGGACTACCCGACAGGAGGCCCTAGTCACACGACATTGAAATTAATCCATTTATCTTTCAATTTGAGAATAGATTACTGTTGTTGTTGTTGTGGTCTTCAGTCCTGAGACTGGTTTGATGCAGCTCTCCATGCTACTCTATCCTGTGCAAGCTTCTTCATCTCCCAGTACCTACTGCAACCTACATCCTTCTGAATCTGCTTAGTGAATTCATCTCTTGGTCTCCATCTACGATTTTTACCCTCCACCCTGCCCTCCAATGATAAATCTGTGATTCCTTGATGCCTCAGAACATGTCCTGCCAACCGGTCCCTTCTTCTTGTCCAGTTGTGCCACAAACTCCTCTTCTCCCCTATTCTATTCAATAGCTCCTCATTAGTTACGTGCTCTACCCATCTAATCTTCAGCATTCTTCTGTAGCACCACATTTCGAAAGCTTCTATTCTCTTCTTGTCCAAACTATTTATCGTCCATGTTTCACTTCCATACATGGCCACACTCCATACAAATACTTTCAGAAGCGACTTCCTGACACTTAAATCTATACTCGATGTTAACAAATATCTCTTCTTCAGAAACGCTTTCCTTGCCATTGCCAGTCTACATTTTATATCCTCTCTACTTCGACCATCATCATTTATTTTGCTCCACAAATAGCAAAACTTCTTTACTACTTTAAGTATCTCATTTCCTAATCTAATTCCTTCAGCATCACCTGACTTAATTCGACTACATTCCATTACCCTCGTTTTGCTTTAGTTGATGTTCATCTTATATCCTCCTTTCAAGACACTGTCCATTCCGTTCAACTACTCTTCCAAGTCCTTTGCTGTCTCTGACTGAATTACAATGTCATCGGCGAACCTCAAAGTTATTATTTCTTTTCCATGGATTTTAATACCTACTCCGAATTTTTCTTTTGTTTCCTTTACTGCTTGCTCAATATACAGATTGGATAACATTGGGGAGAGGCTACGACCCTGTCTCACTCCCTTCCCAACCACTGCTTCCCTTTCATGTCCCTCGACTCTTATAACTGCCATCTGTTTTCTGTACAAATTGTAAATAGCCTTTCGCTCCCTGTATTTTACCCCTGCCACCTTTAGAATTTGAAAGAGAGTATTCCAGTCAACATTGTCAAAAGCTTTCTCTAAGTCTACAAATGCTAGAAACGTAGGTTTGCCTTTCCTTAATCTTTCTTCTAAGATAAGGCATAAGGTCAGTATTGCCTCACGTGTTCCAACATTTCTACGGAATCCAAACTCACGTTCCCCGAGGTATGCTTCGACCAGTTTTTCCATTCGTCGGTAAAGAATTCGCGTTATTATTTTTCAGCTGCGACTTATTAAACTGATTGTTCGGTAATTTTCACATCTGTCAACACCTGCTTTCTTTGGGATTGGAATTATTATATTCTTCTTGAAGTCCGAGGGTATTTCGCCTGTTTCATACATCTTGCTCACCAGATGGTAGAGTTTTGTCAGGACTGGCTCTCCCAAGGCCATCAGTAGTTCCAATGGAATGTTGTCTACTCCGGGGGCCTTGTTTCGACTCAGGTCTTTCAGTGCTCTGTCAAACTCTTCACGCAGTATCGTATCTTCCATTTCATTTTCATCTACATCCTCTTCCATTTCCATAATATTGTCCTCAAGTACATTGCCCTTGTATAGACCCTCTATATACTCCTTCCACCTTTCTGCTTTCCCTTCTTTGCTTAGAACTGGGTTTCCATCTGAACTCTTGATGTTCATACAAGTGGTTCTCTTATCTCCAAAGGTCTCTTTAATTTTCCTGTAGGCAGTATCTATCTTACCCCTAGTGAGATAAGCCTCTACATCCTTACATTTGTCCTCTAGCCATCCCTGCTTAGCCATTTTGCACTTCCTGTCGATCTCATTTTTGAGACTTTTGTATTCCTTTTTGCCTGCTTCATTTACTTCATTTTTATATTTTCTCCTTTCATCAATTAAATTCAATATTTCTTCTGTTACCCAAGGATTTCTACTACCCCTCGTCTTTTTACCTACTTGATCCTCTGCTGCCTTCACTATTTCATCCCTCAAAGCTACCCATCCTTCTTCTACTGTATTTCTTTCTCCCATTCCTGTCAATTGTTCCTTTATGCTCTCCCTGAAACTCTGTACAACCTGTGGTTTAGTTAGTTTATCCAGGTCCCATCTCCTTAAATTCCTACCTTTTTGCAATTTCTTCAGTTTTAATCTACAGTTCATAGACAATAGATTGTGGTCAGAGTCTACATCTGCCCTTGGAAATGTCTTACAATTTAAAACCTGGTTCCTAAATCTCTATCTTACCATTATATAATCTGTCTTGTAGCGTCTAGTATCTCGAGGATTCTTCCACTTACACATCCTTCTTTTATGGTTTTTGAACCAAGTGTTAGCTATGATTAAGTTATGCTCTGTGTAAAATTCTACCAGACGGCTTCCTCTTTCATTTCTTACCCCCAATCCATATTCACCTACTATGTTTCCTTTTCTCCCTTTCCCTACTCTCGAATTCCAGTCACCCATGACTATTAAATTTTCGTCTCCCTTCACTATCTGAATAATTTCTTTTATCTCATCATGCATTTCATCAATTTCTTCATTATCTGCAGAGCTAGTTGGCATATAAACTTGTACTGCTGTAGTAAGCATAGGCTTTGTGTCTATCTTGGCCACAATAATATGTTCACTATTCTGTTTGTAGTAGCTTACCCAATCTCCTATTTTTTATTCATTATTAAACCTACTCCTGCATTACCCCTATTTGATTTTGTATTTATAACCCTGTACTTACCTGACCAAAAGTCTTGTTCGTCCTGCCACCGAACTTCATTAATTCTCACTATATCTAACTTTAACCTATCCATTTCCCTTTTTAAATTTTCTAATCTACCTGCCCGATTAAGGGATCTGACATTCCATGATCAGATCTGTAGAACGCCAGTTTTCTTTCTCCTGATAATGACGTTCTCTTGAGTAGTCCCCACCCAGAGATCCGAATGGAGGACTATTTTACCTCTGGAATATTTTACCTAAGAGGACGCCATCATCATTTAACCATACGTTTGTCTGGCCTCTCAACAGATACCCCTCCATTGTGGTTGCAACTATGGTACGGCCATCTGTATCGCTGAGGTACGCAAGCCTCCCCACCACCGGCAATGTCCATGGTTCATGGGGGGGGGGGGTTTGATTACTGTGAGGACCCATAAACTGTTACTTTCGCTATATGCAAACTCTGTAATTATTTCGGACACCAATTGCAATTTAATAACATTAAATTTTTAGCCCCACTTGCAATAGTTTATGTTTTAGTACGTTAACGCAAGTTAATCAAATGTTAAGCTCAACCAATTTCAGAAAATAGTTCATAACACTAATCGATGCGAGTTACTTTTCACCGTAGTCCAATATACATGCCTTTCTCACCACCTGTAAAGCAGGTAGCTTTGAGAACAACATTCAAATGTTTTAGCACTGAACTTTAGCACCTTTAGTGCAACAACAAACCATAATAGTTTCGGAAACAGGATGCTTGGTTATCTGTGCGTTAAGGACATGACCCTGCATTGGTTTGTTCAAATGGCTCTAAGCACTATGGGACTAAACATCTGTGGTTATCAGTCCCCTGGACGTAAGGCTAACTAACCTGAGGACATCACACACATCCATGCCCAAGGCAGAATTCGAACCTGCGACCATAGCAGGTGCGTGGTTCCAGACTAAAGCGCCTAGAACCGCTCGGCCACTGTGGCCGGCCATTGGTTTGTGGTTAGGACAAATTTTAAGGTGCAAACACAATTTTATGTCACTGGGATTATTATTGAAAGAAAAAACACTCACATTAATATACTGGTTCATACTGTGATACATATCTGAATTCCTGCAGTTGGTGGAGCAGTGGCGCTATCTATAGTGGTGGCAAGCATGTGGCGGCTAAGTGGTTCCATGCTCTCGGGAGTTGAATGCTCTTTATAAATTCTTCTTGGCGACGTATTTCCTTCATTTCAGAACCATTCCATGATAACAAGGGCACCATACGACAGCCAAAACCACATCCAAGGCAATTTCAAAATAAATTGGCTTCCAAATGCCTCACTTGGCACCTATGGTGTTGACTGTACAACCTCTGGCCACTGACTGCATAATGTGCTCTCTCTCTTGTCGCCCAGTTTGACCACTAGACCCACCTTTTCCCATGCACCAAGCCCTTTCCACAGCGGAGGGGGTTCCCTAAACCTTTTCCTTTATATAATACAACTTCCCTAAGTATGAACCAGTATTCAAAATACAATTTCTCTTTTATGAGCATTCATATTTTATAAAGTTTCATTATTTTTAAACATTATTAAAACTTTTCAAGCTTTTATATTATATATATTACACATATCAACTGCCCTTTCACAACTCAATAAACTTAAACAGTAAAGAACAACTACTTCATAGTTACATACACATAATTACATTCTATAAACTAGTTACAATCGATAGTGGTGTTACATGGTCAAATGGGGATCAGTGTTGGGGCCATTTATATAAATGGTATGCCATATAGTATTATGGGTAACTCTAAAATATTTGTGTTTGCTGATGACACTAGCTTGGTGGTAAAGGACGTTGTGTGCAACATTGGCTCGGTTTCAAATAGTGGAGTTCATCACAAGTTCACGGATTGTAGAAAATAAACTAACGCTAGATCAGAGTAAGACTCAGTTTTTACAGTTTCTCACACGCAATTGAACAAAACCCGACGTTCTAATTTCACAGAATGGGCATATGATTAGAGAAATTTAACAGTTCAAATTTCTTGGTGTTCAGATAGATAGTAAACTGTTGTAGAAAGCCCACATTTAGGATCTTGTTCAAGGACTTAATGCTGCCACTTTTACTATTCGAATGGTATCTGAAGTAAGTGAAAGTTTGACATGAGAATTAGTCTAGTTTGCTTATTTTCATTTGCTTCTGTCGTATGGTATTATATTTTCAGGCAACTCTTCCCATTCTAAAAGGATATATTTGGCACAGAAACGGGCAGTTCAGGCAATAAATGGTGTAAGTTCGTGAACCTCTTGTTGACACTTGTTAACTAGTCTGGGTATTTTGACATTGCCCTCTCAGTATATATACACTCCTGGAAATTGAAATAAGAACACCGTGAATTCATTGTCCCAGGAAGGGGAAACTTTATTGACACATTCCTGGGGTCAGATACATCACATGATCACACTGACAGAACCACAGGCACATAGACACAGGCAACAGAGCATGCACAATGTCGCCACTAGTACAGTGTATATCCACCTTTCGCAGCAATGCAGGCTGCTATTCTCCCATGGAGACGATCGTAGAGATGCTGGATGTAGTCCTGTGGAACGGCTTGCCATGCCATTTCCACCTGGCGCCTCAGTTGGACCAGCGTTCGTGCTGGACGTGCAGACCGCGTGAGACGACGCTTCATCCAGTCCCAAACATGCTCAATGGGGGACAGATCCGGAGATCTTGCTGGCCAGGGTAGTTGACTTACGCTTTCTAGAGCACGTTGGGTGGCACGGGATACATGCGGACGTGCATTGTCCTGTTGGTACAGCAAGTTCCCTTGCCGGTCTAGGAATGGTAGAACGATGGGTTCGATGACGGTTTGGATGTACCGTGCACTATTCAGTGTCCCCTCGACGATCACCAGTGGTGTACGGCCAGTGTAGGAGATCGCTCCCCACACCATGATGCCGGGTGTTGGCCCTGTGTGCCTCGGTCGTATGCAGTCCTGATTGTGGCGCTCACCTGCACGGCGCCAAACACGCATACGACCATCATTGGCACCAAGGCAGAAGCGACTCTCATCGCTGAAGACGACACGTCTCCATTCGTCCCTCCATTCACGCCTGTCGCGACACCACTGGAGGCGGGCTGCACGATGTTGGGGCGTGAGCAGAAGACGGCCTAACGGTGTGCGGGACCGTAGCCCAGCTTCATGGAGACGGTTGCGAATGGTCCTCGCCGATACCCCAGGAGCAACAGTGTCCCTAATTTGCTGGGAAGTGGCGGTGCGGTCCCCTACGGCACTGCGTAGGATCCTACGGTCTTGGCGTGCATCCGTGCGTCGCTGCGGTCCGGTCCCAGGTCGATGGGCACGTGCACCTTCCGCCGACCACTGGCGACAACATCGATGTACTGTGGAGACCTCACGCCCCACGTGTTGAGCAATTCGGCGGTACGTCCACCCGGCCTCCCGCATGCCCACTATACGCCCTCGCTCAAAGTCCGTCAACTGCACATACGGTTCACGTCCACGCTGTCGCGGCATGCTACCAGTGTTAAAGACTGCGATGGAGCTCCGTATGCCACGGCAAACTGGCTGACACTGACGGCGGCGGTGCACAAATGCTGCGCAGCTAGCGCCATTCGACGGCCAACACCGCGGTTCCTGGTGTGTCCGCTGTGCCGTGCGTGTGATCATTGCTTGTACAGCCCTCTCGCAGTGTCCAGAGCAAGTATGGTGGGTCTGACACACCGGTGTCAATGTGTTCTTTTTTCCATTTCCAGGAGTGTATATTGTTCACTGTCGTTTCTTGTTAACAATATCAGCTTATTCCCAAGAATGAGCAGCTTTCACTCAGTTAATACCCGGCAGAAACCCAGTCTGCATTTGGATCGCACCTCCTTAACTCTTGCACAGAAAGGTGTGCAGTATACTGCTGCATCCATTTTCAATAAACTACCACGAGAATTAAAAAAATCTTAGCAGTAGTCCACATGCTTTCAAATCGAAACTGAAGAGTTTCCTCATGGATAACTCCTTCTATTCTGTTGAGAAGTTCCTTGAAAAATTAAGCTGATTCTTATGTTATATTGTTGATTGCATTTACTTAAACTTACTGCTTGACTTTTTTTGAGTTCATAAACATTTTGTTTTATTTGCTATTAATTTTATGTTGTAATATCATGTACTGACACAGACCATGATCTTGGAGATTTGTTCCTCAATTTGGTCCTACAGAACTAGATGCGTAAATAAATATATAAATAAACAAATTCTGGGGTAGTTCCTTTGAAAAGGCATGGCTGAAATCCTTCCCCATCCTTCCCTAATCGTGTGGAACCGATGACCTTGCTGTTTGGTTCCCTCCCACACATCAACCAACCAACCAACCTACAGTCCCATCTTCGTCCTATCCGATTTTCGTATGTTTCCAAACTTTAAGGAACACTTTTAAGGACATCACTTTGATAGAGATGAAACAGTAGCTAGCAGAAGTGAGGTTGTGGCTCTATCAACAAAATCAAACATTCTACAGTAACAATATCAACAAAGTGGTCTCTTGTTGGGAGAAACATGTTTGTCCAAGGGTGACTATGATGAGAAATAAATATTTAGACATGAAGAAGAGAGTTGCAGAATGTAAATATCAAGAATAAAGATGTAGCATGTCAATAACGTTTCTTACATAGAAAACTTTAAGAGTTTTCACATTAAAAAATCAGAGACATTATTTTGCACCACACCCTCAGTAGTGAGATAATGACGGTTCTGAGCCATTTTGTATGCCCAGGTTGCATACATCAGAGGCAAGCATACACTCAGGGCAAATCTATTGTTCTGGTAATTGATTTATGACGTCCTGGGGATAATCTATCCTTCTGAGAAACCCCACCATCCCTCCTCCTCACCCTCCCCTTAACCTGTTGTTATGCTAATTGATTTATGACTTCCTGGGGATAATCCATCCTTCTGAGAAGCCCCCTCCCCATTATCACCCTCCCCTTCCTCATCCTCTCTCTCTGGGAAATCCCCAACCATACCCACAGCTCGTTGCCTCACCAATACAAGCACACTTTTGATATTAAATTAATAGACTAATTAATTAGATCGATAAATTAGCCAATGCCTCCCCCTCTGGAAGATGTCGCAGCCTTCCCCTTTGGTCCACCACAACCCCGTCCCCTCCCCCAACTGGAAACTGGTGGGAAAAAGACTCGTTCTGTGCTGGAGAGGAAGGATCTCATGACACAAAATTCAAATCAATGTCGACAATAATAACATACTGATTCATATACTTTATTAAATCAGTTTGCAGGAGACAGGGTTCCCCCTCTATGGTAGACCTCACATCAGCCCTCCTCCCCCCCACTTCCCATTAAGTAATAACAGTAAACACCAAGGAATGGAATGAAGTGTGGCGTATTAGCCACTGTTTGTGCTCACCCAGACATCTATCTGTCATCTGAGCACCTTGAGGATGCATCTGCTCACTAGAGAGGTTGGGTCCTTACTGAGGCTCCAGTTCTATGTGCCACTGCCAGGTGGCACCAGTGTTCTATTTGATTCCCACCCCTAAATTGCTCAGTCTGAGTAGAAATGGCAGACAGGAAGTGCTCACTATGGAGCATTTGTATGTTGAAAAAGTCTGGATCAATGTTACTGCAGTGTCTTAATATGTAGTGTCCTGTGAAGGTACTGTCATAATGTGTTCAACTGTGGAGATGTTGGTATCAGACAGAGAGGGGTTTAATAAATGTATTTCCCGTAAGCGTACCAACAAGGACTGCATCGATAGCCTTCTAAACAAGGAATGGAAGCAGGTGATAATGAATGAATGTGAGTGAACATGTTTCAGCAAATAACGGCTCTGCATCGGTATGGGCTGAAGATGCATTTTGCATCTCATAGAGACTATTCCCTGTGCTGGAGCAGTTCATGTTTTTTGAAATGGCCTGTCAGTTCACATTGCTGGAGACAATTTTGTACTATTCCACTACCCCAGAAGGAATAAGCAGAAGTATTCATCTTGGTGTATGGTACTCGTCTGAGCTAGTTCACAAAACTGCCACAGAGGGCACTCGAAATGGGCTTTTTCTCTCCCACCATTTCCCTCAGGAACCAATAGGAACACAGCATTCACCCCATCCCCCACCTGAAAATTGGTGGGGATGAATAGGAAGGTGGGAACAGGGAACACTACATCCAGTCATGTGGCTGTGACATTGCGCATATGTGACAGACATGCTTTCAGTTGCAGTTAGTCAGTGAAAGAACTGTGAATTATCAACAGCAGCCAAAATCGTCATCTTCCTCCATATCACAGAAGAAGTATGAATGTAAGTATTCCTTACATGTCTGCAGCTCTCTGTCAGGTTCATTTCTTTGCTCAACTTCATGTCTTTGTCTGTGGATGCTTATTGTTTCTTCTTTTTCTTAGTTCAGTGGCCTTCAGTGTGTCTGGACCAGCAACAACCTCCAGCATGTTTGGACCAGCAGCAGCCACTATCAGCTTGCCGGAACATGCAGCATCCACTGATGTGTTGGGGCCAACAGCAACAGCAGCACCATGGTATTCTGTATCGCACCTTACCAGCATGTTTGAGCAGGACAACGAGCTGCTGTTATCCTGTCTGCTCATTGATTTGTTTAATGAAGAAACACAGCCAGTCCCCAACTCTTAGAAGAACTGAGCTGGGGGTCCTAAACCATACAGTGCTGGTCAGTACTGGTCTCTGACATATGCGCCATCCCATAACATTCCAGTGTTATTGCAAGGTATTGCAGGGTATTGCTGTAGTTCATGAGAAGCTGTTGATTCCTCCCAATGGTCTACTGCTTGTCACTTCAACTTATAATTTAACAGCTAGCGGTTCAAAGCTCTTAAATATTGGTATAGAAGCATCAGTGGATGGTGACTGGCATTTTGTGTTAAGATTGAAAATGCATCAAGAAGTGTGCAGTTTATGGAGTTCGAATGGGATGAACTGTGTAATGTAGAACCCTGCATCAACCAAGAGATGACCACTGAGTATTCTCAATCACCTGACATTTACTGTGCTGGTTTGATGCTAGCTATGATGTCATTGTGCAATTAGGGTGTGATCTGGTCTCCATTTATCTGCAACACTCCACCTTTACAAATTCATCCTGCCTAAGGATCGTGTCATCCTTTGTGCTGGAAAGACTGAACTGCGGACTGTAGTGTGTTCAGACTGTTATAAAGACATTGAAAACTATCTCTGTATGTATAGCGTGCATGCAGATGATTAAGAACACTGCATCAATACAATGTCAAAAGAAGACACTAAAGGAACATGCATCAGTCTGAGAGAAGTACATGGTGAATCCTATGCATACAAGGAACCTTTATTTGAAAAATACTGTACGGTTGTGAAGATTGAACCAGTGAATTCTTACTGGTGTATACCACTGCTGATATGTAAATAAAAAAAATATAATCGCAAATCCTTGTTGTTTTTTTATTTAACCATCCCATTGTTATATAATATATGGTGTAGCCATTGAAGCTCAGTCAGTAAGAAGATTGTGCTATAGTGGCTACAAATTTTCGTATTTCGTTGTTATTACCAGTGTTCATTTTTCTATAGAAGCCCATTGCACACCAAAGCCTGATGTAGTCGGTATCATGGCAGAGTGGGGGAAGCATGAGGACTTTGTTGTAAGTGACTATAGCCCACTTCATGTAGGATGGCGCTTCCGCACGTAGAGGCAGAGCGACAGAGAAGTGTGGAGGGGATGAGGTTTGCGCATGCATGGCGGCAGAGAGCGGGCAAACGAAGTCCATGTTGCTGAATTGTGTTGCTGCGGACAACAGTAAGGTTCATTTGCCTTCGGTATATCGTATTATACGTTCAAATCTATGAGGGAATAATACATTTTAAAACCGATTTCGATCATTCGTCTACATGAGAGAAATCTTATTTGTGAGTCTTGAGGTTGTGTCCACTGCTCCACAGCAATTCTCTGTGTGTCGTCGGAAGACGAGAACAGCTGATACAGCTTTGTGAAGATGTCAAGCAAAATTTTTCTCAAAACGACGATTATCTGACGACAAGATCATCGAAACTAGGTGCTATAATTGCCATTGATTGCGATTTGGACTATAAGTAAAAATGTAATACATAACAAAATAAACTTCAAACTCAAATCGAAATCATTATATTTGTTTGACAACTGTTTCTACTCCATATAATTTTTAAATGTGTGTAATGCGCGTATGCTGGTTTGTTTCACTGCAGTTCAATGTAAGTCATTATGCATAAAAAGAGTTACTGGTAGCAAACACTAGTGCAAAAGACCATAGTAAAAGCTGTCAGTATGTTATCATATTTTTCTGTGTCACCAGGCGTTACGAGTTTAAACTAACTCGTTCGATATTACCGTGTTAGAATGCTTTTATGACCTATTGAACTAGCTAACAATTAACCATCTTCTGTGAATAACTCGACGGAATGCTGACCAATATCGTAGAAAACCACAGATATCTCGACAGGTAACCCTCCCTTTGATTTTAAGGCATTTTCTAATTCGAGTCATGAAAATGACAGAGGTTTACATGTCGAAATACTGTAGTTTTCGACGAATTTATGCAGCCGCATTCTCAAGAGTGATACAATAGGCTGGGAAAAGCTTAACTCCTCCTTGGGAAACGCGTTGAACATTGTAGTCTGAATTCTTCACAGGCTGCATATTTCTAATCAATAAAAGCTTGGAAGTTCTCGTGTACAGCGTATGCAGTTGATATGTTGACAAATAAGTATTTAAACTACGAGTCTCTAAAACCAAGAACGGTCATTACTTTGCTTTGTTTCAAAGTCTACATCGAAATACCATCTGCTGTCTGGGTCCATGTCCGTGCCATCTGATTATAAATTTAGGATGGTACGTTCAAGGCTTTTATCCATCTTCATCTCCCTGTGGAAGTCTTATTTCCGAAAATTTTCAGTGTCACATACACAGTGTGCCCACGCTGTCTATTGCTTCATGCACAAGCCTTTTAGTGTCTGTTATCTTTAACGTTTTGTTTTTTTGTCCCACGTAACTCGTAACTTGTGCGCAAATTAATTCTATCGGATTATACTGCAGTAATATGTGGGTAAACGCAAAACTGTGTGACTACATTCATATGCAAAAAAAATCAAATTTGTACTTTCTGTCGCGTGACTTTTGTAAATTAATTTGCTGCAGGAGTTCAGCACGAGTGTGGCTTATCTTGTCCGGAATATTTTTATTTTTCAGCCAGAGCACAATATCCACTTTCATGGTGCTCGTACTTGGTTATTTCCCTGTAACAGCTGAATAATAACTGGCATGGTAATTACATTGACCGACTTCGAAGAAGTATCGCAAGAATTGTTCAGTGAATCACTTCTTGAAAGTGACAGCGTTCATTTCCGAATGGTAGTTACTTCTGTTTTTCTTACACCTAAATAAAAGCTTACTCTCAGGAGCCATATCAGAAGAAGAGCCAGCACGCAGAATAAGTATCTGTGAACCTTTCCGTAAGGGAACTTTAAAACCACCAGTGTCATCACTCATTTTCCAGCAGGTATACATGGAATGATTCTGATTCACTCATGTTTTCCCAAGGTAACACACGGTAGAACTACCCCCTCCTCTTGTATCGTTCATCTTTATAACGGACGTGGTTCGTGCTTCTTCTATGTCACATCTTTCAATTAAAAACTCACTTTTAACATATTTGAAATCAATGTATTTTAAAATTATTTGCCTTGACGAAGCGCTGCTTTTGAAGTCAGGTTACTCAGCCATAATTGTAACAAGTTTTTGCGATGTTGAGTATTCCCTTCTTATTTACATTTCAAACAGGGAACGTTTTAAAACGTTGCCAAACCATCTATTTGTGTTACAGGTTTCTTTCAGGCGACACGAAAACAAATTTCCCTGAGGTTTCTACAACTCTGGCACTTCTGTTTACTATTCTCTGTACAGTTCTCTGCCGACACGTGATTCTGCAGTTCGTTCTTGAGTTTTCAAAATGTCAAAAATAGAAGCATCGCTTCTAGATTCACATTTGAAGAAGTTATAAATGCGGGACATAAACCTCCTCGACTACTTGTGAAGCATCTACATTACATCTGCGTCTACGTGATTACTCAGCAATTCACAATCAAGTGCCTGCCAGAGCGTTCGTAGAACCACCTTCAAGCCATTTCTCTACCGTTCCCCTCTCTAACAGCGCTCGGAAATACGAAGGCGTTAATCTTCCCGTACGAGCACTAATTTCTCTTATTTTATTATGGTGATCAATCCTCCCTATGTAGGTGGGCTTCAACAAACTATTTTCACATGCTGAAGAGAAAGTTGGCGACTGAAATTTCATGAGAAAATCCTACCACCACGAAAAACGCCTTTGCTTTGATGATTGCCAACCCAATTCGTGTATCATATCGTGCCAGTCTCTCCCCTGTTTCGCGAAAAATACAAAATCAGCTGCCCTTCTTTGAACTTTTTCGATCAATCCTATCTGCTGTGGATCCCACACCTGACATAAATACTCCAGAAGAGGGCGGAAAAGCATAGTGTAAGTAGTCTCCTTAGTAGACCTGTTGCATTTTCTAAGTGTTCTACTAATAAATCGTAGTCTTTGGTTTGCTTTCTACACAACGTTATCCATGTGACAGCTGCATTTTAATTTATTCGTAATTGTAATCCCTAAGTATTTAGTTGAATTTATAGCCTTTAGAATCTTGTGATTTATCCTGTAAACCGAATTTAGCAGATTCCTTTTAGTACTCATGTGGATGACTTCAGACTTTTCTTTGTTTGGAGTCAATTGCCAGTTTTCTCACCACACAGATATCTTTTATAAGTCGTTTTCTAATTTGTTTTAATCTCTGATGACTTTATAAACACAGAATCATCTGCAAACAGTCTAAGAGGGCTGCTCAGATTGCTTCCTACATCGTTTATTAAATCAGGAACAGAGGATCCCCTATAACACTTCCTCACAAACGCCAGATATCACTTCTGTTTTACTCGATTTTCCGTCGATTACTAAATACAGTGATATCTTTCTGACAGGAAATCATGAATGCAGTCGCACAACTGGATTGTCGCAAAATATGGCAACAGCGCAACATGTGGGAGAGAGATTCTCGCAGTCTAGTTTATAATTCGCGGCTAGCCTCTCGGAAAGAGAAAGAATCTTATTGGCTGCTAGCAGTTAATGGTGGGGGATGCGCAGAACAGATAAAAATAGGGCCGCCTTCCAACATGACGGAAACTATAGTTCTGTGATGATGCGTAAGAAGACCAGAAGAAGAAGAGGAAGAAGAAGAATGGGATACTCCTACCCAATAATATACGACTGATAACTGTAGGTCCATCCAACTGCGAGGAGACAAATGTTATCATGTCACTACTAAAACATATGGATGGAGTCCATTTTGAGTATTTATGTGTATTTTTAAAAACGCTCTTTCAACCCAAGTACCAGCTGCTGCAAAAGATGCTGCAGGGTGTTGATAGTGTAACACATACGACATTCAGTCAAAGCAATCTAATCCCCCCACCAGAAAAAGTAAAGCACAACTCAGTGTTCGTATTTGACAATGTTGGTGTGGAAAAGAAGAATCAAATTCTAAGATATTTCTGTTTTGGCAGTCATATGCGTGTTGATGTATTTTATTCGGGTCATATTCCAGAATCCCTAAACACTTGGTGAGGAATAATGCAAATATTATTATAGTTTTCAAACAAGACAATTGGAACTTAAAACACATTTACCAAGTGCATGTAGGAACTGATATATCATTCAATGACTTTGTCAATTCCTGGAATCACACACAGGCCAGGTTTCTTGTTATTGATAAGATGCGAAAGCTGAATGATAGTAGGTATAGACGGAACTCCCAGGAGTTTCTACATATAGAGCTATGAAAAGAGTGATGAGCATGGAGGAGGTACGTGTGCATAGACAGGGAATGCGTCTGTCGAACGTAAAGGTAAGTTACTAGAGACACATGCTCACACTATTCTGAGACTGATCAATGAATTAGATGTCAGGACTAAGGAACTAGAGATGTACACCCTGTTCATTCTGAGGAAGAAAGTAGATGACTTAGTTGTAAAGGTTGATGGAATTGAAAAGAAAGTGCATGACTTAACTGTAAAGGCTGAGCGAAATGTATATAAGATACAGTCTGTGAAGCAGTCCACTTAGTATATAAGAAGATTTTGACTAAGCATAAGGCCGAGCGGTTCTAGGAGCTACAGTCTGGAACCGCGCGACCGCTGCGGTCGCAGGTTCGAATCCTGCCTCGGGCATGGATGTGTGTGACGTCCTTAGGTTAGTTAGGTTTAAGTAGTTCTAAGTTCTAGGGGACTGATGACCTCAGCAGTTAAGTCCCATAGTGCTCAGAGCCATTTGAACCGTTTTGAACGAAGCAGAAGAACATCGTTGCATGGAAAGCCGTTCGAGAGAAGTTATAGCTGCTAAGGTTAAGACATTTGGATCGAGAGCAGGCACTGAGAGAAACTTTTAAACCAGTTACTGAATCTCTCGATGAACTCTCAGCGAATTCGGTGTCAGTGGCGAAAAACCACAAATGGTTGGCATGCAGCCTATAAGTTTAAATGAAAAAACAATGCAGAGATAGGATAGGGAATTTCACAGAATACCAGGTCTATGAATCTCATTTTCCTAAAACCCTTAAAAAACAGTAAAATTTTCACCCAAAGGTCTGGAGATGAAAGATGAGATACTACAACTGACCGCTGTACACAGGAAAACAGGAAACCAATGATATGCGAAATACAGACAGATTTTCAGACCAGTATTATTAGATGGTCAGTACAGCAGTGGTGATAGTATTGACATCCAGCATATAAGAGAGTCAGCACTCAGCCTCCTCAGTATATATACTATGACGACCCAAATGCGATAACAAGCTGACTATGACCGCTCATAGCATCAGCTGCTGTGGGCAATGCCACTCATTCGAATGAGGTTGTCTCAGTAATTTCAGAGATTAGAGAGAGAGGTATAATCGAATAAGTATGAGTACAGTAGTTTCAGAACTGCACAAACCAGCATGCACAACATACCCACTTAGGCACGTTATGATTAGACGTTTGGATGACTTATGGCAGGCTGATCTTGTGGATATGAGAGAATACTCACATGAGAATAATGGATTCAGATATGAACCATGAACCGTGGACCTTGCCGTTGGTGGGGAGGCTTGCGTGCCTCAGCGATACAGATAGCCGTACCGTAGGTACAACCACAACGGAGGGGTATCTGTTGAGAGGCCAGACAAACGTGTGGTTCCTGAAGAGAGGCAGCAGCCTTTTCAGTAGTTGCAGGGGCAACAGTCTGGATGATTGACTGATCTGGCCTTGTAACAATAACCAAAACGGCCTTGCTGTGCTGGTACTGCGAACGGCTGAAAGCAAGGGGAAACTACGGCCGTAATTTTTCCCGAGGGCATGCAGCTTTACTGTATGATTAAATGATGATGGCGTCTTCTTGGGTAAAATATTCCGGAGGTAAAATAGTCCCCCATTCGGATCTCCGGGCGGGGACTACTCAAGAGGATGTCGTTATCAGGAGTACTAAGCAGATTCAGAAGGATGTAGGTTGCAGTAGGTACTGGGAGATGAAGAAGCTTGCACAGTATAGAGTAGCATGGAGAGCTGCATCAAACCAGTCTCAGGACTGAAGACAACAACAACAACAACAACATATGTTTAATGGATATTTATACATACTCCAAATTTGCCTGGGCATTACCTGTTAAAACAAAAATGGGGAGAGGTGAGATCAGCAGAAGGCCTGCTGTGTACCTATGTTGCAAGAAAGTCAATGACACTCTTGCCAGAGTTTCTCTGCACGCTTTGGCTTGAGTCACCCCTCTTCCCAAACTATACCTCTCAGTCGTTCTGACATATTACAACTCTTGAGCTTTGTGGGCTGTAACAGTTGTCATTAGTTTTAGGGTGGAGCCTCCTCATGGAACTAGTTGCTCCAGACACAGTGGCAAATCGGAGTGCGCATCACGCAAACTAATAGAGTATGTGAGATCTGCCTCCACCACATACCCCACATGAGAATCAGCCGCCACAACCTAGATTTTTCGACCTAATCTCTTGCATTCAGGTTTAGACAGCCATAAAAATTCCCCAATCAGCACTGACTGTTGCATGGCGTGTCCATACAAGTTGTTAACATCCAAGTACATGATGTAACTCGAATCGAGGGATGCATTGAACATCTCACCCATAAGAAGGTTATTTGCCTTAGCATACCTATGGACACACTGACAAAGTCCATCACAGATCCCTCATTCAATGAAAAGAAGTATACCAGCATCGGTCAATAGCTCCATACTGCACTTTGTTTTCTTGAGCATAGCATCCCAGGACAACCCAGATGGCATGTAATACAAGGCAGGATCCAGGGAATATGAGGTCATACATAGACTCCAGAATTTCTCAAAAACATTCGTAGGCAAGTGCACAGCTCTGTCCATGCAAAGCTGTTCATACTCTCCTGAAGTTGAGATGTTGAATTCCCAACAGACATTCACAACATGCTCATACTCTGCATCCATTATGACATCATCAATAAGGTTGCGGGAGAATGCAGTTATGTCAGGTAGCCTAGTTTCGTTGAGTTATCCCATACTATCCAGATAATCATATGGGAAAACCCGCTTCCCAGTCACAAGGTGAAACTTTTCCTTATCGGGAAATGCAACTCAAGTGATATGCATATCCTCCCTAGGTAGAGGTTCCACAAGTTTCTGAAGTGGTGTCTGTTGTGACTAGGAATCCTGTATACTCGGTTCGCTAGACAAACAAACAACTCATATTAATGAGTTTTATTATAACAATACAAATACAAATACTTAACTCTGATCTGAGAAATCTTGCAATCCTTTATACACAATCATCCACAAGTGCAATTACACAGATACGTCGCAAGCAAAGGGCGGCATACAAAAAATCACTCTTCTTCAGAATAGATGAACACAAGTAACACTTCTGGTCCTAGCGACCATTAATAACAAAAGTCTGTCAAATGTACTGCAGTGACTGCTGTCCTCTAGCTATGGTACGTAGAGATTGCTAATGAAGGGCTACGATGTGTCAGTTAATGAAGTGGCTAACGTTGAAGCTGCTATCGAAGAGGCCTGGGTGTGCCACCAGTCGGGCGCGGGATTAAGTCGTCTTTATCTAGGGGCTGCTGCAGTCGCGTTGTCATCCTGGAGGGTGGTCGGTCAGTGTGCAATTGGCTGACCTCTTGTTACAACCTTCTTTTCTCTGCCGCTTCCGACTGGCGTACCCCCCCCCCCCCTCTCAAAGCAATGGACCGTCATCGTATATGGAGCAGGGCCACAAAGGGAGGAGGGGGGGGGGGGGAAGGAACGTGGACAATCTTATGGACCTAAAGCTGTGCCTACAGGGGACGTGAGACTTCCAGTTGTACCCCACAATCCGGCCTTTGCTCTGGTGGAAACGTCCCCCAGAAAACGCCCAGAAGGGTATGTGTCCACCTCCTGAGGCCCATACCAAGATATAGAAGGCGTCGACCGCTGCGGCTCCAGTTTATACGGTAGGACAAGAGGAGGCGTAGGAGGCGAAGGCTCCGTCTCCATGGGGTTGTCCCACAGTCTTGTGATGACACCCTCTTTTTTTTCCCCTCTGGCGGCTGCTGTGGTCGCGCTGTCCTCGGCATCCGTGAATCTGGGGGAAGAAATACAGAAGGATCACCGTGCACCTGACTGTGGCGAATTTGATTGTGATGTCGGCGCTGCAATCTGTCTGGGTCTGAAATGAGATACATGGTTCAAATGACTCTGAGCACTATGGGACTTGACATCTGAGGTCATCAGTCCCCTAGAACTTAGAATTACGTAAACCTAACTAACCTAAGGACATCACACACATCCATGCCCGAGGCAGGATTCGAACCTGAGACCGTAACGGTCGCGCGGTTCCAGACTGAAGCGCCTAGAACCGCTCGGCCACAACGGCCGGCTGAGATACATGCATGCGCCAAGTCGACGAAGGATCTCGCTTCACGCCCACCGTTTGTTACTGCTAAAAACCCTGAAAAAAAAACACAATATTATGCCGCGCGAAGCGATACTTGCGGCCTTCCTTCAGCGCCGGACGCAGAGGAGGGTAGAGGAGGTTCAAAATGGCTCTGAGCACTATGGGACTTAACTGCTGTGGTCATCAGTCCCCTAGAACTTAGAACTACTTAAACCTAACTAACCTAAGGACATCACACACATCCATGCCCGAGGCAGGATTCGAACCTGCGACCGTAGCAGTCTCGCGGTTCCGGACTGAGCGCCTAGAACCGCTAGACCACCGCGGCCGGCGGTAGAGGAGGTGGAGCAGTGTTCGTTGGCGGCGGCCGTGAAGGTGTTCCGCCAGCGATAGTCCATCTCGTGGATGCGAACGATAAGAGGTGAGAAACAGTTGCAATGCTTGATCCCTGGTGTGTGCGGTGCGAAGACTGGCTACCTGCTGCTTGAATGTTCTGACAAAACGTTATTCATCGCCGTCTGACTGTGGATGGAATGTATGCCATTGGGTTCACAGGTTGTTTCAAATTCATTTGACGTGAAATGAGGGCCGTTATCCGACACTATGACTTCAGGCAAACCTTCGAGGCAAAAAATAGAGGACAACGCCTGAACTTTGCTGCGTGACATTGTCGAGTTCATTGGCACAGCGAAAGGAAACTTGCTGTAAGAGTCTGCCACAATCAACAAACGAATGTTCCAAATAGGTCCCACAAAGTCTATGTGCACACGTTGCCATGGTGATTGCGACTTAGGCCAAGCAGTGAATTTTTGTGGCGGAGAGGACTGATTTTCCGCACTTGTTTGACACTGTGACGTCATCTGTTCTATTTGTGTGTCCATACCCTGCCAAGTACAGTGTCAACGCGATAACTGTTTCGTACGAACAATCTCCCAGTGTCTTTGGTGAAGTAACTGCAACACTTCTTTTTGCAAAGCTTTGGGGATCAACACACGTGACTGTCCCTTGCCATTTTGAACAAGAATCACACATTACTGAATAGCAAGGCTAGGTGGTAGCTTTAAATCGGCCGCGGTCCATTAGTACATGTCGGACCCGCGTGTCGCCACTGTCAGTAATTGCAGACCGAGCGCCACCACACGGCAGGTCTAGAAAGACGTACTAGCACTCGCCCTGTTGTACGACGACTTTGCTAGCGACTACACTGACGAAGCCTTTCTCTCATTTGCCGAGAGACAGTTAGAATAGCCTTCAGCTAAGTCCATGACTACGACCTAGCAAGGCGCCATTAACCATATCTGGAGAGAGTCTCACTTGTATAATCAAGAATACTGTAACAAATGATGGATTAAAAGTTAAGTATCACATCAGCTACGTACTTTTCTTTATAACATTAATTACGTATCCTGTTCCAGAATTCACGCCAGTCGGCGTGAGTTGACGCGTGCCCTTTCGGTATCTCCGCCTTGTGTCTAGACTGTCTTGTCTAGACACAACATACGCCAACGTGCAAAGTATCTGCGCACTACAGAGTCCCTTATGCTATGCAATGAGAGAGGCCAAGATGTGCGAATGTATTTTAGCAAAACGTTCAAATCTGAATCAGCTTCCGTGGTCTGTGCAACTTTCCTGTAGTTCAGAGGAAAGGATTGAAGCAATTCCGAATCTTGTACATCGATGTGACAACAAGATGCAGCAGAAGCGTCAAAGCTTGTGTCAGGGCCAATCGGAAGACGTGAAACTGCTTCCGTATTACCATTTTGAGCCGTCGGACGATACCCAATCTCGTACTGGTACTGAGACATCATCAAAGCCTTTCGCTGCAATTTTTGGGCAATTCGTACAGGAACTGGCTTCATTGGATGAAACAAGGACTGCAATGGCTTGTGATCCGTTAGTAAGTAGAATTTTCTGCTATACAAATAGTGGTGGAATTTGGTGACACCATACACAACAGCCAATGCCTCTTTCTCTATTTGTGAACAGTTACACTGAGCTTTCGACAACACTTTTGATGCAAAAGCAATAAGCTTGTCTTTATCACCAGATCTGTGCGAAAGCGTTGTGCCGATCCCGTAAGAGGAAGCGTCAACGTGCAACACGACTGGTTTGTCAGGATCAAAGTGAACCAAGCATCGATCACTGAGCAATGCATCTTTAGGAGTTTGAAAAGCTTCTTCGCACTCATCTGTGCAAACAAAGGGACTTTCTTGCGACTCAAGCGAAGCAGTGGAGCTGCGATTTGTGCAGTATTCGGTATGAACCGAATATAATAGTTCATTTCCCATAAGACTGAGTGCAATTCTATGACATTGCGAGGAACTGGCAGGTCACAAATGTGACTGAAGAGGATGTACACCTTGACTGTTTATGAAATGACCAAGATAGTGCAATTCAGGTTTAAGAAAATCACACTTGTAAAGTCTACACTTTAGTCCTGCATCAGATAACACACGAAACAAAGCACACAAATTTGCAATGTGTTCTTAAGGTGTACGACCTTCTATGACGTTTGAACAATTTGATACTTTAGCAATCAGCTGTTGCAAAATTTTCTTTTTCGATTGTAATCAAGACTTTAACAGAAGTGGTTAAGATAACGTTACTCAGAACACTGGGAGGAGTTGTCGTCTAAATAACAACAGATTTATTCATTCTTAAACTCACAAGACAAAAATAGGGCTACAGAAACGTCACACAAACATTTTATTTGACAAACGCTTTCACTAATATGTGGTCTATGGTGAATAAAATTATTAGGTGGGGATCATCACACGACACTAACCAGAACTAATCGCTTTACCTGACTTTCATTCATGTGAATCCGTGGTATGGCCCAAAAACTACGCTACTATCAAGCCTCTATACTCTACTGTTCCATAAAGAAAAATATGGTTTCAAAGAATAGGGTGCTGAGAAGCAAATATTGGAGCCGTACGCCGTAGCAGCCAATACTTTACCCTACTGCTGGTCAGGGCGGGACACCACGATGCGCTCGGAGACTGGAGTCATGGAAGGCACCAATATGTTATTAATGGCGCGCGCCCGAAAAATGCAAGTACGCGGTCTCGCGTTCGGCTAATTCGGAACACAGGTACTTCCTTATGAGCCTCTGAAACCCCGGTGGATTCCAGTGTGCAGGTGAGCCGTTTGCTGGTCTGCCAGACCAATTTGACTCCGTGCCACGACTATGTTAGACGGAATATGTCAAATGTTTAGACGGCCGACTCAAAACAAATAAGTACACCCACGCATCACTCGTTGTGTGCGTGATGCTAGAAGCAGTAGCTCTGATGGCTCAGATGGTGAGTGGCACAGGCTCTAAGTGGCACACTAACAAAGGGCACAAGTCTCACTGTTTAGGTAAAGACCTGCAGTTATCTACTAGTAGCAGCACAAGAGTGTCCTTTGCGCTTTCTCTCAGCTTTCCTCGCCAGCTCGGTAACCTAGCACATATACATCTTAGACTACTCCCACTTTAGCCCAAGCCAATCACGAGCTGGACCGTGGCACTCGAAGCTGGGAGACCGCCCCTTGCTCTGCACACATAAATTTGACCAATCAGTGACTTTAAAAATTAATTGGGAGAAAAAGAAAAAAGATTCAGCTTTGCGGCCTCTTTCCCACGTGTTTACACCGTGTCTTTTGCTAACAGCATGACCTGGATGGAACCACAGCCCTCCATAATAAGATTGTTATCTCCCCTGTTGCGTCCATTTCGAACTTTCCAAAGAACAGCCATAAACTCCCTAAAAGCCTCGTGCCTTCACAAATATGTTTTGTAGCAGAGTCTGGACGTCTGGGCGCCACTGACCTGTCCCACGGAAATTTGCAGAAACACACAGTCGTCTCATTGGCTTCCTGCCTAACAATTTTAAATAAGAGGTGGAGCCCCTCCACGCCCACACCGGCATGATGGCCAACACAAAAGGTCTACTGCCATCCCTGCATAAGGGTTAGTATTCACTAAAGTGAGGTGTCGCAGGATGTGGGTACTGCGATGTTTGCGTACGTCTGGTTAGGATTAACCATTAATACCCGCTCATCTGGAGATAGATTGGTCGAAATCTGACGAAGGGTAGCGGTTTGAAGGGCAGAGGAAAAAAAGTGCCAAGGCAAGAGCCAAGGGAAAAAAAACCTCTGCGAAAGTTAGGTCGGGCGGCAAGAGCAGTAGCGGTTGTCTTGCTGCCTGCGATAGGTTGTGTAAGGATAGGCTTTGTTAGTAGTGGGTATCATGCATGTCGATACCTAAACGTTGTGCGTTTGTGCTGCTCGGTGGCTGGCGCTGGGTGCTGGTACAGAGTCCTCGTTCAGCGTCAGCAACCTGCAACAGTTAGGTTTGTTATCGATCTTGTGTCCGATAGGTCATATACCGGAGGCACAGTGTGAGGGAATGTTGGCAGATTGTTTGTGCGTCTGTGGGCGAGCTCGTCGGTGTCCCTGCTGTGGCCTGTTGGTCGGCTCTGATAGCAGCCGGTAGTTGCCAGTCAGCGTTGCTGATATGCAGGGGCTTGCCGACGTTTGTCGCTGTTTGCGTATGTTAGTTTACCATAGATGGCTATGCCCTAGCTAGCAGTGTCTTTGGTCGCTTGTGCTTCCACCTGTGGTTGTGATTCTGCCTAACAAGGGCCCATCCTCTGCTTTATTGCCAGGCGTCAATGCTCTGCAGCTTGAGGAACTATACCAGCAGCCCAACATAGAAGGAACTGTCAAAGCCAAACGAATGCAGTGGGCCGGCCATGTCGCCCGCATGGAGGATCACAGATGGCCTCGGAAGCTCCTGGAATTCACACCTACAGGAAAGAGACCGCGAGGGAGACCCAAGAAGCGCTGGAGGGATGGACTCCATGAAGATTTAAACCAAGTGTCAAGAGACATGAATGGATGGCGGATAGCACCAATGGACAGAATACAGTGGAGGAGGAAACGTAGATGCGTGCGGTCCACCGGGCCTGATCACGTATTAGTAGTGTAGTAGTATCAATGCTCTGCCCATAGCGGCGGCGACTCCTTGGCGCTAGTCAGCCTACCTGGACGCGGCTGCTGACCGACCGGCACCATCCAACGTGTCTGCACAATGAGACCAAGGGGCTGGACAGTCCGCAAATGTTTTCATCCAAGTTCCGCCGAAAAACGCTACCCTTGGCCCTCAGCCGCCATACGCTTTTACTGCATTCGTTTAAATTGGCACCCTCTTGCTTTGAAAATAGGTAAAGCTTACCGCTATTCCTTCACTAGAGCACACGAGCAAGAGCGTTAACTACTGCCAACCATTTCATCATATGAATGAAGTCAGATCGTATCCAGGTATACACTCCTGGAAATGGAAAAAAGACCCACCATACTTGCTCCGGACACTGCGAGAGGGCTGTACAAGCAATGATCACACGCACGGCACAGCGGACACACCAGGAACCGCGGTGTTGGCCGTCGAATGGCGCTAGCTGCGCAGCATTTGTGCACCGCCGCCGTCAGTGTCAGCCAGTTTGCCGTGGCATACGGAGCTCCATCGCAGTCTTTAACACTGGTAGCATGCCGCGACAGCGTGGACGTGAACCGTATGTGCAGTTGACGGACTTTGAGCGAGGGCGTATAGTGGGCATGCGGGAGGCCGGGTGGACGTACCGCCGAATTGCTCAACACGTGGGGCGTGAGGTCTCCACAGTACATCGATGTTGTCGCCAGTGGTCGGCGGAAGGTGCACGTGCCCGTCGACCTGGGACCGGACCGCAGCGACGCACGGATGCACGCCAAGACCGTAGGATCCTACGCAGTGCCGTAGGGGACCGCACCGCCACTTCCCAGCAAATTAGGGACACTGTTGCTCCTGGGGTATCGGCGAGGACCATTCGCAACCGTCTCCATGAAGCTGGGCTACGGTCCCGCACACCGTTAGGCCGTCTTCCGCTCACGCCCCAACATCGTGCAGCCCGCCTCCAGTGGTGTCGCGACAGGCGTGAATGGAGGGACGAATGGAGACGTGTCGTCTTCAGCGATGAGAGTCGCTTCTGCCTTGGTGCCAATGATGGTCGTATGCGCGTTTGGCGCCGTGCAGGTGAGCGCCACAATCAGGACTGCATACGACCGAGGCACACAGGGCCAACGCCCGGCATCATGGTGTGGGGAGCGATCTCCTACACTGGCTGTACACCACTGGTGATCGTCGAGGGGACACTGAATAGTGCACGGTACATCCAAACCGTCATCGAACCCATCGTTCTACCATTCCTAGACCGGCAAGGGAACTTGCTGTTCCAACAGGACAATGCACGTCCGCATGTATCCCGTGCCACCCAACGTGCTCTAGAAGGTGTAAGTCAACTACCCTGGCCAGAAAGATCTCCGGATCTGTCGCCCATTGAGCATGTTTGGGACTGGATGAAGCGTCGTCTCACGCGGTCTGCACGTCCAGCACGAACGCTGGTCCAACTGAGGCGCCAGGTGGAAATGGCATGGCAAGCCGTTCCACAGGACTACATCCAGCATCTCTACGATCGTCTCCATAGGAGAATAGCAGCCTGCATTAGAAGTGAGAGTGCCCTGCAATCTCTCACTGTCCCAAATACCGTTGGAAAATGGCGGATGTGGAAGCACTGCCAGAAGGCAAATACAAATATTTAAGAAACCCAAATGAGTGTTCACAACACAAACGGTTTGAGATTCTTGATATAGTGGCGTTTGAAGATATGTGTCATGCAAATCAATTTTTGAAAAATAGCGACCAGCGCCTAATCTGTCCATGAGATCGTCTGGGAGTGGCAATGGATAAGTATCAATCACAGTTTGTAGGTTGACTGTAGACATAAAGTCAACACAGAGGCAAATTCAGTCTGAAGGTTCTACATCTACATCTACATGGTTACTCTACAATTCACACTTAAGTGCCTGGAAGAGGGTTCATCGAACCATTTTCACACTACTTCACTACCATTCCACTCTCGAATGGCTCGTGGGAAAAAGGAACACCTACATCTTTCTGTTCGAGCTCTGATTTCTCTTATTTTACTATCATGATCATTTCTCAACAAAATATTTTCGCATTCGGAAGAGAAAGTTGGTGATTAAAATTTCGTAAATAGATCTCGCCGCAAAGAAAACCGCCTTTGTTTCAGTGACTGTCACCCCAACTCGCCAGACATTCGCAGAACCCGTTTATTCTGAATCCGGGGAACTACGACCACAACCATAGATGGAAACATAAAAGACCAAAAGACATACTTGCAAGGACATAACATCTATGGCCAAGCATACGCAAACATAACGGCACAGGCGAGCCCCTGTTGATCAGACGCATTTACTGGATATCCAGCTGAAATACACTGCCGAATAACTGGCACCACACAGGGAAGCCGTACCGTACACTGCATGCAAACAAGCTCCACACATCCCCCACACAGTGAGATGATCTATGGCCGATCTCCCACTACTGTATAACGATCTTGATTGTTCCAGGAATGTAGCAGCTGCAGCAACTGGGACGCATCGCCTTCGCTTGTCACGGTAATGATGCATGATACCTATACTAACAAATCCAACCTTGCATGAGCTATCGCAGCTAGTAAGCCACTACTGCTCTTACTACCCATCCCACTGTCGCAGAGGTTTTTTTCCCACGGCACGAGCCATGGTACTTTTTTCCCTCTGCTCTTCAAATGGCTACCCTCACTCGCGTTTCGTCCACTATCTATCACCTGATGGACCGTGTTAATGCGTAGCCTTACCCAGACGCACGGACAACATCACAGCCCAGCATCCTGTGATCCACCTTCTAGATAACTAACATGTTTACGGAGGTGACAGTAGAACTTTTGGTTTGGTCACCACGTTGGTGCGGGCGTGGAGGGGCCCCATCTCTATTTATTTATACCCCAACTCGCGTATCATATCAGTGACACTCTCATCCCTATTTGCGTGATAGCACGAAACGAGCTGCCATTCTTTGAACTTTTTCGATGTCCCCCGTGAATCTTACCTGGTAAGGAAGGATCCCACATCGCACAGCAATATTCCAACAGAGGACGGACAAGTGTAATGTAGGCTGTTTCTTTAGTGGGTTTGTCGCATTTTCTAAGTGTGCTGCCAGCAAAGCACAATCTTTGTTTCGCCTTCGCCACAGTATTATCTATGTGGTCTTTCCAATTTAAGTTGCTCGTAATTGTAATTCCTAGGTATTTAGTCGAATTGACAGCCCTTAGATTTGTGCGATTTATCGTATACCCAAAATTTATGGAATTTTTTAGTACCCATGTGGATGGCCTCGCACTTTTCTTTGTTTAGTGCTAATTGCCACTTTTCGCACCATACAGAAATCCTCTCTAGATCGTTTGTAATTGGAACTGATCGTCTGATGATTTTACTAGACGGTAAATTACAGCGTCATCTGCAAACAATCTAAGGGGGCTCCTCAGATTATCACATAGATCATTTATGTAAATCAGGAACAGCAGAGGGCCTATGACACTACCTTGCGGAACGCCAGATATCACTTCTGTTCTACTGGATGATTTACCGTCTATCACTACTAACCGTGACCTCTCTGAGAGGAAATCACGAATCCAGTCACACAACTGAGACGATACTCCATATGTACACAATTTGATTAGTAGTTGCTTGTGAGGAACGGTATCAAAAGCCTTCTGGAAATCTAGGAATATGGAATCGATCCGAGATCCCTTGTCGACAGTACGCATTACTTCATGGGAATAAAGAGCTAGCTGTGTTGCACAAGAACGATATTTTCTGAATCCGTGTTCGTTATGTATCAATAAGTCATTTTCTTCAAGGTGATTCATAATGTTCGAGTACAGTATATGCTCCAAAATCCTGCTGCCAATTGAGGTCAGTGATATGGGTCTGTAATTCAATACGATACTCCTATGTCCTTTCATGAATATTGGTGTGACATGTGCTACTTTCCAGTCTTTAGGAGCAGACCTTTCGTCAGGTGAGCGGTTGTATATGATTGCTAAGAAAGGCGCTGTTGTGTCTGCATACTCTGAAAGGAACCTGATTGGTATGCCATCTGGACCGGAAGACTTGCCTTTCTTAAGTGATTTGAGTTGTTTCGCAACACCTAAGATAACTACTTTTATGTCACTCATGCTAACAGCTGTTCTGGTTTCGAATTCTGGAATATTTACTTCGTCTTCTTTCGTGAAGGAATTACGGGACACTGTATTTAGTAACTCCGCTTTAGTGGCACCATCATCGGTAACATTTCCATCGCTATCGCGCAGTGACCGTATTGACTGTTTTTTGCCACTGGTGTACTTTAGATACGACCAGAATCTCTTTGGGTTTTCTACCATATTTTGAGACAATGTTTCATTGTGGAAACTAGTAAAAGTACCTCGCATTGATGTCAGCTCTAAATTTCGAGCTTCCGTGAAACTTAGCCAGTCTTGGGGATTTTGCGTTCTTCTATTTTGGCATGCTTTTTTCGTTGCTTCTGCAACAGTGTTCTGACATGTTTTGTATATCTTAGTGGATCAGCCTCGTCTCTTATTAACTTAAGCGGTATGAATCTATCTATTGCTGTCGATACTGTATCTTTGAATTTCAGCCATATCTGGTCTACACTTACATAATTAGCTTGGAAGGAATGGAGACTCTCTGTTAGGAAGGCATCAAGCGAATTTTTATCTGCTGTTTTAAATAGATATATTTTGCGTTTATTTTTAGTGGTTTTGGTTGATATGGTTTTGAACCTCGCTACAACGACCTTGTGTTCACTAATCCCTGTATCCGTCATGACGCTCTCTATTAGGTCAGGATTATTTGTGGCTAAGAGGTCAAGTGTGTTTTCGCAACCATTTACAATTCGTGTGGGCTCATGAACTAATTGTTCAAAGTACTTCTCAGAGAAAGCATCTTGTACAATTTCGGAAGATGTTTTCTGTCTACCACCGGCTTTAAACATGTATTTTCGCCAACAAATAGAGGGCAGATTGAAGTCTCCAACAATTATAACTGTATGAGTGGGGTACTTATTTGTAATGAGATTCAAGTTTTCTTTGAACCGTTCAGCTATTATATCATCTGAATCTGGCGGTCGATAGAAGGAGCCAATTATTGTTTTGGCACGGCTGTTGATTATAACCTCCGCCTATAGTAATTCGTAGGAGCTATCTATTTCAACTTCACTATAAGATAAACTACTGCCAACAGACACAAACACAACACCATCTACTTTATTTAATCTATCCTTTCTGAACACGGTTTGCAGCTCTGTAAAAATTTCGACAGAATTTATCTCAGGATTTAGGCTAATTTCTGTTCCTATAACGATTTCAGCTTCATTGCTTTCTATCAGCGCTTGAAGCTTTGCTACCTTTCCAACACAGCTACGAAAATTTGCAACTACAAAGCCGACTGTTGCTTGGTCGATTCTCGTCGTTTCTTTGCCCTGTACCCTATGAGACTGGAGCCCTTTTTGATCTTTCCAGAGTGTCTAACCTAAAAGACCACCCAGTCCACGCCACACAGCCTCCGCTACCCGTGTAGCCGCCTCTTGTGTGTAGTGGAGACCTGACCTATTTAGCGGAACCCGAAACCCCACCACCCTCTGGCGCAAGTCGAGGAATCTGCAGCTTACATGGTCGCAGAACTGTCTGTGCCTTTGATTCAGACCCCCAGCTCGGCTCTGTCCCAAAGGTCCGCAATCTGTCCTTTCGACGATGCTGCAGATGGTGAGCTCTGCCTTCATCTCTCTAGCAAGACTGGCAGTCTTCACCAACTCAGATAGCCGCCAGAACCCAGAGAGAATCTCTTCCGATCCATAGCGACACACGTCATTAGTTCCGACATGAGCCACCACCTGCAGTTGTCTGCACCCTGTACCCTTCATGGCATCCGGTAGGGCCATCTGCACATCTTGGATGACTCCCCCCCAGTATGTACACGGAGTGCACATTGGCTTTCTTCCCGTCCTTAGCTGCCATATCCCTAAGGGGCTCCAACACCCGCCTAACATTGGAGCTCCCAAAGACAAGCAATCCAACCCTCTGCGCTTGTCCGGACCTCTCAGGAAAGCCGGCCACTACCGCAAAAGGCGAGGCCGCCCTTGCTGGCTCAGAAGTACTTTCAGCAGTGGGCAGTACCTAAAACCTGTTACGGAGGCATAAGGGTACAGCATTGCGGCCAGCACCAGCTTTCGCCTTCAGCCCAGGGATTCGCGACCCCGCCACGGTTAGCCAATCACCGTTAGGCTTGCAGTTAGATTGTCGACATGTTTATAACACTTCGATCATAGTGCATAATTTACGATTACGATTGCTCATCTTTTCCTATATGAATGGGAGTCACGGAATATTCTCGCATTATTACGATAGAGTTGGAGATTGAAAAATCTCCTGGCATTCTCTCTGACCAACCCCGCCTACAACACTGCCGTCAATTTAATTTGCAGCTGGCCAGAAGTAGGAGGGTACTGTACCCACTACGTCCCATGTCTCGTGAAGGAACAGAACAAGCTGAGTCTGTAACTGCTGTTCAGTGAAGACTGTTCCTCACCAGGCTTACTCATGACACCCATTCAAGTGCGCAAGACCTCTCCAGATGTGCACTAATTGAGGTTAGCATTCTTTATCGGTGTATAGAAGACATGAGTGTGTTGTGATGATATAACAGACGGTTGAGAAGAAACATGTCGTTTATGCGTGATGAAGCTCCAGGTGGATAGAGTTTGAAGCATTTTACATAAATCAGCTTTGTTATCAATTATAAAGTAATGTTCTAGTGTCTGGGTCAGTACCAAGAAGCTATCGGTAGGAGATAAATGATTGTAGAACATAAACACACGCACTCCTTAAGCTAGACGGTTCTGCACTTGAAGACACTATAATGTTAAAGCAATGTGTTTTCAAAAATATTGTGGTCTCGCGGTTCTAGGCGCGCAGTCCGGAACCGCGCGACTGCTACGGTCGCAGGTTCGAATCCTGCCTCGGGCATGGATGTGTGTGATGTCCTTAGGTTATTTAGGTTTAAGTAGTTCTAAGTTCTAGGGGACTGATGACCACAGCTGTTAAGTCCCATAGTGCTCAGAGCCATTTGAACCATTTTTTTTTTCCCAAAATATTGGTCACACAGAGTGCAACGCCCTTAATTTTCTAATGCAGGACACATACCTGTATGTCCAACAACTAACATACATCCAGCCTGCGAGTTTTCTATCCTACTCACTGCAGTGACAAACTTCAAGATGTTAAAACTACTTCCTTCTACACCAAAGAAAAGAACATAAATTCTTTGTGATACATGCACAACATAGCTATAAAGAGATGTATATCACCCATTGTTCACGTCCGATTATGGTTCAGTATACTACTCTTATCAGTCCCATAAAATGCTCATCAGCAACGGAGAATGCCTCTTGTGAGGAAACAGACAAACGCATAGCAGCAGTGTTTGGCATGTGAAATTACACGCCATGCTGACACTAACTCCGTAAAAAGGACGTCTGCCAAGCATATGTATACCCCAGGGATTGCAGTACCTAACAAACACAGTACAGGCGATGGAACTTGACACTGATCTGTGCAACTGACTTCGATCATTGGCCACCTGCTCCAGTGGGCCAATACATGCATATTTAATGGAATCTCCACATATGGTCAATGTCAACACGCCGACGGCATTTGTTTCCCGACATATTTGAAGAGAGAGATATGACAAAATCTTATCAAGTTAGTGGAGTTTTTATAGTTCGTAGTTTCTCTCTGTTGGATGGTACAAAATAACAAGGATAGAGCGAATCTTTGGGTGTTAAGTCCGGTCATATGAATGGTATAGATACTGATATTTCCAGAGCCGCAGTCGTCAGGAGGAGGTATTTCTGATACTTCCCCCGTTATCAACTGTCGCAATATTGGCACTACAATCCTAACATTTAATTCAAATCGTCCAAATGGCTCTGAGCACAATGGGACTTAACATCTACGGTCATCAGTTCCCTAGAACTTAGAACTACTTAAACCTAACTAACCTAAGGACATCACACAACACCCAGTCATCACGAGGCAGAGAAAATCCCTGACCCGGCCGGGAATCGAACCCGGGAACCCGGGCGCGGGAAGCGAGAACGCTACCGTACGACCACCAGCTGCGGACAACATTTAATTGTAATGACACTGAGCCCATATGTGGCTTCTTTCCTTGGACGATTCTGCCCAGTGAGCAGGTGTGTGGCAGAGGTAGCCGGTGGCTGGAATGAAATGCCGTTTCCAGCTTAAGGTATGAGCGATCCCTGAGTCGCTCAAACTGGACAGGCTACGGTACAAATGTGCAGCTGACCTAACCATGTCGCCGTCTAGGCGAATGAATAGCGAACTAATACCCAGTATGTGTTGGGTAAACTTCGTGATCGAGTGTGTTGCATTCTTCGTGGAAATTTATGGCGAGTCTTTGTGCTGGACAATTATCCCCTTCCATGTAAATTGACTGGTTCATTGCTTGTAGTGCCATTCTACACATTTCCCGTCTTTATATTTGATTGGGAGAGCATCGATTGTGATATGTATTGTTGGCATCTAGACGGTGAAAAACAGGTTGAAGAGTCATTTGCTGGATCTCTAGACATGAGAAACACATATGATTATATGTTTCAAATCCTTAGTTGACTTTGTAAAGTAAAAGGATGATTTTGAGTCTGTTTATTATTAACATCGGTATTCGTTAAAAAACTACGTGTGGAACTACCAGTTCCTCTATTTTTCGAGTAAAGGCCTTCGCAGACGAGATAAGTTTCTAGTTACTCAGTGGTTTCCAGCAAGTCCTCCATAAAGACTACGCTAAAGTTTCCAATTTCTAGAGAAATAATTTCCACTCTTTATCTTCGGAATTATACTGCGTAGCGATCGGTAGCATACCTCTGATATCGAGAACTATCGCGTAAATGGCATAATATTCTTGCAAATCATGTGAAAATACACTCCTGGAAATTGAAATAAGAACGCCGTGAATTCATTGTCCCAGGAAGGGGAAACTTTATTGACACATTCCTGGGGTCAGATACATCACATGATCACACTGACAGAACCACAGGCACATAGACACAGGCAACAGAGCATGCACAATGTCGGCACTAGTACAGTGTATATCCACCTTTCGCAGCAATGCAGGCTGCTATTCTCCCATGGAGACGATCGTACAGATGCTGGATGTAGTCCTGTGGAACGGCTTGCCATGCCATTTCCACCTGGCGCCTCAGTTGGACCAGCGTTCGTGCTGGACGTGCAGACCGCGTGAGACGACGCTTCATCCAGTCGCAAACATGCTCAATGGGGGACAGATCCGGAGATATTGCTGGCCAGGGTAGTTGACTTACACCTTCTAGAGCACGTTGGGTGGCACGGGATACATGCGGACGTGCATTGTCCTGTTGGAACAGCAAGTTCCCTTGCCGGTCTAGGAATGGTAGAACGATGGGTTCGATGACGGTTTGGATGTACCGTGCACTATTCAGTGTCCCCTCGACGATCACCAGTGGTGTACGGCCAGTGTAGGAGATCGCTCCCCACACCATGATGCCGGGTGTTGGCCCTGTGTGCCTCGGTCGTATGCAGTCCTGATTGTGGCGCTCACCTGCACGGCGCCAAACACGCATACGACCATCATTGGCACCAAGGCAGAAGCGACTCCCATCGCTGAAGACGACACGTCTCCATTCGTCCCTCCATTCACGCCTGTCGCGACACCACTGGAGGCGGGCTGCACGATGTTGGGGCGTGAGCGGAAGACGGCCTAACGGTGTGCGCGACCGTAGCCCAGCTCCATGGAGACGGTTGTGAATGGTCCTCGCCGATACCCCAGGAGCAACAGTGTCGCAAATTTGCTGGGAAGTGGCGGTGCGGTCCCCTACGGCACTGCGTAGGATCCTACGGTCTTGGCGTGCATCCGTGCGTCGCAGCGGTCCGGTCCCAGGTCGACGGGCACGTGCACCTTCCGCCGACCACTGGCGACAACATCGATGTACTGTGGAGACCTCACGCCCCACGTGTTGAGCAATTCGGCGGTACGTCCACCCGGCCTCCGCATGCCCACTATACGCCCTCGCTCAAAGTCCGTCAACTGCACATACGGTTCACGTCCACGCTGTCGCGGCATGCTACCAGTGTTAAAGACTGCGATGGAGCTCCGTATGCCACGGCAAACTGGCTGACACTGACGGCGGCGGTGCACAAATGCTGCGCAGCTAGCGCCATTCGACGGCCAACGCCGCGGTTCCTGGTGTGTCCGCTGTGCCGTGCGTGTGATCATTGCTTGTACAGCCCTCTCGCAGTGTCCGGAGCAAGTATGGTGGGTCTGACACACCGGTGTCAATGTGTTCTTCTTTCCATTTCCAGGAGTGTACATACATTCTTGTAATCCCAGTATCTGGAGAGGATCGGAACTCGTTGAAGAAATCACGGCAGCAAGCAGGCCAGATTGGAAACAAAACTGTTAGTGGAGGTCTTTGAGCTGCGGTAAGCAACCCAGCCTTTGTGCTCTAGTTCGAAGAGTGGCCACTGTCCATGGAGGGCGCTCTGATCGTGCATCAGGACAGCGTCAGTGGGGACAGTTGCCTTGTGACCATTGGCTGCGGTGAACGACCGACCTACCTCGCAGGAAATATCTGGTGCTGCAGCTATGTACGGTGCATGTGCTTATGTTTTTTGGGTTCCGTCTGTATTCACAGTATATGAACGACTGTATGGCGGTCGATAGCTATATACTGGATGCAGAAGTGGTCATTTTGTATGGTGCAGGATACGAACTGTGTTTGGTACATAGATATGGTATGGTGGTATAATTGTTTGTGGTGAAAGTACCTGGTTGGAGGTCGGTTTCACGCCAAAAAATTCAACCTTTCCTCGAAAGCAGCAGAGCAGTGTAGTTGAGGAAGTGTCTTTGGTTATTGTTTCCGTATTTTATGATCTGCAGACTACCTTGTCAGTGCAATATGACTGCTGTTTGTTTTTCGATCTGTACAAAATATTTTGCCATTGAAATTCTAGTGATTTGGACGTCTGCAGAAAGTCGTGGACAGTGCTCCCACACAAGCAGCAGCAATTTGGCGGGTAAATTCAGTGAGAACCAGTCAGAATACTCCATTCACAGGAAGATCCCTGACGTTAGAGAGTCACAAGATATCCTTTGTGCAGGGCGTAGGAGCCTTGTTCGACCAAGACAGGGGTAATGTAATGTTCCATGACACCTGAGAGTCACATGATGTCTTCTTGTTCGAGTGTTTACAGAGACAAGTCTAAGCAGACCAGCCTTCTTTGGTTCGGAGAGGCGGGATACTGTCCTCCACCCATCATTGTGGCTTTAGAGCATCTCCAGACCAACAGTTGTAGGACTTCCAAAATTCACCGAGAATTCCATCCACTGTTCTCATATTTTGGACAGTCTTTACAATTCTGATTGTATTTTTTTTTCACGATCTGTAATGGGATTCGAAATATGTCATGAACTTTTAGATGCGTAATTGTTCTGATTTTACAGTCTGTGCTTAGATACAGGTGCTTTGAGAACTGAGGAAAACAAAAATTAAGAGCTTTAACATCCCTGCCTCATGCAGCAAATATAAACTAAGCCCACTCAGCGTTTCAGAAAAGTGATTAACACCACAGGAGCTGTAGGACTCAGAAGTTTTTTGTTTCTCTGGCATTTATAACACGAGAAGTGGTGGATGTCCTATTTAGAGTTATAGAGATATTTATTTCGACTTCCAAATATCGTCGTTTTGGCGTGTAAAATCGGATAATACAGCTGATATCAGTTTCAGGATCGGTAAATGAATTCGCGACTGACGAATTATTTCTCACTGACATAGTTTAGAAAGTGAATACTCATGTAATTCCAGAATCTGGAGATGGTCGCTGAACCAACTACAGCTCCCACAGTGCTTTGTGTGCAAGTGTGTTTCAAATAGTAGTTTTGTGATATATATTCAGTTTGTGACGCATATTATTTAATTAATATTTCCTGTGGCACATCTTCAGAAGCAGCGGCACTTCAAGAGTTTTGTGACATCTTCAAGTTATGTGTATGACAATACTCCGAAATTGCTTGGATACCAGGTTTAGTAACTCCTGAAGCAGTTCATGTTCAACGACATGCGGTATCCATCTGCCACAAAGAATGAAAGTGCATCATGGATGAGGAGGAATGCTGAGGTATTTACAGCGCGAAAGGTAGTGCTTAGTACAGGTCTGCGGTTGCTGGTGGCCAATGCAGAGCGGTCCAGCACATGACTTCTTCCAGCAGCCGTGACTCTGGTTCACAGAGGGCGTGTGAGAACGTTTTTCAGAAATGGTTTGCACGATCTGTAACAGCGTAATTACGTGGGTCGTTTCGCTATTGGTATAAAAAAAAGTACTACAATTGTTTAACGTCGTCTAAATTGTTTAAACACTGGCATCAATTCCGAGGTGTATTGCTATTTCAGAAATAAATAAATGCTATTCTTAAATAAATCGTTTAAACGATGCTTTATGCACGTTCTATTAGCCTACCGCTGTGAGGTCCTCCCGAGCCAACAACTTGGATTACATCACGGAAGGGGATGGGAGGGGGTGGGGGGTTAGTGGGAAGGTCAACAGTGCCCTCTAATGGTGGTGTTGTGAACTAGGTCTGTTGGTCTCTGGACATCAGGGTGAACACACTGGATGGAGCTACTTTCTAGTGCTCAATCAATGGCAACTGAAATTGTTTAAACAAATGATATACTGCACTGCATACAAAATAAAGATTTGTGTTGGTGCTATCTGACAGCCCAGCATAGACTGAGTCCTTTTCCTGCCAATGAGACATTGTTACACCTATGGCTCTCTTCTTAGATCCGCTATCTTAAATACATATGGCAACAATGCAGAGTGGGTCGACGCCAGTGAGGGGCAGTGGGTGGAAAATTAAGTTATTATATATTTCTATTATTTGTTGCTGCTCTCAACACAGGCTCTCTAACTACAAAGTTGGCAACCACAAAGTGATTAGCAAAAACGTGATACCTGCAATTAAGGTTCACTATGCCCACTCTTATAGAGAATAAGTTATTGATTATTGAAGTTCATTACTCTGAGGATTTAGGATGATGTCTGGGATTCATAGAAAATGCAGTTTACTATAACAATTTTCACTATATTCTGAAAATGATAACGCGTAAAATTCCAGACAAATGATTCCCCGTATCAGCTGTTGTACTATCAGAGCTGTTCAGAGTCTATTGCACGGATCCTATTATCCCTAGATAACGAAACCGTTGAATAACCGTTATCGATATAAATGTTCAAGTGAGTGCTTGCCAAAATTTGATGTTAATACTCATCAAACGCCACGCTAGTAATGGTAGAAAGTCCGTCCTCCGCCGACACGTGAAAATACGACATACGCAAACTGAGAATAAATCACTGAAGTCTTCGGTTAACGCGACGCGGCTTCCGACACGGAGTGCGCGCTGATACGAATCTAGAAGAGAACTGGGGCCATACTCTAGCTCGCATGCTCTTATTTATATAGCCGCGGTGCGGACCGCCGAAGGCGCAGCCGAAAACATTTGCCTTACTGACTACCCGCTGTGCTAGCAAAACACCACTTCAATTTATTCAATAATTAATTGCTTCATTCGCTGAAGGCCAATGAAGCTCTCGCTTTAATTGTGAAATCAGCACACAGGTAAGTATCTATAATAAAATTCTAATGTGGTTAGGTTAAATACTTTTGGCGAGAGAATTATTTTAGTTGTACTGCACGCAATAGATGAGCTCTGAACTTGCCCTTTGGAGAGACGCTACAGCTATAGTTTTATAGCTACCTTTTTGAAACTTCTCACATCTTTGTTATTATAGTGTATCTCTATTCTACCTAAATCTAAACATCCTAGCTTTATCTAATCACTTACTTAATCTATCTTGCTTCTCAACTTTTAGGACACAAAAACAGAAAATCATGAATTTCAACCAAAATATTACTTTGTGAGATCCAGCATGCTGTTTCCATTAAATTGCAATGAAAAAGGAATCCGAATATAAATTTTGAAGTTTCCAGCTCCTTCCTGTTGCGCCGATGATTTTTTACGTAAAGCGTCCAAATTTCGAAAACTGTTAAAGTTACTAAACTGAAACTTAAAACATTATAAATTTAGCATCGCTCCTGACATGCTATTAACTTTTCAGATTTTTTTATTTTATTTTTAAGGTATTGCGGAACATTCGTGACTTCATAGCTAGTTACAGCGAACTATGCTGGCACACAATGGAAAGCATGTGAATTCTATATGGCGTGAGTAGGCTGCTTCCCTACACCGGGTTTGCCCCCGTACTCACAATTGATTCTGCATGCGACGCTGTAAATTGTGAGCCGTGCTTCCATCTCGCCTGTTGTACTAGCTGTCTTCACTCATCCAGCCATCTGCCCATAGGAATCGAGAATGGCCTCAGAACCTAGGTAGCAAACGCTATTTGTGCTGATATGAACTGTGATATGCACACACCTCTTTTGTTTCATAAATGGTTTAAGCTGTCAAAAAGAAATCTGTGGCAAATAGTGGTGTTTAGAGGACACATAATATTGTTGCGTATTTAATCCGCTTGATTCTTGCATCAACCGAGATACTGAAGCAAGTGTGGTTTTCTTAACATGAAATGATAAACTTTGCTTAATGGCATTCGAGAAATGTGCTAAAATTTGAAGGCAATACGCTAGAAGTTCGTGTACCGTTCCATTTGCAGCAATCGTAGCTGACATTGTGTCAGTCTCGTTCAAAGTAGAACAAACAGGAAATTTGTCTTTTATCTTAGTACCACAGGCTTATCTTCTTGCTGCTAGTAATCACGGAGTTTGGACTGTGACATCCACTTGGCAGCGTTTAAACCGCAATAGACGATTCTGGCCAACTTGACGTTCAATTTTAGTTCATTTTTCTAATACTTTTGCGAAAAATTTCAATGCAAACATTAACAAGCGTTATATCACCATACTCATCGTCTCAAGAGCTTTCGTATGCGGTTAAAAAACATATCGTTGCATTGAAAAAATTCTTGCTCCAATATCTCAGTTCATAGAAACGTTACGACGATAAGTAATGCAATAAAATTACGTATCCCTCTGCATACTATTATTTGTTGAAAAACTTGTTTCGATATTGTAATACCTCCGCCAGTGGCCACTTTCGCCGGCTCCCACTGCCAGTGGCTCAGGAAGAGGGGAACGTCGAACCTCATACAGCGAGTCACAGAGAGGCAGACATGGGGGCATTCTGCAGCCATGCAGGGGATATAATGGCAGATGCCCTTGGCTTGCTTAAGAATGGACACATTGTGGAGGGCCTGGCGGGCAATGCGAAATGTACCAATACTTCATGAACCCTGCAAGCACTGACATGGAGTGTAGACACAAAGCGCTAACAGTTCACAAAGGGAAGTGGGTGAAGATATGGAACTCTGAAAGAAGTCAGCCTCCTTAAAAAGTTTGCAGGACAGTACGAAGGTTGCTTATAAATAATGAACCCCAGTAGCTTCTTAGATGAACCACAAATATAAGACTGTCCAGGCCTTACGCAGAGATAGCCGTTATAATTAAGTGTTGTGTGGCTCCTTTCGCAACAGCTAAGGAATGCAGAAAAACGTCGGAGCAGTGTTTTGGATACACAGTGGGAATAACCTCGACAGTGAGCATATGAGAAAGACGCCAGTTCTGAAGTCATACACTAGCCCACGCAATGCAGAAAATTTCCACTCCGAACCGGGAGGTGTGGTCACGAAATAGCGATCAGTCATTGGATAGCACTGCAAATACCAGTGACAATGCCAGGAGAAGGAAAAATAAGAGGAGGCGGGAAGCTAAGGAGAGTGATGGGAAGTGCAGTGAGTTGGTGAGACAGCGTGAAAGCAAGAGGACATGGAGGGCCTTCCACCCGTCAGCTATTTTGTCTGCTGACTTTGATTCTGATCCTTACTCCCATCCAACTGTTCATCGCCACTTTGTGACTTATTATTTTCCTGTTCCATGTTAAATGGACAAATCATTATGGTCCAGTACTTGGGAATGAAGCACTCGACTGACCATTGCAATATCCTTGCTTACCATCCGCCTTCCGACACCGTGATAATGCTGTTTCGGCTACGAAACCCACAGAGACCCTCCAACGCGGAAACCATTCTGGGGCCTCGTTGCGAACCCGCGGGACACCGATGAGAGCTGCTGACTCCACCTCACAGCCACGAGGCTACACGTCGTGCTGACACATAGCCTGCAGTCGACATCACTACATAATAAACCAATACGAAAAATTATGAGATGATTCATTCCCCATTCTTCTCCTTAGTAACAGAGTCATGTCCCACACGGTCAAACCGGCTCCAGGATTTGTAATTCTGTGAAAAAGATACTGCAATAAAAGCAAACATTTCATGTTTTAATCCTCTAATTAAGTGGTTCTCAAACTTCTCGATAACGCAGATCAACTGTTTGTTCAGAAAGTGATCTGCGGACCCCCTGCAGTGCTATCTAAAGTTTCATATGGTATTAAAAAAATGTGCTAATTAGAATTACCACTGAGGAAAATATCAAGAAAAATAATGCGATATGTATCCAGAATGAGATTTTCACTCTGCAGCGGAGTGTGCGCTGATATGAAACTTCCTGGCAGATTAAAACTGTGCCCCCGACCGAGACTCGAACTCGGGACCTTTGCCTTTCGCGGGCAAGTGCTCTACCATCTTTTTTTTCAATTTGTTCTGTATTTTTCGTTGCGTTTGTCCTGGGCGGACGTCACAAGACATCCATTCAAGTTGATCGTTCATTCCTTGACTCCGTTCTTTTATTACAGAGAGCACACAGCCCTCTGACCGAACACGCTGAGCTACCGTGCCGGCACCTTCTGAGCTCCCGAAGCACGACTCACGCCCGGTGCTCACAGCTTTACTTCTGCCAGTATCTCGTCTCCTACCTTCCAGACTTTACAGAAGCTCTCCTGCGGACCTTACAATTCGATATGTAATTTATTCTTAAGATACATGATTGCTGCCTAGAGAACGAAACTTTCAATTGAAATTACAGCAACAGTATCGTAATACAGAAAATACAGTAATACAGTACAGTAATTGGAAATCAACGTCTTTTTCTTTTTAAGAAATCCACTTGATAAAGAAGGTTCTGAAATGTGGGGTCACTAATGTGAGCGATGAAATAATTTGTATTACTCCATAATTCCATTGAAATCTGGAATAAGTTTTGTTACCATCGATATTAGGCCTGATTCCACATTAAGACGATTTCACTTTAAGGTTTTAATGCTGCAAAGAGCAGGAAAGGTCCGCTCAAGTCACTAAATGGTACGGAAAGGCATGAAATGTCGCAGTGCCTTGTTAGACATCTCTTCATGCTCACAACACACACGCAACCAAAAGTTACGAAGTTCATTTTCCTTGAAAACATTTTTACATGAAGTTTTGCAGGATAGTTTCAATAGCTGTTCTTGTCCTGTGCGAGAGAGATTTCGCCGTTCGTGACAGGATCTTCAATCTAACACTAACCAGGTTCTGGGATAGGGAAATATTCTCCAAAACTTACAGTTAATAATATCAAGAATCTTACAAGTGTTCTGCACTTCAGCAGAAAGGTTTTCACCCGAAGATTCAGTGAAGTCCCTCAGAACTGGAAATGAATCGTTATTGTTCTGTATTCGTATTGTCCACAGCTGCAGTTAGTTAATTGTAGTTTCAGCTTTTCTCTCAGCCTGCACGATGTTAACTTTTCTGCCTTTCAGGCCTAAGTTAAATTCGTTAAGAATAGATAAAATATCCACATAATAGGCCATTTTTACAACCAATAAAAATCACACCATTTCTCGCTTGAAAAACAACGCTGTTTGTCTAAAAGAAACAAGCACACTTCACCACGCAGCCCAAAGAAACGACATTGAACCTCCTCTCTTAACAAACAACGCACTTCAGTAGGTAAGAAAAGTTGAGTGTGTTCACTGCCAATTTCTGCACATAAAACTTGAAAAGATGGGAATTTAGAGAACGTGATTTAATGAAATTAACAAGTTTTGTAACTTCATCCAGAACATATTCAAATACTCAGGCATTTTTCTCGCTGCTAAAGCTTCTCTGTGTATGAAGCCATGAGTACACTACTTCTGACGTCAAAGGTTTCACTCGATCCATTAAGCCTGTCTTCCAACCGGTAAAAGTGTCCTAACAAAGAAAGAATTTCTCTTACTTGAAGTAGTCATATATAACCGTTGACCAATTTCAGGTCAGAAATTTAGTAAAGTAGGGAAACATTAAAATTTAAAAACGTAGGTATAATTTCCAATTACTTTCTCTTTAATAGCTGAAAAAATACTTCCTGCACAACAGCTGTGAGTTACATTATATTGCAACACATTTCCCACTTTGAGAAACATTGCTCTAATTAACCTGCTCCATTCGCATATCAGTCCCTTACTCTCATGCTCTTTTTCAGTTTGATTTCACGGTAAGGTCGTAGTGATTACTTAATTATTGGCTCCCAGCGTGATGCGATCGCATTGGAATCTGCAAATCGTTGCATGTCCGAGACGAGAATTTTGAGGTCACTAGAATATCTTGAACGGTTGACGAAGTAAATGTCTTACGCGATTCACCCTGTATATAGTATGTTTTCTGTTGAGGCTTCTGGAGCTGTAAATTGTACTTAGTAGACAACGTTTTGATAAGGGACCTACCTCCGGAAATGTATCGTTTGGATGTAAAATAGGTTTGAAGAACAGGTCAAACGGTTCAAATGGCTCTGAGCACTATGGGGCTTAACTTCTGAGGTCATCAGTCCCCTAGAACTTAGAACTACTTAAACTTAACGAACCTAAGGACATCACACGCATCCATGCCCGAGGCAGGATTCGAACCTGCAACCGTAGCGGTCGCGCGGTTCCCGACTGTAGAAGAACAGATCACTCTCAAATCTTCTGTTATACAGTACGCACACGGTGGAGGCAATAAGTTCTGACGTGTGTGCTCCACACAAGCCCTTGACCAACAAAATTATTTGAGTACTCGTCGTCGGGTTCTCTTTTATGTGATGAAGGGTGTCCTTTTCAAAACTGGGAGTGCGGCGCGACAGTGGAACACCATAGTCAACCCTCCTAGTAACGAAAGTGCCCGTTTCTCGCAGCCGTTGTTGTGGGCAGACGAAAATAATACGGGACGGTATAATTGGAACTGGGACTGACAACGGGACCCTTTTCTCAGTTTGTGTGTGGGAGATTTGGAAGTGATCAGATCATCGGGACCCAGCTCCAGGTATTTTGCCGCCCCGTGCGAAAATTTCAAGTGTCGCCTCCCCTACCCCCTCCCCTCATTGCATTTTAAGACAGTCAACCTTTTTCACAATGTCATTCGTACATGACGTCTTTTTAACACGTACCACTCTTACTCATATGTCTTTTTGACGCAAATAGGTCTTTAAGATCAAAGAGGTGAAACAGAAATGAAACGTTTACAGTGTAATACATTTTGAGTTATAACTCCAAAAGCCACCCCCTCTCCATGAACCATGGAACTTGCCGTTGATGGGGAGGCTTCCGTGCCTCAACGATACAGATAGCCGTACCGTAGGTGCAACCACAACGGAGGGGTATCTCTTAAGTGGCCAGACAAACGTGTGGTTCCTGAAGAGGGGCAGCAGCCTTTTCAGTAGTGGCAGGGGCAACAGTCTGGATGATTGACTGGTCTGGCCTTGTAACACTAACCAAAATGGCCTTGCTGTGCTAGTACTGCGAACGGCTGAAAGCAAGGGGAAACTACAGCCGTAATTTTTCACGAGGGCATGCAGCTTTACTGTATGATTAAATTATGATGGCATCCTCTTGGGTAAAATATTCCGGAGGTAAAATAGTCCCCCATTCGGATCTCCGGGCGGGGACTACTCAAGAGGACGTCGTTATCAGGAGAAAGAAAACTGATCGGAGCGTGGAATATTCAGATCCCTTAATCGGGCAGGTAGGTTAGAAAATTTAAAAAGGGAAATGGATAGGTTAAAGTTAGATATAGTGGGAATTAGTGAAGTTCGGTGGCAGGAGGAACAAGACTTTTGGTCAGGTGAATACAGGGTTATAAATACAAAATAAAATAGGGGTAATGCAGGAGTAGGTTTAATAATGAATAAAAAAATAGGAGTGTGGGTAAGCTACTACAAACAGCATGGTGAACGCATTACTGTCGCCAAGATACACACAAAGACCACACCTACTACAGTAGTAGCCGGCCGCGGTGGTCTAGCGGTTCTGGCGCGCAGGCCGAAACCGCGCGACTGCTACGTCGCAGGTTCGAATCCTGCCTCGGGCATGGATGTGTGTGATGTCCTTAGGTTAGTTAGGTTTAAGTAGTTCTAAGTTCTAGGGGACTGATAACCTCAGATGTTAAGTCCCATAGTGCTCAGAGCCTACTACAGTAGTACAAGTTTATATGCCAACTAGCTCTGCAGATGATGAAGAAATTGATGAAATGTATGATGAGACAAAAGAAATTATTCAGGTAGTGAAGGGAGACGAAAATTTAATAGTCATGGGTGACTGGAATACAACAGTAGGAAAAGGAAGAGAAGGAAACGTAGTAGAAGAAATGAAAGAGGAAGCCGCCTGGTAGAATTTTGCACAGAGCATAACTTAGTCGCAGCTAACACTTGGTTCCGGAATCATGAAAGAAGGTTGCTTACATGGAAGAATCCTGGAGATACTAGAAGGTTTCAGATAGATTATATAATGGTAAGACAGAGATTTAGGAACCAGGTTTTAAATTGTAAGACATTTCCAGCGGCAGATGTGGACTCTGACCACAATCTATTGGTTATGAACTGTAGATTAAAACTGAAGAAACTACAAAAAGGTGGGAATTTAAGGAGATGGGACCTGGATAAACTGAAAGAACCAGAGGTTGTACAGAGTTTCAGGGAGAGCATAAGGGAACAATTGACAGGAATGGGGGAAAGAAATACAGTAGAAGAAGAATGGGTAGCTTTGAGGGATGAAATAGTGAAGGCAGCAGAGGATGAAGTAGGTAAAAAGAGAAAAATACGAGGGCTTGTATAAATCTTTGGATAAGAGAATAGATACTGAATTTAATTGATGAAAGGAGAAAATACATAAATGCAGTAAATGAAGCAGGCAAAAAGGAATACAAACGTCTCAAAAATGAGATCGACAGGAAGTGCAAAATGGCTAAGCAGGGATGGCTAGAGGTCAAATGTAAGGATGTAGAGGCTTATCTCACGAGGGGTAAGATACTGCCTACAGGAAAATTAAAGAGACCTTTGGAGAAAAGAGAACCACTTGCATGAATATCAAGAGCTCAGATGGAAACCCTGTTCTAAGCAAAGAAGGGAAAGCAGAAAGGTGGAAGGAGTATATGGAGGCTCTATACAAGGGAGATGTTCTTGAGGACAATATTATGGAAATGGAAGAGGATGTAGATGAAGATCAAATGGGAGATATGATACTGCGTGAAGAGTTTGACTCAGCACTGAAAGACCTGAGTCGAGACCAGGCCCCGGGAGTAGACAACATTCCATTAGAGCTACTGACAGCCTTGGGAGAGCCAGTCCTGACAAAACTCTACCATCTGGTGAGCAAGATGTATGAGACAGGCGAAATTCCCTCAGAATACAAGAAGAATATAATAATTCCAATCCCAAAGAAAGCAGGTGTTGACAGATGAGAAAATTACGGAACTATCAGTTTCAAAAGTCACAGCTATAAAATACTAACGCGAATTCTTTACAGACGAATGGAAAAACTGGTAGAAGCATACCTCGGGGAAGATCAGTTTGGATTCCGTAGAAATGTTGGAACACGTGAGGCAATACTGACCCTACGACTTATCTTAGAAGAAAGATTAAAGATAGGCAAACCTCTGAAGGTGGCAGGGGTAAAATACAGGGCGCGAAAGGCTATTTACAATTTGTACAGAAACCAGATGGCAGTTATAAGAGTCGAGGGACATGAAAGGGAAGTGAGTGAGACAGGGTTGTAGCCTGTCCCCGATGCTCTTCAATCTCTATATTGAGCAAGCAGTAGAGGAAACAAAAGTTCGGAGTAGGCATTAAAATCCATGGAGAAGAAATAAAAACTTTGAGGTTCGCCGATGACATTGTAATTCTGTCAGAGACAGCAAAGGACTTGCAAGAGCAGTTGAACGGAATGGACAGTGTCTTGAATCTGAAGAAGAGAGATTTGTTAACATCGAGTAGAGATTTAAGTGTCAGGAAGTCGTTTCTGAAAGTATTTGTATGGAGTGTAGCCATGTATGGAATTGAAACATGGACGATAAATAGTTTAGACAAGAAGAGAATAGAAGCTTTCGAAATATGGTGCTACAGAAGAATGCTGAAGATTGGATGGGTAGATCACATAACTAATGAGGAGGTATTGAATAAAACTGGGGAGAAGAGGAGTTTGTGGCACAACTTGACAAGAAGAGGGGATCGGTTGGTAGGACATGTTCTGAGGCATCGAGGGATCACAAATGTAGTACTGGAGGGCAGTGTGGAGGGTAAAAATCGTAGAGGGAGACCAAGAGATGAATACACTAAGCAGATTCAGAAGGGTGTAGGCTGCAGTAGGTACTGGGAGATTAAGAAGCTTGCACAGGCTAGAGTAGCATGGAGAGCTGCATCAAACCAGTCTCAGGACTGAAGACCACAACAACAACAACAACAACTCCAAAAGTAAATTATGTCACTATCAGAGCCTGAGGAGAGCAGGCAGTGTTAACTGCAATGGAAGAAGCACAATGACTACTGCTGGGTGAGTATTAGAGCTGTTGATAAAATATTGAACTATCGTTCTTCAAAGATATCGATAAATGTCGCCGATAGTTTCATCCTCTGTATATCGATATATAGATATCGAAATGCCAATATAGAGGGCCGAAATACGTGTTTAATATTATACTGTTTTTGCAAGTTTTGGCAAGTACTTGAAATTTCTCTTTTGAAATGCAGGCAGAACATAATGTTACTTTCATTGTGTGAAGGAATCGTAGTACTTTTTGAGCTTCCATCATGTCCAGGTTTCCTCTTTGACTTCGTAAAACTGGTACACGTTGCACAGGGAAGAAATCTAAATGAACGTGGGGGTGGCGGTGTGAAAACAAGATTCCCGATATGAAGAAGTAGCACAACAGTGCGAATAAAATCGTTTTTTAACGTAACTAGTGCGCTATTTCTTCACATTAGCTTTCTTCAGAAAAAGGTGGCTGAAAATGATAAGCAAAAATCTAAATGACACGTGCAACGTTTAACTTCAGCACGCAATTTTGACACTACAGCTGCTAAGTCACTGGCGTTGGCATAAGTGAAAAAAAAAAAACAGGGAAGCCGACATGTAGTGTTCTGGACAAATGCTATGTGTGACGAAACCGAACGACAGACACCTTTTATTGTGCCACTTACATGCAGTTACCATTGCTAGCAAAGTGGTTATCTCCAAGCGTGAACATGCATAGGTTCCCTTCAATTCTTACTGTAGTGGGATAAGCAGCCTGCTAGGTTGTTGATGTACAGAATATGTAATCATAAATCAATACTTAAATATACAGCTCTAAAACTGGCATTATATTTACAATGTGCAGCAGGTATTTTTATAGGCCGATAAGTCGATATTTTTTTCTTCAATATATGGATACACCAACAAATTTGTCAGTATATCGAGAGCCAATAATGACATTTTTTAAATATCGATGTATCAGATACCCGATGCTTTTAAAAATATCAACAGTCCTAGTGAGAAACAAGCGGGGAGTAGAGCCGAGCAGAGTCTTGCAGTACTTCTTATAGTCATGATTTGCACATTGTACCGATTGCTTGCTCTGCTGAATATGACGCGCAAGAGAGGCAGGTTTCGTGAAAGTGAGTATATACATAGACGTTTATCGCCACGTGAGGAACTTACTCACGTCACACAACGAAGATAAAGAATCAATCGCACACCTTTTCACTGGACACTGAACGACTGTTCACTGCAGCACTGAATAGTAGTAAATCACATAAGTTGGCGGAAGTTATAAAAGCCACGAAACTTTCCGAATTTAGTCGATGAATTCCCAGCAGAACTATGAGTCTCAGAAAACGAGGAAAAGTAAATACGAAAACGTAAAATAGAACCTCTAACAATGCGTTTGCACAGGCGGACAACATTTAGCAACCAGTTTTGCAGTTAAACAAAACAAATGTAGGCCTACCCTACAACAAATCTTTATTAAGTAAATGAATGAAAAAGCACAACGTACATAAATAAATCCAAACTAAGATCAATGATAAACAAGATTTACGAACTTACCTTCTATTGCAGATACTTGCCGGCCAACGTGGCCAAGCGGTTCTAGGCGCTACAGTCTGGAACCGCGCGACCGCTACGGTTGCAGGTTCGAATCCTGCGTCGGGCATGGATGTGTGTGATGTTCTTAGGTTAGTTAGGTTTAAATAGTTCTAAGTTCTAGGGGACTGATGACCTGAGAAGTTAGGTCCCATAGCAAACTACTGTACTGGATAGAAGTTCGCAGTTCCTCTCCGCAGTTCATTTGCTGGCCCAATGTTTATTGCTAGTGTGAAGCGTGCGACTTTTGATTCATCATGCGTAAATCAAGCATGCTTTGCTTAGAACAGCTTCCTTCATTATTGTGGAGTTGCGATACTTTTCTGATGTCAGCTATGCTGCAACAGTCTTTCCAGTAAAACTGTCAGCTGTTTATTCTTCGAGATAATGCATTTATTCTTGTGTATGCTTATTGTGCTGAGCGCTGAATGCACACCCCACAGCTTTAGTATGCTTTGTTGTGTTTTTTGATTCAGTCTAACAATAAATTTTCATGGGATATCAGTGCGCGGTTTGAAATCTTAGATCAGTCGAAATAATTTTTATGTCAATTCTAATGTCAAGAAGAAGAAAGCCATAAAAATGCCAAATGCGGAAAAAGCCGTACTTCCTGACCCTAGCTAAATGACTCGCTTACCAGCTAAATGGTATTGGAAAGAACCCAAAGTTAGCTCTACAAATTCTAATTTGGCAACACTGCTGCCATCTGCCGGCTACTGACAACCAGGAGAGGAAAGTTCGCAATACCGCCGTGAAGACAGAGTGTCAGTAGCGAAAAAACAATTGCGGTGAGAGACCTGTAGCAAGCATCACAGCTGAGTACTACGTTGTCGGTGTTATCGTTGGCGCTTCTGCTGCATTAAGTGGAAGGTCATATGACAATGAATGACTTACATATAAATTCTTTATTTGTTGTAAAAAATGAATAAATCGCCATTACCTATTTAGTGTGTCTGTAGTACACAACGGAAAAGCGGCTATGGTTGCATATCAAGCAGGCGTGGTTTTTGATGTGCCGTGACCACGCTTTATGGCTCAAACAACCAATTCTGAAAGTATATTTCATTTTTTGTTGCGAAAAGTAACAGTTAAATCCTTAATAAACTTGTTGGAACACAAACAGTTTGAAATACGACGAAAGTGAATAAACAGTTTGCACACTGCAGTTTAGTTGCTTCAGCTCCAAAATAAGGTTTGATTGGTTTTTTTCCAGTACGATCTTAATATTAATATCAACTGATTATGACTTCAACACCGAGAAAGAAAAGGACATTAGGGAAAACTTAAAAGAAGTTACAGACAAAGCGAAAGAAATTAATATGGAGGAGCTTGATAAGAAGAAGAAGAAGAGCAATGTAACTGGTGTTAGTGGCAGATCCGAAGGGAAAGAAGTGGTGGGGGAAGGGTGCCATGCATCATTCCACGTGCAAAAGCCGCTTAATCATAATGTCTGGCTTCAAAAGATTATGGGTTGTACTGGCAGTTCATATTTTAATTATTTTTTATTTAAATGTTACAAAGTGTTTTTCTCAGAGGTACTGCTATACATGCTTAAGGTTGCTGTGTAAGAACTGTTACGCCCTCCTATGCTGACTTTTATCTTTACTTCTTTATTATAAAGTCTTTCGCTTCTGTAGGGGCTTTCAAGCTGATGTAGGTACATTTCAGGTGTTGTGTAAGTGCATGGTGGAAACTGAATCGGTAACACTGCGACTAGTAAGCCTCGCTGGATAGGAGGTGCCCAAGGCGCACAGCTCCAGGCTTCACTTGTAATCTGTTTCAGGATACCGTAGATGAATGATTTCATGTAAGACACTAGATTTTATGAATGATATGTATTTCCAACTTATTCTGACACTACTCTCTATTTATGTAAAACTTTCATCTCGTTGTTTAATTCATTCTTTTGGAGCCATATTAAAATTTAAGATTTTGCTGTCCCCAAAATCCTACCATACTGGAAGGTGACACGGTTGCCCCTCCCTCCCTCCCCTACCTGCCGCCAACCCAGCCGTACCCGCCAGCCCTAGAACCGGCCCTGCCGATCATCAAAATTATTCACCACTCCTGGAAATGGAAAAAAGAACACATTGACACCGGTGTGTCAGACCCACCATACTTGCTCCGGCCACTGCGAGAGGGCTGTACAAGCAATGATCACACGCACGGCACAGCGGACACACCAGGAACCGCGGTGTTGGCCGACGAATGGCGCTAGCTGCGCAGCATTTGTGCACCGCCGCCGTCAGCGTCAGCCAGTTTGCCGTGGCATACGGAGCTCCATCGCAGTCTTTAACACTGGTAGCATGCCGCGACAGCGTGGACGTGAACCGTATGTGCAGTTGACGGACTTTGAGCGAGGGCGTATAGTGGGCATGCGGGAGGCCGGGTGGACGTACCGCCGAATTGCTCAACACGTGGGGCGTGAGGTCTCCACAGTACATCGATGTTGTCGCCAGTGGTCGGCGGAAGGTGCACGTGCCCGTCGACCTGGGACCAGACCGCAGCGACGCACGGATGCACGCCAAGACCGTAGGATCCTACGCAGTGCCGTAGGGAACCGGACCGCCACTACCCAGCAAATTAGGGACACTGTTGCTCCTGGGGTATCGGCGAGGACCATTCGCAACCGTCTCCATGAAGCTGGGCTACGGTCCCGCACACCGTTAGGCCGTCTTCCGCTCACGCCCCAACATCGTGCAGCCCGCCTCCAGTGGTGTCGCGACAGGCGTGAATGGAGGGACGAATGGAGACGTGTCGTCTTTAGCGATGAGAGTCGCTTCTGCCTTGGTGCCAATGATGGTCGTATGCGTGTTTGGCGCCGTGCAGGTGAGCGCCACAATCAGGACTGCATACGACCGAGGCACACAGGGCCAACACCCGGCATCATGGTGTGGGGAGCGATCTCCTACACTGGCCGTACACCACTGGTGATCGTCGAGGGGACACTGAATAGTGCACGGCACATCCAAACCGTCATCGAACCCATCGTTCTACCATTCCTAGACCGGCAAGGGAACTTGCTGTTCCAACAGGACAATGCACGTCCGCATGTATCCCGTGCCACCCAACGTGCTCTAGAAGGTGTAAGTCAACTACCCTGGCCAGCAAGATCTCCGGATCTGTCCCCCATTGAGCATGTTTGGGACTGGATGAAGCGTCGTCTCACGCGGTCTGCACGTCCAGCACGAACGCTGGTCCAACTGAGGCGCCAGGTGGAAATGGCATGGCAAGCCGTTCCACAGGACTACATCCAGCATCTCTACGATCGTCTCCATGGGAGAATAGCAGCCTGCATTGCTGCGAAAGGTGGATATACACTGTACTAGTGCCGACATTGTGCATGCTCTGTTGCCTGTGTCTATGTGCCTGTGGTTCTGTCAGTGTGATCATGTGATGTATCTGACCCCAGGAATGTGTCAATAAAGTTTCCCCTTCCTGGGACAATGAATTCACGGTGTTCTTATTTCAATTTCCAGGAGTGTATATCCAACCGGCACATTTCCTTTTCAAAACTTTCTGTAGTCAGTCCCCTCTTCAGCCCCTATAAATCTGTAATAGGAGTTGTGAAATACCTAGTAGGAGTGTGTGTGTGTGTGTGTGTGTGTGTGTGTGTGTGTGCGATGGCAAAATCGTTATATTAGAGTATTTAAGCACATTTATGTTTTCATATCATGGAAACAAAGAGCAGTTTAAGTTACGTAAACAATGGGGAAAGAGGACAGTGGTCTTGTAACGGGAAGACTAAGTGACGCAGCCATGAATGAACGTCTGGCGGCGCGTATTGCCATGAGTACTATTAGTGACAGGGAAAGCCATTGACAAAGTGACGTAAATAGGTCATTAGGGCGCCAACAGGTCATTTGCCCGAGGCGAGTAAGGTGTTCATGATGTTTCTCGTAACCTCGCTTTATACAATGCGCAACTTGTGAACTGCGAACAGCCCTCTCTTAATTATGCGAACTGCGTACAGGGATAAATTGGGAACATGTGAATTGCGAACAGAGGATTAATCAGCCAGTTAGCTTTACGAGGAGTTTAGCTGTCTCCCATATCACCACCGACATGGCAGCTAAAACATCAATCAACAAACACATCACAAACAAACATCAGACCGTCAAAAATAAGTCGTCCGATTTCTTCTTCTTCAGTACTTGGGGCAAAAACTTGAAGCTATCTCTTTTAGCGGAACCGATCGATGACTCCTTTCCTCACGTCTTTCATCTGATCCCGTAAAAAATGTTTCCTTCTCAGCAGGTCTTCTTCTTCTCCTCCTCCTTTTTTTTCTTTTTTAGCAAGGCACTGTTCCACTCCTGGTTCTCACGTATGTTCCTGCTTGCACCTCAAGCAAGATCTCCGCAAGACGATATGTCGCGAATGGGTCGCTGATGTGAAGTAGAAATAGGACATGGGAAGCGCGCGTGATCGCGGGGGATTGCATCAGACGAGTCAATATAAGCAGGGCCGATGCTGCTAGGGAGATTCCTTCGACAGTTGCCTCAGACGCTGGACTTGAGTTACTCTGCCCTGGGGACGGGACTTAGTTTCTCGTGGCACTTAGCTGCACAAGGTACATGCAGCATTGTCCAACTTACATTCAATGTGTTGGTGCCTCTTAGGGTTCGACAGTGGTCTTATCCTACCTCGTGTTTCATCTCAGTTATTTAACCAGAAGTATATATCCTTTATCCCAACGAGTTCCTTTATCTGCAAAGAATTTCCAGCTTGTTTTCCAGCACCAGGACTTCGAGTTGGACAAGCCACCTCATTACTGGATTTAGCGTCTAGCTCCCATCCTGATCCGCTCGCAGGAAACTACAGATGCGACAGGTAGACGGTAGAGTGGGCAGAACTATCAGAACTATTGATGGTGCGGTTGCAGGAGGATTAGTGTTCGGCCCAGATAGTTGGCGGAAACAACGCTTCGAGGGATGTATATGTGTGGAAACCGTGGTCCGTAAATTTTACTATTGGAAGGTTCTATTACATCACTTACTCCCCATCTTTGCCGGCCGGAGGGGCGGGGCGGTTCTAGGCGCTACAGTCTGAAACCGGGCGACTGCTACGGTCGCAGGTTCGAATCCTGCCTCGGGCATGGATGTGTGTGATGTCGTTAGGTTACTTAAGTTTAAGTAGTTCTAAGTTCTAGGGGGCTGACGACCCCAGAAGTTAAAAAATGGTTCAAATGGCTCGGAGCACTATTGGACTTAATATCTGAGGTCATCAGTCCCCTAGAACCTAGAAGTACCTAAACCTAACTAACCTAAAGACATCACACACATCCATGCCCGAGGCACGATTCGAACCTGCGACCGTAGCGGTCGCGCGGTTCCAGACTGAAGCGCCTAGAACCGCTCGGCCACACTGGCCGGCTGACTTCAGAAGTTAAGTCCCATAGTGCTCAGAGCCATTTGAACCATTTTTGAACTCCCCGTCTTTCCACACCAAATCACCAGGGTTAACAGCCATGGAATTATCAGTGAAGCACTCCATCACCTCGTCTGGACTCAAAAAAGGCAGCCCGAAGAAGTTTTTCAAGTAATAACTCTCTGGGTTGTCGGGAATTGTCTTATACACTTTCGGCTCGCATAGCTCCTGTATCCTCTGTCACCAAGACTGAACAAGGTGAAGCCGACAGCCCCGGGCTGAATCGATTGCTTCCTTTGTGGTATTGATGGGCATTGATACCACGCGTAGGACATGATGAAACACCTGCAAGAATAGTGAGTAAATAAAAGTGAATAAAACTGAGTGGGTGAGAAGATCGAAGTGTTTCTTGAACGTGAGTAAATGATTGTCCATAGTTCACAATTTTCGACAGCGAGAGTCGAGGGGCGTTTATCGTATTAGTTAATAAGCCGATAAGCCGGCTCAGTTCTCAGTTCACATGACAACATAATGAGGTAAAACCGGGAGTACCGAGTTCACAAGCAACCGTACAATGAAGGTGAAGCGACAATTAATAAAAAAAATTAATTAACTATGTCCAAGGTGATTAGTGTTCCAAAGTATGTAATGGATCTACCTTTTGGAATGTTTAAGATGCGAGGTCTGTTAAAAAGAATTCCTGAACATTCGTAATTTCGCGCCAGTGGTGAATTGGAGCGAAATGCGGTTGGCATCCCTGCACAAGCGTGTGTTTAATGTATAACTGCCGAAGTTTCATTCTTTTTATGTCTGTTAGTTATTGTTCAGTGCTGTATTGAGTAGAATGTTATGTCGCACAGTTTGCGAATTTCGAGATGGCAGAGTCAGAGGAGCAACGCGTCTGCATTAAATTTTGCGTGGAACTCAAGAAAACCTTTACAGAGGCACAACAAATGATGCAGGAAGCCTACGGTGATGAGTGTTTAAGCTGTACTCCGTGTTACGAATGCTTCACTCGGTTTAAAAATGGTTCAAATGGCTCTAAGCACTATGGGACTTAACATCTGAGGTCATCAGTCCCCTAGAACCAGAACTACTTAAACCTAACTAACCTAAGGACATCACACACATCCATGCCCGAGGCAGGATTCGAACCTGCGATCGTAGTGGTCGCGCGGTTCCAGACTGAAGCTCCTAGAACCGCTCGGCCACCACGGCCGGCGTAGTTTGGATCCCAGGGGACTTTGTTATAAGGTGTTCATGCACTCACGTCAGTCGTAATACACCATATTAGGGAAACCATTGGTTTATGGACCTATCTTTATTAGGACTATTTACTTATTTTATTTGTCCTCTACTCGCCCCTATCATTTGTAACAGTAATAGTGAACAGTCTGTATACTGTGTGCCTCTCCTAAGAGTTGTGAAGTGCCTTCCATGTTGTGTTTGCAGCGCTCAGTTCCTATTCATATACAGCCCATGCCACCTAACCAGGGCTGAACAGGAAAACGTAATGCTGTATCATGACAAACAGAAATAATTCTTTAAAATTTTGAACATATGCTGTAGACTTAGCTGCTTATATCCTAGTTTAATTATCTATCTTTTTATCTACTTGGTTCCGTGCAGTGTGTCACTAAAAGTAAGCCAAGACACAACATACTGACACAAAGATCATGTAAACACAACACAACGCAGCCCACAACACTGATTGCAGTCAGTTGTTCGCTATGTAATATACCAACACAGCCGTTACTTACACAACAGCACTGTTTTGTGCAACTAAGCCAGATCTTAACAATACTAAGTGTGCTGTACTATCTGCCTCTCCTTGATACGTGATGCTGGGGGCATCAGTATGGAGATGAAATTCCTTTATTCTCGGTGGAGTGCACACACTTTGTGTGCCAGTCTTCGGAAACCTGCCTGTCACTATCAGTGCCATGACAGTCGAGCAACCAAAGTATTCCTGACGGACCAACCCAAAGCTTCAATGTGCCTCTAGCTCCACTCTAACTCGTCTCACAAAATTCTATCTCAATTAACAACCCTGATAATATGGGCAGGACCGTATAAAGTGTGGTGTCACCGCCAGACACCACACTTGCTAGGTGGTAGCCTTTAAATCGGCCGCGGTACGTTAGTATACGTCGGACCCGCGTATCGCCACTATCAGTGATTGCAGACCGAGCGCCGCCACACGGCAGGTCTAGAGAGACTTCCTAGCACTCGCCCCAGTTGTACAGCCGACTTTGCTAGCGATGGTTCACTGACAAATTACGCTCTCATTTGCCGAGACGATAGTTAGCATAGCCTTCAGCTACGTCATTTGCTACGATCTAGCAAGGCGCCATTACCAGTTACTATTGATGCTGTAAAACATGTACCTTCAAGAGCGATGTTCACCTATTATGGATTAAAGTTAAGTATTCCAGCAGCTACGTATTATTTTCGCTAGTCTCATATCCCTGACCTGTTCCAGACCTCACGCCAGCCTGCTTGAGTTTAAACGCGTGCCTTTCGGCTTCCTCCTAGTGGATTGGCTGTCTTGCCAATCCACAACATAAAGGGTGTGGCGAGGTAGGCCCCTAACAAGGGCACAGATACCAAGAGAGCGCTTATCAGAAAAAAAGAGAGAAAGGTGGTTTAAGAATTAACTGGGAGAGGCATGTGGGTTTCCCGTCGTGTTCCAATCTTCTGTCTGCGAAAAGAAGCCTTTCCTTCGGTCCGCGACCGTTATCACAGTGTCATTTCGTCCGCGTAACGTAAGTAACGGTTACTACCGAACGTAAGTCTGTGGCTAACATGGTTTTATGTGGCAACAGTGCTCTCGGTTCGCTCAGCTGTCGCTGCACAACTCTTGTCATGTTCAACGATGGAGCTCTCGCTGCACTGTAGGACTTCGAAGACCGGCGAACGGGTGTTTAAGCAAACAGTGCCCGAAGGCTTCTTTCTATTTTTGCCAAGACTGTTGAAGCTAGAGTCTCTCAAACTATTTAACAGAACAAAAAGTGAAATAAAAGCAGATCTCAAATCTATCACACCATTTCGTCTGGCTTCAGTTACATGCCAGGAAACTCCTTAATGATCGCTCTGTATACTATCGTGCAAAATGTGCAGCTGATTTTGGGTTCATATATGGCACAGATATTGATATAACGAAGCTAGTTAATGAAGTTTTTGCTTTTAAGTTCGAAGTGAAGGAGCTGATGAAGAGCACAGGCATGACTATCTACTCGGATATTTTAAAGGTTTATTTCAAAGTATTAGTTAAGATATGTTTAACCAAACATTAAAATAGCTTTACAGATATTTAAGACAATGCCACTGAATGCATCTTATTGTCAACGCAGTTTCAGCAAATTAAAGATGATAAAAAACTAATACAGTTCGAGTATGAGTGAAAGTGAACTGTCAGATTTAGCTATCTTGTTGACAGAAGACGACTCTGCTGCTAAACTCGATTTCAACCATATGATCAATGAGTCTCCTTCGCTCAAAGTAAAGAAATGCAAAGTGAAATTAAATGAAAGCATAGTTCTTAAAGCCCTTTTTTTACTTCCAATTAGTAACTTATGCATTATTAAAAGCTTAAGGAGAACAAACAAAACTTGTTCTTTGTTATGGATTATAATAAAACCAATTAACAATAGCTGCCATAAAGAATAAGATACGCATTTTGTTTTGGCGTCAGTTTTTGAAAGTTTACACAACTTTTAATTTATTCAGTACAGTTTAATTTGTAATGTCCAATAGTTTATACCAGTGTACAATACATACTTCATTTACCTAATATTTTTCAGTAATGGCTCAATTTTATTGAACCTTTCTGCAATGTTATACAATTTACTAAATCTGCGTAGAAAAATCTGCACAGAGATAGTTTACGGCGGGGAGTTGCTGGATCACCTCGGTACGGTTCTGGAAGTGGTTAAGTCATAACTTCGTTTCTTCAAGGAGGCCACGGCTTGTTTCCTTACCAATCCATGTCCAGTTATCCTTGTCTTCCACTTGCATTTGCTTAACGATTACGAGGAGTTAAGCTGTAACGCATCTTCTTTCTAAAAGCAATCCCTTCTACCCATTCTTTTGCGGGAAATGATCCAACAGCATCCTAGAAGCGCGTATGTGCAGTCTGGATGAAAGGGAGATCAGCCAATGGCTACGAAAAGCTTTCTTACCCCGTGTGAGGTATGCCCGAGTGGCTCAACGAAACAAAACACTAACTGGGAGAAACAGATTTCCAGGTTAGAATGTTACTCAGAAACACAGTTTCAGTGCGTCACAAATGATGGACTTTAACATGATATAATGCTGCGGAGAACATCTGAAAAAAAAAACAGACTGTTATGTTGTTGGTAACTGGGAGACTTCTAGAGATATTTCAACAACTCTAATTGGGAAATATTTCTCATTCACTATGTTGACACCTTTCCACCCATGAAAAGATCTCCACTGCATAAAAAATTATCACTGTAGAGGACTGTGTGTGTAATGTAGTGTTGTATTTCCGTTATAATGGTAAAAGATAAAAGAGGGGAGAGGGTGAAACACTAAGTCGGCATATAGCTGGCTGGTCTCGACTGGAAAGAAGGCGACATCTCAGTCTTATGTCCTCACATCGAACGAGTTCGCGCGGTGATTAGGATGCTGTACTCACATTCGGGGGACAACAGTTCAAACCCTTATGCAATCATCCAGATATACGTTTTCTGTGGTTCCACTAAATCACGTACGGTAAAAGGTTCAAATGGCTCTAAGCACTATGGGACTTAACATCTGAGGTCATCAGTCCCCTAGACTTAGAATTACTTAAACCTAAATAATCTAAGGACATCACACACATCCATGCCCGAGGCAGGATTCGAACCTGCGACCATAGCAGCAGCGCGGTTCCGGACTGAAGCGCCTAGAACCGCTCGGTCAGACCGGCACGTACGGTAAATGCAGGGACAGCATATGCTAGCACGGCGGTTTCCTTCTCTCATCTGAGCTTCTGCTCTGTCTCTAACGACCTCGTTGTCGACAGGAGGCTATATCAAATGTTCTTCCTTTGTTTCCTTTATGTCCTTACCTAACCGATGAGTCACTACTAACAATTTCACAGCGTGATTCACCGCAGTACAGCTTGTGATTTAATCTAGGGCATTGACCATAGCTGTGACCCGGATCTGCAGGACGCCAGTTTTGGGGATATATGTTTCCACCGCCAGGATTCGAACTGACAACACCCGACATGAGCGCTGCCGCGTTACAAAGTTCAGCAGCGGATAGTACTGTGTTGCCACAGCGGCTGTGCAGTCCCCTACCTGAATATGACGTCACCACGCCACTCGGTGTAATTACCCCGCCGGTTATCACGGCTCTGTGAACTCCCGGAATACGTTGCCTGGCCCGTGGCAGCGCGTGGAAATTTTCGTGTAACACGCGAAATTCTTTACACGTGACAGCAGACACTAACCGACTTCCTTGAATAACAAATCCCAAGCTTGTTTCTCCTAGTTTCTGAATATTAATACAACAGGTACTGTCTAAACTGGCCACTTCCTGTGCGTGCTGACGCTATACTAAGAAACGAACAGTTCCGAAATTGGTGTTATGAAGTGCATCTGAATCACACAGCCTCTAACGTTACTGTTAAACAGTAATGACTAGCCACGTCATACTTGTTGTAACCTCAATCTCTCACAAATAGGGCTATCGACAACGAAAGGCTATTTGCACGAAACTGAAAAGGCGGATCAGGTCTTGGCTCCTTAATTTATACTAAAGGTTGGCAGTTCATTCTAAATACTCAAAAAATAGCCATTGGCTACTTACAATTTGAATCAACTACTTGTGCAATCTCTTGAAAGGATATGGATTGGAACAATAAGCAAATTTCGTTTGCATGGTGTCAGGGCCGGTTCGAGAACATTTTTCCACAGAAGAGTCTTATCATTTGGCGCCCCCACATCCTCGTACACTTTCGCTGCTCGTTGTGATATGCACTGAATACAAACCTTGCACTTGTTTCCCCTAGTGTTCACTTCAGCTTGGCGCCCGAAACGGTCTCTACTAATTGTGATAACGTCACGTATGTAAATGTTAAAGCTGTAGCGCCTCAGCCGCCCCTCTAAGTTTTGCAGCCGAGCGGCGGCTTGTGCTTCTTGGGCCTTAAACCGGCACTGTATGGAGTTCAATCAGTCAATCAATCTCTTTATTCATCCGTTAACAATATACGTTGTATTGATGCAGTCAATTACAATATAGTTTCTTATCTTTAATTTGTTTCAAAAACTTGGATAATAAATACAAATATTTTATATCAGTATATATAAATAATATTACTTTTCCATATTCAGATATTCTTCAGTGCTATAAAAAACTATGTTTTAGTAAAAATTGTTTAAGATCTACCTTGAATTTATGAAATCCTTTAATTAAAATATTATTCTGCACCGACGAAAGAACTAGCTTACAGGAGACACTAAATTTACAACACTACTAGTTATGCGTATGTTCGTCAAGCTTTATAATCGTGATGTAGGGATGATGTACACGGAAGTGCGGCGCCGGCCGAAGTAGCCGAGCGGTTCTAGGCGCTTCAGTCTGGAACCGCGCGACCGCTACGGTCGCAGGTTCGAATCCTGCCTCGGGCATGGATGTGTGTGACGTCCTTAGGTTAGTTAGGTTTAAGTAGTTCTAAAGTTCTAGGGGACTGATGACCTCCGCTGTTAAGTCCCATAGTACTCAGAGCCATTTTTGAACAGAAGTGCGCAGATGGTTTGTGTGATGACAAATTTGAATAGGCACAAGCTCAAAGAAAAAGAATTAGGTCACGGAATTATACTTGAAAAACATGGGATTTATGGGAAAGTCCTTCTAGTATCTCTAGCGAAGATTACACAAAATTAATTGTAACACACGGGGGCTTTATCTATATTGTTCTTATTCCTAGTATTGATACTGTGTATTGAGCTATTGGTTGGAAATAGAGATATATTACTTGCAACAAATTTCATTAAGGAATAAATATACTTAGAAGCAGAATACAAAGTTCCATGAAAAGGTTTCTACATGACGTTCTTGAATTTACACCACAAATGATTCTTATTACACGCTTTTGGACGCTAAAAACTTTTGCTCGGTTGGATGAGTTACCCCGGAATATGATCCTGCATGACACAATAGAACGAAAGTAAGCAAAGTATAAAAGTTTTTTATATTTATATCTTCTATATCTGACATCATCTCACTGCAAATACGGACTTGTTTATGAGCTTTAGCAGTTCTGTGGTATGCCCTTCCCAACTTAATTTGTTAATAAGTTGTAATCCCAGAAATTTAACACTGTCAACCTCTTAGATCTGCATGTCTTCATTGCATGTGGGCTGCCGGACTAGCAGCCCAAAACAATTTTCAGAAAATGTGTTCAAAAGTATTTCGCATGGCTGTCTGTCTGTACGTCCTGCAATGAATCCATAGACATCCCAGTCTATACTCAGCAGGTTATAGTCGCCTCCAACTAGTATTGTATGATCTGGGTACTTACGTGCTATTGACTGTAGACTTTCTCTGAATGACTCTACAATTGTCACAGCAGAATCGGGTGGCCAGTAAAAACATCCAACAATTAACTTAGTTTCACCTACACCTGTTGTACATGACCAGATGACTTCATTGTCACACTCAACTTCGCCCTCAGTAGACACAATATTTTTGTCAATTGCAATGAACAGTCCCCCTCGTATGGCCTCTAATCTGTCTTTCCGATATATGTTCCATGACTCGCTAAATAACTCAGAGCTTTCCACTTTGGATTTCAGCCAGCTCTTGGTTGCAACAATAATTTGAGCATGAGGCAGTAAATTCGGGAACTTTATTAAGAATATTTCGACAGTTTATTGGTAAAATTGTGACAGTTAGAGTGTCTTTATTCTGAATGCCGTTTGATTTTTCTCGCTGTGAATCAGCTGGCGAGTCAAGTCTTTATCAGAGCACCTCAAACTACCGCCTAGCCTAAAAAACCCTCGTGTGCATTCCACAAGTACTCTGCCCCCCGAGTAGCTGCTTCCTTTGTGTAGTGCACCCCTAACCTATCAGGGTGAGTCCTACAAATCCCCACACGAAATGCAGGTCTACAAATCTGCAGCCAAGACCATCACAGAATCGATGAAGCCTCTGGCTGAGACCCTCCACTTAGCTCCAAACCAGAGGACCTGGATCAACTCTGGGAACGATGCTGCAAATTGCAAGCTCTGCTTGCACCCCACGCATGAGGCCAGCAGTCTTCCGTACCTCTGCCAGCCACCTGTATGAACTGTGGATTGCCTCAGAGCCCAAGCGACAGGTGTTGTCAGCGCCGGCGTGAGCCACAACCTGCAGACAATTGCACCCTGCACACTCAATAGCCACAAGCAAGGCCACCATCTCATCTTGGATGAGGCCCATTGGCGGACACACCAAGTGCACATTGGCTTTTTTTCCAGCCGTGAACGCTATCTGCCTAAGGGGCTCCATAACGCACCTAACATCGGAGCTCCTAATAACCAGTAAACCCCTCCCTCTGTGTGCCTGCTCGGACCGTGAAAAGGAGAGGACATCCGTCTACTCACAGGGTGAACGAGTGAGGTCAGGCTCTCCACATCGGCTCTACGCCTCAAGCAACACAAACACATTACCACCCGCCACTCAACCTCCTGTGAGGGCAGATCCACTGCATTAGGTGCTCTAAGAGGTGCCACGGAAGCAGAGCATGTGGGCAAAACAACTGACAGCTGAGGTGTCCCACGAGATGTGCCAGATTCTCCACCACCACTACACCTCGAGGCAGCAGCCTGAAGGTGACTGACCATAGCCACAAGCACATTCAGCTGTTTGCGAACTGCAGCCAGTTCCTCCTGTGTCCTGGTGGTGTTGGTACCACCCCACGAATGTAACAAATTTGGGAATGGAATTGCAAGTTTCTGTCCAATGACGATAGCAGTTGTATGGGACCTGGCGGACCCTATGGTACACGACTGCTGAGCCACACCTCCAGCGGCTCTGGAATACAAACGCCCTCTGCTGCCACGATACAGGACGACCAGCGGCAGCCAGACAACCCATTGCACTTGGAGCCTCATCGTTATGACATCATCGTTCACGTTCAGTACAGCGAGCCTCGTCCTAGTGCTATTGTATGAGCTCAATTCAAATTCTTGCTGCATTATTTGTAAAGAGTCTTCGTGCACTTGGAGAAATACAAGCCAAGTAAATCTTCTGTTTGTGTTTGTTGTGTTAACTTGTTCACTAATCATTTCTGCTCCTGTCCAGCTTTCCTATGATGACAGTTGTTGCGCCACTCTGTAGCACACCTCTCCTTACAGTGGCCGTGCGGTTAAAGGCGCTGCAGTCTGGAACAGCAAGACCGCTACGGTCGCAGGTTCGAATCCTGCCTCGGGCATGGATGTTTGTGATGCCATTAGGTTAGTTAGGTTTAACTAGTTCTAAGTTCTAGGGGACTAATGACCTTTAGCAGTTGAGTCCCATAGTGCTGAGAGCCATTTGAACCATTTTTTTAACCTCTCCTTACTGTTATGTACAAATTCGTTCACAACAGTAGGAAGAGGAAGAGAAGGAAAAACAGGAGAATGTGGACTGGAAAAAAGAAATGAAAGAGAAAGCTACCTGGTGAATTTTTCACAGAGAATAATTTCATCATCACCAATACTCGGTTTAAGAATCATTAAAGAAGGTTGTGCGTGTTGAACAGATTTGAAAACGCTGGAAGATTTCAGATTGATTATATAAGGGATGGTTAAAAAGTTTCCATCTGAGGGCAGCTCTCAAGAAAGCTTTTGACAACGTTGACTGGAATGCACTCTTTAAATTACTGAAGGTAGCTGGGATAAAATACAGGGAGTGAAAGTTTATCCACATGTTACGCAGAAACCACACGGCAGTTATAAGAGCCAAAGAACATGAAAGGAAGAAGTGGTAGAGAATGGAGTGAGACAGGGTTGTAGACTATCCCCAACGTTATTCAATCTGTACATTCAGCAAACTGCGCAGGAAAGCGAGGAGAAATTTGGGAAGGGAATTTCAGTTCAGTGAGAAGAAACAAAAAGTTTGTGGTTTGCCAATGACATTGTAACTCTGTCAGAGATAGCAATGGATTTGAAAGTGCAGCTGAACAGAATGGACAGTGTCTGAAAGGAGGATGTAAGCTGTAAGCTAAACAAGGATAGTGGAATTTAATCAAATCAAATCATGTAATGCTGAGGGGAATTACACTACTGGCCATTAAAATTGCTACACCACGAAGATGACGTGCTACAGACGCGAAATTCAACCGACAGAAAGAAGATGCTGTGATATGCAAATGATTAGCTTTCCACAGCATTCACACAAGGTTGGCGCCGGTGGCGACACCTACAACGTGCTGATATGAGGAAAGTTTCCAACCGATTTCTCATACGCAAACAGCAGTTGACCGACGTTGCATGGCGAAACGTTGTTGTGACGTCTCGTGTAAGGAGGAGAAATGCGTACCATTACGTTTCCGACTTTGATAAAGGTAGGATTGTAGCCTATCGCCATTGCGGTTTACCGTATCGCGACATTGCTGCTCGCGTTGGTCGATATCCAATGACTGTTAGCAGAATATGGAATCGGTGGGTTCAGGAGGGTAATACGGAACGCCGTGCTGGATCCCAACGGCCTCGTATCCCTAGCAGTCGAGATGACAGGCATCTTATCCGCATGGCTGTAACGGATCGTGCAGCCACGTCTCGATCCCTGAGTCAACAGATGGGGACGTTTGCAAGACAACAACCATCTGCACGTACAGTTCGACGACGTTTGCAGCAGCATGAACTATCAGCTCGGAGACCATGGCTGCGGTTACCCTTGACGCTGCATTTCAGACAGGAGCGCCTGCGATGGTGTACTCAAAGACGAAGACGAACCTGGGTGCACGAATGGCAAAACGTTATTTTTTCGGATGAATCCAGGTTCTGTTTACAGCATCATGATGGTCGCATCCGTGTTTGGTGACATCGTGGTGAACGCACATTGGAAGCGTGTACTCGTCATCGCCATACTGGCGTATCACCCGGCGTGATGGTATGGGGTGCCACTGGTTACACGCCTCGGTCACCTCTTGTTCGCATTGACAGCACTTTGAACAGTGGACGTTACATTTCAGATGTGTTACGACCCGTGGCTTTACCCTTCATTCGATCCCTGCGAAACCCTACATTTCAGCAGGATAATGCACGACCGCATGTTGCAGGTCCTGTACGGGCCTTTCTGGATACAGAAAATGTTCGACGACTGCCCTAGCCAGCACATTCTCCACATCTCTCACCAATTGAAAACATCTGGTCGATAGTGGCCGAGCAACTGGCTTGTCACAATACGCCAGTACTCTTGATGAACTGTGGTATCGTGTTGAAGCTGCGTAGGCAGCTGTACTTATACACGTCATCCAAGCTCTGCTTGACTCAATGCCCAGGCGTATCAAGGCCGTTATTACGGCCAGAGGTGGTTGTTCTGGGTCCTGGTTTCTCGGGATCTATGCACGCAAATTGCGTGAAAATGTAATCACATGTCAGTTTTGGTATAATATATTTGTCCAATGAATACCCGTTTATCATCTGCATTTCTTCTTGGTGTAGCAATTTTAATTGCCAGTAGTGCAGATCAGGAAATGGGACACTAAAAATAGTATATGAGTTTTGTTATTTGGGCAGTAATATAACTTATGATGGCTGAAGTAAAAGGATATAAATGTAGAATAGCAATGGTAAGGAAAGAGTTTATGAAGAAGAGCATTTCTTTACATCAAATATAAATTTAAGTGTAAGGAAGTCTAATTAATAGTGCACTTCCAAACTGTTGGCGTGTGTCTGATGTGTAGCCTTGTACGGAAATGAAACGTGGGCAATAATCAATTCAGTCAAGATGAGAACAGAAGCTTTCGAGATGTGGTGCTACCGAAGAAGTTTGAAGATTATGTGGGTAGATAATGTAACCAATGAGGTACTGAAATAGAATTGGGGAGAAAAGAAATTTCTAGCATAACTTTACTAAAAGAAGAAATCAGTTGATAGGATGCATTCTGAGACATTAACGAATCAGCAATTTAGTATTGAAGGGAAGTGTGGGAAGTAAAAATACAGAGGGAGACCAAGAGATGAGTGCAGTGAACAGATTCAAATGGCTGTAGGTTGCAGTAGTTATTCAGAGCCGGTCGGAGTGGCCGAGCGGTTCTAGGAGCTACAGTCTGGAACCACGCGACTGCTACGGTCGCAGGTTCGAATCCTGCCTCGGGCATGGATGTGTGTGATGTCCTTAGGTTCGTTAGGTTTAAGTAGTTCTAAGCTCTAGGGGACTGATGACCACAGCAGTTAAGTCCCATAGTAAATTTAACCCTCTAACGGTAAGGTTGGGGTTGGATCCGACCCCAGCGAGCCTGTTTTGTTTATAACTGCCCACTCCCTTTTCTGAGAGCGCTGTGGTTCCAGCTACCCTAACAGTCAGTCGTCCCGAGAACGCCGAGGAGGCCACGTCAGCCTGGTGAGTGACCTACAGCTACCCTCTCTATCCGAAACCTACATTACCCGCGCTCGGGTTGGATCCGACCCCACCTTACTGTTTACGTCACACTTATTAGTTTCTTTTGTGGGGAGGATTCAACCCCATATTGATGTTTATATTACATCTAAGTTTTGTTTTCTCTTCTGGTATCTTACTAAAACGGCGAATCAACTCCTTAGAACTTCTGAGGAGATATACAACGAGTTTCTCCGACAGGAGGCTGAGTCAGAGGATGGCGACAATATCGATGCAGAAAACTGTTCAGAAACCACCTATTACATTATGTGTAGAAAGAAATTTGTTATTGAGAACTTTATATTTCGAAACTGCTGACACTATAATTATTTTCTACAAGTAGTAAGAGATGTTTCTCATTTAGTTCCTATCTGTAGAATTTCTAAAGCATTCAAGTTTCTAGTTGATGACTGAATCTATTGATTTTTACTATGTTTTCAACAATTTTATAGAGAATAATTCTATTAAGGTATTTTTTTTGTAATCAAATTCTTATTTTGTTCCAAAGTACTTTATATTCTTACTTATTGACTATAAAAATAAAAAACTTGTTATAACAAATATTATATGTGTTTAATTGATAATAAAACTTTTTTCCATTATTCATTTTTTATTTTACCCCGAAAAATCGACATTTGGAGGGTGGGGTCTGATCCAACCCCACCTTACCGTTTATGTCAGGAAACTTCACCTTACCGTTAGATGGTTTAAAAAAAAAAAAAAAAAGTTATTCAGAGATTAAGGAGCTTACACAGGACTGTAGCACGGAGAGCTGTATCAAACCAGTCCTCAGAGACCACACAACAACAAAACCATACATGGTCCAATCACATGAATGTGACCACAGCCTATGTTCAATGTCAACTTGCAATAACCACTCACAGGTGACAGCACTAGCAGTGGATGGTATATACAGGGTGTATACGCGGACAAGGAAAAAATATTCCCGGATTTCCCGGTTAAAAATACACTTTCTCCCGGGTGAAAACACACTTTTTTGTGTTAAGTGACAGTATGTTTTCCCTCAGAACTGCAAAACTTATCAATCCTTTGAATGGTTATGGTTTTATACACGGGCGCAAAATTTCCCGGCACTTTAGAGAACGAAACTTGCGGAAAAGACACGTTTTGGAAATATCTTTGATGTGCAGCAACATGTTCGCTGCATATTTTCGTATTACGAAAGTGTACATTTGAATTCCATTAAACGCTGCATGTTACTTACCGAATCACTGAAATCGAGATTGCAATGCACTTTTGTAACCCAGTCATAGCTCATGTCACGTGATCTCGCCAGCCGATGACAGCGGATATTCAGAGCATAGGACACGTGATGTAGCCAACAGCAACATCAATGTTAAGTAGCACGAACACACAAACAGGGAAAGTTAATAGTTTAAATTAATATACATAGTGTTACTACAAGAAAAGAAAAGCTTCCACATATATAATTTGTCTCTAAGGTTAATAAGCTGCAAGAGAAGCTAAGCTTTCGCATGTAATGTTGATCTTTTTTGCGCGTGTTACACTGTATGATATATTACACAAATAAGCCCGTAAAATTTTTAATAATGACATAAATGTCAGATCTTCAGGGTTCGAAATTCTTCTAAATGGCTCGTCATCAATGAGTTGATTTTTAAATGAGAGTCAAGCGCTCTGTGATTTAAGAAATTCATGGTACATTCTCGCACATACTTCAACATACGTAAAATGTTATTTACTTTGAAAGTAGAGGCTTTTCAAACCAGCATTCGCAATATTTTCCCGCGACCTGTTGGAAATACATTCATTTCTGCAGTTGCCGGAGAGCGCAGATAACAGGCGACACCGAGCTTGTGCAGCTACCATGACGTAGGAATCCCGTATGTACGTACGTGTAAAACATTGAAACATCATACATTATGTCATAAAAGAAGCAAGACATCAGAGGATACTCCAAGAGCATCGGAATTTCGTGAACCATACTAAAACGTGCACATTTGAAGTGCACATTAGTATGTCCACATTTCCAATGAAGTAGACCTCGAGTTTTCAGAGTGGTTTTCGGGATGTAAATTTTCCTGGAGCATCAGTACTGTATTTTATCGTGTTTGGTTCTTTATTATGACATAATGCCATACGTGCTAGAAGATGAAAACGTGCACTTCAAATGCAGCGAACAGTTGAAACTAGCCAGTACTGTGGAAGTAAACATTTCGTTTCAAATACATTGACTGCTTCTGCGGAAAAAGTTAATAGAAGTCAAATTTCTTTTGCAAACAGACAAAAATAACTGCATTGTTCTGCAAGGCGATTAATGCTTGACTGTCAGAAAGGTGGAAATCAAATCAAATCTGAAACTAAAAATATATGTTAGCCTTCTGTAATTATGTGAATGTATTTTAATTCACTTGATAGCTCCCGGCCACAGATATCCGTTTTGTTTTCATTTGACGTGAGAGTAAACGAAACAGCAAAATCACTAAATGTAAACACGGGTCACGTGGAGACTACCCACTATAACTCCGACTGCTACGCACATCAGCCCCGGATCTACGATATTTGCTAACCGGATCAATACTAAAAAAAATCGAATTTTTAAAAATATGTTCATCTTGCAGAGCACATCTTTCTGGAAAGTCTGAAATATTAAACATATGTGTTCGAGGAAATGTAAGACATGTTATTTGGCCTTAAGTGTGCCAAAATTCAGTGCCACGCCTCTTCATACAGCATTCTTCTAACGCACGTCTCTGTATTTCGCTCTGTGGAATTGAAACGTGTATATTTTGTAATGGATGCCATCAAACTATATTCAGGACAGTGGAAATTAAAATCTCCTGTGGTGCCTCTCTTGCTTCCAGTCGGCCGGTTTGACAGCCTGCCTCTCCCTTTAAAAAAATCTCGCAGTTAAAAGCGGATGGGATTATTTGTAATCGGGAGAACAAGAACTCTCCAGGAAATTTGCAATCTTTATTGCCTATAAATATAGGACACACAAAACCAATAGAGAGACAAGCAAGAAAGTACACATTTCTTCAATCCTTAGCTCCTAGCATTTTCTCTCTCTCTAACCTTGCTACAGCTTTACATGGCGTACTTTACTTTCTGCGGAAGAATCTATTACCTTATCAAAGTTCGTCAAAAGTTTTGCTACATGAAAAAGCATAATGGCGTTATCTAATACTGAAAAAGCTGTTAATACAAATAACACCCAAGACTGGTGTGGTTTCTCGATCTGATTACGTCTATTTCGTCACTGTCTGCTAGATAAAACAAAATAGGCCTTTCTAATATTGCAGCAATTTTGTAACACACGCCAAATAAACGAGACTGTTTTGGCACAAATGTTCATTTTTATAACACGACACAAAGTGTGCCAGTGGCGGCCTCATGGCAGTCAATGTGCTAAGGTGGTAGCCACTGCCTCAATTCACGTTGTTACACATTCCAATTTCAACAGTTTGTTTGATGATAAACCTGGAAAAAAGTTCCCTGAGAATTCCATGTGTGAGGAGGAAGATGGTGTCAAGGAGCTGCTGATAAATTAATGGTGCTAGGGGGAGGGGTAGCATACCACAATTATGACTTTTCTTTCCTCTCAGCTGTGCTGCATACTAACTATAAGCGGTAGTTTAACCACAGTTTTTAAAAATAGATAATTTACATGGAACATAAGTCATGTCATTAACACACTTTCAAATATTAAGTTTTTCAAAATTTATTATTTATAAAATTTAATAATATGCAATTTCACTCATAGGTTAAAACTGCAGAGTACGCTGAGATTTTATGAAATTCCCCTGATTTTTCCAGCAAAAATTTATTTCCTGGGCAGTACAGGTTTCCAGAAGAATTGCCATCGTGCAGTATGTAGATGCATGGGATAATGTTTTTGTTTTATCAAACATATTTGTGTATTTGTTCATGAGGCTGTGCTCAGCAACAGCAGATTTGTCAGAATTGTAATATTTAATGTGTCCATGTTCTGAAATCACTGTTATTGGCTGACCAATGTAACTGCTACCACATTCGCAAGGTATTTTATAAATTCCAGGAACACTGAGACCAAGTCTGTCTTTTGGGCAATCAACATACAGAGATAATCAAAAGAAACTGAAATTACCAACAAATAACTAACTAGTTGGTGACACAGCTCCACACACACACACACACACACACACACACACACACACACACACACAGGCTCCTCACAAGTGATTAAATGAAGAGTATATGGCATTGGTGGCCGGGAGACCCCTCGCGGGGCGGTTCGGCCGCCACTCCACAAGTTCTTTAATGCCACTACGGCGAGTTGCGAGTAAATGAGGATGAAATGATGATGAAAGACACACAACACCCAGTCATCTCGAGGCAGAGAAAATGCCTGACCCCACCTGGAATCGAACCCGGGACCCCATGCGCGGGAAGTGAGAACGCCACCACACGACCACGAGCTGCAGACCTCACAAGTGATTGATAGGTAGTTTCTCTGTGTTTGTGGGTCAAGGTGTAGTACAGACATTGACAGCTGCCATGTATAACACTTTGAGTGATGATCCCTATGACGAGACTGTTGTACTATATCATTATTATTGTCATTGAAGAAACAGAATACGAAGGTTTTGGGTTCATCCATATACTGAAACAAATTTTAATTGATGATTATTTGTGACTGCAGAAGAGCTGCAAATTTCAGATGCAACATTTTTATCATTTTATCATAAGTCTAAAAGCAATTATCTGTAACTAGTGGAATTGATTTCCCCTGCACTATACACAAAATATGCATGACGGAATGCATGGATTCAGAGAAATGGATATTAATCACTCTCAAGTAAGGAAAAAAAAAGTTTATTAAAAAAAAAATACAAGTTCTTCAAAATATGTCTTCTAAAATGTTTAACTTTTACACAGATTTCATTCTTTACATTTTTCTGGCATTATTCAATGGTACCCCTCTAGGCCCTGCACTTTTGTAGTTGGCCAGTGTTACATCTGGAAAGTTAAGTGCAGCAAATGGTGACATCTCATCAGCCAATAAATCAGGTCTGAAAAACACTTCTGGTGTTGTCGACCCTGGTGCTGTCTCTTGAGGAGAATCAGCTGAGGAGGGTGACAAAATCTCATACACTACTACCAGTAGTTTTCTTTTAAAACAATGCAAATGTCTGACATTTTTATGACACCGGGCAGCATATTTAACAAGTATATTTTAACTCCTTGGGTCCTTTGCTCTGCATGTGACAAGCTAGCTTTTTCCCCATTGCAAATATTCAAGAAGCGCTGTGTCCACACCCTCGTCTTTTGTGCCAAGTTTTTTTCATTGACCAGATGCCTGTGTTGTTGAAGCTGAGGAAACCAAGAGTGACAGCAAGAATGCTTGTTTCTACAGAATCTCTGTCTGTGAAACTATAGACACTATCAGCCTTCTCGAACTGACCAGATTGTTGTTCTTGTGGCAGATTGGGCAAATTTCCAGGAGGCATCCATAATGCTCTAATGTAGGGCACTGTAAATTGCATTGTTTCTGTTAAATAATGAGCTTTTTTAACTCCTGAACCACTTTAAGGTGGCTTCATATTCCGCACAAAAATGGCTCACAAATTCTTCCACCTTTGTTCACAAGTGGTCACTAAAGCAGACAGGCCAAATTTAGATACTCTGTAGTAGGTATTGTGTAACCAACTTAATTTTTAATTTCAGTTTCTTTTTAAAGTAGCTTCTGTTATTTATGTTACAGGTATTGGGAACTGGTTCAACATTTTCATCAACGCTCTTTATTTTGCTAGAGTGGAGACAATTGGTGGAGACATCAAGAGTAATTTCACAAGTGCTGAAAGAGATACATATGTAGATAACAAGTAGTGAAAAATAGAAATAAGTTGCATAACGTTTTGAATCGCTCTGGAACCTTCCAAATTGCTTAGGTGCAGTTAACGGCAAACATGTCAAAATTGAGAAATTTGCAAACAGTGGTTCTGCTAATTTCAATTACAAATCGTATAATTCCATAGTGCTGATGGCTTGTTCCAGTGCCAATGGTATGTTCATTACAACTGGTTTTGCTGGAAGGAACAACGATGGAGGCATAGTCAATAAATCTGCTATAAAATATTGGTTGCAAAATCACAGACTTTAGATCCCTCCACCACCAGCATTGAAAAATGATGACAATGGTAATCCCATTCCATATTACTTCATTGATGATGATGCATTTCTGCTGTTACAATATTTAATGAGACCATACCCTCAATGAATTTTAGATAATGTAAAAACAATATTCAACTACAGGTTAAGCCATGAACGAAAAACAACTGAATGTGCTATTGGCATGGTATGCAAAACGTTTTCTGTTCTAAATGGTCCTATTCACATCAGCCATCCCAAAAATGTGGATCGTCATCAAATCTACACGTGTCCTTCACTATTGTGTACGGAAAGGAGAGGGGCTTGATTAAAAGCCAGCCTATTTTGAAGATTGTGCAGGCAATAACAACGGTGCAGCACGACCACTAGTACAAAACCTGACAATACGCAGAATGTCTTCTGTGAAGGATCTCAGAACTTATTAGGCAGAATAGTTTAGTTTATTACGCCATAAGCAGCACTGCCCTCACAATGGAAATATGCTATTGTTTAATTTAAGCTATACAAATGGGTTTGAAATTGTATTCATGTTACATTTAAATAAAACATTTCATACCTGGCATATTGACTTCTTCAACTACTTCACTCCATGCCTTTTCAGTCTCGTCTTTTCTCAAGTATCCCAGAAGTTTATAATTGTATAATACAGGAGGTTTTTCCATTTCATTCACAAACATTATGTTAGCTGCCTGACTGTTCATTTTTATTAGTGAGAGGAGCACTGTTGCACCGGCTGAGACACAGAAACAGTGATTTCAGTCACTTCCAGATTGACACGCCAAGTAGCTTACGACAACTAACTGCCTGGTAAGTAACCAGTAGCGCTGTGTGGCACACCATTCTGTAACACGAGATGTGGCTGGTAGTGTACGGATTTCAATTTCTTTAGAGTAGCTCTGTGTGTGGAGTGCAAATGGATTAAATACTGTGTCTGCTCAGGACTCTGCCTTTTTTTTGGCTCTGAAGAAAGGAAGGAGTGATATAGGCTAATTGTCTTCTTCTTCTTCTTCTTCTTCTGATGATGATGATGATGGAGTATCTGAAATTTCTTTCTCAGAAGGCTAACTTAATATCCCTACTGTTATAGCCATTCTTCTGGAAGATGTTTCTTAGATATCTGAATCTAGGTGTTCCATGCCACAGACAGATTTAGTTCTATGTATTAGTGTATTAAGAACTGAAACAATGGAAAATCCATGGCCTTGGCAGCCAGAGACGGTGGTCATGTGAGTGCAAGTTTTGTGAGTGTGTGTGTGTGTGTGTGTGTGTGTGTGTTTCTTTTTTTACATGTTTACTGATTGGCTGAAAGCTTTGTTTGACGGTTCTTTTGTTGTGCCTATCTGTGACTCAGCATCTCTGCTACATGATGAGTAGCAACTGTCCTTTTCATAATATTGAATTTAGAACTGGTTTCTTTTGCACTGGATGGTGGAAGCTTAGTGCGCTTATAGGTCAGTATGTGTTGGCTCTTGGTACACAGAGTGCCCTAGCCACCCACCTGACTTTCTTGCCAGCAGAAAATCTAAAAAGAGTAATTTTCTTGTGCTTTCCATCTCAGTTGTGAACTGGATATTAGCGTGCACACTATTCTTGTAATTAATCAAAAGGTGAAGAGCATCCATTCAGCATGGGCAGATAATAAAGATGTCATCAAGGTAACAAAACAAGCAAGATGAACAAAGAGAAGCTCAATTAACTCTTTATTCTTTGGAGCAGAGGGAGAAAAACTTGGTACTGCAGGAGAAAATGGGAAACCTATGGTTATTCCATCTGTCATCTCATACAGTTTATCACTATACAAAAAGTAGGCTGTTGTCAAAGTATGGCAGAACTAAACTGACCACAATTTCGCCTGCATTGCTAGTAATTGTTTAGGTGTATCCTCTATCATTTGGGAATTTCTAATATAATATTCACAAGAACCAACAATTGGCTTAAGTAATTTGGTTAGACACTTCACTAGCCTATAGACTGGAGAATGAATAGCATTAACCCCAAGTTGCAACAGAACGCATACAGCCTTGGTGGCCTAGGAGATCGCGTTCGTAGATTCTTTATCATATTATCTGGTACATTAGAATTCATAAGCAGCTTCACTGTTTTTCTGTTAAGTGATAAAGTAGAATCACATTTCTTAGTTTTGTATATACTTTCTGTGGTATCAACGTTCGATACCACATTGTTAGGGGTTGCAGTTACCAACCGCAGTCCGCATTAGTATCGTTGGACTCGCAAGTTGCGACCAGCGCTGCTCCGCAGCTTGTATTAAGTTTCTAGCAAGCTCACATCCACTCTTGCTTGGGACGTCAAGTAGTAAAGTAGCATAGCCTTCAGCTGATAGGAAGCAACCTCTAACAAGGTGCTTAGTAACGTATGGCCTCAATAGCTATCTGTTTATAATTATATTCGTTGCAGATCCAGACCATGCAGCCAGTACCTTATCGACGTTACTGACAAACCTAATGTGATTTATATGTTTCTATTTAGCATTGGCTACCAGTCAACATTGGCGACGACTCGTTCGTCGTCGTCATAACAACTGGCGATGAGGTTAAAGGTACAGATTTTTTGGGAAGTGGAGCACTGAAAGCAGAGGTATTTATATGTGTTTATAGACTATATACCCGGCTGCGCCACCCATCCTCCCCGCATGGTGTGATTGACGAGTGCATGACATTTTTTCCTTCTTCCATTTGTGATTATTTGATTTCATTGTGATGACAAATCCAGAGGAACAAAATGTACTGGCAGAACTGTTACGATTACAGAATCAGCAGTCCAATGCACTACTGCACTCCTTGGGACAGCTCGTCCAGGGACAACAAGAAGCTGTGCCACAAGTACCGGTTGCACAGGAGCCGGCCATACAGTGCTTTTGACGCCAGCGTGGAAAGCTGGCAGGAGTGGCATGTGCAGTTTTCACACCACCTTGCTGCATATGACATCCAAGGTAAAACACGGCTGCATGCGCTTTTATCTTGTGTTGGCGTGGCATCGTACTGCATTCTCCTCAAACTCTTCCCAAGTTCTCCAGATCAGCACAGATTCGAAGAATTGTTCAGGCATTAACTGATTATTACAAGGAAAGTGTGAATGTTGTCCCTCAGCGGTATAAATTTTTCCCTACAAAACGTGCACCTCAGCAGAATTACCATGAGTGGGTAGCCACTTTGCAAGGCCTCACTCGCAACTGAATTTTCATGTTATTGTGGCATATGATATTCTGACACTATTGCGCAAAACACGTCAGACACATGCATTAGAGAGCAAATTCTTAAATTATCCAACCTCACTTTAGAACAAGTGTTGGACATTTTGGACAGACAGGATACTTTGGACTTAGCTGCAAATTCTTTTGAATCGCCTCCCGCTGTCTGTCAGGTTAGCAAGCTGGCTGCGCACGCAACACACATACACGATGCTGTACGGGATCAGCGTGCGCCTGCCCAATTCAGTTCCAGGAAACCAACACCAGTTATGCGCTGGCAGAAGCCGCTTGCTTTGCGCTCATGCCTGCAACGTAATTCAAAGAACTCGTGCCAGAACTGTTGATCGCGTAAGGCCGTGTGCCATTTTTGCAACAAGAAGGGACATGTCCAGGCAGTGTGCCTCAAAAGACAAAAATATGGCGCTCTGTATCACTTTCTTGGACAAAGTAGCTTCAGCCATAACAGTTTCCGAAATACAATTTCCTATCACAATGGGCCACAAGCAATGGAAATAAATGTTGTAAATTCGCCTCCAGTACCTGTGACATTGCCCGAGTGTGACAATTTTACTTATGATGCCAGTGCACACCGACATAAGAAGTCCTGCCACACACGATCTGCCCGTCAACATTTGCCAGTGAACATTGCTTCTCAGAATGACATTTTTCGCCGATGGCAGAACAAACTTTTAGTGGACTTGAACATTTATACTCATACGATTCCTTTTCAGTTGGATACTGGAACATCTGTTTCACTCATGAATCGTAATACTTATGAACTGCTTGGTTCACCTCCATTGCATAACGCAAATGTTATGTTAGCTACCTACAGTTATCAGAATAGCCTGGTTTTAGGACTGTGCAGTTTCCCAGCGACGTACCACGAACAAACTCAAGTGTTTTCTGTTCATGTAGTGGGTTCATCCTCATCTGTCAATATTTTTGGTCTTGATTTATTTGATGTATTCTCCTTAACTATGCACGATGACGTACTAGCCATCACTAAATGTGTTCCCACCAACAGGGTTTCCGAACTATGTCAAGAGTTTGCTGACATTTTTTCGCCAGGTTTAGATTGTGCAAAAAATTTTCAGACGCATATTGAATTGGACAATGCACAGCCTAAATTTTCCCGCGCTTCGAGACAAAGTAGCTAAAACATTGCATGAACATGAGGAACAAGTAGTGATTGAACCTGTGACAGCATCACTATGGGCTTCACTGTTAGTTATCGTAACAAAACCATCAGGCAAATTGTGACTGTGCGTAGGATTGTAAAGCCACCATCAATCCTCAACTTCTTGTTGCAATGTTTCCTTTGCCACATCCAGTAGACTTGTTTGACACATCGTGTCCAGGCAAATATTTTTCTAAGTTGGATTTGCAAGATGCATATCTTCAAATTCCTGTGGATGACGAATCCCAGAAGATTCTCATTGTGAATATGCATTTAGGTCTCTACAAATTTAAGAGGCTTTCGTTCGGATGTGCTTCTGCACTGGCACTATTTCAGCAGTACTTACAGACTCTCTGTGTGTTGATTTCTGGTTCTACGCAGCATGAACATTTGCATAATTTGAGACAGTTATTTGAAGTGTTATGTGAGAATGGACTTCTATACAAGGACAAGTGTACTTTTTTTTCTGAACAGTTATCCTACTTGGGACACATCATAAACTCTAAAGGCATCCATTCAAGTCTGGATCATTTAAGAGCAATATCAGAGCTACCAGCACCCAGCACCCAAGACAGTTAAAGAATTATTATCTGTCATTGGAAAGCTCAATTATTATCACAAGTTTTTGCCTCGTACATCATCTCTTGCAGCACCGTTACATCGACTATGTTGAAAGAACGTTCCGTTCAATTGGTCGCCTGAATGCGAACGTGCCTTTCAGCAGCTTAAATCTGTGTTGTTACTAGTACGTCTTACACCCTTCGATCCAACAAAACCTCTTGTCCTCATGGTTGATGCTTCCGATTTTGGGATCGGAGCTGTTCTTGCACACAAAATTGGTTTACGCTATTGCCCGATCACATTTGCATTGAAGCTACTCTGTGCAGCGTAACTACTCGCAGATCGAGAAGGAAGCTCTCACTTTGATTTTTGGAGTTACGAAATTCCACGACTTCTTATATGGTCGCAAGTTTACAGTTCTCACTGACCATAAGCCTTTGACGTCTTTGTTTCACCCGTGAAAGCCCATGCCTCCATATGCGGCTCAAAAATTTTTTCGTTGGTCACTATTGTCGCAGTACCGTTATGACATCTTGTATCGGCCTACTGCCCAGCACGGTAATGCCGACATGTTACCCTGTTCACCAATAGCTGATGACCCACTGTTCGACTCTTCTGAACAGGCTTGTATGTTCATGGAAAAATGGAAATGAAGTCCCATGCTTCTTTACAGAGCGTAGGGGAATGATGCGGGAGACCCGCACCGCCTTACTAGGCAAGGTCCTAATGGAGGTGGTTTGCCGTTGCCTTCCTCCGACCGTAATGGGGATGAATGATGATGATGAAGACGACACAACAACACCCAGTCATCTCGAGGCAGGAAAAATCCCTGACCCCGCCGGGAATCGAACCCGGGACCCCGTGCTCGGGAAGCGAGAACGCTACCGCGAGACCACGAGGGCGGACCTTTGATGTGCAAAATGATGATTTTGTAGAAAGTTTTCCTGTTGAGTTTCGTTGTATAGCCACAGCAATAGCTAACAACCGAGTATTAAGTGTTGTTTTGTGTTATATCACTACACAATGGCCTTTGTCTAAAAATCAGATTTAAGATCCATTGATTCCTTTTTTTTTTGTGCGCAGACTACTTTTTGTCCAACGTGGTGTCATCTTGCTCCACACGGAAAAGGATCAGTCTTGTGTTATTCTCCCACGCTCTTTGCGGCCAGCTGTGTTACGACTTGTGCACCAAGGTCATTGGGGTCTCGTATCGACAAAACCGTTCACCATCACTGTACTTGGTTTGGTATTGACACTGACATAACCAAGATATGTTGCTCTTATTCTGTGTGTGTGTGTGTGTGTGTGTGTGTGTGTGTGTGTGAGCGCGCGCGCGCGCAGAAAACCAATCCACACCACCGCAGAAATTTTTCTCTTGGCCTAAGGCAACTTTGCCATGGAATTGCTTACATTTAGATTTTGCTGGTCCTTTTAGGGACGTACGATGGTTAATTCTTGTTGATTCTTTTAGCAGTTTTCCATTTGTTGTTCGCATGTCATTAACGACATCGTCTGCTACGATCAAAGCCTTGTCTTCTATATTTTGCATTGAAGGATTGCCACAAGTCATTGTCACCGACAATGGACCTCAGTTTGTGTCTGCAGAGTTTGAAACCTTTTGTGAAGCTAAAGGTATTCAGCATTTAACTTCAGCACCATTCTCCCCTCAATCGAATGGAGCCGCTGAAAGATTCTTTCGGACGTTTAAGTCGCGAATGTCTAAATTGTGCGACTTTCATTCACGAGAGGACGCTCTTTTGTTGTTTTTATCTTTGTACTGATCGCAGTCATGTGATGGTGCTTCGCCGGCTGAATTGTTGCACGGTCATCCTCACAGAACTCTGATGAATTTGTTTCATCCTCCGCACCGCGTTTATTTGCCACGGCAGACCCACAAATTCTTGCCAGATGATATTGTCTATTTCAGTCATTTCCGCGGCAATCGCCAATGGTTGACAGGGCGCATTCTTCGCCATCTTGGCTGTGCTATGTTTGTCATATCAGGTCCATCTGGTGAGGTGCGCAGGCATCAGAATCAAATGTGTCTCTTTAGTTGTGGGGCCTCTGCCGCTTGCCCTACGTTTCCAATGTCGGCGCCGATGGGTGTGCTCCTGCGGGGACCTCTTCCTTGCTCTCCTCGCTCCTGGGTGCCAGCACCTGTAGCCTTACCTTTGCCACGCATCGACGTGCCAAGCGCGGATGCCATGTCTTGTGACGGAGTCGCCCGCAGTGCCAGCATCGCTGCAGCGACTGGATGAACATATGGACCAGGTGCCTTCAACTGCGATAGGGCACAGTGAAATTCCGGTCAATCCTTCGGTTCCTCCCATAGTTGAAGCACAGACACCTCATGTTAACGTGCACCCTGGAGTAGGTTTCCAGGTGTTTCCTGTCTCCCCTCAGTCCAAATGGCAGGGTGCGGGTGGGCATGCCTTGCCTGCAGTCAGGCTCCCCAGCTGCACGACTATGTCAGCACGGGGTCCTCCACCCGGCGGTCATAAGCCGTTTGCAGATTTGCGGGGGAGGAATGTGGTATCAACATTTGATACCACACTTGTTAGTGATTGCAGTTATCGACCATGGTCCATATTAGTATCGTTGGACCCGCGACCAGCGCCACTCCACAGCTTGTATAAAGTTTCTAGCGAGCTCTCATCCACTCTTGCTCAGGACGTCAAGTAATAAAGTAGCATAGCCTTCAGCTGATCGGAAGCAACCTCTAACAAGGAGCTTAGTAACGTATGGCTTAAGTGTGGCCTCAATAGCTACCTTTTTATAATTATATTCGTTGCAGATCTAGACCATGCAGCCAGCACCTCATTGACGTTACTGAAAAACCTGCTGTGATTTGTATGTTTCTATTTAGCATTGGCCACCAGTCAACACTGGCGCCGAGTCGTTTGTAATCATCATAACACTATCTTCCAAAAGTAATGAAGCGATCATGATACGTTGTGGCAGGGAGTAGATCAATGAGCCTTTCCCTTTTTACTCTATTATTATTTGACTTAGTATGCTTGACTATTGCTGAAATGTAACATGTTGTTATCCTTACCTCATCGGCAATGTCTTGTGAGATATGACATACTGCCTGTTCCACTCTGCTGGTGATAACCAGAAATAGGTAGTGCGTGTATTGTAGGAGCAAAGTTCAAACCTCTGTCCAGCACTGAGATGGTTCCTTTTCCAAGATTCTTATTTAACAAGTTATGGCTGTGTGTGCTTTCTTGTTATGTAACTCTCTTTACTGTTTCTGTGCAAGGTGCTCAAACTTAGTTGTTTGTTTTGCTGTAATGTTGCCGAGATGAGCTCTTGAAAGGGCAGCTGTGGTCATATAAACCTATTGCCAATCATAAGATAAAAGGGTTATAGACAGACCTTGCTTTTAAGAGTGAAGTTTGTATTCCTGCATGCAAGTTGTATAAAGAACCCAAAACAATTTTGTGCAGCACATGCTTCTGGGAACCACAAAGTGAAACTATTAGTGACTGTAAAATCAAAAAACCCATGCATTCAGAGATATCACAGCTAAGGATCTCCCAGTGCATTATTACAAATCAAAAAGGAGCATGGGTAGGCATGAAATTTTCAAAAACTGGTTCCACATATGTTGTACCACAAGTTTGACGATTTCTAGAAGAGAAAGGATTGCCACTGAAGGCTGTCCTATTGCCTGATAATGCCCCTTTACATCCCAATGAGAGGCTTTTTGTATCTGATGATGGGCTCATTGTAACTACATTTTTACATCCTAATTTGACTGCCATTATACAGCCAAAGGCCCAAGGTGTAACTGCACCTGTGAAACAGCATTACTGGGCTGGTCTATTGAGAACACTACTTTCTGAGGATGATTTGGTTGCATTCTGGAAGAAGTTGACAATTGTATATGGCATACACATGATTTCCGATTCCTGACAGCAAGTCAAGCCACATGCACTAGTTCAATCATCGAGGAAAATCTTCCAGCTATAGAAGAAAGTGATTTTCAAGGTTTCAGTGACGAAGAAATAACAACACTACAAATAATGAAGCTGGCAACATGTTTAAATGGTTTTGAAGATGCCTATGAAGGAAACATAGATGAGGGACCAAAGATCGATGCATGTGAACACGGCTTCCAGTGCAAGAGTGATGCCAAAATTGTGACCACTGCTTAACAACAAAACAAAGATTATAACAGTGAATGTGAATGTGGGGATGATGACAATGACCTTGTCAGTCACTGTACTGCACTGTAATATGCTGATACTCTTCTAGATTATATGGGCCAGAAGGGGTTTCAGTACAATGACATTACTGCTGCAAGAAAAATTTGAAATGCCGTGTGGAAAAATGACAACTCCTCTCAGAAGCAGACCAACATCACAGACTATTTTAAGAAATTAACAGGCCTACACTACCTATGCACAGAATTCAGATAAAATTACAAACAAAGAGTACGACTGAAAACATCTACTTATTCATGTTTTTCAATTATTCGTTCATCATCTTACCCTACATTACCCTGAATAATAAGGAGTATACTGTATTATTTAATTTACAAACTTCAGTTAGTCAGAGAACACCAGTAAGAAATTAATGTCATTTAGCTACGAGCCACAACAAATAACAGTTACGACAGACGTCAGAATGCCAACAATGTGAGAAATTATGCAAAAGGGTAAAAATAAGCATGTGTTACCGACACCAAGATAAGCTCAAAAAATTTCTTGTTAAAAAGCTAAAATAAGACAACAGCAGCCACAATACAAATACTATAAATTAGAGAGAGCAACCAGCCCCAAGAAATGTTTAAATTATGCACTTTTCAGCACGCATGCGCACCCACGCATGCAAAAAAGCGCAGGCACGCACTCTCACCAGTGTGTGTGTGTGTGTGTGTGTGTGTGTGTGAGCGCGTGCATGCGTGCGTGCACCTACAAGCACACGTGCACAAAATTTGTGCTATGAACTTACTGCTGGCTAGCTACTGTGTCCAAATTATAAACCTTATGCAAGACAATTTGTTTTATTGATGGGTTCATTGTTGAAAACTAAAAATAAAATGAAATTAATGTAGTCACTGTCCTTTATTCCATCACTGTGCAATGAATTAACAAAACAAAAAAGTGCATCCTTTACAAAGATGGCATTTTAGAAATTGTGTTGCATGAAACTTCTCAACAGGGGAAAAAATATCAATGCATTAATATGAGAGTTAAGTACTTAATACATTCTTTTAAATGAAAGTCACTGACAAAAACATATCTCCCTTACAAATAATCTGCAATTAACTATAAGGCAGAGAGAAACTTTAAACAGCTGCTGCACAGTTAGGAATTCTATCTTTGGTAAACAAATGCAAATATCTGGCGTTCAGAAATAATGAGTCTAACGAAAGGTCCATCATGTCATTTAAGCACACACATACATACTGTGATAAGTTACATACACATCATCTCTCCAGGCTCAGCACATTTCCTTTCTTAAGGTATTTGGAACCAATGGATAACGCTGCCTAAAATATAGTCAGCACAATGTCTTAACATAATTTTTTTGTATAAAACAATTAAATCAGATCCACCTGAGGAAAAACAGGTTTAATTTTTATTAAAGTTCCTGGCGGAGATACTGGGGTTTAAGCTCCTCTATCCTCTTGATGAAATCTGTTTTTTCTATACATCCTTCGCAGGTCTCATCCCAGTCACTGAGAATTTTCTTCAGGTCACGCACTTTCAGTTTCTTGAGGTCCACCGTTTTTAAGTCAATGGTCTTATCTGCAAATTAGATTCAAACAGTCAGCTGCAAGTGGATGTCTGCATATATATTGTACTAAAACTACATCATTAAATTTTACAATATAATGTATCAAACTTCAATAGCATCGGAACTAAGTGGAATCTGTCCAATTTGTACAGCAGTTTCAATTAATTTTATTTTTTATTGGAGCTTGAATGCAATATTAGTGTTCTACATCTGTGTCCATGTTTAAAACAAGCTTTTCTCTATCAAAACACTGTGATGATTACACACACACACACACACACACACACACACACACACACACACACACACACACACACACACACTTTCAAGAAAACAATGAGCAAGAGATTTTCTGATTTTTATTTGTTCCTCAGATGTATGAATACTATTAAATAACAGTACAGATGCTATTTGTTACTACAGTGAACTAACTCTACAACAACATTAATCTACCAACTGTCAACTGAACAAAGGCAGTTAGGGTGAAAAACTGGATATCTTTCACTTTACAAAGTGTAGCTAAGCTTCTCAGGCAACCACAAACTGTTACTGGCTAGTTAAATGAGTGATAAGGGTATAAAGAAACATTTGTAATGTGCTGTTTGAGGGAAAGAGCATTAATTGAAGCAGGAAAACAAATTTCACAAGAAATTTTATGTTGTTAGGACAAAATCACTGCATAAGAAAATGGTTGGAATCAACGAGAAAAGTGAAACAGACAATGACAAGGGATTTCTATTTTTTTTATGGTGATCCTCAACTGACTGTACATGGAAAATATCCTTCACTAATAGACTACATAGTTACACAATTGCAAAACATCTTGGGAGGTAAATTGGCCATTAACAAAATTAAACTTTCAAGAAAATTCTTTTCCATTTTCAGTGTTAGTAGAAGAGGAGTTATGAAAGAGTAACAACAGTGGGCAAACATTCATTTAAACACTGGAGCTGCAAGTGTTTTGTAAGGTTTTTCCATACCTACTACGACATTCTGTAATTACCAAACAGTTGTAACAAAATATTAAATATAAGGGAAATTTAGTGTAGTATATCTGGCAGATAACATCGTGTATATTTAGCAGATAACATTACCGCTTTCACAAATCATTGCTAATAAAGTATTATACCTATGGCAAAGTTCCACAGGGCAAAAGGTTCATATAACTTGGGGAAGGGAGTAAAACATGAAAATTATTAGTGTAAGACATATTTACAAGTTTATATTTTTTGCAGATTGAGGCTTGGCATGCCACTAAGGTGTCTACACTACTCAGAATAACTTTGAATATGTATTCTACATGTTTTGATCAGTCCGGGGATCTATTCAGAAAAAGGAGTAACTCATCTGTGACACACACAATGTTTGCAATTTTCATCAATGTTAATTTTCCATAGTGAAAATGTGGCTACATGCTCCTATTTACATGGCTATGTCCAACATTTTACACAATGCCTATACTATAGATGTAAGAGATGTTAAAAATGTGCAAAACAAAATAAGGACAGTAAAGGTAGGAACTAAGAAGGTACATCCAGCGTTATGGAATGACACTGTGTTCAAAGTTACAAAGTAGTGACAGTGTCAGTGATTTCCAGAAAGCACCGAGTCTTAAGGGGGTAGATCTGTGGAGACTGATAATATCAGACAATGGAAATGATATACTGTAGAATCAGAATAACTGATAGGGTAAGGAATGAAGATATCATGTGATTAATGAAATTAAATACAGCACTTTTACACTGACTGGTTGCTTTATGGATTAAAGTGACCAAACTATGAGGTCATTAGTCCCTCCTACCTGGAACAGGCAAGTCAACAATACTATGCACCAAAGAGGGATATAGTGTGCGGAAACCCAGGAAAGAAAACCTCTAGTTCTATCTAAGGTCAACAAAACCTAGAGAAAGAAACAAGGAAGAAGAGAAGGGGGAAAGGAAGAAAGACGGGCAAGGTACTCCATCCTGTGAGCAGTGGAGGCACTCAAGGCAGAAGCTACTATTGGGGAAAGTATCCCCTGCAACTTGCCAGAGGCACCCCACCCAACAATACACAGTAAAGACTAGTGACGTGGGCAGGACACAAGAAGCACAGGAAAATAGACAAGAACACCAAGTCAGACACAACACACAAGAAAGGGAAGAAGAGCAAAACAATGGATAGGGCAAGGACTGGGACAGACCACCAAGCAATGATAGCCATTGCCTGGTTGGGACAGAGGGGCAACAGGGTGTCCTGCCAACCCTTAAATGGGCCAACAAGGCCAGACCCTAGCCTCTTGTAACCCCCTTGCATCATATGTGATACATCCATTAAAATTAGGTTCCTTCACACTGTATGCAGTTTTTTGTAACAATGCCGACTGTATCTTATTCGATAAACTCCGCAGAATGACCAGATCACCTACTTGTAGTTCTCAGAGTGACCATTAGGTGTCAGAAGCAATCAGTAACAAGGGTGTTTCAAGTGGTTCAACATGGCTTCAAGAAAGAAAGGTTAGTATTGTTAATTTATCATTTGTTTCTTTATAAAGCAGTACTGAAATGTTGGTAACAGTTCCCAGACTATAATTCTATCAAAGAGTGACATGAAAGATAATTTTAGTTAAAAAATATGGAATTTTATTAGATGTATTACGTATGATACATTGGGCCTCTGCAGCTACATTTCACACACCTATCAGCAAATGGCAGTCAACTGCATTTTACACTGTTGATTCGTAGTTTCAACATTTTTTTATTATTTTTAGTATGCATTTCACAGCTGTAATAACACACCAGACATTTCTAATGCTTCCAGTACAAATACAACTTCAGAAATGTGAATTAAAAATGAAAATTTAAATTTTATTAACAGATCTATCTCATTCATTAATCACTCCACTTCTGGATGAGGTCTTTGATGTTAATAGTTCTGATATAGAAATTGATGAAGATGATGCTGGAGCTTACATTCGGGGATCACAATTGACAGCATCTGAAGAAGAAGATCAGGATGTTTCAGACAATGCAAGTTCAGTAGTGCCAACACAGGCTCATGAAACTCCATCTCATAATGATCCAAAACAAACCTTGTGTCACTGAACAGAGCCATGAATGGTAATTATTGAAGAACAATAAATTTTAAACAATTTTGTTCTTTCTGTTTTAGATTTTCACCTTGTATCTTGCCTTCCATGATGTCAACATTAACAAGCACAGATGCAGACTATCAATACACAAGTTAAGAAACCGTTTGAATATTTTAATCACCACATACATAAAGAGTTTTTCTTAGTGATATGACTGAAAAGACAACATGAAACATGTTTCACCACATGGAAAATCTCTCAACAGCATCCTAGGTGAAATTAAGAAGTGCTGGGCTGCAAGCATTCTGATATCACTTTTTGGATTCCCTACACTTGGGATGTGTTGGGAACAAGGTACAAGATATCCAATGGTAGTAGACACCAGCTGAGATCAGTTCAACTGCCTTAGAGTGTGTCTCATGGTGGTTGATGACAAGTCTGTCAGTGACAACGAAAAGACAAATGACAGATAGTGGAAAGTGAGACCAATGTTGTCTATTATTAGAAAAGCATGTCTTCAACATCCTCCACTGATGAACAAATGATGCCATTTCATGTGCAAGTTTGAATGAAGAAATACGTTTGAGGGAAACCTCAACCTGTTGGTATTCAAAACTTTGTTATGGCAGCATTAAGTGGACTGCCTTTAGATTTTTATATGTGTAAGGGTGGACAGCGACCAATTACTTCAGAGACGACATCTACGCTTGCAAAATTAGATATTGGAGGGAAACGTAAACTATGTCCACAGGCCCTGGTGAACCCAACAGTATCAACCAGCCGACATGTCATCCTCAGTCCACAGGCATCACTGGATGCAGATATGGAGGGGCATGTGGTCAGTACAACACTCTCCTGGCTGTATGTCAGTTTCCGAGACTGGATTGGAGGGGAAGTCATCCTGAAATTGTCTGGTATGTTGCCAGCAGGAACAACAATTTTCATGGACTGCTACTACACTTCTTTGCCTCTTCTACGTTCTCTCCTCAATCACAGAGCAGTACGAGGGTGTGAAACAATGACAACTTCAAGGTTACCACAAAGTATTGACCTGAAAAAGGATGGCCTACATCAACACGAAGGAAGAGGAAGTTTTGACCATGTAGTGAGAGGTGAAGATGCTACTGCAAACTATAAAATTACATGATAACTGTATAATTCATTTGGCCTTTATCTACTGTTGAGTAGATCCTGCTGAAACTTGTCAAAGGTGGAGCAAGCAGCAAGGTAAACACATAGAAATTCCTCGTCAATTTGCTGCAAAGATGTATAAGTCTCACATGGGAGGTGTGGATCTTCTGGACAGGATCATTAGCAAATAGACAATGAGTGATGAGAGGTAGAACGAAGAAGTGGACAATAACGGTACTACACCTTTTTTTTCTGTGTCATATATTGAATATAAGAATGCTGCACTAAAGAAATGGAACGGAAGAACGGAAGGAAGAGAAAATCATTTCAGTCAATACCACCACTGGTGAAAAGACTTAATGTGCACTGCAGATGACAGAAATGTCTACAGAAAGGAAGAGCAGATGACAGTGCAGAGGAATGGTTAGTTCAAAGCTAACAAATGTGAGGTGTTCTGCATGTAAGGTGTTTTGTGCTTTAATTCAGAAAGAAACCTTTTCGAAAATGTTCATACTTCATAACAGAAGACAATGCTGTAACATTTTAAAAAAATTGTAACATAATTTTTAATTTTTTGTGTTTGTTAACAGCTCTTATTTCAACAAGAATTAGAACTGTGAAAATTTTTAACAATTTTTTGAATTTCACAGCATGAAAAGGCATTAATGTCATGTTGATAAGTGAAAATAAAGTAATATTTACTTCTCCATGTGTCATTTTGTCTCTTTAGCAACCTGACGTATCATATACATATAATCTACTTCTGATCCCCGAAATGTGCTGAGAATGGAGAAGAATTGGTGGTGGAGGGCCTTGGGCGTACTGAGTCTTTCGGGCTTTATGATAGGTCAAGACAGTACTGTGGACGGGTGCGCACCACAGAGGTGTTAAGTGAGCAGGCTCAGAGAAGAGGTTGTAGAGGGGAAAGCTCTAATTCTGAAAAAGGGACCAGATGCATATGGTGATCATAACACCAGACAGTCCGCCCCTCGTGGTCTCGCGGTAGCGTTCTCGCTTCCTGAGCACGGGGTCCCGGGTTCGATTCCCGGCGGGGTCAGGGATTTTTCCTGCCTCGAGATGACTGGGTGTTGTTGTGTCATCATCATCATTCATCCCCATTACGGTCGGAGGAAGGCAACGGCAAACCACCTCCATGAGGACCTTGCCTAGTAAGACGGTGCGGGTCTCCCGCATCATTCCCCTACGCTCTGTAAAGAAGCATGGGACTTCATTTTTTTTTTTTTTTTTTTTTTTCCAACACCAGACATGGGCCACTATTGCAGGAGACACTGGAAAGAGGAGATGGGCCTTTGAGTGCTCCGGGGAGCAGCGAATGTGTAACGCATAAGCACTGTTGGTGCAGAACCACAACAGTGGAGCCCCTGCGTCCACCAGAGGCTGATCATGGGGTTACTACTCTGAAAAGCACCTGCTGCCAGTCATACCCCATAATGGTGTATCAGGTCCAGCATCTGTAACGTTGAAGGCAAAGCCTAGCCGTATGAGACATTCCTATGATCCAGATGGGTCTGGACCAATGCTTTGTAGAGCTGTAGCAGAGTAGAGCGATCTGTGCCCCAGTTGGTATTGCTGAGGTGTTCAAGAGCACTAAGGTGCAACCAACATGTCTGCTTTAGTTGACAAAGATGGGGAAGCCCTATCAACTGGGAATCAATGACCAGTCCTAAAAAACAATGATGAGAGTCCACCACATTGAGGGGCTGGCCATCAAGGTACAGATTTGGATTAGGACGCACTGTATGGCAATGACAGAAATGCATAATGCAGGTCTTAGTAGCCAAAAATTGGAAGCCATGCGTAAGAACCCAAGATTGTGTTCTGTGTATGGCTCCCTGCAGTCTGCGTTCAGCAATGCCCATCATGGATAAACAAAAATAAAAGCAACAGTCATCAGCACACACAGAGGGGGACAGCGTAAACCCCAGAGCCACCACCAGACAATTAATAGCCACTAAAAAGAGAGGGACACTCGAAACAAATCCCCACAGAACCCCATTCTCCTGCAGATGGGAGATAATATGGGAGGCGCCAACCTGTACCATAAAAGTGTGATAAGAAAAAAGAGTTCTGGATAAAAATTGGGAGGGGGCAACCGAGGCCCCATTCATGTAAGGTGGCAAGTATGTGATAGAGCCTTGTGGTATCATAAGCTTTATGCGGATTAAAGAAGACTGTAACTAGGTGTTGGCGCCGGGCAAAAGCCATTCGGATAGCAGACTTCAGCCGGACTAAATTGTCTGCAGTAGAACGGTATCAGCGAAAACCACCCTGGGTCAAAGCCAGAAGGTCCTGGGACTCATGGAGCAAATACAGCCTTTGACTTGCCATACTAGTAACTTGCAGAGGGCACTGGTTAAACTCATCTGACGATAGCTGCCCATCTGAAGAGGCAGTTTACCCAATTTCCAAACTGGAATAACACCATTTTCTTGCCATAGGGAAGGGAATTCCCTATCTCTTCACAAACAGATGGAAAGTATAAGTAAGAGGTCTGTTAAAAAAAATTCTGGAACACCTGTAATTTTGTGCCAATGGTGTGTTAGAGCGAAACATAGTTGGTATTCCTGCACACGCCTATGTAACTGCTGGACGTTTCACTGTTGTATGTCCGTTAGTTATTGTTCAATGCTGTATTGAGTAGGACATTGTGTTACACTGTTTGCAAATTTCGAGATGGCAGAGTTAAAAAAAAAAAAAAAAAAAAAAAAAAAAAATCCTTTACAGAGAGACACCAAATGATGCAGGAAGCCTACGGTGCTAAGTGCTTAAGCCATACTTGGTGTTATGAATGGTTCACACGATTTAGAAACGGCCAGATGGAAGCTAAAGATGACCTTCATTCAGGACACCCTTCGACGTCTACAGACGACATTCATGTCAGGAATGTCAACAAAATTGTGCTTGTCAATCGAAGACTAACTGCCCTAGAGATTGCAGAATAATGTAATGTTTCAGTTGGATTATGCCATGAAATTCTGACACAGCATCTTGGAATGCACTGTGTTGCTACCAGGTTCATACCACAACTCATGAACCACAACCAGAAAGACCTTCACCTCGCAATCTGTGAGGAGCTTTTGGATCACACAAATGAGAATGAGATGTTTCTTAAGAGAATCATAAGTGGTGGTGAGACATGGTTCTATTGTTATGAGACCACGGTTTAGTCTTCACAATGGGTTTGGAAAGATTCTCCGAGACCCAAAAAGCTTGTCGGGTCAGGCCAAATGTCAAAGCCATACTGATAGTTTTCTTTGACTTTGACGAATTATTTTATCATTAATTTGTGCCACACTGGGGCAAACTGTTAATCACTTGTACTATCGGGAAGTGTTGTGAGAAAATGAGAGAAAGAAACAGCTTGAAATTCTGCATCACGATAATACTTCTGCACATTTATCCCTGTTGGTGCGTGACTGTTGCACAAAAATCAAAATCATCCTTACTGTCCAGACCTGGCTCCTGTGGACTTCCAGTAAGCGTTGAAGCATTTGGTTGTGCACCTGGTCTAGTCGAGGAGCCTGTCAGGGGACAGAGCAAGAGCTCTGGTGCATTCCCACTTAAACGGGGCATTATAAGGCTCCAGGCAATGCAGAACGACGATAAAGGGAGTCGTTGCAGAGGGTGTTTGAGAAGATGGAATGTGGGCATATAGTGGACTGAGGCTGAGGCCTAAACAAAATGCTGAGCGATAAGTCTGGATTAATGAGGTTAACACCATTGAAGAAAATTCCTGTGACATCTGTAGGAGGACAGCATCCAAAAATGTGTATTATCTTCACCCATACCTGTGAAGAGTGAGTATGCGGCCCTATGGCAGTGACATATCGTTCCCAGTAAATCCGTTTCTAGCATTTAATAAGATAAAGGACCCAACCACAAAGCTGTTTAAAGGCCAGGAGGTAGTCAAGATATAGATGCTATTTGTAGCGGTGGAGGGTCTTTAATAGCTACAGCAAATTAAGAGGTCCACCAAGGGACAGTCTTCCATAGGGGAGATCCCGAGGAGGAGGGAATCCCTAAAGCAGCTGATAAAGGGTGTCCTCGATCAAACTCTGTGTGGACACATCAATGTCATCATGTGTTGGAAAGGTTGGGATGGCAGCCAAGGGAAAGGCATCCCAATCTGCATCAGTAAATGGCCACCTGGAAGGGCATCCAGGTGAATGACGCCGAAGAAAAGATAAGAAAAATGGAAAATGATTGTTGTCGCACAAATTGTTATGAACTCTCAATGGAAAGGAGGGGAGGCAGCCAGAGCTACATATGGAAAGATCAATGACTGAGAAGGTGCTATGTGACCCCCCGCCCCCCCCCCCCCCCCCCCCCAAAGTGTGGGGGAGTTTCAGTTTCAGAAGGGAGACATCAAGTCCTCCCAACAGGTCTTCAACAATCCTGCCCCGGACAGTGGTCCCAGTACCTCCCCCACAGAGGGTTACGGGCATTAAAATCCCTGAGGATGACCAAGGGAGGAGGGAGCTGTCTAAGGAGGGCAAGGAGAGCAGAAAGTGTAGGAGGCATATCTGGAGGGAGATAAGGATTGCATATTGTTACTGCAGAGTCTAAATGGAACCAAATGGCCACCAATTCCACCGTGGTTTGAAGAAAAACCCTGGAACCACAAAATTTGTGTAGACCAACATACAGACACCACCGGAGGCTCACAAAGGGCCAACCCAGTTCTGGCAGAAGGCTTGGAAGACACACAGAACTGGCGAATGAGTATACACAATACAATATTCCTGCAATACTACACAAGCTACAGGGTAGAGAGGAACTAGGGACTGCAATTGAGGAACATGACAATAGTAACCATTACAGTTACATTGGAGGAGTGTAGTACAAGAATCTGGATGAATGTCAAATGGGCTAGAATCGATCATTGTGCAATGTCAGTGTCCATCACCGGTAAGGACCGAGTGACGTCTACGAATGTAAGATCAGACCCTGATTGAGAGGGAGGGCACAACACCCCATGGGTATGCCTCACACAAAGACTCGTGGATCTTCTTCTCCTTCGGAGGGTGAGTGGAGGTGTGGTCAGGAAGAGAGCAACTTGCAGCAATATTGGGATATAAAAGTAAACAAGTGGCCTTGAGGCCCACAGAGTGCTGGTCCAGACTAAGATACAGCTTTCTTATCCTGGAGATGCTGGGGAGGGAGGCTCTTAGAGACAGCCTCATTCTCAGCAGGTGCCAGAGAAGGTCTCTTCTATGGTCAAAGAGAAGGAGCGGTTTTGTGAAGGGAGGAAACGGGAACTGTCAGGGGGGAGGAGGAGGAGGAGGAGGAGGAAAAGACACGGCAGAATCAACAGCAGATGTTAAAGATACCAAGTGGAGCTGGTTTAATTTGTGTTGTCTGTCAGACAGTCAAGAGTTTTGAATTCGTGAATCTTCCTTTCCTTTTTATAGAGTGGGCAATCTAGTGAGTGAGGAGAATGGGGGCCAGAACAGTTCACAAACTTGGGTGATTGCGTGCAAGGACTCTCCACAAGGAGAGGGTGGCTACAGTCACCACAAATACGAGTCACTTCACATCGTGAAGATATGTGACCAAAATGGAGGCACCGGAAACAGCAAATGTGAGGTGGGATATAGGGATTCACTTGGCAATGATAAAACATTACTAGGGGTGCCTCTTCAAAAACCAGGATGAAAGCACCAGTATCAACACAATTGTCCTCAGCACTCTCTGGACGCACCAGATGCACCAAACTTATCTTCAATGTGTTCTACAAAAAAAGAGCAGTTTGGTAATGGTGATACTCTCCCTGCCTGTCCTGGCAGAAACTAAATAACGGAGTAAAGGTTCTGCCCCAAGCTGGCAGGCCTGGCTCTCCTCTCAGGGAGTAGCCAGCTGGGGAGGGGAAGGCCAAGGATGATGATGATGATGATGATGATGATGATGATGATAACGACAACGATTGGTTTCTGGTGGCTCAACTGGGCTGTTATTAGCGCCCGTACAAATTCCCAACCTTTGCTCAGTCCAAACTCGCCACTTTCATGAATGATGAGGACAACACAAACACTCAGTCATCTCGAGGCAGGTAAAAATCCCTGACCCCACCGGGAATCGAACCTGGGACCCCGTGCTCGGGAAGCGAGAACGCGACCGCGAGCTGCAGACGGAAGGCCAAGGAAGCAAAAATACGAGCAGAGAGAGAAATGTTTCTACTGGTAGAGACGGCCACAGAAAAGCGGCCAGAAGTGTCGAGCTTAGCACACTTCATATGCAGAGCATACGTCCTGGTACAACCCACCTCAATAAGGGGTCCCCCGTTGGGGGCACCGAGTCACAGCAAAGGCCGCTTGGCACAGTGATCTTTGCGGGGAGTTCCAGTGCCCCACAAAGATGAGCAACCACTCCCAGACACACACGAGACAGAGACAGCTCAAGTCTCAGAAGTGGGATCCCTGTGTTAGGGATCTCAGCCACATGGGTACATAAAAGCCCCACCACACGGATTGGCTACATGCTAGTGACCTAGTGTGGGGTGTGACGGTAGCTCACATTACGAAAACAATTTTGAAAGGGGGTCAAAGCCAAATGAGGACCAGAAGAAGGTGAAAAAGAGGGAGAGTGGAAATGTGAGAAAAGACCATAAATGATTAGCAGAACTGAGGGAATAGCTACGTGGTTGTCAAGGGACACACTAGGGGAGAAAGATGGGTGCAGGAAGGGGAAGAGCTATGATAGGGAGTGGATATGGGGAAGGAAATGCAGCCCACGAGAGATGAAAAGCTGCAACAGCTTACGGCCACATGGCTTACAACACATGTACCCGACAAAAGAGCTGTGGACACCCCTGTAGGGACTAACACACTGGGTAAGAAGAAAAGATGAAAATGTCATGGCCATATGACACACGTGATGTTAACAGAATGTCTGAGTGTGGGCACAGAAACCTCCACAAAGAAAGAAGTGATGTAGACCCAAGGACTGGAAAGAATGTAGAAGAGAGCTAACAGGAAATACATGTCCATTATGATTATCCGGGCTGTTATGCCATGGTCGGTTGATGAATTTTGTCTCAATTCCCAATGTTTCGTCCCTGTCTGCGGGAGACATTTTCAAGGGGGTCTGTAGCTCAATGGAAGGTCCAACACACCCGCTGGCTCGCTACTGACTGCCGCTAAATTCTGTGTCTGCGTGCTCCCGCGCCGCGGCGTGACGTCACGTGTTTTGAAAATGTCAGTGCAATTGGCCGCTGTCTGCTGCCGTCGATCGCCGTTGCCATCGCCCAGTAGTGGATGGGTGGTACACATCTTTAACACCGGCATCCATATACCGTTTAATTTCACGCCCTCCTCCTTTCTATTGAAATTAATAGGGTGTTTAGCAATTTCGATTGTCTCCCTGTAGAGCCTTTCGTAATATCTGCTTGTGGCAGCTAGTAGTGGCGTCTCCTCGAAATGAATATGGTGGTTCCCTGGCTGGAAAGTACGCTCCACAACAGCTGATCGTTCCGTTTCTCCTCTTCTACAATTACCCTTGTGCTCTTCCAAACGTTTTGAAACAGACACGGAATTTAGCGGCAGTCAGTAGCGAGCCAGTGGGTGTGTTGGACCTTCCATCGAGCAACAGATCCCCTTGAAGATGTCTCCCGCAGACGGGGACGAAACGTTGGGAATTGAGACAAAATTCATCAACCGATCATGGCATAACAGCCCGTATAATCATAATGGACATGACATTTCCGGCCATGAAAGTCTACACTTTAGTATCAGGAAATACTTGAATAATTGAAGATGCATGGAGACTGGATTGTGGTACATAGCCAATATTACTGTTAAACAACTGCTGAAAATAATTATTGCTTAATCTATGAACATACCTTCCCACTTATTTAGGCAAGTGAAATCTAAATTTTTAGTTACTTCTTTCTCCTAATCCTCCCCCCCCCCCTTTCCCCATACCCCCAGAAATGCTCAACCATTCTTGAGTGCAGACATATTTGTCTAATGATTTGGAAAAAGTAAAACTTTTTGTAATTTTTATTCTCTCAATTTCTCTCTCATACACGGAAGAGCCAAAGAAACTGGTACACCTGCCTAATATAGTGTAGGGCCCCCGCGAGCATGCCCAAGTGCCTCAACACGACTTGGCATGGACTCTACTAATGTCTGAAGTACTGCTGGAGGGAACCGACACAATGAGTCCTACAGGACTGGCCATAAATACATACGAGTACGAGGGGGTGGAGATCCCTTCTGAACAGCATGTTGCGACATCCCAGATACAATAATGTTCCTGTCTCAGAGGTTTGGTGGCCGGCAGAAGTGTTTAAACTCAGAAGTGTTCCTGCAGCCACTTTGTAGTGATTCTGGACATGTGGGGTGTTGCATTGTCCTGCTGGAATTGCCTGTATGTCGTGCAGCCATCAAGGGTACCCAAGTAAGCCTTCGGCTCCGAAAGCCTGTATTGATAATTTTTGGGTGGTCCAGCACTGAAATCTGCAGCAATTTGCAGAAGAGTTGCACTTATGTCACATTGAATGATTCTCTTCAGTCATCATCGGTCCTGTTCTTGCAGGATCTTTTCCGGCCGCAGCAATGTCGGAGATTTCAGGTCTTACTGGATTCCTGATATTCACGGTACACTCATGAAATCGTCGTACGGGAAAATCTCAACTTCATCGCTACCTTGGAGATGCTGTGTCCCATCGCTCATGCGCCGACTATAACACCACGTTCAAACTTACTTAAATCTTGGTAACTTGCCATTGTAGCAGCAGTAACTGATCTAACAAATGCACCAGACACTTGTTGCTTTATATAGGCACTGCTGGCCGCGTTGCTGTATTCTGCCTGTTTACATCTCTCTGTATTTGAATATGCATGCCTATACCAGTTTCTTTGGTTCTTCAGTGTACAACATTTCAAGAGTAACACACTTAGTACTTCTCTGCAGATGAAGTCAGTTTGGTATTTGAAGATGTCTCTAATGACACCTTGCTTTATTTGTTCAAGTTGCCTTCTCTTTTTATTTTGTTTTCTACATTAGATTATTTTCATATGCAATTTATTCATTCTCCTCCACCCTGTCACCCTAAACAGGATATGCAAACTGATAAAGTGATAGTTTTAAAGCGCTGTAAAAAAAATAACCACTGTCCAGAATGATGCCAGATTTGAATGGATTTTTATTAAAGACGGGGAAACATTATTGGCAAATATATAAATAAAATGTAACCAAAATTTTACTGCTTGATGGCACTGCACACAACAGAATATGAGAAATAAAAGACGTGGGATACATGGCTGTTTCCTCAGTTTGTCTCTTGAGATGTTCAGCATGACTATCTCAATGCACAAACATCCATTGCTGTTAAACCTCTTTTACAAGAATTGAGACTTTGTGCCAGTAGCTCTACAGAACTTCCATACACTCAAGGGCATAATAAAAGATGTTGGTCAAATGTTTGCCCAGGGTCTGGAGAAAATGATTACTTAATTCAAAAAGAAAGGTTCTTTTGAAGTGCAGTGTGGTAGAGGGAGGAAAACAAGCGATCCGTTATTAGTAGAAGATGTGACCACAGCAATGCAGGGGGCGTTGAGTGGGTGTGTGCAAACATGCAGTGCATGGAGAACTTCTCAAACTTTGGTTATGCCTGTGAGCACAGTGCATAAAATTCTACGAAATGTCCTGCATTGCTATCCATACAGAATTATTCATGTTCAGACGCTGCTTCATGCTTACCTGCCAGAAAGACTCTAGAATGTCTTGCTCTCAGGAAAGTGGACAATGAACAGCCATGGAACATTCTGTGGACAGACGAAGCCCATTTCCAGCTCCAAAGACATGCCAATACAAAGAATTGAAGACTAAGGCAATGGAAAACTTGCATGCACATTGATTGGTACTGCTTCTTTCTGTGAAGGAAACTGCGTGATGTGGAGATCCTGTTACCTGTACAGTCACTGGTAAATGCTATGACAGTCTTCTGGGTACCAACGTACTTTCCAACATTTCCGCATGATGTATGTGTGGATTGGATCTTTTTATGCAAGATGGTGCTCCTCCGCACATTGCTTGGCCAGCGAAACAGTTGCTGCTAAGGCATTTTGGAAATGCTAGAATTATCAGCCATAATTTCCCTACAGCCTGGCTGTCCAGATCACCTGATCTTAATTTGTGTGACTTCTGGCAATGGGGTTATCTGAAAATGTTGTGTTCAGTGCTCCAATTACAAATGCAGCGGAACTGGTGGTGTGAATTGTGCAGTAAATTATGAACAAGACCCCTGAGACACTACGATCGGTTGTGGAACATCACATTTCTCAAGTTCAACTTGTGGCAGAAAACAGCTGACAGTATACTGAACATGTGTTGCACCAGGCTCACAACAAAAACTGCTTTCGTTGTTGATTTTTATTTGGTTCTAGACTTAGTACAATTAAAAAATGATTTCTCCCATCCAATGTGGTATGACCTTTACTAACAGCGCCACAGTTGATAACTTAAAATAAAAAGGCTCTAAGCAACAAAATCATGAATTTGGGAAAATGAGTTTCAAGTTACCAAGTAATTAATGCTCATAATTGCACTGTTAATGCATTTTATTGTAATTTAAGCATAACATGTATCTAGTTTCCAAAGGAAATTACAAATATTGTATTTTAATAGTATGAAAAACTTACTGAAAGTGGAAATGCAATGAAAGGATGTATGTGCCGCAGTTCAATACTCAGCAAAAAGATATTAAAAATTCATTCTGCTTTTGTAGAGCTGTATGTGGTCATTATTTCTCTGTTACTGCATCATTTCAATCAAGTCTGTCATCTTTTATTCACAGATGTGGATTGAAACAACCACAGCAGGTGGTTACATTTTCTTGCTGTCCTGTCCTGTACTCTGTACCTATTCACAAAATAGAGATACCCTCCTAATTATTATAATTTGCTGCTTTCTTGAAATCAAAGACGTCAGATGCATTCACGTTATTGACAATAAATGGCTTTATTTGTCATGGAACAATGCATTTGGTCACCACAATAAACATAATGTCCAGTTATGGTGTAGGTCAGTGATCAGTAATGAGACTTACCTCCCGTGCTGGACAATCTTTTGCTGGATTATGCTTATTACTTCAACTTATGTATTCAATCCTTCCACTTTTCAGCTTTTTCCTCATTGCTCCCACAGAAACTCTTCATTTAATTCATTATTTCTTTCCACTCAAACTGTTACAAGTATCTGCTGTCTTCACCATTTTATCTAGCACTGAGGAGTAAGTGCATGGAACATAGAGCTTTTCATATGTTAACAGCAGTGACTGTTAAACTACATGTCATATCTTGATTGCATTCGGTACTGCATTTGCATTCATGGCAGTTGTAGCCTTTTATACATCATTGGGTTTGGCATACAGATTCCATTTCACACAAAACTTCAAAATATCTTATTTTGGCACTTACAGCCTTTTTTTATTTCAAGTCTTCAATTGTTGAATGCCAGCCTTGTGCAGTCTTGCACATTACACAGTACAGTTGGTTTAATGTGCAACTCACACCATGGCTATCATATTGCAATTCATGTGTCATTTGTAGCTGAACTCATTTACGTTATGACACTTACAATGCCAACTAGTGGCAAAATTTTCCATTCTTCCCCCCCCCCCCCCCCCATGATGTTTCCCCTTCTTTGATAACATTCCATTTAAATTTAACATCATTCTGATCAGCATTTCTTTTATTTTTTATAGCATTTTGAAATGAACTTTAATTTGAATCACCATGTACTTTTAGCTCGAGAATGGATTACACATCTTTCACTCTCCTAGTTACTGTCAAAGCGTTAAAGAATTTGGAATATCTCATTTGGGTTGCATATCAATATTTCACACTGAATGCTCGAAACACAAGCATTTAGGAGAAAAATTAAAGTAATGGCTCCAAGACAGTCATAGTATCAATAAGAAGTATGTCATTGTGACAATGGGGATTAGCACGGTAAAAATGCCCCATTTCTGCAGACCACCACCTGCACTAGCAGCCAAGCGAAGTTGATGTGAACAATTGCAGATGAGGTTCTACAAGCTTTCACTTCACCTGGTGGAAAAACCATCTATCCTTTCAGCATTGCAGATGATCTGCCAATTGTCTGCCAGTTTGTCGGGGTGCTATTGAAGCAGATAGTGGGAAGATTCCCACTGACTGACAAGCTGGGAAGGTAGGTCAAAATAGAGTATTTTTAGTGATTCTGACACAATACGCGAAGGTGATAGGATACTGGTTGTATCAGTGGTACAGAACAGAAAGAGTGTGTGGCTACCTCATGCAGGAGGAAGAACTGGGAGGAAGTTTGTATTATGACACTGGGTTATTATTATGGAGGTAAAAGTGCTTGTAATCTTGGGCTGTTAAGATATTAAAGTGTGTCAACAGTTAAAGTTTATGCTGAAGTGAGTTTTCTAAGGGTTGTCCTCAACCTAGGGTGGCATAGACATTTGGTGATGCGCCATTGAACATAGAAAATGACCCAGAAGTTACCAACATTAGCTCTATAGTCCATTTTTACTGTTTATTTTTATTGACAGTGTAATTCAAATATCCCTTTCCTCATTTTGTGTAGCTCTAAATTGAGTCATCTGGGTTGTTAGTAAGGCCAATTTATGTTCATTTTAAGTTCATTTCCTTGTCTGAACTGAGCTATTAGTGAGACTGGCACACTAACTTTAAAGAGCTGTCAGGTTTGTGACTGCAGTCTGGTCAGGGTCTGGGGAACAATTCTGTCAAAAAATTTCATAAAAGACATCCAAGACTTTGTAAGCTGATGCACTGGGGTACTTTCACATAAGTTTAGAGTGTAGAACTGGGAATCATAAAAGTTCTGTCAAAGAGAAGGCGAATGGCTGACTTCAGTTAGTTGGGAGAATTTTAGGAAAATGTGGTTCATCTGTAAAGGAGACCACATATAGAACACTAGTGCGATCCACTATTGAGTACTGTTCAAGTGTTTGGGATCCCCAAAAGGTTGGATTAAAGGAATACAGCAATGCAATTCAGAGACAGGCTGCTAGATCAGCTACCTGCAGGTTCGATATACACATAAATATTAGAGATACTTTGATAACTAAAACGGGAATCTCTGGAGGGAAAGAGATATTCTTTTTGAGGAAAAGAATTGAGAAAATTTAGAGAACTGGCATTTGATGCTGATGCAGAATGATTCTACAACCACCAATGTGCTTTTTGCATAAGAACCATGAAGATAAAAGAAATTATGGCCTGTAGGAAGGTATATAAACAGTCGTTTTTCCCTTGTTCCATTTCTGAGTGGAACAGGAAAGGAAATGACTAGTAGTGATACAAGGTACCCTCCACCACACACCATTTGCTGGTTTGCGGAGTATGAATGTAAATGTAAATAAAAGACATCTGACAGGATATTATAGGCCTTATCCAGAGGACACTGCAGCAGTAGTAGGTATAGGCCATCAACGTAAAGGTAGAAGGCTAAAGTTAAGTAATTTGCCCTGGTGTGATTTCCAAGTACAGCAACACAAAAAGAGTATCAGATATTGTTCTGATAAAATAAACATTTTATGACAGATACAACATGACTTATTGCTTACAACTTATCAGGAGAGACTAAGTCTATTAATCAGATGGACACATGGATCACTGGGGAAAATACCTGAAAGTATTAAAAATTCTTTCAAAGGTACATTGGCTGGTTATTTTACAGAATAATGCTATTTAATGGCAAATGTAAAAAAGCTGCCTACCATAGCGTAAATCGCAAATCTGTGAATCTTTTTTCTTCAATTTTTCACACACTTTTTCAGCTGGCATTGCCCACGACACTGGCTTGGACATTTCTCCCAGTATTCCAGTCGCAGACTCCTCGAGGCCACCCAAATAGTAACACTGAAAATATAAGAAAATACTTATAAACTGTTGTGGAATGTAAATTTTGTTCATTTCAAACATTCAACACAAGCAATTTGCATATTTGTTAGTTTCTGAAATGTGAAATTATTGATTTTTTTTTTTTTTTTTTTTTTTTTTTTTTTTTAGATAACTATCTGTTTGTCCCAGCTGCCTCTTCTGCAACCCCCCCCCCCCCCCCCAGACACACAAAAAAGAAACAAACAATAATCTGCTGTTCTGAAATTAAGGAAAGTCTTGGGAAGGAAAATTATTTATCAATTAGATGACACAGAAATAGAACAGTAAACATTGCTGTCAAAATATCTTAGGATGCCACATGATTCAGCAAACACTATTACATCAACATGATGATGTGTACATAGAGGAGCCAATTCCGCACAAAATTTTCAATGCTTGAAGTATTATATATGTTGTAATGTTTTTTCCTGTACATTTTTTGAATACTTTACAGTCCCTGTTTGCAATCTATAAGCTTAAATTCCAGTCTCTTTCCACATTCTGGAGATATATGAGGAAAAGGACAGATTGCTACTTACAGATATCAGCTGCTGGTGTTATCGGTCGTGTGTGCACAAGTTCTGCTTCCTTGTGTGACTATATCTGTGCGTGTGTGTGTGTGTGTGGCGCAATTTGCTGAAGAAGGCTTTGGCTGAAAGCTATAACGTGTAATAGTCTTTACATTGTGCCTGTCTGCAACACAATGAGCTATCTTTAAAGTCGGCAGCAATCTATCCTTTTCCTAATATTGTTCGTATTACAACCTGGAGTTTTCACTGTTTGGTATTATTTGTGTAATACTGAAGTACAAATCTGAATGTACTGAATTAGCAATCGTTTGTTAACTTAGTCTTTTTAATGTACAAATAAACTCAAACCTATATTAATGGAAATTCGCTATTTCTAACATAAAAAATTAATTCCTTGGACCAAGGAGGTTTTTCTATGAAAGTTACAGTAATGTTAAAAGCACAATTAAAAACAGGTTAGGAAGGTATGTAGACAGGAAGTTAACGAAAAATATTAAATGCGAATAGTTACAATCTGACAACCAGATCATGTATGTGTAAAACTACAAACACTGAAATGATTCTGTGAACACAAGGTCAGCATGAAGCAGCAAGCAAAGTATTCTGAGCCGAAACAGATTGTATTTTGACTTGCCTTTTGCTCAGGTTTATACAGGCAGCGCTCTATCATATCTTGATTCTTCTGAGGTCAATGTGCACTGCACAGACAGCATTAATATTTGTTTTGAGAATTTTCAAGTCATAACATTCACCTAAAGTATATAGTAAATACAGTACTTGCTGTGCGAAAGTATTCTGCACAAATGCAGATAACTACCTAACATATTGCGTAGAAATCACAGCTGTGAAAGAAATATGCCACACTAACGATATGCTGTCTGTAGGACATCTTTGAAACAAAAAGCTTATGTTCAAAGCTGCTTCTTTTTGTTACTTGGCACATGCACTTCATCATTCAGTTGTGCCACAACTCAGTGTATACACTTTAGTATTTCTTACAAAACTCCACACGCTATAACAAAGTTTTCAGACAATGAAATACAGGAAGTATAAAGTGCTAAGTTTTTGGGACTATAGATTGATCACAACCTCAACTGGTAAATCCAATGCACAGAACTAATGAACTGCCCCAGTTCAGCTATGTTTGCAGCACATATGATTACTGCTAGAGAATTTAAAAGTGAAGGAACTAGTTTATTGTCAATATTCCCATTCACTAACAAGTTAAACAATCATTTTCTGAGGAAATTCAAGTTACATGAATAGTATTTTCAGAGAACAGATGTGTGTTATAAAAATTATATATGGTGTTAATCTCAGAGAATCGTGCAAACCTCTTGAAAGATGTCTGTGTTTTGATTACTTTACAGTATATGCATTAAAACCTTTTGTCATTATCAGTATTTCTATTTTCCAATCACTTGGTACCCTTAATGCTTCAGTGGCTTACAAGAAAACACAGCTGGAATGGGAACAATTTCTTTCATGTAATATCTCTCAAATCTCTGGCAGAATCTCATCAGGTCTATACGACTTTCTAATGTTGAGCAGTTTTAATTGATTTTCTGTCCCATAATCACTTATCGTAATACATGTCGTTTTGGTGTTTGCGTGATGAAGGATGAACTGTGTTACATTTTCTGTAGTAAAAGAGTTTCAGATGTCTAATTGCATTATTTTGACCTGTCCTTTCTGTAACCTGTTTTGGTACCAATATGGCCACAGAGCAACTGACAAGATTATTTCAATCTTGCTGACTGAGTATACATAAAACCAAAACTTCTTACGATTATGGTTGAGAGAGACGGGCATAATTCTACTTTTGAATTCATTGAACATGTCTTGTGTTGCTTTCCTTTAGCACTTTGAGGCTTCACTCAGCTTTTCTTCGTAAACAAAGCTTCAAAGCTTTTACTTTGCTTAACTCTGTGATGAGATGCTCTTTGCTTCTGTAGCAATGTCTAACACAGTTAGTAGCCATAGTGGGAATTTTCCACCCATCAAAACCTTGCTCAGTATTTAATGGTCTAGGGCAGTGGTTGTCAAACTGTAGCCTGCATAACTTGTTCGTGCAGCCCTGGGTCCTCAGCCATATGTTGTCATAACACACAGCTGAGAACCACAGGCGGCCAAACACTTGATTCAGACTGCATGCGGCTCAAAGGCTGCAGCTTGACAACTATTGGTGTACGGCAGTGGTTCTCAACCTGGCAGTAATTACACCTGAGGGTTAAATGAAATTTTCTGATGGATAAAAAGAAAACGGTTCAATTATGTTTTGGCCATTAAATTAATAACAATAATAAATAATTAAATAAATAAATAAAAATAATAATTATTTCGTATGACTGACATAACTACGTTATTCATTTCCATACTAGCATTAATGCCCGAGTAGTCCAGCTAGTACACACATACCTTACACCCTCCATCTGTGACAGTAAAACAAGACAAAAATAACATAAGCTTAAATGTCTCAAGAAAATTATTTCTCCGAGTTGTAAGTAGTTTCCACTATAGACCATAAATTGCTTCATTATTCACTTTGCAACAGTAAATGAACCAATTGACAGTACAACAGTAAACATGTAATGGCTACTACAATGCTGTAGGGCCCCATCATCATCATCATCATCATCATCATCATCATCATCTATTATTAGCAGTGGTAAAAAAACAAAGTGTTGGCATCCTGAAGTCTTCCAATTCCTTCTATTTCAGATATAATGAGTTCAACAATCTAGTGATTTACTAACAATAGGCCTAAATATAGTGCACACAATTTAATTTGGTTGATTTTGAATGGTGATATAGGGTGTGGGTGAAGCCAGTGTTGCTAGGGAGAGGAGTGGTGCAAAGGAGACATGCTTTGTAACAAGGGTGTATCCTCACTGTTGATAGTTTTCTTTTGTGTGGAGGAGCTGTAGGTAACACTCATGATGCTTTGTGACGTGCTTTATCATTCCAAAAAAAAAAAAAAAACTGTTGTTTGAAATAAGCAGCACTAATTGTCTATTTGATTCATTAGTTTGAGGTTTGATAAAACAGTTACAAAAACTAAATATTACTTACCTTTTATCATTTAAAAATAAAATTTTTCTAATAAAATTCTTCTTCATTCTAAAGTTTAGTTAGGCACTAATGATGATGATGGTGGGAGCGTAAAAAAAAAATGGGGGTGGGGGTTACTAGGTAACGTCTAATTTCACTTAGGGGGAATAGTAACAGAAAGGCTGGGAACAACTGGTAAAGGGGGTACTATACAATGCTTCTGAATTTTATCAATTCGTGCTTCACATCTTCATCTCCAGAGTCAAATATGATTGTCACCCTTTTAACATTTAAGTTTATGCACTTGTATTCAAACAAACTTTGGATTTTTTTTTTTAACTCCTCTGATGTTAGCACCTTGGGAACAGTTTTCCAAGAACTCTAGAGACTCTTCAAATTAGAAAAATTGTTGTTCTTGCCTCTTTTGTTTGACATATGGGAACAGAAATCTGCTACATAGGCAATGAGATGTTAATTTAATGTTTTCCTTCTCCAAACTATTATTTGATGTGCAGTTCACCAAGATTCTCGAAGTTATTGTAGGGAACTTTTAATTGGGAGTTTTACCACATTTGTGAGCTGCATTAGAAGTGATGCCTCCTGATATTTTACACAGATATGTGAAACAGCTTTTCCCTTCCTGTTGTAGTTTATCTTAAATCAGTTTGAAACATTTTAATTGCACGAGTCTTTTCTTCTTCTTTTTATTTTTTGGGTGTGCATACGAACATTGAAACTGACAAGCTATGGGGAATATTTGATCATACTGTTTAACAATGTGCATTCTTGATCTTGTGACCTAGTTTACTTTACAGTGAAAGTCAAGGAATCACATCTGAGATTGTTGCTAAATCATTTAAGGATATGGTTTAGGCCATCTGCTCAACTCTGAAATTAGACAACCTTAAAAGATTTTGGGTGTGATGCAGCAGATAGTGGCACATCCTTCCACCCCACATGCTCTCTCTACCAAATCAGCAACCATCTAAAGGAACCAGTATCTCCACAGGACATGGATGAAAAACATAATCCATGCTGACATGGACTACGATTTGCAATTGGTTGCACTCATTTTGTTCAATAGCTCCTGCAGAGCTGCCTTCACATATCCAACAAGAACTCGCCACCATGGGAAGTTTACACTGGCCTTTTATCCCGGCGTGCCTTTTCTTCTTTTATCAAGAAGTTCCAGTATCTGGCTGATGATGGAGCTCCCAATGATCAACACACACACTCTTTAAGCACGTGTGGACTTGGTAGGAAAAATGGCCTCTGGCCCCAACAGACAAGGCATCCCGTGCTGGCTCAGATGTGATATCAACACTGGGCACAACCTCGAACCTGTTGCTAAGGCATGGGGAAAGCCATGGGGCCAGTTCTCACACTCACATTCCACCAAGAAATAAGCACACAGACTACTATCTGCCACTCACTCAAATAAGGACAAACCAATGCTGTAGTCCACTGCATGACAGTGATATAGGGTTTATAGATGTCTAGTGGATGAATTATATTATTATCTGCATACTCTCTGATCTGTATATCAAAAATATACAAAGTAAATTTTTTGTAGCAGGTCTCTATAACTTTCAGCAAAGCTGAATGGGATCAGGATACATGAAACTCGGAATCTCTACAGTTAGCTTTATTTTGTATTATACAATGTCAAGAGAAATCACCAATATGATGCAATTTACTGACCTGTTGCATAAAGACATTATGAACTCACTTGAACCTTCACTAGTTTTATGGCCTGCCTTTAATAAATTCCTCGAAGAATATTTTATACATTGAACACATACTGGAAAACTGACTGTACTGAAATGGCAATAACCTTGACTCACACTGGAGGAAATTTGTTTCACTGAACTGTGACACATATTGTATATTTCCTGCTGATCATACTGCGCATGTGGAACTAACATGATATTTGCTGGCTCAAGTACACAGTGCTAATATATCATTCACCACCAAGTAAGTTCCTGTTTCTTCAGTGGAGGGGAGTGGGTAACAGAGTGGGGGGAGGAATTCTCCAGTTACATGATAACCCGCATGGCTTTGGTGCCAAAGCTTCACTTTATCTAAGATAAAGATGTGTAGTCAATATTTACACTTTTTTATACCTATGTAGTCTTCTGTCATTTCTTGGTTTATTTATTTATTCATGCAAGGAAAAATCTCTCAATGATCTAGCATTTGTCAAGGTAATACAATGCCAATGAATGGGCTAAAATGTAACACAAAACATACATAATATGCTTTAAGGTGGTTGGCTGTGGCCTCAATTAAGGAACCATCCCAGTTTTCACCGCCTTTGTGATCCTGGAAACCAAGTGGGGGTCTTTTTCCTAGTTTACCACCACAACAACCACCTAAAGTGATATGAAAAGAATGTTTACCAGTTTTACATATTTCCATTTCTGCACTGTGTCCCTTCTATAGTACTGTCAGTAAGAGTACTTACTTCAGTAAATAATAAATTTAGATTTTATGATAGTGAGCTTTATGACACTGCCTAGATTATGAAGTCTCATTGAAAACATTTCCAACATATTAAGACCTCCCAAAACGACCAAAACAGAGTTCCAGATCATAATTCTGAACCAGGCCTACTACATAAGCATGATACTATTGCACTTGGCCGTTACTGGAAACACGTGAGGTGTTCAGTAAACAAGTACAGTGGTGACTAAGGAAAATGCATCATACTGTCAATGCTTTCACATTACTTGTGCAAATACTATTAATCTGATTATGTACTGACTCACGATAACCAGCCAAAATGCCCTGACCCCCAGGTTCAATATGAGTGTGATCCACTAGTATGTCAGTGCCATGCCTCTTACTATTAAAGCATAACAACAAGCTTAAATTCATCAAAACACTGTCCTCTTTCCAAAACCCCATAGTTTCTTCTGTGCCTAATAAAATGCTACACCATTACATGTTGAAGGCACAGCTCAAGTTCATGTCCTAAGTCAGAATATGGTTTTAACTAGGATACAGGTTCACTGTTGGACACATCCTACTGCAGCATGGTCATTTCTGTCCAGGAAAACATTACAATTTTGTGGCCCACCCCAGTATGCAACTATCTAAGACACAATGTCAATTTAAGTTATTCAACAATAGAATGTGTCACTGTTTGATTCTTGATAGAGTGACCACAAATTTCACTATCACAAAGCCTTGCCACTTCATATTCTAAATCACACTTAAAATTATTCAGTGCCAAAGCAAGATAATGCTACAGTTTGCATAGGCCTAACTAGAAAAGCTGTTCCACAGAGGACCACTTACACATTTTAATAGCCACACAAGAATTTGACAAGGAAATATAAGATTTTTTCCCCCCTGAAATCTAGGACAGATTACATAGAGTTCTATAACAAAAATTGCCTTGTTAGAGAATTAGTGGTAAATTTGGAGATGGAAATAATGTAAGAAGTTACACGTCCTACTAATTTTGAGATATCAGAAACCAATCTGATGTACTTTTTGTACAGTCATTCACCAATTCCCAACATTCTGTGACAACACCAGAACTATCCAAACAATTAAGATTCATAATGAACTTAATCAACAGTTTCTTCTAAGTAAGTTCCATACTCACACACTACTACAGAATGTTTGTCTTTGGAATGCAAAGAATGCAGCTACTTAACTGACAACCTATTTAGGACACTATGAAAAAGTGAAGAAAAAAAAATTATTTTAGAACACACATTATTGATCTTCCTCTAACTTCCAGCCCATTATGAAATTTTTATATAAAAGTAATGTTACATCTATGAATGCAAAGGGCTACCGGATATCAATGTATTCAACATAAATTTGGTAATTCCCAGACAGACATTTACATATGAACAACATACAGCCACTCAAGGGTTTACAGATATACCATAGGCGAAACTACAATAAATATAACATTCCCTATTATAATGTTCATTTGAGACTGACTGTGGAATAAACAATTATTCTGGATGACCAGATCATTTTTACTCTGTGACTACTTTATTAAGGATTGGTCACTACAGCTGTAAAGATACTTACAAATCTGTTCTCTTTTCCTTTCGTAGCTTTGCAGAATTTTCTAAATTCATCTTCAATTAATGTTGGCTTGGATCTTACATCATCGCTTAGCTGACCACTAAATTTTTCCATTACTGTCACACACACTGTGGAAGAAAGTACCATGTTAGCTAGTTATCATAGAAGTGACAAAATCATGGAGAAGGTGGGAGGGGAGGCGGCCAGAGCCAGGGAGATGGAGAGGTGGTGGTATCGTCAAATGGTGTGAAGTTGACCAATGGGGTCAAGTTGACTGAAAAAGTTCAAAAACACTTCATGTTAAATAACTACATATTGGTGACAAAAATTATTTTATTTTAGTTGTTATATTTACTTTTGTAAATTTCTATCTGAATATGAATCGTTTCCAGAAAGTCTGAATTCTGCTTAAAATTTTTTTATTCATGTGACTGACATAAACCAACTCCTGAGTCTGGACCTTGATATTGTCCACTGACCCTACAGGACAACAACAGCTAGATGAATAGCAAAAGTTTATCTATTATACTCCCCTATTTTCGGACACACAAATAAAACTTTGGAAATTCTTGGTGGAATCGGGGTGAAGTTGACTGTCTTCTCTCAAGCAGTTGTTCTGTGTGTGTACGAATGTAAATTAGGTGAATTGAAGAAATACAGCTTGGATGATTTAGAACGGTCTCTAACAGAAATTTGAAATGGAAAAATAAGCATTAACAAGCCCAGCCGTATGAAAATTCTCCACAGGAACCCTGATAAACAGCATTCACAATATTCACGGTAAAATACAAGGTAGTCACCCAATGATTAGTGCTACAGAAGAACATGCTCTACTAATGGGACTACCTTGTTAATTTCCACTTACTGCTATGGATCTTCGATATACAGAAAAGGTACTCCTTGACAGAAGAAGTTATGACTCTTCAGTACAGATCCAAGGAAATAGTGAACACTACGTAGTGAAAATTCTTTTGAAATTATAAGGACAGCTAGACATTACAGTCATCTGTAGAAATGTCCTTTTGTGTAGCCTGTAATTGATGACAGATAGAATCTAGGCTTTAAATGCTATAAAAAATTTGCCAAACCCAATAGTTGTAAGGGAGGGGATTTTTCTTTCAAAGTTGACACATCAGAGTTCAATGTACAGTGAGCGGAATACTTTATGTGTTGTTCGGAACGTCACAAAACAAATTTGTGATCACAGCTTTTTGTCCTCCAACTTTCTTTGTATGTTGTCCTTAAATTAGAATTAAATTTTAATTGTTATGCTACATATATCTTTCACTCATTGATAAAGTTTCAGAGCAATTGAAGTCATCCTAGAGTCAAACATTCCACGATTATGACAACAGATAACCAATCAAATTCTCTCCCAGATGGAGTGAAGTACACCAACATAGGTTTTAATTTTCCACTCATAGCACAATTTTATAAAAGCTAAAAAGTTTATTACTACAGCTCAATACCTATTGTCTGAAAGAAAGACCAATATATTAATTATAACGGTTTGAAAAATATTTAAGTTTAAAGTGCAAAATTTGTCCCGTTCACCCCTTTTCACAATGGACACAGAGTGGATATTACACAAGAAACACATCACAGTGCTAATGATAAGTGTCTTAGCATATTTTCCAATATTATCTTTTCCCAACTGGTTCACATTTATTACTTACCTACGAAACAAATAATGGTTCAATGCTTTCTCAGATAGTGTTGCTTTGGACACTGCAGTGCTTTACTACGTACGGTCCTATTGGCAGTAGATGTCCTCGTGTTCCAGCCTTCAAATTGACTGACCCAGCCAGTTATGGGGTGATATACAGTTTAACACAGATTCCAAACCATGGAGAAACTTGACATTTTTCACATTAATAAAAAATTATGGTTAAAGTTATCGATTCGACCCCCACTGAAATATTGGGTGTGGTGACAGACTTATCTGTAGTGCAGTCCGAGGTCTAGGTTAGGTTGGAAGGTGCTAAGTTTGTTGCGAGTTGGTGAAGCTAACAAATGTGAAAGCAGAAAGTCTGGTTGTGGTAACAAACCGACCAGTAGCAAACACTTATGTTTAAGTCCTTGCCGTATTGAAAAATGGATAGAAGTTATGTACTGAATTCCCTTGCATTTTTCAATATGACACGGACATGAACATTAGTCTTCACTACCAGATTTTCTACTCTCACATTTGTTGGCTTCACCGACTCACCACCAAGTTACCACCTTCTAACTTAACAAGACCTTGGGCTGCACTACAGATCAGTCTATCACCACACCCAAGATGTGTGTGTGTGTGTGTGTGTGTGTGTGTGTGTGTGTGTGTTGGGGGTGCAGGCAGCAAAACGTTACTTTAACGCACTCTTCTGCCCACTCTATCACTGAGGTCTCAAATCTCACTACATGCAGCTGCAATGCCGTCAACTAATCACGAAAGTGGAGAATGGGATATCTGGGGATTTTAAACATCCCCATAAGAAACAATGAAGATAAATGAGTTTGCATGCCTAGATGGAAAATTGTATGTTGTTACCCAAGAATGTGACTATCACATCAGTCTGGAAATACAAGTGTAATATAATTATGCAAACATTAAGATGGAGATGGACATGCACTCTCTCTAACTTCATGAAATTTTTACTCTATACAGTATTAGCACATAAAAATGACTCCAATAGAAAACGCCACTGCTCAAGAACAGCAGCAAATCCAAATACATTTTCTTTTAAAATTGACAACACTTTCTTACAGATACACGAACATCTGCATCTGGAAAACCAGTTTCACTAATTTCTTTCTTTGAAATATATTTCTGTCCTCCATAAAGATTGACTGTATGTACCGAGTATTTATCAGGAATTGCCCATGTTACAATAAATAACATGAAATGTAGTAATCTTTTTGTGTAACATGAACTGCAAGTCCAATTTTGCAATATTTTCTGGCTTTTTGTTAGACTAGTTTTGATTTCTGCCCTGTATTATTAACTTCTAAACATCAAATATGCAACGTATTCAGTAGGCCTAATTACAATGATGATGCTATTTGCCGGGCAGAAAAAGTTAAATTCATAATCGCAAATATATCCATGGTTAACCACAGACGTATTACAAAAAAGTGTAAACGGTGCTTAGAATTAGGGCAAATTACCGTAAACGTAACGAACACATAGTAATGCAACTATGAATACAGGGGACACGTAACTTGAATTAGCTATCACATTTGTGGTTATGAAATATGAGCGGGGCGGTCCATCAAGCAGTTTTACAATTCCTCTGAAGATATAATAATTTCCTTCTCTGTAAACACCAAATCAATCAAATACAGTGATAATGCTTGATTGTATATATATAAACAAAGTGTAAACTTCGTCTCCATCATATACGTATTTTAATATTTACTAGAAATTAAAGTTACTAATAAAACAAAGCAAAGTTCGCAGTAATTTACTTCTAGATTTAATTGCAACAAATACAAGAGTTGTCCGTGATAAAATGGTATTTTTCTGCAAAAATATAAAAACGAAAGATATTAAAAAAAATATACCTTCGCAATCTGATTTCTTCAGACAGGAACCACACCCAAGAAGGGCCAGCAGAAATAAATAGAAAGCCATTGTCAAATTTCTTTGTGCACCCATTGTTGTATTAATCCAGACACGAAAGTACCGGATACTTCACGTCACACTCACACTTCTACACTCAAACACCATGCATCACAGACAGCGTGGAATATACAAATGTGCTCACACGCTATTGGTACACGTTCTTGACAGTGCAGCCAATATTCCACGTAGCTTGTCAAATCCGATGTTCGTGCGCGCTTTAAAAATAAATAAATAAATAAATAAATAAAACAAAGAAATGGTTCTCGCCCCAGATGAGCAGGATGTAGCACACAAAACATAAACGAGGAATTAGTTATATAGAATGAATTTTTCACTCTATAGTGAAGAGTGCACTATTATGAAACTTCTTCGCAAATTAACCTGTGTGTTGCGCTAGCGCTTGAACTCCGAACCTTACGCCGCATTTATATTAAACTTAAAAACACGTTGTTCACGTTACCGCGTACACTGACGAAAAACATTTCTAGACATGTATTCGCAATGTTTTTTATGCTGAACTGACGGCAAACATTTCACACTATGTATTTCCATCGAGAGCTACGCTACGATAAGTGAAGAGGGTGAATGAATAATTTGTGGTACTGCATTACTAATATTCGACGATATAATCAAACGAAAGAAAAAAGTAGTCGTTGTTGGTAGACGAAAACACGTTACAGAAGAAGTGGAGGTAATTACGTGCTATGTGAGACGAGTTTGGAAGACAGTTCTTTCCGGTTTTTGTAACTTGACTAGGATGTCGCCGTCGGATTTTTAAATTCAAATGAATATGCCAGAGCCAGTCGTTTAAAAGAAAGGCACAAATTCAGAAAAAGTCCTGTGGATCAAAGACTAGCTGTTACTCTTCGGTTTTTGGTAAAAGGTGATTCCTATCAAAGATTTCCACATCTATTCCACATCTCAAAGCCAGCCATATGTGAAATTGTTCCTACAGTTTGAGGAGTTTGGGCTAAAGTTTGAAAAATTATATAAATGTTTTCAGTTATGAAATATATATATATATAGTGTGTTTCTGTAAGAGCGTGCTAAAATTTAACAGGACATAGAGGATGCTCCATAGAACAATTTTAGGTAGGGAACGTGGGGTCGGAGAAACCAGCTTCTACATCTACATCTACGTCCATACTCCGCAAGCCACCTGACGGTGTGTGGCGGAGGGTACCTTCAGTACCTCTATCGGTTCTCCCTTCTATTCCAGTCTTGTATTGTTCGTGGAAAGAAGGATTGTCGGTATGCCTCTGTGTGGGCTCTAATCTCTCTGATTTTATCCTCATGGTCTCTTCGCGAGATATATGTAGGAGGGAGCAATATACTGCTTGACTCTTCGGTGAAGGTATGTTCTCGAAACTTCAATAAAAGCCCGTACCGAGCTACTGAGCGTCTCTCCTGCAGAGTCTTCCACTGGAGTTTATCTATCATCTCCGTAACGCTTTCGCGATTACTAAATGATCCTGTAACGAAGCGCGCTGCTCTCCGTTGGATCTTCTCTATCTCTACTATCAACCCTATCTGGTACGGATCCCACACTGCTGAGCAGTATTCAAGCAGTGGGCGAACAAGCGTACTGTAACCTACTTCCTTTCTTTTCGGATTGCATTTCCTTAGGATTCTTCCAATGAATCTCAGTCTGGCATCTGCTTTACCGACGATCAACATTATATGATCATTCCATTTTAAATCACTCCTAATGCGTACTCCCAGATAATTTATGGTATCAACTGCTTCCAGTTGCTGACCTGCTATTTTGTAGCTAAATGATAAAGGATCAATCTTTCTGTATATTCGCAGCACATTACACTTGTCTACATTGAGATTCAATTGCCATTCCCTGCACCATGCGTCAATTCGCTGCAGATCCTCCTGCATTTCAGTACAATTTTCCATTGTTACAACCTCTCGGTACACCACAGCATCATCTGCAAAAAGCCTCAGTGAACTTCCGATGTCATCCACCAGGTCATTTATGTATATTGTGAATAGCAACGGTCCTATGACACTCCCCTGCGGCACACCTGAAATCACTCTTACTTCGGAAGACTTCTCTCCATTGAGAATAACATGCTGCGTCCTGTTATCTAGGAACTCCTCAATCCAATCACACAATTGGTCTGATAGTCCATATGCTCTTACTTTGTTCATTAAACGACTGTGGGGAACTGTATCGAACGCCTTGCGGAAGTCAAGAAACACGGCATCTACCTGTGAACCCGTGTCTATGGCCCTCTGGGTATCGTGGACGAATAGCGCGAGCTGGGTTTCACATGACCGTCTTTTTCGAAACCCATGCTGATTCCTACAGAGTAGATTTCTAGTCTCCAGAAAAGTCATTATACTCGAACACAATACGTGTTCCAAAATTCTGCAACTGATCGACGTTAGAGATATAGGTCTATAGTTCTGCACATCTGTTCGACGTCCCTTCTTGAAAACGGGGATGACCTGTGCCCTTTTCCAATCCTTTGGAACGCTACGCTCTTCTAGAGACCTACGGTACACCGCTGCAAGAAGGGGGGCAAGTTCCTTCGCGTACTCTGTGTAAAATTGAACTGGTATCCCATCAGGTCCAGAGGCCTTTCCTCTTTTGAGCGATTTTAATTGTTTCTCTATCCCTCTGTCGCCTATTTCGATATCTACCATTTTGTCATCTGTGCGACAATCTAGAGAAGGAACTACAGTGCAATCTTCCTCTGTGAAACAACTTAAGGAGGTATTAGGAATAAAATCACATTACTGTGTACTTTTTTATTTATGTTAGTTACAGTTAACTGCAAATATCGTCACTGAAACAATGAACGTACCATTTGTTTAGTATCTTACAAAATGAGCTGAAACAGAGGGACATCAACCTCAATGCAAGAATGACATCGACGAACAAGATTCTGACGCACCCTGACGAATGTACCTGGTCCACTGGGGTCTCATACATAAATGAATTTAGATATACCCACAGGAAATAATCATGGGGATTCAGTTCAGGTGACTTCGCAGGCCATGAAATAGAACCTTCCGTTCCAATCCAGGGACCAGGAAATACAGCAATGAGATGGTTGCAGACATTCACACTGAAGTGAGGCGGTGCACCGTCATATTGTATTAACATCCTCTCACGAGCAGCCAAGATTAAGTTCTCCAACAACTCAGGTAGAACTCTTTGCACAAGTCTTGAGTACAGATCGCCATTCAGACGGACAAGTAGAAGATGTGGCCCAATAAAATTGTCGCCTACAATGTCAGTCCAGATTTTCACAACAAAACGTACTTGATGGTATGACTCTACTACAGCGTGAGAGTTTTTCTCATCACAAACATGGCTATCCTGCTGTTCAAAATACCATCACGATCAAATGAGGCCTCGTCAGTAAACAGCACGAGTTAGAGGAAATCTGGTCGATCTATTGGAGCAATCATTGACGCAATGTGATCCTTGGTGCAAAGTCAGTCACAAGCATTGTATGGACTCGTTGTGGATGATATGGATGTAATTGTTGTTCGTGGAGTACTCGCTACATGCTAGTATGTGCAATGCCCATTTCACATGCAATACGACGATACTTGCAGTGGGGTCCGCTGCAATACGATACAGCACCTTCTCTTCAAAATGGGGTGTGCAAGTGGTCCTCTTGTTGCCAGGTCCTTCGCTTCTTCTTTCCAATGAGAAATAAACATGCATCGTGATGGATGACGCCTGTTAGGGAATCGTTCCCTGTACAGCCATTCAGCACTGAGAGCATTGCAACGTACTTCCCAATATACAAGGTATATGTCAGTGAGTTCTGCGAAATTGTATCGGTACTGCTTCATCGAATTGTACTGTACATCTCTGAATAGCATTGAGTAATGAATGGGTATGTCGTTGGTTCATATGACATTCTGACATTGGGTAATGTAAATACGTTACAACCATGGAGGTAAGAATAGAGGGAGACGCCGTGACGTCACAGCTGTGAAGCTATGTGAAGCCGAGGGTAGCCATCTCAATCCGACCAAAAAATTGCTGCTGTAAGCTTGTGTGCATAGGCTTGTCGCTCGCTTTTGGAAGGGTTTTGCGCTATTATGGTGACTTGTGTGGTGTTCGGATGTACGAATCGTTCTGATTGTGATTCGAAATCGAAGGGAATAACATTTCATGTGTAAGTTGTCTCGTTAAGTGTGATTTTACAACTTCATTGTGAATGAACGTGTGCTACATCGGTACTTGTACTATAGCGTGTTTTTCTCCTGTATGATTTTAGATTTCCTAAAAATGAAAGTCGGAAAGCTCTGTGGGAGAATGCCATGAGGAGGAAGAATTGGCGTGCGTCTAAATGGAGCACTACATGCTCTCAGCATTTCCGAGAAGAGGACATAGACCGAACTTCCCTTTCAACAGTAAGGCTCCGAGAAAATGCTGTACCATCAGTTTTCCCTACACACCCAAAACATTTGCAAAAGGTATGTTAATTCAAAGAATTAAATTCTTAGTTTTCAAGTTCACGTTTCAGTATAATACGTACGTATCGTCGATAATCGAAGTGTTGAGTAACTCACTTTGTCTTCATCATGTACCAAATTAAAAGCTAACACTACATTAACTGGCGTAAAGTATAGGCCTAAACAGGACACTGTGTAGATTTGCCATTCTATGTACCGTATTTCAGTAAATATTGGTGGTAATGAACAGTGTTTCCCAGTAGTGTAACGTAACTGAAATGTCCCAGTACGTATTACAAACAAGAGGTATTTATGGGGCTTTGGAGGGAGGGTATAGCTAACTTAGTTTTCAGTTTCTATTATTTAGTTTGTGATACACGTTTATTACTGAATTAACAAAATTGTATCGTTTACATTGAAGGCTAGCTATTCGTAATATTACATTAAAAACTATTTTTAATCAGAAGAAACGCGGAATTTCGCCTTTACAAGATTTTATTTTAAACAAAAACTTTGAAACAACCAATCTGATGACGTTACATTCGTATATGGTGCAATTAGCGACTGTAATACACGCAGTGCTATAGCACACTGGCAATGTTTTGGTCAGAGTGTCATGGCAGCGAGGCACGCCCCCATGGCTTCAAAACGTAGTACGGCTGGGATAAGTAGCGCCATCTCCCCTTATTCTTACCTCCATGGTTACAACAGACCCACACACAGGTAACCTTATGTGATCTGAGCAAAGCCTTTGACTGTGTTGACCACTCACTTTTGCTCTCTAAACTTGAGTACTATGGAATATGTGATAAAAGTTTAAAACTCATCAAATCATACCTCAGTAAAAGGAAACAGGTGGTGAATTCAGGAAGTCGTCTGTCAAACACACTCGAGGTTCAACACGGAGTGGGACCACTTCTCTTCCTTGTACACATAAATGACTTACCAGGAAATATAGATGTAAAGACGTATATGTATGCAGACGATACAACTTTTCTATCTGTAAACCATGTATTTGATAACCTCGTAAGTGGTATGAAATTGGCAAAAGAAAATGCAACATCATGATTTAATGCAAATGGTCTACTATTAAATGAGGAAAACACCCAGAATATGTGGTTTAGTCTATCAAAGACCACAAAAATAAAAAAAAACAAAAGGCAAAGTTTTTGGGTATCATACTTGACCACAGTCTAACATGGAACTCTCATGTTGATCACATAGCGGTTAGGTTATATATTTGTTGAAGAGACTGATGTGTTGTGTGACATTTGAGTACGTAAGGACAGCGTACTTTGCCTTTTTTCAATCTGTTTTAAGGTATGGGTTAATACTCTGGGGAAACAGCAGAAAAATAAATGAAATTATGGTTATCCAGAAGAAAGCAATCAGAGTAATGGCAAGGAAGATAATAGAACACATTGTAAACCATTGTTCATTAAATACATAATTTTAACATTAATTTATATATTCTTGACAGCATTAACTACATACTTGCTGAACTACCTAATTTAAGTGTAACAAATCAAAGGCATGACTACTATACAAGAATCTGTACTTCCCTGCTGTTACCACAAAATAGATTAGCTAAAACTAACAATAGTCATAAGCATACGGCAATTAAAATATATAACAAATTGTCTAAGAATGCGTCAATCAAGCCTGACAAATTATTTAAAGAAAATGTACATAACTTCTTGTTAACTAATCCATTCTATTCATCAGAAGAATTTTTAGAAATGCCCAATATCAACTTAAATATGTAAAAATTTATTTTGCAAAATTAATAGGTTAAGTGAACTGACGAAGTCTATTGCATGTAATAATGCTGAATGACCAATAAAGAATCTAATTCTGAATCGCTTTATGGATAACTAAAGTAAACAAACCCTGAATCATGACTTCCTAGTAATCAGGCTCATCCTCCTTGTTTCCTTGCAGGAAATAAAGAATGTACATGTAAATAAACACCACAGTACATGTAAACTTGTATGCATGTTAGTTGTAAAAAAGCTTGAAAACGGTAATATGCTAGACAAAGCAGTAGACAAGTTTACTTCCCTATATCCTTAAGCTGGCTTCTCAGACCCCAGATTCCCTACCTCAAATTGTTTAGTGGAGCACTCTATGAACTGTTACATTTTTGCATGTGCTTATGGAAAAACCCTGTATTTTCTTGACCAAAGATTTATAGTCAGATTATGATTACAAATCATCATTTTCGAGAAACTCATCTTCTCCCCTTAAAATGTCACTGTCAGTTTCAACAAATGTCGCAGAGGAAGCTGCATTTGAAGATCCCCCGGCCATATGAGCTTTCACCGTTGACTCCTCCCTTCTCCAGAAGTTCATTATTTGCCTCAAAGAGAATGTCATATATTTACAGAAAGTGTATTCACAGTAGCGAATAGAGGCCACCTCTAACAGCAGAAGGGAATGATGATATTGAAAATTTGTGCCAGGCCGGGACGCAAACCAGGATTTCCCACTTGTCGTGAGCAATAGTCTTAACCACTCTAACTGTTTGTGCACATACTAAACATCCATATGCCACACTGTCTACATCCCCTAAGCTAGTTAATTAGTTAGTTTCATGTTCCACTGGTCGTTTTCACGACAAAGGAGAATGCTGTGCAACGAGTAATTTTTCATTCACATCACAATTTAATTTTAAATATGGATATATACTGAAAATTTATAAGTTTTTCCTATTATTAAATATGCAGATTTAAGTTAGTAATTCCAACCCACCACCTTTTACATATTACAATAACAGACATTCTTGTACAGAACAGAAGTAGTTGTCAAAGAGAAACTTCTTCAGTTTGTTTCCAGTTTTAATTTACTCTCTGTCAGACATTTTATATCATTGGGTAAGTGATAAAAAATTTTGGTTGCCGCATTGTACAACCCTTTTTGTGCTAAACACAGCCTAATTGTGGAAAAATGAAAGTCATTTTTGCTTTTGGTACTTTAATTATGTATATCATTGTTGCTTTTTAACTGCAGTGGATTACTTACAACAAACTTCATGAGGGAGTAAATACACTGAGAAGCAACAATCAGAATGAAACTTCCTGGCAGATTAAAACTGTGTACCGAACCGAGACTCAAACTCGGGACCTTTGACTTTTGCGGGCAAGTGCTCTACCATCTGAGCTATCCAAGCGCGATTCACGCCCAGTCCTCACAGCTTTACTTCTGCCAGTACCTCGTCTCCTACCTTCCAAACTTTACAGAAGCTCTCCTGCGAACATTGCAGAACTAGCGCTCCTGAAAGAAAGGATATTGCGGAGACATGGCTTAGCCACAGCCTGGGGGATGTTTCCAGAATGAGATTTTCGCTCTGCAGCGGAGTGTGCGCTGATATGAAACTTCCTGGCAGATTAAAACTGTGTGCCAGACCGAGACTCGAACTCGGGACCTTTGCCTTTCGTGGGCAAGTGCTCTACCAACAAAGGTCCCGAGTTCAAGTCTCAGTCTGGTCCGCACACTCTGCTGCAGAGTGATAATCTCATTCAGCAATCAGAATGTCTAACGCCTTAAACAGATGTCTACGAGATGATGGTGTGTGAGTATCGCTATTATTTTTCAGCATGCTTTTGAGCAATGAACACTTCCTGTTTTTGGGTGCGTCTCTGTCAGTGTATCACCTTTCTCCTATTAAGTTGTTCTGTTTCGGGGCTGAATCTTGGATCTTTCTGTTTTTAGAATGCAATGACTTTCTTTACTGCTATTCGAATACTGGAGGTCATTTCTGTCAAGAATTCGTTGAGTTCCATTCCTCTTAACTTTTGTGTTGGTAGTTTCTTGTCTTTGCGCCAGCTGAACTCACTTCTTTTCTTTTTCATCTCATTTATTGTAGATCGGATTTTCCTTTCCATCGTAAGTTTCCTTCGAGTTGAGTCTTAATATGGACCCAGGCTCTAACTAACCTGTGGTCCCTACCTGTGTTGAAGCGATTTATGATCGACACATTGACACATCGGAGCACATTCGCTTGTTCGATGGGAGGATGTGATCTTTTTCATTCTCAACTGTGCCATCTTTCATCTCCACTCTTAGGGGAAGGATGGCAGCGGCACAATCCGCCGCTCTTCAGCTGAGTGATACATTTAATAAAAAGATGAAGACGATACAAATAAAAGGCGATAAAAGGGGACATAAAAACATAATAAGGGGAGACAGTGGGGGTTAAAATATACACTTACTCGGAGACGTTCATGTGGGGTAGTTAAAACAGTCTACATAAAGATAGAAAACACAATTGGCGATTTGTGGAGCATGTAAAATACAGTGAAGTCACACGTACAAGTTAAAAATTGGCCACAGTATTAAAACACTCTAGAATGAAGACACTTTAAAACGAATGCACGAGACGGAGCACACATGACAAAGAATAAAAACTGCCAGGAGGGACCTGCGAGGGATGGGAGACCTGGGACAAGGGAAAAAGAGCGGAGAGGAAGGGGCAGCGGGGGAAGGGGGGGCTGGAGCATGTGGGATGCACCAGAGGGCAGGAGACAGGTGGGGTGGTAGATGGAGTGGGAAGCAAGTCAGGAGACAGTGCAGAGACACAGAAGGGGTGCACTGAAAAGGGAGGGGGCAGAGGAGGGAGGAAAAAACGCTCAAGGGAAAGGAAGAGGAGGGGAGAGGGAGCCCCAAGGAGGGGGAGGGGCAAGGTGGTGTTAGAGTTGTTAGGAGGGGTAGATATCAGGGTGATGCTCACAAGGAAAGGAGGTGGAGCGTGTGGAGATGGAGAGAGGGCGGGACATGATAGTAAAGGTGCATCAGTGGGCCAGGGGTAGAGAGGATAGAAGACTCCAGGGGGTGAGGGGGATCATGTCTGTGAGTGATGTACAGGATGAAGATGTGTTCGAGGAAAAGGAGAAGGTGTAGTAAGGGGATGACGTCGTAGAGGATCCATGTGGGGGATGGGAGGCAGATACGGAAGGCGAGGCATTCAAGGATTTGGAGGGCTTTATAGAATCTGAGCAGGGCGGAAGTCCAGGTGACGTTAGCATAACAAAGGATGGGATGGATCAAGGATTTGTAGGTGTGAAGGATGGTGGAAGGATGCAGTCCCCATGTCTGGTTGGACAGGAGTTTCAGGAGGCACAGACTATTGTGGGCTTTGTGTTGGGCTTTAAAGAGATGGGGAATCCAGGTGTGGTGACAGTCGAGGGTGAGGCCAACGTATTTCAGGATAGAAGTGAGATGGATAGGACGACCATAAATGGTGCTGTAAAAATCGTGGAGCTGGAAGGAGTAGGTCGTAAGACCTATGATGATTGTATGGGTCTTGGAAGGGTTGATGGGAAGGAGCCACTGGTTGGACCAGGCAGTGAACTGGTTGAAGTGGGTTTGAAGGCTATGTTGGGACCATTGAAGGGTAGGATAAACGGCCAGCAAGATGGTGTCATCAGCAAACTGGAGGATGTAAACAGGTGGGGGAGGTTTGGGCACATCTGTAGTGTACAGGAGATAGAGGAGAGGGAAGAGGACGGAGCCTTGAGGCACGTGGGCGGCGGGATAGAAAGTGAGGGACTTGGTATTGTGGACATTGACATAGGAGGGACGATGGCAGAGGAAGGAAGCAACGAGATGGACGAAATTGACAGGAAGAGCGTAGGTCTGGAGTTTAAAGAGGAGCCTGGGATGACGAAGATGGTTTTCTCTCTGCCTCATATAGAGCCCTGATAGTATTGCCGTGCATGTGCCAGAGTCACGGTGACAGACAGACCACTTCACCTGGCGTCAGCACCCTCACTGCTGTAACTGCAAGGATCAGCTGACTGGATTCCACGCATTATCCAGCTGGTAGCCACTGTCACAATTCATTAGATTTCCAACAATGTGTATTTCAGCGGACTCTTTTATAATGGAGTCCCAATTAATGTTTTTTCGTACTCCATTGAGTGTCCGTAGGAGATACAATGTTCCACAACTGCAGACTTACTCGGTTGCAGAAGGCGGGTGCAACGTTTCTGTTTTGTGCAACGTTCTTCCACTCTGCATGTTGTTTGTCCTATAGGACATACCACACTGGTAAGGTATTTTGTTAATTCCCGCTTTCCACAATACCAAGTTGTCCTTCACTGATCCCAGCAGGACTGTAATTTTAGACAGTGTGCGGAAAATCACTTTCACCTGAAAATTACTAAGGATCCTTGCTGTTTTGAAGGAAATATTCCCAATGAAGGCAAGAAAAGCTAGAGATTTTGCTGGCATGTTCTCCTCTTTATCCACTCTCCGGTTCACGGTTTTAGCTGAGGATTCCCTGTTATTTTGTCAGGTCGACTATCCATTGTCTCTGAACACTGTCCTTAATGTGAAAGCTATTCTTGGTTAAACATAAAATAGGTTGAGGAAACAGCATGCCGAAACAAAGCAGTGATGCCTAATTGAAACTATTTACCAATAAGTGCCAAGGAATCAGCAAGACCGAGCGAGGTGGCGCAGTGGTTAGCACACTGGACTCGCATTAGGGAGGACGACGGTTCAATCCCGCGTCCGGCCATCCTGATTTAGGTTTTCCTTGATTTCCCTAAATCGCTCCAGGCAAATGCCGAAATGGTTCCTTTGAAAGGGCACGGTAGAGTTCCTTCCCCATCCTTCCCTAATCCGATGAGACCGATGACCTCGCTCCCCCAAACAACCCGAATCAGTAAGAGGTACCTTTGCAAAAAAGAGATACTACATGAAAACTCACTGAAAGATCGAAACTACTTAGATGGAGAGTCCCCAGTTTGTTGATAAATATCGGCTGAGTTCTGTATACGATGTGGACATTTCATAACCAATGGGCTTAGTAAGGAAGCAAGACTTCTGGCTAAATCAAATGTGGGGGAATCAATAATACTCACTATAGGCTGTGAGGGAAGACCTTCTCTGTGCACCTTATGAAGATCATACAGTTAACTGCTTGATGGTCTCTGGTGGTAACAAGGAAGAATTCAGGAGTGTACACATCTTCCATTGCACACATGCTGTAGAGTCATGATCAATCTTCCTGTGCATAGCATCACTAAGTAGGCCATAGATCTCCTCCAAATACATACTGCGAGGTAACAAAACAGTCGAGTTACCTTTATCAGCCTTCAGCACCGCTATGTCTTGATCCATTCGGAGATTTCTTAGTGCAGCCGTTTCTTCAAAGTTTATATTAACACGTTGAGGAGGAGCTTTCGAAAGAGTGTGTCAAGTTTCCCTTCTTATTTCTTCAGCAGCATCCATAGGAAGACGTCGTACAGATTCTTCGAGACCGCTCACTAAATTTATCAGAGGTAGTAGTGCACTTCGTGTAGTTGCAAAATTGAGTCCTTTACCAAACCAGACAGCATTGTATCGTCCAAATTCTTGTCCGTGAAGTTAACTATGGAACGTCGTGCCGTTATTCCCTGTGGCGACTGCTGTTGTGGCACTAAACGATCAAATTCTGGGAGCCTACGAGAACTTGCATCTTTATATATCCAATCAAACTTGGCTCAAGTCACTCCATCAGTCCAATCACATGATACAGGAGGAAGAAGCAGTGCAATCTTCAGATGTAGATAGAACAGTTCTTCTGAAATGGCATTCATACTCCATCTTGTACAAAAAATTGTCTCCTTAACAATAGCAAGACTGGCCTTCTCCATTATCTTCCATGCAGTGGCAGTCTTAATAAAATATGTCACTCTGGAAAATTTTGGTATTATGCTGTGCTCCTGACACTTCATTAAAAAAAACTTAAATAACTTAAAAGTTCTTCTCTCTTCCATATAACTTGTTGAAACCTCTTACATTTGGGGCCACCTCCTCCCTGTAAAGGTGTTTCATGTGAAATTTAAAATTTTCGCCGGCCAGAGTGGCCGAGAGGTTCTAGGCGCTACAGTCTGGGACCGCGCGACCGCTACGGTCACAGGTTCGAATCCTGCCTCGGGCATGGATGTGTGTGATGTCCTTAGGTTAGTTAGGTTTAAGTAGTTCTAAGTTCTAGGGGACTGATGACCTCAGAAGTTAAGTCCCATAGTGCTCAGAGCCATTTGAACCATTGTTTAAAAAATTTCCTAGCGGATTAAAAGTTTGAAGAGATTTCGGGATTGCAGCCGGTCGTAAGCTTAACTTCAATTTATGTTTAACCAAGAATATTTTGAACAGACTGATGGCGTCGCCATGGGCAACCGCTTGTCTTCCATAATGGCTACCTTTTTTATGGAGGATTTTGAGGAAAGAGGACTTCAATCAGCGGTTCTTAAAACAATTGGATTTTGGAGGTACATGAATGATACTTTCATAGTGTGGACCAACGGAGAAGATAAGTTAATAGAGTTTTTACATCATCTTAATTCCATTCATGAGAACATTAAATTTACTATGGAATTAGAGGAAGATGGTTGTCTGCCATTCCTGCATGTCTTGGTTAGACGGAAGAGTGACGGCTCTCTGGGACATTTTGTTTACTGTAAGCCCATTCACACTGATTTATACTTGCACTCTTCAAGTTGCCACCACCCAGCCCAAAACATGGGTTTGCATAAGGGGAGCCGGAGGTGGTCAAATCCAAAAAATTACGATATTTTTTGCTACCGAAAATTAATTGGAACATTACTCTTTAATGTAAACTTTGAATTATTGTTCTACTCGCCCTAGAAGTGGAGTTATTACCATTTTCCCCCACGCCTGCAGAGGAAATGGGCGGCCGCTGAATGCATCTAACACCCTCTCGTGACTTCCTGGCGAACTGCTTGGGATTTTCTCGCCCTGTTAAGCATACAGCGCCTTATGTTACGCATACAGCGAGTGTGCAAGGGTTGGCTACATTGTTTTCTGTGACAAATGAAGCGCTAAGAGCGCGTTTCGAATTAGTTCAGTGTTCCGCCTGTTGTTGGTAGTATTATACGTCTTGTGTAAAGCATTGTTCTGGTTACGATGCCACGTTTTAGTAACCGTGTATATAAGAAGAGGAAGAACGTAGGGAAAAGAAAATTAACACTAATACCAAGTTGCGATACTACAATTACTGAAACAGTGCGTTCTTCTGTTAAGTAACACATGGCCGGCCATAGCCCTGTGACATCTTCTAGCAAATACTACCTTGGCGATGGTGACTCCAAAGGTTTCAAGACTATAGAGGAACTGAAACCATATGGAAATGAATTTGTAGTTGAAAAGTTGGAATGCATTGGACATGTGCAAAAGCGTATGGGTGCACGGCTTCGAAGGCTCAAACAAACTTTGGGTTCAAGTAAGCTCAGTGATGGAAAGACTATAGGAGGGAGAGGCAGGCTTACTGATGAGGTGATTGAACGTCTACAGAGATACTATGGGTATGCTATAAGGCAAAATACTAGTAATATTAGTGACATGCGAAAAGCAGTGTGGCCATTGTTCCTTCATACTGCCTCTTCCAATGAATACCCTCAACACAGCCTGTGCCCAAAAGATTCCTGGTGCAAATATAATGCAAAAAAGGAGTATGATCACAAACATGGTTTGCCAGCAGCTGTGATAAATGCAATAAAACCAATTTTTCATCACAGCACAGCCAGAATTGTTACACAAATGTCTACACGGAAAGACGCAGAATCCTAATGAGAGCATAAACAATTTGATTTGGAAAGTGATTCTTAAAAGGGTGTTTGTAAGCATAAAAACACTGCACTTTGGCATTTATGATGCAATAGCAACCTACAACCAAGGGAACAGTGTGAAGTGTGAAGTTCTGAAGGCATTAGGATTTACAGCTGGGGTGAACACTGTACGAGCACTAAGAAATATTGACAGAGAAAGGATAAGAGGAGCAGAAAGAAGAGAAAGGCATATGAAGTATGATGGAACAACAGGCCAGAAAAGAAGACAGAAGAGGAAGCTTTTGGAGGATCAAGAAAAAGACCCTGATAATCCATCCTATAGTGCAGGAATGTATTGAGAAATTTTGATAGCCATTTCCCATGAATTAGAATTTTTCGAATATAAGGAACATTTTCTCAAAATCCACTCAAGCTAGAGAGATGAAATTTTTATACAGCACTCCTAGTGGTCAAACTTACATTGTAACACAGCCATTTGGCAATATGTTCAGTAGTTTCATTTCAGTTTAATTATAAAGCAATTATTTGTAAAAAATTTGGGTCATTAATAAAAAAAAATAATTGGAAGGAAACTAGAAAAGATACTCCAAAATCCCTCCGTCATAACTGCAATACTAAACCACTCTATATGTAAAAAAAATTCAAATTTTTCTATTTGGTAATTTATTCATAAATGTTCCTCAAACTTAGTGATTTTAACATGGGCAGCATAGGCACCTCCGGCTCCCCTTAAAGCCCTTGTACACAGGGCTCATACAGTTTCGGATGTAGATAGTTTACCTAAAGAGCTTGCACATTTAAGGACAGTGTTCAAAGACAATGGGTACTCTACCAGACGAATTAACAGGGCATCATCAGCTAAAACTAAGAACCAGAGAGTGGATAAAGAATAGAACATGCCAGCAAAGTCTCTATCTTTTGTTCCCTTCGCTGGAAATATTTCCTTCAGAACTACAAGGATCCTTTGTAATTTTCAGGTAAAAGTGATTTTCCGCCCACTATCTAAGATTACAGGCCTGCTGGGGTCAGTGTAGGACAACTTGATATTGCGGAAGGCGGGAATTAACAAAATACCTTGCCTGTGCGGTATGGCCTGTATGGGACAAACAACATGCAGCGTGGAAGAATGTTGCACAGAACATAAACGTTGCCTTCCGCAGCCCAGTAAGTCTGCAGTTGTGGAACATTATATCTCCAACGGACATTCAATGGAGTGTGACAAAACATTAATTTTGGCCACAACAAAATCTTTTTGGGACTCAGTTATAAAAGAATCCGCTGAAATACGCATCGTGAAAAATCTAATTAATCGTGACAGCGGCTACCAGGTGTATAATGCGTGGAATCCCGTCATCTCCGAGATATGCTCCAGATGAGGACGCCAGAATACTCCGACAATTGCGGCGAGCAGCAACGCCGAAGACAGCTGACCCTTGCAGTTTCCCCAGTGTCCGTCCGTCACCGTGACTCTGACGCATGCGTGGCAACACGATCAGCGCTCTGTATGAGGTGGAGCGGAGAACGTTTCCGTCAATCTTCGATGGCTCACCTGACGATGACAGGCAGGTGTCCAGTTGAAATATCGTGGAATAAATTTTACGATTACTGGTTGCGATCCTGAAATCTCTTCGAATATTTAATTCACTGGGAAAATTTTAAAATTCACAACAATAATTTTTACAGTTTGTGATTTATTGTACTTAGTTTGCAATCAGCGCATCTGAGTACTATTAATAACTACACTTCAGTCCCTAAATGTCGGAAGGCGCGAACCTCCTCAACGTCCCCCCTCCACCTCCACCTAAATGGAACCCAACTCCCCTGGCGCAGAACTGCCAAGTACCTTGGCGTAACCTTGGACTCTCGTCTTAACGTGGAAACCCCACATAGACGAGGTCCACAGGAAGGTCTGCGCCAGAATGTCCATCCTATACCCTATCCTGAACACAACCAGTTCCCTTCCCTGCCCAGTAGCAGTAAATGTATACCAGGCCCTGATCCGGCTGGTAATGGAGTATGCGTGCCCTGTCTGGGGATACGCGGCAAAGCAGCACCTGGACAAACTCCAGAGGCTGCAGAACCGCGCCCTCAGAAGGGCACTACATCTACCACTTGGATTCCCCACAGACGACCTGCACGCCGCAGTCGAAATCCCACTCCTGAGAGAGCGTTTCCAGGATCTGGCAAGGTCTTCTATGAAGATTCCTCCAGATCCGGAAATGCACTCATCCACTCCCTAGGTTGGTATGACATGTCCCGCGATAAGCACAAGCGCCCTATGACGATCTTCGACGATTAAGTCGAAGAGAAAATCCCAACACCCAATCCCTAATCCAGTTCCTTCCCATATAAACCAATCATCTCGCCTACCCCAGGCAAGTACCAGACACATTCACAACAATTCATCACATATCACAGACACCAAAAATATGTAGAAAAAACACACACACACGTACACAGGGGAGTAAAAGCCAAAAGGCCACAAACTCCCCCTCACACTTCCCCAAAGAGGGGAAAGTATTAGATGAGAGCAGCAGCCCTAAATGTAGTTATAGAAATGCAAAGGAAAATCAGTGGCGTATGCTTTCGGTATTCCGACGCTTGTCAGCTACATTTCTGAGATGCAAGCTGTAGTCACCTCTGAGCTCTCTCAAGAAACACACTGGGTGTTATTCTTCCTGTTGGTAGTATAATTGTACATTGGCTACAACGCAAACTAAGAAACTTCCTGGCAGATTAAAACTGTGTGCGGACCGAGACTTGAATTCGGGACCTCTGCCTTTCGCAGGCAAGTGCTCTACCAACTGAGCTACCCGAGCACGACTCACGCCCCGTCCTCAGAGCTTTACTTCTGCCAGTACCTTGTCTCCTACCTTCCAAACTTTACAGAAGCTGTGACGACGGGGCGTGAGTCGTGCTCGGGTAGCTCAGTTGGTAGAGCACTTGCCCACGAAAGGCAAAGGTCCCGAGTTCGAGTCTCAGTCCGGCACACAGTTTTAATCTGCCAGGAACTTTCATAACAGCGCACACTCCGCTGCAGAGTGAAAATCTCATTCTGGGAACGTAAACAAATTCTGGCAATCTGTGACTGACGAGTTACTTCCTGGATGGTACGGAATTATTGTGCCAAAGTCATTTCATTTTTCGTGTGATTTCTACTGAATAATCTTTGCGATTTTCACTTAAGGTGGGACATAGGATTGTCAGTTCGTGGTTTTGAATGCAGGAAAGTTGTTCCACATGGAAACTGCTACTAATCTGGTATTTCAGACTGAGATTTATCTGTCCTAGCCACACTGGAGCAATAAGTGAGTGACGAATACAGCAGCTGTTTGCTCTAGCAATGAAGTAACGTCGTCGCCTGTAAAGCGAAGGCAGCTTTGGCTCACAGTTGCAGTCTCACTGGAGGCCAGATATTTAGCCATTTTTTCACGGATCTACAAGCAGCCACATCTAAATTCAAAAAGGAAATCTTAAGACAATTTCTCCATCAAAAGGCGAGATGTTGAATGACAGAATTGAAGGACTCTGTGCAGTACTAATGGATGAGCTCAGTTGGAATGGGGCGATACATATGAGTAGAGGGGAAGACAGTTCTGAGCCATCTTGTGGGTTGCCTACATCAGGAGTAGGTATGCACTCAGGGGTGAACCTATTGTTCTCCTTTGATTGACAGGTACGTAACCTATTGTTGTATTAAGTGCTTTTCCATGTCATCACACTTAACCTATTGTTCCCCCACAACCTCCCACTACCCCCCCCCCCCTCCCCACCTCAGGAAGGGGGTGCTGGGCCATTTTGTTAGTGTGGGTTGCCTACATCAGGGGCAGGTATGCACTCAGTGGCAAACACATTGTTCTCCTTTGATTGACAGGTACTCAACCTATTGTCCTGTTAAGTGCTTTTCCATGTCACCCCCATTTCCTTTTCATTGACAGGCATTTAACTTATAGTTCCCCATACCCTCTCCCCCTCCCCGAACCCCCTCCTCCCCCACTGCTACAAGTACACTTTCAGGTCTGAGTTATTGGAATAGGCCTCTCTCACTCTTATCAATTAGATTGAGTATTTAATTAAATAGATCAATTAGTTAACCTCTCTGGTGTAAAAGTGACACACCCTCCTGGTGAGAAGTTTGAATTCCATCAGGACAATGCAACCTCTACTACCCTAAGAAAATTGCAGGAAGATAGGTCACATTGACTACTTAATTAAATTGATCAAATAGTTAACCTTTCTGGCGGGAAAGTGCCACACCACCCTTCCACACACCCCTGGCAGGAAGTTCAAATCCCATCAGGACAATGCAACCTCTACTAACCTAAAAAAATGGTGGGAAGATAATTCAGGTCACATTGACCACTTAATTAAATTGATCAATTAATTAACCTCTCTGGTGGGAGAGTCCCCCCCCCCCATGAACCATGGACCTTGCCATTGGTGGGGAGGCTTGCGTGCCTCAACGATACAGATAGCCATACCGTAGGTGCAACCACAATGGAGGGGTATCTGTTGAGAGGCCAGACAAACGTGTGGTTCCTGAAGAGGGGCAGCAGCCTTTTCAGTAGTTGCAGAGGCAACAGTCTGGATGATTGACTGATCTGGCCTTGTAACACTAACCAAAATGGCCTTGCTGTTCTGGTACTGCGAACAGCTGAAAGCAATGGGAAACTACAGCCCTAATTTTTCCCGAGGGCATGCAGCTTTACTGTATGATTAAATGATGATGGCGTCCTCTTGGGTAAAATATTCCGGAGGTAAAATAGTCCCCCATTCGGATCTCCGGGCGGGGTCTACTCAGGAGGACGTTGTTATCAGGAGAAAGGAAACTGGCGTTCTACAGATTGGAGCATGGAATGTCAGATCCCTTAATCGGGCAGGTAGGTTAGAAAATTTAAAAAGGGAAATGGATAGGTTAAAGTTAGATATAGTGGGAATTAGTGAAGTTCGGTGGCAGGAGGAACAAGACTTTTGGTCAGGTGAATACAGGGTTATGAATACAAAATCAAATAGGGGTAATGCAGGAGTAGCTTTAATAATGAATAAAAAAATAGGAGTACGGGTAAGCTACTACAAACAGCATAGTGAACGCATTATTGTGGCCAAGATAGACACGAAGATGTTAAGTCCCATAGTGCTCAGAGCCTACTACAGTAGTACAAGTTTATATGCCAACTAGCTCTGCAAATGACGAAGAAATTGATGAAATGTATGATGAGAAAAAAGAAATTATTCAGGTAGTGAAGGGAGACGAAAATTTAATAGTCATGGGTGACTGGAATTCAAGAGTAGGAAAAGGGAGAGAAGGAAACATAGTAGGTGAATATGGATTGGGGGTAATAAATGAAAGAGGAAACCGCCTGGTAGAGTTTTGCGCAGAGCATAACTTAATAATATCTAACACTTGGTTTAAGAATCATGAAAGAAGGTTGTGTACATGGAAGAACCCTGGAGATACTAAAAGTATCAAATAGATTATATAATGGTAAGACAGAGATTTAGGAACCAGGTTTTAAATTGTAAGACATTTCCAGCGGCAGATGTGGACTCTGACCACAATCTATTGGTTATGAACTGTAGATTAAAACTGAAGAAACTGCAAAAAGGTGGGAATTTAAGGAGATGGGACCTGGATAAACTGAAAGAACCAGAGGTTGTACAGAGTTTCAGGGAGAGCGTAAGGGAACAATTGACAAGCTTGGGGAAAAGAAATACACTAGAAGAAGAATTCGGTAGCTTCGAGGGATGAAGTAGTGAAGGCAGCAGAGGATCAAGTAGGTAAAAAGACGAGGGCTGGTAGAAATCCTTGGTTAACAGAAGAAATATTGAATTTAATTGACGAAAGGAGAAAATATAAAAATGCAGTAACTGAAGCAGGCAAAAAGGAATACAAACGTCTCAATAATGATATCGACAGGAAGTGCAAAATGGCTAAGCAGGGAAAGCTAGAGGACAAATGTAAGGATGTAGAGGCTTATCTCACTAGGTGTAAGATAGATACTGCCTACAGGAAAATTAAAGAGACCTTTGGAAAAAGGAGAACCACTTGCATGAATATCAAGAGCTTTGATGGAAACCCAGTTCTAAGCAAAGAAGGGAAAGCAGGAAGGTGGAAGGAGTATATAGAGGGTCTATACAAGGGCGATGTACTTGAGGACAATATTATGGAAATGGAAGAGCATGTAGATGAGGATGAAATGGGAGATATGATATTGCGTGAAGAGTTTGACAGAGCATTGAAAGACCTGAGTCGAAACAAGGCCCCGGGAGTAGACAACATTCCATTAGAACTACTGACAGCCTTGGGAGAGCCAGTCCTGACAAAACTCTACCATCTGGTTAGCAAGATGTATGAGACAGGCGAAATACCCTCAGACTTCAAGAAGATTATAATAATCCCAATCCCAAAGAAAGCAGGTGTTGACAGATGTGAAAATTACCAAACTATCAGTTTAATAAGTCACAGCTGCAAAATACTAACGCGAATTCTTTACAGACAAATGGAAAAACTGGTCGAAGCCGACCTTGGGGAAGATCAGTTTGGATTCCGTAGAAATATTGGAACACGTGAGGCAATACTGACCCTGCGACTTTTCTTAGAAAATAGATTAAGGAAAGGCAAACCTACGTTTCTAGCATTTGAAGACTTAGAGAAATCTTTTGACGATGTTGAGTGGAATACTCTCTTTCAAATTCTGAAGGTGGCAGGGGTAAAATACAGAGAGCGAAAGGCTATTTACAATTTGTACAGAAAACAGATGGCAGTTATAAGAGTCGAGGGGTATGAAAAGGAAGCAGTGGTTGGGAAGGGAATAAGACAAGGTTGTAGCCTATCCCCGATGTTATTCAATCTGTATATTGAGCAAGCAATAAAGGAAACAATAGAAAATTTCGGAGTAGGTATTAAAATCCATGGAGAAGAAATAAAAGCCTTGAGGTTCGCCGATGACATTGTAATTCTGTCAGAGACAACAAAGGACTTGGAAGACCAGTTGAACGGAATGGACAGTGTCTTGAAAGGAGGGTATAAGATGAACATCAACAAAAGCAAAACGAGGATAATGGAATGTAGTCGAATTAAGTCGGGTAATGCTGAAGGAATTAGATTAGCAAATGAGACACTTAAAGCAGTAAAGGAGTTTTGCTATTTGGGGAGCAAAATAACTGATAATGGTCGAAGTAGAGAGGATATAAAATGTAGACTGACAATGGCAAGGAAAGCGTTTCTGAAGAAGAGAAATTTGTTAATATCGGGTATAGATTTAAATGTCAGGAAGTCGTTTCTGAAAGTATTTGTATGGAGTGTAGCCATGTATGGAAGTGAAACGTGGACGATAAATAGCTTAGACAAGAAGAGAATAGAAGCTTCCGAAACGTGGTGCTGCAGAAGAATGCTGAAGATTAGATGGGTAGATCACATAACTAATGAGGAGGTAGTGAATAGAATTGGGGAGAAGAGGAGCTTGTGGCACAACTTCACTAGAAGAAGGGATCGGTTGGTAGGACATGTTCTGAGACATAGAGGGATCACCAATTTAGTATTGGAGGGCAGTGTGGAGGGTAAAAATCGTAGAGGGAGACCAAGAGATAAATACACTATGCAGACTCAGAAGGATGTAGGCTGCAGTAGGTACTGGGAGATGAAGGAGCTTGCACAGGTTAGAGTAGCATGGAGAGCTGCATCAAACCAGTCTTAGGACTGAAGACCACAACAACGACAACGGTGGGAAAGTGCCACTCTCCCCCTGGCAGGAAGTTCAAATTCCATCTGGACAATGCAACCTTTACTAACCTAAGAAAATGGCGGGAAACAGGGCACCTCCACGAACCTAAGTCATCTGACCGTCACCTCATCCTAGGAAGTGGCGGAAAAAAGACTCAGTTGATTGATTATTTGGAGGGTAATCGAATCTAGTGTGTCGAATATTGCTTAAACAATTTAGACATTATGTGGATTATTGTTTATTTAAACAATTAAGCGTATTCAAGGCATTGTATGGAATACATGGAAATTGGTGGAGAGGAAGAATCTCGTAACAGGTAATTCAAGGATATACTATTTATTTAAAAAAAAGTTTGTGGGGGTTGGATTTCTCTTTTTGATGGGTCATTTGCAGGGTATTCGATTGTAGTGTATGGAATATTGTTTATTTAAACAATTTAGGGCATTCAAGGCATTGAATTTAATATATGGAAATTGGTGGAGAGGAAGGATCTCATAACAGGAAATTCAAGGGTGTATTGTTTTTTTATATGAAAAAACAGTTTGTGGAGGTTAGTTTTCTCTTGCTCATCATTCCCTGCTGTCCAGAAACACTTAGGTCTTGTAAGAAGTAATTACATGGACCAAACATGATGCACAAACTAATGCTCGGCACCGTACTATGGGTGTTTTAACCTAAAATTTGGGCCTTTCTCAGCGCTTAACCTATTGTTCTGTTAAGTGCTTTTCCATGTCACCCCCATTTCCTTAAAATATTCTACCGCTATTTATACCAAATTAAGTAATTAGTTATGTCCTGCCACCATTTACTGGTACATTTTTCGAATTTCACATGCTTTTGAATGCAATTTCTGGCGCATTATTCTTTGTCACACAGCCCTTTAAACTTTTGTACTGCATTTTACATAAAAATTATGCGAATTAACCTAGTGTTCTGCACTTAAACTGCGGTTCTGTTCCACGTCACCCACTAGTGCACTCCCTCCCATTAACTACTGTGCTGCTAACACCACATTGATATAAAAAATTTATGCGAATTACTAAAATCGGTATTCTTCACATGTATGGGGTAGTTCTTCTTAATTCACAGCATCCTAATGGTCGGTGAAATGAAGGAATATAGCTTAAAAAGAAGATAGCTAATAAAGAAAACATCCCGCCACTAGAAGCCAGATACCGCCGCCGCCCCCGCCACTGCTGCCGCCGCCGCCGCGAGCCACCGCCGGACGCAAACCAGCGCGAGCCATCGCTCTCACACCGCTGCAGGTGAAAGTTGGGTCTATTTTCGTGTATGCAGTTAGAATTCTTCGAGTGTTATACTGACGGCACAGAACTCCAAGCCGTCTTCACGTTGGTCCCATACGCGATGACGCATAGCTGTGGTACGGACCAGCACCGAAGAGATGTTCCAATGCTTCCCAGAATAGCACACGGTGCATTGTTACTCGCGCGACATAGAGATGAGTGTAACCCTGCTTAACTGCCCAGCGTGACTGACGGAATGGTGCGAAGTGTGCGCGCATAGCTACAAACCTTCGCAAGCCCATCTAACAAGGTTCTCAATCTTATACTGTTGTCACATGACTATGTACAAAATAAGATTCGAGTCGACCTCGCAGAAATTGTATAGTGACCCAGAAATAGATAATGCTCGCTTCCTTGACGTCTCATCTTGTATGCACGGAAATTTTTGCCCTAACAGAACCTGTTTACGAAAATAGGGCAGAATAACGTCGAATGCAGTCTTCCTCAGGGACCTAACTTCGTTCCCAGTCCATCACATGTTACCCTTCCTGCTTTCAACACACAGAAACGTTCCCTCCGCTATGTAGAGGCCCCTATATCCCAGCACAAGGGATGTGAATGAATCGAGCATTATGATTGGCTCTTATCGAATTTACCCTCCGATTTACTGTTGGCGCCAGTATCGAAGCACCTTCCGCATTTTTTCCTCCTGCAGATGATATTTTCAGTGGGTATTTTACACAGATCGCACATATTGCACTGGCAATTAAATATTACAAACTAACATACATATCGTCAAATACGGAAAGACTCTTACTCATTTACACTGTTCTCCCAACAAGGACAGGAGCTTGAATATTAGAAAGTGAAACCGACCTGGGACCCATCAATATTACCGCGTACCCTACATAACGTCAAATACGGAAGAACTCCTACTCTATTACACTGCTCTAGCACCAAGGACAGGAGCTGAATATTAGTGAGCGAAACCAATCTCCAACTCAGCCCAGCATATATCACTGCCTACTGTGTCAAAGTAGTAAACAGACAAAATCGCCCCTTTGCATCATTCGCACATATACCGCGAAGAAGGACAGCACCATATATACTCATCACAGCACTAAATATTTTCCCACAGCAGACGATCACCAATCATCCAACCCCAGTGTGAGACCAGAGCACCCTCAGCAGACTGAAGTCGCTCCCAGAACTGTTCTACAAATTAGGGCTAGTTTCCATTCCACACAAATGCGTTACTGTTTCTGGTCCAAACCTGCTTCCTGGCTTGCTCGCTATTCTACACCCATCTCTAGACTCGGGGATTACAAGAACAAATATATTTTCTCATGGTTTGCCATAATATTATACCATTTTTGAGGTACTTTTCCATATCGAGCACTCAGCAGCACACTACCGATTGCTCGCGCAATATAATTCCTAGAATATAGACTGGAAATTATTTCTCTAGAAACCCCTAACTTTAGCTAGGTGAGGCGTGCTGTAATCCACTGACTTACTAGAAACTTGTCATGTATGCAAAGACACTTACTCGGCAATTCCAAAAAAAAAAATTAGAGAAAACTGGTATTTCCAGACACGAATATGGGAGTCGGTGATGTAGTAGATTCCAAATCATCCCTATAATTTACAAGGTCAACTTAAGTGTTTTTCATGTCTAGAGAACCAGCAAACAAGTCTTCCACACGCTAGATGCACACAGTACAATCGATTTTCCCTCAACTAACTAAAGGCATGAAATGTGCAGAAGCAGTCAACGGGATGATTTATGTGAGAGAGAATAACGGTCCAGTGTAAACACACGTCCGTATAGAATCTTCTCAAATTTCCACGCAATCATGAAAACTATCCAACATGTACTAAGTACTAGTTCGCTGTTCAGTCGTCTAGAGGGCAACAGTTAACTCAGCTGCATTCCTAAACTCCAACAGTCCTTTGCATTCACAAGGCTCCTACAGTTAACGGAAACGTGAATCATTCTTGCCTAGACAGAATGATCCCACGAAATCGTTCACATATATATTTGATCACTATACTTACAATTAAATGTCACAATTTCGGTTTCAGTTGAATGACATTTGACAATGAGCGAAGTATCGGAAATACATCCTGCTGACAGCTGTGACTCTGGAAATAAAAATATTGGTACCCATCCTTATGACCTGACATACTCTTCCCTTTGCTATCACAGTACTCCACGTCAAATCCATACCTTCCTTACAACTGGACATAGCCATTTCCTTTGCACATGTCAGAACACAAACACATGCTTTATAAGCCTGATACTCAAATGCGAACATATCACACACTCCCTACTAGTAAGTATAATACTTCGTCCATAACTGATTGCTGGCGATACGAAATAATACTGAGAGAAAATCAACCATAGATGGACATGTCTCATAAGTTTTTCTTGTGAGTGATACCATTGTGTCTTAGAAAGATAGGCGTAATCGTCTTACAAACAGCCAGATGTTAAAAAACATACTACTGTATGTTACTGTCACAAGCAGTCATTTTTCTACAGGTGCTCGCAAGTATCCATATTAAAAGCTATACTGGCTTTATAAATCGAGGTTAGGCACTACCTCTGAATGATATGGTTTTTTGCCCAGACAAATACCGAGATGGTGATCGCAGGAGTATATAGTATCAGACCAACATGTGGTCCACGCAGCAACCTCGTAATAAAATTACTCAATTTAGAAAGTGATTCGGCTAAGGGACATGGTATGTAAGCAGTATTTGCGACTCCCTCAAAGCACCCCAGCTAGATATTTATATAGTACTTGTACTGCATTATATCCACTGAGCTATAGGCGATGACTGATTGAGAAGAAACACAAACAGTAGTAGTAGATGATGTGCTGATTGAGGTCATAAGAAAATGTACACTAGCTTTTCAGATCTGTAGTGTTACACTGTCTGCTAGAAATGATGTCCATTATTTGGAATCAAGTCTCTCCATCCATACCTGCGTTGGATCCTATTGTCAATTCCTTTAATGATTACAACCACTATGCAATCATATTTCTGGCACTCCCACATCTCGAAAGAGGTCACTTTTCCCGGACCTAGCTGCTACAGTAAAATTTCAACGTAGCTTTAGTTACCCCCTACGCATCTTGCAACTGATCCAATTTCTACAGCTTCCTGCATGTGATCATTCCAATTTAAGTCGGATCTGAGAAGAAGTCGGAGGAAGACATATCCATCACCTTCTGCAACCCCTGTAGGAACAGAACGACCTGAGTTGGTGCAACAGGACCGTGTTTTGAGCATTCAGTGGAAAAGAGTGCAGTGTGGTATGTCTCTAAAATAATTGCAGATACTACAGTCTGAAGCAGATCCATGTTCATTCAAATCAATCAGCCCAACATGCTATCATCATTATTCTATACCCCCACACAGAGAAAAATTACGAACTATAAAAGCTTCACTAACTTCATCCGATATAGAAGTCATCGATGCTGGCGAGTGATTCATAGCTGCGATATGGGTCAGTGTCAGAGTGAATATTTGGTGCGATGCTTCCTAGAGTAGCATTCCTAACGGGACACCCAGTCCGTCATCGAATTTACCTGTCAAACTGCTTCTGTTACCGATGCAGGATGATTCTATTAAATATACAGCTTTTGATCCATTCCGGAGGGCAGTTTAAGGGTTCATCAGCCATACTATAGGAGGATGGCCGTATCCCACAGACTATATTGTAACTCGCAAGAGACGCTTCCTGTGACCCTGTGTCATTGTTTGAAACATATTTTTTTCTAAGACGCTTTGCTCACTTCCATACATTTTGTTTTTCTGCCACGACTTCGATCTCTATGTCAGGACCTAAACTGACATTAAGACGCTCTGATTGAGGACCTTGTAATGGTCGCCTAGTCGTAGATATTGCTAATTGCTATAATCGCACTATTTCACTCCCATTTACGGAGCTTGTTAGCACTTCATGTTAGGTTGGCACCATTACAATGCATTGTGTTGCGGTAATCGCTGCTACTTGCTGGATTGCTGCTGTGTCTCGATGCTGATGCTGGCTCTAAACCTGGTTGTCTAGGGTTAAAAACATGAGGTCCTGTGTTTTTTATGTGCTTTTGATGATAAAGAACGAGCGAAACCAACAAATATGTAAACTTAGAACTTCAAATATTTATTACTCTGGTGGCCATCTTAATTCCACTGTCCACCAAAGACCATGACACAACACAAATTAGTACTTCCTTTACATGTTCTTTGAATTGTTTATCCACCTCAAACAATAACACACAAACACACTTTACCAAAGTGACATTCCGACTGCACCCTCGACCCTTCTTCCTGCTGGTATTTATAACATTGTCAAAGAACTACTAAAAAGAGATATAGTTTATAAGTCACATGTACATGTGTTATCATAATTTATGCAGAAAAGTTATTAATTTGCATAGAGTGACATAATTTAACATGTTATTAAAATGACAGACAGATTTGTTGACTTGACAGAACAATTCTTTGTTACAAAAAGGCCGTTTTTTAGAAGTTTGTCAATTGACTTCTCTAATTTGCATAAATAAGTAAATAACATGAATTGTTAAGAATTACATTGGTTTTCGTCTAAAATAGGATTGATTACGTGAATACTGAGTGAAAACGCTCCTAGTGAACAAATAGGTTTCACTGGGTGATTTTTATTTAAGGAGATCCAAAATACCTAAGTTGGCCACTATTTTTCGTACTTCATATTAATTATTTAAGATGAACTTAGTGTTTTTACATGATGACATTTGCTGTATCAGTGATCAAGTGATATTAACTTTTGTGTGGGCCAGTTATTCAGTATAATTAAATGGGTTGACTGTTTATGGAGACATGTTATGCAATCATTGTTAACATACACAACAACTTTTCTATAATTATAAATACTCATTAAACTGGTTGAATTTGGAGGGTATCGCATACTTCGGTAAAGTAAAGCCTTTATTATGTTCTGTTACAATACCCCCCTCGGGTAATATCATTTACAGAATGTTAATGATATTAGCCGACTAGGACAAATGTGTCAAATGGTTAAAATTTGGAAAAGTACTACTTTAATAATTTTTTTGTTTTATTATGCATAGTGTGTATGTATACAATGACCGTTACACCGTTTCAAAATGACTTTTTCCTGCAAATATTGTAGTTGTGTTGTTTCAAATGCACTTTGTGTTATGGCTCTCAGTATGACAGCATAATAAAAATATTTAGTAATATATGAAAGTAAAAAAAAAATGTTAATCTTTGCTCCAAATGAGCCACATGGAAAATGATCAAAAACAGACACAAATATATCACATGCGATTTTAAGATATATAAAAAATATATGTAAATTATTTCAAAGTCAGTTCTCATTGAGTCACAGATTAATCAAGATAATAGAAGGAACATAAATATATTACATAGATGGATGGGTCAGATGGCCATAGGAAAATATTGCAACTGTCTGCTCTTTTTGAGCCACATAAAGGAAATGAAAACAGAGAACATAATTATAAGTATGGACATGATATATAAACACAAACACTAGAGAAGTCAAATGTATGAATATAATATGCATTTAAAAAAAAAAGAAAAGTTTTTAAATATTGTCTCCTATTGAGACACATAGTCAAGATAGTACAGGAACATATGAATACCAAAATTGCACACTTAAATTGGTCACAACATAACACAAACATCAAACTTGGTGAACATCTGATTAGCTGTAGAAAATTGCACACAAATCTCATGCCTAACAAAATGATGGGTCTTGCACAACAATTTTTTACATTGTCTTTTATATTTGGTGCAAGTATGTCCCATATTCAACAATACAAACAGAAAGTAATAAATGTTTGTCACCTCTTTGGGTGTATGGTTAAACTTGCCCACTGCAAGTAAAGAAGATGTCTCAAAATTTAATATTCAGTAGTGACAATAAAAATATAAAAACATTGTCTCAGAGATCTGGAAGTTTTTCAGGGTCTGTAGGATGAGTGGTAGTTGCTATTTGACACACCCAGTAAAAATCTTTGCTGATAACATGCTTTACGGAAAATGGGTAAGTAACTGTATTCAAACAGGGAAATGTTTATATGGTTTCAATTCAGTGATGTTTCTTAATCCAAATAACCTTCTTGATCTGGGAAAGATAAGTCTATACGCATTAGAATGTGGGCTTTCTTTTATTTCAAATGGACCAATGTAAATATCAAAAAACTTTTTAAGTTTGGCTGACAATAATTTTGATTTCTCTTGTGTCTTGACGACTACAAGGTCCCCTAGTTTGAACTGTGTAGCTTTTCCTTTCCCTTTTAATCCAACAGCTGGCATTTCAGGAAAATGTTGACAATTTCTGAGCTTACCACTAAGTCTATAAGTGATGGCAGAAACAGGACTTCCTGTGTCTACTAACACTCTACCTTCCCACTTGTCAATGATTAATTTAACATATGGACAACCTAGCTCAACATCTTTGTCTATTTCAGTATTTTCAAACAATAGATCATTTTCTATTTCTTTAGTTCCTAAGTCTAATGTCTCTTTCCTACACTTAGACACATCCCTCTCTGTTTGCAAAGCTTTGACATTTGAACATAATCCTTTGTTTTCATCTGTTCCTTTTAACACTGTGTTGTCACTTAACAAACTACTGTTTTCACTACATTTTTTATAAAGTCCACTACGGATTCTTGTCCACCATGTAGGATACAAGGTTGCACTTACCTTTGCTAATTCTTTCCAAAAGGCATCTTTGTTTATACAGTTTCCATAGTTGTTCCACAAAACTTCTAAAAACTTTTCCCCTTTTTCTTGAAAACACACATTTACATTCCATCCCTTTATATTTTCTTTAATATTTTTATTATTATTACCATTCTCATAGATTAGTGTTTCAAAGTTCCCAATAGGCAATAGCTTGTCCTCAGATACACATTCCCTAGTCTGCATTTCACTTAAATTAACCTCATTATTACCCATGTTTGTCACATCACTTACCTTTACCACATAATCACTTTTCACTTCTACAAATACTTTTATTTCTTCCTCCACACTCTCATCAATAACATCACTTGATTTAGGATCATTATTTAAATGTCCCTCTATTACTTCTTCCTCCTCCTCCACAACAACCCCATCTTCAGTTTCCCCCCTATGTATCTGAATCTCAGCAATTGAGTCTTTGGCTCCATTAAACACTTCGTCATCCCCCTTCTTATCAAATAAACCCCCCAAAATAGATTCTGTTTGTGGTGTGTTTGACTTGTTATTAACACCAGTATCTTTTTCAGCCCAACTATGGAACTCTGCAATACCTTCAACTTCTACACTTTCACTAACTACCTGTGCTTGAACACTGCTTTTATTAACTGTATCACTTTTACTCATAGTATCCCAAAACCTTTTATTAAATTCTAATTTATTCATTCTAACAACATCAGTATTTTCATGGTACTTACTCTTTACATTGTATCCTCTCCTTTTCCAGTTTCGGTTATGTGTTGTCCTGTCATAATATTGTCTAGCCCCAAAACTACGGATATCTAGTGGGACTGTCCACCATTTCCCAGCTGGTTCCCTTGGTCTGTCCGTTTGTAGTTGTCGTTTTGTTCACTAGTTTCAACAAACTCCCTTCTATCTTGTTCTCTTCCCCAATACCAATTTCTATCATTCCTGTTATCTCTCCTCCATCCTCCCTCCTGTGTATTGTTTCTGAAATCATTTTCATATTTCCTATCTCCCCTATTTGGAGCATTATTTCCAGAATTTTCAAAGTCTCTCCTCCCATAATAATCTCTATTTACATTCCTGTTCCACCCCCCATACTGGTTGTTGCCAGAGCCAAAACATTGGTTATTTTCTCTTTCCAAGGCCCTATCTAATCTATCTACAAATTTCAGGAACACTTCCATTGAATCGTCTGACCCCATGGACCAATTCCCACTGCTCTCTGGTAACCTTCTTTTTAAAACATCAATTTGTGTCATAATATCAAAAGAGTTATTCAAGTGAGCAAGTTTTTTCAATTGATCTCTGCAAAATTTTTGCATTCCCCCTACTTTCCCTCTATACACTGGTCCATTTCGAAATTCTGACTTTAATCTGGCTTGTATGGATTGTGACCAAAATTTGCAAATAAATTTAGCTTCAAACTCTTCAAAAGTATTCCAAGAATCATTATTCTCATTTGCCCAGGATAGGGCCTCCCCTTCTAGAAACCGTTTTACTAACTTAATTTTTGTGTTATCTGACATTCCTACAACAAACATATCCTTACATTGGTGAATAAAGTCAATAGGGTGCAGATTTTCACCAGGAGAGCATTTCACTTGGATGTGCCCATGCATTGTATTTTGATTGTAAATCGTTTGTTTGGACATCAATGCGTCCTCCAATTGTGTATATTTAGTGTGTATATTTTCTACTTTTGTGTCTACATTAGTGGTATACAGGTTGTATTCTTGTTTAAGGTTTTCTGATGTTTTGTCTATTCTGTGATCTAATCTTTTAGCTTCAGTATCTACTCTGTTGTAGGTGACAGCAATGCTGTCTGTGTTCGCTTGTATGTTTTCATTTAAACTTTCAACTTTAACTTGAAATTCTTTTCTGAAGTGTATCAACTGTTCTCTAGTGTTCTTACTGAGGGTAGTTTTAATTTCCTCACACTTCTCATTGAGATGAGTACTTAATAGATCAAAATTCAAACTTGACTTATCCAGTCTATCTGTGTTTTCTTTAAGTTTCAAACTTACTTGTTCACTCGATTGTTTAAGTTGCGAGCTTATTTTAGTCGCAAACTCTGCTAGCCACTCTGTTAAGTTTAATTGTTCACCATCCCCTGGTTCAATTTTTACATTTCCTACGATCTCATCCCTCTCAGGTAGAGACATGTTAACTATTAATTATTTTAAATGACAACAACAACAAAACACCTTGCTTTATGTAGCTATGCTATGATGTCGTGATCGGTGTTCTTGTTGGCTTTCTTCACTTCTATTCCGTTTTACCGAAGCTGAAGTCTGGGTTGATGAATTCCATTGACATAATCCAGACGTTAATTTTCCGAGCGGTGTGATGATAGTTTTTCGTAGTTGCACAAACACGCTTTATTTACTTTGACATATTTTCACTGTTGCCACACTGCACACATAAACTTTTTTGGAGTGCTAAGCACATACGAAATTTATCGCTGCACTATTATCATCGATGCACTTAAAGATCCCGGACGAGCCCCCAGTTTTGTAATGGTCGCCTAGTCGTAGATATTGCTAATTGCTATAATCGCACTATTTCGCTCCCATTTACGGAGCTTGTTAGTACTTCATGTTAGGTTGGCACCATTACAATGCATTGTGTTGTGGTAATCGCTGCTACTTGCTGGATCGCTGCTGTGTCTCGATGCTGATGCTGGCTCTAAACCTGGTTGTCTAGGGTTAAAAACATGAGGTCCCGTGTTTTTTATGTGCTTTTGATGATAAAGAACGAGCGAAACCAACAAATATGTAAACTTAGAACTTCAAATATTTATTACTCTGGTGGCCATCTTAATTCCACTGTCCACCAAAGACCATGACACAACACAAAGTAGTACTTCCTTTACATGTTCTTTGCATTGTTTATCCACCTCAAACAATAACACATAAACACACTTTACCAAAGTGACATTCCGACTGCACCCCCAACCCTTCTTGCTGCTGGTATTTATAACATTGTCAAAGAACTACTAAAAAGAGATATAGTTTATAAGTCACATGTACATGTGTTATCATAATTTGTGCAGAAAAGTTATTAATTTGCATAGAGTGACATAATTTAACATGTTATTAAAATGACAGACAGATTTGTTGACTTGACAGAACAATTCTTTGTTACAAAAAGGCCGTTTTTTAGAAGTTTGTCAATTGACTTCTCTAATTTGCATAAATAAGTAAATAACATGAATTGTTAAGAATTACATTGGTTTTCGTCTAAAATAGGATTGATTACGTGAATACTGAGTGAAAACGCTCCTAGTGAACAAATAGGTTTCACTGGGTGATTTTTATTTAAGGAGATCCAAAATACCTAAGTTGGCCACTATTTTTCGTACTTCATATTAATTATTTAAGATGAACTTAGTGTTTTTACATGATGACATTTGCTGTATCAGTGATCAAGTGATATTAACTTTTGTGTGGGCCAGTTATTCAGTATAATTAAATGGGTTGACTGTTTATGGAGACATGTTATGCAATCATTGTTAACATACACAATAACTTTTCTATAATCATAAATACTCATTAAACTGGTTGAATTTGGAGGGTATCGCATACTTCGGTAAAGTAAAGCCTTTAATATGTTCCGTTACAACCTCTAGCAGAAAACAAGACATTGTATGGTGTAAATCAGTTTTTTACTGCATGCCACAAACACTGGACGATTTTAAATAAAAGAGTTACAACAAAAGGAAACTAGAAGAGTTTGGCTGCGTTATGGAGAGTTTCCAAACTGATGTCCGAAACTTAATGACAACCTCTACATTTAAACTTATCTGTCACAGTGATGGAATAGATGATGGCTCTTATTTCCCTTTCGAGTGATTCCTCTTGTTGCAGTCATGTACGCGATCACTGTTTCGCTGCTAGCAACCCACAGAAGGTGTCACCCATCCACAAAACTCATTCCCCAACTCAAACAAGCACTGTCAGTCAATCATTACGTGGTAGCCAACAGCGCGCCAATGTACAGATGGAATGGAAAAGACACCACCGATGTACTGTAATAATAAGCATCACAGTTGATAGTGCGAACAATTTTAGCGTTTTTACAGTACCTTCAACACAGGCCAATGATGTGACGGCATGTTTCCCCAATTTCAATATCATAGCTAAACCACCCCTTCTCCACTTTGCGAGTATCATTGTGAACGTCTATAGATGACTGTGCAGTACGTCCATTCAGTGTTAATTCTCGAACACGTAAATCATCAAAGCATAGCAGACAGCGCTCCACATATTTGTAACACCTCGAGCATAGTGCTTAATTTGTGATCTGTCTCTCTCCGGATGAAAGTTACAGAGCATTCTCTCTGTCTTAGGGTAAAATTAGAGAGTGAAAGACTCACACTGTCATTGACCAACCCGCCCTGCAGCACAATTACTGAATTAATCTGCAACCGATCAGAAGACCGCTACGCTCCACGTCTCATGAATGAATGGAGCTTTCAGAGTACTAATCCAGCCAAGTGCAGGAGATTTCTCGAGATGCACCCATGTCGAGGAGCTTAGCACTCCTTATCGACGTATAGTAACAGATTTCAAAGTGTCGTGATGTAATAGCAGACAGTCAAGAAGGACAAGAAACAAATGATTTTTATGCATGATGGGGCTCCAGACAGATGATGGAATTCGACGCATTTTTACGTAAATCAACCAAGCTATCAACTCTATAAAGTATTGTTCTAGAGTCTAGGATCGGTCCCTGGAAGGTATTGGTAAGAGAGAATACAAACACACGCACTCCTATGGCTACAACGTTCTGCACTTAAAACGACCCATAACGTCAGATAGCCTGCATTTCCTACCTATCAGTCATATGGAATGTAGCGCTGTTAATATTCCAATGTAAAATATACCGCAGCTATGCATCATCTCGCCAGCATCGATGTCTAGGTGACTTCTATGTCGGATGGAGCTTTTATAGTTCGTAATTTTTCTCTGTTGAGGGGTATAGAATTACGATGACAACATGTTGGGCTAATTGATTTGAGTGGTCGCGGATCTGCTTCGGACTGAAGTATGTGTATCTAGTTTGGAGACATACCACATTGCACTCATTTCCACCGAACGGTCAAAACGCGGTCGTGATGCACTAACTCAGGTCATTCTGTTTCTACAGGGGTTGCAGAAGGTGATGGATATGTCTTTCTCCGACATCTGCCCAGATCCGGCTTAAATTGGAATGATCACATGCAGAAAGCTGTAGAAATGGGAGCAGTTGCTAGATGCGTAGGGAGTGACTAAAGCTACGTTGAAATTTTACTGTAGCAGCTAGGTTCGGGGAAGGTGACTCGTTTCGAGATATGGGAGTGCCAGAAATATGATTGCATAGTGGTTGTAATCATTAAAGGAATTGTCAATACGATCCAATGCAGGTATGGATGGAGACACTTGATTCCAAATAATGGACATCATTTCTAGCAGATAGTGTAACACTAGTGTACATTTTCTTATAACCTCAATCAGCACATCATCTACTACTACTGTTTCTGTTCTTTCTCAATCAGTCATAGCCTATACCGACTATACAGCTTACATACCACGTCCCTTGGCTGAATCACTTTCTAAATTGAGTAATGTTGTTACGAGGTTGCTCCGTGGACTACATGTTGGTCTGATACTATATACTCCTGCGATCACCGTCTTGCAATCAGTCTGGGCAAACAGCCACCTCATTCAGAGGTAATGCCTAACCTCGATTTATAAAGCCAGTATAGCTTTTAATATGGATACTTGCGAGCACCTGTAGAAAAATGACTGCTTGTGACAGTAACATACAGTAGTACGTTTTTTAACATCTGGCGGTTTGTAGGACGATTACGGCTATCTTTCTAAGACACAATGGTATCACTCACAAGAAAAACTTATGAGACATGTCCACCTATGGTTGATTTTCTCTCAGTATTATTTCGTATCGCCAGCGATCAGTTATTGACGAAGTATTATACTTACTAGTAGGGAGTGTGTGATATGTTCGCATTTGAGCATGAGGCTTATAAAGCATGTGTTTGTGTTCTGACATGTGCAAAGGAAATGGCTATGTCCAGTTGTAAGGAAGGTATGGATTTGACGTGGAGTACTGTGATAGCAAAGGGAAGAGTATGTCAAGTCATAAGGATGGGTACCAATATTTTTATTTCCAGAGTCACAGCTGTCAGCAGGATGTATTTCCGATACTTCGCTCACTGTCAAGTGCCATTCAACCGAAACCGCAATTGTAAAATTTAATTGTAAGTATAGCGATCAAATATATATGTGAACGATTTCGTGGGATCATTCTGTCTATGCTTGCTTGGCGTGGAGCGCCATTGACTTGTGGCAGGAATGAATCACATTTCTGTTAACTGTAGGAGCCTTGTGAATGCAAAGGCCTGTTGAAGTTTAGGAAAGCAGCTCAGTTAACTTTTGTCCTCTAGACGACCGAACAGCGAACTAGTACTTAGTACATGTTGGATGATTTTCATGATTGCGTGGAAATTTGAGAAGATTCAATACGGACATGTGTTTACGCTGAACCGTTATTCTCTCTCACATAAATCGTCCCGTTGACTGCTTCTGCACATTTCACGCCTTTATTTAGTTGAGGGAAAATCGATTGTGCTATGTGTATCTAGCGTATGGAAGACACGTTTGCTGGTTCTCTAGACTGGAAAAACACTTAAGTTGACCTTGTAAGCCAGTCTTTGTGGCCAAGCGGTTCTAGGCGCTTCAGTCTGGAACCGCGCGACCGCTACGGTCGCAGGTTCGAATCCTGCCTCGGACATGGGTCTGTGTGATGTCCTTGTGTTAGTTAGGTTTAAGTACTTCTAAGTTCTAGGGGCTGATGACCTCAGATGTTAAGTCCCACAGTGCTCAGAGCCATTTGAACCATTTGACCTTGTAAATTATAGGAATGATTGGGAATCTACTACATCACCGACTTCCGTATTCGTGAGTGGAAACACCATTTTCCTCTAATTTTTTTTTCGAGTCACCGAGTAAATGTCTCTCCATACGTGACACGTTTCTACTTAATCAGTGGTTTACAGCATGCCCCACCTAGTTAAAGTTACCGATTTCTAGAGAAATAATTTCCAGTCTGTATCTTGGGAATTATATTGGGCGAGCGAAAGGTAGAATGCTGCTGAGTGCTTGATATGGTGTAATAAAATGGCAAACCATGCGAAAATATATTTGTTCTTGTAATCCCCGAGTCTAGAGGTGGGTGTAGAAAAGTGAGCAAGCATGGAAGCAGGTTTGGTCCAGAAACAGTAACACGTTTGTGCCAAGGGGAAACTAACCGGAATTTGTAGAACAGTTCTGGGAGGGACTTCGGTGCTCTGGTCTCACATTGGGGTTGGATGACCTGTGATAATTGGCTATGGGAAAATATCTAGTGCTATGATGAGTATATACGGTCCTGTCCGTCTTCACAGTATATGTGCGAATGATGTAAAGGGGCGATTTTGTATGTTTACTACATTGACATGGTACGTGGTAATATATTGCTGCGCTGGGTTGGAGATCGATTTCGCGCACTAGTATTCAAGCTCCTGTCCTTGGCGGGAGAGCAGTGTAATTGAGTAGGAGTTTTTCCGTATTTGACATTATGTAGGGTACGTGGTGATATATTAATGGGTTGCAGGTCAGTTTCATGTTCTAATATTGAAGCTCCTGTCCTCGGTGGGAGAATAGTGTAAATGTGTAAGAGTCTTTCCGTATTAGATGATACGTATGGTAGTTTGTAAGATTTAATTGCAAGTGCAATATGGCGATCTGCGTAAAGCAGGCCTTTGGAAGTCCCATCTACAGAAGGAAAAAAGGCAGAAGGTGCTTCGATACAGATGGTAACAGTAATTCAGTGGGTAAATTCGATAAGAACCAATCATAATTCTCAATTCATTCACAGCCTGCTGTGGTGGCCAAGCGGTTCTAGGCATTTCAGTCCCAAAACCCGCTGCTGCTGCAGTCATAGGTTCGAATCCTGCCTCTGGCATGGATGTGTGTGATGTCCTTAGGTTAGTTAGGTTCCAGTTGTTCTAAGTCTAAGAGACTGATGACTTCAGATGTTAAGTCCCATAGTGCTTATAGCCATTTGAACCATTTGATTCATTCACTTCCCTTCTGCTGGGGTATAGGAGCCTCTACATAGCAGAGGGAACGTTTGTGTGTGTTGAAATCAGGAAGGGTAACATGTGATGGACTGAGTACCATGTTGGGTCCTCGAGGAAGACTGAATTCGACGTTATTCTGCGCTATTTTGGTAAACAGATTCTGTTAGGGCAAGAATTTCCGTGCATACCAGCTGAGACATCAAGTAAGCGAGCATTATCTATTTGTGGGGCGCTATACAATTTCTACGAGGTCGACTCGGTTCTTATTTTCTACATAGTCATGGAACATCAGTATACGACTTAGAACCTTGTTACATGGGCTTGCAAAGGTTTGTAGCTACGCGTGCGCACTTCGCGGCATTGCATCAGTCATGCTGGGCAGTTAAGTAGGGTTACACGTGTCTCTCATGTCGCCCGAGGAACAATGCACCGTGTGCTATTCTGGGAAGCATTGGAACATCTCTCTTGGTGCTGGTCCGTACCACAGCTATGCGTCATCGTGTATGGGGCCAGCGTGAGGGCGCCTTGGAGTTCTGTGACGTCAGTATAACACTCGAAGAATTCTAACTGAATACGCGAAAATAGACCTAACTTTTACCTGCAGCGGTTTGAGAGTGATGGCTCGCGCTGGCTTCCGTCCGGCGGTGGCTCGCAGGGGCGGCGGTGGCTGTGGTGGGGGCGGCGGCGGCATCGGGCATCGAGTGGCAGGATTTTTTTTTATTAGGTTTCCTTTTTGTAAAGCTATTTTCCATTCATTTCACCGACCATTAGGATGCTGTGAATTAAGAAAAACCACCCCATACATGTGAAGAATACCGATTTTAGTAATTTGCATAAATTTTTTATATCAATGTGCTGTTAGCGGTACAGCAGTTAATGGGAGGGGGTGCGTGGGTGGGTAACATGGAGCAGAACAGCAGGTTAAGTACAGAACACTAGTTAATTTGCATAATTATTACATAAAACACAGTACAAAAGTTAAAGGGGCTGTGTGGCAAAGAAGAATGCGCTAGAAATGGCGTTCAGAGCCACGTGAAATTCGAAAAGTGTACCAGAAAATAGTGGGAGGACATAATTAACTACTTAGTTTGGTATAAATGTCGGTAGAATATTTTAAGGAAATGGGGGTGACATGGAAAAGCATTTAACAGAACAATAGGTTAAGTGCCGAGAAAGGCTCAAACATTAGGTTAAGAAACTCAGAGTACAGTGCCGAACATTAGGTTGTGCATCATGTTTGCTCCATATAATTACTTCCTACAAGACCTACGTGTTACCAGACAGCTGGGAATGATGAGCAAGAGAAATCCAACCCCCACAAACTGATTTTTATGTAAATAAACAATATACCCTTGAAATTCTTGTTACAAGATCCTTCCTCTCCACCAATTTCCATATATTCCATACAATGCCTTGAATCCCCTAAATTGTTTAAATAAACAATATTCCACACAATGTGTAAATTGTTTAAACAGTATTCCATACACTGCAATCGAATACCCTCCAAATGATCGATCAAAAAGAGATATCCAACCCCCACAAACTGAATTTTTTATAAATAAACAATATGCCCTTGAATTTCCTGTTATGAGATAGTTCCTCTCCACCAATTTCCATATATTCCTTACAATGCTTTGAATACCCTAAAATTGTTTAAATAAACAATATTCTACATAATGTCTAAATTGTTTAAGCAATATTCTATCCACTAGAATCGAATACCCTCCAAATGATCTATTAACTTAATCTTTTTCCCACCAATTCCTAGGAAGAGATGGCAGTCGTATGACTTAGGTTAGTGGAGGTGCCCTTTTTTCCCACCATTTGCTTAGTTCAGTAGAGGTTGCATTGTCCAGATGGAATTTAACCAGAGATGTTAATTAATTGATCAATTTAATGAAGTAGTCAATGTGACTTAAATTATCTTCCCTCCATTTTCTTAGCTTAATAGAGGTTGCATTGTCCTGATGGAATTTGATCTTCCTGCTAGGAGGATGTGTGCAGGGTGGTGTGGCACTTTCCCACCAGAGAGGTTAACTAATTGATCAATTGAATTGTGTAGTCAATGTGACCTATCTTCCCACCATTTTCTTAGGTTAGTAGAGTTTGCATTGTCCTGATGGAATTCGAACTATTCCAATAACTCAGACCTGAAAGTGTACCTTTAGCAGTGAGGGAGGGTGGGGGTTGCGGGAAGGGGAGGGGGGCGGAGGGAACAATAGGTTAAGTGCTTGTCAATCAAAAGGGGTGACATGGAAAAGTACTTAACAGGACAATACATTGAGTACCTATCTGTCAAAGGAGAACAATGGGTTCGCCCCTGAGTGCATACCTGCCCATGATGTAGGCAATCCACACTAACAAAATGGCCTAGCACCCCCTTCCTGAGGTGGGGAAGGGGGGGAGTGGAAGGTTGTGGGGGGAACAATAGGTTAAGTGTGATGACATGGAAAAGCACTTAACAGAACAATAGGTTACTTACCTGTCAATCGAAGGAGAACAATAGGTTCACCCTTGAGGGCACACCTAGCACTGATGTATTCAACCCACAAGATGGCTCAGAATCTGTCTTTCCCCTTTACTGATATGAAGCAGTCTCAGAGTACATATAAGTTGTATGCTATCTCAAAAATGGTTTAGTACGCAACAGAATGTCAATGATAAAGCATAAAGTTATCACAGTGCAAAAGACTATTCAGTGGACATTGTCTTTCTCTGAGCAGGCCTCATAAGGCTCCGCAGTAGCGACTGACTCCTGTGTCATCCTCAGTCCAATAGGCATCACTGGTTGTAGATATTGATGGACATGTGGTCACCACACTGCTCTCCCATCGGTTGTCAATTTGCATGACAGGAGCCGCTATTTTTCAATCATGTAGCTCCTCAATTATCCTCAGAAGGGATGAGTGCAACCCACTTGCCAACAGCGCTCAGCAGACACGGATGGTGACTCAAACATGTGCTAGCCTAGCGTAACATCATTTATTTTCAGTTATCTTCCAGGAACCAGTGCTATGACTGCGACAAGGCCACTGGTTTGATAGAGAGTTAGACACCATATATGGGGTCAGCAAGCATGAGCCAAATAACCTAGGTTGCCTCTAATACACTTAACCAATGATGCAATACAGACTGGGAATGCGAAATTTGAGAGAAGACAAAGTTTATTATTCTTCATAACTTTGAGTCTTTAAAAGTAGCTACCGGAAGAGAAGCAAGTATACGCTGAAATATTATGTAATACTAACACACACAGGAAAGGCAACGACCCAAAAGGACAAACGAACGGCTACAAAAGTAAGAAATACAATAATATTATTAAACCTACATTAAAGGGCACATATAGTCTGGGTGAATACATTGACACTCAACATAAAAGACTGAGCATGCTTCCTCTGGAGTATGTGTACTATTATGACCCAAACGAAATCATAGAACGCCTATGACTACTTACAGCACTGGATGCAACTGGGAATACAGTAGACACTAATGAAATCTTATCAATAATTCCAGAGCTTTGAGAAAGATGGATCACAAAGTAACTATGGAGATAGTAGTTCCTGAGCACCACAATCCTGTGCAAAATATCCTCCTGCAGACACATCATAATATGAGGTTTATGTGACTTATGGCACACCAGTCTCATAGGTATGAACCAGTATTCACAATCGAATAAATGTTCAAATATAATTTAGTGATCATAGGTACATATTCAAATTTCGTTTGGGCCCTACCTGTGAAGGTAAAGACAGGGAATGGAGTTAAATAGATGCTTGAACAACTGCTGCAAATGGGAACAAATTGATGACCTGACACTCTTCAAACTGGCCATGGAGGTGAAATCTATAATATAAAAATCATGTCGATAATGGAACGATGTACTTAACAGTCACCCACATGAAAGAAAGTATTGTGGAACACTTGGACAGAATGATAAAAAAACAGCATGTGGATTAGATTTAACCTTTGCACGTCACACAAATGGCTAAACATTCTCCCACAAATAAGTGAGGAGTGTAATCGAACCAGACATTGTACAATTAAAATGAGACCTATCGATGCATGTGATAATGGACTTCCAAATGCAGCATATAACCTCATTTAGATGGCGGATAAATGGAAGCAGAAATTCAATGTACGTGATTTGGTGCATATTTCGAAACACAAGACTGTATCTGGAAAGTCCTACCTGCCGAACTGGTTAACAGAAATGTTCATAGTTCTCACAGGGCAATGCACAAACCTGAGAACTTACATCTTAAAGGACAGAGAAGGCGAAGAAATTGCCAGAAAATCTCTGAACTACATGCGTTCTCGTAGGGCACGTTACACACACATCAAAAAAGTTTTGCATCATCTCGGTTCCGAGAGTTCCGGAACCTGTACAGAAAATTGGAATAGAGAGCAACATAAACATCAATTCCTCCCTTTTTATTGCTCATGAAAACCGCATATTGCATGTTGTACCACCATACAGTGAGACCTTCAGAGGTGGTGGTCCAGATTGCTGTACACACCAGTACCTCAAATACCCAGTTGCACGTCCTCTTGCATTGATGCATGCCTGTATTCGTGGTGACATACTATACACAAGTTCATCAAGGCACTGTTGGTCCAGATTGTCCCACCCCTCAACTGCGATTCGGCGTAAATCCCTCAGAGTGGTTGGTGGGTCACGTCATCCATAAACAACCCTTTTCAATCGATCCCAGGCAGGTTCGATAGGGTTCATTCCAGGAGAACATGCTGGCCTCTCTAGTCCAGCGATGTCTTTATCCTGAAGGACGTCATTCACAAGATGTGCACGATGGGGGCCCGAGTTGTCTTCAATGAAGACGAATGCCTCGCCAATATACTGCTAATGAGGTTGCACTGTCGGTCGAAGGATGGCATTCACGTATCGTAGCCGGCCGTTGTGGCCGAGCGTTTCTAGGAGCTTCAGTCTGGAACCGCGCGACCGCTACAGTCGCAGGTTCGAATAATGCCTCGGGCATAGATGTGTGTGATGTCCTTAGGTTAGTCAGGTTTAAGTACTTCTAAGTTCTAGGGAACTGATGACCTCAGATGTTAAGTCCCATAGTGCTCAGAGCCACCTGAACCATTTGAACCACGTATCGTACAGCCGTTACGGCGCATACCATGACCACCAGCGGCGTACGTCGGCTCTACAAAATGCCATCCCAAAACAGCAGGTAACCTCCACTTTCCTGCAATCGCTGGACAGTGTGTCTAAGGTGTTCAGCCTGACCGGGATGCCTCCAAACACTTCTCTGACGATTATCTGGCATATGCGACACTCATCAGTGAAGAGAACGTGATGCCAATCTTGAGCGGTCTATTCGACATGTTGTTGGGCCCACCTGTACCGCACTGCCTGGTGTCGTGGTTGCACAGAAGGACCTCGCCATGGACGTCGGGAGTGAAGTTGCGCATAATGCAGCCTATTGCGCACAGTTTGAGTCGTAACGCTGATGTCCTGTGGCTGCACGGAAAACATTATTCAATATGGTGTCGTTGCTGTCAGGGTTCCTCCGAGCTATAATCCGTAGGTAGCGGTCATCCACTGCAGTAGTAGCCCTTGGGCGATCCGAGCGAGGCATGTCATCGACAGTTCCTGTCTTTCTGTATCTCCTCCATGTCCCAACAACATCGCTTTGGTTCACTCCATGACGTCTCGACACTTCTCTTGTTGGGAGCCCTTCCTGGCACAAAGTAACAATACCGACGCGATCGAACCGCGTTATTGACCGTCTAGGCATGGACAACACGAGTCGTGTACCTCCTTCCTGGTGGAATGACTGAAACTGATCGGCTGTCGGACCCCCTCCGTCTAATAGGCACTGCTCATGGACGGTTGTTTACATCTTTGGTCAGGTTTAGTGACATCTCTGAACAGTCAAAGGGACTGTGTCTGTGACACAATATACACAGTCAACGTCTATCTTCAGGAGTTCTGTGAACTGGGCTGATGCAAAACATTTTTTTATGTGGGTAAGATGCCAAGAAACATGGCTTTAATGAGATGGCTTGGCTTCCCATCAAAGCAGTGAGAATTATAGCACCAAAGTACATAACCAATAACGTCATCGATGGGTCATCTATATCTACGTAGATACTCTGCAAGCTGTTGTATGGTATGAGGCAGAGGGTACCCTGTACTACTACTAGTTATTTCCTTTCCTGTTCCACTTGCAAATAGAGGGAGGCAGAAACAACTGTCTATATGTCTCCTCCATATGAGCCCTAATTTCTCGAACCTTATCTTCATGGACCTTATACACAATGCATGTTGGTGGCAGTAGCATCAAATGCCGGTTCTCTATATTTTAACATTAGTGTTTCTCGGAAAGAACGTTGCCTTCCCTCCAAGGATTCCCTTTTGAGTTCCCTGAAGCATCTCTGTAACACTTACGTGTTGTTCGAACCTACTGGTAACAAATCTAGGATCCCACCTCTGAATTGCTTCGATGTCTTCCTTCAATATGACCTATTATGGTTCCAAAACATTCAAGCAGTACTCAAGGATAGGTTGCACCAGCATCCTGTATGCGATTTCCTTTACAGGTGAATCACTCTTTCTGAAAATTCTCCCAATATACCGAGGTCGACCATTCGCCTTCCCTACCATAGTTCTCACATATTAGTTCCATTTCATATCGCTTTGCAACGTCACTCCCAGATATTTAAACGACTTGACTGTATCAAGCAGGACACTAATAACACTGTAACTGAACATGACAACTTTGTTCTTGCTGCTCATCCACATTCATCTCACCAACTATAAATTTTGTCTATGTCGTCTTGTGTCTTCGTACAGTCACCGAACTTCGACCTCTTACTATATGCCACAGCATCATCAGCAAACAACTGCAGATTGCTCCCCACCCTGTCTGCCAAATCATTTATGTATAAAGACAACAACAGAAGTCCTATCACACTTTTTGGGGCATTTCTAGTCGCCAATGAACATTCACCATCTAAGACAACATACTGGGTTCTATTACTTAAGAGGTCTTTGAGTCATTCATGTATCTGTGAACTTATTCCATATGCACGTACCTTCATTAACAACCTGCAGTGGAGCACCATGTGAAATGCTTTCAGGAAATCTAGAAATATGGAATCTGCCTATTGCTCTTCATCTGTAGTTCTCGGTATATCATATGAAAAAAGGGTAAGCCGAGTTTTACACTAGCGAAGCTTTCCAAACCCATGCTGATTCTTGGAATAAGCTTCTGAGTCTCAAGAAAGTTTACTATATTCGAACTGAGAATATGTTCAATGATTCTATAGCAAAACGAAGTTAGGGATATTGGTCTAATTTTGCAGGTCCATTCTTTTACCTTTCTTATATGCTGGATTCTCGTGCACTTTTTTTCCAGTCACTTGGGACTTTGTGCTGGGCGAGAAATTCACGATAAATGCAACCTAGGTAAGGGGGCAGTGTCAAAGAGTACTCTCTGTAAAACCGATTTGGGATTCCATACTGACGTGGTGAGTTATTTGATTTCAAATCTTTCAGTAGTTTCTCTACGCCAGAGATGCTTCGTACTATGGCATCCATATGAGAGACTGTACGATGGTCAAATGACAATATGTTTGTACGATGCGCCTGCATGAACGATTTCTTGATAATGAAATTTAAAAGTTTGGCCTTTCTTTTGTTATCTCCAACTGCCACACCAGATTGGTTAAGAAGGGACTGAATGGAAGCCTCAGAGTCACTCAGTGATTTTACATAGGACCAAAATTTTTCTCGGGTTCTCTGCCAGATCTTTTGCTAAGGTGTAATGGTGGTAGTTGTTGTATGCTTCACACAGAGATCCTTTCACATACGCACGAATCTCTACCAACCTTTGCTTGTTGACTTTTGTGCGTTCTCTTCTGAACCGAGAGTGCAATGGCCTCTGCTTCCTCAGCATCTTCCTAATTTCGTTATTAAACCATGATGAGCCTTTCCCAACCTTTATCCACTTACTAGGTACATAGCTCTGCAGACCACGATTTACAATCTGCTTAAGCTTTGCCCATAATTCCTCTACATCTGTCTTACTGGAACTAAGTGATGTCAGTTCACTGTCTAAGCGAGATGCTAACAACTGCTTACCTGCTCTCTCTAGCAGAAACACTCTCCCAGCCTTCTTGACTGATTTATTAACTTCCGTAGGCATAGTTGGTATAATGACAGCGTGATCCCTAATCCCCATTTCTGACATTGGCGATAAGGTCTGGCCTCTTTGCAGGTACAAGATCTAAGATATTTCCACTGTGTGAGGGCTGCCGAGCTAGCTGCTCAAGACAGTTTTCAGTTTTCAGAAAACGTGTTCAAAAGTATTTCGCCTGACTGTCTGGCTGTAACCCCCCCCCCCCCCCCCCCCCCGCCCCCCGTAATGAATCCATAGACATCCCAGTATATACTCGCTAGGTTAAAGGCGCCTCCAATTACGAGGTTATTCTAAATGATGGACCCATTTAAAAAAAAATTCTATGTATTCAAGTACAAATCCAAAATGAACAAGCTTTACACCAATGAAAACAGGAAGCTTCAAAGCTTTTGGCGGGTGGCGGCAGACAGGCGGTGATGGTTTCAGAAGTGGCCGGCAGAGTTTGCGCGGGAATAGGGCCGTCATTCCGTTTCACTGTCAGTTGTGAGTGAGATGGCGACTGTGGAGCTCAAGGTTTTCTGCTTCCTTGAGTTCACGAAAAGTGAGTCGCAAATTGCAGTGCAGCGGGCATTTCGAACCAAATTCGGTATTCAACCACCAACTCGCAAAAGCATTTGCTGTTGGATTAAGCAATTTAAACAGACTTGGAGTGTGTGCAAAGGAAAAAGCACAGTCCGCCCGCGTGTGTCAGAGGTTGATCTCTGACGTATTCACGAAAGTTTTGTGCGCAGACCCAGTAAGTCTACCAATACAGCCAGTCTAGAACTTGGAATACCCCAAAAAACTGTACGGAAAGTTCTGAGACGTCATTTGCTTGTGCAGGCTCTCAACCCCAATGACAAACAGAAGTGTCTTGCATCGTGTTGTTATGTGCTAGCGAAGATGGAGGATGACACATTTCTACAGCGTGTCATTTTTAGCGACTTTCCGCCTTAGTGGAATAGTCAACAGACACAATGTTCGAATATGGGGGTTTGGAAAATCCACATTCATCATTGCAACACGAAAGAGACTGACCAAAGATCAACGTGTTCTGTGCCATATCCCATACAAAGGTTTATGGACTATTTTTCTTTGCAGAAGGAATTGTAATGGGAATCATGTACTTGGACATGTTGGAACAATGGGCGTTCCCCCAAGCTATGGAAGATTCCCAGGACTTCATTTTGCAATAGGATGGAGCTCCACCCAATTGGCACCATGATGTACGAGGCTTTTTGAATGACTCCCCTCCTCAGCATTGGATCGGTCGCAGGGGACTTGAGGACCTGGCTCTGCATTCTGGCCACCAAGATCTCCTGATCTCACACCCTGCGACTATTTCTTATGGGGTAATGTGAAGGAAGCTGTTTATGTCCCGCCTCTACCAACCATTCTGAACGATCTGCGGAATAGATTCACTGCTGCTGTGCACTCAGTAACAGCACACACACTTTCGCGTGTGTGGGACGAGTTTGGCTACTGCGTCGATGTTTTCCATACGCCAAAAGCGGCTACATTGAACATTTATAACATTTATCACATTTACAATTATTAGATAATGATTAAAACCTAATTAATTACAAATTATTACAAATTATTGAATTTATTAAATTGATATCGAACATTATGAAAAAAGACTTTGAAACTTCCTCTTTTCATTGGTGTAAAGCTTGTTCATTTTAGATTTGCACTTGAATAAATACGAAGTTTTGATAATGGGTCCATCGTTTAAAATAACCCTGTAGTGTTGCATGATCAGGGTATTTCCGCGCTACTGACTGTAGATTTTCTTTGAATGACTCTAGAACTGCCACAACGGAATAGGGTATCATGTAAAAGCATCCAACAACGAACTTGGTTTCAGCTACACCTGTTTGTTATTCGCTACCACATAACTTCACTGTCACACTCAACTTCGACCTCAATAGAAACGATATTTTTGTCAACTGCAATGAACATTCCCCTCCTATGGCCTCTAATCTGTCTTTCCTACATACGTTCCACGACTCGCTAAACATCTCAGAGCACGACTTGCTAAACATGTCAGAGCTTTCCACTTCGGGTTGCAGCAAGCTCTCAGTCCTAAATAATTTGAGAGGGAGAACTTTCCTGGAGGGTGGCAAATTCGATAACTATATTATGAATACTTCTACAGTTTACTGACAAAATTTTCACAGTCTAAGTGTCTCACATTTCCTCCCTCCCCCCTTTCCACCTTTATGCTCCTCTATATGACAGGAACCCTTTTCCGTATGTATAAAATGGCGGGAAGTTCAGATTTTGGGAGGAACTTCACATTTTTGGCGGGCAATTCAAACAATAGTCCAGTTGCGCTATTGTGTCCGCCACCCCACTCCTTTGACATAGGGCTGTTACCCTAAGTACAAAAGGGTGGGAAATTCAAAAATCGAAGATAGCGCACTGCCATGCAGGCTGGCCTGGAAGACTTGCACTGGCTCTGCGACATCAGAACACAATGCTAGCGGACCTTGACTGCTAGCACAGACTCTATGACGTCGAAATCCAACATGGTGATCCAAGCTGGCTGACTTGTAATACTCACACAGGTTCTAGGACGTCAGAATGCAAGATCTAGAATACAGTAACTGGCTCTATGACGTCAGAATCCGAGACCTAGAATGCTGGCACTATGACGTCAGATTACCACCTGAGACAAAGGTTGCACATTTCCCCTGCAGGCCGAAGCCTGTCTGTTAGACATAGGATGCTGTATGTTTCCCCACGCTATTATTCACTCAGAAGCAAACATCACCAACTTGATCTCGTATTTCATGGAGAAGGAAAAAAAAAAAACACACACATGCACAGAATATCAGCTCCAGCAAGCGATCTGTTCGAAACTTTGACTCATTATTCTGATAATACACAGGTATCACCATCTGAAAGTACAGCTTAGAAACACGCGTGAGTATTGCTTGTCAGTCACTCGCTTCGCGGCACTTAGCGTGCTTCACGTCCGAGCTCGAAATACTGTACAGTGAACTGGGTAAGAGGTTTGTATTTATCATGTCAGTAAAGCAATAAGCGACAGTGCAGCACCTCCAGGAGCCATACGGAATGACGTCCAAGTTGCACCGTTTGAATGTCAAAGAATGAGAGCTCCTGAAAGTCGTGACGATTAATCATCATTACATGTGACTATTCGACTACCTTTTACACAAGGCATTCAAAGGCTCCTGGGGCTTATTTTGTGCTATTAGTTATACCCTTCAGTTTCATTGCAGAAAACCTAGACATCTTCATGAATGAAGATGTGCTAGATATAAAGCAAAATAGTGGACTGGCATTTGCTGCTTATTTACTAGAGGACGACAGTGACGATAGTAAGGCTGCCCTTTCACCACAGTTACATTCGTCGAACAGCATCATTGCCTTATTGGTACAATGGCACAGGGAAGTGAAATCGAAGAAGTAAGTGATGATGGAGACGAAAATGTAATCATCAGATACCACTTTGCTCCTGCCCATAATAGAAGTAGTAGGACTAAGTATGTGTCAGCTCACTCTGCATTGTTGCCAAATTTATTCAATATGGCGGCGATGACGTCATCCAAGATGGGTGCATGTAGACTTGGCAACAGTGCATGACGTCATCCAAGATGACCGATTTTGGCGGTAAGATAGACCAATTGTGCAACGTCCACTAACCTAACCCCAGAAAAAATGGCGGGAATTTTGGCACGAAAATAGGTCAGTTAGGCTACATCCACTAACCAAAACCTCCAGAATAAATTGGCGCCAAATTCAAATTCCAACAAAATAATGCATGCAAAACTGTAGTTATCTTTATTATTATTCATTATTACTGATTGTCATTTATTAACATTCATTATCATTTATTATTATTTATATCATTCACGTGTGTATGCAGTCCAACTGTGTTAGTTCATTGAATTTTCGTGGTCACTTATGTTTCTGCCGCTAAATTATTAAAATCTCTCCACTTGTACTACGCTAAGTCACAAGGTGGGAAAAGGTTTCTTTATATCGGGCATTACGGTCATGTGTCCCAGCTCATTTAGTTAACATCCTCTAGATGCTCACACCACGGACTGCAGAGCACAACGGATGTACGCGCGGCTTGCTGAGGCGCTCCGCTTTCTCCTAGGTGCCCCCCGCGCCAGGTAGGCAGGGACCAGCCCCCGGCTACCAGCCTCGCACAGTCTGCCACACCACTCACCTTAAGTAAACATGTTTTTGGAGAGCACTTAAGGCTGGACATGGCTACGTCACAACGGTCAGCCCTTTGATCCAGCACGCGGTGGGCAGAGAACGCACTCTCGCACTTTTGGTGGCAAAGTTGTTTTTCTGGACAGTTTCAAACAGGTCCATATTCATGTCAGACACCCGCCGATCGGTCCGCGTTCCACCACATGTCTGAGTCCCGGACAGAAGCACACTTTTCACGCCAAAGTTGTTTTTCAGGACACTCCAATTTTCCCTCACGTCACACAGCGGTCAGAGATGTTTGGTACAAAGTTCTATTATGTGACCTGCTAAAAGCTACACTCCTGGAAATTGAAATAAGAACACCGTGAATTCATTGTCCCAGGAAGGGGAAACTTTATTGACACATTCCTGGGGTCAGATACATCACATGATCACACTGACAGAACCACAGGCACATAGACACAGGCAACAGACCATGTACAATGTTGGCGCTAGTACAGTGTATATCCACCTTTCGCAGCAATGCAGGCTGCTATTCTCCCAAGGAGACGATCGTAGAGATGCTGGATGTAGTCCTGTGGAACGGCTTGCCATGCCATTTCCACCTGGCGCCTCAGTTGGACCAGCGTTCGTGCTGGACGTGCAGACCGCGTGAGACGACGCTTCATCCAGTCCCAAACATGCTCAATGGGGGACAGATCCGGAGATCTTGTTGGCCAGAGTAGTTGACTTACACCTTCTAGAGCACGTTGGGTGGCACGGGATACATGCGGACGTGCATTGTCCTGTTGGAACAGCAAGTTCCCTTGCCGGTCTAGGAATGGTAGAACGATGGGTTCGATGACGGTTTGGATGTACCGTGCACTATTCAGTGTCCCCTCGACGATCACCAGTGGTGTACGGCCAGTGTAGGAGATCGCTCCCCACACCATGATGCCGGGTGTTGGCCCTGTGTGCCTCGGTCGTATGCAGTCCTGATTGTGGCGCTCACCTGCACGGCGCCAAACACGCATACGACCATCATTGGCACCAAGGCAGAAGCGACTCTCATCGCTGAAGACGACACGTCTCCATTCGTCCCTCCATTCACGCCTGTCACGACACCACTGGAGGCGGGCTGCACGATGTTGGGGCGTGAGCGGAAGACGGCCTAACGGTGTGCGGGACCGTAGCCCAGCTTCATGGAGACGGTTGCGAATGGTCCTCGCCGATACCCCAGGAGCAACAGTGTCCCTAATTTGCTGGAAAGTGGCGGTGCGGTCCCCTACCGCACTGCGTAGGATCCTATGGTCTTGGCGTGCATCCGTGCGTCGCTGCGGTTCGGTCCCAGGTCGACGGGCACGTGCACCTACCGCCGACCACTGGCGACAACATCGATGTACTGTGGAGACCTCACGCCCCACGTGTTGAGCAATTCGGCGGTACGTCCAGCCGGCCTCCCGCATGCCCACTATACGCCCTCGCTCAAAGTCCGTCAACTGCACATACGGTTCACGTCCACGCTGTCGCGGCATGCTACCAGTGTTCAAGACTGCGATGGAGCTCCGTATGCCACGGCAAACTGGCTGACACTGACGGCGGCGGTGCACAAATGCTGCGCAGCTAGCGCCATTCGACGGCCAACACCGCGGTTCCTGGTGTGTCCGCTGTGCCGTGCGTGTGATCATTGCTTGTACAGCCCTCTCGCAGCGTCCGGAGCAAGTATGGTGGGTCTGACACACCGGTGTCAATGTGTTCCTTTTTCCATTTCCAAGAGTGTATTTCTGCCCTAAAGTTCTGAATTCCCCCACCGACACGAACCAACATGCTCGAACTGGAATATTTGCTACCTAGTTGTAAACTTCCTTGACGTCACAACACACGATCGACCACGTGGCTCTGTGGCACAAAGAACGCTGTCACTAAGGCAACTGATCACGCAAGTCTCATTATTCAACCTACATGGTCCGATTACCTAATTCAAGATCTTCGTGAAAACACACACCTACGCGTGAACCGTGGTGTGACACGTCATTATGGTACGGAGTAATGAGCAGGTTTATTGTGAGAAAACTAAGACATCTAGATCTATAAGAACAGCATTCTGTTGTCTGACATTTACGAAATATGGTCAAAGTTTTCTTAAATTTACTTTCGTTTTTTTAGGTGCCTATTTAAAAAAATATTTTTCAAAGTTGCGTTTATATTGCAGATATTTTCGTCTTATGACTTAACTTTTTACAGTGCAAAAGTAATCTCTTCAGAAAAGATTGACCAAGGCTCAATAAAACAATACCTAGAGTTTCACAGCTGCTGACCAGTATTTTGCTGTGTTACTCATACATTTATGTACTTGATTTTTTCTCAAACTTGAGTAAAAACTCTATTACACAAAAAAATCTGTTTTTCCAAAGCACACACAACGTATGTATGAGAGGTCAACATATGTAAGTATGCAACAGTACCTATGGGGATTTTTGGGGCATTATCCTGGATAAAAGCGATTAGAATGTAATACAATACATTTTATCCCAACTTTGCTAAAAAATAATTCCATGGCTGCAGCCTTAAGTTTCTGTAGATCAAGAAAGCCAAATCAGTCTAATTAGTGTATTGCTCTTTCATGACCTTTTTACATTTAACTGACTCTTTCCTCTTTCATTGTTTCTAGGACTGTGCATCATTTTCGTGCACATAGTGTGAAACATGGACACATTAGCAAATGTATTAATCTTCCTGTTTGTCAATATATCAATGTTTGCCTCAATAGAAGTTGAATGTAGCACAGTCAGCCATGATACATTAGGGAAATTGCCAGTACCAGACCTCAAAAGGCTTTTAAGGCACAGAAAATATGCGTCCTATAGGCGTGTTGTGTTGGAATCATTATAAACAAGCATAGAATGTACTTACCTTCAATACATGTTTTTAGTCTAATCAGAAAAAAAACATGTGCTCATGTATGTAATAGGTCTGGCTAAGCTCATAAAACTACATTCATATGGGCCCAGAAGTCTTACTTGTGTTATTTTTATACAAATTAAAGAATTTTACTAAATCAGTTGAAGTGTAAAAAAATGTGTTTTGATAACATCAGTTACCCTGGATCCCAGCAAAACAAAACAGGCTAAGACTTTTCAAATGGTAACAACTTTCAGATTTAAAAATAAATATGCCAGACTGAGCGCGCAGTACAGATTAAGGTGTTGGCTGTCAGTTTTTTTTACACCCCCATTGCTGTTAAATGATATGGAGGTTTTACATCTGTCCATCTTTTGTCTTCCACTTTCTATTTTTACCTCAACTTTGAATCAAAAAATGGGCCCTAATATTTGTTTTAACTGTATTATATGACATATAATTTTAAGAACAACAGAAAATGTGGAAATATACACTCCTGGAAATGGAAAAAAGAACACATTGACACCGGTGTGTCAGACCCACCATACTTGCTCCGGACACTGCGAGAGGGCTGTACAAGCAATGATCACACGCACGGCACAGCGGACACACCAGGAACCGCGGTGTTGGCCGTCGAATGGCGCTAGCTGCGCAGCATTTGTGACCGCCGGCGTCAGTGTCAGCCAGTTTGCCGTGGCATACGGAGCTCCATCGCAGTCTTTAACACTGGTAGCATGCCGCGACAGTGTGGACGTGAACCGTATGTGCAGTTGACGGACTTTGAGCGAGGGCGTATAGTGGGCATGCGGGAGGCCGGCTGGACGTACCGCCGAATTGCTCAACACGTGGGGCGTGAGGTCTCCACAGTACATCGATGTTGTCGTCAGTGGTCGGCGGAAGGTGCACGTGCCCGTCGACCTGGGTCCGGACCGCAGCGACGCACGGATGCACGCCAAGACCGTAGGATCCTACGCAGTGCCGTAGGGGACCACACCGCCACTTCCCAGCAAATTAGGGACACTGTTGCTCCTGGGGTATCGGCGAGGACCATTCGCAACCGTCTCCATGAAGCTGGGCTACGGTCCCGCACACCGTTAGGCCGTCTTCCGCTCACGCCCCAACATCGTGCAGCCCGCCTCCAGTGGTGTCGTGACAGGCGTGAATGGAGGGACGAATGGAGACGTGTCGTCTTCAGCGATGAGAGTCGCTTCTGCCTTGGTGCCAATGATGGTCGTATGCGTGTTTGGCGCCGTGCAGGTGAGCGCCACAATCAGGACTGCATACGACCGAGGCACACAGGGCCAACACCCGGCATCATGGTGTGGGGAGCGATCTCCTACACTGGCCGTACACCACTGGTGATCGTCGAGGGGACACTGAATAGTGCACGGTACATCCAAACCGTCATCGAACCCATCGTTCTACCATTCCTAGACCGGCAAGGGAACTTGCTGTTCCAACAGGACAATGCACGTCCGCATGTATCCCGTGCCACCCAACGTGCTCTAGAAGGTGTAAGTCAACTACTCTGGCCAACAAGATCTCCGGATCTGTCCCCCATTGAGCATGTTTGGGACTGGATGAAGCGTCGTCTCACGCGGTCTGCACGTCCAGCACGAACGCTGGTCCAACTGAGGCGCCAGGTGGAAATGGCATGGCAAGCCGTTCCACAGGACTACATCCAGCATCTCTACGATCGTCTCCTTGGGAGAATAGCAGCCTGCATTGCTGCGAAAGGTGGATATACACTGTACTAGTGCCGACATTGTGCATGCTCTGTTGCCTGTGTCTATGTGCCTGTGGTTCTGTCAGTGTGATCATGTGATGTATCTGACCCCAGGAATGTGTCAATAAAGTTTACCCTTCCTGGGACAATGAATTCACTGTGTTCTTATTTCAATTTCCAGGAATGTACTTTCAGTTGCTTGTTCCACATATTGTCTCAGATTTAAAAATTACATCTATCTGGAAAAATTTGTGAATTTGTCTAGTATTACTCCATACAGTTTAAGATTTTTCTATGGGCAATAGTTCTTTTTTCTGTTTGTGTATGCCTTGAAGACAATCTACACATTCCAAGCACTAGTATCCTAAAATATTATCACATAACTGATGTTTGAATGTTTATTTACAAAGTAGATCACTTTGAGAATTCTCAGAGTAGTGTATCATGTGCTCTGCTAAAATGTTCACGTGTTCTCCTTGTTCCAGCTGGCAACACATTAATGCCCACAAATTCACTCTGTCACATTTTGATCGATCTTTGTTAACTATTTGTCAAACCTCACTATGGTTTTTATTCGAATGGAGGTTCATACAGTTTTCTTTATGTTTAGAGCCACTTTGTCTTTATGTGATGAATTTTAACCATCTTTGAGACATTTATTTGATTTCTCTGTCAGCTGGCTTGGATTTTTATTTGGGATTACTTAGTACCATCATTAGTGAATGGAATTTATCCTCCATGCACGATAGTTTGTGGGAAACATACACAAAGAAAAAGATTGTGCATGATATGGTCCCCTGAGTGACACTCACCTGTTTAGGTTACAATAAATGTTTTACTAAGTGTTTTTTTAAGTGAAATATCTCATCAACTTGAAGCACCCTGTTTGACAAGTGTGATGGTGGAGTTTTATTAGGAAGACAATGACCGAGACTTAATGTCTTAAGTGAAGCTGATATAATATTAGTTATGTTTAATGCATTTTCCTGGGCAAGCTGGTGTACCTGCCCTGTTATAACTCATTCGTTTCTTTCCTGGTACATACTGTTGTTTCTTGTGCACCTTATGTCACAAGATTTATTAGGAAGACAAGTTTTATTAGGAAGGCAATGACCGAGACTTAATGTCTTAAGTGAAGCTGATATAATATTAGCTATGTTTAATGCATTTTCCTGGGGAAGCTGGTGTACGTGCCATGTTATAACTCATTCGTTTCTTTCCTGGTACATACTGAAAATTGTATATGTATATACATAAAGGAAATACAGTCCATCACTTATCTCCTGAAAGCTGATATCTGGCAGTGGTGGATAGGCATGACCCCCTCCTCAGTTATGGATCACACAAACAGCATGCAATCCATAAATGTATGGTCTCTCTCTCTCTCTCTCTCTCTCTCTCTCTCTCTCTCTCTCTCTCTCTCTCTCTCTCTGTGTGTGTGTGTGTGTGTGTTAGGCATTCTTTATGAAAAGAGCAATTAAATCATATTTTACTATGCTGTTGTAGTCCTAAGTTTGTGAACTAAATAGGCTGTCAGTTTGTTAGTAATATGTTCCAGTTATCATTTTGCATTATAGATTGTATTGATGTACAACGAGTCCATTATACATTCACATCAAAAATTAATTTGGACATATGATTGCATTCTGAACATTTTTAATTTTGCATTTTTGTTGATGGTAATATCACTAAAGTTGAACGTAATTGCACTAGTCAAATGGCAGTGAGAGATGTATATATAAGCTTGCTGGCAATTTGAAGGCAGCACTGAGTGGGGCTTTATGGGCACCAGACATCTAGGTCTAAGTGAGCATGGCATGGGTTATGACAGAAACACCACAGTACATTATATGAAATCCCAATTAGTTTAAATAACACAACAGTCTGTATCGCACTACAGTTTCATTTTAAAAAAAATGCTCTAATGTCAATAACCACAAATTGTGTTTTACTGTCAGTGTTGTTTTGAGGCAGTTGTGTACAAATTGTAATCATTATAGTCAATACCTTTCTTAAATTGGTTTCTTGAATTTAGTAAATGTATGCCAGTGCTATATTTATATTCTTATTCTTTGCCATCGATGCATGGAGTTGGACATTAATACATATACGAAATTAAACAAATGATTACTCTCTTCTGTCTAGTTAATAGCTCTCTGTAGACTAAGCAACCACAGCGATTTGAAACACACAGTTAAATTACAAGAATCTGGCTTTCATCCACCTACCCCATGCCAACCCTCATCTGCAGGTTGTTTACCACACAAGCATAGGTCTCTTTGGGCCCTGATTCTGTCTTATTACTTTCTCATATATTTCACAATTTTTCCACACTCCTTGCTTTTCCCCTTTGTCTTCACTTACCAGAAGCAGATCATTGTGTAACCAAAAGCTGGACATAAACATTCATGGTGAGTACACTTACCTAGTTCAGCTTTCTATCTGCTATTCAAATGAAAGTTTAAAGAGATTCATTGTCCTCTCATTTTCAGAATGTTAAAGTCACAAACTGTGATATGAAGACAAGGAACAGGTTTGATGTACTACAAAAAGATGAAAATTGTGAACAACAAAGCACTGGGGTAAATAAAAACTTCAGAGTTCAAGAAAACAGCATAAGTAGCAAGAAACATTCGTACAACAGACACAGCACTAACACAAAAAGTTCACCTAAACACAAAAAAAGAATAACAGTGTTTGCAGACAGTCATGAGCGATCAGTTGCAGCTAACTTAATGCATCAAAGTCATAATAATTTCGTAATCCAAGGAAATGTTATACCAGGTGCACCATTAACTTCAATACTTGAAAGCTGTAACAAATTACAAGATCTCACAATGAATGACACAGTTATAACCTGGGATGGCAAAAATGATGTAGCCAAAAACGAAGCACACAAGGCATTAAATGCTATAACATCAGCATTAATTAAGCTTCAGCACACAAATGTAATCATAGTAGGGATACCCCATAGATATGATCTTGAAAGCTGGTATTGTGTGAACGATGAAACCAGGCGAACAAATAGGAAAATAGCCAAAATAGTGAAATCTTTCCAAAACACTCAGTTTGTAACAGTCCCTGAGAACAGAGACTGGTACACTTCTCACGGACTACACCTAAATGCTAATGGCAAGGAAGAAATGGCCAGAACTCTACTTGCAGCCATCTCTCCAAAAAATCAACTAAAGCCTGCAATATCACTTGAGTGGAAGGATCCAGATGGAACTGAGGAAATAATACCACAGCAAGAAAAAATTACAGTACCAGAAATCAACCACAATGTTGTCAAGAGGACAGTAACGAACAATGGAGTAGGAAGATCAGTTTGCAGGAACAGGATATTCAAAAGTCCAGAAACACATTGTGCTCCTAGAAGATCCTCAAGACCAATAAGACCCGGAGTTCAAAGTGACATGTTTTTGTGGGAAAGTAAAGCAACTAAAAAATTCCCAGGACTGGGTAAAAACAACTGGCCAAGCCAGCTACCGTATTGACTCGAATCTATGCCGCACTTTTTTCGGTTTTTGTAATCCAAAAAACCGGCTGCAGCTTAGAATCGAGTGTAAAGCAAGCGGAAGTTTTGAAAAATGTTGGTAGGTGCTGCCACAACTAACTTCTGCCGTCGAATATATCTAGTGCTACACAGGCAAGCTTTGTAGGCACAAAGATAAATACTGGCGCCAAAACCTCTGCGCCAGTAAAAAAAAAGGTGCATGACGAGCATTTTTTCTCCGCCCCGAGTTACGACCACTGCATTTTCATACATTATCCAACGAAGTACATACAAATTCCGTATGGTTCATCTTCAAATGTAGCAGAATTTCAATGTTCTACGAAAATCCGACTGGCAAGACTGTTTGGGATGTTTCTTAACATGGCCAACTCTACGCTCTCAATTTTTTCCTACCTGTGACAAGAAATGATAGCTAATAGGAACTTTTATGAATTGTGTATCACATGCAGTATTCTCTTCATCATAAGAATACGAATATAAATATTTTGCCACGTATTTTTCATGTTTGCTGCTATCTCATTTAAATCCTGTCTGCCTAATAAACTACGAAACTAGAGTGAGACAACAGCAAACGTGGAAGAATATACGTATCTTGTCACGTTTATATTCGTATTATTCTTATGCCTAATAGTGATACAGTCAGAAATGAAGCACGGCAACTGACTAGATTTTTAAACCTAAGATGACTAATTTCTGTGCAGAATTTGATGTACTAAAGAAGCGGCCGCAAAGATTTTCATACGGAGAAAAATTTTCACCTAACTCTCGTTCAGAACATGTTCTATCATACGCAGTCTATTATTTGGTTCTTGTTGATCATTATCAAAGTAAGCAGCAGTGTAAGTAACAACAAATAGCTTTCTCTTGCCATTGTTTCGCTAATGAGACGATTCCTCTTTTTTTTTGTAAGCGGCGGTAGCGCGCACAAAAGCAAGCCATGCCGCGAGCCGCGACCGGCCGTAAAAACGCACTATCAGAATGCGACAAACAATGCATGACACAGTACAGTAATGCATTTTCAGCTTAAGAGTGACGTAAACACCTATAACAAAGAAAACGGCAATTATCAGATCGAAGCAAAGTAAAGCCCGGTCCACACGCAACGATCTGTCTGCGCAGACATCGGCGCAGATGTCTGTACATGCAAAAGATCGCTGCAAATGTGGTGTGTTCACACGACACAAGCCCCAATCTACTACTCGCCCGCCATCTGTCGGTGTTAGAGGTGGGCCAAACGGTTATTCTGGAGTAACCGTTATCACAGTTCCAGTTATTCTTTGATAACCGTTATCGTTAACGGTGATTAATAACTGCCAAGTTATTTTTCGCTAGCGAATGCCGATAACTCCGACAGTTAAATAACGACATAGTTGGAATCCATCAGTTTAGTTATCAGTATAACTGTGAGTAGTGTGAAATAGCAGGAATAACGTATGAATCGTGTCATAACCTCAGCTTATTAACTCCGGCTACATTTTAGTTGATGTTAGAACGATTATTAGTGTTTCAGATAATATGTTTGTAGGTTATCGGTCGCTATTAGAAATATTATCTTCGCAGCTGCGACAGAAAGTACGCGGAACTTCGCCAAAGCACTGTTTAAGTAAAATGTTAGCAACGTGCGTTTTTAAGTATGAAGTAATATGTAAACTGAGTACTGTAGGTTAAATTCGAGCTTAATTTCTTGTGCTGCTCACATAATAGAATAAAGTGTACAGCCTTGTAATACAACAAAAAATATGCGTAATGTGACAGATTCGTTTACTCTTGTGCTGTAAAAGCTAGTCCTATTGGGGAAAGTGTGAGTACGCTAATCCAAGTTTTATGTCAGATTTGGAAACTGCTCGATTTCTCCAGCTACAGCATGTTTATAACATATGAAGACATGCAGATCGAAAAGGTTAACAGTGTTACATTTTTGGGACTACAACTCGATAATAAATTCAGTTGGGAAGGGCATACCACATTTTTCATTCTATTATTTCATAAGGGAGCATATTCTGTGGTAACTTACCAAACGTAGCAAAAGTTTTTCGCATGTAAAAGCGTGTAATAAAAATCGTTTGTGATATCAATTCAAGAACATCATGTAGGAACCTGTTCAAGGAACTTTGTATTCTAACTACTGCTTCCTAGTATATTTATTCCTTAATGAAATTTGTTACAAGTATTTCCAACCAATAGCTTAATACATAATATCAGTACTAGAAATGGGAACAGCAATCTACATAAAGACCTAAAATCACTTACCTTGGTCCAAAAGGGGTCCAATATTCAGGAACATGCATTTTCAATAAACTGCCAGCAAGTCAGCAACCATTAAAAACTTGGTTTCAGATAAAGCACGGTTTACAGTGTGTTTGAAAGACTATTTGATAGAGAAGTGTTTGATTCCACCCATCATCAATATGCCGGAAATAGCTATTTTAAGTGTGTCTATGACGTTACTACATACACATGGCAACAAACAAGAAGATACATATAAATAATACAATAACATTTCCCACCAAAAATACAATCAAACCAATGGGACAACTGCGGGAAGTTGGGGGTTTTAGAGTGAGGACAAGCTAGTAAAAAAAAAAACACACCATGATCCCAAAACACAAAATGAAGAACAAAAAGAAAAAAATACAGCATTCTGCTACACCAACAAAAATCTGCAGGAATCGGACACTTCCCTTGAACAACATAGGTCAACCATAGGTGACCATACCAAAACACCAATACCCACAACTAAAAGTACGAAAATTGGAATTGGACATTTTCCTTGACCTACATAGGTCAACCTCAGATGACGATACTAAAACATCAGCACATACAACTATGAAAATGGGAATCAGTCATTTCCGGTGACCTATATAGGTCCACCACAGCTACTGATGCCAAAAAACCAACACCTACAACTGCGAAAAATAAAACCACAATCCCAAAACTCCACAAATCAATCATCCCTACATAAATTAAATCACATTCAATACTTCATAAATACACAAAACATCACAGCTAGAAAAAAAAAATTATTACCACCAGCAAATTCCGGCTCTGCAACCTAGATCGACACACACAAAAACCAACTCATAAACACCGTGCCGTAATGACATTCACACCTTTACGTCGAAGCAGACGAGTGGGATCAGACGCTTCCATTGACCGCTCCTTCTACTCTGTAGATGAATATCGTAACAGAGACTGATAGACCAACTTAGGTAAAAATTCTGCTATATTTCAGTTTTGACAGCATTTGGTTGCAACAGTCAAGATCGGGTATTATGTGTATGATAAATTTATTGAAAGTGCGTATCTGTGTTTTATTCTGACAGTGTATCAATTCTGTAAATATTAGCAGTTACTGTGATATATTCACATATTTTGACAATCTCCTGACAAATGATGAGGATAATAATTATTATATTCCACTGTATTATGTTATACGTTCTGACATGTTATTTCTCATTCGCGACGGCCAGCGGCTATTTCCGAAGAAGTACGTAAATATTTGTTCGCTCCAGTAACTATCGTCTCTGTAATATCACCGGGGTCTAAGACTGGAGTCACTGTATCAGGAACACAGACACACAGTTATTCCGTTACCAATTTTTTTTTTTTTTTTTTTCCTTTATTGTGTTTCAATGCCCCATCGGGGCGGGCTGGCAGCAGCATAGGCGCTGCTCTTCAGCCGAAAGACAGTACAAAACAATAGAAGACATTAAAAACAGCAAAGGAGAGACTAAGGTGAACATATATATAAAAAAAGGGGGGAACAGCATGGAAGACAAAACAAAACAAAACGGGGTGACTGTAAAAATGGAGATAATAAAAAACTGTTTAAAAGTAGCACATATAAAAAGCCACACACGGCGACGGTTAAAAGAACACAAGGCACAGCATGACTGGAGCTAAAAGTAGCGACGGATGGCACAGCACATAACGTAACACTGACGGCGAACCTCAAGGCTGGACACAATTAAAATCACATCTCTTGACGCACACAAGAAACAGCACTAAACACAACACTGATGTGGCACACTGATGATGAGCAAGACAGAGGATCTGCCAGGCGCGAGGAGAGGAGGGAGACCTGAAGAAGGGAGGGAGTGGAAGAGATGGGGGAGGTGAGCAGGGGGCATACGGGAGAGGGCCAGGTAGGGGGGGAAGGAGCGAGGTAGGTTTGGGGTGCAGGGTCTCAGGGGAGGGGGGACGGAAGGAAATCCGCTCTGGGAGAAGAAAGAAAGAGGAAAGGGTGCCCTGGGGAGGGGGGGGGGGAACAAGGCCAGGTTATAGTTGGAAGGAAGGGTAGATGTCACGGCGAAGTTCGTCATCCGGGAGGGGGAGGCGTTGGAAGTTGCCCTGATGAAGGAGATGGAGGGTGTGGAGGTGGAGAGAGGGAGGGATACAGCGATAGAGGCGCGGCAACGGGCGGGGGGTGGAGAGGAAGGAGGAAACCAGAGGGTGGGGGGGATCAAGTCTGCGAGCAATGTAAAGGATGCGGAGATGTTGGAGGAACAGGAGGAGGTGGGGGAAGGGGATCAGTTCATACAGGAGCCGTGTGGGGGAAGGAAGGCGGATACGGAAGGCAAGGCGGAGCGCATGGCGTTCAAGGACTTGGAGGGCCTTGTAAAAGCGGGTGGGTGCGGAAATCCAGGCAACGCTGGCATAACAGAGGATAGGACGGATGAGGGATTTGTAGGTGTGGAGGATGGTAGAAGGATGCAATCCCCAGGTCCGGCCAGACAGGAGTTTCAGAAGGCGGAGGCGGGAATGGGCTTTCTGCTGGATGGTCAGGAGATGAGGGGTCCAGGTGAGGTGTCGGTCAAGGGTGAGGCCAAGGTATTTCAGGGTGGGGGTGAGTTGGATAGGACGACCATAAAGGGTGAGGTAGAAATCATGGAGGCGAAAGGAGCGAGTGGTGCGGCCTATGATGATTGCCTGGGTTTTGGAGGGGTTGAGACGGAGGAACCACTGGTTACACCAAGTGGTGAACTGGTTAAGGTGGGTTTGGAGAGTACGTTGAGACCGTTGAAGGGTAGGATAGAGAGCAAGGAAGGCGGTGTCATCAGCATACTGGAGAAGGTGGACTGGTGGGGGTGGCTTGGGCATATCAGCTGTATACAAGAGATAAAGGAGAGGGGAGAGGACTGAACCCTGGGGGACGCCAGCCGTGGGATAAAAGATACGGGAATTGGTGTTGTGGAGGGTGACATAGGAAGGACGGTGCGAGAGGAAGGAAGCGACCAGACGGACAAAATTGATAGGCAGGGCGTAGGTTTGGAGTTTAAAGAGGAGACCGGGATGCCATACACGGTCATAGGCATTTTGGAGGTCAAGGGAAACAAAAATGGCGGAGCGGCGGGAGTTGAGCTGGAGGGACAGAAGGTGAACAAGGTTGAGGAGTTGGTCGTCAGCAGAGAAGGAGGGTTGGAAGCCACACTGGGTAAGGGGGAGGAGGTGGTGTTGAGAAAGGTGCTGATGGATACGGCGGGAGAGGATGGATTCAAGGACCTTACTGAAGACGGAGGTGAGGCAGATGGGACGATAGGAAGAGGCGGCAGAAGGGGGTTTGTTGGGTTTGAGGAATAAGAGGATGCGGGAGGTCTTCCACAGGTCAGGGTAGAAGCCAGTAGAGAGGACGACATTATAGAGTTGGGCGAGGACAGTCAGGAAGGAATAGGGGCTTTCGCGAAGGTGCCGGTAGGTGACACAGTCGTGACCAGGGGCTGTGTTGCGTTTGGACCGGAGGATAAGTTTAATGTCTTGTGCCGTGATGGGAGTGTTTATGTTGGAGGGGGGCAACTGCCCCAAGTACTGGAGACTAGGAGCAAGTGGAGCGACCGAGGTATCGGCACGTTCCATGACGGCGGGGAAAAGAGAATAATCAAAGTGGGGATCATCAGGGATGGAGAAGACCTCGGAAAGGTGGGAAGCGAAGTGGTTGGCCTTACTGAGGGTGTCAGGAAGGGGGCGATCGTTATGGAGAAGGGGGTAGCTGGGAGCAGAAAGGGAACCAGTAAGGCGATGGAAGGCGGACCAGTACTTGGAGGAGTTGATAGGGAGGGTGGCGTTGAGTCGTGTGCAGGTCTGGCGCCAGTCTCGGCGTTTCGTTGCTGTAATAAGGTTCCGTATGTGTCGCTGTATTTGCCGGTGGCGTTGGAGTGTATCCCTGTCACGAGTGCGCAGGAAGGAGCGATAGAGGCGGCGGGATTCACGGAGGAGGAGGACAGCCCGCGGAGGGAGAGTGGGACGGTGTGGGTGGATGGTCTTTGTAGGAACATGGGCCTCCACGGCGTCAGTAATTACCTTCTGAAGGAAGGAAGAAGCGTGGATGATGTCGTCGGGATGGCGATAAGTAAGAGGGTGGCTTTCGACCTGGGTGGAGATGAAATCCCGGTAGGCATCCCAGTTGGCACGGCGATAGTCATGGACGACCTTGGGAGGGGGTGCAGGGTGCGGAGCCGGAGGGGGGCGGTGAGCAGACTTTACGGTGAGAAGGACAGGAAGGTGATCGCTACCTGTGGGGTCAAGGACGGCGACAGTGATACGCCCAAGGAGGTTGGCGGAGGCAAGGACAACATCGGGGGTGGTGTTACTTTCGGGTCGGGTGTGCTGGGGAAGAGGAACAAGGTCACTTTGGATCGTGGAGAGGAACTGATGCCACTGCCGAAGGGCAGCAGGAGTGCAGCTATGGATGTTGAGGTCGGCGGCAATCACATAGGTGGAGAAGGTGCGGTCAATGTGTGAGATGAAGTCATAAGGAAGAGGAGCAGTGGAGCGGACATAGATTGTGGCACAGGTAATGGTGAGGGAGGGGAAGAAGACGCTAAGGATAAGGTGTTCAGTAGGGTCATTGAGGAGAGGCTGTGGCCGGACGGGGATATGCTTAAGGTGGCCAATCGCGACTCCACCCTGCGCACGAGGACCAGGAGCGTCTGTGCGGTGGAGGTTATAGGGGGAGGTGCGGATAGAGTGGTGAGGCTGGAGAAAGGTTTCGTTCAAGAGGAAGGTGTCGACCTGGTGGTGGGAGAGGGTGTGCATGAGGAGGTATTTGTTGGAGCGGAAGGAGCGAATGTTCTGGAAGAGGATGCGAGGCTCATGCCGCGCCATGACGGGAAGGAGGGGGGGAAGAGAGGGAAGGGAAGAGACTTAAACTAGGGTGTCGAGGCGGGTGAAGGTGAAGTGGGCTTGGTTGTGGGAGTAAGTGGCGAAGGTGTTTAGGTGGAAAACGGAGCGAGCAGCAAGGGATATTTGGTGGAAGGTGTGGGGGCGCTGAAAAGGGTGGATGTTTTGGAGGACTACGGTAATAAACCGGATGACGTCCTCGGCCGTGGGGGGTGGACGGAGGGAATTGTTGGGATGGACAGGGGGATCAACGGGACGAACTGGGACTGTAAGTTCAGGGGTGGCTGGAGGGGGTTTAGCTTTACATTTGTGGGAGTAAGTGGGATGGGGGCCATTGCAGGTATTACAGGAAGGAGGAGCATCGAGGTTGGGGCAGTTCTTAAGAAAGTGGGAGGCCTTGCAATGGGGACAGGTGGGGGGGTTTTTGCAGTTGGGAGTCAGGTGGTCGTTGTACATCAGGCACCGCTGGCAACGGTAGGATTGGGGAGGGGATTTGGAGGATTCAACAGGGTGGCGACGGTGGTATATCAGGGCACCCTGGGTGAGGAGATGGTCTATGGACGGGGCAGACTCAGAGAATACCCGCATGAGGTAGGTGGGACCAGAGGCATTGTGGATACGGCGGGCCGAGCGGATTTCCAAATCCGGGTGGGAGTTCAGTTCTACCAACACCTCATCCACCGTGATCACCGGGCTGAGCTTGGTGATCACAGCGGTGTAGGTGGGGGGGCGACGGGGAGGCTGGGGCTGGCGAGGAGTGGAAGCGGAAAGGAAGGGTGTCAGAGAGGCGTGGGGGCCAAACATAACTCGTGGGAGTTTTTGCAGGAGGTCTGTGTGAAAGGATGGGGACGGGGACTTGATAAGGACTGAGTCCCTGCGGGGAATGAGTTGGGAGATGGGAGCACCAGGCAAGTACTTTCGTATTTCCTTGGTGAGGGTACGAGCGTCGAGGAACTTAGGATCGGGAGTTGACAGGACAAAGGTGTGGAGGGTGGGGGCCAAGGGATGGTTGGCAGGAGGAGGGGTTGTGTCCATGGTGACGGCAGGGGGAGGGGGAGGTGGTGTTGATTTTTTGTGGGAAGTGGCGGGAGCAGAGTCGGGAAGGACGCGCTTTTGGGGTTTTTTGGAGACAGGAGGCTGGGAGGAGGGGAGAGGGATGGGGAGGAGAGGGAGGTGGCGGGTGGCAGATCCCTGTGGCGTAGTGGAGGCACCGGGAGAAGTAGCTGGTTCAGTGGTGGCGATGGTGGCTCGGCGCGACGTGGTGCGTGCGGGAGACGCAGAAGACGAAGCGACGGGGTCGGCTAGAGACGGGAAGCCAACCACCTGAGGGGCGGCAGCAGAGGCAGCAACAGAGGCGTACGTGAGGGCGGGGGTAGTAGTGGGAGCTGTTGAGGGTGTAGAGGCTGGAGGAAGGGTGTAGAGGTGCGGGTATACAGCAGGGGAGGAGATAGGGGGATGGGTAAGTGGGGGAAGGGAAGGGGAGGTGAAAGGAGGGAGGCCAGGGGCGGCACTCCAGGAAGTGACTGTGGGAGAGGGGGAGGGGGAGGTGTAGATGACGGTAGACGTGGGAGCACTCATTGCAGACGAACGGCGATGGACAGACGGACGTGCAGCAGGCAGCGGCGGCGGCGGCGACGGACAGACGGACGTGCAGCAGGCGGCGGCGGCGACGGACAGACGGACGTGCAGCTGGCGGCGGCGGCAGCAGCGGCGGCGGCGGCGGTGACGACGACGGCGATGGACAGCGAGCCGGCAGGCAGGCAGGCAGGCAGACAGGCAGACAGACGGACGGACGGACAGCGGTAGCAGCAAGCAGCGGGCGGGCTGACCAACAGACAGACAGACAACACAATCTTCGAAAACGGCGATTCCACCCTGAGAGTCGCCCAGGCTTTGCAATCTGACCGCTTTCGAAGGAGGGGATCCAACCCTCTAGATGTCCGTTCCCAACTTCCAGATTACTTGTAATGGTAGTCCGATAACTGCCAGAGAGCGAGAACTGTGAGCCAATAACGATAACTGCCATAGGAAAATATTTTTTTTTTTTTTTTTTTTTTTTATTTATTGAATTTCAATTCCCCCCGAAGGGGGCGGGCTGGCAGCAGCTTAGGACGCCGCTCTGCAGCCTACAGATTTTCTGATAAAAAGCAGGAGAATAAACAATAATAAAAATCAGGCGATAAAATCGGGGACTTAGTGAGTAACAAGGTGAAAAGAAAATGGGGAAATTAAAACAAACAACAGAGGGAGGATGAAGCGAATAAAAATACATACGGAGCAGACAGGGGAAACAATAGACAATTAAAAAACACGGCGACAGTCTGGATTCTGTTCGCAAAGTATATAAAAATGCACACCCAGCGACAGCATGGTTTCTGTTCGCAACACAACACTGAATAGTCACTAGAACACAGCACGAAAAGTCGGCAAAGGTGACACCACAGTCGAGAGCAGGTGGGGGGAAACTGGACAGGAGATGGGAAAACAAAAAGGGGGGGAAAGGAGAGGAAAAGCGAAGGGGGGGGGAACCGGGAAAGGAGCTGATGGAGGATGAGAACCCATAAGAGGGGTGGGGGGCAGACGCGACAGGGAGGGGGGTAGGCAGAGGAGGGGAATACAAAAGGACTGGGGGGGAGAAGGGAGGTAGGGAGAGGTGTAGTGGGGAGGAAACAGGACGGAAGGGGGGGGGAAGAGGGAGCCCAGGGAAAGGACAGAGGAAAGGAGGGGGAGGGAGGATCAGAGTTGATAGGAAGGATAAATGGAGGGAGAGAGGGCATCATCCGGGAGGGGGAGTTGACGGAAGCCACCTTGGGAAAGGAGATGGAGGGTGTAGAGATGGAGGGTAGGGGGGACACAACAGTGAAGACGGGGCAGGGGGCGAGGATGGGAGAGGAGAGGAGCAACCAGGGGGTGAGGGGGTTCAAGACGGCGGGAGGTGTAGAGGATGCGGATATGTTCGAGGAAGAGGAGCAGATGGGGGAAAGGAATGAGATCATAGAGGATCCGCGTGGGGGACGGGAGGCGGATACGGAAGGCGAGGCGGAGTGCATGACGCTCAAGGATCTGGAGGGACTGATAGAATTTGGGGGGGACAGATATCCAGGCAGGACTGGCATAACAGAGGATGGGACGGATTAAGGATTGGTAGGTGTGGAGGATGGTAGAGGGGTGCAACCCCCATGTCCGGCCAGAGAGGAGTTTGAGGAGGCGGAGGCGGTTGTGGGCTTTGGATTGGATGCCATAGGAAAATACCTATCTCTGACAGTTATTTCCATAGTCGCTCGAATTCCTTATGGTACCTCTCTTTATACAACCCGTCCAAGCTAAATTGACATATGAGGCGGTGGCTTAAGGGAGCGACCGTACTTGTTCATGCCTGTACTGCAGCTCCTATCAGCCACCGCTCGGACATTAATCTTATTTAATTGTTTGTGCTAAAAGTAACGAAGGCGCACGATATAGTACACAGTTCTTATCAACAGATGGCGCGCAGTCTCACAGTTATTCCCATGGCCTATAGAACGCCTTCCAAATGGTCTGTCCTCTCCTTAGTTCCTAGCCAGTTCTCCGATGAGTTGACGGGAAAGCGTAGTACGATCTTTGGTCAACAGATGGCGCGAGGCACTCTTGACATTAGACAGTTATTGAAATAACTGCCTGTATCAGAGGAACGGTTATCGCAAGAACCGTTAGTTTTCAGTAACCGGTTATTTCTATCAGTTACGTTATTTTTTGCCACCTCTAGAGTCGGAGCCTAGCCATGAAACAGTTCGGACGGGTGTAGTAGTAGTTCCGATGGAAAAGATAAGTTGCCAGATCTAGCAGTGTTTCATACATCAGAAGTGTTGTAAAGTGACGGCATAATTATTCTGATGGGTATGTAGAAATTTCGGAATTTTTAAGTGAATTTTGTGACGAGAAAAGACATAAATTCCGCGTGACGTATTGAGCAGGTCGGTGGCTAAAAACTGTGACTGCATGAGGTACCGACAGACTTAATATTTGGCGAGCATTCTCAATCAAAAACAATCCGTATTTTTGTAGCTATTACGTTTTCGGGAAATGCAACACCTTAAATTTGCTAACGTGAGTGAAAGGGATTGTCAGTGACTGTGTTAAGACTAGCACGGGTTTGGCAGTGATACTTGTTCACCTAAGTTTCAGAATATTAATTAAGGACAAAATTTCCAACCTTTCATTTCGCGTGAAAACTTTCTCCCAAAGCGTAGCTTAGTGACTTTAATTGCAGCCTGGTTCATGTCGAAGTACAGTAGGTTTCGTTTTGCTTCCCTACTGATGATATGTGGAGACAATGTTCACAGGTAGGTGCAGGTTCGTCGGAAAGGGACGGAAGGAACCGCGCCGCCGCAAAGTCTCGCTGGTCAGTGTGCCATTGCCTGGAAGACCTCCCCCCTCCCCTCCCCCCCTCCATGTTGAATTTTGCGAGAAGTAGAGAGTTAGGTTGAGAGGACGGTCTGCTTCGGGACTTGGCGTGCAGAAGCCGTCTCCATATGTCCTGATCTAGGAAGCGACTGTGACTGCCTTTTCTTCCGCCATCGTTGCCGTTTTCATTCGGTGCAGACTTGTGTGTTGTGGCGCATGTTCGCTGAGTCCTAAGTACGTTTTGCTTTCCACCTTAGCGCTGTCGTTTCAATTAGCAGCTCACAATTTGTAGGCTTTGGTGCACAACGAGGGTTGCTTTATTAATTGTGTTACTTCGTGAGCCTTGCACTGCTTTACGTTGCATAGATAGATGGCACTCAAATAATCACAAACGTAGTACGTGGTATCACATAACATTCGGCCAGTGCAGACGGTATTTGATTAGTGATACATTACCAGTCTTAAAATGGACCGTTTACCAATTGCGGAAAAGGTCGAACTCGTGTTGATGTATAGTTATTGTGATCAAAATGCACAACGGGCGTGTGCTATGTATGTTGCTCGGTATCCTGGATGACATCATCCAAGTGTCCGGACCATTCGCTGGATAGTTATGTTATTTAAGGAAACCAGAAGTGTTCAGCCACATGTGAAACGTCAACCACGATCTGCAACAAATTATGATTCCCAAGTAGGTATTTTAGCTGCTGTCGCCGCTTATCCACACATCAGTAGGAGACAAATAGCGCGAGAATCGGGAACCTCAAAAACGTCAGTGTTGAGAATGCTACATCAACATCGGTTGTACCCTTACCATATTTCTATGCGCTAGGAACTGCATGCTGACGACTTTGAACGTCGTGTACAGTTCTGCCACTGGGCACAAGAGAAATTACGGGACAATGACAGATTTCTTGCATACGTTCTATTTAGCGACGAAGCGTCATTCACCAACAGCGGTAACGTAAACCGGCATAATATGCACTATTGGGCAACGGAAAATCCACGATGGCTGCGACACGTGGAACATCAGCGACGTGGGCGGGTTAATGTATGGTGCGGCATTATGGAAGGAAGGATAATTGGCCCCCATTTTATCAATGGCAATCTAAATGGTGCAATGCATGCTGATTTCCTACGTAAATCTTCTACCAATGTTACTACAAGATGTTTCACTGCATGACAGAATGGCGATGTACATCCAACATGATGAATGTCCGGCACATTACTCGCATGCGGTTTAAGCGGTATTGAATAGCATATTTTGTGACAGGTGGATTGGTCATCGAAACACCATACCATGGCCCACACATTCAAAGGATCCGACGTCCCCGGATTTCTTTCTGTGGGGAAAGTTGAAGGATATTTGCTATCGTGATCCACCGACAATGCCTGACTACATATGTCAGCGCATTGTCAATGCATGTGCGGACATTACGGAAGGCGAACTACTCGCTGTTAAGAGGAATGTCGTTACACATATTGCCAAATGCATTGAGGTTGACGGACATCATTTTGAGCGTTTATTGCATTAATGTGGTATTTACAGATAATCACGCTGTAACAGCATGCGTTCGTTACACGTATTGCCAAATGCATTGAGGTTGACGGACATCATTTTGAGCGTTTATTGCATTAATGCGGTATTTACAGGTAATCACGCTGTAATAGCATGCGTTCTCAGAAATGATAAATTCACAAAGGTACATGTATCACTTTGGAACAACCGAAATAAAATGTTCAAACGTACCTACGTTCTGTATTTTTTAATTTAAAAAACCTACCTGTTACCAACTGTTCGTCTAAAATTGTGAGCCATATGTTTGTGGTTATTACCGCGCCATCTATCACAAAGCGAAAAAACTGGTCCAACTCAAATATTCATATTTCTTTACATACTACACACTTACATAATAAAAATGGGGGTTCCTATTTAAAAAAACGCAGTTGAAATCCGTTTGACCTATGGCAGCGCCATCTAGTGGGCAAACCATAGCGCCATCTGGTTTCCCCCTTCAAGCTAGACAAGTTTCATTCTTTGTAGTTTTTTCGTTTGACCCTTATTTCGTGAGATATTTGGCCCGGTCATGATCAATGGACCACCCTGTATAGAACTTTGATTAAAATAAATCGATAATTTCCAGTAGACATTTGCTTTGCAATTATAAGCTCGATTGCTCTACAACTAATCCTGACTAGGTGATCCTCAAATAATAAATGTGATGTAGTCGGAAGAATGAAGTCTCATCTCCGGCGGTAATTCGTTCGAATACCGCCCTTCGATTTGTACTTTCATGGTACCAATCGAAGTGCTAGGTGTTGCAGGTGCCAGCCAGCCAGCCAGCCAGCGTTCCAGCCCAGCAGCAGCAGCAGTCGTCCCGGCCAGCAGCATCGGTCCCGGCCAGCGGAATCGGTCCCAGCCAGCAGCAGCGGTCCGGCCGACGGCAGCCAGCCCGCTCTCCAGCAGCAGTGGTCCTGCCAGCAGCCGGCAGCCAGCAGCGGTCCTCGCCAGCAGCCACCAGCCGCCAGCCAGCAGCCAGCAGCGGTCCTCGCCAGCAGCGGTCCTCGCCAGCAGCGGTCCTCGCCAGCAGTGGTCACCGCCAGCAGCCAGCAGCGGTCCTCGCCAGCAGCCAGCAGCCAGCAGCCAGCAGCGGTCCTCGCCAGCAGCCAGCAGCCAGCAGCCAGCAGCCAGCAGCCAGCAGCCAGCAGCCAGCAGCCAGCAGCCAGCAGTGGTCTACGCCAGCAGCCAGCAGCGTCCCCGCCAGCGCCACGCAGCAGTCTTCGCCTGCGCCAGCCAGCATCCAGCGGCTGCCAGCGGTCCCCGCTGCCAGCGGTCGCAGCCACCTGTGGTCGCAGCCAGCGGCCAACTGTGGTCCTCGCTGTCCCCACCATCCGCCAGCAGCAGCAGCAGCAGCAGCAGCAGAGGCGTCCTCGCCAGCCAGCGGCAGCAGAGTGTGGCTTAGGCCCCAGCCTCCTTCGTCCTTCTCTGTCCCTTTCTCCTCTGTGTCTCTCGTCGCCCTGCTTGTCCCTCGTTTGCTCCTTTGTTTCCCCTTATCATAATGTCAACCCCCACCACATCTTCTACAGCCACCACCACTGCCATTATCTACACCTCCCCCTCTGCTGCTGCCACCACTATCACGTGGTGTGCCGCTTCACTCCCCCCTCAGTCAATCCCACCACTCCTCACTCTATCATCTCCCTCCCTATTTGTTGCCCCGTCCCCGGCTCCTCTCTCCCACGCCTCCTCTGATCCCTTCCCTCCACTCCCTTCCTCTACTCCTGCCGTTTCTGCGGCCCCCGCTAGGGTGGTCGCCCGGCGGGCTACGGCTCACGCTCCTCTCTCCCCTTCACCTTCGTCCTCGTCATCGTCATCGTCTTCACCGTCACCTTCGCCATCGCCCTCACCGTCTCCGGCGCCGCCTCCAGCCCCGGGACCTGCCACTCCTCGCCACATTCCAGTTGTTCCCGTCCCCCCCACACCTCGGCGCCGTCAAGCGCTCCAGTGGCACCCCTGCCTCCTCTGCTTCCAAGAAGGCTCCGCCTCGTCCTCCTTCCCCCACCCATGATGCCATGGATGTCTCCCCGCCCGTCCCTGCCCCCTCCTCCGACTCCTCTACCCCCTCCTCCTACCGCTACCTCCTCTCCCGTCCTGATCCCTCTCTCCTTGAAGCCCGGAACCTCACCCTCTTCCTTCGCCAGCATTGTCCTGGTGCCCCCATCTCCCTCCTCACTCCTCGCCGTGATTCGGTGCTTATCTCCTCCCCCAGCCCTACCCTCCACACAGACCTCCTTTCCCGCATCCCTGTCACCCGCTTTGGCCCTCATGCCTGCCTCACCCCTGCTCCTTCCCCACCTCTCTCCCGCCAACCCCAACCTCCGCGTCGCCCACCGACCCTCACCGCCGTGATCACTCGGCTCAGTCCGGCAATCACGGAGGAGGAGGTGTTGGCGGAGCTTCAGGCCCATCCCCATCTGGAGGTGCATGCGGTTCGTCGCATCTACAATGCTGCCGGCCCCACCCGGCTTATGCGGGTTATTTCTGAGCACGCCCCCTCCATCGACCGTCTCCTGAAGGAGGGTGCCCTCCTTTTTAACCAACGTTACAAAGTCGACCCCTCCCGTTCCCCTCCTCAATCCCTCCGCTGCCAACGGTGCTTGCAGTATAATGCGCACCCAACATCTGAGTGCCGCGAGGCCCCCACCTGCCCGCACTGTAGGCAAGCCCACTTTTTACAGCAGTGCTCCAATCTCCAATCGCCCCTCTTCTGTAATATCTGTAACCTCCCTCATCCCACGTACTCCCAGAAGTGTAAGGCCCGACCCCCTCCTACCACTCCCGAACTCACCGTTCCCGTCCGCCCTCTGGACGCCCCCACCCCTCCCAGCAGCTCCCTTTGCCCACCCCCTACCGCTGAGGACATCATCCGAATCCTCACCATCGTCCTTCAGAATGTCCATCCTTTTCAGCACCCGCACACCCTCCAACAGATATCCCTCGCCGCCCGTTCCGTTTTCCAGCTCAAAATGTACGCCACCTACTCCCACAACCAGGCCCATTTCACCTTCTCCCGTCTTGACACCCTCGTTTAAATCCCTATCATGGCGCGACCGCAACGTATCCTTTTCAACAACATACGCTCCCTTCCCGCCAACAAGAACCTCTTCCTGCACACCCTTGCCACCCACCGCGTGGATGCCTTCCTCCTCAATGAAACCTTCCTGCAACCCCACCACACAGTCCACACTTTACCCTACCTCCTCCACCGCTCCGATAATCCCCTCCCAATTGCGCGTGGCGGAGTTGCCATTGGGCACCACCACCAGATCCCCGTTCGGCTCCAACCTCTCCTTCCAGACCCCACCGAACACCTGATCTTTAGTGTCTTCTTCCCCGGCCTTACCGTTACCTGCGCCACCATCTATGTCCGCCCAAACGCTCCTCTTCCCTTCGACTTCCTCTCCCACGTGGACCGTACCTTCTCCTCCTACGTGATCACCACCGACCTCAACATCCATAGTCGTTCCGCTGCCCAGTTACGGCGGTGGCATCGGTTCCTCTCCACCCTTCAAGGCGACCTCATCCCCATCGCCCAGCCCACCCGTCCCGAATCCAACTCCACTCCCGATGTTATTCTCTCCTCCCCCAACCTCCTTGGTCGCATAACGGTGGATGTCCTGGAGCCTATTGGTAGTGACCATCTCCCTGTCCTCCTCACCATTTGAGACGGTCGTCGCCCCCGACCCGGCCCTCATCATGACCCTCCCCCTAAGTACGTCCATGACTATTCCCGTGCCGACTGGAATGCCTACCGGGATACCCTCTCCGCCCAGGTCGATAGCCACCCTTTCACCTACCACCACCCCGATGATGTCACCCATGCTGCCTTCTTTCTCCAGCAGACCTTGTCTGAGGCCGTGGAGGCCCACGTCCCTACTGTCGCCATCCACCCCCACCGTCCTACCTTACCCCCACAGGCCGTCCTCCTCCTCCGTGAATCCCGCCGTCTCTACCGTGCCTTCCTCCACACGCGTGACCCGGACACACTTCGACGCCACCGGCAACTCCAACGACACATTCGTAATTTGCTCGCGGCTAAGAAACGCCGGGACTGGCGACAGACATGCACCCGTTTAAATGCTACCCTACCAATCAACTCGCCCAAGTTCTGGTCAGCCGTCCGTCGCCTTACCGGCAATAAACCCTCCCTCTACTATCCTCTTCTCCACGATGATCACCCCTTCCCTGACACCCTTAGTAAGGCCAACCACTTTGCCTACTACCTCTCCGATGTTTTTTCCATCCCCGATGATCCCCAGTTCGATTACTCCCTCTTCCCGGATATCCGCGATCGAACTGACACCTCTGTCCCTCCCCTCACTCCTGGTTTCCAGTACTTGGACAACATTACACACACGCAACTCAATACTCCTATCACTACACAGGATCTCATTGCTACACTCCGCACCAAACGCAACACCGCTCCTGGTCACGATCGTGTCACCTACCGTCACCTTCGTGAAGCTCCTGTCTCTCTTCTCTCCATCCTGGCCAGACTCTACAATGTAGTCCTGTCTACCGGTTACTACCCCGACCTGTGGAAAACCTCCCGTATCCTCATGTTCCTCAAACCTGGCAAACCGCCGTCCGCCATCTCCTCCTACCGTCCCATCAGCCTTACCTCGGTCTTCAGCAAGGTCCTGGAATCTATCCTCACCCGACGCATCCACCAGCATCTCCGCCAGCACTGCCTCCTTCCCGTTACCCAGTGTGGCTTTCGGCCGTCCTTCTTTTCCGACGATCGTCTCCTTCACCTCACTCATCTCCTTTCCGAACAGCTAAATTCCCGTCGCTCCGCAATCTTCCTCTCACTTGACCTCGAACGCGCCTATGACCGCGTGTGGCATTCCGGTCTCCTCTTCAAGCTCCAAACCTTCGCCCTTCCCATCAACTACGTCTGTCTGATCGGCTCCTTTCTCTCCCGCCGTCCTTCCTATGTCAAAATCCATATCACAGATTCCTACACCTTTTTCCCCTCCGCCGGTGTGCCCCAAGGCTCCGTCCTCTCCCCCCTTCTGTACCTTTTGTACACGGCGGACATGCCGCCGCCGTCACCCCCCGTCCACCTTCTCCAGTTTGCCGATGACACCGCCTTCCTTGCCCTTGCCCCCACCCTGCAACGCTCCCAACGCCTTCTCCAATCCCATCTTGACCGCTTCACTGCTTGGTGCAACCAGTGGTTGCTTAAGATCAATCCCTCCAAAACCCAGGCGATCATTGTAGGCAAAACCATCCCCTCCTTCCGCCTCCTTGATTTCTATCTCACCATCTATGGCCGTCCTATCGCCCTCACTCCCACCCTTAAGTACCTTGGCGTCACCCTCGACCGTCGCCTCTCCTGGACTCCCCATCTCCGGACAATCCAAGCCAAGGCACGTTCCCGACTCCGTCTCCTCAAGCTCTTTTCCGGCCGTACGTGGGGTCTGGACCCCTCCACAATCCTCCTCCACACCTATAAATGTAGTCCATCAACAAAGGAGGTGGCTTACAAAACACTCGTTCGACGTATACTTGAGTATTGCTCATGAGTGTGGGATCCGTACCAGATCGGGTTGACGGAGGAGATAGAGAAGATCCAAAGAAGAGCGGCGCGTTTCATCACAGGGTTATTTGGTAACCGTGATAGCCTTACGGAGATGTTTAACAAACTCAAGTGGCAGACTCTGCAAGAGAGGCGCTCTGCATCGCGGTGTAGCTTGCTCGCCAGGGTTCGAGAGGGTGCGTTTCTGGATGAGGTTTCGAATATATTGCTTCCCCCTACTTATACCTCCCGAGGAGATCACGAATGTAAAATTAGAGAGATTAGAGCGTGCACGGAGGCTTTCAGACAGTCGTTCTTCCCACGAACCATACGCGACTGGAACAGGAAAGGGAGGTAATGACAGTGGCACGTAAAGTGCCCTCTGCCACACACCGTTGGGTGGCTTGCGGAGTATAAATGTAGATGTAGATGTAGATGTAGAGCGTGTGGTGTGGCCTATGATGATTGCCTGCGTTTTGGAGGGGTTGAGACAGAGGAACCACTGGTTACACCAAGTGGTGAACTGGTTAAGATGGGTTTGGAGGGTACGTTGGGACTGTTCAAGGGTAGGATAGATAGCCAGGAAGGCAGAGTCATCAGCATACTGGAGAACGTGGACAGGTGGGGGTGGCTTGGGCATATCAGCTGTATACAAGAGATAAAGGAGAGGAGAGAGGACAGAGCCCTGGGGGACGCCAGCAGTGGGATAAAAGATACGGGAGTTGGTGTTGTGGAGGGTGATATAGGAAGGACGGTGCGAGAGGAAGAAAGCGACCAGACAGACAAAATTGATAGGCAGGGCGTAAGTTTGGAGTTTAAAGAGGAGACCGGGATGCCATACACGGTCATAGGCATTTTGGAGGTCAAGGGAAACAAAAATGGCAGAGCGACGGGAGTTGAGCTGGAGGGAGAGAAGGTGAATGAGGTTAAGGAGTTGGTCTTCAGCGGAGAAGGAGGATTGGAAGCCACACAGGGTAAGGGGGAGGACGTGGTGTTGAATAAGGTGCTGATGGATACGGTGGGAGAGGATGGATTCGAAGACCTTACTGAAGATGGAGGTGAGGCAGATGAGACGAAGGGAAGAGGTGGCAGAAGGGGGTTTGTTGGATTTGAGGAATATGAGGACGCGGGGGGTCTTCCACAGGTCAGGGTAGAAGCCAGTAGAGAGGATGATGTTATAGATATGGGCGAGGACAGTCAGGAAGGAATAGGGGCTTTCTCGAAGGTGGATGTAGGTGACACAGTTGTGACCAGGGGCCATGTTGCGTTTGGACAAGAGGATAAGTTCAATGCCTTGTGCTGTGATAGGAGTGTTTATGTCGGAGGGGGGAAGCTGCCCCAAGTATTGGAGACTAGGAACAAGTGGAGCGACAGAAGTATTGGCACGTTCCATGACAGTGGGGAAAAGAGAATAATCAAAGTGGGGATCATCGGGGATGGAGAAGACCTCGGAAAGGTGGGAAGTGAAGTGGTTGGCCTTACTGAAGTTGTCAGGAAGGGGGCGATCGTTATGGAGAAGGGGGTAGTGGGGAGCAGAAAGGGAAACAGTAAGGCGATAGAAGGCGGACCTGTACTTGGAGGAGTTGATAGGGAGGGTGGCATTGAGTCGCGTGCAGGTCTGGCGCTAGTATCGGCGTTTCGTTGCTGTAATAAGGTTCCGTATGTGTCGCTGTATTTGCTGGTGGCGTTGGAGTGTATCCCTGTCACGAGTGCACAGGAAGGAGCGATAGAGGCAGCGGGATTCACGGAGGAGGAGGACAGCCCATGGAGGGAGAGTGGGACGGTGGGGGTGGATGGTTTTAGTAGGAACATGGGCCTCCACGGCGTCAGTAATGACCTTCTGAAGGAAGGATGAGGAATGGATGATGTCGTCAGGGTGGCGATAGGTAAGAGGGTGGCATTCGACCTGGGTGGTGATGGGTTCCTGGTAGGCATCCCAGTTGGCACGGTAGTAGCCATGGACGACCTTGGGAAGCGGTGCAGGGTGGGGAGCTGGGGGGGGGGGCGGTTAGCAGACGTTATGGTGAGAAGGATGGGAGGTGATCGCTACGTGTGGGGTCAAGGATGGCGACAGTGATACGCCCAAGGAGGTTGGCAGTGGCAATGATACTATCTGGGGTGGTGTCACTTTCGGATCGGGTGTTTTGGGGATGAGGAACAAGGTCACCTTGGATCGTGGAGAGGAACTGATGCCACCACCAAAGGGCGGCAGGAGTACGGCTATGGACGTTGAGGTCGGTGGCAATCACATTGGTGGAGAAGGTGCGGTCAATGTGCGAGATGAACTCATAAGGAAGAGGAGCTGTGGAGCAGACATACTGTAGATGGTGGCACAGGTAATGGTGAGGGAGGGGAAGAAGACACTGAGGATAAGGTGTTCAGTGGGGTCATTGAGGAGAGGTTGTAGCTGGACGGGGATATGCTTAAGGTGGCCAATCGCGACTCCACCCAGTGCACGAGGAGCAGGAGCTTCAGTGTGGTGGAGGATATAGGGAGAGGTGCAGATAGAATGGTGGGGCTGGAGAAAGGTTTCGTTCAATAGGAAGGTGTCGACCTGGTGGTGGGGGAGGGTGTGCATGAGTAGGTATTTGTTGGAGCAGAAGGAGCGAATGTTCTGGAAGAGGACATGGCGGGGAGAGAGGGGGGAAGAGAGGGAAGAGAAGAGGCTTAAACTAGGGTGTCGAGGCAGGTGAAGGTGAAGTGGGCTGGGTTGTGGGAGTAAGTGGCAAAGGTGTTCAGGTGGAAAACGGAGCGAGTGGCAAGGGAGATATGTTGGAAGGTGTGGGGGCACTGAAAAGGGTCAATGTTTTGGAATACAACGATAAGGATACAGATGATGTCCTCAGCTGTGGAGGGTGGACGGAGGGAATTGTTGGGGTGCAAAGGGGGATCAATGGGACGGACAGGGACTGTAAGCTCAGGGGTGGCTGGAGGGGGTTTGGCTTTACACTTGTGGGAGTAGGTGGGATGGGGCCATTGCAGGTGTTACAGGAAGGAGGAGCAGCGAGGTTGAGGCAGATCTTAAGAAAGTGGGAGGCCTTGCAATGGGGACAGGTGGGGGGGTTTTTGCAGTTGGGGGTCAGGTGGCCATTGTGCATCAGGCTGCTTGCAGCGGGAGGATTGGGGAGGGGATTTGGAGGATTCGACAGGGTAGCGACGGTGGTAAATCAGGGCACCCTGGGTGAAGAGATGGTCAATGGAGGGGGCGGACTCAGAGAAGACCTGCATGAGGTAGGTGGGACCAGAGGCATTGTGGATATGGATTTCCAGGTCTGGGGGGGAATTTAGTTCTGCCAACATCTCATCCTCCGTGATCACCAGGCAAGCTTGGTGAACACAGCAGTGTATGTGGGGGGGGGGGGGGCTGGGGCTGACAAAGAGTGGGAGAGGAAAGGAAGGGTGTTAGAGATGCGTAGGGTCCAAACATAACTCGCAGGAGTTTACGGAGGAGGTCCGTGTGAAAGGAAGGGGACGGGGACTCGATAAAGACTTGAGTCCCTGCGAGGAATGAGTTGGGAGATGGGAGCACCAGGTAAATACTTTCGCATCTCCACTGTGAGGGTACAGGCATCGAGGAACTTAGGATCGGGGTTTGACAGGGCAAAGGTGTGGAGTGTGGGGGCTGGGGTACGGGTGGCTGGAGGAGGGGTGGTGTCTGTGGAGACGACAGGAGGAGGGGGAGGTGGTGTTGACTTTTTGTGGGAAGTGGCGGGAGCAGAGTCGGTAATGAAGCGCTTTTGGGGTTTTTTGGAGACTGGAGGCTGGGAGGAGGGGAGAGGGACGGGGAGGAGAGGGAGGTGGCGGGTGGCAGATCTCTGTGGCGTAGTGGAGGCGCCGGGAGAAGCAGCAGGTTCAGTGGTGGCGACGGTGGCTTGGCGCGACGCGACGCGTGCGGGAGATGCAGACGACGAAATGACGGAGTGGATGAGAGAGGGGAAGCCGACCACCTGAGGGGTGGCAGCAGAGGCGGCAACAGAGGCGTACGTGAGGGTGGGGGTAGTAGTGGGAGCTGTTGAGGGTGTGGAGGCTGGAGGAAGGGTGTAGCGGTGGGGGTATACAGCAGGGGAAGAGATAGGGGAATGGGTAAGTGGGGGAAGGGGAGGTGAGGTGTAAGGAGGATGGCCAGGGGCGGCACTCTAGGAAGTGACTGTGAAAGATAGGGAGGGGGAGGTGTAGATGACAGTGGAGGTGGGAGTGCTCGTGGTGGACGAACGGCGACGGACGGACGAACAGCAGGCGGTGGCGGCGATGGGCGATGGCGGTCGGACGGCGACAGACGGACAGCAGGCAGCGGCGGCCACGGATAGACGGACGGACAGCACGCAGCGGCGACGACGATGGACAGCGAGCAGGCAGGCAGGCGGATGGACAGCAACAGCAACCAGCGCTTCGAAGAGGTAGATTACACCCTGAGGGTAGCCCAGGCTCTGGAATCTTGTGCCTTCGAAGGAGGGAATCCAACCCTCTAGATGTGCTAACTACAGCATGCACAGAGCCATTTAAACAGTCATTCTTTCCGCACTCCATATGGGAATTGAACGAGGAAAAACCCTTAAAGCTGATACAATAGCACATACTCACCGACATGCACTTCACAGTGGTTTGCAGAGTCTAGATGCAGATGTAGTTTTATGTATAGATAACATAAAAAAACACTTAGGTCTCGGATATAGCGGGTGATCAAAAAGTCAGTATAGATTTGAAAACTTAACAAACCATGGAATAATGTAGATAGAGAGGTAAAAATTGACACACATGCATGGGATGACATGGGGTTTTATTAGAACCAAAAGAAAAAAAACGAAGTATTGCTAGACGCGTGAAGGATCTTGAAGGATCTCTTGCGCGGGTCGTTTGGTGATGATCGTGTGCTCAGCCGCTACTTTCGTCATGCTTGGCCTCCCAGGTCCCCAGACCTCAGTCCGTGCGATTATTGGCTTTGGGGTTACCTGAAGTCGCAAGTGTATCGTGATCGACCGACATCTCTAGGGATGCTGAAAGACAACATCCGACGCCAATGCCTCACCATAACTCGGGACCTGCTTTACATTGCTGTTCACAACATTGAGGAATGATGGTGGACACATTGAGCATTTCCTGTAAAGAACATCATCTTTGCTTTGTCTTACTTTGTTATGCTAATTATTGCTATTCTGATCAGATGAAGCACCATCTGTCGGACATTTTTTTTGAACGTTCGCATTTTTTTGGTTCTAATAAAACCCCACGTCATTCCAAGCATGTGTGTCAATTTGTACTTCTCTATCTACATTTTTCCGTGATTTAATCAGTTTTCAAATTTATACTGACTTTTTGATCACCTAGTATATTTTCGCAGAGGTGTCGCTTGGTTCCCTTTCCTTTGAAGGTATTCATTTATTGAAATGCAATCCTATAGCAGTCTACGAAACTGCCCGTTACTGAAACTGCGACATAACTTGCTCTGCAGTTAATGGAGTTATGATATAGTGGAGTATGTCTCTGTGGCTACCACACGTTCGGCTTAATAAATGTTGACAAAAATGAGATAATTTCTTACGTAGTTGTGCATAACATGCCAAATTTTATGGCAAACTTGCTCTACTGTCTTGAAAACTGTCTTGAAAAACCTGAAATATAATCTCGACTAATAAACTACTATAATCTTTAAATTACTTTGACTTTTATTACTATAGTGTTACGACAAATTTTTCGTCATATGTTATTGCATACAAATATCAATTTACAGAGTTCTTCCTGAAAGCCTGTTTGACCAGATCTAGGACACAGTTAAACTGGAAAATATTTAACATGAAGAACACAAAAAACTCTTTCTTCGTTTAATAAATCACGACTGATAGTGTCGTGAAGGAATTTTTGTCAAACCTTGTCTCAAAGATGGGATGTATTTCAGTTTTTTACTACGCAACTATTGCAGTAGAACGTCTTCTTCTTCATCATTTTCTTCCAGCAGTAAGCAAATAATAAATCGTCATCACTCATTTTGAGAAACGTACGTCTGCTACAGTATTTTCCCGTGGCGCGTTAAGGAGCGTCGTTAACGTCATCAGCCACAAATAAAATATTTTAACTTCAGTTTTCTCCACACTTTAGTCAGATATGGCTTTCCCTCCAATTTCAAAAATAATTTCGATACATTAGTTCAGCAACTTAGTACTTAGAAAATGAGTACCACATTAACTATGACCTATAACCAAAAAGGTTTAGAAATCATTATCAAGCAGTGTTATGAAACTACAAGATACTGAAACAATCAATTTCGTGTGCCCGTTATTTCCCCATAATAGCACGAGCAGTGTTAGTGAAAAAAGCACGCAAATCCGAAAGAAGTCGTTTATAATGTTTTGAGGGAGGGAGATGGTGAATGTCTTTCGAAAAACTAACTCCAGGAGTTGATGCAGCTTTGCTTCATTTACATCTAGTGTTTTTTACAGGAAGAAATTCGGAAAACTCATTTTCCTCGCGTACTGCTTTTATCACCGCTCCGTGGGTACCGTTACGAGCTAGAAGCGTTCGCGCTGCCACCTGCCGACGATGCGGAAGAACACCTAGAGGTTAACGCGACTGCCGCCAGATGTCTAGGGTAACTGTTGTACTGTAATCCTTTATAAAATTGTAAAACAAAACCGAAGGAGAACAGATTGTTACGCATTTCAAACGCGAAATATAATTTAATTTTAAAATATGTGGCAGGTAGAAAAGAGATTATTTTTCTTAAGAAATTTGGTAAAGTTTTGGTTATTGTTATACAGTGTAGCTGCAAATAAGGGAGGCTATTTAAACCCTGCGGCTGCACAGTAGCAGCACGGGAAGTGTCTTGCCCTAGTGGATTAAACCCGAGCGATTTGCTTGGGGAAATCTGGCAGATAATTTTTGGAAGGGGGGTGTCAAATTGTACACCCTCTCATTAATCAAACAAACGCAGTATCTCTATACACATTTACGAATAAACATCATCTGGTTTACTAGGGGCGAGTGTGTGATCGGCTCCTTTTGCAAATGTGGTAACCAAATTTTATTATTACTATAAAAGAAAGTTTGTTATGATTTAAGCATAACGCGGGACAGTGGATGCTATTAATATGTCCCATAAAGACGCACGCGAAAAAGCGGCTTTTCAGGTCATATCTCACGTTCTATTGATCACAGAGATAAGGGTCAACAATTTTGGATAGCCTTCGTCCGATCGACCATTTGCATACCTATCGGAAAAGTGGTATACTGTAGCTAGCCTAGAGTACAGAGTTAAAATTTAAACATTACACACTTTCTCCAGCCTAGTCAAATCGAGGAAGTCAGTTGGTTCGTCCGCAGTAAATGACTTGTGTTCTAGAGTGCACCTTAGTCAGCTTGAAAAGAACCATTTCCTCAAGGGCGATCCCCCCCCCCCCCCCCCCAAAAAAAAAAAATCCGAAAAAGTACAATTTTTGGGTACAAAAAATGGAGATGGCCACTACCATACTTCCTTTCACGGCAGATCGTCGAAAACGTTACCTTATGCCCTCAAGATGGTACTCTCGGGGAAGTTAGAAATTTTTTCGATATCATTATTCGTTACCAGGGTTCAAAGTTGTCGAACATATGCAGTAAAATATGAGCGTAATATCCGGTCTGAGGTGTAAATGTTGTTTTAACAGACGTTGTGGATACCAGGAAAGGGTTCTATGGACATTGCAAGGATTCTGAGGCCATCAGACTATGAAACTTCCTGGCAGATTAAAACTGTGTGCCGGACCGAGACTCGAACTCGGGACCTTTGCCTTTCGCGGGCAAGTGCTCTACCATCTTTTTTTTTGTTATTAATCTCATTTTGCTCGTTTTCGTTCGTTGCATCTGCTCGGGGCGGACGTTGTTGCGTTTGGTCTGGGCGGACGTCACAGGACATTCGTTTAAGTTGATCGTTGATTCCTTTAAAGGGTCTTAAAATGCCTGAAAAGAACTTAAAATGACTACCAAATAGTTATGCAAAACCGGAAAGACTGAGAATTATATACAATTCCTAATAACGTTTTTAGTCTTTCATGATACAAATCCTAAGCTGGGCGTGTTCGAGGAACAGCGATTCATGGGCAACGTATTGACAAAAATGTAAAGCAAACAATTTCCTGTTAACTTTATACAATGAAGCGTCAAAGAACTGGAATATGTATGCGTATACAAATACAGAGATATGTAAACAGGCAGAATACGGCGCAGCAACGTATACATCTTATATGAAACGAATTCTATATGTTAGTAAATTTTTGACAGTTTATTCATATACGTAGACATATTTATGTACTTTGGCACGCATAACCAACAATTAAGTACGAATAATACACAGAAAAGCCAAAGGGACTGGTACACTGAGCGGCTGATCCCGGCGGAGGTTCGAGTCCTCCCTCGGGCATGGTGTGTGTGTTTGTCCTTAGGATAATTTAGGTTAAGTAGTGTGTCAGCTTAGGGACTGTTGACCTTAGCAGTCAAGTCCCATAAGATTTCACACACATTTGAACAATTTTTGAAACTGGTACACCTGCCTAATATCGTGTAGGACCCCCGCGAGCACGATGAAGTGCCGCAACACGACATGGCATGGACTCGACTAATTTCTGAAGTAGTGCTGGAGGAAACTGAAACCATGAACACTGCAGGGCTGTCCATAAATCCGTAAGAGTGCGAGAAAATGGAGATCTCTTCTGAACAGCACGTTGCAAGGCACCCCAGATATGTTTAATAATGTTCACGTCTGGGGAGTTTGGTGGCCAGCGGAAGTGTTTAAACTCAGAAGAATGTTCCTGGAGCCACTCTGTAGCAATTCTGGCCGTGGAGGGTTCGCATTGTCCTGATGGAATTGCCCATGTCCGTCGCAATGCACAATGGACATGAATGGATGCACGTGATCACACAGGATGTTAACGTATATGTCACCTTTCAGACTCGTATCTAGACGTATCAGGGGTCATATATCAATCCAACTGCACACGCCCCACACTATTACAGAGCCTCCAACAGCTTGAACAGTCCCCTACTAAGATGCAGGGTCCATGGATTCATGAGGTTGTCTCCATAACCGTACAGGTCCATCTACTCGATACAATTTCAAACGGGACTCGTCTGACCAGGCAACATGTTTCCAATCATCAACAGTCTAATGTCGGTGTTGATGGGCCCAGGCGAGGCGTAAAGCTTTTGTTGTGCAGTCATCACAAGTATGCAAGTGGGCCTTCGGCTCCGAAAGCCCATATCGATGATGTTTCTTTGAATGGTTCGCACTCTGACAGTTTTTGATGGCCCAGCATTGAAATCTGCAACCATTTGCGGAAGGGTTGCACTTCTGTTACGTTGAACGATTCTATTGAGTCGTCATTGGTCCCGTTTTTGCAGGATATTTTTCTGGCCGCAGCGACGTCGGAGATTTGATGTTTTACCGAATTCCTGATATTCACCGTACACTCGTGAAATGGTCGTATGGGAAAATCCCCACTTCATCGCTACCTCGGAGATGCTGTGTCCCATCGCTCGTGCGCCGACTATACCACCATGTTCAAATTCACTTAAATCTTGACAAACTTACATTGTAGGAGCAGCAACCTATCTAACAACTGCGCCAGACACTGGTTGTCCCATACAGGCAGCGCCGTATTCTGCCTGTTTACATATCTCTGTGTTTGAATACGCATGGCTGTACCAGTTTCTTTGGCACTTCAGTGTAATTGAATGCAATTTGCCAGTATGACTTATAAGTAGAAAGCAAGAGCTAGATTGGTTATGCTGGTGCGTCATAATTTTCTATTATTTTTTATATGCTATAAAATTTGTTACAGTAGTAGCCTAATATTTTGCCAACTTAGCACCCTAAGGGATGTGAAGCTTTGATAGACTTGGGCACCCCCATGAGGCTTGAGCCCTGGGAATTTTGCCCTCCCTCCTGCCCGCATCTTGTCTGTTGTGTCGGACACGTCCGAAAGAACAGACACCATTCTGATCCAGCAGCCACTATAAATTAAGACGCAACGGAGTTACAGACATTCGCTGCAAGATGGCATTGATTTAAACGAATGGGGAAAGATGAAAATTTGTTCCGTACCGGGTTTCAAACCCGAGTCTCCTGCTTAGTAGGCAGATGCACTATCTGGACACAGTGACCATCGCAACTGTACAGATTACCCTAACGTGCCTTTTCAGACCCTAATTCTCAACTTAACCACAAACTACTAATGTAGTGCCCCTCGCCCTTTATCCTCATTACTTGCGACATTTCGCCGATTCCTGGAAGAGTTCGAACCTTAGTGTACATCCACACTGAAGAGATCATCGGCCGTACTCGCTTTAACTATGTATCTGTGGTGTCTCTTCTTTCTGACATGTCCGGAAGACAGACAGCATATATATATAATTAAGGTGAGGATGACTAATTAATCACTGTAATGCAGATGCACAGCATGCTCGGACTCTAATGGGAATCGGAGGAATGTCGCGAGCACTGAGGATAATGGGCGAGGGCACTACATTACTAGTCTGTGGTTAAGTTGAGAATTTGGGGCTCATGGGAGGCTTGCTAGCATAGTCCATGCAGTTGCGACGATCACTGAGCGCAGATGGCGGAGTGGTCAGCACATCTGCCTACTAAGCAGGAGACACGGGTTCGAATCTTGGTCCTGTACAAATTTTTCAACTTTCCCCCTTGATTTACATCAGTGCTCACTCGCAGCCGATATCTATAATTCCTTTGTCTCATAAACCTTGTCTGTCGATCAGTGAGTGCACATCGAGCTCATCTCGAAGTGGCAGGAGAGTTAATTAGCTCTATGCGTCTGTAGCTGCTGAATGTGAGAGACTTTCGTTTCATTCGTTGTTTATTCATTTGTAGTATGTACAATTGTGAGAATGTGTCTGTCGACTGTGTTTGGGACAGGGTCGCAGGCGTGTCTTTGAAGTTTATGAGGCGAACACTGACGGGGGTGCATTTTAGTGGTAACCGGGATATCTGTGTCTTTTGCGAAACAGAGCAGTTGTGGTGTGCGTACTGTAAGACATTCAGTACACACACCATCAGATTATTTGCCTTGTCGCTCTAACGAAGTAGGCGAGTATCAGCACTATGTCTCGTGGTCTTATCGTGGCGCGTTTATCTTCTGCTGTTAGGTCAGACAATAGAAATGCCACTTGCACGCTTAGAGTAGCAGATTGGCGGTGACCAACTTTAAACAGAACTTGATTGATTTTCACATACATTTACTAATTAATAATAACAAGCATAAAAGTTACTTGATTCTGGATGCTATTTACGATTGACAATCTGAAGTTCCTTTGGTATTGGTACATTAATCTTATTCTCACATATATCTCTGATACTTGACAAAAGTGTCTATACATTTATCTTAATGGCTATGTACAGGAATATGGTAATCTTATTGGGCGTAGACTGAAACTTGACTATAGACTGGTTACATATTAATACGCGGATCGGCGGAAGCAGAATTTGGTCGGTCTCTATGGCAGAGCCATCTCGTAGTACGGAGATGAACGAGCTCTGCGCCTGCGCTGTTGTGCTTAGCTGGGCGCGCTCTAGTGGGAAAGTTGTGTATGTGCTGACTACGCGGAACTATGTACACAGCAGTGAACTTCTGAGTAAGCCAGGAGTCCACAGCTATGTTTGCTAGTGAGAAGAAAGTACCAAATTATCCAGCACATACTAAACGTTTCCCAAATAAAATTAAAGGATATGCAGCCAAAAAGTTTGAATGAAGTTACAAGAAGTATTACTGTTGCTCGAGATTATAAAAATGTGATTTGTTACTGTAATGTGCTTACAAAGAAGAAATTATTACGGTAGTTAGCCCTTTTTTGACTGCATTGTGAGAAACATACTAACCATAACAAGGTATCAGCATCATCCATACAGTTGCAGACGGCCACAATACAGTCATAAACGGCTTCTGAGAATGTAAGAAATAAAAAGACGAGATTTTAGAAAGATTTCAGCCATATATAGGGATAACGCTTTAAAATATGTTACTATGCAGCCCACATGTAAATACCGATATACGCTTATAGCAAACATTTTATCGTTAACTAAACAAGAGCTATGTAGCTCACTTGCAGATACCGATACATCCATTTTTTACGGAATATTTGAAATTAGAGCGTCCACATTCGCAACTGTCATCTTCTTATCTCTATACCGCCAAGGTTCTTTATACTGTATCATGAATGTAAGTGATTGTTTATGAATGTCTGTTGCATACTGGTGTAGTTTCTCTATTATTATAGCTACACCTCTTTAAGAAAGGCGATGGGAGAAATGCCAATAAGTACCGACTTCTTTCACAACTGATATCAGTTTCCAAAATTTTTGAGACGGGTATGTATTCTAGACTAGTATCTCTCCTGAGCGACAATAATATCCTCAGCGAATCACAGTTAGGATTTCAGAAGTGTTGCTCTACTCAGGATACCCTGTACATGTTCATTCACCGAATTTTACAAGCATTAAATAACAAAATAGAGCAAGTTGGTATTTTCTGCGACGTATCTAAGGCATTTTACATGTGTGAATCACAATTTTGTCCTAGATGAATTTAAGTATTATGCGATTGACGTTGTAGCCATCCAGTGGATTACGTCATACCTAACCAGTTTTTTCTTTTTCTTTATTGTTATTTTCAAACCTGGGTACAGGCAGGCCAGCAGCAGCATGCTACACCGCTCTTTGGCCTCAGAGAAACACACAAGATATAAAGGAAGACATCGAGAGAAAAAACATGGTGGACATAGAAACGGAGACAATCACTATTTAAAATACATGGAGCCGTTCACGGGCGTAGAGTCCAAGATAAAATTTGTTCAGACACTTGGACAGAGACGAATATTGTCACACGTGAACAGAGGGGCACAAAACGAATAATACTGAACCACTTAAGCACAAAACTACGATACACACAGAACATGAGGCGTAGATCTCCAGCGCGCGAATGGGCACTAACCGTGTACGAGTCCGGGGACCTGCCAAGAAAGGAGGAGGGCGGGTGGGAGAGGGAGAGGGAGAGGGGAGAGCAGATGCCATGGGCAGGGGTGACGGGGGGGAAGGGTGGAAGGGGGAGGGGAAGCCCGGGGGAAGAGGGGAGGAGGGAGGAGACAGGGGAAAAGGAAAGAGAAGGGAAGGGAAGAGAAGGGAGGGAGGGTGCCGAAAGGAAAGGACACAGGAAGTGGGGGGAGGATCAAAGTTGGTAGGAGGGGTACACGGAGGGGAGGAGGACATCATCAGGGAGGGGGAGCTGGCGGAAGCCACCTTGGGAGAGGGTGAGGAAGGTGGAGAGATGGAGACCGGGTGGGATGTGGGAATACAGGCGCGGCAGCGGGTGGGGGTGGGAGAGGATGGGTGAGACAAGCGGATGAGGAGGATCGAGTTTGCGGGAGGTGTACAGGATCCGTATCCTTTCAAGGAAAAGGAGGAGGTGCGGGAAGGGGATGAGATCATACAGGATCCGCGTGGGGGAGGGGAGACAGATGCAATAGGCGAGGCGAAGAGCATGGCGTTCAAGGATTTGGAGGGATTTATAAAAGGTAGGGGGGGGTGGAGATCCAGGCTGGATGGGCATAACAAAGGATAGGGCGGATGAGGGATTTATAGGTGTGGAGGATTGTGGAGGGGTCCAGACCCCACGTATGGGCGGAAAGGAGCTTGAGGAGACGGAGTCGGGAGCGTGCCTTGGCTTGCATTGTCCGGAGATGGGGGGTCCAGGAGAGGCGACGGTTGAGGGTGACGCCAAGGTACTTAAGGGTGGGAGTGAGGGCGATAGGACAGCCATAGATGGTGAGATAGAAATCAAGGAGGTGGAAGGAAGGGGTGGTTTTGCCTACAGTGATCGCCTGGGTTTTGGAGGGATTGACCTTGAGCAACCACTGGTTGCACCAAGCGGTGAACCGGTCAAGATGGGATTGGAGAATGTGTTGGGAGCGCTGCAGGGTGGGGGCAAGGGCAAGGAAGGCGGTGTCATCGGCAAACTGGAGAAGGTGGACGGGGGTGACGGCGGCGGCATGTCCGCCGTGTACAAAAGGTACAGAAGGTGGGAGAGGACGGAGCCTTGGGGCACACCGGCGGAGGGGAAAAAGGTGTAGGAATCTGTGTTATGGATGGTGACATAGGAAGGACGGTGGGAGAGAAAGGAGCCGATCAGACGGGCGTAGTTGATGGGAAGGGCGAAGGTTTGGAGCTTGAAGAGGAGACCGGAATGCCATACGCGGTCATAAGCGCATTCGAGGTCCAGGGAGAGGAAGACTGTGGAGCGACGGGTATTAAGCTGGTCCGAAAGGAGATGAGTGAGGTGAAGGAGAAGATCGTCGGAAGAGAAGGACGGCCGAAAGCCACACTGGGTAACGGGAAGGAGGCGGTGCTGGCGGAGATGTTGATGGATGCGGCGGGTGAGGATAGATTCCAGGACCTTGCTGAAGACCGAGGTAAGGCTGATGGGACGGTAGGAGGAGACGGCGGACGGCGGTTTGCCAGGTTTAAGGAACATCAGGATACGGGAGGTTTTCCACAGGTCAGGGTAGTAACCGGTGGACAGGACTACATTGTAGAGCCTGGCCAGGGTGGAGAGGAAAGAGACAGGAGCTTCACGAAGGTGACGGTAGGTGACACGATCGTGACCAGGAGCAGTGTTGCGTTTTGTGCGGAGTGTAGCAATAAGATCCTGTGTAGTGATAGGGACACTGAGTTCCGTGTGTGCAATGTTGTCCAAGTACTGGAAACCAGGAGCGAGGGGAGGGACAGAGGTGTCAGTTCGGTCGCGGACACCCGGGAAGTGGGAGTAATCGAACTGGGGATCATCGGGGATGGAAAAGACACCGGAGAGGTAAGAGGCAAAGTGATTAGCCTTACTAAGGGTGTCAGTGAAGGGGTGATCACCATGGAGAAAAGGATAGTAGGGAGAGGGTTTAGTTCCGGTAAGGTGACGGAAGGCTGACCAGAACTTGGACGAGTTTATAGATAGGGTAGCATTTAAACGGGTGCATGTCTGTCGCCAGTCCCTGCGTTTCTTAGCCACGAGCAAATTTTGAATGTGTCGCTGGAGTTGCCAGTGGCTTCGTAGTGTGTCCGGGTCACGCGTGTGGAGGAAGGCACGGTAGAGACGGCGGGATTCACAGAGGAGGAGGATGGCCTGTGGGGGTAAGGTAGGACAGTGGAGGTGGATGGCGACAGTAGGGACATGGGCCTCCACGGCCTCAGACAAGGTCTGCTGGAGAAAGGAGGCGGCATGGGTTACATCATCAGGATGGTGGTAGGTGAAGGGGTGGCTATCGACTTGGGTGGAGAGGGTATCTCAGTAGGCATTCCAGTTGGCATGGGAATAGTCACGGACATACTTTGGGGGAGGGTCATTACGAGGGTCGGGGTGGGGGCGACGACTGTCTGAAACGGTGAGGAGGGCAGGGACATGGTCGCTACCAATAGGCTCCTGGACATCCAACGCTATGTAGCCAAGGAGGTTAGGGGAGGAAAGGATAACATCAGGAGTGGAGTAGGATTTGGGACAGGTGTGCTGGGGGATGGGGATGAGGTCGCCTTGAAGGGAGGAGAGGAACCGATGCCACCGCCGTAACTGGGCGGCGGAATGACTATGGATGTTGAGGTCGATGGCGATCACATAGGAAGAGAAGGTACGATCAATGTGGGAGAGGAAGTCGAAGGGAATAGGGACGTTAGGGCAGACATAGATGGTGGCACAGGTGACAGTAAGGCCGGGGAAGAAGAGGCTAAGGATTAGGTGTTCGGTGCGGTCAGGAAGGAGAGGTTGGAGCCGAACTGGGATCTGGCGGTGGTGACCAATGGCAACTCCGCCATGCGCAATCGGGAGGGGATTATCGGAGTGGTGAAGGAGGTAGGGCGACATGTGGACGGTGTGGTGGGGTTGGAGGAAAGTTTCATTGAGGAGGAAGGCATCCACGCGGTGGGTGGCAAGGGTGTGCAGGAAGAGGTTCTGGTTGGCGGGAAGGGAGCGGATGTTGTTGGAAAGGATATGGTGCTGTCGTGCCATGACAGGGATTTAGACAAGGGTGTCAAGACGGCAGAAGGTGAAATGGGCCTGTTTGTTGGAGTAGGTGGCATACATTTTTAAGTGGAAAATGGAACGGGCGGCGAGGGATATCTGTTGGAGGGTGTGAGGGCGCTGGAAAGGGTTGACGTTTTGTAGGACAATGGTGAGGAACCTGATGATGTCCTCAGCGGGGGGGGGGGGGACGAAGGGAATTGCCAGGAGGGGTGGGGGCATCCAGAGGACGGCCAGGGACGGTGAGTTCAGGAGTGGTCGGAGGGGGTCGGGCTTTACACTTTTGGGAGTAGGTGGGATGGGGGAGATTGCAGGTATTGCAGGAGGGAGGGGATTGAAGGTTAGGGCACTGCTGGAGGAAGTGCGCTTGCCTACAATGCAGGCAGGAAGGGGCCTCGCGGCACTCGGCTGTTGGGTGTGCGTTATAACGCAGACACCTCTGGCAGTGCAGGGATTGAGGAGGGGAACGGGAGGGGTCGACCTTATAGCGCTGGTTCAAGAGGAGGGCACCCTCCTTCAGGAGACGTTCAATGGAGGGGGTGTCCTTGGAGAAAACCTGCATAAGGTGGGTGGGGCCGGCCGAGTTGAAACTGCGGCGGACCGCCCGCACCTCCAGTGTGGGATGCGCCTTGAGCTCCACCAACACCTCCTCCTCCGTGATTGACGGACTGAGCCAAGTGATCACAGCGGTGAGGGTCAGCGGGCGACGCGGGCGTTGGGGTTGCCAGGTAGGAGATGGAGAAGGAGCAGGGGTGAGGGAGGCATTGGGGCCAAGACGGGTGATGGGGAGGTGGGAGAGGATGTCAGTATGGAGGGTGGGGCTAGGGGAGGTGATGAGAACAGAATCCCATCTGGGAGTGAGGAGACAGATGGGGGCACCAGGGAAGTGTTGGCGGAGGAGAAGGGAGAGATTCCGGGCCTCAAGAAGGGAAGGATTGGGACGGGAGAGGAGGTATTTGTATAAAGAGGGGGCTGAGGAGGAGGAGGAGGAGGAGGCGGAGGGAGCAGGGCCAGGCGGGGAGACATCCATGGCATCCTTGGGGGGGGGGGGGTAAGGAGGATGGGGCGGGGCCTTTTTGGGAGCAGAGGAGGCGGAGGTGCCACTAGGGCGTTTGTTTTGAATACAGTCAGAGAGAGTCCCTTTAGTCAACCATAGTGCCAGTAGTGCTAGTGTTTGTTTTCAATACAGTCCAGAGACAGGTAGTGCTATTTTCATTGTTTTCTACAAGCAGTGGCTAGCAACCACAGTTTAGTCAATAAACAGCCGCCTTTAGTGAATTAGCAGTCTAGTTAAAAGTTGATTAACTCTCTTCAGTAAATTGATTCCTTAGGATGGATAGGATGTGTGACTGCTGTGTACGGATGCAGGAGGAGCTGGCCACTGTTCCCAAACAGCTGAGCGTGTTGATGGCCGTGGTCAGCCATCTTCGGGCTGCTGCCTCGGAGTGTAGCGGCAGTGGGGAGTCTGGTGCATCGCAAGGTACACCCCAGGTGTTACATGCTTCACCCACTGTCCCTGCTGTCGAGACATCTTCGTGGATACTGGGTGCGGTTGGGCCACCCTCTCCCCAAGGGGAGTGGCGGGTTCAGTGGCGGTCGCGGCGCACGTGGCGGAGGGTCAATGTGGAGGCTGGCCGTGTGGCATCGCCCGCTCTGCCTGTGAGTGGACATGTGGTTGCTCCTTCAGCAAGGTCCGAGCAGGCACACAGGGGGAGGGGTTTATTAGTTATTGGGAGCTCCAACGTTAGGCGGGTGATGGAGCCCCTTAGGGAAATAGCGGAAAGGTTGGGGAAGAAGGCCAGTGTTCACTCTGTCTGCTTGCCGGGGGGTCTAATCCGGGATGTGGAGGAGGCCCTACTGGCGGCGATAGAGAGCACTGGGTGCACCCGACTGCAAATTGTTGCTCATGTCGGCACCAATGACTCCTGCCGTCTGGTTTCAGAGGTCATCCTCAGTTCGTACAGGCGGTTGGCGGAATTGGTGAAGGCGGAAAGCCTCGCTCGCGGTGTGGAATCAGAGCTAACTATTTGTAGTATCGTTCCCAGAACCTATCGCGGTCCTCTGGTTTGGAGCCAAATAGAAGGCTTAAACCAGAGGCTCAGACGATTCTGCGAAGATCTGGGGTGCAAATTTCTCGACCTCCGCTATCGGGTGGAGAAATGTAGGGTCCCCCTGAATAGGTCAGGCGTGCACTACACGCCGGAACCGGCTAAAAGGGTAGCGGAGTACGTGTGGAGTGGACATGGGGGTTTTTTAGGTTAGAGAATTCCCTCCCTAGGCCCAACAAGACGCCTCCTGAGACGCCGCAAGGTAGGAGTAGGCAAAATGCAACAGAGAATAACAATATTAATGTGCTAATAGTAAACTGCAGGAGCAGCTATAGTAAGGTCCCAGAACTGCTCTCATTAATAAACGGTCGCAACGCCTATATAGTACTAGGGACAGAAAGTTGGCTGAAACAAGACGTAAACAGTAATGAAATTCTAAACTCAGATTGGAATGTATACCGCAGAGACAGGCTGGACAATGAAGGGGAAGGCGTGTTTATAGCGATAAGAAGTGCAATAGTATCGAAGGAAACTGATGGAGATCCGAAATGTGAAATGATTTGGGTGAAGGTCACGGTTAAAGCAGGCTCAGACATGGTAATTGGATGTCTCTATAGGCCCCCTGGCTCAGCAGCTGTTGTGGCTGAGCACCTGAAGGATGATTTGGAAAATATTTGGAGTAGGTTTCCCCACCATGTTATAGTTCTGGGTGGAGATTTTAATTTGCCGGATATAGACTGGGAGACTCAAACGTTCATAACGGGTGGCAGGGACAAAGAATCCAGTGAAATTTTTTTAAGTGCTTTATCTGAAAACTACCTTGAGCAGTTAAACAGAGAACCGACTCGTGGTGATAATATATTAGACGTTCTGGTGACAAACAGACCCGAACTATTTGAAACAGTTAACGCAGAACAGGGAATCAGCGATCATAAAGCGGTTACGGCATTGATGATTTCAGCCGCAAATAGAAATATTAAAAAGGGTAGGAAGATTTTTCTGTTTAGAAAAAGTGACAAAAAGCAGATTTCTGAGTACCTGTTGGCTCAACACAAAAGTTTTGTCTCAAGTACAGATAGTGTTGAGGATCAGTGGGCAAAGTTCAAAACCATCGTACATTATGCGTTAGATGAGTATGAGCCAAGCAAGATCGTAAGAGATGGAAAAGAGCCACCGTGGTACAACAACCGAGTTAGAAAACTGCTGCGGAAGCAAAGGGAACTTCACAGCAAACATAAACATAGCCAAAGCATTGCAGACAAACAAAAATTACGCGAAGCGAAATGTAGTGTGAGGAGGGCTATGCGAGTGGCGTTCAATGAATTCGAAAGTAAAGTTCTATGTACTGACTTGGCAGAAAATCCTAAGAAATTTTGGTCTTATGTCAAAGCGGTGGGTGGATCAAAACAAAATGTCCAGACACTCTGTGACCAAAATGGTACTGAAACAGAGGAAGACAGACTAAAGGCCGAAATACTAAATGCCTTTTTCCAAAGTTGTTTGCCGGCCGCAGTGGTCTAGCGGTTCTAGGCGCTCAGTAAGGAAACGCGGGACTGCTACGGTCGCAGGTTCGAATCCTGCCTCGGGCATGGATGTGTGTGATGTCCTTAGGTTAGTTAGGTTTAAGTAGTTCTAAGTTCTAGGGGACTGATGAACACAGATGTTAAGTCCCATAGTGCTCAGAGTCAAAGTAGTTTCACAGAGGAAGACTGCACTGTAGTTCCTTCTCTAGACTGTCGCACAGATGACAAAATGGTAGATATCGAAATAGACGACAGAGGGATGGAGAAACAATCAAAATCGCTCAAAAGAGGAAAGGCCTCTGGACCTGATGGGATACCAGTTCGATTTTACACAGAGTACGCGAAGGAACTTGCCCCCCTTCTTGCAGCGGTGTACCGTAGGTCTCTAGAAGAGCGTAGCGTTCCAGAGGATTGGAAAAGGGCACAGGTCATCCCCGTTTTCAAGAAGGGACGTCGAACAGATGTGCAGAACTATAGACCTATATCTCTAACGTCGATCAGTTGTAAAATTTTGGAACACGTATTGTGTTCGAGTATAATGACTTTTCTGGAGACTAGAAATCTACTCTGTAGGAATCAGCATGGGTTTCGAAAAAGACGGTCATGTGAAACCCAGCTCGCGCTATTCGTCCACGAGACTCAGAGGGCCATAGACACGGGTTCACAGGTAGATGCCGTGTTTCTTGACTTCCGCAAGTTCCCCACAGTCGTTTAATGAACAAAGTAAGAGCATATGGACTATCAGACCAATTGTGTGATTGGATTGAGGAGTTCCTAGATAACAGAACGCACCATGTCATTCTCAATGGAGAGAAGTCTTCCGAAGTAAGAATGATTTCAGCTGTGCTGCAGGGGAGTGTCATAGGACCGTTGCTATTCACAATATACATAAATGACCTGGTGGATGACATCGGAAGTTCACTGAGGCTTTTTGCAGATGATGCTGTGGTGTATCGAGAGGTTGTAACAATGGAAAAATGTACTGAAATGCAGGAGGATCTGCAGCGAATTTACTCATGGTGCAGTGAATGGCAATTGAATCTCAATGTAGACTAGTGTAATGTGCTGCCAATACATAGAAAGATAGATCCTTTATCATTTAGCTACAAAATAGCAGGTCAGCAACTGAAAGCAGTTAATTCCATAAATTATCTGGGAGTACGCATTAGGAGTGATTTAAAATGGAATGATCATATAAAGTTGATCGTCGGTAATGCAGATGCCAGACTGAGATTCATTGGAAGAATCCTAAGGAAATGCAATCCGAAAAGAAAGGAAGTAGGTTACAGTACGCTTGTTCGCCCACTGCTTGAATACTGCTCAGCAGTGTGGGATCCGTACCAAATAGGGTTGATAGAAGAGATAGAGAAGATCCAATGGAGAGCAGCGCGCTTTGTTACAGGATCATTTAGTAATCGCGAAAGCGTTACGGAGATGATAGATAAACTCCAGTGGAAGACTCTGCAGGAGAGACGCTCAGCAGGTCGGTACGGGCTTTTGTTAAAGTTTCGAGAACATACCTTCACTGAAGGGTCAAGCAGTATATTGCTCCCTCCTACGTATATCTCGCGAAGAGACCATGAGGATAAAATCAGAGAGATTAGAGCCCACACAGAAGCATACCGACAATCCTTTTTTCCACGAACAATACGAGACTGGAATAGAAGGGAGAACCGATAGAGGTACTCAAGGTACCCTCCGCCACACACCGTCAGGTGGCTTGCGGAGTATGGATGTAGATGTAGATGTAGATGTAATGGCGGCAAAAGGGTGGGTGGTGATATGAGGGACGGGAGCTATAGGGAGGTGGTAGGAAGGGGCAGGTCCCGGCGTGGACGCAGCAGTCAGCGCCGGAGATGGTGACGGCGACGGCGAAGGTGATGGGGAGAGTTGGGCATGGGCAGTGGCCTGACGGGCCACCACCCTAGCTGGAGCGGCAGTGACAGGCTGGGGGAGTGGGAGGAAAGGATCAGAGGTAGAGGAGCGGGAGGAAGAAGCTGGAGAGGTGGCGACAAGGAGCGAGGGCAAAGGGAGAGTGAGAAGAGGAGGGATGGAAAGAGGGGGGTGTGACTGGGCACACCATGTAATGGTGGTGGAGGCGGCGGTGGAGGGGGAAGTATAAACTATGGCTGTGGTGGTAGTGGTGGTGGGGGCTGACATGACGACAGGGATAAAAAAAATGCACAGGACGAAAAGGAAAGGAAAAAAAAACTGGGGACAGATGAAGACGGAGGAAGACGAAGACGGACGAAGACCAGAGTCCCACGCTGCTGGCAGGAATGCCGCAGCTGCTGCTGCTGCTGCTGCCACGGATGGGGCTGCTGCTGTTGCTGCTGCTGCTGCTGGAGGGCTGGCTGGCTGGACCGCTGCTGCTGGAGGGCGAGCTGCTGCTGGTTGGACCACTGCTGCTGGCCGGGACCGCTGCTGCTGCTCGGCTGGACCGCTGCTGCTCGGCTGGACCGCTGCTGCTCGGCTGGCTGGCACCTGAAAACCTAGCGCTTCGATTAGTGCTAGAATGGTATCCTTTCAGAGTACCGCCGGAGATGAATTCTTTTTCTGTATATCTTATACACACACACACACACACACACACACACACACATATATATATATATATATATATATATATATATATATATATATATATATATATATATATTCTGGTTATTAATTATATATGTATGTCACTGTTATAGTGGACCTCGCGGACTTCATTTTAGAATCCGCGGGGTGGACTGGAGTCCAACAGGCTCCTTTGCTCGAATTGCCTTGTGAGTATAATATTTAATATGCTACTTATTTATATTAACCATTTTAAAAAATTATTTTCTTATTTCATATCTCTTATTATTTTTTTTCTAGATGACTTACGGAATTCCAGCTCGAGTTAGAGAGCAGAGCTCGGGGCTATCCCACGTAGCCCCCTACATTACTGGATTCAGCCCGCAGCTCCAGGACACCGTATAATGGTCGCCCAATCGTTGATATTCCTATATTTGCACTATATCACTCCAATATACGAAGCTCGTTAGCACTTGATGTAGAGAATTGGGTTGGCGCCATTAAATTGTATTGTAGTAGCTGCTGCTGCTGGCTGATTCACTGCTGTATCTTGATGTTAATGTTGGCTCTATATGTATTCGTCTAGGGGTAAAAAGATGAGGTCCTGTGTTGTTGATGTGCTTGTTGATAAATAATGAACGACAGCATAAGTGAACTTCAACTATTTATTGGCATGGTAGCCATCTTAACTCCGCTGACCTCCCAAAGACGCCATCACAGTACAGAGTAACACTTCTTTTACAACATCTTTGCATTGTTTTTCCACATAAGACAATAACATACACACTTTACAAAAGTTCTGTCAAGACTGAGCTGACGAGGCTTCTTGCTGCTTGTATTTATAATCTCGTCAAAGAATTACCAAGAAGAGATGTGTTTTATAAGTCAGGCATCCATCTGTTATCGTAATTTGTGCAAAAAAAAATTAATTTACATGGAGTGAAATAATTTAACGGGTCATTAAAATGACATACAGATTTGTCAACTTGTCAGAACAATTCTTTGTTGCAAAAAGGCCGTTTTTCAAAAGTACATCTATTGACTTCTCTCATTTGCATACATAAGTAAATAACGTGAATTATTAAAAATTACAGTGGTTCTCATTTAAAATATATGTGTTTACGTGAATAGTGAGTGAAAACAGTCCTAGTGAATAAATAGGTGTCACCGGGTAATTTTTATTTAAGGAGGTCCAAAATACGTAAGTTGAACAATATTATTCGTGTGTGCCCGACCGAGACTCGAACTCGGGACCTTTGCCTTTCGCGGGCAAGTGCTCTACCAACTGACCTACCGAAGCACGACTCACGCCCGATACTCACAGCTTTACTTCTGCCAGTCGTGCTTCGGTAGTTCAGTTGGTAGAGTACTTGCACGCGAAAGGCAAAGGTCCCGAGTTCGAGTCTCGGTCGGGCACACAGTTTTAATCTGCCAGGAAGTTTCATATCAGCGCACACTCCGCTGCAGAGTGAAAATCTCATTCTGGAAACATCCCCCAGGCTGTGGCTAAGCCATGTCTCCGCAATATCCTTTCTTTCAGGAGTGCTAGTTCTGCAAGGTTCGCAGGAGAGCTTCCGTAAAGTTTGGAAGGTAGGAGACGAGGTACTGGCAGAAGTAAAGCTGTGAGTACCAGGCGTGAGTCGTGCTTCGGTAGCTCAGTTGGTAGAGCCGGCACGGTAGCTCAGCGTGTTCGGTCAGAGGGTTAGTTGCCCTCTGTAATAAAAAAACTGAGTTCACCGATCAACAACGAACCAAAACGGGTGTCTGACGACGTCCGCCCCATGCAGATACAACGAACAAAAGAGAACAAAATGAGATTTAAAAAGAAAAAAAGAAAAAAGGTGGTAGAGCACTTGCCCGCGAAAGGCAAAGGTCCCGAGTTCGAGTCTCGGTCGGGCACACAGTTTTAATCTGCCAGGAAGTTTCATATCAGCGCACACTCCACTGCAGAGTGAAAATCTCATTCTGGAATATTATTCGTATTTCATATTAATTATTTCAGTTGAATATAGTGTTTTTACATAATGACATCTGTATCAGCGTTCAAGTGATGTTAACTTTTGTGTGGGTCAGTTGTTAATTGTATTTTAGTGGGTTGACTGTTTATGTAGACATGTTATGCAATCATTGCTAACATATACAGTTACTTTTCCATTATCATAGTTGCTAGTCAAACTGATTGAATTAGGAGGGTATCACATACTTTGTTATAATAAAGCCTTTAATAGGTTCCCTTACAGTACCCCCCAGGGGTAATATCATTTACAGAATGTTACTGATATTAGTTGACTAGGACAAATGTGTCAAATGGATAAAATTTGGCAAAGTTCTATTTTAGTAATTTTTTTTGTGTGGTATGCGTATGTACACAATGTTGTTACTATGTTTCAAAATGACTCTTTTCCTGCAGATATTTTAATTGTGTTGTTTCAAATGTTCTTTGTGTTATGCCTCTCTGTGTGTCAGCATAATAAAAATATTTAGTAATATTTAAAAGCATAAAATTTATGTAATCTTTGCTTCCAGTGAGCCATATGGAAAATGATCAAAAACAGACATAAACATATCATATGCAATGTTAAGATATATAAATATAGGTAAATGATTTCAATGTTGGCTCTCATCGAGTCACAGAATAATCAGAATAAAAAAGACATAAATATATTTCATAAATGGACAGGTTATATGCCCATAAGAAAATATTTCAACTGCCTGCTCTCTTTGAGCCACATAATAAAAATGAAAAGAAAAAAAAGTATGGACGTGGTATATACACAATCACTAGACGAGTCACATGCATGAAATAAATTGGTCACAACATAACACAAACATCAAACTTGGTGATCAACTGGTTAGCTGTAGAAATTTGTTCACATCTTACGCTTAAGTAAAGAATAGTAACAAAATTGATGGGTCTTGCACAACAATCTATACATTGTCTTCTATATTTAATGCAAGTATGTCCCATATTCAATGATACTATAAAATGCAATAAATGTTTGTCACCTCTTTGGGTGGGTTGTTAAACTTGTCAATTGCAGGTAAAGAAGATGTCTCAAAATTAAATATTCAATAGTGATAATAAAAAATATAAAATCATTCTCTCAGAGATTTGGAGCTTTTCCAGGGTCTGTAGGTTGAGTGGTAATGGCTATTTGACACACCCAGTAAAAATCTTTGCTGGTAAAATGCTTTACAGAAAATGGGTAAGTAACTGCACTCAAAAAGGGAAATGTGCTCAATCATGTTTATACGATTTCAATTCAGTGATGTTTCTCAATCCAAATAATCCTTCTTGATCTGGGAAAGATAAGTCTATACGCATTAGGATGTGGGTTCTCATATACTTCAAATGGACCAATGTGAATATCAAAAATCTTCTTCAGTTCGGCTGACATTAATTTTGACTTCTCTTGTGTCTTGAGTGCAAGGTCCCCTGGTTTGAACTGTGTTGCTTTTCCTTTAGCTGCATGTCTCCTTTTTCTTGATTCTCCTTGTTTTTTCATGGTTTCCCGCACACAGTCTTCTCTTTCTTGGGGTCACATAATTTTGCCAGGTGGGTACACTATGTTTTCAGTGAAGAAACTAGCGGGGTATTGGTTGTACATTATTTCATGTGGGGAAAATCCAGTGGAAGAGTGCTGTAAGCTGTTCATTATTTCTTCAAACCTATTTATGTACTCTAACCAATTAGTGTGGTTCTGGCTACAGTTAAAGTTCTGCAAAGTCTTCCAATCTCTCTCGTGTATCTTTCAGCTGGGTTGCTTGACGGGTGGTAAGCAGATATTAAAATGTGTTTAATTCCTGTGTCATTAATAAAAGTTTGCCAGTATTTAGAGGTGAATTGAGACCCATTGTCTGAAAGTATTGCTTTTGGTTTTCCCACATTGTTGAAATAATTTCTTGTAATTTTTAAAACTACCTGTTTGCTGGTAGCTTTCCTTAAGGGATAAAGCTTTATAAATTTGGAGATGATGTCTACTATGACATAAATATAACTGTAACCCCCCCACCCCCCTTGTCTTGGGTAATGGCCCATCCCATAGATGTCAGTTGCAGTGAGATCGAGTTTATTTGTGGGTAATATGTTCTGCATTACTCCTCTGGGTGTTTGGTTAGTCACTTTCACCCTCTGACATCTGTCACATGTTGATGACCTTTTCTTTACTCTTCTGCTAATGTTGTAAAAATAAATGTTCTCGTGTATTTTCTGAATACATTTAGTGGTGCCACAGTAGCCAAAGTTTTCATGGACGTAAGTAATGAGCGTATCTATTTGTTGCTCAGGCCAACACAGTTTCCAGTAGTCTAAATCTGGTTTAGGTCTTCTGAATAGTATCCCCTTGTGTACTTTATAGTATGCTTCTACCTTATCTCCCAAAGTTTTCCCTATGTAACTTTTGACTAGTCTCCAGTTTTCATTGTGGTTCAGAAACCTCCTAATGTCGTTACAGATTTTTTGTATTTCATTTTCCTCTTTAATGCCCTTTAGATACATAATTTTGAAAATTCCCTCCTCTTCCCCACTACTTCCTTCCAAATCACTTCCCAAAGGTAGTCTTGATAAAGCATCTGCTACCACAATTTGTTTTCTCTGAATGTACCTCACTTCATAATCAAACTGCTGGAGAAACCTGGCCCATCTGGTGAGTCTGTAGTGATATAACCTCCACTCTTGGAGATAGCGTAATGCTTTGTGGTCTGTCTGTACTATTACTTTATGTCCCAGGAGGTAATTTTTAAATTTTGTAAAACCACAATGTATAGCTAGTAATTCCTTTTCTGTCACTGTGTAGTGTTTTTCTTGTTTTTGCAGAATTCTGCTGGCAAATGCAATTGTTCGGTGTTCCATTTTTCCATTTATTTCCTTTTCTTGAAATAAATGTACTCCCACCCCTGCATCATTGCTGTCAGTAGTTAGCCAGAAAGGACTTGACATGTCTGGTCTTTGTAGAAGTTGGCTGTTACACATTTGTGTTGTGATTTTGTTGAAAGGATTTTCACATTCTGGTGTCCAATCCCACTCTACATTTTTCTTGAGCAAGTTATACAAACAAACTGCATTTAATGCTTGATTACTGACAAATTTTCTGTAAAATACTGTGAAGCCGAAAAATGATTTGTTTCTTGTTTCTAGGTGTTGGAAAATTTTCTGTGGTTTTTATTTTCTCTTTGTCTGGCAAAATCCCTTGTTCCGTAATGACGTGTCCCAAAAATTTTAACTCCTCTAACCCAAATTTACATTTTTCTAATTTTAATGTCATTCCCCCCTTTATGAGTTTCATAAATACCTCCCTTAACAATTCGAGGTGTTCTTCCCAAGTTTTCCCAGTGATTAAAATGTCATCTACATAAATGGTTAATTTTGAACTAGTTTTGTGACCAAGGACAAAATCTAATGCTCTGATGAATTCTGCAACTGATACATCGAGACCAAAAGGCACGACTGTATACTGATAACATTTACCATTATATAGGAAGGCCGTATATTTTCTCGAATCAGGACTAAGTTCAACTTGATGAAAACCAGCTGTGAGATCTAGGCTTGTCATATGTTTGACACACTCAAATTTACCTAACAGCTCATCTGTGCTTTCTGGGTGGTCATTTTCTCTGATGAGATACTTGTTCAGATGTCTAGAGTCTAATACAATCCTATCACCATTGTCTTTCTTCCTTGCAATGACCAACGGGTTGTAATAGGCACTGCAACTTCTTTCTATAACTTACCAATTTTCCATTTTTTGTATTTCTTTCTCCACGGCAGCTCTTTTTGCAAATGGTATTCCATACAGTTTTATAAAGAAAGGATCATGGGGTTTTAACTGTAATTTACATTGATAATATTTCACCCTACTAGGTCCTTTATCATATAGATTTTGGAATTCCCATAATAATTCTTTTAATTTTTCCATCTGTGTACTATTTAGGCTTCCAGCTTCCCCTAGTTTTTTCTCTACTGATTTATCAAACTCTTGACTCTCTGTGTCTCCCTCTAAGTTCTCATCAGGGTAATAAACACCCTCATTTTCATGATACACTGATTGAATGTGATTACAGCTGTTACCACAGTTTAAAATTAACAAATTCACTATACAGCTTTGTTGAGTAACTGGTTCTACAACACTTTTTTTCTGTAAAATTAAACCCAGCATGCACTTTCAATATCCAATCCATACCTGAAATGAAATTCTCATTCAGGTCATCTACTACTAAACATCCATGTTCAAAATTCAAGTTATCAATTTTAATAGTAAGTAACACTTGTTTCTGAACTACATTACTGGCTCTGCCTGTAGCTCCTTTCACATTTAGTCCAACATCTGGCATCTCAGGAAAATGTTGAGAATTTCTGAGCTTATCTCTAAGTCTAGAAGTGATGGCAGAAACAGGACTTTCTGTGTCTATTAACACTCTTCCTTCCCACTTGTCAATGTTTACTCTAGCATTTGGACAACCTAGCTCAACATCTTCATCTATTTCTGTATTTTCAAACAATATATCACTTTCAATTTCTTTAGTTCCTAAGACTAATGTCTCTTTTCTACACTTAGACAAATCCCTCTCTGCAAAGCATTGACATTTAAATATAATCTATTATTTTCATCTGTTCCTCTTAACTCTGTGTTACCATCTAACAAACTATTGTTTTCACCCCATTATTTATGAAGTCCACTACGGATTCTTATCCACCATGTAGGATACAATGTTGAACTTACCTTTGCTAATTCTGTCCAAAATCGTCTTTGTTTATACGATTTCCATAGTTGTCCCATAAAACTTCTAAAAACTTTTCCCCTTTTTCTTGAAAACACACGTTTACATTCTATACCTTTATATTTTCTTTAATATTATTATTACTACCATTTTAATGGATTTGTGTTTCATAGTTCCAATAGGCAACAGATTGTCATCAGATACACATTCCCTAGCCTGTATTTCATTTAAAATAACCCCATTATTACTCATATTTGCCACATCACTTACCTTTACCTCATCATCTGTCTTCAATTGTATAATAATGCCACCAAGTGTCATATTTGTGGGCTGCCGTTAGACAGAAAACCATAAACTCCTCGTAGGGATCACTGTCATCTTACAGGGAAATTCTGCGGCACAGCTCACAATGCTTGCAATCTGAAGTACCAATTACCTAGGCACATACGAGTTTTCTTCCATAATTTAAGGGGTATGATGCTCACTTTGTAGTTGAGCACTTGGCCAATTTCGGTTGGGAGAGAAATCATGTGAGTGTCCTACCTGAGAGCGTTGAGAAATTTATTTCATTCTCCAAACGAGTGACGCCGAGAATTATGCTGCGTTTCCTTGATACACTACGTTTTATTCAGGCACTACTACAGAAACTTGTTGAGACTCTACATCGTGGGGAAATGCATATCACTCGAGCTGCATTTCCCGACGAGGAAAAGTTTCAACTTGTGACTAGGAAAGGGGTTTTCCCATACAAGTATGTGGATAGTATGAGCATGCCATGAATGTCTGGCGGGAATTCAATATTTCTAACTTAGGAGAGTACGCACGTCTTTACATGGACACAGACGTGCGCTTGCTTGCGGACGTTTTCGAGAAGTTCCGGAGTCCATGTATGACCACATATTCTCTGGACCCCGCCTTTTATTACTCGACACCTGGGTTGTCTTGGGATGCGATGCTCAAGAAAATGAAGTGCAGTATCGAATTATTGAGCGAACCTGACATGCTTCTTTTCTTCGAGTGGGGGATCATGAATGTAAGGGATTAGGTGGAAAAATCGAGGGGGGGGGGGTAAGACCGCCAATTCTGATGTAGGGTATGTTGTGGAGGCAGAACTCACGTACCCTATTAGTTTGCATGATGCGCATACCGATTTGCCGCTGTGTCCAGAGCAACTAGTTCTGTGAGGAGGCTCCACACCGAAACTGATGGCAATGCTGGGGGACAAGCAGAGGTATAGGTATATTATTCATTATCATAACCTCCAGCAATGCCTCAGCTTGGGTATGGAGCTGGTTCAAATCACCCGGGCCATCTCCTTCAAGCAGTCCCCCTGGTTGAAGGAGTATATTGATCTGAATATGAGACAGAGAACTTCTGCGTCATGTGACTTTGAGAAAGATTTTTATAAATTAATGAATAATTCAATTTTCGGTAATACTATGGAGAATTTGAGGGAACGATGTGAAATTTTTGTTAGAACACAATGGGATGGGCGTTATGGCGTAAGAAAATGCATTGTCAGACCAAATTTTAAACTGGTCACTTCGTTGATGTGGAGATGGCTAAAACTGCAGTGGAGTTTACTAAACCTATCTATGTGGGGATGTGCATACTAGACCTATCCAAACTCCACATGTACCGCTTTCATTATGAGTTCACAAAAAACTCATTTCGCAGATCCTAAATTACTTTATATGGATACAGATAGTTTCATCTATTGGGTGAAGAACTGTGATCCATATGAAATAATCAGGTACCGCGCCAATGAATTCGACACTTTTTATTCGGCCGATAATCCTTATGGTATTGTTCCACAAAACAAGGAGGTTATTGGTCTAATGAAAGACGAGTTGAATGGATTGTCGATTGTGGAATTTGTAGGTCTTCGGTCAAAAATATATGCGTATTGCACATTGGAAGGTCCCACTCAGAGATGGGCTAAGGGGGCTCGGCGAATGGCCTCGAGAGCCCTATCTATGGAAGACTTTTTACAGTGCCTACGTGGTGGTGTTCACGGTGCTGAGCTGCAGCCACCGCATATGGTACGGCAAACAAGTATTCGATCGATAGCTCACAAAGTCTACACGGTGCTGCAGTTTAAAATTGGTCTGTTGCCTCATGACGAGAGAGAGAGAGAGAGAGAAGAATGAAATGTATTTTCAATTGGTCTTTGTAGTCGAAAATGTTTTACAACCACTAACGTGAAGTAAAAATACGTTTGCCATTAGTTTAAAAAAAAAGTCTTTCCCATTGAACTTCACTAGTGATATTATTATTTATCTTGTAAGATACTGTAATTAGCTTGTGATACCTCTGCTTTAGTTGTAATATACACTCCTGGAAATTGAAATAAGAACACCGTGAATTCATTGTCCCAGGAAGGGGAAACTTTATTGACACATTCCTGGGGTCAGATACATCACATGATCACACTGACAGAACCACGGGCACATAGACACAGGCAACAGAGCATGCACAATGTCGGCACTAGTACAGTGTATATCCACCTTTCGCAGCAATGCAGGCTGCTATTCTCCCATGGAGACGATCGTAGAGATGCTGGATGTAGTCCTGTGGAACAGCTTGCCATGCCATTTCCACCTGGCGCCTCAGTTGGACCAGCGTTCGTGCTGGACGTGCAGACCGCGTGAGACGACGCTTCATCCAGTCCCAAACATGCTCAATGGGGGACAGATCCGGAGATCTTGCTGGCCAGGGTAGTTGACTTACACCTTCTAGAGCACGTTGGGTGGCACGGGATACATGCGGACGTGCATTGTCCTGTTGGAACAGCAAGTTCCCTTGCCGGTCTAGGAATGGTAGAACGATGGGTTCGATGACGGTTTGGATGTACCGTGCACTATTCAGTGTCCCCTCGACGATCACCAGTGGTGTACGGCCAGTGTAGGAGATCGCTCCCCACACCATGATGCCGGGTGTTGGCCCTGTGTGCCTCGGTCGTATGCAGTCCTGATTGTGGCGCTCACCTGCACGGCGCCAAACACGCATACGACCATCATTGGCACCAAGGCAGAAGCGACTCTCATCGCTGAAGACGACACGTCTCCATTCGTCCCTCCATTCACGCCTGTCGCGACACCACTGGAGGCGGGCTGCACGATGTTGGGGCGTGAGCGGAAGACGGCCTAACGGTGTGCGGGACCGTAGCCCAGCTTCATGGAGACGGTTGCGAATGGTCCTCGCCGATACCCCAGGAGCAACAGTGTCCCTAATTTGCTGGGAAGTGGCGGTGCAGTCCCCTACGGCACTGTGTAGGATCCTTCGGTCTAGGCGTGCATCCGTGCGTCGCTGCGGTCCGGTCCCAGGTCGACGGGCACGTGCACCTTCCGCCGACCACTGGCGACAACATCGATGCACTGTGGAGACCTCACGCCCCACGTGTTGAGCAATTCGGCGGTACGTCCACCCGGCCTCCCGCATGCCCACTATACGCCCTCGCTCAAAGTCCGTCAACTGCACATACGGTTCACGTCCACGCTGTCGCGGCATGCTACCAGTGTTAAAGACTGCGATGGAGCTCCGTATGCCACGGCAAACTGGCTGACACTGACGGCGGCGGTGCACAAATGCTGCGCAGCTAGCGCCATTCGACGGCCAACACCGCGGTTCCTGGTGTGTCCGCTGTGCCGTGCGTGTGATCGTTGCTTGTACAGCCCTCTCGCAGTGTCCGGAGCAAGTATGGTGGGTCTGACACACCGGTGTCAATGTGTTCTTTTTTCCATTTCCAGGAGTGTATATCTACCACCTTCTGCATACAGTGAAGATACATGCTAAGCTGCATTACTGCGACAGGACTGTATTTTGATCATTTGATGGAAGCAGGAGCTGAGAGGAGGACGAGGATTTTTGCTACCGTACTGTGGTGCATCCGCAAACTACATACAAGTACTACAGATCCATGTCCATTCACATCTATCTCCCCAACTTGCTATCTTCTTTGTTCTGTACCATCCACCAGAGAAAAATTACGAACTATAAAAGCTCAACGAACTTCATACGATAGAGAACTATATAAGATTTTTACCGCATCTCTCTCCTCCCATATATCGAAAACGAATACCTCATGCGTGCCAGCATCGAGCACATGTGACGATCCTATTGAATATACAGTTATTGATCAACTGCACAACCCAGTTTAAAGTTTCATCACCTGTACTGTAGGAGGATGATCGGAGATTGCGGACTATACTGTAAGTCTCAAGAGACGCCCTCTGTGCTCTGTCTCGTTGTTTGAAACATTGTTTTCTTTCTGCTCTAACACGCTTTGTACACCTTTAAAATGCTTTCCAAGAGATGGGAAATTTCATCCTGTTGATTTTTTTCAGCATTTTCATGGTAATTTTTGTAATGACATAACAGACAGTGTTAAATTTCTTAAGTGACTTTTGGACGGGGAGGCAACCTCATGGGCCAATCAGAATGTAAATTCTACCATGTCATATGATGAATCTGAAAGAAAGTTCTTAAATAAGTTTTGGTCAGAATCTGAGCAAGCTAGGATTAAAAGTGAGTTTTTGAATGGTCGAATGTGTAGGGAAGGTGATGGTCAGCTTGAAGTGTTTTTGTGAAGGCCAAATTGAGGAAATTTGTACACTTAGACAAACCTTTTGATGAACTAATACAAATAGATGCCTTAAAAAGGAGATTACCAAAAAGAGTACAGCGAGAGATGATTTATGGACCAGACGACTCTGTAGATCAGTTCTTGAGATATGTAGATAAATTGAGAGAAATGAGAGGTTAAATAACGGCAGATTTGGCAATCAACCATCTGGGGGGTGGAATCAGAGCAGGAATCAAGGCACGAATCAAGGCTGAAATGATAATGAAAATCAGAATAATAGTAGTGGCTACAACAGAAGTGATAAGAGATGGATCAACCATAGTAATGGGAACAGAAACAGAGGACATGACAACAGGGAGAGACCTTAGGAGAATAGCAACAGACAATTAGATAATCACCAATCAAGATGAGGAAATTTAAACTGACCGATGCCTTATTGGGAGCTTGTCAGTCTGGGGTACCGAAATCAGGCTAAACACTGCCGGCCTAGAGACACTGAAAATAATTACAGAAGACAGATTAATCTAAGATATTGGATTGGATATGACAGAACTACTATAAGAAGACCACATCAGATTACCAAATTACAGTTTAACAGTAAATTCTGGAAAAGTATGAATGGAAGTATGGAAGATAAGAGTATTAGCATCTGTAAGGATGTTGAAGAAGTTCTGTTAGAGGAGGAAACTATTTAAAGTCTATACAATCAATGTGGTGAAGAAGTTTGTGAAGAAAATGTTGGTTCTGATGGTAATCTTGATGAGTTTGGATTAAGTAAATTAATGGAGGAAGAATCTATCCCTGTTAAGCAATTAAGTGATGATATCTGTACTTGTGTACTTGTCAACAATTCTGATGATCATTGAAAAGACGTTGTAGAAGTGTCTAGTATTGGAGATGATAGCATGTGTGGTAATGTTGATAATGAAAGTGTTAGTAGTATTGATGAATGGGAGGAAGAATTAGATAGCATGGAATATTGGAGGATAAAGAAGATTTAATTAATGGTGAAGAAGATGATGTCAGTAGTATTTGTCATGCATATGAGAACCAGAGTGTACCAATGGAAACTGGGAAGGTATGATCAGATAAGGAACATGTGGACAGCCACTATGATTTAAATGTGAAGCTAGAAACTTTATGGGATACTTAGAAGGGTTATAGTGATAGTGACAGAGTAAAACGGGTCATCAAGGTTATTTGTGAAGAATTGAATTCCAACTGGGAAGGTAGAACCAATCAGCAGGCTTATAGTGAGATCTGTTCTGGGAAAAGTAGATCGTGTGTAAAAGAGGGACAGGGCATCAAGCAATCATCTGATGTAGCTCTAAATAAAATTCGGACAAGCAAGAGAAATTGTGCAGGCAAAAATGGTGTAAACAACTTGGACTTTAGAGAGATTGAGGATGATTTGTTGCATGAAGATGAGGAAAGCAGGAAGGAAAAAGTTGCCCATATAGACGCATAAAAGTTGCAAATTGTGAGGGAGTTTACCTCTTAGACACGGGTAGTCCTGTTTGTGCCATTTCTGAAAAATTTAGAGATCAGATAAGACACAGTGCTGACTTTGAAGAATATTCTATTAATGGAATCAAAATTAAGGGTGCAACTGGTAGGCACAGCAAAGTTGTAAACAGGCAAGTCTTTATATCTTCCACCATTAATGATGTACAGTATAACCAAGGATGTTTTGTAGTACCTGATCTCAATGAAAATATTTTGTTCATTATGGATTGGATATAAGGAGTAAATGCAGATTTTGACTGGAATAACAAAAAGTTAAGGCTTACCAACCCAAAGACAGATATAATACATGTGACTTAACTAATCATCCAAAACTGCCTAGAGAACAATTTTCAAATTAGAAGAGTGATTTGTGCAAATGACAGGATTGACAATAATGAGGAAGACAACGAAGAAGAATGCAGTGAAGACAAGTATGTTGAATTAGCGGCCATCAAACTAAAAGAAGCTGGAAGTCTAGATAAAGAACAGACAGAACAATTAGGTAGTTTGTTGTGGGAATACAAAGATGTTTTTAGTGAGAAACCTGGAAAAGTGAAAGACTATGAATGTAGACTTAATCTAAAACCTCACAAACCATTTTTCATCAAACCATATGGAGTACCCATTTCCAAAAGAAAAACTGTGGTGAAACAACTACAAAAGATGGAAGAGTGGGAAGTAATTGAAAGGTGCAATAGTGCATACAATAACCCACTGGTGGTAGTTTCCAAATGTGATGGTGGAGTAAGACTTGTGCTCGATTCAAGACATTTTAACAAATATCTTGAGAGGGAAACTGATCACCCTGAGAATATAGATGCGTTATTACATGAGTTTGAACATATGAAGTTCATGTGTAGTTTAGAGTAGGTTTCCATCGGGTACCACTGGAGATCCAGCCTAGAAAATATACTGCATTTTTGTACGGAGGAAGATGTTATTGCTATTGTGTTGTACCATTTGGGCGTAATATATCAGTTGCAGAATTTATCCGAGCATTGGATTTTGTTCTAGGAAAAGAACTGTTAAGCAAACTAATTCTTCATGTTGATGACATACTTGTAACAGGAAAGAGTTTGGAAGCACATATACGTTTGCTGGGTGAAATGTGTTACAGATTGAGACATGGAGGCATGTCATTAAAAGAAGTGCAAATTCGGAGTTAAACAGCTCAAATTTTTAGGCCATACCATCTCAGAAGAAGGAATCTTACCTGATGAAGAAAAACTTGAAGTCATTGCAAAATTTCCTGCGCCTAAGACTAAGAAACAACTTAAATCATTCTATGGAATTTGTGACTACTACCGGAAGTTTGTCTGCAATCAAGCTTTAAATGCACCATGTTTGAACAACTTGTTGAAGAAGAACACCATTTGGGTATGGGACAAGGATTGTCAGGAAGCATTCGACAACATCAAGAAACAGATGTGCAATAGTAAAATGTTATACAGACCTGATCTTACAGAGCCATTGTGCATTATGACTGACAGCAGTGACAGTGCAGTGGGAGCTCATTTGTTCCAAGAAAAGATTGTAGATAATGTGATGGAGCATAGATCAATAGCTTTTTCCAGTAAAACTTCACAAAAACATGAGATGTCATATACTGTCACCGAAAAAGAACTGTTAGCAGTTTATTGGGCTTTCACCAAGTTCAAGAATTACTTATTAGGACATCAAGTAGTAGCATACACAGACCATAAGGCTTTGATCTATATAAAAGAGTGTACTTTGCATCACAGTAGGATAACCAGGTGGGCACTATTCCTCCAGCACTTCAATTCTACAGTAAAGTATATAAAAGTGAAGAAAATCTAATTGCTGATGCTCTATCAAAATTGCCAATGGGAGGAGAAGGTGAAGGGGAATTTCAGATTATGTATCTAAAGGGGGTGAACGATGAGAATGAAATCAGGAATATTTGTAATGACATCCGTAGATACCAGAACCATGATTCCAACTGGAAGTTAGTTAAAAGTTATTTGGGTAAGAGAGAATATCAAAAAGTGAGCAGTATTATAAAGTGAACAATGGTATACTTTTCAGAAGATACAGTGCAGACAATGATGCTTGGAGATTGTGCTGGCCAGAGCAATATATTGAAGTATTGATAAAGTACGTACATGAGAGTTTCGGACACTGAAATGTATCGAAAAGATCCAAGAGAATGTGTACTTTTACAACATTTCCAGGAAAGCAAGGAAGCAATTATCTACATGTTACAGGTGCAGAGGGTAAAAGTTAGTCATCCAACCTGCAAAGGATATATGCAAAACATCTTGCCAAAAGAACAACTACAACTTGTAGCAGTTGATCTTTATGGATCATTGCCTAAGGCTAAAGGAGGATTTTGTTACATATTTGTCATGGTGGATCTTTTTTCAAAATTCATTAAACTATATCTGTTGAAGAAAGCAACAAGTAAGAACATCATTTTGAAAATTAGAAGAGACTATTTCACAAAGGCAGGAAAACTGAAGAGCATACTTTCTAACAATGGAGCACAATTTTCTTCCAAAGTTTGGAAAACATTTGTTGAGGATGAGAACATAAACCATATTCTGATATCTGCTTATCACCCAACAAGCAGTCCAGCTGAATGTTACATGCGAGACATAGGGAGATTGTTTAGAACTTATTGCAACAAAAATCATGAAGTTGGATGGAGTATGTAGACAGCTTTGAAGATATACTGAACAGCTTACAACATTCATCTACTGGGTTCTGTCCATATGAAATAATGTACCACAAGAAACCACTGAATCTGATCAATGAATTAATTGAATTCCCAGCATGAAAGGCTATGAGTCCACAGGAAAGAGGAGAAATAGTCAAGAAAGTAATGGGATAACAAGGTAAATTGAGGAAAAACAAACATGATAAGAAGTTGAAACCTACAAATTTTAAAATCGATGATCTGGTCCTGGTGAAAACACATGAAAAATCCAAGGCTATCAGTAGTGAATTAAAGAAATTCTTTGACATCTATATTAGTCAATTCAAAATTCAGTCTATGCCACACCCAAATGCATACAGGTTAGTTTATCCAAAGTCTGGAAGGTTATTTGGTCTACATAACATAACTGAACTGAAACGCTATAAGCAAGGGTCAAACACCAAGAAAAAAAGAGATGGTGATAAGCCCTGAGGAGGACACATCTTTGTGTCAAGTGTGTGGCCGGTCGTTGTGGCAAGCGGCTTTAGGCGCTTCAGTCCGGAACCACGCGACCGCTACGATCGCAGGTTCGAATCCTGCCTGGGGCATGGATGTGTGTGATGCCCTTAGGTTAGATAGGTTTAAGTAGTTCTAAGTCTCGGGGATGATGAACACAGATGTTAAGAGCCATAGTGCTCAGAGCTATTTGAACCATTTGATTTTGTCAAGTGCGTGGCGAGCACTAGGCCTCCGAGCTATGTTGTTGTTGTTGTTGTGGTCTTCAGTCCTGAGACTGGTTTGATGCAGCTCTCCATGCTACTCTATCCTGTGCAAGCTTCTTCATCTCCCAGTACCTACTGCAACCTACATCGTTCAGAATCTGCTTAGTGTATTCATCTCTTGCTCTCCCCCTACGATTTTTACCCTCCACGCTGCCCTCCAATACTAAATTGGTGATCCCTTGATGCCTCAGAACATGTCCTACCAACCGATCCCTTCTTCTGGTCAAGTTGTACCACAAACTTCTCTTCTCCCCAATCCTATTCAATACTTCCTCATTAGTTATGTGATCTACCCATCTAATCTTCAGCATTCTTCTGTAGCACCACATTTCGAAAGCTTCTATTCTCTTCTTGTCCAAACTACTTACCGTCCATGTTTCACTTCCATACATGGCTACACTCCATACAAATACTTTCAGAAATGACTTCCTGATACTTAAATCCATACTCGATGTTAACAAATTTTTCTTCTTCAGAAACGCTTTCCTTGCCATTGCCAGTCTACATTTTATATCCTCTCTACTTCGACCATCATCAGTTATTTTGCTCCCCAAATAGCAAAACTCCTTTACTACTTTAAGTGTCTCATTTCCTAATCTAATTCCCTCAGCATCACCCGACTTAATTAGACTACATTCCATTACGGTATCCTCGTTTTGCTTTTGTTGATGTTCATCTTATATCCGCCCTTCAAGATACCATCCATTCCGTTCAACTGCTCTTCTAAGTCCTTTGCTGTCTCTGACAGAATTACAATGTCATCGGCGAACCTCAAAGTTTTTATTTCTTCTCCATGGATTTTAATACCTACTCCGAATCTTTCTTTTGTTTCCTTTACTGCTTGCTCAATATACAGATTGAATAACATCGGGGAGAGGCTACAACCCTGTCTTACTCCCTTCCCCACCGCTGCTTCCCTTTCATGTCCCTCGACTGTTATAACTGCCATCTGGTTTCTGTACAAATTGTAAATAGCCTTTCGCTCCCTGTATTTTACCCCTGCCACCTTTAGAATTTGAAAGAGAGTATTCCAGTCAACATTGTCAAAAGCTTTCTCTAAGTCTACAAATGCTAGAAACGTAGGTTTGCCTTTCCTTAATCTTTCTTCTAAGATAAGTCGTAAGGTCAGTATTGCCTCACGTGTTCCAGTATTTCTACGGAATCCAAACTGATCTTCCCCAAGGTCGGCTTCTACTAGTTTTTCCATTCGTCTGTAAAGAATTCGTGTTAGTATTTTGCAGCTGTGGCTTATTAAACTGATTGTTCGGTAATTTTCACATCTGTCAACACCTGCTTTCTTTGGGATTGGAATTATTATATTCTTCCTGAAGTCTGAGGGTATTTCACCTGTCTCATACATCTTGCTCACCAGATGGTAGAGTTTTGTCAGGACTGGCTCTCCCAAGGCCGTAAGAAGTTCCAATGGAATGTTGTCTACTCCGGAGGCCTTGTTTCGGCTCAGGTCTTTCAGTGCTCTGTCAAACTCTTCACGCAGTATCGTATCTCCCATTTCGTCTTCATCTACATCCTCATCCATTACCATAATATTGTCCTCAAGTTCATCGCCCTTGTATAGACCCTCTATATACTCCTTCCACCTTTCTGCTTTCCCCTCTTTGCTTAGAACTGGGTTTCCATCTGAGCTCTTGATGTTCATACAAGTGGTTCTCTTATCTCCAAAGGTCTCTTTAATTTTCCTGTAGGCAGTATCTATCTTACCCCTAGTGAGATAAGCCTCTACATCCTTGCATTTGTCCTCTAGCCATGCCTGCTTAGCCATTTTGCACTTCCTGTCGATCTCATTTTTGAGACGTTTGTATTCCTTTTTGCCTGCTTCATTTACTGCATTTTTATATTTTCTCCTTTCATCAATTAAATTCAATATTTCTTCTGTTACCCAAGGATTTCTACTAGCCCTCGTCTTTTTACCTACTTGATCCTCTGCTGCCTTCACTACTTCATCCCTCAAAGCTACCCATTCCTCTTCTACTGTATTTCTTTCCCCCATTCCTGTCAATTGTTCCCTTACGCTCTCCCTGAAACTCTGTACAACCTCTGGTTCTTTCAGTTTATCCAGGTCCCATCTCCTTAAATTCCCACCTTTTTGCAGTTTCTTCAGTTTTAATCTACAGGTCATAACCAATAGATTGTGGTCAGAGTCCACATCTGCCCCTGGAAATGTCTTATAATTTAAAACCTGGTTCCTAAATCTCTGTCTTACCATTATATAATCTATCTGATACCTTTTAGTATCTCCAGGGTTCTTCCATGTATACAACCTTCTATCATGATTCTTAAACCAAGTGTTCGCTATGATTAAGTTGTGCTCTGTGCAAAATTCTACCATGCGGCTTCCTCTTTCATTTCGTAGCCCCAATCCATATTCACCTACTACATTTCCTTCTCTCCCTTTTCCTACACTCGAATTCCAGTCACCCATGACTATTAAATTTTCGTCTCCCTTCACTATCTGAATAATTTTTTTATCTCATCATACATTTCATCAATTTCTTCGTCATCTGCAGAGCTAGTTGGCATATAAACTTGTACTACTGTAGTAGGTGTGGGCTTCGTATCTATCTTGGCCACAATAATGCGTTCACTATGCTGTTTGTAGTAGCTTACCCGCATTCCTATTTTCCTATTCATTATTAAACCCACTCCTGCATTACCCCTATTTGACTTTGTGTTTATAACCCTGTAGTCACCTGACCAGAAGTCTTGTTCCTCCCGCCACCAAACTTCACTAATTCCCACTATATCTAACTTTAACCTATCCATTTCCCTTTTTAAATTTTCTAACCTACCTGCCCGATTAAGGGATCTGACATTCCACGCTCCGATCCGTAGAACGCCAGTTTTCTTTCTCCTGATAACGACATCCTCTTGAGTAGTCCCCGCCCGGAGATCCGAATGGGGGAGTATTTTACCTCCGGAATATTTTACCCAAGAGGACGCCATCATCGTTTAATCATACAGTAAAGCTGCATGCCCTCGGGAAAAATTACGGCCGTAGTTTCCCCTTGCTTTCTGCCGTTCGCAGTACCAGCACAGCAAGGCTGTTTTGGTTATTATTACAAGGCCAGATCAGTCAATCATCCAGACTGTTGCCCTTGCAACTGCTGAAAAGGCTGCTGCCCCTCTTCAGGAACCACACGTTTGTCTGGCCTCTCAACAGATACCCCTCCGTTGTGGTTGCACCTACGGTACGGCTATCTGTATCGCTGAGGCACGCAAGCCTCCCCACCAACGGCAAGGTCCATGGTTCATGGGGGGGGGGGGGGGGGGCGAGCTATGTAGCATTTTATTTTGTTCTTTTCGTTTCTGGATGCTATATCTTTTAATCTATAAACTTGTAATGAAGTTATCTTTTACTGTAAATACTATCCATTCTCTGTAGTATAAGTTTTCTGGGTGTAAAATGACTATTGACTGACATTATTTGATGAATAATTTGAAAATGTAAACTGTGTACTAAATTTGCCTTTCCTACAGTAGTAATTGACCAGTTGTTGTAGTTATACTCTGTAGAGCATGTATTTGATTTTGTGGGTGGTTCTTTGAGAATTACAGGCATGGTCATGATTTTAAGAGTTTGCTATTGAGATATACAAATGGACAATGTTAAAGATGTACATGTGTTACTAAATGGACAAGTTGCACTGTGACAAAAGACATTTTGAGAAAAGTTTGTTATTACAAGATGGTGTGAGGATGAACAGCCTTTGAGTTCATGTCTGATATGATAAAAAGTTAAATGAGATCTGGGGGAGTCAAATATACTGTATAGTGAAATATACTGAAATATTAATCAAAAAGAAAGGATACATATATAATTCATTTTGTTCATTGACTTTAATCTGTATATTGCTAAATCTTTACAGTTTAGACATGCTAGTTTTTGTGTGATTTTGTTTATAAATATGCTAATAATATAGGATATCATATTAAGTGAATGATTTAAACATGTTTATACCTGATGTGACCTTAATTGTAACCTGCACGAGTATCTTGAGTAATGAGTTCATCCCTGTTGCTACCTAGAGAAATGTATCCAAGATCCTTACCTGACCTATGTGAAAAATTAAAGACTGTAAAACTAATAGTGGACTGTGCTATTGCAGCATAGAGACTGCCAGAAAAAGAGGGGTTGCAGGCACAAAATGGACAGCACAAGACTGATGATTGTGAGCTGTCAATTCCTTAAGATGTGCAATGTGAACCAGTGACTGGAGTAACAGCTAAGAAAAGAAATCTTTTTTGATATCTTGGATTGTGTATATGTATTTAGCAGCCATTCATACAAGTAATACTTGTAAGAGTGGCTGGGGGGGGGGGGTGTGCATAAAACGATACAGCCTTCCCCAAGGTCTCTAATGAAGAGACTGATACCAACTCTTTTTTTTTTTATGCATCCAGGTGGCTGTCGGACGAGTCAGTACTTCCTAGGGACTTGTATGTGTGTCTTATATAATATATATATCATTCTGTCCAATTTGCTAAAACACTTGATATTCATTATGAAAACATATAGAATGTTCTGGAATGATGTATATTATCATGATTGTCAGGGGATTGTTGTCACTAACAAAATTATGTACAGGTGCTGCATTAGATGTTTAATCAAGAAATTGAAGTGTTAAATATCTGGCGGCCAATATTAAGAAGCTAGGGAAGTGTTGGCATAAGTGGTTGGCACCTCTAATTACCTTAACTGCAGTTGATTGGTGGGTTGACACAGAGAACATCACTACCTTGAGAAACGGCTTAAAAGTTATTACCAAGCGATGTATTTTCATTTGTTATCTATTGTTATGTCCTCCTCTGTAATTAATATCCTTTGTAATTACATTTCTAATTATCTCTCCAATTGTTTGACCACAAAGCTTTCCGATTTTCAGAATTTAAGGCCTTATTTGTAATTTTACTTATGTAGTCGGAAAAAGCACGAGATTTGTACTGCCATTGAATGTTAGTAACCAAATCCAAACTGTAATTAATTATGTAACTAAAATAATACAAGAGACATTGTAATTAAAGATCAGATTGATTTTTTATATTTCAAACTACAGATAATACTAAAAAAAATGTGTAATACGAGATTGTATTTTATACCTTATTTGGCTGTAACATCAGTTTCTTTACGTTTTGTACATTTTAATTGTACAAAATTAATAATGGGTTATTTTGAAATTTATTGTTAAAAGTTCTATATAAAGCGATGCAGTGAGGCTGCAAGTTAGTTGTTGAGTTGTTGTTTTGTCAGTCAGTCAAAGAGATCTGTGAAGTATGTCAGTCAGTGTTTTGTTAAGGTGACGAGTACGCAGTTCAGTTGGAAACTGTTATATTGTTTCATCAAATGAACTCCAGGCAATAGAAAGTTAAGTTAAATGTAACGACGCGAGCAGAACGTTATAAGCTCCAGATGGATGGCGTTCGAAGCATTTTTATGTAAATCAACCCAGCTATCAATTTTAAAGTATTATTACAGAGTCTAGGATCAGAACCTGGAAGGTATTGGTAAGAGAGAACATAAACACACGCACTCCTAAGGCTACAACGTTCCGCATTTAAAATGGGCTATAATGTTAGATTGGTTGCGTTTGCGACCTATCAGTCGTATGAAATGTTGCGCTGTTAATATTCCAATGTAAGAAATATATTTCAAGCGCAGGACATACATCCTTCTTCCCGGTTTCTCTACGATAAAATATGTTATCGAACTGTAAAACGAAAAACTGCTTCCTTAAAACATTGGCTCTGTGTGATATGAGGACAATATAACTTTCCAGATGTGTATAGTGTCCACTGTTCACATCCGATCACGTTTCTGAAATTATTATTTGCCTGCATCAGCCCTATATAAAATTATCGTTAGTAACCAGAAATACCTCTTACAAGGAAACAGATAAACGCATAGCAGCAGCGTCTGACATGTGAAAATTACAAGTCATTCCGCCACTAACTCTGTAAACAGAACATCCATCAGGTAAATGTATACGTGGGGATTGCAGTGCTTCACAAGCACCTATCACTAACTTAATTATGAAGCTGAAGTTTCGATTTTACACCCAAGATGCGACAGGGGGATGGAGTACATCGCATAAATCATAGTTCAGTCCTCTGATGACCGACAGGTTTACCAGTAACGATCGCAAGTAGACAGTGTTTTAAAATCACATACAGAACACGTGGCTGTATACGAGTCGAATGCAGGCTATGTCATGGGACTGATGCATCCTGACAGAACAGTGAAAAAATTGACCTACAGCACTTCACCCTCTCTAGAATGCATCATAAGTCTACCATTAAATCGTACCTTGTTACAACTCCATCTCAATCGATCACCCTGTCCACTCTCTGTCACTGTTTAACTCAGATGCATGTAAGTTTAGAGGCGGATGGTTCTCTGTCTTCCTGAAAAGCGTCAAATACGTTAGTCTACTCGTGTGTATCACTGGTACCTCAATAGATATACAGTATAATGCTGCCTCGACGGAAAAAAAATTGACATCTTCCCTGATTCCCTTCGCTTCCATGCCAACGTTTTCTCGGATTCATCTTGGTGCCACCTACTTGTTCCGATGTACAAATTGCTCTGAACCGATCAGATGATATGATAATACTTCCTCAATTTCGTCACATTTCGGTGTATATTCGGTCAATCTATACCTAACCCCCCCATCATTTTTATTAATTCTATCGCTTTATGTCAGTTCCATCCATGCGATCATGACATAACCTCCCGTTCTGTATTCTAAAATTGCTTTAAATTTAACACAGCTGCCAACACCTATCCCAAATGCACTGATCGGGAGGTTAGTACAGAATTGTACTCAATTGTGTCCAGTCACCTTCACATTTGGAGAGTGTTTGCTCTGTTTTCTATATGGCCGTGTATATGCATTGTCATGGAAGACTCCCAGGACCCTGTCCCCCCGCTGGTGGACCAAAAATCGAACTCAGAACCCGTGATTGTACGTAACACGTGATTGGTCCACCTGTGAGCCCTATCCCAGATATGATGTGTGATGGATCCGCCTCTGAACATCGGTCCAGATATATATAGTGCGCAGCAGATCCACACTTGAATGCTAACTCAAATAGGGTATATTGTGGATCTTTATCCCAACATCGCTCCATACATTGTGCGTGGCGGATCCACCTTCAAACTGTATCCAGTGCATGGCATATTGTGGATCCGCATCCCAACATCGCTTTGGATGTAATGCTAACTCGGTTCTACTGTGAGTCCTGGGAGCCATTCGCAACACATGCATATACACAGACGTACAGAAAACAGAGCAAACGCTCTCCAAAAGTGGAGGTGACTGGATACAGTCGAGTACAGTGCTATGCTACACCTCCCGATCAGTGCATTTGGGCCGGCCAGTGTGGCCGAGCGGTTCTAGGCACTTCAGTCTGGAACCTCGCGACCGCTACGGTCGTAGGTTCGAATCCTACCTCGGGCATGGATGTGTGTGATGTCCTTAGGTTAGTTAGGTTTAAGTAGTTCTAAGTTCTAGGGGACTGGTGACCTCAGATGTTAAGTCCCATAGTGCTCAGAGCCATTTGAGCCAGTGCATTTGGGTTAGGTGTTGGCATATGTACTACATTTACAAGCAATTTTAGAACACAGAACGAGAGGTTATGTCATGATTGCATGGATGGAACTGATACAAAATCGATATAATTGCGAAAAATGATGGAGGGATAGGTGTAAATTGACTGAATGTACATCGAAATGCGGGGAAATTCAGGAAGTACTTGCGTATCTTCTGGTTGGCACAGAGCAATTTGTACATGGGAACAAGAATGCAGCACCAAGAGGAATCCGAGAAAACGTCGACATGGAAGTGCAGAGAATCATTGTAGCAGGCAATTTTTTTTTCCATCGAGGCAGCATTATACTGTACGTCTATTAAGGTACCACTGGTACACGCGGGTTGGCTACTGTATTTGACGTTTTTCAGGAAGACAGAGAACCATCCGCCTCTAAACTTACATGCATCTGCGTTAAACAATGATAGAAAGTGGACGGGGTGATCGATTGACATGGAGCTGTAACGAGGTACGATTTAATGGTAGACTGATGATACATTCTAGAGAGGAAGAAGTTGCTGTAGGTCAATTTTTCCACTGTTCTGTCAGGATGCATCAGTCACGTGACATAGCCTGCATTCGTCTCGTATACAGCCACGTGTTTTGTATGTGATTTTAAAGCACTGTCTACTTGCGATCGTTAACGGTAAACCTGTCAGTCATCAGAGGACTTCCATCTCATGTGTGATGAAACGTGACACATTCCTCTAAAAAAACTATGATTTAGGTGATGTACTCCATCCCCCTGTCGTATCTTGGGTGTAAAATCGAGACTTCAGCTTCATAACTAAGTTAGCGATAGGTGCTTGTGAAGCTCTGCAATCCCCGTGTATACATTTGCCTGACGGATGTTCCGTTTACAGACTTAGTAGCGGAATGACTTGTAATTTTCACATGTCGGATGCTGCTGCTATGCGTTTATCTGTTTCCTAGTAAGAGGTATTTCCCGTTACTAGACGATAATTTTATATAGGGCTGACACAGGTAAAGTATAATTTCAGAAACGTGATCGGATGTGAACAGTAGAAGCTATACATCCGTGGAAAACTATATTGTGCTCGTATCACACAGAGCCAATGTTTTAAGGAAGTAAGTTTTTCGTTTTATTTTTCGATAACATAGTATCGTAGAGGAACCAGGAAGAAGGATGTATGTCTTGCGCTTGAAATATATTTCTTACATTGGAATATTAACGGCGCTACATTTCATATGACTGATAGGTCGGAAACGCAAGCGATCTAACTTTATAACCTGTTTTAAGTGCAGAATGTTGTAGCCTTAGGAGTACGTATGTTTATGTTCTCTCTTACCAATACCTCCCAGGTACTGATCCTAGACTCTGGAATAATACCTTAAAATTGATAGCTGGGTTGATTTACACAAAAATTCTTCGAAGTCCATCCGTCTGGAGCTCCATCACGCGTAAAAATCTTCCTTTTCTTGTTCTTCTTCACCGTCTGCTATTATATCACAACACTTTCAAATCTGTTAGTACACACTGATAAGGAGTGCTAACCTCCTCGACATGGGCGCATCTCGAGAAATCTTGTGCACTTGGATGGGCGAGGACTCGACAAGCTCCATTCATATAGGTAAGAAAAGGGGTTCGCTACGCTTTCAGCTACCTAGTTTCAACTACTTTTCATGGTCATCCAAACCCTCACTTCCACATCCGAAATACAGGCACATGGATCGATGAATGTAGGAAATGTCTTAGGATTTTTGGTAGGTTAGTGCATAAGGTAGGTAAATATTCTTGTGCAAAATATTTATTAACTTTTGCATATACATTTACACACAGAAAACAACTCTCTCCTTATTCTTGTTAGGTGTAGTTTTAATAATGTCCAGTTTAATTTTTAACTTATAACTTAAATCCACATCTGAATCACCTATTTTTTTCTCCAACCAGTAATTTAACAAACACAGAGAAGGTATATTCTCGAATTCTAATACATATCTAATTTTCTTCCTGTAAAGTAGGTGTTTTATGGTTTTAATTATTTGCTCTGTTCCCTCCTGCAGTTCTTCTAGGCAAGAGCATTCGGAGATTTTAATTTTTCCTTATATCTCCTCCATGACGCTATTGTTAAAGCATTCTGCATCTTCTGGTGTGTATGTCGGTAACTCTTCTGCTCCACATTCTTGCGGGATTTCTGTATAGAAATTTAAGTTCACAACTTTTGCAAACGAGTGTCCAATAAATGTAGTTATTCCATCAGTTTTAAACTCGACAAATGGCTGTTCTGTTGCTAGGTGGACAACATCCGGCTCACCACACTTAGATAGAATATAACCATACTTTTTAAGCCGACCCAAATGGGAATAGAGCTTAATAAACACATTTTTCTTGTATCCCTTAATATAGTAAACGTTATCGATTCCACTGATTTCGGTCAGTACACTAACGCGTGACACCAAGCGTGGTAGCGCAGTGTCTAGCACACTGAATTCGTATTCGGGAGGATGACGGTTCAGTCCCACGTCCAGCCATCCTGATTTAGGTTTTCTGTGATTTCCCTAAATCGCTCCCGGCAAACGCCAGGATGGTTCCTTTGAAAGGGCACGTTCGACTTCCTTCCCTGTCCTTCCTTAATCTGGTGAGACAGATGACCTCACTGTTTGGTCTCCTCTCCCAAACAACCCAACCCCAACCAACACGTGACCAGTTTCCATGGCTGTTTACTGTAAATGTCAATATTTAGTATTCCCCCTTCATAGTCAGCTTTTTCCGATGGCTCAAATGGTTCAAATGGCTCTGAGCACTATGGGACTTAACATCTGAGGTCATCAGTCCCCTAGAACTTAGAACTACCTAAACCTAACTAACCTAAGGATATCACACACACCCATGCCCGAGGCAGGATTCGAACCTGCGACCGTAGCGGTCGCGCGATTCCAGACTGAAGCGCCTAGAACCGCTCGGCCACAACTGCCGGCTGCTTTTTCCATGCAGAATGTTTAAATCCATATGTAAACCTGGCCTGCACATCGGCAATAGCTTATTCCTTTTCCAATTCCAGCTTATAATCTTCCTTTACAGCAGTTGTCTTCTCCATATACTCCAGTCTCTGTTTCTTTACTTCGAGTTCCTCCATTTCCCAGTTTTCGTTTCTGTACACTTAATATATTAAGTGCACTTAAAGGAGTAATTTCTTTAATGGGGAATAGTTTGTCTGTTTGATACATTGTTCCTTTTTCTTAAGACTTAGGATATAACATTATTTGTAGAAACCAGACCCAATTCGGCGATATCTATATCTGACGGTATTGTGGAGAACAGGAGACTAGACTGAGAGACTGAGGAAAATAAGTTTCTCCTGCTTTAACATAACACGTCTGCGTAATGCTTATACTGTCTTTGTTGGAGTAGAGTTAAGAACCTCCACGTAGTTTAAAGGTAGATAATTAAAACTGCATGTAGACAGAGCATAACTTATAAGCTTTTCTCGGTCTTGAGAGTCCGGCAGACTTACTTGCACACCAGTCAATTTTCGGGCGTTCTTATTACCCCAGCATACAAATTGTAGGACTTGTTATACACCACACAGCAACTGTTCTGTAAATTGTTAGTTATCTGACACCACATGGATGCAATTGGCACAGAGTAAGGTGGAGCATATTGTAAATACTGCTTGTTGGTATCTAATACACGTAAACAGCTTTGTACTGGATTGAACACACGATCCATTCTGTAGTTGTATATTGTGGCCTCCAGACTTGTAATGCCATGCTCCTTAGCCAAAGAAGAAGTAAAAGATTCACGTAGTCACGTGCCTGGACGCTATAAAATCTATAAGATGGTTACCGGTAACTTTGTTAACTCCTGGACTTGTGATTTGACATATAAATTTGTTATATACCTTTACTCTACAGTTGGAGCTCATCCATGTTAAGCAGTCTATTCCAACTGTTTTATCGTTGTCCACAATCACATTGCTGCTTCCCTGATGGTCTCCTTCCATCCAGAAGTCGTGGGTTGATGACAAGGGTCCGATGACCTCACAGTTTGGTCTCTCCCCCCCCCTCCCCCTTCAAACCAACCATCCAACCAACCAACCAACCACCCACCCATGTGTGGGATTGCTGGTTGGAATGTGCCCTGTATAGTTCCTTCCACACCCCCCTCTTAGATGGTGTGTAGACCACAGATTATGATCAACCTATACCTGGGTCCTAAGGTCTTTGCTGCCCCTAGGATATTCCAGCATCTTGTGTGTTCCATTCTTGAAGAGTTCGAGGATGGTACCTTCTTCTACACAGTTGATTCTAAAATGAAGATGAGATATGCTTTTACATCTCCTACTGGCTTGGAACACCATTTACTGCTGGCGTAGTGTAGTGTGTTCACAGCAGAGTTGTTGGCCATTAACAGGGCCCTACATTTTGTTATTCAGGCCTCCCTCCACAGTGTTTTAGTATATACTGACTCAATGAGCAACTTGCAGGCTATATAGACTGATGATACTCTTGTCACCCTTTAGTCTCTACTATCCGTGACCTTCTCTCTGCCCCTGGCTGTTCCGCCTGCTCAGTTGTCTTTCTCTGGGTCCCGAGTCATTGGGTACTCCAGGGAATGAACTGGCTGACCATTTGGCTTGAGACGCTGATACTTACCCCATCCCCAGTTCCCTTTCATGAGTCCAGGTGCAGATACGTGGATATACATCTATACACCAAATCTCTCTTTGCCCAAATGTGGAGCGACATTTGTTGCGACATTTGTTGCTCTACTGCTCTTAGTAATAAACCCTGCACAATTAAGGAGACTACTGCACTTTGGTGCTCTTCCTTCCTCTCCTCTCGGTAGGAGTCCACTGTCCTCCTGCCGTCTACGCATAAATCATATTACGCTCACCCATTGTTTTCTCTTGCACTATAAGCCACCTCCATGATGTGGTTGAAGAAACAAACTGACGGTATCCCAGATATTTGTGGAATATCCCCTTGTTTTGGCCCTTCATACTAAGTATAACATTCCAGATTCCATGTCTTCAGTATTAAAATGATTCAGGTATTTTTGAACTGGTCCCCAGTTTCCTTTGTGAAAGTGGTTTTATATTTTTAGTTATAAGTTTTTGCTCTCCCCCTGGAGCTGGGGCAGGGTGGTTGTTGTTTGGGCCTCTCTTTGCAATTGCTGGGTCTGGGACCCATGACCACTCCCCCTTACAAAGACTGCTCTTTTATCCCTCTGTTTTTCCAGTTTTTAGATTTGGCTTACCCTTTTATGCATCCTACTGTGTGTGCTTTTAGCTTCCTTGCTTTGTACTGTGACACCTCTGACTGGATCTTCCCACTTTTATGGGACACCTCTATCTTACAAAAGTAATTTCTGAATTGTGGGACTGATGTTTGTGCTGTTTAGTCCCATAACCCCCATCAATCAGTCATTCATTTAACTCTTAGAGGTGCAGGTAAATGCCATACAAATTTATCCTAGAGGAGTGTGAACAATAATTTACATATTTCAAATTTGACCCACATATAACACTTTAGTTTTGTTATTCTGATGTTTTTTACAGTAGGGTTGTAAAACTTCACCTCAACAACAACAACAACAACAACTAAATATTGGCAATAAATGGGGCACTGCAGCTAACAATCACCCCATTGTAGTATAAAAGTTTGATAGTTGGTGGTTCAGGTTTGCTATAACTTCCTTTTAATTTTCATGGTATCTCTTCAGGTCTTGCCTGCTCTCATGCAGAAAGGCACTTTGCATGCTGGACACATCCACACAGTTCAAACAAGGGTTTTTCTTGAACTGCAAACTGCACATCATCTGGATGATGAGTGAATAGGCTGATGTTTACTGCTTTCGTGGCGAATACTTTTGTCTACGTATAGTTGATGTACCTTGATCTGAGATGATAAAAGTATTTTTGTATGCAGAGGATGAAGCAGCATTAAACTTTTTTTACACCTCTCAACAGAAGTAAATGCTGCGTCATAATCATCACTCATCATTGTCCACACTGTTGTCACTGGAAGAAATTTCATCAAATAGTATTAAGTAACATGCTTGCTCTGCGCCACCTCCCCCATGACATACTGGATGGAGGAGGGGGGGGGGGCGAGGGTTAGTGCCACTCTCACGCAGAAATCCACCTGTGAAGTACAGAAAATTCTATTTGAATAAAAAGTAATATTACATGTAGATTTATGGAAGGTCAACACACAAATTTAAACATTAATACCAAAAATAGCGATTTAAAGAAGAGCTGAAGAGAGAAATGCATGATGCTTCCACTGACAACACCAGCAGTGCTTGAAATATCGGCTCACATCGTAAATACATGGCAGAAGTACTGCACTGTGGTTCTCTGGCCATGTAATGAAACTTAACGTTGGTTAATTGAAACAACTGCCACCCCTGAGCGGTAAACTGAGAAAAAAAATGTTGTTAGCCACAATAACCGCCACCATTTCAAAGTGTCTACATATGTGGTAGGTTACAATGATACCTGCCCTTCAAGGAGTTAAAGAAAGAAGCCTTGCACCAGTAAGAGGGCAGTGGCTAGACTTGAGGAATAAGCAGCTGAGATTGTGAAACAAGCTATTGAGCATAGTTCCTCCCAGCTGCAGAGGTATGCTGAAGTGCTACTTACTCGTTTCCAAATAGGCTCTGCCATATTACACAGGGATTTCTTCTTTGGTGAGAGGACTTACCTGTGTGTGGTGCTTGTGACATACAAATTTTGATACACAATGCTTCAGTTTAAAATATTTATATCATGACATGATGGAGTAGCAACCTGATGTATCGTCTGTATTTTACAGGTAGTTGGTCAAGAGATAAGTCACCTTCCCCTCCCATCTGGATACATTACAGCTATTTTGTTAGGGTGTGTTCGGAAATGTGGGCCCCAAGCCGTAGAAGTACTATTTCCTCTCACTTGTTGCAAGTCACTCAGGGAATTAGCCATTGATAGCTGGGGCATAGGCATAGCAAACCTGGATTTCTGAAATGTAAGCTGATCAGCACCTCCTACTCTTTGTTACTGTGAACTTTTAACTTTTTCTAACATTGTTTATTTCACAGAGCTGGGGGCTTGGCCTAACTGCCTGGATTGTGAAGATGGTACAGACTCCATATTGTAAAAATGTAGATTGATGGCTGCTCAGGCAAAACAGTTTGTAGCAGGCATTCTGTTTAATATACTCACACTAGCTCTAGAAGGCTTACCCAGGCAAATGGGCTCTTCATGTGTGATTTAAATGAATTCCTAAGAGTTCATAAGAACATAGACCATCACAAATCTCTCAGTAGTACATGTGGGCTGTTAGACCATCAACGTCTGTACAACTAAAAGTCTGCTTGAAATATATTAAGGAAATCGGACATAGAGCATTGTAATGGAGCCAAAGTTGCAGGGTGTCTTTGCTATGATAAAATGGAGGGCTCTCAAGTAAGTATTCCCCTTCCACATCTACAAACATTGGAAAGTATTGGTGCAACTACAAAATTTATAGAACACTTCACAATGAAATGCTCTTGGTGAGTTAACTGAAGCATTTGGTACTGGACTTTGGAAAAGGAGATGGGGCCAACTAGTATGGCTTTGTAATTTTAGTTTGGGATTTGGACATTGTTTAGTTTTGTGCTGGTTGGTTGGAAGGGTGGAGAGGAGTTACCGGGACAGTTGGAAGGAGAGGAGCAGACAGTTTCACCCTTCAGTGAATTTTCTATTTGCTACTGTTAATTTTGATATTATAATCGAATTTGGACCGACAGTACTTTTCCCAGACGATGGCGGGAAGCTATCGTCGTTCCTGTTCCGAAACCTGGAAAGGACAAACATCTCCCCTCTAGCTATTGCCCCATTTCTCTCACGAGTAGTGTCTGTAAGGTTTTGGAGCGTATGGTGAATTACCGTTTAGCTTGGTGGCTGGAATCCCGCAGTCTTTTAACACCTGCCCAATGCGGATTCCGAAAGCATCGTTCTGCAGTTGACCATCTTATTGCTCTCTCCACTTATATCATGAATAATTTTCTCCGGAAACGCCAAACAGTAGCAATATTTTTTGATCTGGAGAGAGCATACGATACCTGTTGGAGGACAGGTATCCTCCGCATACTGTTCTCTTGGGGCTTTCGAGGCCGGCTGCCCCTTTTTCTTCGCGAATTTATGGCAGAGCGCACATTTAGGGTGCGGGTGAACACTACTCTCTCCCGTACTTTCTCCCAAGAAAACGGGGTACCCCAGGGCTCCGTGCTGAGTGTTGTACTGTTTGCCATTGCCATCAATCCAATTATGGATTGTCTCCTTCCTGATGTCTCGGGCTCCCTCTTTGTGGACGATTTTGCGATCTACTACAGCTCTCAACGTACCAGCCTTCTTGAACGACGTCTTCAAGGATGTCTCGATTGCCTCCACTCTTGGAGCATCGAAACCGGCTTCAGTTTTTCTCCCAGTAAGACCGTTTGTGTTAATTTTTGGTGACGTAAGGAGTTTCTTCCGCCCTCCTTACATCTAGGTCCTGTCAACCTTCCGTTTTCCGACGTCGCTAAATTCTTGGGTCTTATGTTTGACAGAAAACTGTGCTGGTCCTCCCACGTTTCCTATCTTTCGGCTCACTGTCTGCGATCCCTCAACACCCTCCGTGTCCTGAATGGTACCTCCTGGGGAGCGGACCGAGTGGTCATTCTCCGCCTCTATTGCGCCTTAGTGCGCTCGAAATTGGACTATGGAAGCACAGTCTACTCCTCTGCTCGGCCGTCTATTCTTCGGCGTCTCGACTCTATCCACCACCATGGATTACGTTTAGTGTCTGGAGCTTTTTACACCAGCCCTGTGGAAAGCCTTTATGCTGAGACTGCTGAACCTCCGCTGTCCAATCCGCGAGCAGTCCTTCTGAGTCGTTATGCAAGCCATCTGCCTTCCATGCCTGCTAATCCAGCCCATGACATTTTTTTTCGACGCCTCCTTTGATGTAGGGTATGCAGGCCGCCCCTCCTCCCTACTACCACCGGGAGTCCGCTTTCGTCAACTGCTCCATTCTCTTTCCTTCCGCTTTCCTAAAATCTTCTTGACAACTTGGGGTACAGCACCACCTTGGCTCCGTCCCCGGATCTGCCTGCTCAGAGACCTTTGCCGATTTCCCAAGGATGGTACCCCTTCACTTGTTTATCGTCGGCCATTTGGTGCTCTATGTGCACAAATGACGGACGCCACATTTATTTACACCGACGGCTCGAAAACATCGTTAGGTGTAGGGAGTGTCTATATTGTTGGCGACACCCCAAATCACTTTCGGCTTCCCGACCAGTGTTCAGTTTATACTGCGGAGCTTTACGCTGTTGTCCAGGCTGTCCACTACATCCGCCGCCATCGGCGAATACGGTACGTTATCTGCTCCGATTCTCTCAGCTCTCTCCTCAGTCTCCAAGCTCTTTACCCTGTGCACCCTCTGGTCCACCGGATTCAGGACTGTCTGCGCTTGCTCCACCTGGGGGGCGTCTCGGTGGCGTTCCTCTGGCTCCCGGGACACGTTGGTATCTGCGGGAATGAGGCGGCCAATATTGCAGCCAAGGCTGCAGTCTCTCTTCTTCGGCCAGCAATTCAATCGATTCCCATCGCCAATCTCCGGAGCGTTTTATGTCGTCGTGTTGTTCATTTATGGCACGCGCATTGGTCAACACTTCCCCAAAATAAATTGTGGGACGTGAAAACTCTTCCTTGTGCTTGGACCTCTTCCTCCCGAACGCGTCGTCGGGAGGAGGTAATTTTAACTAGACTCCGGATAGGGCACTGTCTTTTTAGCCATCGACATCTTTTAAGCGGCGATCCTCCCCCACTGCTCTCAGCTGTGGACGGTAAGACACCTTTTAATTGAGTGCCCCTATTTTAATCCGTTACGCGCCCGTCTACAGCTGTCGCCTGATATATCGTCAATTTTAGCAGATGACACGCGCTCGGCCGATCGCGTTCTAGAGTTCATTCGTGCCAGTGAAATGACATCAGTCATTTGAAGTTTTTTTGGGACAACCAACCCCCTTCTGTAGGGGTTTTTAAGCCTTCCTTCTGCTTTTAGTTTCTCCAATTTTATGACTTTCGTTCCCATTGCTGCTGGTTTCCGTTTTCGGTTTTTTACTGCTTCCTAAGTCACAGACCGGGCGCTAATGACCATAGCAGTTTTGCGCTCTAAAAAAAAAAAAAAAACCATTGCTGCTCACTGTGTTCATCAGATCATTTATGTATATTTGTTGTATCCCACTTCCTTGCCCCCCCCCCCCCCCCTCCAGGTCCGGGGGTTGAATAGGCTCAAGGTATTCTTGCCTGTCGTAAGAGGCAACAAAAAGGAGTCTCATACGTTTTGGCCGTACAAGATGATCCGTTCTCAGGTTTGACCTCCATCTTTCTAAATTTTCCCGAGAATGAGCCAATTGGAGAAGGGCGCCTTACTTGGTGCATCATGTCCATCGAGCACCGAGATCTTTAGCCCACTTTTTCGTCACCGCATTGCAGTTCCACTCATTCCCCATCTTTCGGGTGAGAACACTTTCATGGGTGCGTTGTCCACTATGCGCTATGCAGTGTCACTTTCTACGCCGATAATGACCATGGACTTCTCAGCACCTCATATCCAGCACAGTAGCCAGTCCGTTGGGGTGGGGCTGCCATGTACCATGTTGGTTGTAGTCCCCTGACCACACAGGGATCACTCTGCGTGTGCCTGCGCTGTTAACTCCCCACATATGCCAAGGGGTAGGTGCCCATCCTCCTGGGGCATCGGGACTCCCGGCAATGACCATCCTGCCAGGTGGCCTTTGCTGCGGCTGGGTGGCGCCCCTGGGTTAGGGCTCCTGGTCAAAGTGGGTGGCAACTGTTAAGCTTTGCACCTGCTTTCTGCATTGCCCTCCAGGAAACCTGGTTCCCACTAATGCGCACCCCTGCCCTCCACGGCTGTAAGGGATACTACAGGGACTGTTGCGACTATAACAGTGTCAGGCGGAGTTTGTGTTTGTCCTAAACTCAGTCTGTAGTGAACCTGTGCCCCTTCAAACCCCTCTTGAAGCTGTGGCTGTCAGAATAAAGACGATGCAGGAAATAACTGTCTGCAATGTATATCTTCCTCCAGATGGTGAAGTACCCCTGACTGTATTAGCTGCACTAATTGATCAACTCCCTAAACCTTTCCTACTTCCGGGAGATTATAATGCCCATAACCCCTTGTGGGGTAGTACTGCGCTTACTGGCAGGGGCAGAGATGTCAAAAAGCTTACCCTCTCAGTTCGACCTCTGCTTCTCAAATACTGGGGCTGCCACACATTTCAGTGTGGTTCATGGTAGTTACTCGACCATTGATTTATCAGTTTGCACCGCAGGACTTCTTCCATCTATCCAATGGAGAGCACATGATAACCTGTGTGGTACTGACCATTTCCTCATCTTTCTGTCACTGCCCCAGTGTCAGGCCCATGGACGCCTGCCCAGATCGGCTTTAAACAAGGCGCACTGGCGAACTTTCACCTCTGCTGTCACTGTAGAATCTCCCCCCACACAGGAACATCGATGTGATGGTTGAACAGGTGACTACAACAATCGTTTCTGTGACATAAAACATAAACCCTCACTCTTTAGGGTGCCCCCGGCGAAAGGAAGTCCCTTGGTGGTCACCGGAAGTCGGTGAAGCAATTAAGGAGCGTTGGCGAGCTCTAGAGCAGCACAAGTGGCACCCTTCCCTGGAGCACCTCATAGCTTTTAAACGGCTCTGTGCCCACCATCATTCCAGTGCTCAAACCCAGTAGAAATCTGCTTGATAAGGATAGTTATTGCACCAACATTCTTTGTAAGCTACTGGAACGTATGGTGTCTCGGTGGTTGGGTTGGGTCCTGGAGTCACGTAGCCTGCTGGCTCCATGTCAGGGCAGCTTCCACCAGGGTCGCTCTACCACTGATAATCTTGTGTCCCTTGAATCTGCCATCCGAACAGTCTTTTCCAGACACCAACACTTGGATGCCATCTTTTGATTTACGAAAAGCGTATGACACGACCTGGTGACATCATATCCTTGCCACATTATACAAGTGGGGTCTGAGGCCCACCTCCCAATTTTTATTCAAAATTCCCTGTCTCTTCATACTTTCCATGTCAAAGTTGGTCCCCCCCCCCCCACCCCCTTTTCATATCCTGGATTTTGGGGTCCCGCAGGGCTCTGTATTGAGTCTCTCTCTATTTTTTACTGGTCATTAATGGTCTAGAATTAGCTGTAGGGCCGTCTGTCTCACCTTCTCTGTATACAGACAACTTCTGCATTTCATGCTGCTCCACTTTGGCTGCAAAGTCATGTGTTATGTACTTCTGTCGGCGTCGTACTGTTCCTCCGGAACCTCGGAACCTGAACTTCATCTTAATGACAATCCACTTTCTGTAATGGAGACATATCGATTCTTAGGACTGGTTTTTGATGCCAGATTGTTTTGGCTTCCTCACCTTCGTCAGCTTAAGTGGAAGTGCTGGCAGCACCTCAATGCCCTCAGCTGCCTGAGCAACACCAACTGGGGTGCAGAATGCTCTACGCTGCTGCAGCTCTACAGAGCCGTTGTTCAATCCTGCCTTGACTATGGGAGTCTTGTTTATGGTTCGGTGGCACCCTTAGCATTGCGTTTACTCAGCCCAGTGCACCACTGTGGTGTTCGCACGGCGACAGGAACTTTTAGGATGAGTCCGGTGACCAACATCTTTGTGGAGGCTGGAGTCCCTCCATTGCACGTTACGTGTGTACAACTGCTGGCCAGTTATGTTGCACATGTTCATAGTCCTCCTGCGCATCCGAATAACCGTCTCCTTTTCCCACCCACAGCTTTTCATTTCTTGCATGAGCAGCCTAGGTCACCCTTGTAATCCTTTGGTAGCGACCATCCAGGAGTCCATCTGTGCCCTGAAAAGATCCAGTCGTTCAGTGGTGTTTGTTTGGACCCCAGGTCACATCGGAATCCCAGTCAATGAACTTGCTGAAAGGCTATGCGGAAACCGCTTATGGAGATAGACTTCTCTGCAACTATCATACGTTCAGTACTACACTGCACCTCCTGCGGTTCCGGGGGTTACAATAGGCCCGAGGTATTCCTGCCAGTCATAAGAGGCGACTAATAGGAGTCTCATGTGTTTCAGCCTTTATGTGATGGTCCCAGTAGGGTTTGACCTCCATACTTCAAAATTTTTCCGAAGATCGAGCCAACTGGGGAAGGGCACCTTACATGGTGCATCATGTCCATCATGCATTGAGATCTTCAGCCCACTTACTTGTCGTTGCATTGCAGTTCCGCTCATTCTCCATCTCTTTAGCAAGGACACCTTCCTGAGTGCGTTTTCCTCTATCCACTATGCAATGTTGTTTTCTATGCCGATGATGACCATGGACTTCTTTGCACCCAATATCCAGCACGGTAGCCAGTACACTGTGGTGGGGCTGCCATGTACCCTATTGGTTGTAGCCCCCTGACAACACAGGGATCGCTCTCCTGATGCCTGTGCCGTTAACACCTGATGTATGCCAAGGAGTAGGTGCCTATCTCCCTGGGGCATTGTGACTCCCGGCAACGGCCATTCTGCCAGGTGGTTCTTCATGCAGCTGGGTGGCAGCCTTGGGGAGGGCCCTTGGTCGGAATGGGTGGCATCAGTGCGGATGACACGCAATGAAGCATGGTACGTCATCTCTTGCTGATGGTCCGTCGCCAGCAGTCTGTTGAGGTCTTCTTTTAATGCTAAGAAATAAAACCCTAAATCGTTCCCCTCCCTGGTCACACTATGGGAGGAATGCTGGGCTAAGGATGGTGGCGAATCTTACTCTCCCCAGTTCCTGGTATGCATGAGAACTGATGGGGAATCCTTGGTGTCCATGAAGCCTCAGTTCTTGTAGAGCATTTAGAGGACAAGTTTGAGGAGGTGGAGGGCTTGTCCAAAATGAAATCTGGGTTAGTCTTGATAAAAATAGCATCCTCTGCCTAGTCACAGGCATTACTTGCTTGTGACAAGCTGGGGGATGTTTCTGCAACCATCACGCCTCATAAGAGCTTAAATATGGTCCAGGGTGCTGCACGTCAACTTTGAATGATGAGCTGTCCATTTCGTCCGGCATGTCCACCGGTGCCTTCATTTCAGCCTTCGAGGTTGACACATTACCTGAGAAGGTGAAGGTGATGGTCTGCCACTGTGATGTCAAGCCATATATCCCTCCCCCAATGTGGTGCTTTAAGTGTTGTAAGTTCTTCCGTATGTCTTCCCACTGTACTTCCAGCCTCATAGATTGGGTTTGTGGTCGTCCATCCCATCCGAATACTGCATGTGACCTGCCTCCCATCTGTGTCAACTGCAGAGACCACTATTCCTCTTGCTTGCCGGACTGTAGAATTCTGCAGAAGGAAAGGAAAATAATGGAGTAAAAGACCCTGGAGACACTGAGGCTAAAAGGAAATTTGAAAGGCTCCACCCCGTGCGCATGACATCATCTTACACCGCCGCTACTATCACTACTGTTACAGCCCTGCTACCACAGACTTATTGCCTGAGCAGTCTATGTCTATTGTGTCTGAGGGTCCGCCGAGATCTAGGTCCTCAGTGGACGCCAGAATCTCGACCTTATCCCCAGATGCAGAGCTTGTAGTTAGCAGTGGTGTGGGTCCCACCGCAATTTCCTTGTTCCAGGGGGTCTTTGGTTTGGATTACGCACATCTGTTGTACCAATTCCAGCCAGCTCTCAGAGCCATAAGACTACACCTGCCCCCTTGATGGTGGGGGGCACTTCCCTCCCTGTTGCTCCCACACCACCTACCTCGGGAGCAGCATCCCCCAACCATTGTCAGAGAAGTGTAAGTCTTCTTCGGCTTCTCTCGCTAGAAAGGGGTCCCTTGGGTCACTCCCTTCCCAAGTTCCTACCAGTGGCAAAGTAGACACCCGCCAGTGGCTGAAGCAGCCACAGGGAGCTGGTCGTAGGGCTTTGCGGTCCTCCTCCATCCCAGAGACTGCCTCAAAGAAGCCCTCCCAGCTAGAGCAACCCAAGGAATGGTGTGCGTAGTGAAACTAAAGACCCCCAGGAACAAGGAAATTGTGGAGGGACCCACACCACTGCTAGCTACAAGCTCTGCGTCTGAGGATGAGGTGGAGAGTCTGGCATCCGCTGAGGACCTAGATCTCGATGGACCCTCAGACACAATAGATAGACTCCTCAGGCAATAACAGAGTGTATACGACCCGGGAGATCCGGGAAAAACCCGGGAATCTTTTCATCCGGGAGAAAACCGGGAATTATTTAGAATTCTGGTAATTTTTTGTTGTTTTAGTTTTCAGTTAAATTTTTGTAGTTTTGACTGGTATGAATGGATACTCTAACAAAGGATATTACTGTATCCCCAACTGCAGAATAATACTACAACAATGAAACGTGAAACGTGAACGAGGAGAGAGAGAGAGAGAAACGAAAATAAAACATAAATCGCAAAGGAAATGTGCCATATACAACAACAAAACACCGTGCTCACACAAGCTGTTTGCCAGCAGAAAAAAGTGTCATAGGCTTTAGGAAGACTATGCAATGCTTCATAACAACAAATTGCCTCTGATGAGTGTGACATCACAACTGTTTAGATTCGTTTTAGCAGTTACGAGCGGGCTCATGCGTATGCGCAGTTGAGTGACGTATGAGTAGTACCTTCTCCCATTTCTGGCTACAGAAATGGGGCTGTTGGCTGTGTAAACAGTCGCACCAAGCAGCTAGATGCATCGGGGAAAAATTTTACTGCCATGCCCAAGCTGCCAGATTCACACATGCGCAGCTGGCCCGGATCTATGATGGAGGGGGGTGGGGAGGCCAAATTCATATTCTTGAGGAGAGAAAACCTTGTTTCACAAAGTGCCTAGCATCCAGCGCACATTGGTCTATCGATTACTGATATGATTTTGATGTGCATTCCTGTTGGTTTCTGAACACCCTCTGTAAGTTGATTTCTGAATGAATCATAAGCCGTGCGGTCTGAGGCCACTTTTCACGGTTTGCGCGGCTCCTTCCGTCGGAGGTCTGAATCCTCCCTCGGGCAGGGATGTATTTGTTGTCCTTAGCGAAAGTTAATTTAAGTTACATTAAGTAGTGTGTAAGCTTAGGGACCAATGACATCAGCAGTTTGGTCTCATAGTTAAATAAACAAATAAAAAAAAATCATAAGTTAATTTTTGAATGGGTGCATAGTGTTCGTGATGTCTCTGTTGGGGAATCCTCATCACATTTAGAAATAAACTTTCCTGCAGGCAAAACCACTGGGCTATACAAGCTAAGCGGAGTAAAGCCGAACAAGTGAATGCCAATCGCTGTCTGATTATGTTGTTGATAGGGTTTGTGAGTGATCAGCATTGTTATAATTACTAGGTAAATTCATAGATTCAGACTACCAGAGTGGAAATAAAGGACTAATAGGAATAACAGTTAAGAAAGATTACGTATTGTCTTCTCGGTGTATCCAGGAAAATGAAATTTTGTCAAATTTTTTGGCCAGGTCGCTACACTAATAAGGGCCAGTTGTACAGTCCCCGTCCAGCAGCCGCTCGGTTTGTACGAACATCACAACGCCTAACCGGAGAATAATTGGGGATAACTAAACCAGTGATTCTGGCAGGATTAGTGAAGTTAACCGGCGAATAAGTTTTGACAAAGGCAGGAATAGTCGAGAATTAGTCATGACAAGATTGTTTGTTGGAACGAGGAAGGAGAAGAAACAGGGACATCACACAAATTAGGGAAGAATATGACGATTCAAAATTTATATAAAATTCTCGTACTACTTATTTTTGATCTCGTGCTTCAGCCACTGGACTGCATGAATGAAATGTGAAGCTGTTTTCTAACATAAATCTTTTTGCTTGTAATAGGTCTAATAGGAATTTTATGGTGTGTGTGTGTGTGTGTTATTAGTCAACGATATTTCGATTTTTCATGTAGCAAAACGTTTGACGAACTTTGATAAGGTAATAGTCCTTTAGCAGAAAGGAAAGCACGCCACGTAAAACTGTAGCAAGGTTAGAGAGAAAACAATGCTAGGAGCCAAGGATTGAAGAAATGTGTACTGTATTGTTTCTCTCTTGTCTTTACTGGTCTTACGTACCCTATGTTTAATTTTATGTCACCCGAAACAGAAATTTATTAGCTAACAGACAATAAAGAGTGCAAATTTTCTGAAGAGTTCTTGTTCTCCCGATTACAAGGGAGCAGGAGAGGCACCACAGGACATTTTAATTTCCACTGTAGTGAAACTAGTTTGATGGCATCCAGTACAAAATATACACGTTTCAATTCCACGGAATGAAATAGTGACATTAGATAGAAGAATGCTGTGCGAAGAGGGGTGGCACTGCACTCTGGGACACTAAAGACCAAATAACCTGTCTAACATTTCCTCAAACATACATGTTTTATGTATCCGACTCCTCCGGTTTGGAAATATTGTAGATCCGGTGCGGATGCTCAGAGCAGTCCGAGTTATAGTGGGGAAGTGTGTAGTCTCCATGTGACTCGTGTTTACATTTAGTGATTATGCTGTTTCCTGTTTGTTCACTGCTCTCACATCCAATGGAAATACAAGGGATTTCTGTGGCCGGGAGCTATCAAGTGAATTAAAATACATTCACATAATTATGGAAGGCTAATATACATTGTTAGTTTCGGATTTCATTTTATTTCCACTTTTCTGACAGCCATGCATTAATCGCCTTGTAGAACAATGAAGTTATTTTTGTCGGTTTACTAAAGAAATTTGATTTTCATTAATCTTTTATGCTGAGGCAGTCAATGTGTTTGAAACGAAGTGTTTAGCTCCACACTATTTGCTAATTTCAACTGCTCACTGCATTTCAAGTGCACGTTTTCATCTTCAAGTACATACGGCATTATGCCATAATAAAGAATCAAAAATGAGTTAATACAGTACTGGTACTCAAAGAAAATTTACATCCCGAAACCCACACTGAAAAGCTTAACATCAGGTCAAGGCCTGCTTCATTGGGAATCTGGACATACGAATGTGCTCATTAAGTATCCACTTTAAATGTGCCATTTTAGTATGGTTCACGAAAATCCGATGCTCTTGCAGTATCCTCTGATGTCTTTTGTTTTTATGACATAATGTAAGATCTTTTAGTGTTTTACACATATGAACATACAGGCTTCCTGCGTCATAGCAGCTGCCAAAGCGCGGTGACGCGTGTTATCTGGCGCTCTGATGACTACTGAAACGAACAGATTTCTAACAGGTCGCGGGAAAATATTGCGAATGGTGGTTTGAAAAGCATTACTTTCAAAGTAAATTTCCTTTTGCACAAGTTGAACTACATGCGAGAATGCACGATGAATTTCTTAAATGACAGATCGTTTGATGATGAGCCATTTAGAAGTATTTCGAGCCCAGTAGATCAGACATTCATGTGATGTAGTGCTACGGGAAGCTCTCTCTCCTCTGCGGTAGCTAATTTATTTGTGGAAAACTTTGAGGACAAGTCACTGGACTCTGCTAAAAAAAATTACTGGCACATTTGTGTGATGTGTCTTAAGGCATAACACGCGCAAAAAATATCAACATTATATATGAAAGCTTAGCTTCTCTTGAAGCTTATTAACCTTAGAGACCAATATTATATGTGAAAGCTTTGCTTTTCTTGTAGCAACACTGTATATTAATTTAAAACATTAATTTTCCTTGTTTGTATATCCGCGCTACTTAAGTGATGTTGCTATTGGCTGACCACATCACGTGTCCTATGCTCCGAATATCTGCTGTCATCAGCTGGCAGGATCACATGACATGGGCTATGACTGGCTTACAAAAGCACATCGCAATCTAGATTTCAATGGTCCTAAAAGTAACATGTGGGTTTTTGGTTGAATTTGAATTTATACTTTCGTAATACGAAAATATGCAGTGTACATGTTGCTGCTCATTTAAAATCTTTCCAAAAGGAGTTTTCTTCCATGAGTTTAGTTTTCTAAAGTGCCACGAAATTCTATGCCCGTGTGTAAAAACATAACCATTCAAAGGATTGATAAGTTTTACAGTTCCGAAGAAAATATACTGTCACTTAATAACACAGAAAAAGTGTGTTTTCATCCGGGACAAAGTGTATTTTTAACCCGGAAATCCGGAAATTTTTTTCCCTGTCCGCTTATACTCCCTAAATAAGTCTGTGGCAGCAGGTGACCGTGAGGCATAAACCGCCTCATTGAATGTTCAATGCCTTCCCAGCCTCATGATCCTATAATCCTCCAGTGGAATTGTGGCAGTTTTTTCCACCACCTTGCTGAGCTCCGACAACTTATCAACCTTCACCCTTTCTTCTGCATTGCTCTCCAGGAAACTTGGTTTCCTGCAATGCGAACCCCTGCCTTCCGTGGCTATCGGGGTTATTATAAGAATCTGGCAGCTTATGCGAGGATATCTGGTGGAGTCTGCATTTACATCCTTAACTCTCTTTACAGCGAGTGTGTACCTCTTCAAACACCTTTAGAGGCTGCCGCTATTCGTGTGTGGACGCCTCAGGCTGTCACTGTCTGCAGTCTCTATCTTCCACTGGATGGTGATATCCTACAGCATGTATTGGCTGCACTGATAGCCCAACTGCCACCACTTTTTCTGTTACTGGGCGGCTTCAGCGCCCATAACCATTTGTGAGGTGGATTGGTGGCAACAGGCCAAACCACTGTTGTTGAGCAAGTGTTGGCACAGCTCGACCTTCCCTCTTAAATAATGGTGCCTCCACACATTTCAGTGTGGCGCATGGTATGTACTCAGCCATCGACCTTTCTGTCTGCAGCCCTAGTCTTCTACCATCTGTCCAATGGAGTGTGCATGATGACTTGTGTGGTAGTGACCACTTTCCAATCTTTAGTCATTGCCACAGCATCAGTCTTTTAGGTGGCTCCCCAGATGGGCTTGTAATAAGGCTGATCGTGACTCGTTCGCCTCCATTGCCACTAATGAGCTTCTTTCTCATGACGCCATTGATGTGGTGGTTAACACGATCACCACCACCATTGTTTCTGCAGCGGAATCTGCAATTCCCTGTTCTTCTGGGTCTCCTCGGCAGAGGACTGTGCCTTGGTGGTCACCAGAGATTGCCGAGGCAATTAGAGATCGCAGGCGGGCCCTCCAACGTCATAAGCGGCACCCGTCACTGGAACACCTCATTACCTTTAAGCGGCTTCGTGCTTGAGCCCGACGCCTTATTCACCGATGGAAGCAAGAGTGCTGGGAATGGTATGTCTCCACCATTGGCATCCGTACCTCTCCATTGCAGGTTAGGACCAAGCTTAGGCAACTCTATAGGTATCAGATCCCCGTCAGTGTACTTAGGCTTTCCTTGAATGGAGCAGTCTATACTGAATCAGACACGATTGCAGAACTCTTAGCCGAGCATTATGCTCAGAGTCCCACTTCTGTGAATTACCCACTGGCCTTCTGCTCCCTGAAAGAGAGGTTGGAGCGTCTGAGCCTTTCATTCCATACGTGCCACCCCGAATCGTACAATGGTCCATTCAGTGAGTGGGAATTCCAAAGTGCCTTAGCTGCTTGCCCTGATCCGGCTCCTGGTCTGGATCACATCCACTATCAGATGGTCAAACACCTCTCGGTGGACTGCCAGTGACACCTCCTAGACCTTTTCAACCGTATCTGGGTTGAAGGCGAGTTCCGTCTCAGTGGCGGGAAAGCATTATCATACCAGTGTCGAACCCTGACAAGAACCCACTGGAGGTGGACAGCTGCCACCCCATTAGCCTCACAAAGTTCTGTGCAAGTTGCTCGAACGCATGATGAGCCGGAAGTTGAATTGGCTACTTGAGTCTCGGGACCTTCTGGCTCCGTCTCAGGGTGGGTTCCGTCAGGGCTGCTCTGCGACCGATAATCTGTTTTGCCTAGAATCTGCCATCTGTGTGGCATTTGCCTGCTGTCAGCATGTGGTTGCCACCTTTTTTGACATGCGGAAGGCATACGATACAACATGGTGACATCACATCCTCACCACACTTCATGGATGGGGGGTCTTAGGGGCCAGCTCCCGATTTTTATTCAAAATTTTCTGTCACTTCATTCCTTCCACATGCAAGTTTGTCCCTATTATATCACAACACTTTCAAATCTGTTAGTACACACTGATAAGGAGTGCTAACCTCCTCGACATGGGCGCATCTCGAGAAATCTTGTGCACTTGGATGGGCGAGGACTCGACAAGCTCCATTCATATAGGTAAGAAAAGGGGTTCGCTACGCTTTCAGCTACCTAGTTTCAACTACTTTTCATGGTCATCCAAACCCTCACTTCCACATCCGAAATACAGGCACATGGATCGATGAATGTAGGAAATGTCTTAGGATTTTTGGTAGGTTAGTGCATAAGGTGGGTAAATATTCTTGTGCAAAATATTTATTAACTTTTGCATATACATTTACACACAGAAAACAACTCTCTCCTTATTCTTGTTAGGTGTAGTTTTAATAATGTCCAGTTTAATTTTTAACTTATAACTTAAATCCACATCTGAATCACCTATTTTTTTCTCCAACCAGTAATTTAACAAACACAGAGAAGGTATATTCTCGAATTCTAATACATATCTAATTTTCTTCCTGTAAAGTAGCTATTTTATGGTTTTAATTATTTGCTCTGTTCCCTCCTGCAGTTCTTCTAGGCAAGAGCATTCGGAGATTTTAATTTTTCCTTATATCTCCTCCATGACGCTATTGTTAAAGCATTCTGCATCTTCTGCATCATCTGCATCTTCTGCAAGGCTCTGTCTTGAGTGTCTGCCTCTTTTTAGTTACTTTCAATGGGCTAGCTGCAGCTGTGGGAACGTCCGACACAGCTTCTTTGTATGCTGATGACTTTTGTCTATACTACAGCTGCACCTGGAATTGCAGTTGCTAAACGGCAGCTGCAGGGCAATATCCGCAAGGCACAGTCTTGGGCCATAATGCGCGGCTTCCATTTTTCTGCCGCCAAGACTTGTGTCTTGCATTTCTGCCGGTGTCGCACTGTTCACCCTGAGCCATGGCTTTATCTTGATGTCGGACCTCTTGCTGTGGCGGAGACACATCAGATTTTGGGATTGCTTTCTGATACCCGGTTGACTTGGCTCCCTCATATTCAGCAGCTTAAACAAACATGCTGGTGGCATCTTAACACTATTCATTGCTTGAGTCACACCAGCTGGGGTGCCAATTGGTCTACCCTTCTACGACTGTGTCAGGCATTGATTCAGTCCCTTCTTGATTACGGGAGCCTGTCTTACAGTTTGGCATCGCCTTCCATGTTGAGGTTGCTTGACCTCATACTTCACTGTGGGATCCAACTCTTAACTGGTGCTTTCCGCACAAGCCCTGTAAACAGCCTACTTGCGAAGGCTGGTGTCCCTCCAATACAGACCCGCCGCCAATGACTACTGGCTGCTTATGCTGCACATGTTTGTAGCTTGCCTGGGCATCCAAATTGCTGTCTCCTGTTCCCCAACTCAGTTGTCCGTCTTCCAGAATGGTGGCCCCGGTCAGGGTGTTTGACCACAGTTTGCGTCCGGGCTCTTCTCTCTGGGCTTGCGTTTTTCCCCTCTCCCACCTCTTTTCAGGGCCTATATACATATGCCCCCGTGGTGTGTGCCCCGCTCATGCCTACAGCTGGATTTGGCTCAGGGCCCGAAGGACTCAGTCCTTCCTGAGGCCCTCTGCCAATGCTTTCTTTCCATCCTTGGCACGTTTCACATCTCTGACGTGGTCTATACTGGTGGTTCGATGGTTGCTGGTAGAGTTGGTTATACTATTACTCTTGGGGATCATTCTGAACAATGTTTATTGCTGGCTGGCTGCAGTGTTTTCACTGCAGAGCTGGTAGCCATCTCTCACACACTAGAGTATATTGGCTCCCGCTCAGGTGAGTCCTTAGTCATCTGTAGTGACTCCCTGAGTGGTTTACGGGCTATCGACCAGTGTTTTCCTCGCTCTCGTCTGGTGATGGTTATTTGGGAGTCCATTCATACTCTTGCCCGTTGCGGCCACTCCGTAGTTTTTGTGTGGACCCTGGGTCATGTTGGCATCCCCGGAAATGAATGTGTTGACAGGCTATCAGTGAACCGGCCCTGGGTATTTGCCTTTTGGAATATGATCTCTAGTCAGTATTGCGGCAGAAAGTCCTTGGTACTTGGGGTGATGCTTGGCGCACCCTGCCTTCACCCAACAAACTTCGGGTTATCAAGGAGACCAAAGGTGTGTGGCAATCCTCCATGCGAGCCTCTCGCAAGGACTCAGTTGTTCTCTGCTGGCTCCGCATTGGCTACACTTGGGTGACACACGGCTACCTCCTGCGCCGTGATGACACCCCTCAGTGTCGGTGTGGCGCCCAGCTGACAGTGGCCCATATCTTGGTGAGCTGTCCTCCTTTCTCTGCCCTGCGACAGACTCTTCAGTTACCGGACTCGTTGCCATTAATTTTAGCTGACAACATCTCATTAGCTAATTTAGTTTTAAAGTTTATATGTGATGGTTTGTTTTATCATTCTATATAAGTTCTAGCTCATGTCCTTTGTCCATTTGTATTCTCCACTCTAATGCTTTTAGGATTGATGTTTTAATGTGTGGCAGAGTGGCTGGCTTCTCGTTTTTATTCTTATGGTCGGCCAGCCATGGTCATCTGCTCTCGTTTTTACCCTTCTACCTGTTTCTTGCAACTCTCTGTGGTTTTCTTTTCCCATTTTGTCCATGGTAGTGTTTGCTGTCCTTGTGTTGTTCATCTAGTTCTTCCTTTCTCCTGTTATTGTATTTGTACGCCTTCTTTCTTTCTTCTTTCCCATGTGGAATTATTTTACTGGGAACAAGGGACCGATGACCTCGCAGTTTGGTCCCTTCCCTTCCCTCTTTTAAACCAACCAACTAACTTCCTTGGGCGCTCCTCATGATAGATACCCTTGTCTCTAATGAACACTTGCTGTTGAGGACGATGTACTGGGTTCTGTTAGTCTTGGAACCACTCACATATTTGGGAACCTAATGTGTATGCTTGGACCTTCAACAGTCTGCAGTGGGTCACCGTGTCAGTGCCCCAGGAATTTGCAACACACACATCATGTATATTGTCAGATTGAAAATATACAGAAAAAGGAAAAACCAAGGGAAAGAAGTAAAACAAATCAGCAGATTCCTGTGGCTGGCTGATCACTGAAACAAAAAGGATGAGCCAGCCATCCTTCTATTCTCTTATCTCAAAATAAAATGCAGTGCTTTACACACCATAGGCATCACAGATTGGGGTATCCTCTTGCCGGAGTAAGAAGCCATCTGTTAGGGTACCTTGTCCCCATTCAAAGGTGGGTCAAGCTTACTTCATCCAGTTTGAGTGGCTGGCATGAGGTCAGCTGTGGTCAAATAGTTGGCTTCACCAACCGCAGCTTATTGTCCCTCACTGTCAGTTCCATAAATCAAGCAGCAAAAGTTAGTTCTACTCTAGAGCACATTAAAACCTCTCCAAATAAGTCCCTCAAGAAGTTGAATTATGGGATCAGCTGTTCATCACTAAGAATTGTTCTCCTCCGCAACTGAATAGCGCTTGTTATCTAAGGCAGGTCTGCCTCCTTCTAGATCTCGTGTTAAAGTGTCCAGAATTGCTCCCTTGAGCTCTTCACCCACAAAGTTCCAGTGTCTACTTGACTCCTGTTGTTTTCCACTACTGTCTGCTTCTCCATTGGCTGAAGGCCATCCCCACCAAAAATACATTATCCTTAAGCTCTACAGACATGATTTGATTAAAGTTGAATATGTCCTGGGCTATACTAATATAGTACAACAATATTTAAATAAAGAAATGTCAAAACATACGGTTACACTTGCATCATTTACAATAAATGACAACAGATTGTCCTTAAATATTGTTTAAACAATTATTTATGTCTTTTTGACAGAATCCTCTTTCGGTTCTCTTTTCAATTGTGGTGTCTGCTAAAACATGAGATTGACCACTTTTAAATTAGCCCAGTTTTCTTTTTAATTGCACTTATAATAGACATTTAAATAAACGGTTCATTAAATAAATACACAAGTATGACAAAATATGAGGTATTCATGCTGTATTCATTTGCTGTTTAATTGTGGTGGATACCATGTTCAGACAAACATTTATGTAATTAAAAAGATATAAAAGACATAGTAAATCAAGAAATGAAATAGATACAGACACGTAGTTTTCAGAGATGTCAGCTACAGTGCAGTCATCTGAGATTTATTTGTTGCAATCCCATGAAGTGTTCAAAAGTTTTTAATTCAGAGGTTCATTATGCGCCTCATTTTTCTGAGATAGCAAATGGAATCAGATTTGCATCAATAATTGATTGTAAATTATTATGGATTGTCAGAGACCTGTAAGAATCCATATTTCAGTTTCTCTCAAAGCCCGCCATAGCTGAGAGCACAGCCGGCCTCTTAAGCAATCGATGCATCTTTCAAAATCCCATACTGTGATTTTTCCCTTTTCCAGTAAAGCTGCTTGGCACTGTACCTGGCTGGTTAGAAACGGTCAACTAGCCAGACTGGCTGCAGCATGCCCTATGCCCAGGGCCCCCTAGCATTCAGCCATGCAACAAATTCATCTTACCTAAATACACCAAATGTTACAAATCATTGCTCATTGTCGATTATTAAAAAGGCTCTCCATTGGTGACTGAGCAATGGTATGTTATTAAAGTGTGTGTGGCATTGACAATGTTTTATATGCTTGCTGCACCATGAGGAGTCTTCAGCTAATGTGAAGTGAAGGCTCAGTAGCCTCATCACAAAGGTTCGGTACAGAGCTGAGTCTAAAAGACCTAGTGTCCAGCCAAATTCCTTCATGAAGCACCATGACCAACATTTTTAGATATTAGGGTCACGCAGACTCGCACACAATGCACCCCTAACAAGTCAAGCTCACACGAAGGCCCTGTAAAACTGGAGCAGACAGGTTCGGTCTGTTCCCCATGTGTTGCAATTAAGACATTCGAGAATACTAAATGCTTTTAGGGACTGGATTTTCAGATCCCTAATGTATGGCAACCATGTACTTGCAAGTTTAGAATCAAATGTGAGTCCCAGAAACCTCAGTGTCTTTAAAATTGAGAGCAGTGTCCCCCATCTGCAGCTCGGGAAAATTTAAAATGGAAGTGAATGATTAAAACTAATGCCCACCGACTTCTCAGTGGAGAAATTAAAACCCTCCAACCATCAAATATGCAGTTGCAACTGATGATGAGTCGTCGTCGTCATCGTCATAAGTTTATGGAGGAATGAAAGACAGCAGTTGTCAACAAAGAACACTGGATAGGAAGTTTGACAACCAACGTGGTACTGTTAATAACTATGCTAAAGGCATTTAAAACACTACCTTGAGGTACACTGTTCTCCTGCTCAAGGTGATCAGAGAGGATATATAAAATTGTTTGTTTGGTGGAATGGCTGTACCAAGATGGAAAGATGCCCCAGGGGGCTCACCATTCTTTGGTAAGTTTGTGCTTGGCTACCAGGGACCCCAGCCTTTGCAGCACCCCTTCGATAACCATGCTTCATGTCTATCCTCCTGCTACTCTTTCTCCCCTCCTTTGGGGAACATGTCTTAGATTTTTCAGGAATGCGTGTTGCAGTTTCAATAGACCAGCATCGGAACAGTCCCTCATCTGTTTTTCTTTCTTCCTTTCTTTCTTTCTTTCTTCTTTCTTCGTCTTCTCCCCTTACTCCAATTCTGCATTTGAGATTTCTCATTCTTTCATTTTTCTTCTCTGTGCAATCCTGAAGGCTGGCCCATGTGTTTGTCATGTAGCAGGTGATTGGATAATGCATAATTTCCAGCTGTGGATCGACAGGTTGAGTTCGCACGTAACCCCTGGAAAAAGCCAGCCCATGGAGGGATGATTGCTTGAACTGTTATCTTCCTAGTTTCTAATTGGTCCATACCTGCCAGTTGCTAATTGATCCCTCTATCAGGAGTTCGGGAGGTGTGGACAATCGCCTAAGGCAGGTGAACGCCCGCCCCCCCTCTGAGGGAGGCCCCTAGTTGGCAATCGTGGGCGATTTTTTTCCGCAGTGAGCTAATCACCACCTCAGCCTACATCTACTAAACGGAGATGGAATGAGGCTAAAGATTCAAAGACTTTACCAGTTGCACTTTGGTTCTTCAGGGTATCACATACCGAAGGAGGTCAGTCCTTTACTACGGTTAATTCATTTATTATTCAGAAAGGTGTTGATGCAATTGCAGGCCCTATGAAATCCTGTTCTCGCTTACACAATGGGAATTTGCTTCTGGAGACCAATTGTGGTTTTCAAGCCCAACACCTCCTTTCAGCTTTGCTCCTCCATGGCTATCCTGTTTGTGTTGAGGCCCTTCCAATGCTGAATTCTTCACATAATGTTAATTACATGCAGCTGCTTGATAGTCTGACTAAGGGAGAAATATGAACTTAACTCTCTGCTCATGATGTTACTGCAGTCCATTGGGTAATGAAAAAGATTGATGCAACCTTAGTGCCTACTTTTTTTCTCACATTTGATAGAGCAATGCTTCCATTGAAGATCAAAACAGGCTATGTATGAAGTCATCACGGTCAGAGTGTACATTCCAAGCCCGATTTATTGCTACCAGTTTCAATGTTACGACCACACTCGCATGTCCTGGCAAAACATGGCCAAATGTGTTTACTTGTGGTAGGGATGCTCATGAGGGCGATAGCCTGTCTCCTTGTCCTTGTATTAATTGCATTGACGACCATGCAGCCTCATCCCGTGACTGCCCCATGTATCTGGATGAGTGAGCCGTCTAAGAGATCTGGGTGAAGGAAAACATACCGTACCCTGTTGCTGACAAGTTGTTGGCTGATTGAAAAACCTGCATTTTATCAACTGGCACTTTTATTACCGTTCATTCTACATCTCACTCCATGAAGGACATGGCTATGCAGACTTGTGATTTCCAGTTCAGCACTGCAGTTGTAAAATCGTCTAGTGTCAGAGTAGCATCCCCATCTCGTTCTCCTACAGCTGCACAACAATCAACCAAATCTTCATCCCCGGTGGTGAAATCACCTGCTACACAACTGACAAGCCAGAAAAGACAAACAGGAATAATCCTGTGAAGACTTCCTATGTCCCTCTAGGCAACAACCCTCTAAGACTTTATATGTCCTCACAATAATGGGCACTGAAACTATACATTGTTCGATGTTTAAGTTACAGAAATTACCATTAAAACATAACTCATTCAGTTAACTGAATCTGTTGAAAAAATGCTGCTTTTCAACAGTTCCTTCTACCACAAAGTTTAGGCCGAATTATTTGTTTAAATAATGAAATTAACAGATATGGTTATGGAAACAATACTTTTGACAAACTGGTAATTAGTTTGGAATTCAATAATGGCTGGCTTTGCTAATACGTTTTCGAATGGAGCCAAATCAATGCTTAAGGAATACTAATAGTTTTTCTACCAAATGTTTATAATTATTACTGAATTTATATTTGTTTATAAGTCAACAACAGAATCTAAGTCGCGAAACAATTATTGATTCCCACCCTATAACAAAGATATTAACTATGAATAGTCAAAATAAATTAGGAAATTAAGTACATGCAAAAAATTAGATCTGGCGCTATATTGCTTAAGACTGAGGGACAACCTTTCTTTTATGAAAATGCAGATTATACACATGAATGTTAACGGTGATTAGGCAAAAGTGGAAATAAAAAGAATTTAAGGAGGCAGATGGCAAAATAAGAGAGGAAGTAAAAAGATACCAGCTTGCTTAGTCACAAGCTTCAGAGGCTGCTTGCTGTGCTTTATTTAGGATTTTTGTAAAACAGGTTTTTCAAGGTACATGTGAGTTCGGCCTAGTCAGACACCTTTATCCAGGAGAAAAGGGTGCCTCAAGGCTCCATTTTGAACACTGCCCTCTTTGCTATACCTATTAACCTTATTATGGCCTCTCTCCCACTATGCATCTCTGGCTCCCTTTCCATCAACGACTTTGCGGTCTGTTGCAGTTCTCCATGGACTTTTCTCCTTGAACAGTATCTTCTGCAATGTCTTGATCATCTTTGCTAGTGGAGCATTAACAGTGGCTTTCACTTTTCCACTGATTAAACTGTTTGTACCAATTTCTGGAAGTGCAATGGGTTTCTTCCACCACCTTTACATCTTGGGCTTGTTGCTCTTCCATATGCTGAAACTATGAAATGCCTGGTGCTCATGCTTGATTGAAAACTTTTGTGGTCCTCCCACATGTCCCTGGCTACATGCTGTACCCAGTCCAAGAATGTCCAATGCGTTCTTGGCAATACTTCCTGCGGAGTGGATCGGACCACCCTCCTCCATTTATACCTATCCCATGTCCATTTGAAACTAGACAATGTGTGTTTCGTTTATTCATCTACATGTCAATCCACCTTATGATGTCATAATTCCATCCACTATAGTGGAATAGGTTTGGCCACTGGTGCCTTTTACACTAGCCTGGTTGAGTCTTTGTGCAGAAGCTACCGAACTACCACTGTCATACCGGCATTGTATTCTCCTTGGTGGATATGCATGCAATTTGTGTGCCATTCTCGGCCACCAATCCTATGCCCTCTTTTTCTATGACTGCCTTCGCTTCCATTATGGTGTGTGCCCTTCTCTGTTGCCTGTCGGACTTCACTTTCAGCTACTGCTCTGGCAGCTTAACTTCATGCAACCTGCCACATTCCCAGTGGGTGTGAACCTTACAACACTTTAGCTTCATGTGGCAGCCTGTGCTAATATTAGACTTCATTTGTTTCCAAAGGTTACTACTACAAATCTGATCTATTGCTGTTAGTTTCTCGACCTTTGCATGCAGTGTAGCAATAGCACCTTTATGTGCACTGATGGCTCTAAGACTGACTGTGGTGTTGGGTGTACCTTTGTCATTGGCACTGACAATTTTCAGTATCGGTTTCCAGAACACTGATTAATATTTATAGCAGAACTCTTCGCCCTCTATCAGGCCACCCAGTACATCCAGTGACACAGGCTTTTTAATTGTATCATATGCTCAGATACTCTTGGTGCCCTTCAGAACCTCTGTGTGCTGTACACAGTCCATCTGTTAGTACAAAGAGTCCAAGAAAGCTCACAGTTGCTTGCTGTTGAGAGAGCCATTCTGATGTTTGTGTGGGTTCCTGGTCTGATGGGAAATGAGGTGACTGATGCTGCTACCAAGGCTGCAGTCCTCCTCCTTTGGCCTGCTAGCTCTTTCATTCCTTTGGATGATCTCAGTGTTGCTGTCTGTTGGCAGGTGGTGTCACTTTGGCATTACCACTGGTCTTTTCTTCTCATGAACAAACTCCATGGAATTAAACCTCTCGCAGCGGCTTAGCTGACCTCCTCTCAGCCCTTTTGCTGCAAGGAGACTTTCTAGCCATCCCCTAGTGCTACGTGCTCATTGTCAACTTTGTATGGTTTGACATTTCCTGACTAAACACCTCTCTTTTTTAACCACTTACATTCTAGTGTATGTTTGCCAGCTAAGTTATTGGTCGTTTTAGCTAACACCACCTCGCCTATTGAGCGCATTTTACTTTTTATCTGTCATAGCAATATGGCAAAGGACATTTAATCTTTGATTCGGGATCTTTGCTGTCTCTATGGCTTATTTGATGGACTTTTCTCCAAAGGAAGTTCTTGTTTTTAGTTTTTTCCTTCTCTTGGTTGACCTTCAGGTGTAGTTGCTTTTAACTCCTTTTCCTCATTGGCAGTCTAAGGTTATGATGTGGACAACTATAACACCAGTTGTCTTTATGCCCTAAAAAGGAAAGAAAGAAAGAAAAAGCAAAACAACCTCAAAAAATACATTCATGGAGCTGCCCAAGATAATGCCTTAAAGTAGTATCGTAGACCTTCCTGATGTCAAAAAACATACCTCCTAAGTGATACCTGTGCAGGAAAGCCTGTTGTATAGTTGCTTTCAGGAGAGCCAGGTTCTGAATGGCAGAGGTATATCTCCTGAACCCACACTTAAAGCAGCCAGAGAGCTGCCTGGATTCTAAGATACTGACAAGACATTGACTGACCATCTGATCAAAGGTCTTTCCCTAACAGCTAGAGAGGGCACCACTATGATAGCTACTTGGGTATGTGCAGTTTGTCCCACATTTTAAAAGAGGAGTTAAAACTGCCTCTTGCTACAGGTTAAAAAGAATGAGGAGATGCTGTAACGTACTATAATAGACCCTATTGTAACCAGTTGATATGTCACAATCTTCAAATAATCCAGAATGTGGTTCCCACGTGGTGAAGAGCAGTTGTATTCACCACTGGTGGAACTGATGTCCCAACTGTCCCTCTCAGCAGTCACTCTTCAGCGTTGAAAGGCTGAATCCTCGCTGGTAGTGGCAGTAACCGGGGCAAAATAGGTTTCCATAGTCTGGGCAATGTCCTACAGCATGGTCTGGAGACTTCAGTTCCCCATTACAGCAGCCACTGGGCACTAACCTCCCAGAAATCCTTCTGATGGTCTTCCATATTACTGTAATTTTAGTGGAACAGTATATGGTGGTAGTGAACTGTTACCACTACCTCTTTCCAGTGTGTGTAATAATTCAGTGACATTTTGCCCTCACTATCCAAAAGTCTCTGAGGTTCTCTGCAGTTGGCTGGCACTTGGAACCTTACCCAGAGCTGCTCACCTGGTCCTGATTGCAGAGTGGCATTTGTCAGACAGTCCACCTTTTCAGCTGAGCTGGCCTGGAGACAGTGGAATAGATGATTCAATGATGTGGTGGAGCAGTTTGGTAATATGATCCACCCATTCCGTATGCTGTTACAGTGTTCAAACACAGCAAATTGGCTGTAAAGTGTTGAGTCTGCCTTATTGAGCACCCATTGTGGTGGCTTCTCTTTTTTTCCCACCATTTTGTCAGGCAGATTAATCTAGATTGGGAAGTGATCACTTGGATGCAATTTATCAACCACTTTCCATTGAGTACTGTGTGCGAGAGCCAGAGAGCATATCAAAAGATAGATAAGATAGACAGCTGTGAATGGCCCTGTTGCAGTGCTGAAGTGTATGCTTTACCCCATGTTAAACAAATATGCAATGAGGACATGGGAAGACTCTCATTTGCTCTAGTCCTGGGACAGGTGTGTGTTGAAATCATATTGGAGGAGGAAAGTGTTGGTGGAGCTGAATAAGAAGTTAATGGAGAGCTGCTTTATCTTAGCACTTCAAGTGGAACAGTAACTGCTTGTAAGGTGATTGTGAGGGAGAAAAGTGAGGAGTGGTAGCCTTTTTTACGAGCACAGCAACTCCTCCTTATGTGCTCTCTCCACTAAAACCATCCTTTTTGTGGAGAATGTAGCCACATTGGTCTGGGGTGTCAGAATTTAAAATGTCTTGAAGGGTGATACACATCAAGCTATCCTGAGCTAATATGTGTTGTTCCTCCATGTGTCCTGAACTCGTTAAAGTTCCTCTGAAGTATTGAAGCCAACTAAATGGTGAGGTTTTCCTCTATCATTTCCTCTGTGGTGGAAAGATTGCAGTGAAAGGGGATTGGTGTATGGGGGGGGGGGGGGGGGTAGGTATACTTCAGACTTGCTGGTTCCCTCTGGCAGACATTGGCATCTAGACAGTTGATAGTATTGTCATTGTCTGATCCATCACAGGACTGTGGTTGCATGGTCTGGTGGCTTCAGACCTGATTGTTTTGGCCTGTTGCTCTTTGTTGTCGGCTAGGATTTTGGAAGTGGAGGTTAGCCCATTGTAACAGAAATATGTTTTTGGTTCTCTTCTTCCATCTGTCGTAAGGATCTGTTATTCTTTTGAGCAATAGCCTGTGCTGCGACCTTTATTTTGGGTGTAGGAATGATTGGTTGTTAGACTTGACATGCAGATGTGCAGTTACATTAACTGCAGGTAGATGTCCTGCTCCGCAGTCATCATACGGGTGCCAACACTAGTTTCCATAAAGGTTGTTTCAACACTTACACAGATGACTGCATGAAAGTGGTTGGCTGCAAGGCCTTAAACATCATCTTCATATCACTTTAATCTCTTGTATTTTCTTCTCTTCCACAGAGACAAGACATTCTTTCCTCCAAACTGGATGGGCTTAGGAGAAATTTCCACACATGGGTGGAACAATGCAACAAATACCGGGTTTGTGGTCAGCAGAGCTACATTGTCCTCATGCAGTCAGACCATTGCAACCCATGATGGAATGACAAAAGCATTGACACACAAAGTTGTGAATTGGATTTGGTACATAGGGTCTAAATTCAAGATGGAGAAAGTGTGTCATATTGTACTCGGGTCACTTCGGTGGACTGAATGTCAGGATAAAAGACGCTGTTTCTGGAATTCACCATCATCCTTGTCATGAAATTCTGAACTTAAGTGTCCCATTTGTTTTCATTTCCTGTTAGTTATTTGGTATCTGTATCGATAATGCCCTGGCATGTTATAACCCATTTAAACAATTTAGCACATTGTGCAGCTCACTTATGACAATATTTCCCAACTTGTTTACTTGGATAACTCTGTGTCTCATTCAGGAATGTACCATTGTGCAGCCTTTTGATTGATTTAAGTTGCCCCGCAAGTCCCTCTGGAAATTTATGGATGCAGAAAGATGGCAGTTTTTCAGATGAACCTTAAGCATTTCTAGCAACACACATTATATACTGGGGATGTAGTCTGTACAAGTACTGCTTACACAGATATTTGGATGCCTCAGGTGGACTATTCACATGAGATCACTGTGGGGTCTGGATGGTAATGCTGTCCAATAGACCACCCAAACTACTAGGGGCAGAGAAAATGATTTAAGATTTGTAAAAGCCACATGAGCATTTAGAGTAGTAAGTGTCCACATAGACAGGGCCCCACATGAATGGGTAAGGCTTATGCAATTGAGGTGCAGCAGAGGTTCGCCAGATGTTCTGCCTCAACAGCTGTTCATCTAATCAGTCTGCAGCACACTTTCATATTGAGGTTTTTACCATCCTCTTGATCCAGTTGGTTAAGCCAAGATTCCCATTCCCTGTGACAGTGTTCCAATCGCATGGTGGTCACTAAAGCACACTCTGAGCTTACAGCTAGAGGACTGGTGGAGCTCACCTGTCACCAGCTAATATTTAGCTCATATTCAGCAAACGAACGCTGAGCTTCCATAGGTGAGTGTCACTTAGAAAGACCCAAGGTTTCATCAAAAATACCATGGGTGCAGTGATCTCTTTGGCTTCATGTGCCGGCCCATGTTCACCTTGGACTTCATTCGCTTCCTAAGGACTCTACTCCAGACTCACTATGGCGCTGTAAGTTTCTTGACCTTTGCACGGAACTTCGCAAGTGTACCTTTGTGTGCACTGATGGTGCTTGGACTGACCACAGTGTCTGGTGTGCTTTAATCATTGGCACAAATGATTTTCAGTATCTGCTTCTGGAACACTGCTCAGTATTTGCAGTAGAACTCTTCACCCTGTATCAGGCCAAGCAGTATATATGGTGACACAGGCTTTTCAATTGTGTAATCTGATCAGACTCTCTGTGCCCTTCAGAACCTCTGTGTGCTGTACACCATCCATCCCTTAGTGCAATGGGTCCGGGGAAACTTTCACTTGCTCACTCTAGATGGAGCCACTGTTACGTTTATGCGGGTCCCTGTCACATCGGTCTGATGAGAAACGAGGCTGCTGATGCTGCTGCCGAGGTTGCAGTCCTCGTACCTTGGCCCACTAGTTCTTCCATTCACTCCAGTGATATCTGTGTTGCTGTCTGTCAGCATATGGTGTCACTTTGGTATCACCACTGGCCCTCCCTTCGTGGGAACAAGCTCAGGACAATTAAACTTCTCCCAGAGGATTGGTTGACCTCCCAGCCCTCTCGCTGCAAGATAATTATTTTAGCTAGGTTGCATATTGGGCACTGTATTCTTAGCCATCACCATTTAAGTGGTAATCCCCCACCACTTTGTGCTCATTGTGGTCAGTCTTTGATGGTTCACCATTTCCTAACAGAATGTCCTTTGTTTTAACCATTTACGTTCTCATTTACGTTTGCCGTCTGAGGTATCGGCAGTTTTAGTGAATGATGCGAGGGCTGTTGACCGCGTTTTACTTTTTATCCATCGTACCAATATGGCGAAGGACATTTAATCTTTAGTTCAGGACTTCTGTTGTCTGTGGTGTATTTTATGGACCTTTCTTGAAGTCCCTATTTTTAGTTGTCTTTCCTTTCATTGATTACGCTTAACATGTTGTTGCTTTTAACTCATTTTTCATCTTCATGTTCTATGGTTCTGACATAGGCGCGTTTGACTATAGTTGTTTTTGCACCCTAAAACAAAACATCTACATCTACATGGTTACTCTGCAATTCACACTTAAGTGCCTGGCAGAGGGTTCATCGAACTATTTTCATACTACTTCTGTACCGTTCCTCTCTTGAATGATGTGTGGGGGAAAAGGAATACCTAAAACTTTCCGTTTGAGCTCTCATTCCTCTTATTTTATTATTATGATCATTTCTCCCTACATAGGTGGGTGTCAACAAAATATTTACGCATTTAGAAGAGAAAGTTGGTGATTGAAATTTCGTAAATAGATCTCGCCGCAAAGAAAACCGCCTTTGTTTCAGTGACTGCCACTCCAACTCGCATGTCATTTCAGTGACACTCTCACCCCTATTGCACAATAACACAAAATGAGCTGCCCTTCTTTGCACTTTTTCGATGTCCTCAGTCAATCCTACCTGGTAAGGATCCCATACCACGCAGCAATATTCCAGCAGAAGACGGACAGGTGTAATTTAGGCTCTATCTTTAGTGGGTTTGTCGCATCTTCTAAGTGTTCTGCCAACAAAGCGCAGTCTTTGTTTCACCTTCCCCACAATATTATCTATGTGGTCTTTCCAATTTAAGTTGCTCGTAATTGTAATTCCTAGGTATTTAGTCGAATTGACAGCCCTTAGATTTGTGCGATTTATCGTATACCCAATATTTATGGGATTTCTTTTAGTACCCATGTGGATGACATCGCACTTTCCTTTGTTTAGTGCTAATTGCCACTTTTCGCACTATACAGAAATTCTCTCTAGATAATGTTGTAATTGGAATTGATCGTCTGATGATTTTACTAGATGGTAAATTACAGTGTCATCTGCAAACAGTCTAAGGGGGCTGCTCAGATTATCACCTAGATCATTTATATAAATCAGGAACAGCAGAGGGCCTATGACACTACCTTGTGGAACACCAGATATCACTTCCGTTCTACTCGATGATTTACCGTCTGTCACTATGAACTGTGACCTCTCTGAGAGGAAATCATGAATCCAGTCACACAACTGAGACGATACTCCATATGCACATGATTTAATAGCCGCTTGTGAGAAACGGTATCCGAAAGCCATCTGGAAATCTAGGAATATGGGATCGATCTCAGATCCCTTGTCGACAGCACTCATTACTTCATGGGAATAAAGAGCTAGCTGTGTTGCCCAAGATCAATATTTTCTGAATCCATGTTGGTTATGTATCAAGGTGATGCATGATGTTTGAATACAGTATATGCTCCAAAATCCTACTGGAAATTGAGGTCAGTGATATGGGTCTGTAATTAAATGGGTTACTCGTATTTCCTTTCTTGAATATTGGTGTGACCTGTGCTACTTTCCAGTCTTCAGGAACAGACCTTTTGTCAAGTGAGTGGTTGTATATGATGGCTAAGAAAGGCGCTATTGTGTCTGCATACTCTGAAAGGAACCTGATTGGTATACCATCTGGACCAGAAGACTTGCCTTTCTTAAGTGATTTGAGTTTTCTCAACACCTAAGATACCTACTTTTATGTCACTCATGCTAACAGCAGTTCTGGTTCCGAATTCTGGAATATTTACTTCGTGAAGGAGTTACGGAAAACTGTATTTAGTAACTCCGCTTTAGTGGCACCATCATCGGTAACATTTCCATTGCTATCATGCAATGATGGTATTGACTGTTTTTTGCCACTGGTGTACTTTACATACAACCAGAATCTCTTTGGGTTTTCTACCATATTTTGAGACAATATTTCATTGTGGAAACTATTAAAAGCATATCGCATTGACGTCCGCACTAAATTTTGAGCTTCCGTGAAACTTAGCCAGTCTTGGGGATTTTGTGTTCTTCTGAATTTGGCATGTTTTTTTCGTTGCTTCTGCTACAGTGTTCCAACGTGTTTTGCATACCATGGTGGATCAGTCCCCTCTCTTATTAACTTATGCGGTATGAATCTATCTATTGCTGTTGATACTGTATCTTTGAATTTCAGCCATATCTGGTCTACACTTACATAATTAGCTTGGAAGGAATGGAGACTCTCTCTTAGGAAGGCATCAAGCAGAATTTTTATCTGCTGTTTTAAATAGATATATTTTGTGTTTATTTTCAGTGGTTTTGGTTGATATGGTTTTGAGCCTTGCTACAATGACCTTGTGTTTGCTAATCCCAGTATCTGTCATGACGCCCTCTATTAGATCAGGATTATTTGTGGCTAAGAGGTCAAGTGTGTTTTCACAACCATTTAAAATATGTGTGGGCTCATGAACTAATTGTTCAAAGTAATTCTCAGAGAAAGCATTTAGTAAAATTTCGGAAGATGTTTTTTTGTATACCACCAGCTTTGATCATGTATTTTTGCCAACAAATCGAGGGTAGATTGAAGTCTCCACCAATTATAGCTGTATTAGTGGGGTACTCATTTGTAATGAGATTCAGGTTCTCTTTGAACTGTTCAGCTATTATATTGTCTGAGTCAGGGGTGTCGGTAGAAGGAGCCAATTATTATTTTGGTGCAGCTGTTGAGTATAACCTCTACCTATAGTAATTTGCAGGACCTATCTATTTAAACTTCACTACAAGATAAACTACTACCAACAGACACAATCACACCGCCACCTACTTTATTTAATCTATTCTTTCTGAACATGGTTTGTGCCTCTGTAAAAATTTCTGCAGATTTTATCTCTGGCTTTAGCCAGCTTTCTGTTCTTATAATGATTTCAGCTTAAGTGCTTTCCATAAGTGCTTGAAGCTCTGTACTTTTCCAACAGAGCTACGACAATTTACAACTACAATACCAACTGTTGCTTGGTCGATTTTCGTCGTTTCTTTGCTCTGTACCCTTTGAGACTGGAGCCCTTTTTGATCTTTCCCAAGACTGTCTAACCTAAAAAGCTGCCCAGTCCATACCACACAGCCCCTGCTACCCGTTTAGCCACCTCCTGTGTGCAGTGGACACCTGATCTATTTAGTGGAACCTGAAACCCCACCACTCTATGGCACAAGTCGAGGAATTTGCAGCCTGCACAGTCGCAGAACCGTCTGAGCCTCTGATTCAGACCCTCGGCTTGGCTCTGCACCAAAGGTCCGCAATAGGTCCTGTTGACGATGCTGCAGATGGAGAGCTTTGCTTTCATCTCGCTAGCAAGACTGGCAGTCTTCACCAACTCAGATAGCCACCGGAAACCAGAGAGAATCTCTTCAGATCCACAATGGATGCAATGAGAATAACACCCCCCCCCCCCCCCTCCTCCCAACAGAAATTGAAACCAGATTCTGCTGTTCCAGTCAATCTATCCCCCATTTCCCCTGAAGTTGAGCCTTCGAGCACAGATGCAAAACAATACATCCAGATGGAGCAATAATCAACAGCAAAGGAATTCGTAATCCTGTTTCCCCATCACTGCTTTCAGAGATCCAAATCTGATGTTTTTGCAGTGGAGCTTCAATGCCTACAATTACCACCTGGCAGAACTCCACAAACTAAAGGATAATCATTCTGCAGTCAGTGTGGTAACTCAGTAGCCATGTTTCTCGGAAACTAAACTCCCTATTAATAAAAATTATGAATTCTACCATTAAATTCACATGAATGCCAAAAATGCATCTGGGGAAACGTGGACGCTTATACGAGCTGACCCTTTCAGTGACCAGGTGCCTCTAAATACTGCATTAGAAGCTTTGGCAATCAGTGTCCACCTGACAGTTAAGATAACAGTATTTAATATATATATCTACTGACAGACAGATGATGTATCACAAACTGTTGTAGCTAGTGGACCATCTGCCTCCATGCTTCTTCAGAGAGATTTGAACACTGACAGTCCCCTGTGGGGGCAGCATAAACACATCTAGCAGGGGTAAAGTAATAAGGAAATCAATTTTGGGACTGAAAGTAGGCCTACTTATCACTGGAGCTGCAGCACATTTCAGTATGGCTTATGTGACATAGTGTGCCATAGATATTAAAATTTGCAGCCCCATTGAAGAAAAGGTACAAGATACTTTTGACACGATTATCCACACTGTGGAAGCAATCTCCCCACCGGAAATTTGTACCGCTGTAGTCAGAAGAAATAACTGCAGCTAAGACAGTGTAGAGTGGCACTTCAACACACTTGGGATTCTTCCAGGGAAGATTTAAAGCATACAAGAGAGACTTAGAGTGGATGTAAACCTTTTTATTAAAAAGAGAAAGCAGGAGCATTGCAAATAGTGTGTATAATCTGTGGGAGCCCATAAAACTCTGCTGTCTCTGTAGCCACCAACCGTCCCCAGAAGTCCTGGTATATCCTTCAATGGCAACATCTGTACAGGTCCCTCAGGCATTGTTGAATGTTTTGCAGCTCACTTTGCCAATGTGTCTGCATTCAGTAACTACAACCATTATTTCTTGACTCATAAATACCTGGCAGAGCAAAACTACTTGTCCTCCTCTGTGCTTAGCCTCGAATCGTGCAGTGTTCCATTTAGGGAATTGGAGTGCCACAGTGCTTTAGCAGTGTGTTGAGGCACAGCCCCTAGACATGATAAAATTCACAATCAGATGCTTAAACACCTTAACTATGCCAGCATAAAGCACATCCATGTGTTTTTAACTGTATTTGATGGGCAAGGGAATTTCCCTCCAAATAGTGGGAGAGTATTGTTGTTCCTGTCCTGAAATTGGGGAAACATCCTCCAATTTTGACTAGTTATTAATCATACTCTTTAATGAATGAGCTGTGTAAATTATTTGAAAGAATGACCAACCAAAAACTGTGGATGTGCATGGAAGCCAGAAGCCGTTTATCGCAATTTCAGAGTGGCTTTCAGGCATTCTGGTCCTCCACAAACCAATTGATACATCTGGAATTTGCAGTCTTCCATGCTTTCACACATTGTCAACACTTGATCACTGTGTTCTTTGATCTGCAGAAGGCAGGATGCTATCACATCCTGCTTATACTGCATAAGTGGAGGTTTCCAGAGTTACTTACCCATTTTTATATAGATTCTTGTATTCCTCAGACTGTTCCAGGTCCAGACAGGTTCGACCCATAGAAGCCAAAATTTATAGGAAAATAAGCTCTCAGAAATTGGCTTAGAGCATAATACTTTTTGCCATTGCAATTGATCGTATAGTCACTGCCATGGAACCCCTAAAACTCACTATATATGATCAACCTTTGTCTGTATTATAGTTCTAAATCATTGTGCAGTGCAGAGAGCCATCTTTGGGAAGGCACATAGCAAGCAGAAAAACTTGAGCCCTGAGTCATGGATATAGATTTTCTCTAGAGACAACTTCTGTCGTACACTTCTGTCAACTCAGAACTGTGTGTCCTTACCTAGAACTTAACCAAAATAACCAGTTACTTGATGGGGTTGAAAATTCCAAATTTTTAGGCCTTTTACATGACAATAAGTTAACCTTATTACCACATGTGTGCCAGCCAAAAGCAAATTGCATTAGGAAACTTAATACCCTCTGATTTCTCAGTAACACCACCTGGAGAGCTAATGACACAGTTTTTCTAAGATTCTACAAAGCTTTGATATTATTGTACTTGGACTACTGACGTGTTGCAGATCAGCAGCACAATCAGTACTGAGCTTGTTAGTCTGTCCTCTACAGTGGTGTGAGATAAGCAACTGGAGCCTTCCATACAAGCCCCAGAGACAGCCTCCTGGTGGAAGCTCGTATCCCACCTCTGACGGTTGGACACTAGCAACTTCTGGCAAACTGTGCAGTCCTAATGTGTCAGATTCATACCCATCCGTGTTACTCGACTCTGCTTCAGCCAACTGTTCAGCCTGTTCAAGAAACACCCAAGAATGGGTAGACCAGGTGGGGTATGATTATATAATCTGTGTAAGAACCTCGAACTTCTCTTTTGTCTTTATGCATAGTTCCCTCTCAGTACTTCCAGTTATGTGTAGCCAGTCCTGTGATTCAGGTGGATAACTTCCATGATCCTAAGAAAAATACAGGCCCCACAATTCTTAGCCACCTGTTCCATTCAGTACTCCATGACTACCCCAATTTCAAGTGCATCTACACAGATGGACAGCGCCATTTGGTTGTGCTTTCGTATATACAAAGGGACACTAAAGCCTTCTCTCCTGAGTGCATGTAGTGTATGCACTGTAGAGTTGGTAACCATATCTCAGGCTTTGCAACACATCAAAACTACCACAACAAAAAAACTTTATGATTTTTAGCTACTCTGTGAGTCTAATCTGAGATGAGCCATGAGCCTGCTTGTGACATTACAAGAGAGTGGCTCACTAGACAAGAGGTGGTGGTAAGTATTTGTTGGCATGACAAGTTGAGTGGCAGGGAAGTTTAGGCAGCCTGAGATGTGGCCAAGGTAGCCAAGACAGTGTGGAGGAGGAGGAGGAGGAGGAGGAGGAGGCATGCAGGATGTGGCTGACCAGTGTGGATTTTATTTTAGGTGAAAACCTCAGGCTGGTGGAGCAAGAGCTGCTCTGTGGCCAGATCTGTGGCAATCTGCAGAGTCCAGATGGCTGAAAAGAGAAGGTGAATAATAATATTTCTCTGAAAAATACAGAACATATGTTATGGACATGCTATGCAGAAACTAGATAAAACAGGGAAATTGTGGCGATGAGATAAGCTCATTACAGTTTCAACCTTACTTCTTGTTTTGATGAGAATAGCTTATAAAATTATCAACAAATGGATCAGTGAATCAATTTATACAAATGATGCGTTGTACAAAAACTGGCAGTAATCACTTCACTGAGTTTGTATACAATTGGGCGTGGATATAAACAAATAATTGAATTTATGTGCAAATTTTGCTTACTATGAATTCTCTACACATTAACATATCAGCTTGAGTACTCCACACTGTTACCCAACATTCCCAATGTAGAAGTGACCAAAATTTGATGATTTGAAAAGTATTTGTAATTTTGAGTTCAATTTTAATATTTTACAATGCTGGATGTGGCCAGGCATTTGTGTAGTTCATTCATATCTTTCAAAATAATCTGTAGCTATTTCATAACAATATTGGAAATTCCTGTATGGAGCAGTATGTAAAATAAGGGAAAAGCAACCACTTGTCTATAGCGGATCGATGTGCGGAACACGGAAACACGTAACAGAAAACAGCATTGACACTAGCTTTTGTGTGCTGTAGCCCAATTAAAATTACTTGACAGTTGACACTTAACATGTTGTAGCTGGTTTCTCCAGTCAGTGCGTGCACTCAGTGTCGCATCCAAACCATTATCCTTTGCCAGACTACTAGAGCCTTTCCAAATATAACAACTTTTTGCAGTATAATGACTTGGCAAAACAGTTAGCATATGGGGGTTCACATGTGGAACGTCATGGGTTCAAAACTCGTCAAATGCAATGAAATTTTTTTATATTTATCAATTTAATCAAAAGACTGCAATTGTTACATTTATCAGTTAATTGGTTCAAATGTAGTTTTCTTATTCCTAATTCTTATTTCTAATACTTCATGTTGACTTTATTTGCTGTTATTTTTCTTCCTACCATTCTGTTTTTGTTTGGAATCTGCTTGTCACCTATAATTGCAAACCAACTGCCAAACAGGATTGCTCATTGGTTGGTAATGCAACAGTCTATGTAGCCAGTATGATGATAGTTTCAAGTAACCAGTGACAGAGAAATTAGTTTGCTTTTACCCCATAATGAAATTTTTCTATTTTGTGTTTACTTCTAGAGGTTAGCAAACAAAGCACTTGTGATTTTAGTTCTGCCGCAGATTGTTGATCGTTGTTTTCTCCAATACATTGCACATCCTGAGATTGTGGCTAGATTAGGACACTACTTGAAATTCAGGGCCACAAAACATGTCATCTGCTGCAGTTGAGCCATTGATCACTTAAAATCAACTGTCAGCAATGCATCTCTCATTTCCATAATACCTTGCGATAGTCACTTCCGACATTGGTCTATATTACACGTTAACAGCATTTTTGAAGTGACTGCCCTCAGAGGCTCAGCATTCGTTTGCCGAGTACGGGCTTGGTGACCCTGTGGTTCCTAAGCTGTGGACTGGTAAGCGCTGCCAGTCTCCAGTTACCATAAGATCTGGGCATACTTCAATGACCGGATTGCGAGGATAGTAAAAACCTCTATGAGAATCACCTCAGTCTCGAGGTGGGATGTGCGCTGATGAGATGTATGGTTGTTGAAGTGGAACAGTCATTAGTGGGCAACCTCTGGGGAACCTGCCACACCTCAGTTTTATAAGGCTTACTCAGGCATGTGGGGCTCTGTCTGAGTGGACCCTTGTTTCCCTAGCTGCTTGTAGGACTGAAATGGAACCCTCAAAATTATCATCTTTTCCTCCCAGTGGGAGGGGTGTGAGCCTGGGTGTGTTCACACCCAGTCCTCCCGGTAACCTGCATCAGTTGAATTATAGTAACAGGGCTCAAGGAGTCGTAAATCAAAATGTGCCTTTTTTTCATTAACAGAAAGGAGGGTACATTTGAAAAAGTATCCCCTTTCTATATCCATAAAGCCTTGGAAGTACTTGCTGGAAGCCTGAAGTCTATTAAGTGACTGTGGAATGGTTACCTACTGCTTGATAATAACAGGGCAAAGCAGGTGGAACTACTTATGAAGACTGAAAAATTGTGCGAGTATGTGGTATAACTGTTGAACTGCATAATTCCCTTAACTCTAGCAAGGGTGTGGCCACATGCCGTGACATTAAGTTCGGCTATGTCAATATCCATAAACAAGAATGGGCATTACAGGGGATAGAGGATGTAGAGCTAAGGATGCATAGGAATAATGGAGAAATTGAGAAGACTGCCACCTTCATTGTTACCTTTAATTGTCCAACGTTGCCTGACCACATAATGGCAGGTTTCCTCCAACTTAGGGTTAGGCCTAATGTACCTAACCCTATGCGGTGCTACAAAATGCCAGCGTTTTGGTCACACAACACTTAGTTGCGGGGGTAAAGCGACCTGTGGGAAGTGTGGGAAGGCAGCCCATGAAGCTGGGATTGACTGTTCATCTCCAGCAGTCAGTGTTAACTGCTCTGGGAGCCACAGAGTCTGGAGCCAAGACTGCCTTGCTCTTGCAGAGGAACAAAAAATTCAGAAACTAAAAGTCACCAAGCAGATCCCCTATGCTGAAGCTGAAAAGGAATATAAAGTGATGAAACTTCCCATCTTTACCACTTCCTATGCTTCCATGGTGCAGAAACCTGTTCCTAACATCGGCACCTTGATGCAGCAGACATTGTCCAGTGTACAACCATCCACCACCACCACCACCACCACCACCACCACCTGTACTTGCATATGTACATGTCAAGGCACCCCAAGGGGGCTCACGGTTCTTTTGTGAGTTTGTGCATGGCGCTCATCGGGCCCCTAGCCTTTGCAGCTCATTCTTCATTCCCTAGCGGCATTTCCTTCTCCCTGCCCCTTCCCTCCCCATCCCCGCTCCTTCCCCGTTGCCACCTCCTTCCCCTTTCTAGGTGTTCTGATTTAGGTCAACCTGGCTATTCCCCGTTACCTCGTCTGTACTAGGGCAGATGGGGACACCTTCACCGCCACAAAGCCATTGTTTTTCATGGAAAATATCAAGGACTAGTTTGGTGAAGTGGAGTCTATTAAGAAGATACAGTTGGGCTCCCTGTTGATCAAAGCTTCTTCTGCCACCCAATCACCTGTCTTACGCTGAGGCTCACCAAACGTATGAGAGACTCCATCTGGTGTCACTATCTTCAACTTTTGCCCCTGTTACTTTCTTTCCTCGCCTCTGCCTTCCACTCCCACACGCCCCAGCAGCTCTCAGACCAGAAAACTCACCACCACACGGCCACGAGGCACACCACCTGTGCACTCCAAAGTTGCCCACTCTCTTTTGGTCCCCGGCCTTGCAGACGCCTGTACACTGCCCCTGTGTCTTGCCCTCCTCCACCTCAGGAAGAAGTGGAGGAGGAGGAGGAGGAGGAGGAGGAGGAGGAGGAGGAGGAGGAGGAGGAGAAACATAAACATAAATCCCATGACAAGGCACCTCTGGTGCCCCCAGAGGTGCCAACTACTCTCTCAAAACCTGAGTCTGATATCTTATTTATGGATGTCACCCCAACCTTGTTGGTGACAACTAGTGACAAAGTGACCTGACCTCCTCCTCGGCTCCTTCATGCCTACCTTGGACTCGCGCCACACGATCATCCAGTGGAACTGCAGCGGATACTATCGTCACCTACTGAAGATGCAACGTCTTGTCTCCTCTTTTCTGTGTTCTGTCTTGTTCTCCAAGAAACGCATTTCCGTGATGACCACTCTCCAACTTCCCATGGTTATCGGGTGTTCTGTCAGAACCATGCTGGCTGTTGTATAGCATCTGGTGGGGGTCTGCACTTTGGTTCTCTCCGATGTCCTTAGTGACTGGATCCCCCTATGTACCACCTTCGAAGTGGTAGTGGTTAGAGTGCACACAACTGGCAATCACCCATTGCAGTGTCTACCTCCATCCAGGTCAGCAACTTGCTTATGTTGCACTGTCTATCTTAATCCAGCAACTCCTGCCCCCGTTTCTCCTCCTCGATGATTTCAGTGCCCACCATCCACTGTGGGGAAGTGTCACTTAAACAGGTCGGGGTATCCTAATCAACCAACTTATCATGGACTTCGATTTATCTCCCCTCAACGATGGTTCCCCTACCCACTTCATTGTTGCTCACGGCACCTTCTCTGCTATCGATCTCACGATCTCCTCCCCTGCCCTCGTGGCTTCCCTACATTCATCATCCCATGATGACCTTTGTGTCAGTGACCACTTTTCAGTGACACTATCATTCCCTTGCTGCCACCAGGGAGACAGGCCCCCACGCTGGGCATTCCACAGGGCCAATTGGCCTGTATACATGTCTGCTGTTGACTTTGACACCACCCTCTCGAATTCCATTGATACAGTTGCGCAAGGCATCTCTTCCACTCTTCTTCATGCTGCTGGTACTGCTGTCCCCCTATCCACAGGGCTCCCTCATCATTGGCTGGTACCGTGGTGGACCAAGGATGTTGCAGTTGCTGTCCAGGACCGCTGCAGCGATTTAAGCGACACCACCCCAGACAAACCTCCTCACTTCTGAGCTAAGGCTCGTTACCTTAAATTTCCTCTCTTGGGACGTATACCTCCTTATCACAGATTTGGTAAAAGCTCCATAGCATTCTGGGCCACCAGCAACAGTCCAGTGTCCAGGGTCTGAGCCTTAAAGGAGCTCTGTGCACTGATCCACTGGTCCTCGTGGAACACCTTACGACGCACTTCGTGATGGTATGTCATGCATTTCCTACTCTCCTACCTTTCTCCATCAGAAATGCAGTGTTGAACAGACCCCCCTCCATTTCATCCCGCACCACATTGAGCCGTATAATGCACCTTTCGCTGAAGGGGCATTGGTGCAGGCTCTTAGTTCTTCACAAGATGGCAACAGGGCCAGATTCCATTCATAATCAGATGATTCAACACTTGGACATTCCCCAGAGGCAACAGCTCCTCAGGGTCTTCAGTCACATCTGGCTCATGGGTGCTTTTCTGTCACAGTGGCGATACAGTTACCACCCCATTAGCCTTACTAATGTGCTTTGTAAACTGCTCGAAAGGATGGTCAACTCCAGATTATGTTCGGTACTCGAATCTTGGGGCCTTTTGTCATTGTATCAGTGTGGATTGTGGGCAGGGCAAGCTCCAACTAACCATTTACTCCAATTGGAACCAGCCATCCGACAGGCTTTTACTCACCACCTGCACCTTGTCGCAGTTTTCTTTGACCTACATAAGGCATATGACATGACTTGGAGCCATCACATTTTAGTTAACATCCATGGTTGGGGCTTCCATGGTCCCCTTCCGATTTTTATTCACGAGTTTTTATTTTGCCGGCTCTTCCGGGTTTGAGTTGGCACTTCACTCAGCACCACTCAGATTCAGGAGAATGGTATCCTGTAGGGTTCTGTGCTAAGTGTCACACTCTTCCTCATTGCCATAAATGAGCTTGTGACCTGTTGGGCCTCTGGTTACCACAGCGTTGTACGTTGACGATTTTTGCATCGGTTGCAGCTCCCACTCTGTGGCATCTGCTGAGTGCCAGCTCCAAGGTGCCATCCGATGGGCCTCTGTGTGGGCTGCCGCCCATGGCTTCCAGTTTTCCTCCTCCAAAACCCGGGTTATGCATTTTTGTCATCGACCCACAGTACACCCTGATCCAGAACTTTATTTAGGCAACCAGCTCCTCGATGTTGTTGCACAGCCCCATTTCTTGGACCTTATTTTTGATTACAAGCTGACATGGATGCCACACCTCCTGGCCCACACACATTGGGTGCAGACCATTCCACTTTTCTCCATCTTTACTGTGCTCTGGTTTTGTACAGACTCAATTATGATAGCAAGATTTAGGGCTCAGCAGCTCCTTCCACTTTGAAACTCCTTGACCCTGTCCATCACTGTGGGGTGTGTCTGGCTACTGGTGCCTTTCACCCTAGTCCTGTTGATAGTCTCCTCCAAGAAGCAGGGATTCCCCCTCTACACATACAACAGAGCTAACTCCTTGCGTCTTACACTGTCTCCAATTCTCTGACCATCCTGTGTGCCCTGTGCTCTTCGCCAATGAGGGATGTCTTCCTCCTAACACCCGCCCATGGGTGGGATTGCCAGTTGGCATGCGTCTCACAACCCTCTGCCAGGCCCTCCATCTGCACTCGCTAGACTGTGCCTCGTGTCTTTCCTCCCATACCCCCCCCTCCGCCCCCCCCCCCCTCCTGGACTGTATGTAGACCACAGATTAGGTCCGGTCTCTTCCAGGGTCCTAAGGTCTCTGTTGCTCCTATGGTTTACTGGCATCTTGTATGTGCCATCCTTGCAGAGTTCCAGGGTGCCACCATCTTTTACATTGATGGTTCTAAGACTACTGATAAGGTGGGGTATGCTTTCACATCTCCTACCAGCTTCGAGCACCATTTGTTGCCAGGATCATGTAGTGTATTTACAGCAGAGCTTCTAGCCATTCACAGGGCCCTCCTTTTTGTTTCTCAGGCCTCCCTCCATAGTGTTTTAATTTGTTCTGACTCCATGAGCTGCCTGCCAGCTATCAATCGATGATACTCTTGTCACCCCTTGGTCTCTGCCATCCATGACCTTCTCTCTGCCCTTGAGCTTGCCACCTGTTCAGTTGTCTTTCTCTGGATCCCGAGTCATGTGGGATTCCCAGGTAATTAATTGGCTGACCATTTGGCTAGAGAAGCAGATACTTCCCCCCCCCCCCCCTCCCATTTCCTTTCACGATTGCAGCTGCAGATATGCAGATCTATGTCAAATCTCTCTTTGCCCAACAGTGGAATGCCATCTGTAGGGCTACTGCTCATACTAATAAACTCTGCACAATCAAGGAGTCTACTGCAGTTTGAGGCACTTCTTTCAGCCCCTCTCGGAAGGAGTCCACTGTTTTATGCCGTTTATGCATTGGCCATACCCTGCTCACCCGTTGTTTCCTCCTACATAATGACCCACCCCCACAATGTGGTTGTGGCGTCAGACTGACGATATCTCACATATTGGTGGCATGTCCCCTTCTTTCGACCCTTCGTGCTAAGTATAGTCTTCCTGCTTCCTTGAATTTAATATTAGTGGACGATCCACGGATGGCTGACCTGGTCCTCTCGTTTCATCCATGAAAGTGGTTTTTATTTCCAGATATAAGGTTCTCCTTCAGTCTTGGAGCAGGTGCAGGTTGGTTGTGGTTGCGACTCCTTTCGCAGTCTTCACGGTCTGTGACCCCATGACTACCCCCTTTTTTTCCAGTTTTTAGATTTGGTGTCACCTTTTATGCTTTTACTGTGTGTGTTTAATGTTAATTCTTTTATAATTTGACTCCTCTGACTGTATCTGTCCACTTTTAGCAGACCCTCTTTCTTATGTAACCCACTTTGGAATCGTGGAACTGTTGACCTCCCAGTTTGGTCCCATACTCTCTTAATTAATTAATTAATTAATTAATCCATCAATTGCACCAAGGCAAAACAAGTAAGGATAAAGCAATCCTAGCAGCCATTACAGAAAGACCAGCAGTAGTTCCGTAGTGATTGTCGACACGACACACAAGCCACAGAGTGCCTCTCAATGGCCCCGGTCCCCCTCATCTTCGAACGGACAGGGTGCAGGGAAAGGTTCATGACGTTCAGGTCAAAAGCTCTCCCAAGCACCATCAGACATCATTCTTTCATGTCTGACTAATGAGGTGGACATCATGGAATTAGATGCTTTGGATTCAGGCAGTTCCTTCACTCCCTCTCACTCTAAAAGTGCTTCACCTCCGCAGTGCAGAGACGGGTAAATTAAAACCATGTCGATGAAATGGCTGCCATCCTACAGTGGAACCTGCAGAGGTTCAGGGCGCATGTGGAGGAACTCCGTCTCTTATCTCAGGATAGACCACTGTATCTGTCTCTCCAGGAGACTCATTTCCATCAATCGTACACCCCTGAGCTATGAGGCTATATTATCCACAAAAAGGATGACCCAAGTGGAGAGAGAGTTAGAGGTGGTGTAGGTATGTTTGTCAGTACTAACACTCATCGCCTCTCTCACTTAAGACTTTACAAGCAGTTGCTGTATCATTGCACGTGCATCATCCATTGACAATATGTTCCCTTTACTTGCCCTTACATGATGCGCTTGATGAAGAGGCCCTAATTGACCTTATTACACAGCTACCCTGCCCCTTCATCCTCTGTGGTGATTTTAATGCACAGAATGTACTTTGGGGCTCTGCAGCTACCTTCCCCAGGGGCAGAACAATTAAGAGACTTCTTGTGCCATCATGTGCATAATTACTAAATACAAGACAAAGCACTCACTTCTGCACAGCAACTGGGTCGTTCTGCCATTGATCTCTCGCTTTGCTCTCCAGCTCTTGCTCACATTGCTCACTGAGAAGTGGTCGATGACTTGCACGGAAGTCATCACTGCCCATTCTGGATTCACCTGCCAGATAGGGTGGAGCCCGAAAGGAAACCGCTGCGATGGGTGCTCGGCACAGCTGACTGAACACTTTATATAGCCAGTAGGTCCAGTTCGAACATTGTGCGAATGTCAAGGCATGGGTGGATCATATTACCAAAATGATCCTCCACACTGCTGCAGCATCGATCCCACAGTCTGTGGGACAACAGAAGAGGCAACCTGTCCGTTGTTGGAGTGCTGAATGCTGCTCTGCAATCAGGGCCAGGTGTGTGGCTTTGTGTAGGTTCAAGCGTCGGCCAACTACAGAGAATATTGCAGACTTTCGGGTGGCGAGTGCAAAGTTTTGCCGACTTATTTGAGAGAGCAAGAAGAGGTCGTGGCAACAGTTCCTGAACACCATTAATCATTCTATCAAAAGTTCTTTTGTGTGGGAGATGATCAGGGGAATTTCTGGGAGAGGAGGCAGGTGCCCCATGGCTTCTTTAATGAGAAACTGCGCTCTCCAAACCAATCTGCGAGACATTAGCCAGACCATGGCGGCATGATTTGCCACAGTTACAGCAACAGCCAGTCAGGATCCAGGTTTCCAACACTATAGAGTGGTTGCTGAGAGGTGTAAATTGGATTTCAGGTCCACCTGCTATGAAGGTTACAACTGGCCATTTCCATGTGGGAGCTGGATTCTGCATTGGTGGTGGTTCGTGACACATCCCCTGGTGACAGAGGGATCCATTACAGTATGCAGTGGCACCTCACAAGCTGAAACAAAGGTATTATCCTTGCACTTTATAATGCCATTTGGGCATCGGGTCACTTCCCCAACTCGTGGCAAGAGACAATTTTAATTCCTCTTTTAAAACCTGGAGAAGATCATACATGCCCAAGTAGTTACCATAGTGCTGCCCTTACTAGTTGCATGGGGAAGACCTTGGAGCCGATGACAAACTGCTGACTTGTCTGGATCTTATAATCCAAGCAACTCCTTAGTCGCTTTCAGTGTGGGTTCAGGAGGCATCACTCCACCTCTGATAACCTAGGCCTCATGGAGGCAGCTATACAATTGGCTTTCCTCTATCGGCATCACCTTCTAGGTATATTTTTTGACATCAAGAAGGCGTACGGTATGTATGTATGTAATTTACGTATTATTTATTTATGTTGTTGTTATCGTTATCGTTACCTTCAGTCCTGAGACTGGTTTGATGCAGCTCTCCATGCTACTTTATCCTGTGCAAGCTTCTTCATCTCCCAGTACCTACTGCAGCCTACATCCTTCTGAATCTGCTTAGTGTATTCATCTCTTGGTCTCCCTCTATGATTTTTACTCTCCACACTGCCCTCCAGTACTAAATTGGTGATCCCTTGATGCCTCGGAACATTTCCTACCAACTGATCCCTTCTTGTGGTCAAATTGTGCCACAGACTCCTCTTCTCCCCAATTCTATTCAGTACCTCCTCATTCTTCTGTAGCACCACATTTCAAAAGCTTCTATTCTCTTCTTGTCCAAACTACTTACCGTCCATGTTTCACTTCCATACATGGCTAAACTCCATACAAATACTTTCAGAAACGACTTCCTGACACTTAAATCAATACTCGATGTTAACAAATTTCTCTTCTTCAGAAATGCTTTCCTTGCCATTGCCAGTCTACATTTTATATCCTCACTACTTTGACCATCATCAGTTATTTTGCTTCCCAAATAGCAAAACTCCTTTACTGCTTTAAGTGTCTCATTTCCTAATCTAATTCCCACAGCATCACCCAGTTTAATTCGACTACATTCCATTATCCTCATTTTGCTTTTGTTGATGTTCATCTTATATGTTCCTTTCAAGACACTGTCCATTCCGTTCAACTGCTCTTCCAAGTCCTTTGCTGTCTCGTACTGAAGTACAATGTCCTCAGCAAACCTCAAAGTTTTTATTTCTTCTCCATGGATTTTAATACCTACTGTGAATTTTTATTTTGTTTCCTTTACTGTTTGCTCAGTATACAGATTGAATAGCATCGGGGAGAGGCTACAACTCTGTCCCACACCCTTCCCAACCACTGCTTCCCTTTCATGCCCCTCAACTCTTATAACTGCCATCTGGTTTCTGTACAAATTGTAAATAGCCTTTCGCTCCCTGTATTTTACCCCTGCCACCTTCAGAATTTGAAAGAGAGTATTCCAGTCAACATTGTCAAAAGCTCTCTCTAAGTCTACAAATGCTAGAAATGTAGGTTTGCCTTTCCTTAATCTTTCTTCTAAGGTAAGTCGTAAGGTCAGTATTGCCTCACGTGTTCCAACATTTCTATGGAATCCAAACTGATCTTCCCCGAGGTCGGCTTCTACCAGTTTTTCCATTTGTCTGTAAAGAATTCACGTTAGTATTTTGCAGCTGTGACTTATTAAACTGATAGTTCGGTAACTTTCACATCTGTCAACACCTGCTTTCTTTGGGATTGGAATTATTATATTCTTTTTGAAGTCTGAGGGTATTTCGCCTGTCTCATACATCTTGCTCACCAGATGGTAGAATTTTGTCAGGACTGGCTCTCCCAAGGCTGTCAGTAGTTCTAATGGAATATTGTCTACTCCCGGGGCCCTGTTTTGACTTGGGTCTTTCAGTGCTCTGTCAAACTCTTCACGCAGTACCATATCTTCCATTTCATCTTCATCTACCTCCTCCTTCCATTTCCATAATACTGTCCTCAAGAACATCGCCCGTGTATAGACCCTCAATATACTCCTTCCACCTTTCTACTTTCCCTTCTTTGCTTAGAACTGGGTTTCCATCTGAGCTCTTGATATCATGCAAGTGGTTCTCTTTTCTCCAAAGGTCTCTACTTTTCCTGTAGGCAGTATCTATCTTACTCCTAGCGATATGCACCTCTAAATCCTTACATTTGACCTCTAGCCATCCCTGCTTAGCTATTTTGCGCTTCCTGTCGATCTCATTTTTGAGACGTTTGTATTCCTTTTTGCCTGCGTCATTTACTGCATTTTTATATTTTCTCCTTTCATCAATTATATTCAATATCTCTTCTGTTACCCAAGGATTTCTATTAGCCCTCATCTCTTTAACTACTTGATCCTCTGCTACCTTCACTATTTCGTCTCTCAAAGCTACCCATTCTTCTTCCACTGTATTTCTTTCCCCCATTCCTGTCAATTGTTCCCTTATGCTCTCCCTGAAACTCTCTACAACCTCTGGTTCTTTCAGTTTATCCAGGTCCCATCTCGATAAATTCCCACCATTCTGCAATTTCTTCAGTTTTAATCTACAATTCATAACCAATAGATTGTGGTCAGAGTCCACACCTGCCCCTGGAAATCTCTTACAATTTAAATTCTGGTTGCTGAATCTCTGTCTTACCATTATGTAATCTATCTGATACCTTCCAGTATCTCCAGGCCCCTTCCATGTATTCAACCTTCTTTTATGATTCTTGAACCAAGTGTTAGCCATGATTAAGTTACATTCTGTGCAAAATTCTACCAGGCGGCTTCCTCTTGCATTTCTTAGCCCCAATCCATATTCACCTACTACGTTTCCTTCTCTCCCTTTTCCTACTGTCGAATTCCAGTCACCCATGACTATTAAATTTTCGTCTCCCTTCACTACCTGAATTATTTCTTTTATCTCATCATACATTTCATCAATTTCATCATCATCTGCAGAGCTAGTTGGCATATAAACTTTTATTACTGTAGTAGGCGTGGGCTTTGTGTCTGTCTTGGCCACAATAATGTGTTCACTCTGCTGTTTGTAGTAGCTTACCCGCACTCCAAATTTTTTTTTTTTTTTTTTTTTTTTTTTTTTTTTTTTTAAAGTTCATTATTAAACCTACTCCTGCATTACCCCTATTTGATTTTGTATTTATAACCCTGTATTCACCTGACCCAAAGTCTTGTTCCTCCTGCCACCGAACTTCACTAATTCCCACTATATCTAACTTTAACCTATCCATTTCCCTTTTTAAATTTTCTAACCTACCAGACCGATTAAGGAATCTGACATTCCACACTCCGACCCATAGAATGCCAGTTTTCTTTCTCCTGATAACAATGTCCTCCTCTTGAGTAGTCCCCGCCCGGATATCCGAATGGGGGACTATTTTACCTCCGGAATATTTTACCCAAGAGGACGCCATCATATAATCATGCAGTAAAGCTGCATGCCCTCGGGAAAAATTAAGGCTGTAGTTTCCCCTTTATTTCAACCATTTTATTTATTTATTTATTTAACTTGGGACCTAGAAACGACGGAGAGGCTTTGTCCCTGCTGCAGCCCTCAGTGATACATGACAGGCTACTGCAGTCCACTCACCCTACCACCACCATACATCGAACCCAGGGTTATTGTGCAGTTCAGCCCCCAGTGGCCCTCCCCCTCCCCCTGGGAACCTCTCATTCCAGACGAGTGTAACCTGAATGTTTGCATGGTAGACTAATTATGGTGTACGCGTACATGGAGACAGTGTTTGCACAGCAATCGCCGACATAATGTAACTGAGGTGGAATAAGGGAACCAGCCCACATTCACTGAGGCAGATCAAAAACCACATTAAAAACCATCCACAGGCTGGCCGGTACACCAGACCTCAACACTAATCTGCACAGACTGTAATCTTCCCGCCACTTTTCGCCCTGACCGCCATATATCATTACATCACAGGAGGAGCGACAACGCCCTCTGGTGGCAGTACTGTGCACTAGGTAAGTTGGATTCCAGACCTCATGGTGGACACACTAGATGGATGAACTGCCTCAAATTGTTTAAATAAAGACTGCCTGCAAAATAAAGACTTACATCCATCATATCCAGCACAGGTTGAGTCCTTTTCCCGCCATTTTCCCCCTAGCTATCTTTGGTGTGACGTCATAAGCGAGTGAGTGCGTGTGAGATCACTCTCTAAGTTTTTATACATTTTTAGGTTTCAGATACATATTTTAACGGTTTTTGTGATAATATTTACTGTATAAGTGACTTATTAGTGGTTTCTTCATTCACCTCTGCCTTTCTTGTTTTGTGACCTGATATTTGTGAGTGTTTCGTATTGAACAACGTAACCTCTTACCTGTGTTTACATTCCGCACTGACCAGTTGCAGCTGTAGAGGCGCATCGAAAGCTAAGTACTAATTAATTGTATGTGTATAGTGGTTTATTTAGGAACTTTAGTAGTCTTCAACCGGTATTTTTTTGTGTTTTCTAGTGAAATAATTCCAGAAGAACCTTTTGGGAACTGTTTTCAGCTTCGTTACTGTGTCATTAGATGTTTGATTCTCTTTCTGTATTAGTCTTTTGTTATATTCACATTTGTTGTTTATTAATACTGTTAATAATAGTAGTTACTTCCCTTGTAGAGTAAGTTTGTGATTATTGTAGTCAGGTTTTTAACATCTTCTTATTGTAGTAGCGGAACTTAGAAAAGGTAAAATTTTACCATGAGTGAGAAGTGTGGGCTTTGCTGTACGTTCGTGAGTAGTGGATTGCGGTGTGAGACTTGTTTGAAGTATTTTCACTGGGGGGAATGCAGTGGGGAAGCCAGTGGACATTCTGGTGAGATCCTCTCCTGGAACCGCAGGTTATGTAGCAAGAGTAAGTTGATAGAGGAGCAGGAGCGTAAGATCTGTGCCCTTTAGGTGCAGTCGAAAAACGCACAGGAGGAGCTAGATAGGATGAGGAGGGAATGGGAGCTGGCTGTTGGCAAGAGATCTGCTAGGAGAAGAAGATTTTCAGATAGTTTTACTATTGGTGTTTACAATAGATATGACCAACTGTCAGAGTCTAGTGGAGAGGAATCTCTAGTAGCTGTAGATGTAGAAATTATACAGCAGACCTCAGTAGTTACGGTGGCTAGAACAGTTGCAAAGTCGAAGAGGAAGAAGAATGTTCTGCTGTTAGGCAGTTCTCATGGCAGAGGTGTAGGCTAGCTGTTGCAGGAAGTGCTGGGGAGTGAGTACCAGGTCACCAGCATTGTGAAGCCTAATGCAGGATTGGCTCAGGTGACTGTTAACATAGGGGGGTTATGTAGGGATTTTACTAAAGAGGTTCAGGTAGTGATTGTGGGTGGGGCTGGTAATAGTATTGATAGGGATGGGGAGTATGACATAGATGGTGACCTGGAAAAGATAGCCACTTAGACTGGCAACACGAATGTGCATTTTGTAGAACTGTTTCAGCGCCACGATCGGCCTCATCTTAATACAGCCGTCAGGTGTAATAACATGAGACTTGGGGATGCGCTGATGACAGAAAGCATGGGTCACATTTCAGTGGTGTCAGTGGAGTCTATCAGCACGGCGGGTTTCACTAGACATGGCCTGCACCTCAACAGGTATGGGAAGGGGAGGTTGGCAAAGCTTATAGGTGACAGCATAGGTGGGGTTGGTGGGATCACTCATGGGAAAATCCCTGCAGAAGTGGGTGTTAGAGCTGCACCTTTTTTAGATTGAAGTCAGCTGATAGGTATTCCTGCTTAAGGGAAGTCTCTCTAACAAAGGAACCACTTTTGACAAAGCTTAGGTATCCGAGTAATGAGGGAATTAGTATATTTCATCAAAATATACAAGGTATTAGAGATAAAGTTAGTGAACTGCTTATAGATGTTGACTCTGAAATTATTGGTATATCTGGACATTTCTTAAATAAGGAGATAATTCAGTGGCTTCCTTTACCAGGATACAGGTTGCCTGGCAGCTTTTCGAGGAGCTCTTTGTGGTGTGGGGGAGTAGCCATGTATGTGAAAAACTGCATCCCATTTGAGTCAATTGATGTTTCAAAGTACTGCACTGAAAAGGTGTTTGAATATTGTGCAGGTGTGGTTAAATTTAATGGAGCTAAACTTCAAACTGTTGTTATTTATAGATCCCCAGACTCTGATTTCACAACATTTTTGCTAAAGCTAGAGGAGCTTCTTGGTTCACTTTATAGGAAATACAAAAAGTTAGTTATATGTGGTGACTTCAATATTAATTGTATAAGTGATTGTGCAAGGAAGAGAATGCTGGTAGACCTCCTTAATTCATATAATCTTATGCAAACCGTATTCTTTCCAATTAGAGTACAAGGGAACAGTAGAACAACCATAGACAACATTTTTGTTCATTCCTCATTACTAGAAGGGCATTCTGTTAGCAAAAAGGTGAATGGCTTTTCAGATCATGATGCAAAAATTTTAACTCTAAAAGATTTTTGTGCTGAAACACATGTTAAATGTAGTTATCAACTGTTTAGGAAAGCTGATCCAGTTGCTGTAGAGACCTTTGTAAACCTTATCAAAGAACAAGAGTGGCAAGATGTTTACAGTGCTGATACAGTAGACGATATATATAATGCTTTCCTCAAGACTTTTCTCGTGCTTTTTGAAAGTTTCTTTCTGTTAGAATGTTCAAAACAGGGTACTGGCACAAACAGGCAGCCTGGCAGGCTGACTAGAGGGATAAGAATATCTTGTAGAACAAAGTGGCAATTACATCAAAACGTTAGAAACAGTCAAAATCTAAATGCAGCAGCCCATTACAAACAGTATTGTAAGGTGCTTAAAAATGTTATTAGGAAGGCAAAAAGTATGTGGTATGCAAATAGAATAACTAAGTCTCAGGATAAATTAAAAACCATATGGTCAGTCGTAAAGGAAGTGGCAGGTCTGCAGAGACAGGTCGAGGATATAGAATCAGTGCATAGTGGGAATGTCCGTGTTACTGATAAGTTGCATATATGTACAGTATTTAATAATCACTTTCAGAATATAGCAGGTGAACTAAATAGAAACCTAGTCCCAACAGGGAATCATATAGCGCTCTTAGAAAAATGTGTTCCGAGACTGTTACCTGAAATGCTCCTCTGTGATACTGACTAGAGGGAGATTCAGTTAATAATTAAATCACTAAAGACCAAGAACTCTCATGGATATGACGGGGTATCTAGCAGAATACTGAAGTATTGTTCTATGTGTGTTAGCCCAGTACTTAGCCATATCTGTAACTTTTCCTTTAGGAGTGGTCGGTTTCCTGACCGATTAAAGTACTCGGTAGTGAAGCCACTTTATAAAAAGGGAGACATTGATAATGTTGACAATTTTAAACCTATTTCTATGCCATCGGTGTTTGCTAAAGTTATCGAGAAAGTTGTATATACAAGGTTACTGGGGCATTTAAATTCACATAATTTGCTGTCAAATGTTCAATTTGGTTTTAGAAATGGTTTGATAACTGAAAATGCTATATTCTCTTTTCTCTGTGAGGTTTTGGACAGATTAAATAAAAGGTTGCGAACGCTAGGTGTTTTCTTTGATTTAACGAAGGCTTTTGACTGTGTTGACCACAAAATATTACTGCAGAAGTTGGACCATTATAGAGTAAGGGGAGTAGCTTAGAATTGGTTTGCTCTCACATTAAGAACAGAAAGCAGAAGGTAATTCTCCGCAATATTGAGAGTGGTAGTGATGTTCAGTCCCAATGGGGCACTGTTAAGTGGGGCATTCCCCAAGGGTTGGTGCTGGGGCCACTGCTGTTTCTTATTTATATAAATGAAATGCCTTCTAGTATTACAGGTGATTCAAAAATATTTCTGTTTGCTGATGACACCAGCTTGGTAGTGAAGGATCTTGTGTGTAATATCGAAACAGTATCAAATAATGTAGTTCATGAAATAAGTGTGTGGCTTGTGGAAAATAATTTGATGCTAAATCACAGTAAGACTCAGTTTTTACAGTTTCTAACTCACAATTCAACAAGAACCGATATTTCGATCAGACAGAATGAGCATATTATAAGCGAGACGGAACGGTTCAAGTTCCTAGGCGTTCGGATAGATAGTAAGCTGTTGTGGAAAGCCCATGTCCAGGATCTTGTTAAGAAACTAAATGCTGTTTTATTTGCCATTAGAACAGTATCTGAAATAAGTGACACTTCAACACGAAAAGTAGTCTACTTCGCATATTTTCATACGCTTATGTCGTATGGTATTATTTTTTGGGGTAATTCTTCTGATTCAAAAAGGGTATTTTTGGCTCAAAAACGGGCTGTTCGAGCTATATGTGGTGTAAGTTCGAGAACCTCTTGTCGACCCCTATTCAATAGTCTGGGAATTCTGACATTGCCCTCACAGTATATATTTTCTTTAATGTCGTTTGTTGTTAGCAATATTACCCTATTCCCAAGAGTTAGCAGCTTTCACTCAGTTAATACTAGGCAGAAATCCAATCTGCATGTGGAATGCACTTCCTTGACTCTTGTGCAGAAAGGAGTGCAGTATTCTGCTGCATCCATTTTCAGTAAGCTACCACAAGAACTCAAAAATCTTAGCAGTAGCCCAAACTCTTTTAAGTCTAAACTGAAGAGTTTCCTCATGGCTCACTCCTTCTATTCTGTCGAGGAGCTCCTGGAAGAGCTTAAAAAGTAAGCAAATTCCAGTGTTACATTGTTGATTTTCTTTATTTAAACTTACGACTTATCACCTGAATATGTTTTTTTATATTTCATTTTATCTTGTTTCTAATATCGTGTTATAATTTCATGTATTGACTCGTTCCATGACCATGGAGACTTCTCCTTAATTTGGTCCCACGGAACAATAAATAAATAAAAAAACCTGAGACCGTCATCTTTGATTATGTAACAGAATGGACGACAGCGCCCTTTGCTGGTAGCACTGTGTACTAGGTCAGTTGCACTCCAGACCCCGTGATGAACACACTGGATGGCTGTACTGCCTCAAATTGTTTGAATAAAGACTGAATGCAAAATAAAGACTTATGTCCAGCACAGGCTGAATCCTCTTCCCACCAGTTCCTAGGAGGAGGTGGCGGTCAGATGACTTAGGTTACTTCCGTTTTTCCTAGCGTCTTAGAAACTGACATCATACTGTGCCTGTATCCCAGGTTGTCTATCTTATGTCGCCATCTCAGATTCTATACTTAGCAGAAGTGACCTACTTCCACAGTGGCGTCAGTGGAAAATCCAGAAGCCATCTTGAATTCTATATTTAGCACAACTGATCTTCTTCCATTAACAGGACAATTCCCCATTTTGTATTTTCGAATTTCTGGCCAATTTATTTTTATGCGACAGTCCTACTTCCACACGGATATCATAGGTGTGGGGGAAATCTCTGTAGCACAACTGGGCTATTTTGAATTTCTCACCATTTTTTTTAAATTTCCCTCCATATTATACATAGGGTAATTGATCTATGTGAGAGGGGGTTACAGAAATATGGCAAAAGCAAATGACATTATAGAGTGAGTGGGAGATTCACAAGGATGTAGGTTGCAGTAAGTACTGGGAGATGAAGAAGCTTGCACAGGATAGAGTAGCATGGAGGGCTGCATCAAACCAGTCTCAGGACTGAAGACCACAACAACAACAACAACAGGAGGGGTGGTGAAATACGATAACTCACCAATTATGTCACTGATGAAGTCATTGGGGGGGGGGGGAGGCATTCTTTATTGTCCCAGAGCTCCACTTCCATACCTACTCTCCTTCTCTCCACAGATTCCCACTTGAGTTCACGAAGCATCACTATGGTAGTTGCATGTTCATCAAAACAATCGGTAAGAAATCTAGCAGTATGCTTCTGAATTACTTCCAAGTCTTCTATGGCAGTAATCATGACATGTACGTTTCCAATTGATCAGAAAACAGCAGTCCCTGTGGTTGACAGTTGTTCACTATCTTAATGACTAGAAATCACTAGAAATCAACTCCTCATTTTCTCGATTGCCTGCAAAATAAAGACTTCCCCATACTTATCATCAGTACGTACTACAAAGAAAACAGGTTTTTCTGTCACAACGACTAACTGCTGGTCCTGGAACACACCAGATGCTAAATGAGTTGTTTTCCTTGCCTGGCTCTTCTCTCATAGCGTAGCCAGGGGTTCGAACATTATGTGGTTGTAGTTCTCCACAGTTTCTGTCTGCTGAGATGGATGATTTGCTACGACCACTGCTTTTTAGACAGTTTCACCCTTTACATTACAGATTGTCCATCCTATTGCAATTTACTTTGATCAGATGCTCTCCACCCTTCCATAATAATTTCTACTTGGCATGGTAGCCATTGACTGGAGTCCTTGTGCCCCAGACATGAAAGGCACAAATTCCTGAGAATACAATTGTGGCACCAAGAAGTACAATCCTAGCATTGTCAAGGCAATTATGAATAAGTGGGTATATGATGACGGTAGTTGGGACTCTGCTCCCAAATTCAAGGTCATGATGAAACCTGATACACAACCCATATCACTCATGCAGTTGCATGTGGTAAACTCAATGTCATTCTAGAACCTCATACATATCACATATCAGTAAAAGGCCTCCCTTCCTCTGTGTACACCTTGAGCTAAATGTGTGAGTAAAAATGATGGGAAAATGAAGGTTACCCACTAGTGTGGATTCTGGTTGCAAAATATGGGTCACACTGCTCCATTGATCTATACCGATAGGAAGCCTTCAGAGAGCGGGAAAATTGTGTTCCTCTCCCCCTCCCATCCCCATCCTAACCCCCTTTTCCCACTTAGTCCAGTTGTGTGAGCCTCATCGTTCAAGGTCTGTGCACCATAGTGAAAGGATCATCATGAAGCGCCAGCACTTGTGATAACCCAATTTTAAAAAAATGTGGTAAATATTATTTTAATTTATGATTCAAATTATGTAAGACATTTTCTCATCACAATGAGTCACTGAAAAATTGTGGGAAATTCGAATGGGGGCAGTGTCCAGCTGAACTACTATAATTTAATGACATCATAGCATTTTCTGTAAGCACTCTAATGTGTGGTCATATCCCACTGTTATTTTTTATTTTGGGGTAATTTGTTGTACTGTTTGGTCGATTTTCTCACCGTGTATTCCCAAATTCTACTTTTCGAGATCGTAAATGATAGGTAGAAGTAAATACAGGACTATGAATGTTTACCAGTTACCACAGTGCATTAATGAAATAAATTATTTTTTGTGTCAAATGTACTTAATACCGTAAAGAACTAATTATTAATGTGTGACGTAATATTGTGTAAAGAACAATGACGTTTTCTGTAAGCATGCCAACATACGACCACTTCCCATTGCTATTTACAGTTTTGGTTCAAATGGTTCAAATGGCTCTGAGCACTATGGGACTTAACATCTGAGGTCATCAGTCCCCTAGAACTTAGAACTACTTAAACCTAACTAACCTAAGGACATCACACACATCCATGCCCCAGGCAGGATTCGAACCTGCGACCGTAGCAGTCACGCGGTTCTGGACTGAAGCGCCTAGAACCACACGGCCACTGCGGCTGGCTTACAGTTTTGGAGTAATTCATTCTGAAGTCACTCATTTTCTCTCACTTTTTAAGATCATAATCATAAGACACACAAAAAGACTTTAAATGTTAAACAATTTCCACAGTGTGATATTTTTATAATAGACCAATATCCCTCATTAACCAATTAGAACACTACGATAAATATGTTCGTGCTGTGAATCAAGTCTATGTTTCGCTGTAAGAAATTTATCCCTTCATTATTAGTGTGTTAAAAACTATGACATCACTATAAGACTGCCTTAGAGGAGTCTGACACTATAGGATTAAAGTAACCCAAGTAGGTATGCACACGCATGACATCACTAAATTCACACTATAATCAATGTAAACACTTACACATAGCCCATTTGTGCTGTTAACCACCTCTACCAGCACACACAACAAATTAGCACAAATATGCTAGGTGTTTACAATAGTATAAAATCAATTCATCATAAGTAGTAAGGCACTGGCTGTACGGGTTGAGAATGTTTTCACACAGGCATCACTGTTTTCTTATCTGTTGTGTTAAATTACAGCTGACACAACTGCACATATCGTAGTTCACTGACGGCAGCATCAGCACTTCATTATCTCCAAGGCCATTCCAGGAATCATGACATCCTGGCAAGGCCCAATATCATGAAGGGGAGTCGAGGAGCCTGCCAACCCCCAGTATTCGTGAAATTCGAATGAAGTACCCAACCATCCCCCCCTCCCCTCACCCCCAGTGCATCCACTCTGCAGTCAATGGCATGCAAGCTCACTTCCCAACCAACTGACCTTTTTCTTTATTTCATAATAATCTGATCACTGGCCAGAATGAAGTGCTGCAGCAGCAGCAGCAGCAGCGATCAGCTGGAATGAAGAAGCAGAAGACTATTGGTATGCATTATGTCAATCCAACTCTAATTATTATTATTATTGCTATTGTTATTGTTATTAAGTTTGTATGCTTCGTTATACTTAGTTGTTTTGTTATAACTGTTACAGGTGCGCAGCAGCAGCTGCAGCCCACAGGATATCTGGTGTTGTTAGACTATGCCACAGTATGAGCAGAGCAGCTGCAATGAGCGCCTGATCCAGTGCTGGATGACGACACTCAGCTGTTTCCACAGTTGCAGCCCACAGGTATCTTTGATTGATTGATTTCTTTATTAATCCATGTAACAATTTACATTGTGTGGATTTCATCAGCAAAATCATATACAATACAATATACCTACAATTATACACATAAAATTTGTATTTACACATTTTTGAGGTACCTTAAATTAGTTTTATATCCTTGTGTAATTTGTAATTTTCTTATAGTACTGTACAATTTTGATTTCATATTATAATTATTTCCTCATGTATTACAATGCAGGCTACTTTAATTATGCTACATGTTTTAATTCAGATAGTCCATTACTGCGTAATAACTTTTATTTAATAAAAAAAAAAATTAGTTTTGTTTTGAACTGTCCAATTGTGTCAATATCTTTTATTTTTTGGGGTAATTTATTATATAATTTAACAGCATTGTACAACAAGCTCTGCTGAGTTTTAACTTTATTTTTCCTCTCTAGATGCAGATTGTATTGGTTTCTAGTTTCATAGCTGTGTACTAAAGAATTTTTCATATAGCAGTCAATATTTTTTTTTACATACATAACACTTTGAAAAATGTATTCACAGGGGACAGTAAGGATTTCTAGCTTTTGGAAATGTTCAAGGCAGTGAGCCCTACTGCCACTCTTGGTTATTATACGAATTGCTCTTTTCTGTAATTTGAAAACTATTTGAATATTTTTACTGTTGACTCCCCAAAATATTATTCCATAGGTAATAACAGAGTGGATACAAGAAAAATATACAGATCTGACACATGTAGTATCACAAACTGTAGTCAGAATTCTCAGAGCATAGCATGCTGTAGCGATTCTGTTACTAAGTATTTTAATATGTTCTTCCCACTTTAACTGACTGTCAACATGCATACCAAGAAATTTTGTGTAGTCTACACATTCTATAGTTTCATTGTCTAACTTAAAGTTGTTATAGTGTGGTTTTTTGCAGACATAGAAGTTAACAGCATTTGTTTTTTTAAGATTTAGTGTTAGTTTATTATTGGATGCCCACTCACGTACACTGTTTAGTGTTTGTTTGGCTTTTTCTTTTAGTGCATCTGGTGATTTGTCACTGATTAGAACATTTGAGTCATCTGCAAACAATATTGTTTGTCCATGCTTGATGCTCTGTGGGAAGTCATTTATGTAAATGAGGAATAGTACTGGGCCAAGGACACTACCCTGTGGGACACCTATATTTACATAATTTGGGTCTGAAGTATACTTTACAATATAGTTTGAGCAACTTGAAATATGTGAGATTTCAGTTATCTGTCTTCTATTTTTTAGGTATGACTGGAACCATTTGTTCACAAGTCCCCTTATTCCAAGTTCATCTAACTTATTTAACAATATGTTGTGATCTACTGTATCAAACGCTTTAGTTAGATCAAGAAATATACCAGTTGTGTAGTTCCCTTTATCTAATGCTTCTAGAATGTGTTTTGTGAGGTGTGCTGTTGCTGATTCTGTGCTTTACCCTGATCGAAATCCAAACTGGTCAACAGACAGTAAGTTGTATTTATTTAAATAATTCATTAGCCTATCTTTCATAATAGTTTCTAATATTTTTGCAAAGCATGATAGTAGAGAAATTGGCCTATAATTTTCAATTATTCCTGCATCACCTTTTTTGAAGAGAGGTAGTAATTTCGCATATTTTAAATAGTCTGGAAAGTAGCCTTGCTTGAAAGATTGATTTATAATATCAACTAAAGGTGGAAGTAGGCTCTTGATACAGTCCTTAATTATAAAAATGGGGACTTCATCTAGACCAGCTGAGTTTTTGTTTCTCAGTTTGCTGACTGCTTTATAGACTTCTTCCTGTGTTGTAGGGAATAACACCATTGAGTTCCCAACTTCATCTGAGTATTCTTCAGCACAACCACAGCGCCCAAATCCCACAAGTATTGTCATTCACTAACACATACATGTAACTGTCAGTAGTTCTAAATGCGTAAATGTTGGTTTGGCGACTGACAATGACTTTTAAGAACTTGTAGAGGTAGAAAATGCATAATGTGCTGATGCTAAAATGCAGTACTCATGGGACTACCTATGCATTATGGTAGAATGTATAGATAGGAAGATGACAGATGAGTAAGTGTTAACCTGAAAGTCTTGTATTGTGCATTATCAGTTGCCACTGGTACAATGTGTCATTGGCGTCCATATGTGAGAGGGATGTATTATGAATTTATTGAGTATCTGCACAAGAACAGTTCAACAAAAATCAAGTGTCTGTATTCCCCCATGCCAAAGTGTGTAAGTGTTGAGCCAGTAACCATAAAATCAGTGGAGGCTGAATTTATTGAAGGAGTAGCCATGTATGTAATGGCACCTATAGCCATGAATATGATTCAGACTGAATTCAAAGCATATAAGAAAATATTTGGATCCTTATGTAAAGCTGAATGATTGTGTGAAATAAAAAAACGCTCTTTAAAATTGTTCTGATCCCATCTGCACAGATTAAACATTTATCATCACAATGTGACAGACCAACTTACGATTGCAATATGGTATGTACCTCATGGTCTCTTGACCAAAAGACTACTTGCTGCAACACATGAGGAGATTCATCATCAGTAAACAGACACTCCTTACAATCTTCAAATATGTGCACCTGTGGGGCCACATGATGCACACCCTTAGCCTGTCTCTGGGAGGCACCTGTATCTCCATGGTATGCATACATCTTCGATCTAAACCCTACAAATTCCTGAATCTGTGAGCCATTTGCCTGACATTTCATCAGATCGATATCCTTCTTGTTCTGAGGTGCCATACTGTAAGGATTATCGGCTTTACATCCACAAGTGTCAAATCCTTTTGGATTGCACCTAATTACTTCATAAGGGTCACAGCCTTTCACCCAATAGAAGAAACTATCTGTATCCATATAAAGTATCATGACAGAAGCAAAATTTGGTTTTGAAGCCTTGTAATGGAATTGTTACACATATAGTCTAGAGAGGTCTACAACACACATACCAATATAGAAAACCATCGTGAACTCTACTGAAACCTTATCCATCTCAACAGTGACTTGTCCTTCATTGAAGAGTGTGGTCAACTTAAAATTTGGTCAAGTGACATAACATCACACACCATAACGCACATCCCAATAGTAATCTGAATGAATATCGTGATGGTTTCTAACATTTTCCATGGGTTTGTCAAAAATGGAATTATTCATTGATGTACAAAAATATTTTTCAAAATTACATGCTGCAAGAGACCTGTGTTCAGTGTTTAAATAAATGTACCCTTTCAACCAGTGAAAGCAATACATTATTGGTCAACAGTTGAAGGTTGATATGTGCCTTTTTTAACATTGCATCCCATGAAAGCCTCAGCACTGTGTAATAGAAGGCAAGAACACAGAGTGTTTGTGCCCAAGTATAGACCCCAGAATTTCTCAAAACTGTCTGTGAGTATGTGCAGATCTGTCACCGTGTACAATTTAGCATACTCCTCTAAATCAGAGATGTTGAACTCCTGCCAAACATTCACTGAATGCCGGTACTCTGCATCCTTTATGGCAGCGCCTGTGAGTTTGCTGGTGAATGCTGTTAAATCAGGTAATGTGGTTTTTCGGAGTCTCTTCACTGAATCCTTGTATTCGTATGGAAAGACCCACTTCTTCATTACAAACTGAAACCTTACATCGTTGGGCAACGCATCTCAAGTGATACTCATATCCTCTCGAAGCGAGTTTCCAAACAGGTGCCTACATAAATCGTAGCGAACCCAGGAAGAGGAGCAATATACTTGGCATCATTCATTTGGAGACTGAAATGTATATCTCTACGTTGTCAGATATGATAAAGACCTTATGATTCTCCAGCCCAAAAATACGCAAGTGCTTGACAAGATAGTGAACATCATATCTGCTCAAATCATGTAAGAAGATGGGTATTTGTTATGACAGTTTGTAATTCAAGTTGCATGTATTTTTGAGCTACACTGCGGAACTTTCCTGTAAGATGAAAGTGGCCTCTAAGTGGATTTACCGCCTTTCTATAAAAAGGCAGGCCACAAATATGACACTTAAGTACTTGCTTGTGTAACAAATCATTCTCCTGCGAGTTCGTCATTGGAATGCTTTTGCTATAAATGCCGTCAACATCCCACACAAGTTTTTTGAGATCAAAGAGCAACCTTCTTGTACGATTATACCCGAAATATTAGTCAAATTTGTTGCAACTGGGGTCATATGAGCATACAACCTGATATGCTGCTGTATATGGTATTTGTCGTTCTGCGAAAGTGGTGTGAGAGACATTGGAAGCACCTTCACGATGCACCATGGGAACTATTAAGTATTCAAAATCAGTGTATACAATAAATGGACATCATTCTTGATGGTGATCATTCTTAAGCTTTAAGATCTTGTTAACCTCAGTGGGCATTTCCACATGTACCGATTCCTGGAACCATCAGTCAATCAGATGTCTTACTGAATACACATGCTTGATAAAAGTGTTGAGAAATAAGTGACAAAAATGGCGTTTATACTATTTTTTACTGTTATGCTGACAGTAGGTGGGACATGTTTTGGATCCAGACACAGTGTCGCTTCTCATGGAGCATAGCAATAAATCTGCATGTTCAGGACACTGACAAGCTACTTTGGAAAAGTAGAGGAGTCCAGCTATTTTATGCCTCACATCTCCTGGCTTGTTTCTTTTCTCATCTACACACAGACCACAAACATGAACTAAGTAATTAGGGTCCTGCCTCTCAAATTTGGCAAGTCTGATATTGTGATTGGGACTGAAATGCCTTCAAAGTTATAATGCCTGCACATATTAGATGTCTTTTATTTGCCTTTATGACAGGCATCTTTCAGTTAATTTCTGTTTCAAGCCAGAAGCAACCATACGAAGCAGTTTTCATCCTTCTCATCTAGATTCTGAGCATTAATACCTGTTTAGCGGAAGTATCACCTAGGAGAGGGATGAAACTGGATCCCCCGTTAATAGGATCAGAAACGTGTGTCTACACATCAAGTCGGAGTAAACAGCTGAATGCTTTACAAGAGCCTCCTCACTTCATATTGGAAAAACACATCAGTATGATGTTCTTGGTAAAAGTTTCATACCGCTCTGAAATTAATATGTCCTGCAATACCAAGCCATACACCCCCGAAAGTTCGATGATGCTTGTATCTGCAGCGTCAGGGCTGCTTCCTTTAGTGGGTGGGGGGAGGTGAGACAGCTCATAGTAGAGAACAGCTTTGCAACTGATGGCAGGATACCACTGCGCATTGATGATGTCAGGGAGTGCCCTTTCTCAACACTTCTCGGCATGCATGAAGGAATGTAGTCAGATATCAGAATCCAGCACTGACATTATCAATGCAGGACTGTAAGATCCTATCCCTGAAAATACCAGCAACAACAGAGTAGTCTAATGTGACTAGATGTAGGTGAAGAAGGTGGACTGTGGGGCCTTACTGCTAGATCAGGGATGGGGTGACGGCAATGAAGATGAAAATACTGCCCACGATACCACTAGACTGTGGGCAGTAGCCTAACAGCGCTCTAAAGGTGACGCACACATCAATAGCACTGTTCTGCAACTAATAGGCTGGGGGTGGTGGTGGTGGTGGTGGTGGTGGTGGTGGGGAGAGGGTGGGAGCAGCCTGACGGCTCAGACGAGGTGATACAGATGTTGATGGCATTGTCATGCTACTGCTGGTCCAAAGCGTTGCAAACATCAATGACAGCATCAATGTAAGGTCTGTGGTGGTGTTGTGAGCCCACCTCCAGAAGCTTCCAATAGTCTTTCTGCAATGGAAGAAGAAGCGAAATTGATAAGTATCACGCAAAGATACAAGCAACAGATATGTACATCCACCAATAATAATTCATTTCTGATACTTACATCTATGTTCACTGACAAGGAGTACTTTCAGTCAGTCATCATCATTATGAGCCATAATATTAGGTGAGCTATATTCTAATATTTTTCGATTTAACTTGGTTGCCACTCCCTTTCAATATCAGCATCAAGTGAACCTAATAAATGAAAGAAAAACACTATTCAGGCATAAAAAATTTATCATTGTAGCTAGTAAAAAATGGCCGTTGTGGCCGAGCGGTTCTAGGCGCTTCAGTCTGGAACCGCGCGACCGCTTCGGCCGCAGGTTCGAATTCTGCCTCGGGCATGGATATGTGTGATGTCCTTAGGTTAGTTAGGTTTAAGTAGTTCTAGGTCTAGGGGACTGATGACCTCAGATGTTTAAGTCCCATAGTGCTTAGAGCCATTTGAACCATTTGAACTTGTGGTAGCCAATCAACAACTTGATCGAAACCCCATGAGCTCTGATTGGTAAATGGTGTTAGTTCACTGTCGATGCAATATACCTGATCGTCAACAATCAGACCGAAACCCCACGATCTGTGGGTGGAAAAGGTCACCATAGGCATTTGTTGTGGTAGATCAATATCGATCTGTTCACTTACAGAAATGAAAAGTACACATAAGTATAGTATGCAAATGTGAAACAAATTACACACATATAGAAATTAAAATTGCATTTGCCTTCACATAAGTCATTCGGTAGAAATGCTGTTGTCTCGTCATCAAAAAGTGGTTAAGTTATCCTAGGAACACAATTGTAACGCCTGATAAACAAGTGCATCTTCTTCATCAGCTTGTGCAGAACACTTCATGGTTGATTAGACTGAAATGAATAGGGAGCCTTTCAGCACTGATTATTTATATACAGGCGACATGCGCATCTGGGTGTGAGTGCAGATGTACTGAGAGAGCAAACATCTGCGTTCATGTGAATCTAGTGTGGCACTGATGTTCCTTATTTTTGTCACGCATGTAGCACTTTTCTACCCGTCCCACTACGTTTGTGTTTTTGTGAGAATGAGAGTTAGCTGTAGTTCATACAAGTATGTACACTCTTTGACATAAATCTCGACCGGCGGCCGGCCGCTTCAGAGGCTAAGTCCGCGCCGATCGCGACATGGGACAAAAAAACTGGCCAACTCGCTAATTCTCTAAGTCCGGTTATCTGCACAATCTGGCAACACTGTAGACTGCGGCACTTCCTGGAGGAAAACTTGTCCCAAGATAGAGAGACTCTAGGCTGATTACGCCTGTGGTCTAGCGGTAGCGTGCGTTGTTTCTGTTCATAATGTCAGTGGATCAAGAGCAGCTGGCATAAAATATTTTTATAGCCTCTTCTGTCTGAATGCTGAAGACGTGAATGTAATGGTAGCGCAGATTCAGTCTATTTCGCTTTGTGACACACCGATATCAAAATTTTATCTAGTAACGATTTTGCGGCAGATTTCCTGCAGACTGTCCTCCTCTGGACGCCGTATGCGGCAAAGCTCCGGGATCCATTTGCTGGCTACTGGCAGCGGCCGTGGCGACAGCAGCGGCGCTGCACTCCCCCGTTCTTTATCGAAAGCGCCTGCTACCGCTCATCGCTTTTGATGATTTAAAACGCTTTGTTATTAAATGTTGCTCCACAGAAAATTTCTACAATTTCCATTCACGCTCAAAAGCAACGGAGACAGACGCCCTGATTAGTAGGCGGGTAATCGGCAAGAGCTGAGTATGGCCCGAAATTAATTTTATAGACTGGGACGAAATTAAACCACCTCACTACATTCGATGAATTTATAAATGCTTCATACCTCGTTTCTTTTCCTTTCAAACTTAATTATTTGTGCAACTTTTGGTCAATGTTTGGATGTTTTCGTCAAGCCAGAGTGAGCGTCTGTGGTGTAAAGTGTATTACAGTTCTTGTTTCATTCCTTATGGTAAGTCTATGCGATAAACTGTGTGAATACCTTGCAATGCATGCTCTGTAGCAGTGCAGGCACACTGCACATTTGGAGTTCCATGTATGGGTTCATGAAGTATTTATTGTTGATCGGAAGTGATAGTTAAGGTCATCAGATTTAAACCAGAAAAATTTGTCGTTTTGAAGGTTTCAGAGAACGGAAAGGAATTGCTAACGCCGGTGTTAGAAAACGTCTACAGTTAAATGCTATTGCAAAAATTTAGAAGATGGGAACTATATTAATGAACATGTGCACGTCATAAACAACCTTCTGACATGTTAGACCTATATGACGAACAAAGCCCAAATTTATATCGTTGACAGTCGGTTTGAATCTTTTCAGGACCTATTTTACAGTGAAGCACCTTGGAATTTGCAAAGCAGAAATCCATGATATTAACTTAATTTACTAAGTCGAAATCGGACGAAGATTGATGTTTAAAGGCATTCTTCAGATTTCGCATAAGAAATTTTTACTAGCAGTTTGCAACTCCATTAATTAAAATGGAAAATAAAAGGTTGTAGTCAGCGGCTTCTACCGTGATTCGAACTTATAGTACAAGCACTGCAACGCACAAGGGAACCTCTGAGCTAACGACACACTGGCGGCCAGAGGCGGACTATAGTCACTGCGATGTTGCCTGAGCCTCAAAACGCAACCTTAAACACACAAACAGAGGAGGTGGAGATTACTGTTTTAACGTCCCGTCGACAACGATGTCATTAGAGACGGAGCACAAGCTCGGATTAGGGAAGGATGGGGAAGGAAATCGGCCGTGCCCTTCCTAAGGAACCATCCCGGCATTTGCCTGAAGCGATTTAGGGAAATCATTGAAAACCTAAATCAGGATGGCCGGGCGCGGGATTGCACCGTCGTCCTCCCGAATGCACACACAAACAGGTGTTACTTATGTGAAGAACGCCGTTCTTGGAGTCCAGAAATTAAATATACTTTCTAATTGTGTCATCTTGCAGTGGATTATATCGTACGAGTCTTCAATGTGGAAAACGAGTGAATTAAGCGAGGTAACGCCGACCTACACCCGGAAGTAAATGCACTATCAGAGTGTTGACAAATACTTGCTACGACGCTGCCATTTCTCGGCTCTCTGACGAGGCAGCTCTTCAGCGAAATGCTTGCCGTGATTCTCCGATACGGTTCTTCAGAGTGGAGACGCGCGCGCACGTTTGGTTTTTATGCGGCGTTCTCCCCTGATGGTTTCTGACGTCGCCTTGTGGGCTATGTATACATATGAGACATTCAATTATCATTAATCCAGAATGATACAAGTTTCAGCTTCCGGCGTGGAAGAAGGCTGTTGACGCCGACAATATATCATTTCAACGTAGGGAAAGCAAAACGGATCATTCAATGTTTCTCATTCAACATAAAGCATGTGAGATAAATTTCCGTAACGTTCATAATCATCTAAAAATACAAACGAAGTAAAAATACACCGGAAGCTTATTCGAATTGAATATAATGTAAGATACCAAACGCTTTGCACCTCGATGTCGAATTTGTCCACTTGCAATCGTTTGCAGCATGCACATAGAATGTCATGATTACCACGAGAATGAAGAAATATGTTGGTAAGGATGGAAGCAAGAAGAGACGCAGTCAACAAATATTCTATTCCTCATGGCATTCATTTCATTTGACACGTAAGAAGAGGTAAAGCGGGAATTTACTTTCGTTAACACGAAAGATATGCCGCACATATTGATAACGAGGAAGTCTGCGTCTTCATACGTTTCCTCCTTGAAATCTGTATGCTCTATTATATACTAAGTAGCCCGATCATTGTTTCAGTAATGTTACCCTCTTGTTTGACCCCGTAACGATGAACAGATTCCAAATGCATGTCTCTGCGTGAAAGTAGCTGTTCGAACCCTTCCTGGGTTGTTTTTTGTGTTTTATTGCTTGGAATTCCTGAAGCAGACCACTGTGCCTTCCCCCCTCGTGGGTTAGGTCTCAAAACTAAACCGCTTTGTATCCAATGGCATAATTTATTCATACCGCATCAGCATAAGACTCTTGCGAGTGAGAGAATGACAATAACAATCGTAACAAGAACAAGCAAATAATGAATGATGTTTATTCCAACGCAGAACGAGAATGGCTTTAAATATAAAAATCTATATCTATATCCATATCTATTGATCTTTGACTTGGCACAATGCAAATATATTCTTAGCATTTAGTTGCTGAATTTAGTTCTGGATGTTTGCAGAGAAAAGGAAAAGTCGGTACTTCTCGCTAGTGTAATATAATGTGAACCAGCAACTACCCTTTCCTTAGAACACGACTCAAGCAGGTCCTCAAGTAGGCACTGCTGCATTCTGTTCCCTGACATTGCTCTGATGACGGTTAATGCAGATAGTTCCGATTATGAAATACAAAACGTATTGCAGGTTAGTTCCTAGGATAGTAACATTAAATTTGCGTTGTAGACGGCACATGAACGTGACGACTATCCATATTACTCATCAATATAAAAAGACAATATTTTGGGAATTTAGCAGGATTACTCAAAATGAATTCTGAAATTGGGTGACTGACCGCACAGGTGCTAAACGTCGTCAAGAGTATACGATGTCCTAATCGCATTAGGAATATGAAGATCGTCTTCGACAGCTCGCAACTTTCACATTGCTATCTCCACCCTACTCCAGACAGCTCTCGGTGGAGTTGCACTACGTTGCCGATGTTATGGAAGGCCTTCAAACCGACAACAGACCACACGTTGAAAAATACAAGCGAATTCTCTTGCAGCGTAAGCTTATTGTAACTAATCTAAAAATTATTGGAGAGGAACATTGTCCTATTCAAAAAAAGTAAAATGTTACACACTGTTGACGTCAAACGGACAGTATCTATGTCCTGTCTTGTGTCCTACTCATCTATAATATCAAGTGTACTATGAAAATGATTATATATAATGGATTATAAGGTAATGCATTGATACCAGATGGTGGGGGCCGGCCGATGTGGCCGTGCGGTTCTAGGCGCTTCAGTCTGGAACCGCGTGACCGCTACGGTCGCAGGTTCGAATCCTGCCTCGGGCATGGATGTGTGTGATGTCCTTAGGTTAGTTAGGTTTAAGTAGTTCTAAGTTCTAGGGGACTGATGACCTTAGAAGTTAAGTCCCATAGTGCTCAGAGCCATTTGAACCATTTGAACAAAATGACATTAAAAATTTAAGTTATTCACGAGCAGCTAGTTGAGAATATGTATGAACATTAAATGACACGACGAACCGTCTTGTTCTGCATATGGATTCAAACCCAGCTCATGCAGACTAAGCAAAGATTTCGTGACTGACGGAAACTAACAGTCATTCCTGATTAGGCATACAGAGAGTGATGATATACCTCGATTTTAGACAGTATCAGTTAGCAAATATCAACTTTAAATTGCATAACGCAAACATTTTTAACAGACGCGAATTCCTACCCAGCATCTATTGTCCCTGTTAACGAACTACGAGAGATGTTAAATATTGCTTCTTCACAAGTAACTTACTTGAAATGCCGTGAGGTAAAGCTGTGTGTTGGACACGGATTCGAACCCGGAGCCTAATCGGATTGCTATCGAAGCACAGTCAAATGTGACATATCGGAATTTCGCGGCAGTAACTAGATGTTTTAACTGAAATGACGAGACGAAACATTAATTTTTTCCTTCCCAGGACTCCAACCCGGCACCTATCGCTGTTATATTCTAGAGAAAACTAACGTTAAATATGGGTTTGTTGCACCAGCAGTGACATGTGAGCATGTTTGAACTGAAATAATATGACGAAGAGTTCAGCGCTCACTGGGAATAGAGCCCCACACATATCGTTGTTGACTACACACAAAGAGACGTCAGCTACCGAATTTTTCTCCACCAGCTGCTCAGAATAGCATCTTGAACTTACAGTCATCTCGCAAATAGTTCTGTGTCTCACTGGGAGTTAAAAACGTCAGATATCGTTAGTGCTGACAGCGAATGCAAATACATTAAAAATCAAAATTATTATCCACCAGCAGATAGGTGTTCTCATGCTAGAGCTTGATAATACATAATTAAATCTTTAGTGCCGGGCCAGGATTCGATCCCATTCACGCATAATATGTGAAGGTGTTGAGGAATCTGCAGTTTTGAACAAACAACAAATTGTAGCCGAGCTGTATTGCCACGAAGGGATCAAATTCCGCGTTAAGGGCGGTCTGAGTTGCATTCCCAGTTCAGAACCAATTTTATCGACATACATAAGCTCAAATAAAAGATGGAATAAGTGTCCTGTGACCATACATAGCGTTTGTGTCGTCACTTGAAATAAATAACTAGTATAAGAAAGGTTACTGGTGATAGAGTTTCTACATGTCGCCACTCCAGACTTTATTGTGGTTCAACCTACCGTCTACTTGGTAAAGAAGGAATATCATCTTTAATGTGAATTTTCAGACCACGCAGCCATTATATCTCCTTCACTTGGTGTAGCCAGGAGAGAATGGAATCTGTCTCTCCCTATCTAAAATCATTGACAGAAGTGGGAGTCGAACCCAGACCATAGGTATAACAACCTACCATCCGTCCAACAGACCACGAAATCCTCTTCTCTGCGAGTCATTTTTCTATCGTAACGCAGTTGCGCCACACTGGATGAGAATTCTGACACACAGGCTCCCTGTAGTAATTTGCAGCATGTTCAGTAAATTCATTTACTTGGTTGACCGAATCACCATGAACTAGCTGCCTCGGCTACCCAGTGCATACATTCGACTATTTTGTAATCACAGAAATAAAATCACGTTACTGCCACCTACACACAACTGCCAACATTGTAGGATGCAGAAGTTTAAATAGGAAGTGTTCCTTTCCACTTGAGCTATTCTATTGCGCTATCTGTTACTAGAAAACGTCGTTCAGTCCAAAAGAAAAGCTGTAACTGTTTGTCTCTCAGAAGTCAAGACCTGGCCATATGCATAATCTCACAGTGCTGTGGAATCCAAAAGTTCTGGAGGAATAGTTGCCGAGCTCTGGAGCTGTTGTAGCTACGTGTCAGCTCGTAGCATAGATAAGATGTCGCGAGTTCGAATACATTCAGTGCTACATTTTTTAAAACGCAATTCTGCTCTCTGCTGAAGTTATCAATCTAATGGAACTTTGAACATAATTCCCTTCACTTCTCAACCCAAAGTAGTCGCATGTGGAAAAAGGACTAACTACTGTGACATTTTGTTCTATTCAGGTTTAATAGACAGCAGGCAGCAGATGCATCTCGAAGATGTGCAGGGAGAGCGCATCATGCCATAATATGTCAGAAAAGTATTTTCTACATTAGCCGTCGTGTGGTAGTGATATTTTATTCTTCTTCAAACTTTGATTGACAGCTTTAACTCAGAACAAATTTTCTACATGCATGTATTCAATAAACTGCATGTGCATTGTCAGACTGTCATAGGTAACATCAGAGAATTCGCATATATCGTTGATGATTAATTTCTCTCTCATGTTTACTATTGTTTTAACAACACTAAAGGAAACCTTACGAAAATTGTGCACTGTATTATAAGAAATGAAATAAAACTAACCATGATAACCTTACGACGAAAGTATCTGTACACAAGCATGCCTCTATCGACACGAATTAGTAAAATACTACTCACTTAGATTTTGATTGGGTCTGTGTTTAATTGGTATGCTGTGTCATACTCAAGAGGTATGCAAATGTGACATTTCATAAATATAGTTACGTATTCCTAGAAACCCAAAATTCGCTTGTCAGCAGTGGAAAGAGGCGTTACCTGTTGTGCAGCATTGTAAGTTTTTCAACATTGCACTATGAGCTGAAAGCATTTTCTTGCGATTTCCTTATTGATGTTTGATCTGACTGCTTGTAGCTCTTTCACAGAAGGGATAAAAACGTTTCAGTCAGTGAGACTGGAACTGCGAACCGTAACAGACGCTGTTTCACAGGTCAGCACGTTACCACAGAGCTGGCGAGGAGGTAATGTGGCTGGGTAATGTGGCCACAATGGTCTGGTGGAACGAGCTATCACAGGTGCAATGCGTGGGTTCAGGCATTTACTTTTAAGAGGCACAAACAGATTTATTTTACCTCTGGTAACATCAAGAGACAGACGTTATAATCCAGAATCCGCATTAAACATCACGTTCCTTCATTACCAACTGGGCAGAGCCGGTTTACGTTGGGAAATGACACAGCGGAAGTCATGGTAAAAAGAAATACAGTCGCCAGTAAGCTTACTTACATTAGAAAATTTTATTTTATTTGATGAACCGATAGCCATTTAAAGGGACAGGGCTCTTATTTTACTTGTACTTGATTGAACTAGAGACGTTTAAAAATTTGGTGCTGGACTGTGATTCGAATTCGTATCTCCTCTTTCGAGGATCTGAATCTCTCGGAACAGTATAGTTCAGTCATTTCGTTCCTTTTCCCAAGACTGCAATCTTCTCTAGGTCTCCTCCAAAGGTAAGTATGTGGGTCTGAAACCTGATCCAGTACAAAAATATTCATAATTTCATTTCTAGCTTTATCAAGTGCACACCCACCTGCTAGTGAAAATTAACGCGCAATTTCAATGTCTGTTAATGTGTTGCCAACAATCACAACAGGTGTCGTTATTTCTGGTCAAACACGCACACATCTTACTGTTCATGAGTAAGCAACTGATACTTTAGCTATATTCGTGGATGCACGGTAGGTGTGCAGTTCGATTGTCGCTTAGGCACAAAAGTTTGTATCCTTATTTTAGATTCAGACACCTAGCGGCTCGTAAGAAAAACCGATACGTAACATTTGATTTTTCTTAGTTAACAATCGGATTACGTGTTAGGTTCGTATCTCCGTCACAGAACTTCACATCATGCACTTCATCTTTAAATGCATGCACACTTTGTTACTTCAGAATGGAGGTATATCAGACATCTTTCGTGGTTAGATAACAGGGATGAAAGGGTCTTGATAGGAGTCACGGTTTATTACAAAAATTGTCGTCTTTTATTTTCAAGTTTAGATTTGGTTACTGGTATTGGCAAAAATTTCGGTAACTCATGACTCTTCATGGCTAATCATCAATATGATGTGATTAGATTAGATTACATTAGATTAACTCTTGTTCCATAGATCATGAATACGACATTTCGTAATGATGTGGAACGTGTGATTTTAATGAAAGATTTCTTTAAATACCATGATTCAATTTATTTACAACAATTTTTTACACTCTCTCTCATTGCTTTTTATTTCTCTCTCTCTCTCTCTCTCTCTCTCACACACACACACACACACACACACACACACACACACATTCTTTTTTATTTTTATTTGTATGTTGTGCTCGACTATCGGCGAGGCACGAAAACGCCTGTGAATGACTCTCTTAGTTTTGAGTGCACTTACGAAAGAAATATAAAAACAACAATGAGAGTTACTGATTTATGATGCTCAGTTTGCAGTCAGTTCTGAGTATTATTAGTAACTACGCTCCAGTCCCTAAACCTAGTTACAGGAAGCGAATCAGACGCATGGAATGGCCGTAGCAGCAGCGACTTGGAGACACCAGCTATGGTCACTTCCCAGACCGCTGCAGGATCACATCGGTTCGTGTTCTTCCTGCTGGTACTGTAACTGAGATTTGGCAACAAGGCAACGTATGTTTGGCAACTCTGTGATCGACGAGTTACTTCCTGGTGTGCACGGAATTAAGCCTCAAAGTTCACTTGATTTTACCTGTCATTTCCATTGAATAATCTGAGTTATTATAGCTTGAAGGGTAACAAAAGATTGAAAATTTACGGTTTTCAGCCCAGGAAAGTCGTTGCAGGTTGAAATCGCAACTAATCTCGACTTTTAAATAGCGGTTTACGAGTTCTAGTTACTATTGCCGTCGTAATAGGAAGCTGAGACCCATACCTCCTCGCCAGCTCTGTGGTAACGTGCTGACCTGTGAAACAGCGTCTGTTACGGTTCGCAGTTCCAGTCTCACTGACTGAAACGTTTTTATCCCTTCTGTGAAAGAGCTACAAGCAGTCAGATCAAACATCAATAAGGAAATCGCAAGAAAATGCTTTCAGCTCATAGTGCAATGTTGAAAAACTTACAATGCTGCACAACAGGTAACGCCTCTTTCCACTGCCGACAAGCGAATTTTGGGTTTCTAGGAATACGTAACTATATTTATGAAATGTCACATTTGCATACCTCTTGAGTATGACACAGCATACCAATTAAACACAGACCCAATCAAAATCTAAGTGAGTAGTATTTTACTAATTCGTGTCGATAGAGGCATGCTTGTGTACAGATACTTTCGTCGTAAGGTTATCATGGTTAGTTTTATTTCATTTCTTATAATACAGTGCACAATTTTCGTAAGGTTTCCTTTAGTGTTGTTAAAACAATAGTAAACATGAGAGAGAAATTAATCATCAACGATATATGCGAATTCTCTGATGTTACCTATGACAGTCTGACAATGCACATGCAGTTTATTGAATACATGCATGTAGAAAATTTGTTCTGAGTTAAAGCTGTCAATCAAAGTTTGAAGAAGAATAAAATATCACTACCACACGACGGCTAATGTAGAAAATACTTTTCTGACATATTATGGCACGATGCGCTCTCCCTGCACATCTTCGAGATGCATCTGCTGCCTGCTGTCTATTAAACCTGAATAGAACAAAATGTCACAGTAGTTAGTCCTTTTTCCACATGCGACTACTTTGGGTTGAGAAGTGAAGGGAATTATGTTCAAAGTTCCATTAGATTGATAACTTCAGCGGAGAGCAGAATTGCGTTTTAAAAAATGTAGCACTGAATGTATTCGAACTCGCGACATCTTATCTATGCTACGAGCTGACACGTAGCTACAACAGCTCCAGAGCTCGGCAACTATTCCTCCAGAACTTTTGGATTCCACAGCACTGTGAGATTATGCATATGGCCAGGTCTTGACTTCTGAGAGACAAACAGTTACAGCTTTTCTTTTGGACTGAACGACGTTTTCTAGTAACAGATAGCGCAATAGAATAGCTCAAGTGGAAAGGAACACTTCCTATTTAAACTTCTGCATCCTACAATGTTGGCAGTTGTGTGTAGGTGGCAGTAACGTGATTTTATTTCTGTGATTACAAAATAGTCGAATGTATGCACTGGGTAGCCGAGGCAGCTAGTTCATGGTGATTCGGTCAACCAAGTAAATGAATTTACTGAACATGCTGCAAATTACTACAGGGAGCCTGTGTGTCAGAATTCTCATCCAGTGTGGCGCAACTGCGTTACGATAGAAAAATGACTCGCAGAGAAGAGGATTTCGTGGTCTGTTGGACGGATGGTAGGTTGTTATACCTATGGTCTGGGTTCGACTCCCACTTCTGTCAATGATTTTAGATAGGGAGAGACAGATTCCATTCTCTCCTGGCTACACCAAGTGAAGGAGATATAATGGCTGCGTGGTCTGAAAATTCACATTAAAGATGATATTCCTTCTTTACCAAGTAGACGGTAGGTTGAACCACAATAAAGTCTGGAGTGGCGACATGTAGAAACTCTATCACCAGTAACCTTTCTTATACTAGTTATTTATTTCAAGTGACGACACAAACGCTATGTATGGTCACAGGACACTTATTCCATCTTTTATTTGAGCTTATGTATGTCGATAAAATTGGTTCTGAACTGGGAATGCAACTCAGACCGCCCTTAACGCGGAATTTGATCCCTTCGTGGCAATACAGCTCGGCTACAATTTGTTGTTTGTTCAAAACTGCAGATTCCTCAACACCTTCACATATTATGCGTGAATGGGATCGAATCCTGGCCCGGCACTAAAGATTTAATTATGTATTATCAAGCTCTAGCATGAGAACACCTATCTGCTGGTGGATAATAATTTTGATTTTTAATGTATTTGCATTCGCTGTCAGCACTAACGATATCTGACGTTTTTAACTCCCAGTGAGACACAGAACTATTTGCGAGATGACTGTAAGTTCAAGATGCTATTCTGAGCAGCTGGTGGAGAAAAATTCGGTAGCTGACGTCTCTTTGTGTGTAGTCAACAACGATATGTGTGGGGCTCTATTCCCAGTGAGCGCTGAACTCTTCGTCATATTATTTCAGTTCAAACATGCTCACATGTCACTGCTGGTGCAACAAACCCATATTTAACGTTAGTTTTCTCTAGAATATAACAGCGATAGGTGCCGGGTTGGAGTCCTGGGAAGGAAAAAATTAATGTTTCGTCTCGTCATTTCAGTTAAAACATCTAGTTACTGCCGCGAAATTCCGATATGTCACATTTGACTGTGCTTCGATAGCAATCCGATTAGGCTCCGGGTTCGAATCCGTGTCCAACACACAGCTTTACCTCACGGCATTTCAAGTAAGTTACTTGTGAAGAAGCAATATTTAACATCTCTCGTAGTTCGTTAACAGGGACAATAGATGCTGGGTAGGAATTCGCGTCTGTTAAAAATGTTTGCGTTATGCAATTTAAAGTTGATATTTGCTAACTGATACTGTCTAAAATCGAGGTATATCATCACTCTCTGTATGCCTAATCAGGAATGACTGTTAGTTTCCGTCAGTCACGAAATCTTTGCTTAGTCTGCATGAGCTGGGTTTGAATCCATATGCAGAACAAGACGGTTCGTCGTGTCATTTAATGTTCATACATATTCTCAACTAGCTGCTCGTGAATAACTTAAATTTTTAATGTCATTTTGTTCAAATGGTTCAAATGGCTCTGAGCACTATGGGACTTAACTTCTAAGGTCATCAGTCCCCTAGAACTTAGAACTACTTAAACCTAACTAACCTAAGGACATCACACACATCCATGCCCGAGGCAGGATTCGAACCTGCGACCGTAGCGGTCACGCGGTTCCAGACTGAAGCGCCTAGAACCGCACGGCCACATCGGCCGGCCCCCACCATCTGGTATCAATGCATTACCTTATAATCCATTATATATAATCATTTTCATAGTACACTTGATATTATAGATGAGTAGGACACAAGACAGGACATAGATACTGTCCGTTTGACGTCAACAGTGTGTAACATTTTACTTTTTTTGAATAGGACAATGTTCCTCTCCAATAATTTTTAGATTAGTTACAATAAGCTTACGCTGCAAGAGAATTCGCTTGTATTTTTCAACGTGTGGTCTGTTGTCGGTTTGAAGGCCTTCCATAACATCGGCAACGTAGTGCAACTCCACCGAGAGCTGTCTGGAGTAGGGTGGAGATAGCAATGTGAAAGTTGCGAGCTGTCGAAGACGATCTTCATATTCCTAATGCGATTAGGACATCGTATACTCTTGACGACGTTTAGCACCTGTGCGGTCAGTCACCCAATTTCAGAATTCATTTTGAGTAATCCTGCTAAATTCCCAAAATATTGTCTTTTTATATTGATGAGTAATATGGATAGTCGTCACGTTCATGTGCCGTCTACAACGCAAATTTAATGTTACTATCCTAGGAACTAACCTGCAATACGTTTTGTATTTCATAATCGGAACTATCTGCATTAACCGTCATCAGAGCAATGTCAGGGAACAGAATGCAGCAGTGCCTACTTGAGGACCTGCTTGAGTCGTGTTCTAAGGAAAGGGTAGTTGCTGGTTCACATTATATTACACTAGCGAGAAGTACCGACTTTTCCTTTTCTCTGCAAACATCCAGAACTAAATTCAGCAACTAAATGCTAAGAATATATTTGCATTGTGCCAAGTCAAAGATCAATAGATATGGATATAGATATAGATTTTTATATTTAAAGCCATTCTCGTTCTGCGTTGGAATAAACATCATTCATTATTTGCTTGTTCTTGTTACGATTGTTATTGTCATTCTCTCACTCGCAAGAGTCTTATGCTGATGCGGTATGAATAAATTATGCCATTGGATACAAAGCGGTTTAGTTTTGAGACCTAACCCACGAGGGGGGAAGGCACAGTGGTCTGCTTCAGGAATTCCAAGCAATAAAACACAAAAAACAACCCAGGAAGGGTTCGAACAGCTACTTTCACGCAGAGACATGCATTTGGAATCTGTTCATCGTTACGGGGTCAAACAAGAGGGTAACATTACTGAAACAATGATCGGGCTACTTAGTATATAATAGAGCATACAGATTTCAAGGAGGAAACGTATGAAGACGCAGACTTCCTCGTTATCAATATGTGCGGCATATCTTTCGTGTTAACGAAAGTAAATTCCCGCTTTACCTCTTCTTACGTGTCAAATGAAATGAATGCCATGAGGAATAGAATATTTGTTGACTGCGTCTCTTCTTGCTTCCATCCTTACCAACATATTTCTTCATTCTCGTGGTAATCATGACATTCTATGTGCATGCTGCAAACGATTGCAAGTGGACAAATTCGACATCGAGGTGCAAAGCGTTTGGTATCTTACATTATATTCAATTCGAATAAGCTTCCGGTGTATTTTTACTTCGTTTGTATTTTTAGATGATTATGAACGTTACGGAAATTTATCTCACATGCTTTATGTTGAATGAGAAACATTGAATGATCCGTTTTGCTTTCCCTACGTTGAAATGATATATTGTCGGCGTCAACAGCCTTCTTCCACGCCGGAAGCTGAAACTTGTATCATTCTGGATTAATGATAATTGAATGTCTCATATGTATACATAGCCCACAAGGCGACGTCAGAAACCATCAGGGGAGAACGCCGCATAAAAACCAAACGTGCGCGCGCGTCTCCACTCTGAAGAACCGTATCGGAGAATCACGGCAAGCATTTCGCTGAAGAGCTGCCTCGTCAGAGAGCCGAGAAATGGCAGCGTCGTAGCAAGTATTTGTCAACACTCTGATAGTGCATTTACTTCCGGGTGTAGGTCGGCGTTACCTCGCTTAATTCACTCGTTTTCCACATTGAAGACTCGTACGATATAATCCACTGCAAGATGACACAATTAGAAAGTATATTTAATTTCTGGACTCCAAGAACGGCGTTCTTCACATAAGTAACACCTGTTTGTGTGTGCATTCGGGAGGACGACGGTGCAATCCCGCGCCCGGCCATCCTGATTTAGGTTTTCAATGATTTCCCTAAATCGCTTCAGGCAAATGCCGGGATGGTTCCTTAGGAAGGGCACGGCCGATTTCCTTCCCCATCCTTCCCTAATCCGAGCTTGTGCTCCGTCTCTAATGACATCGTTGTCGACGGGACGTTAAAACAGTAATCTCCACCTCCTCTGTTTGTGTGTTTAAGGTTGCGTTTTGAGGCTCAGGCAACATCGCAGTGACTATAGTCCGCCTCTGGCCGCCAGTGTGTCGTTAGCTCAGAGGTTCCCTTGTGCGTTGCAGTGCTTGTACTATAAGTTCGAATCACGGTAGAAGCCGCTGACTACAACCTTTTATTTTCCATTTTAATTAATGGAGTTGCAAACTGCTAGTAAAAATTTCTTATGCGAAATCTGAAGAATGCCTTTAAACATCAATCTTCGTCCGATTTCGACTTAGTAAATTAAGTTAATATCATGGATTTCTGCTTTGCAAATTCCAAGGTGCTTCACTGTAAAATAGGTCCTGAAAAGATTCAGACCGACTGTCAACGATATAAATTTGAGCTTTGTTCGTCATATAGGTCTAACATGTCAGAAGGTTGTTTATGACGTGCACATGTTCATTAATATAGTTCCCATCTTCTAAATTTTTGCAATAGCATTTAACTGTAGACGTTTTCTAACACCGGCGTTAGCAATTCCTTTCCGTTCTCTGAAACCTTCAAAACGACAAATTTTTCTGGTTTAAATCTGATGACCTTAACTATCACTTCCGATCAACAATAAATACTTCATGAACCCATACATGGAACTCCAAATGTGCAGTGTGCCTGCACTGCTACAGAGCATGCATTGCAAGGTATTCACACAGTTTATCGCATAGACTTACCATAAGGAATGAAACAAGAACTGTAATACACTTTACACCACAGACGCTCACTCTGGCTTGACGAAAACATCCAAACATTGACCAAAAGTTGCACAAATAATTAAGTTTGAAAGGAAAAGAAACGAGGTATGAAGCATTTATAAATTCATCGAATGTAGTGAGGTGGTTTAATTTCGTCCCAGTCTATAAAATTAATTTCGGGCCATACTCAGCTCTTGCCGATTACCCGCCTACTAATCAGGGCGTCTGTCTCCGTTGCTTTTGAGCGTGAATGGAAATTGTAGAAATTTTCTGTGGAGCAACATTTAATAACAAAGCGTTTTAAATCATCAAAAGCGATGAGCGGTAGCAGGCGCTTTCGATAAAGAACGGGGGAGTGCAGCGCCGCTGCTGTCGCCACGGCCGCTGCCAATAGCTAGCAAATGGATCCCGGAGCTTTGCCGCATACGGCGTCCAGAGGAGGACAGTCTGCAGGAAATCTGCCGCAAAATCGTTACTAGATAAAATTTTGATATCGGTGTGTCACAAAGCGAAATAGACTGAATCTGCGCTACCATTACATTCACGTCTTCAGCATTCAGACAGAAGAGGCTATAAAAATATTTTATGCCAGCTGCTCTTGATCCACTGACATTATGAACAGAAACAACGCACGCTACCGCTAGACCACAGGCGTAATCAGCCTAGAGTCTCTCTATCTTGGGACAAGTTTTCCTCCAGGAAGTGCCGCAGTCTACAGTGTTGCCAGATTGTGCAGATAACCGGACTTAGAGAATTAGCGAGTTGGCCAGTTTTTTTGTCCCATGTCGCGATCGGCGCGGACTTAGCCTCTGAAGCGGCCGGCCGCCTGTCGAGTTTTATGTCAAAGAGTGTACATGAAATCCTACATTGCCGACTGGTACTATGCATGTATTCATGGTACATGTCGTCCAACATACCTGTGCATGTTACTACACGTGCGGATGCAGTACTGCGATAACGTTCGAGGCGACTCGGTGTAACCTAATCAAGGTAGTGCCACAGCTACTTGTCAACGCCTTCTGGTACGATGTATCCTCCTTAACGACACGTCTGCTTGCAAGGGCCACAAGTGCTTCAGTCTTTGTATTCTTCATGGGCAGCACAGCGAAAAGCGTAAGTTAAATATTCACGTGGAGCCTGTAAATTGGGAGATGGAAAACAGGAAACAATTTATTTTACTGGTAATCCAACTGAATAATAGTCGTATATTTTCTGAAGCATTCATAAACCCACGTTGTCCGTATCTCTTCTTCAACTGCTTGAAAGCAGTACGTCCTTCTGTTTCCAGATTCTTATAGAGGTACATTTATAAATTTCTTCAAACCAGGAAATATTCTCATGAACTTTGCCATAAACTATAATAACTCTATGATCATATGTTTGGGACGATGTCACCGTATCTCCGTACACCATCCCTTCGTCATCCCAGCGATTTGCGTGTTATAATCGTGTTAACCACACCGTCGTATTTCGAGTTTTAGCACACCGCTCTGAGCTAAACTTTTTGGGTGAGGGAACGACTGCAGAAAATCTCGTTAGTACTTGTCCGGCGTCGGAGAATGCAAGGAACACAACGTCTTTAAATAAAAAATTTCCGCACTCGTAAAACTTTTGTGTGCTTGCAACGATCTTTGCTTTTTGAGGCATCATTGTATAATGCGTTGCATGTGGCGTAATGTCTATTCATTTATACTACACGTTGTACAATTCACGCTAGTGGCGAGTAGTTTACGAGCTTCAATGCCTTTACCTGTCCTGTGTACAGCTGATAACCCTGCTTTAATTATGTACTTGTATTTGTCACTCTTTGAAGCTTTCATTCGTTCTTTTGAGGTCCTATATATGTTAGTTATGTGTAATATTTGACCATACACTTTTATCTCTTTCGGGGTATACATTCCAGCGTTAGAAGTTTTAAAGAATATTAGCTCAAATAAATGGAATGTTCCTTCAAATTCTTTATCCCCAACCCATAACGGATTGGGTGCTTGCCTAACATACAGTGATCATCCAGAACACAATGACTATCGACCTACTATCGATATCAGCCCGTCCAGGCGACAGCAGCGTCACCTGGTGCGGAGGAATCACTGCTAGTCAGGCACACGTACGAGGTGCATTAAAGTTCTAAGGCCTCCGATTTTTTTCTCCGGACTGGAAAGAGATAGAAACATGCGCATTGTTTTAAAATGGGGCCGCGTTCATTGTCAATACGTCCCAGAGATACCAGCACCGTACGGCAGATGGAATTTTACCGCCAGCGGCGAGAATGAGAACTGTTTTAAATACTTAATATGGTGACGTTTTCCTCACTTGAACAGCGTGCAATCATTCGTTTTCTGAATTTGCGTGGTGTGAAACCAATTGAAATTCATCGACAGTTGAAGGAGACATGAGGTGATGGAGTTATGGATGTGTCGAAAGTGTGTTCGTGAGTGCGACAGTTTAATGAAGGCAGAACATCATGTGACAACAAACCGAAACAACCTCGGGCTCGCACAAGCTGGTCTGACGACATGATCGAGGAAGTGGAGAGAATTCTTTTGGGGGATCGCCGAATGACTGTTGAACAGATCGCCTCCAGAGTTGGCATTTCTGTGGGTTCTGTGCACACAATCCTGCATGACGACCTGAAAATGCGAAAAGTGTCATCCAGGTGGGTGCCACGAATGCTGACGGACGACCACATGGCTGCCCGTGTGGCATGTTGCCAAGAAATGTTGACGTGCAACGACAGCATGAATGGAACTTTCTTTTCGTCGGTTGTGACAATGGACGAGACGTGGATGCCATTTTTCAATCCAGAAACAAAGCGCCAGTCAGCTCAATGCAAGCACACAGATTCACCGCCACCAAAAAAATGTCGGGTAACCGCCAGTGCTGAAAAAATGATGGTGTCCATGTTCTGGGACAGCGAGGGCGTAATCCTTACCCATTGCGTTCCTAAGGGCACTACGGTAACAAGTGCATCCTACGAAAATGTTTTGAAGAACAAGTTCCTTCCTGCACTGCAACAAAAACGTTTGGGAAGGGCTGCGTGTGTGCTGTTTCACCAAGACAACGCACCCGCACATCGAGCTAACGTTACGCAACAGTTTCTTCGCGATAACAACTATGAAGTGATTCCTCATGCTCCCTACTCACCTGACCTGGCTCCTAGTGACTTTTGGCTTTTTCCAACAATGAAAGACACTCTCTGTGGCAGCACATTCACCAGCCGTGCTGCTATTGCCTCAGCGATTTTCCAGTGGTCAAAACAGACGCCTAAAGAAGCCTTCGCCGCTGCCATGGAATCATGGCGTCAGGGTTGTGAAAAATGTGTACGTCTGCAGGGCGATTACGTCGAGAAGTAACGCCAGTTTCATCGATTTCGGGTGAGTAGTTAATTAGAAAAAAAAATCGGAGGCCTTAGAACTTGAATGCACCTCGTACAGTGCAGGTAGCATCAGTGAGCTTGCTGTCCGTGTGTAGACTGGGGAAGTCGCGCGATCCATCTGAGTTTGACTGAGGGCAGATTGTGATGGCCTGGAGGCTCGGCACGAGCATTTCGGAAACTGCAAGACTTGTCGTGTATTCGAGGAGTGCTGTGGTGAGTGCCTTCAACACGTGGCGAAACCAAGGAGAAACCACGTCCAGATATCGTGGGGTTTGGGCGGCCACCCTTATAGATGTCGGACTCGTAGGCTGGGCATACTGGTATAACAGGCGGCGGACTGTGGTGGAATTAATATCAGACTTAAATGCTGAACACTCCTAACGAGAGGCCTCCACAGCCGACGACCCATCCATGTGCCAATGTTAACACCGCGACATCGGCAACTACGACTGAAATGAGCACGTGACCATCGGCACTGGACGTTGGAGCAATGGCAGAGTGTTGCATTGTCTGATGAATCCCAATGGGAGGGCACGGATTCGTCGTCTTCCAGGAGAACAGCTGCTTGACACCTGTGCTGCATGACAGAGACAATATGGTGGCAGCTCTTTTATCATCTGGGGAACATTCACATGGGCATCAATGGAACCAGTGGAGCTCGTGCAAGGCATCATGACGGACAAGGAGTATCACACCACGTGCACACCTTCTTGACGATCATGTTTCCCAATGGCAGTGGCGTTTTTCAACAAGATAATGCGCAATGTCACAAGGCTAGGAGCGTAAGGGAGTGGTTTGAGGAACACAGTGAAGAGTTCAAATTGATGTGCTCGCCACCAGATCGCCAGATCTGAACTCGATCGAACACATCTTGGAAGTGACTGAACGTGGCGTCAGAGCTCATCGCCCCCCTCCCCGGAATATACGGGAATTAGGTGACTCATGCTTGCAGATATGGTGCCAACTCCCACCAGCGACCTGCCAAAGCCTCATTGATTCCATGCCACGACCCGTCGCCGCTATTATCCGTGCCGAACGTGGACATACCGATTATTAGGTGGGCAGTCATAATGTACTGGCTGATCAGTGTACATGATCTCGTCCTGCTGACGACATATTTCCTGTCTAACTACTTTTCCACCTCCATCCATAGTGTGTGATAGCCCTTTCAGTCAGCTACTGATTTGAACATTTACAAGAGATACTGATCTCATTGCAGCTACCCTCACTTTAGCAATCTGAACTCTGTTATGTCATGTTCTGTAGATCATTTTTTCGATTATTTTATCGATATGATGTGGAACACGTCAGATTATTATACATATAGTGCTAATATTAATATTACTTAAATTTTTAGTTCTATACATGCAGCTACATTTAGAAGTACATTTTTTTTACCATTTCTGAAACAGAAATCGTCTATGGAGTAGAAGGAGTTGCCCAAAAGAAATGATTTTAAGCTAGATTTAAAACTTGATCTGGTACCTGCGAGAAATTTTATGTTGTTGGGCAAATGATCAAAGATTTTTGTTGCTGAATAATGTACTCTTTTTTAGCAACTGACAGCTTCAATAACGGATAGGAAAGGTCATTCTTCCCTCTAGTGTTGTACGTATGAACATCACTGTTCTTCGCAAATTGAGGTGGATTATTTGTAATGAATTTCACTAGCGAATATATGTACTCTGATGGTGCAGTTAAAATACCTAACTCCTTGAAAAGGTGTCTACATGACGTCCTTGGATGAACACCACTAATTATTCTCACTGCTCTCTTTTGTGCAATCAATACTTTATGTCTAAGTGGTGAGTTACCCCAGAAAACTATTCCATAAGACATTATTGAGTGGAAATATGCAAAGTACGTTAGGAGGCTGATCTGTTTACGAGGTGCATTCAAGTTCTAAGGCCTCCGATTTTTTTTCTCCGGACTGGAAAGAGATAGAAACATGCGCATTGTTTTAAAATGAGGCCGCGTTCATTGTCAATACGTCCCAGAGATGGCAGCACCGTACGGCAGATGGAATTTTACCACCAGCAGAGAGAATGAGAACTGTTTTAAATACTTAAAATGGTGACGTTTTCCTTACTTGAACAGCGTGCAATCATTCATTTTCTGAATTTGCGTGGTGTGAAACCAATTGAAATTCATCGACAGTTGAAGGAGACATGTGGTGATGGAGTTATGGATGTGTCGAAAGTGCGTTCGTGGGTGCGACAGTTTAATGAAGGCAGAACATCGTGTGACAACAAACCGAAACAACCTCGGGCTCGCACAAGCCGGTCTGACGACATGATCGAGAAAGTGGAGAGATTTGTTTTGGGGCATCGCCGAATGACTGTTGAACAGATCGTCTCCAGATTTGGCATTTCTGTGGGTTCTGTGCACACAATTCTGTCTGACGACCTGAAAATGCGAAAAGTGTCATCCAGGTGGGTGCCACGAATGCTGACAGACGACCACACGGCTGCCCGTGTGGCATGTTGCCAAGCAATGTTGACGCACAACGACAGCATGAATGGAACTTTCTTTTCGTCGGTTGTGTCAATGGATGAGACGTGGATGCCATTTTTCAATCCAGAAACAAAGCGCCAGTCAGCTCAATGGAAGCACACAGATTCACCGCCACCAAAAAAATGTCGGGTAACCGCCAGTGCTGAAAAAACGATGGTGTCCATGTTCTGGGACAGCGAGGGCGTAATCCTTACCCATTGCATTCCAAAGGGCACTATGGTAACAGGTGCATCCTACGAAAATGTTTTGAAGAACAAATTCCTTCCTGCACTGCAACAAAAACGTCCGGGAAGGGCTGCGTGTGTGCTGTTTCACCAAGACAACGCACCCGCACATCGAGCTAACGTTACGCAACAGTTTCTTCGTGATAACAACTTTGAAGTGATTCCTCATGCTCCCTACTCACCTGACCTGGCTCCTAGTGACTTTTGGCTTTTTCCAAAAATGAAAGACGCTCTCCGTGACCGCACATTCACCAGCTGTGCTGCTATTGCCTCAGCGATTTTCCAGTGGTCAACCAGACTCCTAAAGAAGCCTTCGCCGCTGCCATGGAATCATGGCGTCAGCGTTGTGAAAAATGTGTACGTCTGCAGGGCGATTACGTCGAGAAGTAACGCCAGTTTCATCGATTTCGGGTGAGTAGTTAATTAGAAAAAAAATCGGAGGCCTTAGAACTTGAATGCACCTCGTATTACCAAGACTAGCAATTATACGAAGAGCAAATGGCCTGCCATGCCTCAATAACTTGACACTTTATCGATGACATACTGCTGTATACTAATCCATTTTTGAGACAGTGTACATCTTATAAGTATGCTTTGTAACTGCTGGTGATGATGGGAGTCGAGAGCCATAGTTATTGTCTTGACGTATCTGCGCAGTTAGTTTTGTGTTGACTATTCTCATTCACATATAGTTCACATTCCTGTATTCTAGCATTCAACACCTCTACATTTATAGCCCCCTGCTTCAATAAGAATTTCCAGCTCCATTAATTTAGTGTTGATTACCTTGATTTTTCTTCAACTTGTAGACATATCTGTTTTGCACTCTATGAAAAAGTGTGACACATGCAAAAATTTGTCTCTAGTCTAAAGTATACTGATACAGTTACGTTTTTATGCACTAACTTTTATGCAGAATCTCACTGAAGCTTCGTCTGTATCGACACTCCTTTAATTTCGTAGTTTTATCCATAATCAGAAAGATATACTTCAGGTTATTCCAGTAAACCCCACATAATTTAACAAAATCATTGAATGACATGTCGGTTCTACATGTGCTTGGTAAATAGGCTATAAATTCATATTATCCTTGACAGGAACTGGTGTGCTGTGGACATAACCTCTCGGTCGTCAGGTGCTCCGTGGGTATGCAGGTTAGACTGATGCTGAATCTATCACCCCAGATTACATAGAATGTTGGATTTCGCCATGAAGCTAATACAACTTGAAAAATCAACTGCCGCATACATCAGGAAACGTTATTTCATAAGTTCCTGAACTCATCAAGGACCTCACCTATTGCTTATGGTTGGGGCCTGGGAATTACAGTTGAATAATTTACTTTAATGATTGCTTGGTGATAGAGTTGATCTAATAAAATAGTATTTACTCGAAAAGTGTGTAAAAATTACTGATGACACATAAACGTCGAGGTTGTAAGACAATTTGAGAATGAATTTACATAATTAAAATAGAGCAATTGTAAGAAAATGAATGGTTGTTAATGTCGTCACGAGCATGACGCTGGACAATTACAGTTGTGATAGTGCCCAGAAGTAATGGAACAGAGTATGTTCCATCCCACTCTCCATTGTTACCAAATTTAATCAAGATGGTGCATCTGAGATGGCAGTGATAGATATGGCAACGTCACTATGACGTCATGTTGGGAAGCTCAAATTTTGACAGGAAGATAGGTCAATTGGGCTACCTCCACTAACCTAACCCCTCCCCTCCCCCCTCCCATCTACTCCCCCAGCAAATGGTGGGAAGTTCAAATTCCATCAGGACAATGCAATGCACCATGGCTATCTCCACTAACCTAAGAAAATAGCGGGAAAATAGGTCACTTGGGCTACCTCCACTAACATAAGTCATCCGACCGCCCCCTCTGACTAGGAGTTGTCGCGAAAAGGACTCGAACCTGTGCTGGATAGTATGGATGTAAGTCTTTACTTTCCAGGCAGTCTTTATTTAAACAATTTGAGGCAGTATCACCATCCACTGTGTTCACCACGAGGTCCAGGGTCCAACTGACCTAGTACACAGTACTGCCACCAGAGGGCGCTATTGTCCCTCCAGTGATGTAATCAAAGATGGCGGTCCAGAGGAGAAAAATGGCTGGAAAAGGACTGAGCCTGTTATGGGCTGCTGGAGAGAGGAAGGAATGTACTTTATTTATTTTTGGAACAATTTATTTAGGGATGGGTTTGACATAGTATGTTTATTACACTGATACAAAACACTCACCCTGACATGCTTGAGCTCACACTAAATAGTCTACAGACCTGCAAACTACTCATAAATAATACAGTACACTGACGTACAGATACCCAAACAACTTGCAAAACATGAAATAATGCATAGCACACCCTATAGACCTGAAAACTACTCGTAGATCATCGAAATAATGCATGTAAAGCGCTTTGCAGACACGCTTACTAACTGTAAACTGTCGAAATAATGCATTGCGCATCCTACAGACCTGCAAACTACTCGTAGATCACCGAAACAATGCAGTTCACTGATGTGCAGACATGAAAACACGTACTAAACTGTTAAAATAATGCATGTAAAACACTCTTCAGACACGCTCGCTAACTGTGAACTGTCGAATTAATATATTGCACAGCCTGCACACCTGCTCACAAAATAACGCAACAATCACGAAAACAACTCGTAAATTATCAAAATAATAATGCATGTGTAACGCTATGCAAACACTCATAATGCTTAAATAGCCGAAAATAATGCAGTGCACAAACACTCATTACACGTAAAAACGCTTTAGAACTATAATCAACCGCAACGTATCAGCGAACTATCCCCTCTACAGAACACCAAGGTGCACACGCCAGGTAGCATGCTCATTCCAGTCCCATATGCAAGACACCTCTGGCCCATGTGCCATGTTCGGCATAGGGTTTGAAGGTGGAACCGTCATGCACAATGTACAAAGTGATGTGGGGATACAGATCCACAATATACCACACCTGAGTTAGCATTCAAGTGTGGATCTCCCACTCACTATAGATCCAGACCGATGTTCAGAGGTGAAGCCACGACATGTCACATCTAGGATAGGGCTCGCAGGTGGACCAACCATGAGTTACATCCAAAGATGTGTTCTGTGTTCGAAGTTGGTTTCAACAGCGGGAGGACCTGGTCCTGGGAGCCATCCGCGACAGATGCACGTATACAGACATATAGAAAAAAGAGCACACACTCTGCAAATGTGGTATATTAATTCCCCAGTCGCATCTTGGTTGTAAAATCGATACTTCAGTTTCATAACTAAGTTAGCGATAGGTGTTTGTGAGACACTGCAATCCATGTGTATACATTTGCTTGACAGATTGCTGTTTACAGCGTTAGTGGCGGCATGACTTGTAATTTCACATGTCGGACACTGCTGCTATGCATTTATCTGTTTCCTTGTAAGAGGTATTATCCATTACCAACAATCATTTTATATAGGACTGATGTGGGCATAGTATAATTTCTGAATCATGATCGGATGGGAACAGTGGATGCTATACATCTCTGGAAAGCTATATTGTGCATTTATCACACAGAGCCACAATTTTAAGAAAGTAGTTTTTTCGTTTTACAATTTGTTACCATAATTTATCGTAGATTCTCTCTTACCAATACCCTACTGGTACTGATCCTAGACTCTACAACAATACTTTAAAATTGATACTGTGGTTGATTCACTGTAAATTGCTTCGAACTCCATCCATCAGGAGCTCTATCATGAGTAAAAATCACACGTAATCTTGTTCTTCTTCACTGTCTGCTATTACATCACAACACTTTTAACTCTGTTACTATACATCGATAAAGAGTGCTAACCTCCTTGACATGGGCGCATCTGGAGAAATCTTGTGAACTTTGATGGGCGAGGACTCAGCAAGCTCCACTCATTCATCAGACGTGGAATGTGGTGGTCTACTTCTGGTTGGTTGCAGATTAAATAGGTAATTGTGCTGTAGGGCGAGTTGGTCAAAGACAGTGCAATGGTGTCTTTCAGTCTCTAATTTTATCTTAAGGCTGCGAGACTGCTCTGTGAGTTCCATCTGCATAGAGATAGACCGTAAATTAAGCGCTATGCTCAAGGTGCTAGAAATACGTAGAGCACTGTCTGGTATACTTTGATGATGTATATCTTCGAGAATTAACAATGAATGGACGTACTGCACAGTCATCTCTCTACATTCGCAATGATAGAGAAGGGGCGGATTATCTATGATACTGTAATTGGGAAACATGCTGTCGCATCATTGGTCAGTGTTAAAATTACTGTAAAATTGCTAAACTGTTCACACTATCAACTGTGACGCTTATCATTACAGTACATCGACGGTGTCTTTTCCTTCTCATCGGTCCATAGGTATGCTGTTGGTTACCACATAATGATTGACTGACACCGCTTGTTTGAGTTGGAGAAAGAGTTTTGGTGGAGGGGCAACACCTTCTGGGGATGGCTAGCACCGAAACAGTGATCACATGCATGAGTGCAATATGAGGAATCAGTTGAAATGGAACGCAGAGCCATCAGCTATTCCGTCACGGTGACAGATGAGTTTAAATGTAGATGTCTTCAATCACCTTCGGACAGCAGTTTCGAAACTCTCCACAATGCTGCCAAACCCTTCGAGTTTCCTTATGTTGTAACTGTCTTTTATTTAAAAACATCCAGTGTGTGTGTGGTGTGTTATGGTAGCAGCACTAACATCATGACTTCTACTGTGCGACATCTACTTTTCTGTGGGAAGCAATGGATCAGAACGTGTTAATGTCAGTTTAGATCCTGACACAGACCTCGAAGTCATGGCGGAAGAAACAAAATGCATGGCAATGTACAAAACATGTTAGAGCAGAAAAAAATGTTTCAAACAACAACACAGGGTCACAGGGAGGGTCTTTTTGACTTATTGTATAGTTTGTGGGATATGGTCATCCTGCTACAGTACAGGCGATGAAACTTTACACTGGTCCATGCAATGGATCAATAGATGTATATTTAATAGGATCGTCACATGTGCTCGACGCCAGCACACAAACGGTATTTGTTTTCGATACACAGGAGGAGAGAGATCAGGTAAAAATCTTATCAAGTTCTCTATCGAATGAAGTTAGTGGAGCTTTTATAGTTTGTAAATTTTCTCTGTTGGATGGTACAGAATAACAAAGATAGCATGTTGGGCTGATAGATGTGAATGGACTCTGAGGGACGTGGATCTGCTTTGGACAACAGTACTGGTATGCAGTTTGGGCACACCACAATGCAGTAGCAAAATCCTCGTCCTTCCACCAATTCCCGTACTGTCTTTTATACTACCCCATATTGCAGGAGCAGGGTTTGATGGCGCTGACGTTACACATCGTACACAATTGGCGGAGCTGTAACAACATGTTCCCATTTCCAATGAATGATCAAAACACAGCCGTGTCGCACTAACTCAGGTCACTCTGCTTCTACATGGGTTGCAGGAGGTGGTGGATATGTCTTTCTCCAACTTCTACTCAGTTCCGACTGAAATTGAAACGATCACATGCACAAAGCTGCAGAAATGGCAGCAGTTGTAGGAGGCATAGGGAGTGTCTAAAATTTTACTGTCACTGATAGGTTCGAAAAAGGTGACTCGTTTTGAGATATGAGAGTGATAGAAATATGATTAACTAGTGACAGTAATCATTAAAGGTCATCTCCATAGGATCCAATGCAGGTATGTGGTTGAATGGATAGACTTGATTCCTAATCCCAGACAGAATTTCTACCGGAGAGTGTAACACTAGAGATCTGAAAAACCTGCGTACATTTCTTACAACCTCAATCAGCACACCGTCTATGGTTTGTGATCTTTCTCAACCAACCTTCGCCTATAACCCACTGGATAGATCGCAGAACCTCTGACATGGGGTCGAGACAGAATACATAACAAATACTGGAGAAATATGTAGCAGTGTCATGAGGGAGTTGGAAACACCAGTTTCATACCATGCTGCTTTGCCAAATCACTTTCAGGGTTCCATGATTTTGTCACAAGGTTGCATTGTGGGCTACGTGTAACCACACTGTTGGTCTGATAATATTCACTCCAGCAAATGGTTCAAATGGCTCTGAGCACTATGGGACTTAACTGCTGTGGTCATTAGTCCCCTAGAACTTAGAACTACTTAAACCTAACTAACCTAAGGACACCACACACATCCATGCCTGAGGCAGGATTCGAACCTGCGACCGTAGCGGTCGCGCGATTCCAGACTGTAGCGCCTAGAACCGCTCGGCCATTCCGGCCGGCTCACTCCAGCAGTCATCGTCTATATTCAGTGTCGTAGTATTTGTCTGGAAAAACCAATTCATTTGGAGGTAATGTCAGAAGTCAATTTATAAAGTAGGTATAGCTTTTAACATGGATATTTGTATGCACCTGTAAAATCAAGACCGCTTGTAATAGTAATAAGGTCGTTGTGATCATGTTTTTTAACATCTGGCGGTTTGTAAGACGATTATGCCTCTTTTTCTAAGACACAGTGGCTGCACTCGCAGGAAAAATTTATGAGAAATGTCCACCCATTGGTGATTTTCTCTCAGTATTATTTCGTATCGCCAGCAGTCAGTTATTGGCAGAGTATTATACTAAGTAGTAGGGGATGCGTGATAGGTTCGCCTTATGCACAGGCTTGTAAAGTATATGTTTGTGTTCCGACATGTGCAAAGGAAATGACTGTGTCCAGTCGAAAGGAAGGTATGGATTTGACGTGAAATACTGTGATAGCACAGGGAAGCGCATGTGAAGTCATAAGAATGATACATATATTTCTATTTCCAGAGCCACAGGTGTCAGCAGGATATCTTTCTGATACTTCACTCATTGTTGAATATCATCCAATTCAGCCCACCATCGCAATATTTAACTGTAAGTACAGGGATAAAATATAAATGTGGCCGGTTTTCCTAGGATGATTCTATGTGTGCTTGACATGTAGCGCAGGTGACCTGTGGTGGGAATGATTCACGTTTCCGACTAATGGTAGGAGCTGTCCAAATGGAGAGGCCTGTTGGGGTGTAGGAATGTAGCTGAGTTAACTGTGTCATCCTCTAGACGGGTGAATAGCGAACTAATACGTAGTATGTAATATGTTTTCAACAGCTTTCGTGGTTGCGTGAAAATTTGAGAAGATTCAATATGGACGTGTGTTTGCGCTGGACCATTAGTCCCTCCAATTTAAATTGTCTGGTTGACTGCTTCCGCACATTTCGCACCTTTATTTAGATGAGAGAACATGGATTGTTGTGTGTGCATCTAGCAGGTGAAAGACCAGTGGAAGACACGTTTGCTGGTTCTCTAGACATGAGAAACACCGTAGTTGACTTTGTAAATCATAGGGATGACTTGGAATCTGTTACATCACCGACATTGGTATTCGTGAGTGGAAAAATCAGTTTCCCCTATTTTGTTTTTTTCGAGTTCTCACGTAAATGTCTTTGCAGACGGGATAAGTTCTAGTTACTCAGTGGTTTACAGCATGCTCCACCTCGCTAAAGTTTCAGGTTTCTGGAGAAATAATTTCCAGTCTGTATCTTCGGAATTATGTTGTGCGAGCAGTGCTGCTATGCAAGCGATATAGCTATGTGGTTGATATCGAGAAGTATCGCGTAAATGGTATAATATTCAGGCAAACCATGTGAAAATATATGTGTTCTTGTAATCCCAGAGTCTGGAGATTGGTGTAGAAAAGCAGGCAAGCAAGCAGGTCGGAGCCGGAAACAGTAACGCTTTTGTGCCGAGGGGAGCCGACCCTGAACTTGAAGTACAGTTCTGAGAGTGAGTTCGGTCCAGTGAGTATGCTCTGGTCACACTTGGGGGACGGATGACCTCCTGACCTCATGGAAAATATCTCTTGCAGCGAGGAGTATACCTACGGTGCATGTGCTTATGCTGTCTGTCTTCGCAGTATATGTACGAGTGTCTGGTGGTTGATAGCTATTGTATGTTTACTACATCAACTGGGCACATGGTGATATATTGTCTGGTTGGAGATCGGTTTCATGCTCTAATATTCAAGCTTCCGTCCTCAGTGGAAGAACAGTGAAACTGAGTAAGAGTCTTTCCCTATTTGACGATCTGTCAGCCACTTTGCAGGGTTTAATTGTCAGTGCATTATGGTGATCTGCACAAAATAGTTTGGCACCTGAAAGTCTCGTCTGCAGAAAGAAAAAAAAAAGGTGGACAGTGCTTCCACACCAGCAGCACCAGTAATTTGGATGGTAAATTCCGTAAGATCCAATTAGAATGCTCCATTAATTCACAAGATGTCCTTCATGCTGGGGCATACGAGCGTCTACAAACTGATCCAAACAAGATAGAGGCAGGGTATCTACGGAAAGTTCTGAGAAAGCAGACAATCCATCTCTGGCGGGGATTCCATCACTCATCTGCCACTGTGGCATTACGAAATCTCCAGACCAGTAGATGCAGGATACCAAAAATTCACGCCATTTTTCTCTTCTGTAGGACAGTGCTTCGAATTCTCTTTGTGTCATTGTTCTGATTTCCCCCCGTCTGTGCTTAGACAGTGCTCTCTTTCCAAACAACAAGAATGCCTTTATGATTAACGTTATTTTCACAAGTGTGCACAGACATGATGAAGGCTTTTAGTGGTGAGAATGTTTAACGTGTCTGAGACATAAGTTGACAGCAGGACGTCACGTTTTTGAGAAAGGGAAAGACATGATGCCTCGTTAGGACTATTGGGAAGAATGCAACCAGTGTTATCCTGGGCTATTTTCGTAAACAGGTCCTGGCCACTGTGCGAACATTTCGCAGCCATGCATCATCCAGGCTAGGCAGGTAAGCACACATGCACAGCTAGATGCAGCTCGCATGTCCTGTTAGGATCGCTAGGAACAATGCACCCTGTGCTATTATAAGAAGCATTGGAACACATTTCTATAGCGCGATCTGTGATGTCAGTATCTACAAGAAGAGAGGTATCGCACCAGCAACAGTAAACACGTGTGTGTGGACCAGAGGCATCTCATGTATGGGACCGGCGTGAACGCACTGCCCATCGTTCTTGCCTTAGTGCTCTGTATGGGGGGGCAGTTTGCTGATGCGTGGCGGTTGACTATAGTTCTAAAGCCATTTTATGTGCAATGAGTGTTTTTGTGTCTGTTGCATTATTTTGTGAGCACGTGTGCTGGCTGTGCACTGCATTATTTCGACAGTTTATATTTAGCGAGCATGTCTGTAGAGTTTTACGTATATTATTTTGACAATTTACTAGTTGTTTTTGTGTCTGCTCATCACTGAAATGCATTATTTCGGTGATTTACGAGTAGTTTGCAGGTCTGTATGCTGTGAAATGCATTATTTCGACAGTTTACAATTAGTAAACGTGTCTGCAAAGCGTTTTACATGCATTATTTCGGTGATCTACGAGTAGTTTGCAGGTCTTTAGGGTGTGCTACGCATTATTTCGGTAATTTACGAGTTGTTTGCGTCTCTGTACATCAGTGTACTGCATTATTTATGAGTAGTTTGCAGATCTGTAGACTATATACTGTGACCTAAAGCATATCAGGGAGAGTGTTTTGTAACAGTGTAATAAATATACTATGTCACTGTCCCTAAATAAATTGTTCCAAAAATGAATAAAGTGCACTCCCTCCTCTTTCCAGCAGCCCATAACAGGCTGAGTCGTTTTCCTGCTATTTTGCTCCTCCAGACTGCCATCTTGGATTACATCACAGGAGGGGCGATGGTGCTCTCTGGTGGCAGTACTGTATACTAGGTCAGTAGGACCCTGGACCTCGAGGTGAACACAATGGATGGTGGTACTGCCTCAGACTGTTTAATAAAGACTGCCTCGAAAATAAAGACTGACATCCATCCTATCCAGCACCAGATGAGTCCTTTTCCCGTCAATTCCTAGTTAGAGGTGGCGGTCAAATGACTTAGGTTAGTGGAGGTAGCTCAAGTGACCTATTTTCCCGCCATTTTCCTAGGTTAATGGAGGTAGCTGTGGTGTGTTGCATTGTCCTGATTGAATTTGAACTTCCCGCCATTTCCTGTAGAAGTGGAGAGGTGGGAGGAGGGAAGAGGGTTAGGTTAGTGGAAGTATCCCAATTGACCTATCTTCCTGCCAAAATTTGTACTTCCTGTCATGACATCATTGCGATGTTGCCATATCTATTGATGCCATCCTTGATCCATCAACTTGAATAAATTTGGCAACAATGGAGAGTGAGGTAGAACATACTCTGTTCCACTACTCCCAGACACATAAAGCATACGAATCATACTTTCAACTGTGATTGAAAAAAACATAAAAATCATAAGAATTTGAGTAGAGCATACAGCATATCAATGAATAAAGGAAGAATCACAGAAAAACGTCACTAGGTGGGTTAGCTCCAATACGTTATCTAGGTAGTGAAACAAACATGAGAGGTTGGGAAAAAAATCCCCTTCAAAGAATTAGATTGCAAAAAACTTGCATACCAGTGCACGAAGTGCGTAGATCAAGATAGGAAGACTAAAATAGAGAAACCAGGAATGAACTCCCCTTCCCTCAATATATTGCGGTCCTGAAGTTGGTAGTGTTCATTGCAAATGCGATCTTACTGTGACTGCTACTGAGGTGGTTGTCGACAAGTTAGGTGTGTTGCACTGTGGCTGCTGTAAACTGTTGCTGGGCTGGATCAATGTGATGAGATCACAAATCACGGATTTCATCATGCTCCTTATTACTCGCTGCAGATGCATGTAAGTTCAAAGTGAAACTTCACAGACATGGCAAGCTCCAAAGTCAAGAAAAACACATATGAGTGCAAAGTCCAGAGTAGCCTCACCAAATACACACCTCAAAAGAAGTTTTGCATCACCCCATTTCCCAGGACTCCTGAAGGCAGACAATGACTGTGGATACTGTATCACTGAAACAGTCCCTTTGACTGTTCAGAGATGTCACTAAACCTGCCCACAGATGTAAACAACCATGCATAAGCAGCATCTATTAGACGGACGGGGTTCGACAGCCGATCAGTTCCAGTCATTCCAACAGGAAGGAGGCATATGGCTCGTGTTGCCTGTAGTTCAACCATGCCTAGATGGTCAATACCGCAGTTCGATCACGTCCACATTGTTACTTTGTGCCAGGAAGGGCTCTCAACAAGGAAAGTGTCCAGGCGTCTCGGAGTGAACCAAAGCGATGTTGTTCGGACATGAAGAAGATACAGAGAGACAGAAACTGTCGATGACATGCCTCGCTCAGGCTGCCGAAGGGCTACTAGTGCATTGGATGACCGCTACCTACGGATTATGGCTCGGAGGAACCCTGACAGCAACGCCACCATGTTGAATAACGCTTTTCGTGCAGCCCCAGGACGTCGTGTTACGACTCAAACTGTGCACAATAGGCTGCATGATGCGTAACTTGACTCCCGACGTCCATGGCGAGGACCATCTTTGCAAGAACGACACCATGCAGCGCGGTGCATATGGGCCCAACAACGTGCCGAATGGACTGCTCAGGACTGGCATAACGTTCGCTTCACCGATGAATGTCGCATATGTCTTCAACCAGACAATCGTCAGAGACATGTTTGGAAGCAACCGCTGAACGCCATAGACACACTGTCCAGCGATTACAGGAAGGTGGAGGTTCCCTGCTGTTTTGGGGTGGCATTATGTAGGGCCGACGTACGCTGCTGGTGGTCATGGAAAGTGCCGTAACGGCTGTACGATATGTGAATGCCGTCCTCCGACCGATGGTGCAACCATATTGGCAGCATATTGGCGAGGCATTCGTCTTCATGGACAAAATTTCGCGCCACCATCGTGCACATACTGTGAATGACTTCCTTCAGGATAACGACATCGCTTGACTACAGTGGCCAGCATGTTCTCCAGACATGAACCCTATCGAACACGCCTGGGATAGATTGAAAAGCGCTATTTATGGACGACGTGATCCACCAACCACTCTGAGGGATCTACGCCGACTCGCCGTTGAAGAGGGGGCAATCTGGACCAACAGTGCCTTGATGAACTTGTGGATAGTATTCCACGACGAATACAGGCATGCATCAATGCAAGAGGACATGCCACTGGGTATTAGAGGTACTAGTGTGTACAGCAATCTGGACCACCACCTCTGAAGGTCTCGCTGTATGGTGGTAAAACACGCTATGTGTGGTTTCCATAAGCAATAAAAAGGGCGGAAATGATGTTTATGTTGATCTCTAATCCAATTTTCTGTACAGGTCCCGGAACTCTCGGAACCAAAGTGATGCAGAACGTTTTTTGATGTGTGTAGAATTTCGAATCAGAATCCTCATACGAATCCTAGTAAAACTGCAAATGCCTCTCTCAATTTTTAGTGGCCTTCTTCCAGCCCTCGGAAAGGCATCCCATACATTGTTTTCTAGCCAGTCCCAGAGGGGGTCTAAGTGCTCTTGTCAGGGATGTGAATGTCCATTCCTAGCTCACACGATAAAGTTAAAATGTATCTGCCAATGAGATACATGTACATGGAAATGGGAGACGAGTGCCGCCCCATCTCACGTGCAGACTTGTTTGTCGGAAATTCTGGTAATTTTGTTGGCCTTCGCACACCGTTCCCATAGGAAAGGCAAAGCCTGGAAATCTGCATACACGCGAGTGGCTATATATTTTGTTTGAGGAAATGTGTCTGGCAACCACACACAGCAGCATAACGGTAAGTGGGCAACTGAGGACGCCACACGAAGTCTACTAACAAGACAGAGCTCTCACCCCTTCTGCCAGTGACTTCCCGTTCTGCTACCGAGGGCACAAGTTTTCCATTCTGCCCTCATTGTTCACAGAAGTTTAGCCAGGAGGATAATCCCTGCAAATACTCGTCCGACTGTCGATGTAGCCCACTAGCAGGAGAACCTGCATTCTAAATAACCGGCAGCTCTTCCAGCACGTGCGAAAATCCATCGTGTTTTCACTACAGCGAAAAGGAGTTCCCGTGGTCAAGACCAGATGCGTTTAATGAAAAAAAAAAAAACTACTACAAGAATGTAATGTTTGGGAAGCGGGTTACCAATATTGCTACACGCAACCCCTTAGCCACTCACGTAAATAACACGCAGTATAGGTGGGAAGTTGACAAATAAAACTCAATCTGAAAGTAAATAAGCAAGAGAGTCTCATATGCTAATTCAGTATGCAAAGCGGATAAAATGTGAGGCGAAAGGCCTGAGAAGACCGCCGTCTCACATTCTGTTTGAAAGCGATAATAAGGTTCCATTATGCAGGAGCAACTGCTTCGGGGTCCTTGAGTGTGTGTGGCTCAAATAAAATATATTGACTTGCATATTGCGAACAAAGCAGAAATATTTGTGGATGTCTTCCCGATTTTCCACTTCGATGTTACCGAATACGACTACGCTGTCTCGATTACTTTTTCAAGCAGTGGAATATCACTGCTTTTGCTGAACGCCTGGTATGTTACTCCCTCAACGCTGTTCAAAATCTCCTGCAATAGCTGCTATTTTGGCGGAAACTATGTTTTTGAAGAAATATATACATGCTAGAAGTAGATTCCTTCCGGATGTGTTAACACCGTTAGGCCAAGATTAGTTTACCCAGAGTCCAAAGGCCCAACAACCAAAGAAAGTGTATTATTGGGAAGTAATGATCAGCTCTTCTAGTTCTTCTGGTTTGCAGCTTCAGTATTGCAGGGCCAGTCGCTTGCTATGAGACCCTTGTCGTGAGGTTGTTTCGTTCACTGCATGGTGACAACTGTTCGTTTACAATGGAATGCAGGGGTTTTTATAATCTCTTACATATAGCTAAGTACAAAGAGTGAGTCACGTAAGACATAACACTGCTCTTATTTCGTGACCGGTTACACATATCTAAACACGATTTTCAGCAAATGTTAGAGCGTCGATTGGTACGTATTTTGTTTTGTTTTGTTTTGTTTTTGTTTGGTTAATGCCTTTAGCGCTAGTATCAACGGAGATAGGAGATACAGAAGCAAGTACGTTTTTTTTTTTAAACGAAACCGTATACTTTTTTTAACTGCATTCGATAGACCTTGAAAAGACAGTTTCAGTGTTACAGCGTTTGTTAACATTGACGTTGAAACCTGTCGTAAAAATATTCGAGAAATATCCTAGAATTTGAGACCACGGTGGTCGGAATCGGCGTTAGTGTGCAAACACCGCCAAGCAGAACTCGTGTCAGAATGTCAACACATTTGCCCGTTTACTTGTCTGCAATGCAGGCCGCCCATTTCTATTTCAACATTCGTTGCGTGCAGATATGTACACCAGTGAGGAGAAGTTGGGTATACAACTTTTATATGGCGAATGTAAAAGAAATACCGTAAAAAAAGTACGGTGGTATAGGGCTATCTATCCGGATCGCTAATGTCTGATGCACCAGACAATTGCACGAATTATGCCGCTAGTGTGGACAGTCTGATTGAACGTCAAAAAGAAGACAAGAAAGGAGACTGCAGTTGGACAGAGAACACGAAGAAGCCGTTCAGGCGACGACGCTAATGCATCCGCACAGTGGTGCGAAACATATTGCCAAGGAGCATGGAACCAGCCAGATGAGTGTCAATTGCATCCTGCATCGACAGAATTTCTATCACTATCATCTGTCACTACATCAGGCACTCGACGACCGTGATTTCGAACGTCGTACGGAATTTTGCCGTTTGCCCTTCAGCAGCTGAGAGACGACGCTACGTTTCTCCAACGTATGCTCTTTACCGATGAAGCAACGTTTACTAACGACGCCAATGCAAATTTGCATAACATGCACTACTGGGCAGCCGAAAATTCACATTGGCTTCGTTAGGTGCAACTTCAATGGCCGTGGAGCGTAAAAGTACGGTACAGCATCATGGGAAATTCCATTGTGGGACCTTATTCTGCTGTTCAACATTACATACAATCTAAACATCAGTACATGTAAGTACATCAACGTCTGGATATCTTCAGACTGTGTGTTCTTCCCAGTAGTGATATTCGCAGTGTTCCGTGGAAGTACACAGACACCATCAGTACAGCACTTCCGAAAAATAAAAATTTATGATGTGAGTGAGCGTGTGTACTAGGAGGTACCCACCTTTAGAAACTTAATGTGTACTTGTTATATGATACAGCAGGCACTACGCCACAGATTCAGTTGAAACCAGCTGTCTGGAGATTCTATCAGAAACTGTGGATCAATTTACTGCAGCAAGTGCAGCAAAAACCCTACACCTCCCCCCCCCCCCCCCCCCATCCAACCTGGAGGTAATAGTTGCTCAGCTGTACGACATCTGCTTCTTACAATGGATGGAACAATATATGATGCAATTGTGCCAGATATTAGCATGAAGTTGCGTTCAAACTTAAGTATATTTATATATCCAGAAATATGTAAGAACTAACAAAAGCCGGCCGTTGTGGCCGTGCGGTTAAAGGCGCTTCAGTCTGGAACCGCGTGACCGCTACGGTCGCAGGTTCGAATCCTGCCTCGGGCATGGATGTGTGTGATGTCCTTAGGTTAGTTAGGTTTAATTAGTTCTAAGTTCTAGGCGACTGATGACCTCAGAAGTTAAGTCGCATAGTGCTCAGAGACATTTGAACTAACAAAAACAAAACAAAAACAGCAAGTAATTCACATGTTTTTTTATTATTATGTATCTATCAAAACCCCAGCACAATAATATAAATGTATACTCATCCCCATGGGTGAGTGGATGAAGCACCATCATCATAAAGAGTTTACAGTACCAGACTGTCCTGCAGTGGCGCTGGAAACCTGAGGAGGAATATGAAGTAGAATGGATTGTTACTTCCCAATGATATCCACACTTAAATTTTGAGGTCGTCAGGTTGTGGCAAAAGCAATCTCTTCTGTCAGTGTTAACACATCCTAAGGGAATTCGATTCGAGTAGGTAAAATCGAAAACAGAAAATACTTAATGTAGAGTAATGAAAGTTTGGGAATACATTTGTGTAGCTATTATATTTAAATGAGTAACATTGCAAAGACAAGGGTTAATGTAAGTGTAAGACAAGCCATTACTAATATGAAATGCTAGTACATTAATAATCGGTGTAACCTCCAGAATGTTGAATGCAAACATGCAAATGTGCATGCACTTTGCTGTACAGGTGTTGGATGTCAGTTTGTGGAATGGAGTTCCATGCCTGTTGCACTTGGTCGGTCAATACACAGTCGGTTAATGTTGTTTGTGGATGGTGCTGGTGTTGTGATCCGATGATATCAGATAAGTGCTCGATTGGAGATAGATTTGTTGATCGAGTAGGCCAAGGCATTACGTCGACACTCTGTAGAGTATGCTCGGATACAACAGTGGTGTGTGGGCGAGCGTTATCCTTTGGAAAACATCCTTTGGAATGCTGTTCATGAATGTCAGCACCACTGGTCGAATCCCCAGACTGTCATACAAATTTGCAGCCAGGGTTTGTGGGATAACTACCAGAGTGCTCTTTCTGTCATACGAGTTCACATCCTAGACAATAACTCCAGCTGTAGATCCAGTATGTCTATCATGCAGACGGGTTGATTGTACGCCCTCAACTGGCCTCCTTTTAACGAACATACAGTCATCACTGGCACTGAGATAGAAACAGCTTTCATTCGCAAACACAACAGACCTCCACCCTGCCTTACAGTGAGCTCTCAGTTGACACCACTGAAATCGCAAAAGGCAGTGGTTTGGGGTCAATGGAATACACGCTATAAGGCGTCTGGCTTGGATCTGTCTTTGAACTAACCGATTTGTAATGGTTCGTTGTGTCACTGTGGTGCCACTGCTGCTCAAATTGTGCGACAGATGCAGTAAGATACGCCAGAGCCACATGCCAAACACGATGGTGTCACATAGCCATCAAGAGCCCAGTCTACTTGCCACCACACATAATCATGATCACCGCTGCTAGCAGCCATGCACAGTGGCTACATTCCTGCCAAGCCTTTCTGCAGTATTGCAGAAGGAACATCCAGTTTCTTGCAGCCATATTACACGACCTTCTTCAAACTCAGTGAGGTGCTGCTAATGGCGTCTTCGTCGCCTTGAAGGTATTCTTGACTAACATCAACTTACCAGGTCCAACCTCAAAGGTAACTAATACAACTGTTTGAGTGTGTACTTAAAGAACCCTGATTTGCAACCTCATAGTGGCGCTACTACACTACTGGCCATTAAAATTGCTGCACCACGAAGATGACGTGCTACAGACGCGAAATTTAACCAACAGGAAGAAGATGCTGTGATATGCATATGATTAGCTTTTCAGAGCATTCACACAAGGTTGGTTCCGGTGGCGACACCTACAACTTGCTAACACGAGGAAAGTTTTCAACCGATTTCTCTTACACAAACAGAAGTTGACCAGCATTGCCTGGTGAAACGTTGTTGTGATGCCTCGTGTAAGGAGGAGAAATGCGTACCATCACGTTTCCGGCTTTGATAAAGGTCGCATTGTAGCCTATCGCGATTGCAGTTTATCGTATCGCGTTGGTCGAGATCCAATGACTGTTAGCACAATATGGAATCGGTGGGTTCAGGAGGGTAATAAGGAACGCCGTGCTGGATCCCAACGCTCTCGTATCACTAGCAGTCGAGATGACAGGCATCTTATCTCGATGGCTGTAACGGATCGTGCAGCCACGTCTCGATCCCTGAGTCAACAGATGGGGACTCTGCACGATCAGTTCGACGACGTTTGCAGCAGCATGGACTGTCAGCTCGGAGACCATGGCTGCGGTTACCCTTGACGCTGCATAACAGACAGGAGCGCCTGTGATGGTGTACTCAATAACGAACCTGGGTGCACGAATGGCAAAATGTCATTTTTTCGGATGAATCCAGGTGGTGATGGTCGCATCCGTGTTTGGCGACATCGCGGTGAACGCACATTGGAAGCGTGTATCTGTCATCGCTATACTGGCGTATCACCCGGCGTGATGGTATGGGGTGCCATTGGTTACACGTCTCGGTCACCTCTTGTTCGCATTGACGACACTTTGAACAGTGGACGTTACATTTCAGATGTGTTACGACCCGTGGCTCTACCCTTCATTCGATCCCTGCGAAACCCTACATTTCAGCAGGATAATGCACGACCGCATTTTGCAGGTCCTGTATGGGCCTTTCTGGTTACAGAAAATGTTCGACTGCTGCCGTGGCCAGCACATTCTCCAGATCTCTCACCAATTGAAAATGTCTGGTCAATGGTGGCCGAGCAACTGGATCGTCACAATACGCGAGTCACTACTCTGAACTGTGGTATCATGTTGAAGCTGCATGGGCAGCTGTAGCCGTACATGCCATCCAAGCTCTGTTTTACTCAATGCCGAGGCGTATCAAGGCCGTTATTATGGCCAGAGGTGGTTGTTCTGGGTACTGATTTCTCAGGATGTATGCACCCAAATTGCGTGAAAATGTAATCACATGTCAGTTCTAGTATAATATATTTGTCCAATGAATACCCGTTTATCATCTGCATTTCTTCTTGGTGTAGCAATTTTAATGGCCAGTAGTGTAGCACCATTCTTATATGACTGGCGCCAAATTTGAACAGACATCATCTTTCAGATGTAGAAATACGTCTACCAACTTTCGTTCATGTCGCAAAACTCCTTCTTGGTGTTGAGATTTTTTGCTGTCGGTGTATATGGAGTCAACAGGGTAAAACCTTGTGCGCCGGGTATGCAGCCGGTAAGTTTAACAGTACGGCTTAGCGATAGAGAAATTGAAAACACACCTGGTCAGCAGGCCAGCAGAGGAGAATAACCAGTCCACCTCTGGACTACATACAGATTGGTTAGAAAATGTCTGAAACGCTTGTAGGGATATTGCAGAACATGTTGCACTGAGACATAAATGTTAAGAGAAAATTCTATACGTTTCGCCGGTTCCGAGTTATTTAGCATTGAAATTAACCAATTGGGGCGTGTGCGCTCACATTCAAGCGGCCTGCCAGGGGCGGTGTTGCCCGACGAGTGCTTTGTTAGGTTAGCTGAAACTTGAATTTGTGCATGTGACGATCTGATAGGCTAACTTCAATGCTAAATGACGGGGAAACGGCGTAGCGTATCGAATTTTTTTCTTAACATTTACGTCTCAGTACAACCTGCTCCACAACATTCCTACAAGCGTTTCAGACATTTTCTGTCCACCCTGTCTATTATGATCGCCCGAATTAAATAACAGAACAATTACGACTGCCTATAGAAATGCAGGGAATACAACTCACTCAAATGAGATTACAACAAAAATTTCAGGGTTACGGGAAAGACGTTTCATCACGTAAAAAAGTATGGAGACAGTTGTCCATGAATAACATAAGCCAGCATGCAAAACATTCCCACAAAGATGTGTTATAATAAAAAGTTTGGATGAGTTATGACAAGGGAGTCTCATTGATAAGAGGTAGTATTCATGACTGCATGACTGAATGAAGGTTTCAAATACACTGATAAGGCGAAACATCATGACCACTGCTCACCACGACGTTAGATGCTGCCTTGTGACGTTGCAGGCACGTGACGCGATAACTAAAGTATGTAAGCGGGGCAGACATGGACAGGGAATCACCCTGGCGAATATATGGGCTGCAAACGGGCAAATCCATCGAGATAAGCGACTCTGACAAAGGGCAGATTATTATTACGCAGAGCCTGTGAACGAGTATTTCGAAAACGGCGAAGCTGGTCGAATGTTCATGTGCTACTGTAGTGAGCATCTACATAAAGAGGTAGAACAACACCGAACTACCACTAGGCGCTAAAGGGTTGGATGTCCACGACTTTTCACAGAACGTGGGGTTCAGAGGCTTGTCTGCTCTGTAAAGTAGGATAGACGGTGATCTATGGCATTTATGCCGAAAGAGCATCTTCGAGGTGAACAGCGGCTCAAAACGTTCACCACGCCAGGGGCGTAGACTGATGGGAGCAGTGTTATGCTATGGGGGACATTCTCCTGCGCTTGCATAGGACCTTCGGTAGTAATCAAAGACACACTGACAGCTGTGAATTACCTGCATCCCTTCATGCTTTTTGTCTTTGCCGACAGTGATGTTATTTTTCAGCAGTATAATTGTCCTTGCCTCAGAGCCAGAACCATACTACAGTGGTTTGAGGAGTATTAAAGTGAACTCACGTTGATGTCCCAGCGACGAAATTCACCTGATGTAAATTCTATGGGAACCATCTGGTTCGCTATCAGGCGCCATCAGCAGCCCGTGATTTACATGAATTACATGACCTGTGCACAGACATTTAAACCAAATACTGCCACGAACCTACCAACAAACTGTCGGACCCGTGATGTGCAGAATCAGTGATACATGTCGTTCGAAAGACAGACAGACAAGGTACTAAGGAGGTGGTCATAATGTTTTAGCTCATTAGTGTATATGTTAATGGTTATAGATACGTAAAGTCTACATATTAAGCAATGACTGGGTGTACAGGTGTTATAGATACATAGGGTCTACATATTAAGCAATGACTGGGTGTACAGGTGTTTGAACAGGATGTAATAGGATGACCGAAGTGGGTGACATGGTCAGGGTTGTAGGGTGTGGCTGGGTAGAAGAAGGTGGCTGTTTTTAGCCATCTTCCTCTTTATTGTTGCCAATACATTTTCCAGTAGCTCAGCCCCACCACTCCTGTTGTGGTGGAGATGGGCGCAACCCGGGGAATGTGATGCCGTGCTCGGTCAGCGGCTGTGCAGGCGGTAGGAGGTTAGCAGCACGAGGCCCGGCCTAGCTCGCCTCCTGCAGACGCTGCAGCTCTTGACGACGCTGGGAGTCGTCGGTGCAGCAGCGGGAAACGCCCTCCACCAGCCGGTCCTCAGGACAACATCACAGATGACGACGACATAACAGTGACCGAACGCCCAATTGGTTGAACTGATGCCGACACTCACCTCTGATGTCCTTAAATAGTGCAGACCGCTGCTGAATCCGCCAGTTACGCGGCGCCGTCTTTAGTAGAATGTTCTCGATGAGTTGGCTAATGCAACCATGCCACACGCAGTCGGCGCCTGCATAATTCTGCTAATGCTGCATTCTGGCTGTTGATGGCTGCCGTGCACGTACACACATACTAACGCTCGTTGCAAAACTGTGTCACCTGCATAACGTGCCGGCCAGCCTTCGTCCGCCATCTGCTGTGAGGCTGGCACATCGTGCACTGAAACACACTAAATCACATTTCGCACCATATTTCCTAAAAATAGCCCCTTGTCTTATACAAGGTGCTGCAAACAAGAATGAACCCGTGCCAACATAACCTGCAAACCATTCATGATAGTGAACTGTACAATACGTATTTCAGGACTGTAATGGATTGGTATGGAATACATTGAGTGTAATACAGCAGGGACTTCATATCTTAATGGGGGACTGATTAACACAATTTCCGGTTTTTCTTCTGCAGTGGGTCCAGGATACAAAATCACTTAGGTGTCAGAAAGTCCAATATTCCTTCCATGGACTGCCCAGGCATTACACCATCTCGAGCTAAATATTGTTGACTAGGACTGGAATCTAGTCGCTTTTCGAGGTAAGGGAGTCATGATATGTCTCCACTTCAAGCAAACATCATCATAGGCATGAGATACGAGGGTGAATCAAATGGAAACCTTAAATATTTTTTTAAATATTATTTATTGTGCAGAAGTGGTACAAAGCTGTATCACTTTCCAACACAATCTCCCCTGCACTCAATAGAGGTCCTCCAGCGCTTACAAAGTGCATAAATTCTTTTTGTAGTCCGTGCAACCACTCATGCACCGTGTGGTGTACCTCTTCATCAGGGCGGAACTTCTTTCCTCTCGTTGCGTCTTTTAGTGGTCCAAACATATGGAAATCACTTGGGGCAAGGTCTGGTGAGTATGGTGGATGAGGAAGACACTCAAAATGCAGGTCTGTGATTGTTGCAACTGTTGTACGGGCAGTGTGGGGCCTTACATTGTCATGTTGCAAAAGGATACATGCTGACAGCAATCCACGTCGCTTTGATTTGATTGCAGGCCACAGATGATTTTTTAGGAGATCTGTGTATGATGCACTGGTGACAGTGGTCCCTCTAGGCATGTAATGCCCCAAAATGACGCCTTTTTCGTCCCAAAAGAGAGTCGGCATAACCTTCCCTGCTGATGATTCTGTTAGAAACTTCTTTGGTTTTGGTGATAAGGAATGGTGCCATTCCTTGCTCGCTCCCTTCGTTTCTGGTTCTGTGGAGTCACAACTCGTTGTGCCTGACCTGGACGAGGAGCATCTGCCACTGAAGTCACACCATTTGCGAACTTCCTGCTCCATTTGTAGACTTGCTGCTGCAACAGACATGCATAACCGTACTGAACCTTCATTCGTCGATGAATTTCAATAGGTTTCAGACCTTCACTACGCAAAAACCGAATAACAAAACGCTGTTCTTCCCTGGTGCAAGTCGCAAGAGGGGCGGCCATCTTTATACTGATACTGTGACGGTATGTGTGCATTTGCACTATGCTGCCACCTACAGGCCATTCTGCACTCTGTTTGTAGCACAATTATCAACTTACAGGATAGCGGCGCGAAATTTCGATTTGTTATTACAAATTTAAGGTTTTCATTTGACTCACCCCTGTATAAAATCATTCCACCCAGCTGTCAGTGCTTCATTTCAAAGTAGAAGCACAATGTAATATTATAGGTTTTTTACAACTTCCTTAAATCGATAGGACTGAAACCTACATCTCCTGACTCGATTCCATCATGGAAGACATTGGAATGAAACAGGAATGCTCTATGAAGATATGCTGACATTACTCTAAAACTTTGATCACAGAAAAGCATTGTGTACGTCAAAGGTCGTGAGAAGGTGGTCTGGAAGTGTGAAGTTTTCAAGAATGCTGCTATCTGGAATGTGGAATCATTCAACATTCCATCAATACAACTGAAGCATGTGTATGGTGAAAGAGAAGAAAACAGTTTTATACGTGCTTCAGACAATGTGCAAACACTGTTTCAATGGTTGAGCAATAAAGAACGCCTTTTTTAATCAAAGCTCTTATATTTATTTAGACAATCGTGACCCCATTTTTACAGGTTTTTATAGTAAGGTAAGTTTTTTTAACACACGACATCTGTGCTCGTCTTCGAGAATTGGGGAGATGATTTTAGAAGCCCCTGCAACATGTCACTCAAAACGTATCTGATCAGTAGCTGCCGAGTATTAGCTGAGTGAAAGCTGCTTATTCTTCGGAATAGGGTAATATTGTTTACAAGAAATGACAGTAGGAATATGTATATTGAGAGGCCAATGTCAAAATACCCCTGACTGGTGAACAGGAGTCGACAAGAGGTTCGTGAACTTACACCACTTATTGCCCGAACCACCCGTTTCTGAGCCAAAAATATCCTTTTAGAATGGGAAGAGTTACCCCAAAATATTATACCATATGACATAAGCGAATGAAAATAAGCAAAGTAGACTAATTTTCCGGTCGAACGATCACTCACTTCAGGTACCATTCTAATACAAAATTGGCAGCATTAAGTCTTGGAGCAAGATTCTGAACGTGGACTTTCCACGACAGTTTACTATCTTTCAGAACACCTAGAAATGTGAACTGCTCCGTTTCACTTATCATATGCCCATTCTGTGAAATTAAAACGTCAGGTTTTGTTGAATTGTGTGTTAGAAACTGTAAAAACTGAGTCTTGCTGTGATTTAGCGATAGTTTATTTTCTACAATCCATGAACATACGTCATGAACTGCACTATTTGAAACTGAGCCAATGTTGCACACAACATCCCTTGCTACCAAGCTAGTAGTTTCATAACAAACAGAAATATTTTAGAGTTAGCCATAACACTAGAAGGCATATCATTTATATAAATAACGAACAGGAGTGGCCCCAACACTGATCCCTGGGGCACCCACCACTTGACCATACCCCACTCAGGCCCCACATCACAGCCATTCTCAACACTGGCAATAATGACCCTTTGCTGTCTGTTGCTAAGGTAAGAAGTGAACCAATTGTGAGCTGTTCCCAGTATTCCGTAATGGTCCAACTTCCGGAACAATATTTTGTGATCAACACAATCAAACACCTTGGGTAAATCAAAAAATATGCCTAGCATTCGTAACCTTTTGTTTAACCCGTCCAGTTCCTCACAGAGAAAAGAGAATACAGCATTTTCAGTTGTTAAAGGACTGCTAAAGCTAAACTATACATTTGATACCACATTGTGTGATATAAAATGATCAATTATCCCACAATCACAGCCTTTTCAATAACTTTAGCAAATATTGATAGCATAGAAATAGGTCTCAAATTGTCTACATTATCCCTTTCTCCCCATTGAGGAAACTGACCATTACTAAAAGGAAAAATTATAAATATGTCTAAATACAGGGCTAACATGTGCAGAACGGTACTTTAATATTCTGATAAGCACTCCATCATATCCATGAGAGTCCTTAGTCTTCAGTGATTTAATTATTGACTCAAACTCCCTCTTGTCCATATGACAGAGGAGTATTTCATACATCAATCTTGGAAAGGCAGTTGCCAAGAAAGTCATATGATTCCCTGTAGAAACTAAACTTTTATTTAATTCACCAGCAATGCTCAGAAAATGATTGTTGAATACTGTACACATATCTGATTTATCATTAACAGAAATATTTTCACTACGAACAGACTTTATATTGGCGACCTTATGCTGCTAACCAGACACTTCCTTTGCAAGTGACCATATGATTTTCATTTTATCCTTTGAATTAGCTATTCTATTTGCATACCACATACTCTTTGCCTTCCTAATAACCTTTTTAAGAACCTTACAGTACTGTTTGTAAAGGGCTACTATAGTGTGATTGTGACTACCAACAGTTTGATATAATTCCCACTTTGTTCTACATGATATCATTATCCTACTAGTCAGCCACACTGGCTGCCTTTTACTGCTAGTAACTCGTTTAGAACGTTCTAATGGAAAGCAACTCTCAAAGAGCACGAGAAATGTGTTAAGGAAAGCATTATATTTATCGCCTATGTTACTGGCACTATAAACATCCTACCACTCTTGTTCCTTGACAAGGTTTAAAAAAAACTCTCTATTGCTGTTTGATTAACTTCCCTAGATAATTTGTAATTGTGTGTGACATTTGTTTAAGTACTAAAGCCTCATGGTCTGAGAGGCCACTCACCCTTTTACTAACAGAATGCCCATCTAGCAATGAAGAATGAATAAAAATATTGTCTATGACTGTGCTATTGTTCCCCTGCACCCTAGTTGAAAAAAAAAAACAATCTACATCAGATCATATGAATTTAGGAGAGCTACCAACATCGTTTTTCTTGCACCATCATATACAAAATTTATATTGAAGTCAACACACACAACTAATTTCTGATACTTCCTATAAATTGAATCAAGAACCCTCTCTAGCTTGAGCAGAAATGCTCTGAAATCAGAGTTAGGGGACCTATAAACAACAACAATTAGAAGTTTAGTTCCACTAAATTCAACTGCCCCTGCACAACATTCAAATATCTGTTCAGTGCTATGCCGTGATACGTTTATGGAATCAAATATAGTACCACCAAGTGACGGAAGCGTGTACAAACAGACTGGGACATGCCGTAACAAGATATCAGTAAGTGATGTTCCTGCCAAGAGTGATGTTACTGCCAAGAGTCACACTGTACTTCCCAAGAGAGGAGTATCATCAGACATGAATTTCTTATTAGTGCATGCTGCGTGGCTGAAGAAGCTAATAAATCACGCTGCAGAGCGTGACCTAGCATCATTCACTCTCCGATCGCTGGCTAGTATAGAGAACGAAATTAGACACTCATGCACCAGTCGTGATGATGATAGTGATGGCAATAAGCAGCCACAAACGTCGGCTGACTATGACAACACCGGACTGTGGTCACTATTTAATGACAATAGTGTGAAGTCATTAATCATGAACGACTTGACAGAGGATTAAGAAAGTAAATATACATATTTTTCATACATTAATCTACTAATTTTTCTTTTATTCGTGTTTCTTACTGCTCTAGTACTTCATCCTTTCTAGATGCAGTCAACATCTAGTCACTAGGGATCTCAGCCCAGCAGTTGACGACGACGACGACGACGACGACGACCCCTAAGGAATGACTCAAGAGCATATGCATGAATAGTAATTCATTAATTATCCTTCAATAATAATTCTTTGGTTGTTACTTATGAGATGTTCTTGTTTGTACATGTGCCCAAACAGAATATTGATATTCTGACATAACCATCAGCTTTTGGTGCACCTGCACGTATGTCGTCATCGTCATTCAGGACAGACCATATTCTTCCAGGCTCATTTCCTAGTGGGTGCCGTACATCTCATCTCATTTCATCTCCTCCTCCAACAACACCCATCCTAGATACTACACTTCTGCAAGCGTATTTCAACAATGAATGAAGTGATCATTTTAAATGTAAGTACTATGAAATGATTATAATATTATTATTATCTTCTTTCCTTTCTCAGACCTTAGATCTGGTTAAAAATGGAAAGTGACACGGACCTTGATCAAGCGTGACTTCTTTTTAACTGTATGGTATATGTTATATTGCATTTAGGAACTTTCGGGTAATTGAACATGTATCAATAATTACGGATTTCTGTAGTTGTATATATAAGTTTGGATGTAGCTGTATTGCATTGATGTACTGGTGGATATTGTGTGGTATGACTCCTGTAGTTGATAATATAATTGGTATAATGTCAACTTCATCCTGATGCCACATGTCCTTGACTTCCTCAGCCAGTTGGATGTATTTTTCAATTTTTTCTCCTGTTTTCTTCTGTATATTTGTTGTATTGGCTATGGATATTTCGATTAGTTGTGTTAATTTCTTCTTTTTATTGGTGAGTATGATGTCAGGTTTGTTATGTGGTGTTGTTTTATCTGTTATAATCGTTCTGTTCCAGTATAATTTGTATTCATCATTCTCCAGTACATTTTGTGGTGCATACTTGTATGTGGGAACGTGTTGTTTCATAAGTTTATGTTGTAAGACAAGCTGTTGGTGTATTATTTTTGCTGCATTGTCATGTCTTCTGGGGTATTCTGTATTTGCTAGTATTGTACATCCACTTGTGATGTGATTTACTGTTTCTATTTGTTGTTTGCAAAGTCTGCATTTATCTGTTGTGGTATTGGGATCTTTAATAATATGCTTGCTGTAATATCTGGTGTTTATTGTTTGATCCTGTATTGCAATCATGAATCCTTCCGTCTCACTGTATATATTGCCTTTTCTTAGCTATGTGTTGGATGCGTCTTGATCGATGTGTGGCTGTGTTAGATGATACGGGTGCTTGCCATGTAGTGTTTTCTTTTTCCAATTTACTTTCTTCGTATCTGTTGATGTTATGTGATCTAGAGGGTTGCAGAAGTGGTTATGAAATTGCAGTGGTGTAGCCGATGTATTTATATGCGTGATTGCTTTGTGTATTTTGCTAGCTTCTGCTCGTTCTAGAAAGAATTTTCTTAAATTGTCTACCTGTCCATAATGTAGGTTTTTTATGTCGATAAATCCCCTTCCTCCTTCCTTTCTGCTTAATGTGAATCTTTCAGTTGCTGAATGTATGTGATGTATTCTATATTTGTGGCATTGTGATCGTGTAAGTGTATTGAGTGCTTCTAGGTCTGTGTTACTCCATTTCACTACTCCAAATGAGTAGGTCAATATTGGTATAGCATAAGTATTTATAGCTTTTGTCTTGTTTCTTGCTTTCAATTCTGTTTTCAGTATTTTTGTTAGTCTCTGTCTATATTTTTCTTTTAGTTCTTCTTTAATATTTGTATTATCTATTCCTATTTTTTGTCTGTATCCTAGATATTTATAGGCATCTGTTTTTTCCACCGCTTCTATGCAGTCGCTGTGGTTATCCAATATGTAATCTTCTTGTTTAGTGTGTTTTCCCTTGACTATGCTATTTTTCTTACATTTGTCTGTTCCAAAAGCCATATTTATATCATTGCTGAATACTTCTGTTATCTTTAGTAATTGGTAGAGTTGTTGATTTGTTGCTGCCAGTAGTTTTAGATCATCCATGTATAGCAAATGTGTGATTTTGTGTGTGTATGTTCCAGTAATATTGTATCCATAATTTGCATTATTTGGCATGTTGGATAGTGGGTTCAGAGCAAGACAGAACCAGAAAGGACTTAACGAGTCTCCTTGGTATATTCCACGCTTAATCTGTATTGGCTGTGATGTTATATTATTAGAATTTGTTTGGATATTAAGTGTGGTTTTCCAGTTTTTCATTACTATGTTTAGGAACTGTATCAATTTAGGATAGTAACCATGAGTGGAGTACACTATCAAAAGCTTTTTGGTAATCAATGTATGTGTAGTGTAGCGACCTTTGTTTAGTTTTAGCTTGATATGTCACCTCTGCATCTATTATCAGTTGCTCTTTACATCCTCGTGCTCCTTTGCAACAGCCTTTTTGTTCTTCATTTATAATTTTGTTCTGTGTTGCATGTGTCATTAATTTCTGTGTAATGACTGAAGTTAATATTTTGTATATTGTTGGTAGGCATGTTATGGGGCGATATTTTGCTGGGTTTGCTGTGTCTGCTTGATCTTTAGGTTTCAGATAAGTTATTCCATCTGCAACTGTATCGGGGAATGTGGATGGGTCTGCAATGTAACTGTTAAATAATTTAGTTAGATGTGAATGTGTTGAGGTGAACTTCTTTAGCCAGAAATTTGCTATTTTATCATTTCCAGGGGCTTTCCAATTGTGTGTAGAATTAATTGTTTGGGTGACTTCACGTTGCAAAATTATCACTTCAGGTTTGAAACTACTGGGTTCCCACCGGAAGAAATTTTGTTAGGCAGCAGAAGTAAAAGTTTAATTGAGGAAAAACTAGAGTTTCCGCCTTGTACAAGCTTGGGGTTGAGTCAAAAGAAAGAATTAGTCAGAAAAAGGGCAAAGCAAAAAGCTGAATCTAGATCTAAAAGACATGATAAAAATCTGAAAGTTTCAAAATTTAAAATTGGGGATTATGTTTTTTTAAAAACCCACGAAAAATCTAGTGAACTGAACCATGAAATTTCCAAATTTAAATATATTTATAATGGACCATATATAATACAGAACATTCCACACGATAATGCTTACTACCTGATCTACCCAAAATCCAAAAGACCTTTAGGTGTAAGAAATGTTGTGGACCTGAAACTGTATGTTCCTAGGAGTGAGTGACCTAAGTACACTCAGAAAGCAATCTGCAGTATATGTGCTGTATTTTATGCTGAAACTATTTTATTCCAAATGTAACAAATCATTGTAAATATATGTATACCAATATCAGTGTGTTAATGTACTTACGTGAGTTTCAGATTACCAAATGTACTATAAATATAAAGATGTATGGAGAAAAGGGTTGAAAAGAAAAAGCAAATGCTGTAAGCCAGATAAAAGATGGGACTGCCAAAAACCAAAGTGGGCAGTAAATGAGTCATAATATAAAGGACTGCCAAAAATCAAAGAGGGCAGATAAATAGTCAAAGGAGAATTGTAAGTGTGGTACAGGAGATGTGATAAAATGATGCGAAATGGACTGCCCAAATATGAATAATAGGCAGCAAATACATGTGGTAATTTTCTAAATATTATTGTGTGTTTATTAGTAAATAAGGAAATGGACTGCCATTCAGTGCAAGCAGCAGCAAATTCTCTCATAGTGTATATAGGTATTTGTATCTGCTTTTGTACATAAGTGTTTGTGCTCCAAATTTTGATTTTATTTGTCTGAGAAATTTAATAATGATAAGTAATTTGCTATTTAAATTATGTTGTTATAAGAGATTGGACTGTGCCAAAGGCACTTAAGTAAATGATAGGTAAATGTTCTCGATATATTAAAAAGTATAGACCTGTATAATGTGAGAGAAAGAAAGTTTAGTGATACAAAATTTTATTTAGAACCACTGTGTAAATACAAAGTTTAGTGTTCCCATCAAATTTGCACTTAGTGAAATTTACTGGAAACAGGGGCATGTGTAACAACAACAACGTTGTACTATTGTACATATAATAATTTTTTCTTCTGATTTTTCGATAAATTAGTGTAATCGATGTTCTGATTTCATTTCTTTTTTTTTTTTTTTTTGTTTCATGTCATTGTGTTAAGAAAACTGTAAACAAATTTCGATGTGAATATTAATGTTTATGCCAAATGTCAAACAATATTGTAACAGAACTGAAATGTAAGAAATGTTGAAACTGTTGTAACATGTTTAAAATTGTAACTGTGCGTCTGGTCCATACGTAGGCAATGTGTTAGAATATGTAGAATGCAAAACCTCGGGTGAATACCCTGTCTGTAAGGGAGCGGTAAAAGGTGGACGGCAGGCGAGCACGGGAAAATGTGCACGGGCGCTGCACGGCATAACGGGCTCAGCAGTAGTAGACGGAGTTGGGCATTGGTCTGAGCAACACGTTCTGGAGTGAGGAGGCTCTCCTGGAAGACGTAATTTCATTGAGCCTCGGATATGCCGTTCCAACACCTATACAGCATGGCAAAATTCCATAGGCACTAAATGGAAATGTATTGCGACGCTAAGAAGAAGTAAAGTGCCGATACGTCAAGAGCCATTGCTGTGGTTGTATGTGTGCTCGGTGCCTCGCCATCTCGCCGCCCGCCAACCGCCACATTGATACGAACAAGTTGAAACTTTTAGTACTGTATTCGTATGGACCAGTGTTACTTTTCTTCCATACTGTTCAATAACAACTTAAATTTTACCAGAACTGTCCTATCATTTAATTATCCTCACAACTAATCTAGACAGGGTCCTTTCCAAATGTTGTGCAATCCGAGTGTCCCGAAATGAAAAATTAAAGTTTGTGTTAATAATAATTACCTGCAGACCTAGCTATGTTAGAATGATGTTTAAAGAACTGTTTTGTTAATGAATCAATAGAGGAATAACGAAGGTCTGACAAAGTTGGAAGATAATTTTAATATTGATTTAGTAATGAAGTTTAATTATTTCGAGACAAATATAATGGTATTTAAATGAGCAGGAAATAAGATGAACAGAGTAGTAACTCATATATTGGAAATCTTGAGCACATAATGATTTCAGTAATCAAATTTTTATTATGCAGTGATCATAACAGTTTCAGGGTCCCCCCCTTTTTTTATTCATTTGAATTCTGAAGTGTTCTAAATTAATTTGACCAGCAAAGTTAAAGTCAATATAAAAACCAAAATTTATCAGTGTTTTATCTTTATTAAAATTGACATTGTGTGTGTGATTCGAAAGTGCTATTTCTAGGGTAATCTATGCCCGATTTTAATCAGATTAATAGACAGTACGAAGTTTTGTAGTAAACATTATAGTGTAGTGTTTTGTATTTGTGGTTTATCCATATCAGTACAGAAAGTGAAATTATCAGTTCAATAGATTTTCTGGTTCTAAAATTTACCATATTATGCAGTGTTACTACATGTTGTTTTGCATGAACATACATCAACCTCTACAGGGAAGAAACTCAGTTAATGCCTAATTAGGCTGGCGACCGTATTATTAACAAATTGGTAGAATCTGCTGTGTTGCTTTTTGTCCATCCTAACGTGTAGTTGCATTTCGGAATCACTTGACGTATCATTGTTATTACAGAGTGGGTGTAAGTCTGATTTGCCTCCATTCAGGTACACGCGGTCAATATCTATACGAAAATCCTTTCTCATAAGGTGAAGCCCATCAACTTACCATAGTACAGGCTTTAATGAGTATCGTGTGCCAACAGCGCGCAGCGTTACAATCCCAGTATATACTTGGTAGGTTAAAGGCGCCTCCAACTACGAGGTTATTCTAAATGATGGACCCATTTAAAAAAAAAATTCTATGTATTCAAGTACAAATCCAAAATGAACAAGCTTTACACCAATGAAAACAGGAAGCTTCAAAGCTTTTGGTGGGTGGCGGCCAGCAGGCGGTGATGGTTTCAGAAGTGGCCGGCAGAGTTTGCGCGGGAATAGGGCCGTCATTCCGTTTCACTGTCAGTTGTGAGTGAGATGGCGACTGTGGAGCTCAAGGTTTTCTGCTTCCTTGAGTTCATGAAAAGTGAGTCTCAAATTGCAGTGCAGCGGGCATTTCGAACCAAATTCGGTATTCAACCACCAACTCGCAAAAGCATTTGCTGTTGGTTTAAGCAATTTAAACAGACTTGGAGTGTGTGCAAAGGAAAAGCACAGTCCGCCCGCGTGTGTCAGAGGTTGATCTCTGACGTATTCACGAAAGTTTTGTGCGCAGACCCAGTAAGTCTACCAATACAGGCAGTCGAGAACTTGGAATACCCCAAAAAACTGTATGGAACGTTCTGAGACGTCATTTGCTTGTGCAGGCTCTCAACCCCAATGACAAACAGAAGTGTCTTGCATCGTGTTGTTATGTGCTAGCGAAGATGGAGGATGACACATTTCTACAGCGTGTCATTTTTAGCGACTTTCCGCCTTAGTGGAATAGTCAACAGACACAATGTTCGCATATGGGGGTTTGGAAAATCCACATTCATCATTGCAACACGAAAGAGACTGACTAAAGATCAACGTGTTCTGTGCCATATCCCATACAAAGGTTTATGGACCATTTTTCTTTGCAGAAGGAATTGTAATGGGAATCATGTACTTGGGCATGTTGGAACAATGGGCGTCCCCCAAGCTATGGAAGATTCCCAGGACTTCATTTTGCAATAGGATGGAGCTCCACCCAATTTGCACCATGATGTACGAGGCTTTTTGAATGACTCCCCTCCTCAGCATTGGATCGGTCGCAGGGGACTTGAGGACCTGGCTCTGCATTCTGGCCACCAAGATCCCCTGATCTCACACCCTGCGACTATTTCTTATGGGGTAATGTGAAGGAAGCTGTTTATGTCCCGCCTCTACCAACCACTCTGAATGATCTTCGGAATAGATTCACTGGTGCTGTGCACTCAGTAACAGCAGACACACTTTCGCGTGTGTGGGACGAGTTTGGCTACCGCGTCGATGTATTCCATATGCCAAAAGTGGATACATTGAACATTTATAACATTTATCACATTTACATTTATTAGATAATGATTAAAACCTAATTAATTACAAATTATTGAATTTATTAAATTGATATCAAACATTATGAAAAAAGACTTTGAAACTTCCTCTTTTCATTGGTGTAAAGCTTGTTCATTTTAGATTTGTACTTGAATAAATACGAAGTTTTGATAATGGGTCCAGCGTTTAAAATAACCCTGTAGTGTTGCATGATCAGGGTACTTCCGCGTTACTGACTGTAGATTTTCTTTGAATGACCCTATAACTGCCACAACGGAATAGGGTATGATGTAAAAGCATCCAACAACGAACTTGGTTTCAGCTACACCTGTTTGTTATTCGCTACCACATAACTTCACTGTCACACTCAACTTCGACCTCAATAGAAACGATATTTTTGTCAACTGCAATGAACATTCCCCTCCTATGGCCTCTAATCTGTCTTTCCTATATACGTTCCCTGACTCGCTAAACATCTCAGAGCACGACTTGCTAAACATCTCAGAGCTTTCCACTTCGGGTTGCAGCAAGCTCTCAGTCCTAAATAATTTGAGGGAGAACTTTCCTGGAGGGTGGCAAATTCGATAACTTTATTATGAATACTTCTACAGTTTACTGACAAAATTTTCACAGTCTAAGTGTCTCACATTTCCTCCCTCCCCCCTTTCCACCTTTCTGCTCCTCTATATGACAGGAACCCTTTTCTGTATGTATAAAATGGCGGGAAGTTCAGATTTTGGGAGGAACTTCACATTTTTGGCGGGAAATTCAAACAATAGTCCAGTTGCGCTATTGTGTCCGCCACCCCACTCCTTTGACATAGGGCTGTTACCCTAAGTATAAAAGGGTGGGAAATTCAAAAATCGAAGATGGCGCATTGCCATGCAGGCTGGCCTGGAAGACTTGCACTGGCTCTGCGACATCAGAACACAATGCTAGCGGACCTTGACTGCTAGCACAGACTCTATGACGTCGAAATCCAACATGGTGATCCAAGATGGCTGGCTTGTAATACTCACACAGGTTCTAGGACGTCAGAATGCAAGATCTAGAATACAGTCACTGGCTCTATGACGTCAGAATCCGAGACCTAATATGACGTCAGATTACCACCTGAGACAAAGGTTGCACATTTCCCCTGCAGGCCGAAGCCTGTCTGTTAGACAAAAGATGCTGTATGTTTCCCCACACTATTATTCACTCAGAAGCAAACATCACCAACTTGATCTCGTATTTCATGGAGAAGAAAAAAAAAACACACACACACATGCACAGAATATCAGCTCCAGCAAGCGATCTGCTCAAAACTTTGACTCATTATTCTGATAATACACAGGTATCACCATCTGAAAGTACAGCTTAGAAACACGCATGAGTATTGCTTGTTAGTCACTCGCTTTGCGGCACTGAGCATGCTTCACGTCCGAGCTCGAAATACTGTACAGTGAACTGGGTAAGAGGTTTGTATTTATCATGTCAGTAAAGCAATAAGCGACAGTGCAGCACCTCCAGGAGCCATACGGAATGACGTCCAAGTTGCACCGTTTGAATGTCAAAGAATGAGAGCTCCTGAAAGTCGTGACGATTAATCATCATTACATGTGACTATTCGACTACCTTTTACACAAGGCATACAAAGGCTTCTGGGGCTTATTTTGTGCTATTAGTTATACCCTTCAGTTTCATTGCAGAAAACGTAGACAACTTCATGAATGAAGATGTGCTAGATATAAAGCAAAATAGTGGACTGGCATTTGCTGCTTATTTACTAGAGGACGACAGTGACGATAGTAAGGCTGCCCTTTCACCACAGTTACATTCGTCGAACAGCATCATTGCCTTATTGGTACAACGGGACAGGGAAGTGAAATTGAAGAAGTAAGTGATGATGGAGACGAAAATGTAATCGTCAGATACCACTTTGCTCCTGCCCATAATAGAAGTAGTAGGACTAAGTATGTGTCAGCTCACTCTGCATTGTTGCCAAATTTATTCAATATGGCGGCGATGACGTCATCCAAGATGGGGGCATGTAGACTTGGCAACAGTGCATGACGTCATCCAAGATGACCGATTTTGGCGGGAAGATAGACCAATTGTGCAACGTCCACTAACCTAACCCCAGAAAAAATGGCGGGAATTTTGAATTTTGGCACGAAAATAGGTCAATTGGGCTACATCCACTAACCGAACCCTCCAGAAGAAATTGGCGCCAAATTCAAATTCCAACAAAATAATGCATGCAAAACTGTAGTTATCTTTATTATTATTCATTATTATTGATTGTCATTTATTAACATTCATTATCATTTATTATTATTTATATCATTCACGTGTGTATGCAGTCCAACTGTGTTAGTTCATTGAATTTTCGTGGTCACTTATGTTTCTGCCGCTAAATTATTAAAATCTCTCCACTTGTACTACGCTAAGTCACAAGGTGGGAAAAGGATTCTTTATTTCGGGCATTACGGTCATGTGTCCCAGCTCATTTAGTTAACATCCTCTAGATGCTCACACCACGAACTGCAGAGCACAACGGATGTACGCGCGGCTTGCTGAGGCGCTCCGCTTTCTCCTAGGTGCCCCCCGCGCCAGGTAGGCAGGGACCAGCCCCCGGCTACCAGCCTCGCACAGTCTGCCACACCACTCACCTTAAGTAAACATGTTTTTGGCGAGCACTTAAGGCTGGACATGGCTACGTCACAACGGTCAGCCCTTTGATCCAGCACGCGGTAGGCAGAGAACGCACTCTCGCACTTTTGGTGGCAAAGTTGTTTTTCTGGACGGTTTCAAACAGGTCCATATTCATGTCAGACACCCGCCGGTCGGTCTGCGTTCCACCACATGTCTGAGTCCCGGACAAAAGCACACTTTTCACGCCAAAGTTGTTTTTCAGGACACTCCAATTTTCCCTCACGTCACACAGCGGTCAGAGATGTTTGCTACAAAGTTCTATTATGTGACCTGCTAAAAGCTATTTCTGCCCTAAAGTTCTGAATTCCCCCACCGACACGAACCAACATGCTCGAACTGGAATATTTGCTACCTAGTTGTAAACTTCCTTGACGTCACAACACACGATCGACCACGTGGCTCTGTGGCACAAAGAACGCTGTCACTAAGGTAACTGATGACGCAAGTCTCATTATTCAACCTACATGGTCCGATTACCTAATTCAAGATCTTCGTGAAAACACACACCTACGCGTGAACCGTGGTGTGACACGTCATTACGGTACGGAGTAATGAGCAGGTTTATTGTGAGAAAACTAAGACATCTGGATCTACAAGAACAGCATTCTGTTGTCAGACATTTACGAAATATGGTCAAAGTTTTCTTAAATTTACTTTCGTTTTTTTAGGTGCCTATTTAAAAAAATATTTTTCAAAGTTGCGTTTATATTGCAGATATTTTCGTCTTATGACTTAACTTTTTACAGTGCAAAAATAATCTCTTCAGAAAAGATTGACCAAGGCTCAATAAAACAATACCTAGAGTTTCACAGCTGCTGACCAGTATTTTGCTGTGTTACTCGTACATTTATGTACTTGATTTTTTCTCAAACTTGAGTAAAAACTCTATTACACAAAAAAATCTGTTTTTCCAAAGCACACACAACATATGTATGAGAGGTCAAATATGTAAGTATGCAACAGTACCTATGGGGATTTTTGGGGCATTATCCTGGATAAAAGCGATTAGAATGTAATACAATACATTTTATCCCAACTTTGCTAAAAAATAATTCCATGGCTGCAGCCTTAAGTTTCTGTAGATCAAGAAAGCCAAACCAGTCTAATTAGTGTATTGCTCTTTCATGACCTTTTTACAGTATTAAATGTTACCATTTAACTGACTCTTTCCTCTTTCATTGTTTCTAGGACTGTGCATCAATTTCGTGCACATAGTGTGAAACATGGACACATTAGCAAATGTATTAATCTTCCTGTTTGTCAATATATCAATGTTTGCCTCAATAGAAGTTGAATGTAGCACAGTCAGCCATGATACATTAGGGAAATTGCCAGTACCAGACCTCAAAAGGCTTTTAAGGCACAGAAAATATGCGTCCTATAGGCGTGTTGTGTTGGAATCATTATAAACAAGCATAGAATGTACTTACCTTCAATACATGTTTTTAGTCTAATCAGAAAAAAAACATGTGCTCATGTATGTAATAGGTCTGGCTAAGCTCATAAAACTACATTCATATGGGCCCAGAAGTCTTACTTGTGTTATTTTTATACAAATTAAAGAATTTTACTAAATCAGTTTAAGTGTAAAAAAATGTGTTTTGATAACATCAGTTACCCTGGATCCTAGCAAAACAAAACAGGCTAAGACTTTTCAAATGGTAACAACTTTCAGATTTAAAAATAAATATGCCAGACTGAGCGCGCAGTACAGATTAAGGTGTTGGCTGTCAGTTTTTTTTACACCCCCATTGCTGTTAAATGATATGGAGGTTTTACATCTGTCCAACTTTTGTCTTCCACTTTCTATTTTTACCTCAACTTTGAACCTAAAAATGGGCCCTAATATTTGTTTTAACTGTATTATATGACATATAATTTTAAGAACAACAGAAAATGTAGAAATATACTTTCAGTTGCTTGTTCTACATATTGTCTCAGATTTAAAAATTACATCTATCTGGAAAAATTTGTGAATTTGTCTAGTATTACTCCATACAGTTTAAGATTTTTCTATGGGCAATAGTTCTTTTTTCTGTTTGTGTATGCCTTGAAGACAATCTACACATTCCAAGCACTAGTATCCTAAAATATTATCACATAACTGCTGTTTGAATGTTTATTTACAAAGTAGATCGCTTTGAGAATTCTCAGAGTAGTGTATCATGTGCTCTGCTAGAATGTTCACGTGTTCTCCTTGTTTCAGCTGGCAACACATTAATGCCCACAAATTCACTCTGTCACATTTTGATCGATCTTTGTTAACTATTTGTCAAACCTCACTATGGTTTTTATTCGAATGGAGGTTCATACAGTTTTCTTTATGTTTAGAGCCACTTTGTCTTTATGTGATGAATTTTAACCATCTTTGAGACATTTATTTGATTTCTCTGTCAGCTGCCTTGGATTTTTATTTGGGATTACTTAGTACCATCATTAGTGAATGGAATTTATCCTCCATGCACGATAGTTTGTGGGAAACATACACAAAGAAAAAGATTGTGCATGATATGGTCCCCTGAGTGACACTCACTTGTTTAGGTTACAATAAATGTTTTACTAAGTGTTTTTTTAAGTGAAATATCTCATCAACTTGAAGCACCCTGTTTGACAAGTGTGATGGTGGAGTTTTATTAGGAAGACAATGACCGAGACTTAATGTCTTAAGTGAAGCTGATATAATATTAGTTATGTTTAATGCATTTTCCTGGGCAAGCTGGTGTACCTGCCCTGTTATAACTCATTCGTTTCTTTCCTGGTACATACTGTTGTTTCTTGTGCACCTTATGTCACAAGATTTATTAGGAAGACAAGTTTTATTAGGAAGGCAATGACCGAGACTTAATGTCTTAAGTGAAGCTGATATAATATTAGCTATGTTTAATGCATTTTCCTGGGGAAGCTGGTGTACGTGCCATGTTATAACTCATTCGTTTCTTTCCTGGTACATACTGAAAATTGTATATGTATATACATAAAGGAAATACAGTCCATCACTTGCCTCCTGAAAGCTGATATCTGGCAGTGGTGGATAGGCATGACCCCCTCCTCAGTTATGGATCACACAAACAGCATGCAATCCATAAATGTATGGTCTCTCTCTCTCTCTCTCTCTCTCTCTCTGTGTGTGTGTGTGTGTGTGTGTGTGTGTGTGTGTGTTAGGCATTCTTTATGAAAAGAGCAATTAAATCATATTTTACTATGCTGTTGTAGTCCTAAGTTTGTGAACTAAATAGGCTGTCAGTTTGTTAGTAATATGTTCCAGTTATCATTTTGCATTATAGATTGTATTGATGTACAACGAGTCCATTATACATTCACATCAAAAATTAATTTGGACATATGATTGCATTCTGAACATTTTTAATTTTGCATTTTTGTTGATGGTAATATCACTAAAGTTGAACGTAATTGCACTAGTCAAATGGCAGTGAGAGATGTATATATAAGCTTGCTGGCAATTTGAAGGCAGCACTGAGTGGGGCTTTATGGGCACCAGACATCTAGGTCTAAGTGAGCATGGCATGGGTTATGACAGAAACACCACAGTACATAATATGAAATCCCAATTAGTTTAAATAACACAACAGTCTGTATCGAACTACAGTTTCATTTTAAAAAAATGCTCTAATGTCAATAACCACAAATTGTGTTTTACTGTCAGTGTTGTTTTGAGGCAGTTGTGTACAAATTGTAATCATTATAGTCAATACCTTTCTTAAATTGGTTTCTTGAATTTAGTAAATGTATGCCAGTGCTATATTTATATTCTTATTCTTTGCCATCGATGCATGGAGTTGGACATTAATACATATACGAAATTAAACAAATGATTACTCTCTTCTGTCCAGTTAATAGCTCTCTGTAGACTAAGCAACCACAGCGATTTGAAACGCACAGTTAAATTACAAGAATCTGGCTTTCATCCACCTACCCCATGCCAACCCTCATCTGCAGGTTGTTTACCACACAAGCATAGGTCTCTTTGGGCCCTGATTCTGTCTTATTACTTTCTCATATATTTCACAATTTTTCCACACTCCTTGCTTTTCCCCTTTGTCTTCACTTACCAGAAGCAGATCATTGTGTCACCAAAAGCTTGACATAAACATTCATGGTGAGTACACTTACCTAGTTCAGCTTTCTATCTGCTATTCAAATGAAAGATTAAAGAGATTCATTGTCCTCTCATTTTCAGAATGTTAAAGTCACAAACTGTGATATGAAGACAAGGAACAGGTTTGATGTGCTACAAAAAGATGAAAATTGTGAACAACAAAGCACTGGGGTAAATAAAAACTTCAGAGTTCAAGAAAACAGCATAAGTAGCAAGAAACATTCGTACAACAGACACAGCACTAACACAAAAAGTTCACCTAAACACAAAAAAAGAATAACAGTGTTTGCAGACAGTCATGGGCGATCAGTTGCAGCTAACTTAATGCATCAAAGTCATAATAATTTCGTAATCCAAGGAAATGTTATACCAGGTGCACCATTAACTTCAATACTTGAAAGCTGTAACAAATTACAAGATCTCACAATGAATGACACAGTTATAACCTGGGGTGGCAAAAATGATGTAGCCAAAAACGAAGCAGACAAGGCATTAAATGCTATAACATCAGCATTAATTAAGCTTCAGCACATAAATGTAATCATAGTAGGGATACCCCATAGATATGATCTTGAAAGCTGGTATTGTGTGAACGATGAAACCAGGCGAACAAATAGGAAAATAGCCAAAATAGTGAAATCTTTCCAAAACACTCAGTTTGTAACAGTCCCTGAGAACAGAGACTGGTACACTTCTCACGGACTACACCTAAATGCTAATGGCAAGGAAGAAATGGCCAGAACTCTACTTGCAGCCATCTCTCCAAAAAATCAACTAAAGCCTGCAATATCACTTGAGTGGAAGGATCCAGATGGAACTGAGCAAATAATACCACAGCAAGAAAAAATTACAGTACCAGAAATCAACCACAATGTTGTCAAGAGGACAGTAACGAACAATGGAGTAGGAAGATCAGTTTGCAGGAACAGGATATTCAAAAGTCCAGAAACACATTGTGCTCCTAGAAGATCCTCAAGACCAATAAGACCCGGAGTTCAAAGTGACATGTTTTTGTGGGAAAGTAAAGCAACTAAAAAATTCCCAGGACTGGGTAAAAACAACTGGCCAAGCCAGCTACCGTATTGACTCGAATCTATGCCGCACTTTTTTCGGTTTTTGTAATCCAAAAAACCGGCTGCGGCTTAGAATCGAGTGTAAAGCAAGCGGAAGTTTTGAAAAATGTTGGTAGGTGCTGCCACAACTAACTTCTGCCGTCGAATATATGTAGTGCTACACAGGCAAGCTTTGTAGGCACAAAGATAAATACTGGCGCCAAAACCTCTGCGCCAGTAAAAAAAAAGGTGCATGACGAGCATTTTTTCTCCGCCCCGAGTTTCGACCACTGCATTTTCATACATTATCCAACGAAGTACATACAAATTCCGTATTGTTCATCTTCAAATGTAGCAGAATTTCAATGTACTACGAAAATCCGACTGGCAAGACTGTTTGGGATGTTTCTTAACATGGCCAACTCTACGCTCTCAATTTTTTCCTACCTGTGACAAGAAATGATAGCTAATAGGAACTTTTATGAATTGTGTATCACATGCAGTATTCTCTTCATCATAAGAATACGAATATAAATATTTTGCCACGTATTTTTCATGTTTGCTGCTATCTCATTTAAATCCTGTCTGCCTAATAAACTACGAAACTAGAGTGAGACAACAGCAAACGCGGAAGAATATACGTATCTTGTCACGATTATATTCGTATTATTCTTATGCCTAATAGTGATACAGTCAGAAATGAAGCACGGCAACTGACTAGATTTTTAAACCTAAGATGACTAATTTCTGTGCAGAATTTGATGTACTAAAGAAGCGGCCGCAAAGATTTTCAAACGGAGAAAAATTTTCACCTAACTCTCGTTCAGAACATGTTCTATCATACGCAGTCTATTATTTGGTTCTTGTTGATCATTATCAAAGTAAGCAGTAGTGTAAGTAACAACAAATAGCAGTCTCTTGCCATTGTTTCGCTAATGAGACGATTCCTCTTTTTTTTTTTGTAAGCGGCGGTAGCGCGCACAAAAGCAAGCCATGCCGCGAGCCGCGACCGGCCGTAAAAACGCACTATCAGAATGCGACAAACAATGCATGACACAGTACAGTAATGCATTTTCAGCTTAAGAGTGACGTAAACACCTATAACAAAGAAAACGGCAATTATCAGATCGAAGCAAACTAAAGCCCGGTCCACACGCAACGATCTGTCTGCGCAGACATCGGCGCAGATGTCTGTACATGCAAAAGATCGCTGCAAATGTGGTGTGTTCACACGACACAAGCCCCAATCTACTACTCGCCCGCCATCTGTCGGTGTTAGAGGTGGGCCAAACGGTTATTCTGGAGTAACCGTTATCACAGTTCCAGTTATTCTTTGATAACCGTTATCGTTAACGGTTATTAATAACTGCCAAGTTATTTTTCGCTAGCGAATGCCGATAACTCCGACAGTTAAATAACGACATAGTTGGAATCCATCAGTTTAGTTATCAGTATAACTGCGAGTAGTGTGAAATAGCAGGAATGTCGTATGAATCGTGTCATAACCTCAGCTTATTAACTCCGGGTACATTTTAGTTGACGTTAGAACGATTATTAATGTTTCAGAATATATGTTTGTAGGTTATCAGTCACTATTAGAAATATTATCTTCGCAGCTGCGACAGAAAGTACGCGGAACTTCGCCAAAGCACTGTTTAAGTAAAATGTTAACAACGTGCGTTTTTAAGTATGAAGTAATATGTAAACTGAGTACTGTAGGTTAAATTCGAAGCTTAATTTCTTGTGCTGCTCACATAATAGAATAAAGTGTACAGCCTTGTAATACAACAAAAAATATGCGTAATGTGACAGATTCATTTACTCTTGTGCTGTAAAAGCTAGTCCTATTGGGGAAAGTGTGAGTACGCTAATCCAAGTTTTATGTCAGATTTGGAAACTGCTCGATTTCTCCAGCTACAGCATGTTTATAACATATGAAGACATGCAGATCGAAAAGGTTAACAATGTTACATTTTTGGGACTACAACTCGATAATAAATTCAGTTGGGAAGGGCATACCACATTTTTTCATTCTATTATTTCATAAAGGAGCATATTCTGTGGTAACTTATCAAACGTAGCAAAAGTTTTTCGCATGTAAAAGCGTGTAATAAAAATCGTTTGTGATATCAATTCAAGAACATCATGTAGGAACCTGTTCAAGGAACTTTGTATTCTAACTACTGCTTCCTAGTATATTTATTCCTTAATGAAATTTGTTACAAGTATTTCCAACCAATAGCTTAATACATAATATCAGTACTAGAAATGGGAACAGCAATCTACATAAAGACCTAAAATCACTTACCTTGGTCCAAAAGGGGTCCAATATTCAGGAACATGCATTTTCAATAAACTGCCAGCAAGTCAGCAACCATTAAAAACTTGGTTTCAGATAAAGCACGGCTTACAGTGTGTTTGAAAGACTATTTGATAGAGAAGTGTTTGATTCCACCCATCATCAATATGCCGGAAATAGCTATTTTAAGTGTGTCTATGACGTTACTACATACACATGGCAACAAACACGAAGATACATATAAATAATACAATAACATTTCCCACCAAAAATACAATCAAACCAACGGGACAACTGTGGGAAGTTGGGGGTTTTAGAGTGAGGACAAGCTAGTAAAAAAAAAAACACACCATGATCCCAAAACACAAAATGAAGAACAAAAAGAAAAAAATACAGCATTCTGCTACACCAACAAAAATCTGCAGGAATCGGACACTTCCCTTGAACAATATAGGTCAACCATAGGTGACCATACCAAAACACCAATACCCACAACTAAAAGTACGAAAATTGGAATTGGACATTTTCCTTGACCTACATAGGTCAACCTCAGATGACGATACTAAAACACCAGCACATACAACTATGAAAATGGGAATCAGTCATTTCCGGTGACCTATATAGGTCCACCACAGCTACTGATGCCAAAAAACCAACACCTACAACTGCGAAAAATAAAACCACAATCCCAAAACTCCACAAATCAATCATCCCTACATAAATTAAATCACATTCAATACTTCATAAATACACAAAACATCACAGCTAGAAAAAAAAATTATTACCACCAGCAAATTCCGGCACTGCAACCTAGATCGACACACACAAAAACCAACTCATAAACACCGTGCCGGAATGACATTCACACACCACACCATCTTTACGTTGAAGCAGACGAGTGGGATCAGACGCTTCCATTGACCGCTCCTTCTACTCTGTAGATGAATATCGTAACAGAGACTGATAGACCAACTTAGGTAAAAATTCTGCTATATTTCAGTTTTGACAGCATTTGGTTGCAACAGTCAAGATCGGGTATTCTGTGTATGATAAATTTATTGAAAGTGCGTATCTGTGTTTTATTCTGACAGTGTATCAATTCTGTAAATATTAGCAGTTACTGTGATATATTCACATATTTTGACAATCTCCTGACAAATGATGAGGATAATAATTATTATATTCCACTGTATTATGTTATACGTTCTGACATGTTATTTGTCATTCGCGACGGCCAGCGGCTATTTCCGAAGAAGTACGTAAATATTTGTTCGCTCCAGTAACTATCGTCTCTGTAATATCACCGGGGTCTAAGACTGGAGTCACTGTATCAGGAACACAGACACACAGTTATTCCGTTACCAACTTCCAGGTTACTTGTAATGGTAGTCCGATAACTGCCAGAGAGCGAGAACTGTGAGCCAATAACGATAACTGCCATAGGAAAATACCTATCTCTGACAGTTATTTCCATAGTCGCTCGAATTCCTTATGGTACCTCTCTTTATACAACCCGTCCAAGCTAAATTGACATATGAGGCGGTGGCTTAAGGGAGCGACCGTACTTGTTCATGCCTGTACTGCAGCTCCTATCAGCCACCGCTCGGACATTAATCTTATTTAATTGTTTGTGCTAAAAGTAACGAAGGCGCACGATATAGTACACACTTCTTATCAACAGATGGCGCGCAGTCTCACAGTTATTCCCATGGCCTATAGAACGCCTTCCAAATGGTCTATCCTCTCCTTAGTTCCTAGCCAGTTCTCCGATGAGTTGACGGGAAAGCGTAGTACGATCTTTGGTCAACAGATGGCGCGAGGCACTCTTGACATTAGACAGTTATTGAAATAACTGCCTGTATCAGAGGAACGGTTATCGCAGTAACCGTTAGTTTTCAGTAACCGGTTATTTCTATCAGTTACGTTATTTTTTGCCACCTCTAGAGTCGGAGCCTAGCCATGAAACAGTTCGGACGGGTGTAGTAGTAGTTCCGATGGAAATGATAAGTTGCCAGATCTAGCAGTGTTTCATACATCAGAAGTGTTGTAAAGTGACGGCATAATTATTCTGATGGGTATGTAGAAATTTCGGAATTTTTAAGTGAATTTTGTGACGAGAAAAGACATAAATTCCGCGTGACGTATTGAGCAGGTCGGTGGCTAAAAACTGTGACTGCATGAGGTACCGACAGACTTAATATTTGGCGAGCATTCTCAATCAAAAACAATCCGTATTTTTGTAGCTATTACGTTTTCGGGAAATGCAACACCTTAAATTTTCTAACGTGAGTGAAAGGGATTGTGAGTGACTGTGTTAAGACTAGCACGGGTTTGGCAGTGATACTTGTTCACCTAAGTTTCAGAATATTAATTAAGGACAAAATTTCCAACCTTTCATTTCGTGTGAAAACTTTCTCCCGAAGCGTAGCTTAGTGACTTTAATTGCAGCCTGGTTCACGTCGAAGTACAGTAGGTTTCGTTTTGCTTCCCTACTGATGATATGCGGAGACAATGTTCACAGGTAGGTGCAGGTTCGTCGGAAAGGGACGGAAGGAACCGCGCCGCCGCAAAGTCTCGCTGGTCAGTGTGCCATTGCCTGGAAGACCTCCCCCCTCCCCTCCCCCCCTCCATGTTGAATTTTTCGAGAAGTAGAGAGTTAGGTTGAGAGGACGGTCTGCTTCGGGACTTGGCGTGCAGAAGCCGTCTCCATATGTCCTGATCTAGGAAGCGACTGTGACTGCCTTTTCTTCCACCATCTTTGCCGTTTTCATTCGGTGCAGACTTGCGCGTTGTGGCGCATGTTCGCTGAGTCCTAAGTACGTTTTGCTTTTCACCTTAGCGCTGTCGTTTCAATTAGCTGCTCACAATTTGTAGGCTTTGGTGCACAACGAGGGTTGCTTTATTAATTGTGTTACTTCGTGAGCCTTGCACTGCTTTACCTTGCATAGATAGATGGCGCTGAAATAATCACAAACGTAGTACGTGGTATCACATAACATTCGGCCAGTGCGGCGGTATTTGATTAGTGATACATTACCAGTCTTAAAATGGACCGTTTACCAATTGCGGAAAAGGTCGAACTCCTGTTGATGTATAGTTATTGTGATCAAAATGCACAAAGGGCGTGTGCTATGTATGTTGCTCGGTATCCCGGATGACATCATCCAAGTGTCCAGACCATTCGCTGGATAGTTATGTTATTTAAGGAAACAAGAAGTGTTCAGCCACATGTGAAACGTCAACCACGATCTGCAACAAATTATGATTCCCAAGTAGGTATTTTAGCTGCTGTCGCCGCTAATCCACACATCAGTAGCAGACAAATAGCGCGAGAATAGGGAACCTCAAAAACGTCAGTGTTGAGAATGCTACATCAACATCGGTTGTACCCGTACCATATTTCTATGCACTAGGAATTGCATGCTGACGACTTTGAACGTCGTGTACAGTTTTGCCACTGGGCACAAGAGAAATTACGGGACAATGACAGATTTGTTGCATACGTTCTATTTAGCGACGAAGCGTCATTCACCAACAGCGGTAACGTAAACCGGCATAATATGCACTATTGGGCAACGGAAAATCCACGATGGCTGCGACAAGTGGAACATCAGCGACGTGGGCGGGTTAATGTATGGTGCGGCATTATGGAAGGAAGGATAATTGGCCCCCATTTTATCAATGGCAATCTAAATGGTGCAATGCATGCTGATTTCCTACGTAAATCTTCTACCGATGTTACTACAAGATGTTTCACTGCATGACAGAATGGCGATGTACTTCCAACATGATGAATGTCCGGCACATTACTCGCATGCGGTTGAAGCGGTATTGAATAGCATATTTCGTGACAGGTGGTTTGGTCATCGAAACACCATACCATGGCCCACACATTCAAAGGATCTGACGTCCCTGGATTTCTTTCTGTGGGGAAAGTTGAAGGATATTTGCTATCGTGATCCACCGACAATGCCTGACAACATATGTCAGTGCATTGTCAATGCATGTGCGGACATTACGGAAGGAGAACTACTCGCTGTTAAGAGGAATGTCGTTACACATATTGCCAAATGCATTGAGGTTGACGGACATCATTTTGAGCGTTTATTGCATTAATGTGGTATTTACAGATAATCACGCTGTAACAGCATGCGTTCGTTACACGTATTGCCAAATGCATTGAGGTTGACGGACATCATTTTGAGCGTTTATTGCATTAATGTGGTATTTACAGGTAATCACGCTGTAATAGCATGCGTTCTCAGAAATGATAAATTCACAAAGGTACATGTATCACTTTGGAACAACCGAAATAAAATGTTCAAACGTACCTACGTTCTGTATTTTTTAATTTAAAAAACCTACCTGTTACCAACTATTCGTCTAAAATTGTGAGCCATATGTTTGTGGTTATTACCGCGCCATCTATCACAAAGCGAAAAAACTGGTCCAACTCAAATATTCATATTTCTTTACATACTACACACTTACATAATAAAAATGGGGGTTCCTATTTAAAAAAACGCAGTTGAAATCCGTTTGACCTATGGCAGCGCCATCTAGTGGGCAAACCATAGCGCCATCTGGTTTCCCCCTTCAAGCTAGACAAGTTTCATTCTTTGTAGTTTTTTCGTTTGACCCTTATTTCGTGAGATATTTGGCCCGGTCATGATCAATGGACCACCCTGTATAGAACTTTGATTAAAATAAATCGATAATTTCCAGTAGACATTTGCTTTGCAATTATAAGCTCGATTGCTCTACAACTAATCCTGACTAGGTGATCCTCAAATAATAAATGTGATGTAGTCGGAAGAATGAGGTCTCATCTCCGGCGGTAATTCGTTCGAATACCGCCCTTCGATTTGTACTTTCATGGTACCAATCGAAGTGCTAGGTGTTGCAGGTGCCAGCCAGCCAGCCAGCCAGCGTTCCAGCCCAGCAGCAGCAGCAGTCGTCCCGGCCAGCAGCATCGGTCCCGGCCAGCGGAATCGGTCCCAGCCAGCAGCAGCGGTCTGGCCGATGGCAGCCAGCCCGCTCTCCAGCAGCAGTGGTCCTGCCAGCAGCCGGCAGCCAGCAGTGGTCCTCTCCAGCAGCCAACAGCCGCCAGCCAGCAGCCAGCAGCGGTCCTCGCCAGCAGCGGTCCTCGCCAGCAGTGGTCACCGCCAGCAGCCAGCAGCCAGCAGCGGTCCTCGCCAGCAGCCAGCAGCCAGCAGCGGTCCTCGCCAGCAGCCAGCAGCCAGCAGCCAGCAGCCAGCAGCCAGCAGTGGTCTACGCCAGCAGCCAGCAGCGTCCCCGACAGCGCCACGCAGCGGTCTTCGCCTGCGCCAGCCAGCATCCAGCGGCTGCCAGCGGTCCCCGCTGCCAGCGGTCGCAGCCACCTGTGGTCGCAGCCAGCGGTCAACTGTGGTCCTCGCTGTCCCCACCATCCGCCAGCAGCAGCAGCAGCAGCAGCAGCAGAGGTGTCCTCGCCAGCCAGCGGCAGCAGAGTGGGGCTTAGGCCCCGGTCTCCTTCGTCCTTCTCTGTCCCTTTCTCCTCTGTGTCTCTCGTCGCCCTGCTTGTCCCTCGTTTGCTCCTTTGTTTCCCCTTATCATAATGTCAACCCCCACCACATCTTCTACAGCCACCACCACTGCCATTATCTACACCTCCCCCTCTGCTGCTGCCACCACTATCACGTGGTGTGCCGCTTCACTCCCCCCTCAGTCAATCCCACCACTCCTCACTCTACCATCCCCCTCCCTATTTGTTGCCCCGTCCCCGGCTCCTCCCTCCTGCGCCTCCTCTGATCCCTTCCCTCCACTCCCTTCCTCTACTCCTGCCGTTTCTGCGGCCCCAGCCAGGGTGGTCGCCCGGCGGGCTACGGCTCACGCTCCTCTCTCCCCTTCACCTTCCTCCTCGTCATCGTCATCGTCTTCACCGTCACCTTCGCCATCGCCCTCACCGTCTCCGGCGCCGCCTCCAGCCCCGGGACCTGCCACTCCTCGCCACATTCCAGTTGTTCCCGTCCCCCACACCTCCTCCGCCGCCGTCAAGCGCCCCAGTGGCACCCCTGCCTCCTCTGCTTCCAAGAAGGCTCCGCCTCGTCCTCCTTCCCCCACCCATGATGCCATGGATGTCTCCCCGCCCGTCCCTGCCCCCTCCTCCGACTCCTCTATCCCCTCCTCCTACCGCTACCTCCTCTCCCATCCTGATCCCTCTCTCCTTGAAGCCCGGAACCTCACCCTCTTCCTTCGCCAGCATTGTCCTGGTGCCCCCATCTCCCTCCTCACTCCTCGCCGTGATTCGGTGCTTATCTCCTCCCCCAGCCCTACCCTCCACACAGACCTCCTCTCCCGCATCCCTGTCACCCGCTTTGGCCCTCATGCCTCCCTCACCCCTGCTCCTTCCCCACCTCTCTCCCACCAACCCCAACCCCCGCGTCGCCCGCCGACCCTCACCGCCGTGATCACTCGGCTCAGTCCGGCAATCACGGAGGAGCAGGTGTTGGTGGAGCTTCAGGCCCATCCCCATCTGGAGGTGCGTGCGGTTCGTCGCATCCACAACGCTGCCGGCCCCACCCGCCTTATGCGGGTTTTTTCTGAGCACGCCCCCTCCATCGACCGTCTCCTGAAGGAGGGTGCCCTCCTTTTTAACCAACGTTACAAAGTCGACCCCTCCCGTTCCCCTCCTCAATCCCTCCGCTGCCAACGGTGCTTGCAGTATAATGCGCACCCAACATCTGAGTGCCGCGAGGCCCCCACCTGCCCGCACTGTAGGCAAGCCCACTTTTTACAGCAGTGCCCCAATCTCCAATCGCCCCTCTCCTGTAATATCTGTAACCTCCCTCATCCCACGTACTCCCAGAAGTGTAAGGCTCGACCCCCTCCTACCACTCCCGAACTCACCGTTCCCGTCCGCCCTCTGGACGCCCCCACCCCTCCCGGCAACTCCCTTTGCCCACCCCCTACCGCTGAGGACATCATCCGACTCCTCACCATCGTCCTTCAGAATGTCCATCCTTTTCAGCGCCCGCACACCCTCCAACAGATCTCCCTCGCCGCCCGTTCCGTTTTCCAGCTCAAAATGAACGCCACCTACTCCCACAACCAGGCCCATTTCACCTTCTCCCGTCTTGACACCCTCGTTTAAATCCCTATCATGGCGCGACCGCAACGTATCCTTTTCAACAACATACGCTCCCTTCCCGCCAACAAGAACCTCTTCCTGCACACCCTTGCCACCCACCGCGTGGATGCCTTCCTCCTCAATGAAACCTTCCTGCAACCCCACCACACAGTCCACACTTTACCCTACCTCCTCCACCGCTCCGATAATCCCCTCCCAATTGCGCGTGGCGGAGTTGCCATTGGGCACCACCGCCAGATCCCCGTTCGGCTCCAACCTCTCCTTCCCGACCCCACCGAACACCTGACCCTTAGTGTCTTCTTCCCCGGCCTTACCGTTACCTGCGCCGCCATCTATGTCCGCCCAAACGCTCCTCTTCCCTTCGACTTCCTCTCCCACGTGGACCGTACCTTCTCCTCCTATGTGATCGCCACCGACCTCAACATCCATAGTCGTTCCGCTGCCCAGTTACGGCGGTGGCATTGGTTCCTCTCCACCCTTCAAGGCGACCTCATCCCCATCGCCCAGCCCACCCGTCCCAAATCCAACTCCACTCCCGATGTTATTCTCTCCTCCCCCAACCTCCTTGGTCACATAACGGTGGATGTCCTGGTCCCTATTGGTAGTGACCATCTCCCTGTCCTCCTCACCATTTCGGACGGTCGTCGCCCCCGACCCGACCCTCATCATGACCCTCCCCCTAAGTACGTCCATGACTATTCCCATGCCGACTGGAATGCCTACCGGGATACCCTCTCCACCCAGGTCGATAGCCACCCTTTCACCTACCACCACCCCGATGATGTCACCCATGCTGCCTTCTTTCTCCAGCAGACCTTGTCTGAGGCCGTGGAGGCCCACGTCCCTACTGTCGCCATCCACCCCCACCGTCCTACCTTACCCCCACAGGCCGTCCTCCTCCTCCGTGAGTCCCGCCGTCTCTACCGTGCCTTCCTCCACACGCGTGACCCGGACACACTTCGACGCCACCGGCAACTCCAACGACACATTCGTAATTTGCTCGCGGCTAAGAAACGCCGGGACTGGCGACAGACATGCACCCGTTTAAATGCTACCCTACCAATCAACTCGTCCAAGTTCTGGTCAGCCTTCCGTCGCCTTACCGGCACTAAACCCTCCCTCTACTATCCTCTTCTCCACGATGATCACCCCTTCCCTGACACCCTTAGTAAGGCCAACCACTTTGCCTACTACCTCTCCGATGTTTTTTCCATCCCCGATGATCCCCAGTTCGATTACTCCCTCTTCCCGGATATCTGCGATCGAACTGACACCTCTGTTTCTCCCCTCGCTCCTGGTTTCCAGTACTTGGACAACATTACACACACGCAACTCAATACTCCTATCACTACACAGGATCTCATTGCTACACTCCGCACCAAACGCAACACCGCTCCTGGTCACGATCGTGTTACCTACCGTCACCTTCGGGAAGCTCCTGCCTCTTTTCTCTCCACCCTGGCCAGACTCTACAATGTAGTCCTGTCTACCGGTTACTACCCCGACCTGTGGAAAACCTCCCGTATCCTCATGTTCCTCAAACCTGGCAAACCGCCGTCCGCCATCTCCTCCTACTGTCCCATCAGCGTTACCTCGGTCTTCAGCAAGGTCCTGGAATCTATCCTCACCCGACGCATCCACCAGCATCTCCGCCAGCACTGCCTCCTTCCCGTTACCCAGTGTGGCTTTCGGCCGTCCTTCTCTTCCGACGATCTTCTCCTTCACCTCACTCATCTCCTTTCCGAACAGCTAAATTCCCGTCGCTCCGCAATCTTCCTCTCCCTTGACCTCGAACGCGCCTATGACCGTGTCTGGCATTCCGGTCTCCTCTTCAAGCTCCAAACCTTCGCCCTTCCCATCAACTACGTCCGTCTGATCGGCTCCTTTCTCTCCCGCCGTCCTTCCTATGTCACAATCCATATCACAGATTCCTACACCTTTTTCCCCTCCGCTGGTGTGCCCCAAGGCTCCGTCCTCTCCCCCCTTCTGTACCTTCTGTACACGGCGGACATGCCGCCGCCGTCACCCCCCGTCCACCTACTCCAGTTTGCCGATGACACCGCCTTCCTTGCCCTTGCCCCCACCCTGCAACGCTCCCAACGCCTTCTCCAATCCCATCTTGACCGCTTCACTGCTTGGTGCAACCAGTGGTTGCTTAAGGTCAATCCCTCCAAAACCCAGGCGATCATTGTAGGCAAAACCACCCCCTCCTTCCGCCTCCTTGATTTCTATCTCACCGTCTATGGCCGTCCTATCGCCCTCACTCCCACCCTTAAGTACCTTGGCGTCACCCTCGACCGTCGCCTCTCCTGGACTCCCCATCTCCGGACAATCCAAGCCAAGGCACGTTCCCGACTCCGTCTCCTCAAGCTCTTTTCCGGCCGTACGTGGGGTCTGGACCCCTCCACAATCCTCCACACCTATAAATGTAGTCCATCAACAAAGGAGGTGGCTTACAAAACACTCGTTCGACGTATACTTGAGTATTGCTCATCAGTGTGGGATCCGTACCAGATCGGGTTGACGGAGTAGATAGAGAAGATCCAAAGAAGAGCGGCGCGTTTCGTCACAGGGTTATTTGGTAACCGTGATAGCGTTACGGAGATGTTTAACAAACTCAAGTGGCAGACTCTGCAAGAGAGACGCTCTGCATCGCGGTGTAGCTTGCTCGCCAGGGTTCGAGAGGGTGCGTTTCTGGATGAGGTATCGAATATATTGCTTCCCCCTACTTATACCTCCCGAGGAGATCACGAATGTAAAATTAGAGAGATTAGAGCACGCACGGAGGCTTTCAGACAGTCGTTCTTCCCGCGAACCATACGCGACTGGAACAGGAAAGGGAGGTAATGACAGTGGCACGTAAAGTGCCCTCTGCCACACACCGTTTGGTGGCTTGCGGAGTATAAATGTAGATGTAGATGTAGATGTAGAGCGTGTGGTGTGGCCTATGATGATTACCTGCGTTTTGGAGGGGTTGAGACAGAGGAACCACTGGTTACACCAAGTGGTGAACTGGTTAAGATGGGTTTGGAGGGTACATTGGGACTGTTCAAGGGTAGGATAGAGAGCCAGGAAGGCAGAGTCATCAGCATACTGGAGAACGTGGACAGGTGGGGGTGGCTTGGGCATATCAGCTGTATACAAGAGATAAAGGAGAGGAGAGAGGACAGAGCCCTGGGGGACGCCAGCAGTGGGATAAAAGATACGGGAGTTGGTGTTGTGGAGGGTGACATAGGAAGGACGGTGCGAGAGGAAGAAAGCGACCAGACAGACAAAATTGATAGGCAGGGCGTAGGTTTGGAGTTTAAAGAGGAGACCGGGATGCCATACACGGTCATAGGCATTTTGGAGGTCAAGGGAAACAAAAATGGCAGAGCGATGGGAGTTGAGCTGGAGGGAGAGAAGGTGAATGAGGTTAAGGAGTTGGTCTTCAGCGGAGAAGGAGGATCGGAAGCCACACTGGGTAAGGGGGAGGTCGTGGTGTTGAATAAGGTGCTGATGGATACGGTGGGAGAGGATGGATTCGAAGACCTTACTGAAGATGGAGGTGAGGCAGATAGGACGATAGGAAGAGGTGGCAGAAGGGGGTTTTTTGGATTTGAGGAATATGAGGACGCGGGGGGTCTTCCACAGGTCAGGGTAGAAGCCAGTAGAGAGGATGATGTATAGGTATGGGCGAGGACAGTCAGGAAGGAATAGGGGCTTTCTCAAAGGTGGATGTAGGTGACACAGTTGTGACCAGGGGCCATGTTGCGTTTGGACAAGAGGATAAGTGCAATGCCTTGTGCTGTGATGGGAGTGTTTATGTCGGAGGGGGGCAACTGCCCCAAGTATTGGAGACTAGGAACAAGTGGAGCGACAGAAGTATTGGCACGTTCCATGACAGTGGGGAAAAGAGAATAATCAAAGTGGGGATCATCGGGGATGGAGAAGACCTCGGAAAGGTGGGAAGTGAAGTGGTTGGCCTTACTGAAGTTGTCAGGAAGGGGGCGATCGTTATGGAGAAGGGGGTAGTGGGGAGCGGAAAGGGAAACAGTAAGGCGATAGATGGCGGACCTGTACTTGGAGGAGTTGATAGGGAGGGTGGCATTGAGTCGCGTGCAGGTCTGGCGCTAGTATCGGCGTTTCGTTGCTGTAATAAGGTTCCGTATGTGTCGCTGTATTTGCTGGTGGCGTTGGAGTGTATCCCTGTCACGAGTGCACAGGAAGGAGCGATAGAGGCAGCGGGATTCACGGAGGAGGAGGACAGCCCATGGAGGGAGAGTGGGACGGTGGGGGTGGATGGTTTTAGTAGGAACATGGGCCTCCACGGCGTCAGTAATGACCTTCTGAAGGAAGGATGAGGCATGGATGATGTCGTCAGGGTGGCGATAGGTAAGAGGGTGGCATTCGACCTGGGTGGTGATGGGTTCCTGGTAGGCATCCCAGTTGGCACGGTAGTAGCCATGGACGACCTTGGGAAGCGGTGCAGGGTGGGGAGCTGGGGGGGGGGGCGGTTAGCAGACGTTATGGTGAGAAGGATGGGAGGTGATAGCTACGTGTGGGGTCAAGGATGGCGACAGTGATACGCCCAAGGAGGTTGGCAGTGGCAATGATACTATCTGGGGTGGTGTCACTTTCGGATCGGGTGTTTTGGGGATGAGGAACAAGGTCACCTTGGATCGTGGAGAGGAACTGATGCCACCACCAAAGGGCGGCAGGAGTACGGCTATGGACGTTGAGGTCGGTGGCAATCACATTGGTGGAGAAGGTGCGGTCAATGTGCGAGATGAACTCATAAGGAAGAGGAGCTGTGGAGCAGACATACTGTAGATGGTGGCACAGGTAATGGTGAGGGAGGGGAAGAAGACACTGAGGATAAGGTGTTCAGTGGGGTAATTGAGGAGAGGTTGTAGCTGGACGGGGATATGCTTAAGGTGGCCAATCGCGACTCCACCCTGTGCACGAGGACCAGGAGCTTCAGTGTGGTGGAGGATATAGGGAGAGGTGCAGATAGAATGGTGGGGCTGGAGAAAGGTTTCGTTCAAGAGGAATGTGTCGACCTGGTGGTGGGGGAGGGTGTGCATGAGTAGGTATTTGTTGGAGCAGAAGGAGCGAATGTTCCGGAAGAGGACATGGCGGGGAGAGAGGGGGGAAGAGAGGGAAGAGAAGAGGCTTAAACTAGGGTGTCGAGGCAGGTGAAGGTGAAGTGGGCTGGGTTGTGGGAGTAAGTGGCAAAGGTGTTCAGGTGGAAAATGGAGCGAGTGGCAAGGGAGATATGTTGGAAGGTGTGGGGGCACTGAAAAGGGTCAATGTTTTGGAGGACAACGGTAAGGATACAGATGATGTCCTCAGCTGTGGAGGGTGGACGGAGGGAATTGTTGGGGTGCAAAGGGGGATCAATGGGACGGACAGGGACTGTAAGCTCAGGGGTGGCTGGAGGGGGTTTGGCTTTACACTTGTGGGAGTAGGTGGGATGGGGCCATTGCAGGTGTTACAGGAAGGAGGAGCAGCGAGGTTGAGGCAGATCTTAAGAAAGTGGGAGGCCTTGCAATGGGGACAGGTGGGGGGGGTTTTTGCAGTTGGGGGTCAGGTGGCCATTGTGCATCAGGCTGCTTGCAGCGGGAGGATTGGGGAGGGGATTTGGAGGATTCGACAGGGTAGCGACGGTAGTAAATCAGGGCACCCTGGGTGAAGAGATGGTCAATGGAGGGGGCGGACTCAGAGAAGACCTGCATGAGGTAGGTGGGACCAGAGGCATTGTGGATATGGATTTCCAGGTCTGGGGGGGAATTTAGTTCTGCCAACATCTCATCCTCCGTGATCACCAGGCAAGCTTGGTGAACACAGCAGTGTATGTGGGTGGGTGGGGGGGGGGCTGGGGCTGACAAAGAGTGGGAGAGGAAAGGAAGGGTGTTAGAGATGCGTAGGGTCCAAACATAACTCGCAGGAGTTTACGGAGGAGGTCCGTGTGAAAGGAGGGGGACGGGGACTCGATAAAGACTTGAGTCCCTGAAAGGAATGAGTTGGGAGATGGGAGCACCAGGTAAATACTTTCGCATCTCCACTGTGAGGGTACAGGCATCGAGGAACTTAGGATCGGGGTTTGACAGGGCAGAGGTGTGGAGTGTGGGGGCTGGGGTACGGGTGGCTGGAGGAGGGGTGGTGTCTGTGGAGACGACAGGAGGAGGGGGAGGTGGTGTTGACTTTTTGTGGGAAGTGGCGGGAGCTGAGTCGGTAATGAAGCGCTTTTGGGGTTTTTTGGAGACTGGAGGCTGGGAGGAGGGGAGAGGGACGGGGAGGAGAGGGAGGTGGTGGGTGGCAGATCCCTGTGGCGTAGTGGAGGCGCCGGGAGAAGCAGCAGGTTCAGTGGTGGCGACGGTGGCATGGCGTGACGCGAAGCGTGCGGGAGATGCAGACGACGAAATGACAGAGTGGATGAGAGAGGGGAAGCCGACCACCTGAGGGATGGCAGCAGAGGCGGCAACAGAGGCGTACGTGAGGGTGGGGGTAGTAGTGGGAGCTGTTGAGGGTGTGGAGGCTGGAGGAAGGGTGTAGAGGTGGGGGTATACAGCAGGGGAGGAGATAGGGGAATGGGTAAGTGGGGGAAGGGGAGGTGAGGTGTAAGGAGGATGGCCAGGGGCGGCACTCTAGGAAGTGACTGTGAAAGATAGGGAGGGAGAGGTGTAGATGACAGTGGAGGTGGGAGTGCTCGTGGTGGACGAACGGCGACGGACGGACGAACAGCAGGCGGTGGCGGCGATGGGCGACGGCGGTCGGACGGCGACAGACGGACAGCAGGCAGCGGCGGCGACGAATAGACGGACGGACAGCACGCAGCGGCGACGACGATGGACAGCGAGCAGGCAGGCAGGCGGATGGACAGCAACAGCAACCAGCGCTTCGAAGAGGTAGATTACACCCTGAGGGTAGCCCAGGCTCTGGAATCTTGTGCCTTCGAAGGAGGGAATCCAACCCTCTAGATGTGCTAACTACAGCATGGACAGAGCCATTTAAACAGTCATTCTTCCCGCACTCCATATGGGAATTGAACGAGGAAAAACCCTTAAAGCTGATACAATAGCACATACTCACCGACATTCACTTCACAGTGGTTTGCAGAGTCTAGATGCAGATGTAGTTTTATGTACAGATAACATAAAAAAACACTTAGGTCTCGGATATAGCGGGTGATCAAAAAGTCAGTATAGATTTGAAAACTTAATAAACCATGGAATAATGTAGATAGAGAGGTAAAAATTGACACACATGCATGGGATGACATGGGGTTTTATTAGAACCAAAAGAAAAAAACGAAGTATTGCTAGACGCGTGAAGGATCTTGAAGGATCTCTTGCGCGGGTCGTTTGGTGATGATCGTGTGCTCAGCCGCTACTTTCGTCATGCTTGGCCTCCCAGGTCCCCAGACCTCAGTCCGTGCGATTATTGGCTTTGGGGTTACCTGAAGTCGCAAGTGTATCGTGATCGACCGACATCTCTAGGGATGCTGAAAGACAACATCCGACGCCAATGCCTCACCATAACTCGGGACATGCTTTACATTGCTGTTCACAACATTATTCCTCGACTACAGCTATTGTTGAGGAATGATGGTGGACACATTGAGCATTTCCTGTAAAGAACATCATCTTTGCTTTGTCTTACTTTGTTATGCTAATTATTGCTATTCTGATCAGATGAAGCACCATCTGTCGGACATTTTTTGAACGTTCGCATTTTTTTGGTTCTAATAAAACCTCATGTCATTCCAAGCATGTGTGTCAATTTGTACTTCTCTATCTACATTTTTCCGTGATTTAATCAGTTTTCAAATTTATACTGACTTTTTGATCACCTAGTATATTTTCGCAGAGGTGTCGCTTGGTTCCCTTTCCTTTGAAGGTATTCATTTATTGAAATGCAATCCTATAGCAGTCTACGAAACTGCCCGTTATTGAAACTGCGACATAACTTGCTCTGCAGTTAATGGAGTTATGATATAGTGGAGTATGTCTCTGTGGCTACCACACGTTCGGCTTAATAAATGTTGACAAAAATGAGATAATTTCTTACGTAGTTGTGCATAACATGCCAAATTTTATGGCAAACTTGCTCTACTGTCTTGAAAACTGTCTTGAAAAACCTGAAATATAATCTCGGCTAATAAACTACTATAATCTTTAAATTACTTTGACTTTTCTTACTATAGTGTTACGACAGATTTTTCGTCATATGTTATTGCATACAAATATCAATTTACAGAGTTCTTCCTGAAAGCCTGTTTGACCAGATCTAGGACACAGTTAAACTGGAAAATATTTAACATGAAGAACACAAAAAACTCTTTCATCGTTTAATAAATCACGACTGATAGTGTCGTGAAGGAATTTTTGTCAAACCTTGTCTCAAAGATGGGATGTATTTCAGTTTTTTCACTACGCAACTATTGCAGTAGAACGTCTTCTTCTTCATCATTTTCTTCCAGCAGTAAGCAAATAATAAATCGTCATCACTCATTTTGAGAAACGTACGTCTGCTACAGTATTTTCCCGTGGCGCGTTAAGGAGCGTCGTTAACGTCATCAGCCACAAATAAAATATTTTAACTTCAGTTTTCTCCACACTTTAGTCAGATATGGCTTTCCCTCCAATTTCAAAAATAATTTCGATACATTAGTTCAGCAACTTAGTACTTAGAAAATGAGTACCACATTAACTATGACCTATAACCAAAAAGGTTTAGAAATCATTATCAAGCAGTGTTATGAAACTACAAGATACTGAAACAATCAATTTCGTGTGCCCGTTATTTCCCCATAATAGCACGAGCAGTGTTAGTGAAAAAAGCACGCAAATCCGAAAGAAGTCGTTTATAATGTTTTGAGGGAGATGGTGAATGTCTTTCGAAAAACTAACTCCAGGAGTTGATGCAGCTTTGCTTCATTTACATCCAGTGTTTTTTACAGGAAGAAATTCGGAAAACTCATTTTCCCCGCGTACTGCTTTTATCACCGCTCCGTGGGTACCGTTACGAGCTAGAAGCGTTCGCGCTGCCACCTGCCGACGATGCGGAAGAACACCTAGAGGTTAACGCGACTGCCGCCAGATGTCTAGGGTAACTGTTGTACTGTAATCCTTTATAAAATTGTAAAACAAAACCGAAGGAGAACAGATTGTTACGCATTTCAAACGCGAAATATAATTTAATTTTAAAATATGTGGCAGGTAGAAAAGAGATTATTTTTCTTAAGAAATTTGGTAAAGTTTTGGTTATTGTTATACAGTGTAGCTGCAAATAAGGGAGGCTATTTAAACCCTGCGGCTGCAAAGTAGTAGCACGGGAAGTGTCTTGCCCTAGTGGATTAAACCCGAGCGATTTGCTTGGGGAAATCTGGCAGATAATTTTTGGAAGGGGGTGTCAAATTGTACACCCTCTCATTAATCAAACAAACACAGTATCCCTATACACGTTTACGAATAAACATCATCTGGTTTACTAGGGGCGAGTGTGTGATCGGCTCCTTTTGCAAATGTGGTAACCAAATTTTATTATTACTATAAAAGAAAGTTTGTTATGATTTAAGCATAACGCGGGACAGTGGATGCTATTAATATGTCCCATAAAGACGCACGCGAAAAAGCGGCTTTTCAGGTCATATCTCACGTTCTATTGATCACAGAGATAAGGGTCAACAATTTTGGATAGCCTTCGTCCGATCGACCATTTGCATACCTATCGGAAAAGTGGTATACTGTAGCTAGCCTAGAGTACAGAGTTAAAATTTAAACATTACACACTTTCTCCAGCCTAGTCAAATCGAGGAAGTCAGTTGGTTCGTCCGCAGTAAATGACTTGTGTTCTAGAGTGCACCTTAGTCAGCTTGAAAAGAACCATTTCCTCAAGGGCGATCCCCCCCCCCCCCCCCCCCAAAAAAAAAAAATCCGAAAAAGTACAATTTTTGGGTACAAAAAATGGAGATGGCCACTACCATACTTCCTTTCACGGCAGATCGTCGAAAACGTTACCTTATGCCCTCAAGATGGTACTCTCGGGGAAGTTAGAAATTTTTTCGATATCATTATTCCTTACCAGGGTTCAAAGTTGTCGAACATATGCAGTAAAATATGAGCGTAATATCCGGTCTGAGGTGTAAATGTTGTTTTAACAGACGTTGTGGATACCAGGAAAGGGTTCTATGGACATTGCAAGGATTCTGAGGCCATCAGACTATGAAACTTCCTGGCAGATTAAAACTGTGTGCCGGACCGAGACTCGAACTCGGGACCTTTGCCTTTCGCGGGCAAGTGCTCTACCATCTTTTTTTTTGTTATTAATCTCATTTTGCTCGTTTTCGTTCGTTGCATCTGCTCGGGGCGGACGTCGTTGCGTTTGGTCTGGGCGGACGTCACAGGACATTCGTTTAAGTTTATCGTTGATTCCTTTAAACGGTCTTAAAATGCCTGAAAAGAACTTAAAAATGACTACCAAATAGTTATGCAAAACCGGAAAGACTGAGAATTATATACAATTCCTAATAACGTTTTTAGTCTTTCATGATACAAATCCTAAGCTGGGCGTGTTCGAGGAACAGCGGCCGGCCGAAGTGGCCGTGCGGTTAAAGGCGCTGCAGTCTGGAACCGCAAGACCGCTACGGTCGCAGGTTCGAATCCTGCCTCGGGCATGGCTGTTTGTGATGTCCTTAGGTTAGTTAGGTTTAACTAGTTCTAAGTTCTAGGGGACTAATGACCTCAGCAGTTGAGTCCCATAGTGCTCAGAGCCATTTGAACCATTTGAGGAACAGCGATTCATGGGCAACGTATTGACAAAAATGTAAAGCAAACAATTTCCTGTTAACTTTATACAATGAAGCATCAAAGAACTGGAATATGTATGCGTATACAAATACAGAGATATGTAAACAGGCAGAATACGGCGCAGCAACGTATACATCTTATATGAAACGAATTCTATATGTTAGTAAATTTTTGACAGTTTATTCATATACGTAGACATATTTATGTACTTTGGCACGCATAACCAACAAGTAAGTACGAATAATACACAGAAAAGCCAAAGGGACTGGTACACTGAGCGGCTGATCCCGGCGGAGCTTCGAGTCCTCCCTCGGGCATGGTGTGTGTGTTTGTCCTTAGGATAATTTAGGTTAAGTAGTGTGTCAGCTTAGGGACTGTTGACCTTAGCAGTCAAGTCCCATAAGATTTCACACACATTTGAACAATTTTTGAAACTGGTACACCTGCCTAATATCGTGTAGGACCCCCGCGAGCACGATGAAGTGCCGCAACACGACATGGCATGGACTCGACTAATTTCTGAAGTAGTGCTGGAGGAAACTGAAACCATGAACACTGCAGGGCTGTCCATAAATCCGTAAGAGTGCGAGGAAATGGAGATCTCTTCTGAACAGCACGTTGCAAGGTACCCCAGATATGTTTAATAATGTTCACGTCTGGGGAGTTTGGTGGCCAGCGGAAGTGTTTAAACTCAGGAGAATGTTCCTGGAGCCACTCTGTAGCAATTCTGGCCGTGGAGGGTTCGCATTGTCCTGATGGAATTGCCCATGTCCGTCGCAATGCGCAATGGACATGAATGGATGCACGTGATCACACAGGATGTTAACGTATATGTCACCTTTCAGAGTCGTATCTAGACGTATCAGGGGTCATATATCAATCCAACTGCACACGCCCCACACTATTACAGAGCCTCCAACAGCTTGAACAGTCCCCTACTAAGATGCAGGGTCCATGGATTCATGAGGTTGTCTCCATAACCGTACAGGTCCATCTACTCGATACAATTTCAAACGGGACTCGTCTGACCAGGCAACATGTTTCCAATCATCAACAGTCCAATGTCGGTGTTGATGGGCCCAGGCGAGGCGTAAAGCTTTTGTTGTGCAGTCATCACAAGTATGCAAGTGGGCCTTCGGCTCCGAAAGCCCATATCGATGATGTTTCTTTGAATGGTTCGCACTCTGACAGTTTTTGATGGCCCAGCATTGAAATCTGCAACCATTTGCGGAAGGGTTGCACTTCTGTTACGTTGAACGATTCTATTGAGTCGTCATTGGTCGCGTTTTTGCAGGATATTTTTCTGGCCGCAGCGACGTCGGAGACTTGATGTTTTACCGAATTCCTGATATTCACCGTACACTCGTGAAATGGTCGTACGGGAAAATCCCCACTTCATCGCTACCTCGGAGATGCTGTGTCCCATCGCTCGTGCGCCGACTATACCACCATGTTCAAATTCACTTAAATCTTGACAAACTTACATTGTAGGAGCAGCAACCTATCTAACAACTGCGCCAGACACTGGTTGTCTCATACAGGCAGCGCCGTATTCTGCCTGTTTACATATCTCTGTGTTTGAATACGCATGGCTCTACCAGTTTCTTTGGCACTTCAGTGTAATTGAATGCAATTTGCCAGTATGACTCATAAGTAGAAAGCAAGAGCTAGATTGGTTATGCTGGTGCGTCATAATTTTCTATTATTTTTTATATGCTATAAAATTTGTTACAGTAGTAGCCTAATATTTTGCCAACTTAGCACCCTAAGGGATGTGAAGCTTTGATAGACTTGGGCACCCCCATGAGGCTTGAGCCCTGGGAATTTTGCCCTCCCTCCTGCCCGCATCTCGTCTGTTGTGTCGGACACGTCCGAAAGAACAGACACCATTCTGATCCAGCAGCCACTATGAATTAAGACACAACGGAGTTACAGACATTCGCTGCAAGATGGCATTGATTTAAACGAATGGGGAAAGATGATAATTTGTTCCGTACCGGGTTTCAAACCCGAGTCTCCTGCTTAGTAGGCAGATGCACTATCTGGACACAGTGACCATCGCAACTGTACAGATTACCCTCACGTGCCTTTTCAGACCCTAATTCTCAACTTAACCACAAACTACTAATGTAGTGCCCCTCGCCCTTTATCCTCATTACTTGCGACATTTCGCCGATTCCTGGAAGAGTTCGAACCTTAGTGTACATCCACACTGAAGAGATCATCGGCCGTACTCGCTTTAACTATGTATATGTGGTGTCTCTTCTTTCTGACATGTCCGGAAGACAGACAGCATATATATATATAATTAAGGTGAGGATGACTAATTAATCACTGTAATGCAGATGCACAGCATGCTCGAACTCTAATGGGAATCGGAGGAATGTCGCGAGCACTGAGGATAATGGGCGAGGGGCACTACATTACTAGTCTGTGGTTAAGTTGAGAATTTGGGGCTCATGGGAGGCTTGCTAGCATAGTCCATGCAGTTGCGACGATCACTGTGCGCAGATGGCGGAGTGGTCAGCACATCTGCCTACTAAGCAGGAGACACGGGTTCGAATCTTGGTCCTGTACAAATTTTTCAACTTTCCCCCTTGATTTAATCAGTGCTCACTCGCAGCCGATATCTATAATTCCTTTGTCTCATAAACCATGCTGGCACGGTAGCTCAGCGTGTTCGGTCAGAGGGTTAGCAGCCCTCTGTAATAAAAAAAAAACTGAGCTAATCGATCAACAACGAACTTCAACGGATGTCTTACGACGTCCGCCCCGAGCATATTCAACGAATGAAAACTAACGAAATGAGACTAAAAAAAAAAAAAAAAAAATCTGTGAGTGCACATCGAGCTCATCTTGAAGTGGCAGGAGAGTTAATTAGCTCTATCCGTCTGTAGCTGCTGAATGTGAGAGACTTTCGTTTCATTCGTTGTTTATTCATTTGTAGTATGTACAATTGTGAGAATGTGTCTGTCGACTGTGTTTGGGACAGGGTCGCAGGCGTGTCTTTGAAGTTTATGAGGCGAACACTGACGGGAGTGCATTTTAGTGGTAACCGGGATATCTGTGTCTTTTGCGAAACAGAGCAGTTGTGGTGTGCGTACTGTAAGACCTTCAGTACACACACCATCAGATTATTTGCCTTGTCGCTCTAACGAAGTAGGCGAGTGTCAGCACTATGTCTCGTAGTCTTATCGTGGCGGGTTTATCTTCTGCTGTTAGGTCAGACGATAGAAATGCCACTTGCACGCTTAGAGTAGCAGATTGGCGGTGACCAACTTTAAACAGAACTTGATTAATTTTCACATACAATTACTAATTAATAATAACAAGCATAAAAATTACTTGGTTCTGGATGCTATTTACGATTGACAATCTGAAGTTCCTTTGGTATTGGTACATTAATCTTATTCTCACATATATTTCTGATACCTGACAAAAGTGTCTATACATTTATCTTAATGGCTATGTACAGGAATATGGTAATCTTATTGGGCGTAGACTGAAACTTGACTATAGACTGGTTACATATTAATACGCGGATCGGCGGAAGCAGAATTTGGTCGGTGTCTATGGCAGAGCCATCTCGTAGTACGGAGATGAACGAGCTCTGCGCCTGAGCTGTTGTGCTTAGCTGGGCGCGCTCTAGTGGGAAAGTTGTGTATGTGCTGACTACGCGGAACTATGTACACAGCAGTGAACTTCTGAGTAAGCCAGGAGTCCACAGCTATGTTTGCTAGCGAGAAGAAATTACCAAATTATCCAGCACATACTAAACGTTTCCCAAATAAAATTAAAGGATATGCAGCCAAAAAATTTGAATGAAGTTACAAGAAGTATTACTGTTGCTCGAGATTATAAAAATGTGATTTGTTACTGTAATGTGCTTACAAAGAAGAAATTATTATGGTAGTTAGCCCTTTTTTGTCTGCATTGTGAGAAACATACTAACCATAACAAGGTATCAGCATCATCCATACAGTTGCAGACGGCCACAATACAGTCATAAACGGCTTCTGAGAATGTAAGAAATAAAAAGACGAGATTTTAGAAAGATTTCAGCCATATATAGGGATAACGCTTTAAAATATGTTACTATGCAGCCCACATGTAAATACCGATATACGCTTATAGCAAACATTTTATCGTTAACTAAACAAGAGCTATGTAGCTCACTTGCAGATACCGATACATCCATTTTTTACGGAATATTTGAAATTAGAGCGTCCACATTCGCAACTGTCATCTTCTTATCTCTATACCGCCAAGGTTCTTTATACTGTATCATGAATGTAAGTGATTGTTTATGAATGTCTGTTGCATACTGGTGTAGTTTCTCTATTATTATAGCTACACCTCTTTAAGAAAGGCGATGGGAGAAATGCCAATAAGTACCGACTTCTTTCACAACTGATATCAGTTTCCAAAATTTTTGAGACGGGTATGTATTCTAGACTAGTATCTCTCCTGAGCGACAGTAATATCCTCAGCGAATCACAGTTAGGATTTCAGAAGTGTTGCTCTACTCGGGATACCCTGTACATGTTCATTCACCGAATTTTACAAGCATTAAATAACAAAATAGAGCAAGTTGGTATTTTCTGCGACGTATCTAAGGCATTTTACATGTGTGAATCACAATTTTGTCCTAGATGAATTTAAGTATTATGCGATTGACGTTGTAGCCATCCAGTGGATTACGTCATACCATCCAGTTTTTTTTTCTTTATTGTTATTTTCAAACCTGGGTACAGGCAGGCCAGCAGCAGCATGCTACGCCGCTCTTTGGCCTCAGAGAAACACACAAGATATAGAGGAAGACATCGAGAGAAAAAACATGGTGGACATAGAAACGGAGACAATCACTATTTAAAATACATGGAGCCATTCACGGGCGTAGAGTCCAAGATAAAATTTGTTCAGACATTTGGACAGAGACGAATATTGTCACACGTGAACAGAGGGGCACAAAACGAATAATACTGAACCACTTAAGCAGAAAACGACGATACACACAGAACATGAGAGGCGTAGATCTCCAGCGCGCGAATGGGCACTAACCGTGTACGAGTCCGGGGACCTGCCAAGAAAGGAGGAGGGCGGGTGGGAGAAGGAGAGGGAGAGGGGAGAGCAGATGCCAGGGGCAGGGGAGACGGGGGGAAGGGTGGAAGGGGGAGGGGAAGCCCGGGGGAAGAGGGGAGGAGGGAGGAGACAGGGGAAAAGGAAAGAGAAGGGAAGGGAAGAGAAGGGAGGGAGGGTGCCGAAAGGAAAGGACACAGGAAGTGGGGGGAGGATCAAAGTTGGTAGGAGGGGTACACGGAGGGGAGGAGGACATCATCAGGGAGGGGGAGCTGGCGGAAGCCACCTTGGGAGAGGGTGAGGAAGGTGGAGAGATGGAGACCGGGTGGGATGTGGGAATACAGGCGCGGCAACGGGTGGGGGTGGGAGAGGATGGGTGAGACAAGCGGATGAGGAGGATCGAGTTTGCGGGAGGTGTACAGGATCCGTATCCTTTCAAGGAAAAGGAGGAGGTGCGGGAAGGGGATGAGATCATACAGGATCCGCGTGGGGGAGGGGAGACAGATGCAATAGGCGAGGCGAAGAGCATGACGTTCAAGGATTTGGAGGGATTTATAAAAGGTAGGGGGGGGCGGAGATCCAGGCCGGATGGGCATAACAAAGGATAGGGTGGATGAGAGATTTATAGGTGTGGAGGATTGTGGAGGGGTCCAGACCCCACGTATGGGCGGAAAGGAGATTGAGGAGACGGAGTCAGGAGCGTGCCTTGGCTTGCATTGTCCGGAGATGGTGGGTCCAGGAGAGGCGACGGTTGAGGGTGACGCCAAGGTACTTAAGGGTGGGAGTGAGGGTGATAGGACGGCCATAGATGGTGAGATAGAAATCAAGGAGGCGGAAGGAAGGGGTGGTTTTGCCTACAGTGATCACCTGGGTTTTGGAGGGATTGACCTTGAGCAACCACTGGTTGCACGAAGCGGTGAACCAGTCAAGATGGGATTGGAGAAGGTGTTGGGAGCGCTGCAGGGTGGGGGCAAGGGCAAGGAAGGTGGTGTCATTGGCAAACTGGAGAAGGTGGACGGGGGGTGAGAGCAGCGGCATGTCCGCCGTGTACAAAAGGTACAGAAGGGGGAGAGGACGGAGCCTTGGGGCACACCGGCGGAGGGGAAAAAGGTGTAGGAATCTGTGTTATGGATGGTGACATAGGAAGGACGGTGGGAGAGAAAGGAGCCAATCAGACGGGCGTAGTTGATGGGAAGGGCGAAGGTTTGGAGCTTGAAGAGGAGACCGGAATGCCATACGCGGTCATAAGCGCATTCGAGGTCCAGGGAGAGGAAGACTGTGGAGCGACAGGAATTAAGCTGGTCCGAAAGGAGATGAGTGAGGTGAAGGAGAAGATCGTCGGAAGAGAAGGACGGCCGAAAGCCATACTGGGTAACGGGAAGGAGGCGGTGCTGGCGGAGATGTTGATGGATGCGGTGGGTGAGGATAGATTCCAGGACCTTGCTGAAGACCGAGGTAAGGCTGATGGGACGGTAGGAGGAGACGGCGGACGGTGGTTTGCCAGGTTTAAGGAACATCAGGATACGGGAGGTTTTCCACAGGTCAGGGTAGTAACCGGTGGACAGGACTACATTGTAGAGCCTGGCCAGGATGGAGAGGAAAGAGACAGGAGCTTCACGAAGGTGACGGTAGGTGACACGATCGTGACCAGGAGCAGTGTTGCGTTTTGTGCAGAGTGTAGCAATGAGATCCTGTGTAGTGATAGGAGTATTGAGTTCCGTGTGTGCAATGTTGTCCAAGTACTGGAAACCAGGAGCAAGGGGAGGGACAGAGGTGTCAGTTCGATCGCGGGCATCCTGGAAGTGGGAGTAATCGAATTGGGGATCATCGGGGATGGAAAAGACACCGGAGAGGTAAGAGGCAAAGTGATTAGCCTTACTAAGGGTGTCAGTGAAGGGGTGATCATCATGGAGAAGAGGATAGTAGGGAGAGGGTTTAGTTCCGGTAAGGTGACGGAAGGCTGACCAGAACTTGGACGAGTTTATAGGTAGGGTAGCATTTAAACGGGTGCATGTCTGTCGCCAGTCCCTGCGTTTCTTAGCCACGAGCAAATTTTGAATGTGTCACTGGAGTTGCCGGTGGCGTCATAGTGTGTCCGGGTCACGCGTGTGGAGGAAGGCACGGTAGAGACGGCGGGATTCACAGAGGAGGAGGATGGCCTGTGGGGGTAAGGTAGGACAGTGGAGGTGGATGGCGACAGTAGGAACGTGGGCCTCCACGGCCTCAGACAAGGTCTGCTGGAGAAAGGAGGCAGCATGGGTTACATCATCAGGTTGGTGGTAGGTGAAGGGGTGGCTATCGACTTGGGTGGAGAGGGTATCCCGGTAGGCATTCCAGTTGGCATGGGAATAGTCATTGACATACTTTGGGGGAGGGTCATTATGAGGGTCGGGGTGGGGGCGACGACTGTCTGAAACGGTGAGGAGGGCAGGGAGATGGTCGCTACCAATAGGCTCCAGGACATCCACCGTTATGTGGCCAAGGAGGTTAGGGGAGGAAAGGATAACATCGGGAGTGGAGTAGGATTTGGGACAGGTGTGCTGGGGGATGGGGATGAGGTCGCCTTGAAGGGTGGAGAGGAACCAATGCCACCGCCGTAACTGGGCGGCGGAACGACTATGGATGTTGAGGTCGATGGCGATCACGTAGGAGGAGAAGGTACGGTCAATGTGGGAGAGGAAGTCGAAGGGAATAGGGACGTTAGGGCGGACATAGATGATGGCGCAGGTGACAGTAAGGCCGGGGAAGAAGAGGCTAAGGATTAGGTGTTCGGTGCGGTCAGGAAGGGGGGGTTGGAGCTGAACTGGGATCTGGCGGTGGTGACCAATGGCAACTCCGCCACGCGCAATCGGGAGGGGATTATCGGAGTGGTGAAGGAGGTAGGGCGACGTGTGGACGGTGTGGTGGGGTTGCAGGAAAGTTTCATTGAGGAGGAAGGCATCCACGCGGTGGGTGGCAAGGGTGTGCAGGAAGAGGTTCTGGTTGGCGGGAAGGGAGCGGATGTTGTTGGAAAGGATATGGTGCTGTCGTGCCATAACAGGGATTTAGACAAGGGTGTCAAGACGGGAAAAGGTGAAATGGGCCTGTTTGTTGGAGTAGGTGGCATACGTTTTTAAGTGGAAAATGGAACGGGCGGCGAGGGATATCTGTTAGAGGGTGTGAGGGCGCTGGAAAGGGTTGACGTTTTGTAGGACAATGGTGAGGAACCTGATGATGTCCTCAGTGGGGGGGGGGGCGGACGAAGGGAATTGCCAGGAGGGGTGAGGGCATCCAGAGGACGGCCAGGAACGGTGAGTTCAGGAGTGGTTGGAGGGGGTCGGGCTTTACACTTTTGGGAGTAGGTGGGATGGGGGAGGTTGCAGGTATTGCAGGAGGGAGGGGATTGAAGGTTAGGGCACTGCCGGAGGAAGTGTGCTTGCCTACAATGCAAGCAGGAGGGGGCCTCGTGGCACTCGGCTGTTGGGTGTGCGTTATAGCGCAGACACCACTGGCAGTGCAGGGATTGAGGAGGGGAACGGGAGGGGTCGACCTTATAGCGCTGGTTCAAGAGGAGGGCACCCTCCTTCAGGAGACGGTCAATGGAGGGGGTGTCCTTGGAGAAAACCCGCATAAGGTGGGTGGGGCTGGCCGAGTTGAAACTGCGGCGGACCGCCCGCACCTCCAGTGTGGGATGCGCCTTGAGCTCCACCAACACCTCCTCCTCCATGATTGACGGACTGAGCCGAGTGATCACAGCGGTGAGGGTCGGCGGGCGACGCGGGGTTTGGGGTTGCCAGGTAGGAGATGGAGAAGGAGCAGGGGTGAGGGAGGCGTTGGGGCCAAAACGGGTGATGGGGAGGTGGGAGAGGATGTCAGTATGGAAGGTGGGGCTAGGGGAGGAGATGAGAACAGAATCCCATCTGGGAGTGAGGAGACAGATGGGGGCACCAGGGAAGTGTTGGCGGAGGAGGAGGGAGAGATTCCGGGCCTCAAGAAGGGAAGGATTGGGACGGGAGAGGAGGTATTTGTATAAAGAGGGGGGGGAGGAGGAGGAGGAGGAGGCGGAGGGAGCAGGGCCAGGCGGGGAGACATCCATGGCATCCTTGGGGGGGGGAAGGAGGATGGGGCGGGGCCTTTTTGGGGGCGGAGGAGGCGGAGGTGCCACTAGGGCGTTTGTTTTGAATACAGTCAGAGAGAGTCCCTTTAGTCAACCATAGTGCCAGTAGTGCTAGTGTTTGTTTTCAGTACAGTCCAGAGACAGGTAGTGCTATTTTCATTGTTTTCTGCAAGAAGTGGCTAGCAACCACAGTTTAGTCAATAAACAGCCGCCTTTAGTGAATTAGCAGTCTAGTTAAAAGTTGATTAACTCTCTTCGGTAAATTGATTCCTTAGGATGGATAGGATGTGTGACTGCTGTGTACAGATGCAGGAGGAGCTGGCCACTGTTCCCGAACAGCTGAGCATGTTGATGGCCGCGGTCAGCCTTCTTTGGGCTGCTGCCTCGGAGTGTAGCGGCAGTGGGGAGTCTGGTGCGTCGCAAGGTACACCCCAGGTGTTACATGCTTCACCCACTGTCCCTGCTGTCGAGACATCTTCGCGGGTACTGGGTGCGGTTGGGCCACCCTCTCCCCAAGGGGAGTGGCGGGTTCAGTGGCGGTCGCGGCGCACGAGGCGGAGGGTCAATGTGGAGGCTGGCCGTGTGGCATCGCCCGCTCTGCCTGTGAGTGGACATGTGGTTGCTCCTTCAGCAAGGTCCGAGCAGGCACACAGGGGGAGGGGTTTATTAGTTATTGGGAGCTCCAACGTTAGGCGGGTGATGGAGCCCCTTAGGGAAATAGCGGAAAGGTCGGGGAAGAAGGCCAGTGTTCACTCTGTCTGCTTGCCGGGGGGTCTCATCCGAGATGTGGAGGAGGCCCTGCCAGCGGCAATAGAGAGCACTGGGTGCACCCGACTGCAAATTGTTGCTCATGTCGGCACCAATGACTCCAGCCGTCTGGTTTCAGAGGTCATCCTCAGTTCATACAGGCGGTTGGCGGAATTGGTGAAGGCGGAAAGCCTCGCTCGCGGTGTGGAATCAGAGCTAACTATTTGTAGTATCGTTCCCAGAACCTATCGCGGTCCTCTGGTTTGGAGCCGAGTGGAAGGCTTAAACCAGAGGCTCAGACGATTCTGCGAAGATCTGGGGTGCAAATTTCTCGACCTCCGCTATCGGGTGGAGAAATGTAGGGTCCCCCTGAATAGGTCAGGCGTGCACTACACGCCAGAAGCGGCTAAAAGGGTAGCGGAGTACGTGTGGAGTGCACATGGGGGTTTTTTAGGCTAGAGAATTCCCTCCCTAGGCCCAACAAGACGCCTCCTGAGACGCGGTAAGGTAGGAGTAGGCAAAATGCAACAGAGAATAACAATATTAATGTGCTAATAGTAAACTGCAGGAGCATCTATAGAAAGGTCCCAGAACTGCTCTCATTAATAAACGGTCACAACGCCCATATAGTACTAGGGACAGAAAGGTGGCTGAAACAAGACGTAAACAGTAATGAAATTCTAAACTCAGATTGGAATTTATACCGCAGAGACAGGCTGGACAGTGAAGGGGAAGGCGTGTTTATAGCGATAAGAAGTGCAATAGTATCGAAGGAAATTGATGGAGATCCGAAATGTGAAATGATTTGGGTGAAGGTCACGGTGAAAACAGGCTCAGACATGGTAATTGGATGTCTCTATAGGCCCCCTGGCTCAGCAGCTGTTGTGGCTGAGCACCTGAAGGATGATTTGGAAAATATTTCGAGTAGGTTTCCCCACCATGTTATAGTTCTGGGTGGAGATTTTAATTTGCCGGATATAGACTGGGAGACTCAAACGTTCATAACGGGTGGCAGGGACAAAGAATCCAGTGAAATTTTTTTAAGTGCTTTATCTGAAAACTACCTTGAGCAGTTAAACAGAGAACCGACTCGTGGCGATAACATATTAGACCTTCTGGTGACAAACAGACCCGAACTATTTGAAACAGTTAACGCAGAACAGGGAATCAGCGATCATAAAGCGGTTACGGTATTGATGATTTCAGCCATAAATAGAAATATTAAAAAGGGTAGGAAGATTTTTCTGTTTAGAAAAAGTGACAAAAAGCAGATTTCTGAGTACCTGATGGCTCAACACAAAAGTTTTGTCTGAAGTACAGATAGTGTTGAGGATCAGTGGACAAAGTTCAAAACCATCGTACATTATGCGTTAGATGAGTATGAGCCAAGCAAGATCGTAAGAGATGGAAAAGAGCCACCGTGGTACAACAACCGAGTTAGAAAACTGCTGCGGAAGCAAAGGGAACTTCACAGCAAACATAAACATAGCCAAAGCCTTGCAGACAAACAAAAATTACGCAAAGCGAAATGTAGTGTGAGGAGGGCTATGCGAGAGGCGTTCAATGAATTCGAAAGTAAAGTTCTATGTACTGACTTGGCAGAAAATCCTAAGAAATTTTGGTCTTATGTCAAAGCGGTGGGTGGATCAAAACAAAATGTCCAGACACTCTGTGACCAAAATGGTACTGAAACAGAGGAAGACAGACTAAAGGCCGAAATACTAAATGCCTTTTTCCAAAGTTGTTTGCCGGCCGCAGTGGTCTAGCGGTTCTAGGCGCTCAGTAAGGAAACGCGGGACTGCTACGGTCGCAGGTTCGAATCCTGCCTCGGGCATGGATGTGTGTGATGTCCTTAGGTTAGTTAGGTTTAAGTAGTTCTAAGTTCTAGGGGACTGATGACCACAGATGTTAAGTCCCATAGTGCTCAGAGCCAAAGTAGTTTCACAGAGGAAGACTGCACTGTAGTTCCTTCTCTAGACTGTCGCACAGATGACAAAATGGTAGATATCGAAATAGACGACAGAGGGATGGAGAAACAATTAAAATCGCTCAAAAGAGGAAAGGCATCTGGACCTGATGGGATACAAGTTCGATTTTACACAGAGTACGCGAAGGAACTTGCCCCCCTTCTTGCAGCGATGTACCGTAGGTCTCTAGAAGAGCGTAGCGTTCCAGAGGATTGGAAAAGGGCACAGGTTATCCCCGTTTTCAAGAAGGGACGTCGAACAGATGTGCAGAACTATAGACCTATATCTCTAACGTCGATCAGTTGTAGAATTTTGGAACACGTATTGTGTTCCAGTATAATGACTTTTCTGGAGACTAGAAATCTACTCTGTAGGAATCAGCATGGGTTTCGAAAAAGACGGTCATGTGAAACCCAGCTCGCGCTATTCGTCCACTCAGAGGGCCATAGACACGGGTTCACAGGTAGATGCCGTGTTTCTTGACTTCCGCAAGTTCCCCACAGTCGTTTAATGAACAAAGTAAGAGCATATGGACTATCAGACCAATTGTGTGATTGGATTGAGGAGTTCCTAGATAACAGAACACACCATGTCATTCTCAATGGAGAGAAGTCTTCCGAAGTAAGAGTGATTTCAGCTGTGCTGCAGGGGAGTGTCATAGGACCGTTGCTATTCACAATATACATAAATGGCCTGGTGGATGACATCGGAAGTTCACTGAGGCTTTTTGCAGATGATGCTGTGGTGTATCGAGAGGTGGTAACAATGGAAAATTGTACTGAAATGCAGGAGGATCTGCAGCGAATTTACTCATGGTGCAGGGAATGGCAATTGAATCTCAGTGTAGACTAGTGTAATGTGCTGCGAATACATAGAAAGATAGATCCTTTATCATTTAGCTACAAAATAGCAGGTCAGCAACTGAAAGCAGTTAATTCCATAAATTATCTGGGAGTACGCATTAGGAGTGATTTAAAATGGAATGATCATATAAAGTTGATCGTCGGTAAAGCAGATGCCAGACTGAGATTCATTGGAAGAATCCTAAGGAAATGCAATCCGAAAACAAAGGAAGTAGGTTACAGTACGCTTGTTCGCCCACTGCTTGTATACTGCTCAGCAGTGTGGGATCCGTACCAGATAGGGTTGATAGAAGAGATAGAGAAGATCCAATGGAGAGCAGCGTGCTTCGTTACAGGATCATTTAGTAATCGCGAAAGCGTTACGGAGATGATAAATAAACTCCAGTGGAAGACTCTGCAGGAGAGACGCTCAGTAGGTCGGTAGGGGCTTTTGTTAAAGTTTCGAGAACATACCTTCACCGAAGAGTCAAGCAGTATATTGCTCCCTCCTACGTATATCTCGCGAAGAGACCATAAGGATAAAATCAGAGAGATTAGAGCCCACACAGAAGCATACCGACAATCCTTCTTTCCACGAACAATACGAGACTGGAATAGAAGGGAGAACCGATAGAGGTACTGAAGGTACCCTCCGCCACACACCGTCAGGTGGCTTGCGGAGTATGGATGTAGATGTAGATGTAGATGTAATGGCGGCAGAAGGGTGGGTGGTGATATGAGGGACGGGAGCTATAGGGAGGTGGAAGGAAGGGGCAGGTCCCGGCGTGGACGCAGCAGTCAGCGCCGGAGATGGTGACGGCGACGGCGAAGGTGATGGGGAGAGTTGGGCATGGGCAGTGGCCTGACGGGCCACCACCCTAGCTGGAGCGGCAGTGACAGGCTGGGGGAGTGGGGGAAAACGATCAGAGGTAGAGGAGCGGGAGGAAGAAGCTGGAGAGGTGGCGACAAAGAGCGAGGGCAAAGGGAGAGTGAGAAGAGGAGGGATGGAAAGAGAGGGGTGTGACTGGGCACACCATGTAATGGTGGTGGTGGCGGCGGTGGAGGGGGAAGTATAAACTATGGCTGTGGTGGTAGTGGTGGTGGGGGCTGACATGACGACAGGGATAAAAAAAATGCACAGGACGAAAAGGAAAGGAAAAAAAAACCGGGGACAGATGAAGACGGAGGAAGACGAAGACGGACAAAGACCAGAGTCCCACGCTGCTGGCGCTGGCGCTGACGACGGCTGGCAGGAATGCCGCAGCTGCTGCTGCTGCTGCCACGGACGGGGCTGCTGCTGTTGCTGCTGCTGCTGCTGGAGGGCTGGCTGGCTGGACCACTGCTGCTGGCCGGGACCGCTGCTGCTCGGCCGGACCGCTGCTGCTCGGCTGAACCGCTGCTGCTCGGCTGGCTGGCACCTGTAAACCTAGCGCTTCGATTAGTGCTAGAATGGTATCCTTTCAGAGTACCGCCGGAGATGAATTTATTTCTGTATATCTTATACATACACACACACACACACACACACACATATATATATATATATATATATATATATATATATATATATATATATATATATATATATATATATATATATATATATATATATACACTCCTGGAAATTGAAATAAGAACACCGTGAATTCATCGTCCCAGGAAGGGGAAACTTTATTGACACATTCCTGGGGTCAGATACATCACATGATCACACTGACAGAACCACAGGCACATAGACACAGGCAACAGAGCATGCACAATGTCGGCACTAGTACAGTGTATATCCACCTTTCGCAGCAATGCAGGCTGCTATTCTCCCATGGAGACGATCGTAGAGATGCTGGATGTAGTCCTGTGGAACGGCTTGCCATGCCATTTCCACCTGGCGCCTCAGTTGGACCAGCGTTCGTGCTGGACGTGCAGACCGCGTGAGACGACGCTTCATCCAGTCCCAAACATGCTCAATGGGGGACACATCCGGAGATCTTGCTGGCCAGGGTAGTTGACTTACACCTTCTAGAGCACGTTGTGTGGCACGGGATACATGCGGACGTGCATTGTCCTGTTGGAACAGCAAGTTCCCTTGCAGGTCTAGGAATGGTAGAACGATGGGTTCGATGACGGTTTGAATGTACCGTGCACTATTCAGTGTCCCCTCGACCATCACCAGTGGTGTACGGCCAGTGTAGGAGATCGCTCCCCACACCATGAAGCCGGGTGTTGGCCCTGTGTGCCTCGGTCGTATGCAGTCCTGATTGTGGCGCTCACCTGCACGGCGCCAAACACGCATACGACCATCATTGGCACCAAGGCAGACGCAACTCTCATCGCTGAAGACGACACGTCTCCATTCGTCCCTCCATTCACGCCTGTCGCGACACCACTGGAGGCGGGCTGCACGATGTTGGGGCGTGAGCGGAAGACGGCCTAACGGTGTGCGGGACCGTAGCCCAGCTTCATGGAGACGGTTGCGAATGGTCCTCGCCGATACCCCAGGAGCAACAGTGTCCCTAATTTGCTGGGAAGTGGCGGTGCGGTCCCCTACGGCACTGCGTAGGATCCTACGGTCTTGGCGTGCATCCGTGCGTCGCTGTGGTCCGGTCCCAGGTCGACGGGCACGTGCATCTTCCGCCGACCACTGGCGACAACATCGATGTACTGTGGAGACCTCACGCCCCACGTGTTGAGCAATTCGACGGTACGTCCACCCGGCCTCCCGCATGCCCACTATACGCCCTCACTCAAAGTCCGTCCACTGCACATATGGTTCACGTCCACGCTGTCGCGGCATGCTACCAGTGTTAAAGACTGCGATGGAGCTCCGTATGCCACGGCAAACTGGCTGACACTGACGGCGGCGGTGCACAAATGCTGCGCAGCTAGCGCCATTCCACGGCCAACACCGCGGTTCCTGGTGTGTCCGCTGTGCCGTGCTTGTGATCATTGCTTGTACAGCCCTCTCGCAGTGTCCGGAGCAAGTATGGTGGGTCTGACACACCGGTGTCAATGTGTTCTTTTTTCCATTTCCAGGAGTGTATATATATATATATATATATATATATATATATATATATATATATATATTCTGGTTATTAATTATATATGTATGTCACTGTTATAGTGGTCCTCGCGGACTTCATTTTAGAATCCGCGGGGCGGACTGGAGTCCAACAGGCTCCTTTGCTCGAATTGCCTTGTGAGTATAATATTTAATACGCTACTTATTTATATTAACCATTTTTAAAAAAATATTTTCTTATTTCATATCTCTTACTATTTTTTTTCTAGATGACTTACGGAATTCCAGCTCGAGTTAGAGAGCAGAGCTCGGGGCTATCCCACGTAGCCCTCTACATTACTGGATTCAGCCCGCAGCTCCAGGACACCGTATAATGGTTGCCCAATCGTTGATATTCCTATATTTGCACTATATCACTCCAATATACGAAGCTTGTTAGCACTTGATGTAGAGAATTGGGTTGGCGCCATTAAATTGTATTGTAGTAGCTGCTGCTGCTGGCTGATTCACTGCTGTATCTTGATGTTAATGTTGGCTCTATATGTATTCGTCTAGGGGTAAAAAGATGAGGTCCTGTGTTGTTGATGTGCTTGTTGATAAGTAATGAACGACAGCATAAGTGAACTTCAACTATTTATTGGCATGGTAGCCATCTTAACTCCGCTGACCTCCCAAAGACGCCATCACAGTACAGAGTAACACTTCTTTTACAACATCTTTGCATTGTTTTTCCACATAAGACAATAACATACACACTTTACAAAAGTTCTATCAAGACTGAGCTGACGAGGCTTCTTGCTGCTTGTATTTATAATCTCGTCAAAGAATTACCAAGAAGAGATGTGTTTTGTAAGTCACGCATCCATCTGTTACCGTAATTTGTGCAAAAAAAATATTAATTTACATGGAGTGAAATAATTTAATGGGTCATTAAAATGACATACAGATTTGTCAACTTGTCATAACAATTCTTTGTTGCAAAAAGGCCGTTTTTCAAACGTACATCTATTGACTTCTCTCATTTGCATACATAAGTAAATAACGTGAATTATTAAAAATTACAGAGGTTCTCATTTAAAATATATGTGTTTACGTGAATAGTGAGTGAAAACAGTCCTAGTGAATAACTAGGTGTCACCGGGAAATTTTTATTTAAGGAGGTCCAAAATATGTAAGTTGAACAATATTATTCGTGTGTGCCCGACCGAGACTCGAACTCGGGACCTTTGCCTTTCGCGGGCAAGTGCTCTACCAACTGAGCTACCGAAGCACGACTCACGCCCGGTACTCACAGCTTTACTTCTGCCAGTCATGCTTCGGTAGCTCAGTTGGTAGAGTACTTGCCCACGAAAGGCAAAGGTCCCGAGTTCGAGTCTCGGTCGGGCACACAGTTTTAATCTGCCAGGAAGTTTCATATCAGCGCACACTCCGCTGCAGAGTGAAAATCTCATTCTGGAATCATCCCCCAGGCTGTGGCTAAGCCATGTCTCCGCAATATCCTTTCTTTCAGGAGTGCTAGTTCTGCAAGGTTCGCAGGAGAGCTTCTGTAAAGTTTGGAAGGTAGGAGACGAGATACTGGCAGAAGTAAAGCTGTGAGTACCGGGCGTGAGTCGTGCTTCGGTAGCTCAGTTGGTAGAGCCGGCACGGTAGCTCAGCGTGTTCGGTCAGAGGGTTAGCTGCCCTCTGTAATAAAAAAACTGAGTTCACCGATCAACAACGAACCAAAACGGGTGTCTTACGACGTCCGCCCCGTGCAGATACAACGAACGAAAGAGAACAAAATGAGATTTAAAAAGAAAAAAAAAAAAAAAGTTGGTAGAGCACTTGCCCGCGAAAGGCAAAGGTCCCGAGTTCGAGTCTCGGTCGGGCACACAGTTTTAATCTGCCAGGAAGTTTCATATCAGCGCACGCTCTGCTGCAGAGTGAAAATCTCATTCTGGAATATTATTCGTATTTCATATTAATTATTTCAGTTGAAAATAGTGTTTTTACATAATGACGTCTGTATCAGCGTTCGAGTGATGTTAACTTTTGTGTGGGTCAGTTGTTAATTGTATTTTAGTGGGTTGACTGTTTATGTAGACATGTTATGCAATCATTGCTAACATATACAATTACTTTTCCATTATCATAATTGCTAGTCAAACTGATTGAATTAGGAGGGTATCGCATACTTTGTTATAATAAAGCCTTTAATAGGTTCCCTTACAATACCCCCAGGGGTAATATCATTTACAGAATGTTAATGATATTAGTTGACTAGGACAAATGTGTCAAATGGATAAAATTTGGCAAAGTTCTATTTTAGTAATTTTTTTTGTCTGGTATGTGTATGTACACAATGTTGTTACTATGTTTCAAAATGACTCTTTTCCTGCAGATATTTTAATTGTGTTGTTTCAAATGTTCTTTGTGTTATGCCTCTCTGTGTGTCAGCATAATAAAAATATTTAGTAATATTTAAAAGTTTAAAATTTATGTAATCTTTGCTTCCAGTGAGCCATATGGAAAATGATCAAAAACAGACATAAACATATCATATGCAATGTTAAGATATATAAATATAGGTAAATGATTTCAATGTTGGCTCTCATCGAGTCACAGAATAATCAGAATAAAAAAGACATAAATATATTTCATAAATGGACAGGTTATATGCCCATAAGAAAATATTTCAACTGCCTGCTCTCTTTGAGCCACATAATAAAAACGAAAAGAAAAAAAAAAGTATGGACATGGTATATACACAATCACTAGATGAGTCACATCATGAAATAAATTGGTCACAACATAACACAAACATCAAACTTGGTGATCAACTGGTTAGCTGTAGAAATTTGTTCACATCTTACGCTTAAGTAAAGAATAGTAACAAAATTGATGGGTCTTGCACAACAATCTATACATTGTCTTCTATATTTAATGCAAGTATGTCCCATATTCAATGATACTATAAAATGCAATAAATGTTTGTCACCTCTTTGGGTGGGTTGTTAAACTTGTCAATTGCAAGTAAAGAAGATGTCTCAAAATTTAATATTCAATAGTGATAATAAAAAATATAAAATCATTCTCTCAGAGATTTGGAGCTTTTCCAGGGTCTGTAGGTTGAGTGGTAGTGGCTATTTGACACACCCAGTAAAAATCTTTGCTGGTAAAATGCTTTACAGAAAATGGGTAAGTAACTGCACTCAAAAAGGGAAATGTGCTCAATCATGTTTATACGATTTCAATTCAGTGATGTTTCTCAATCCAAATAATCTTCTTGATCTGGGAAAGATAAGTCTATACGCATTAGGATGTGTGTTCTCATATACTTCAAATGGACCAATGTGAATATAAAAAAACTTCTTCAGTTCGGCTGACATTAATTTTAACTTCTCTTGTGTCTTGAGTGCAAGGTCCCCTGGTTTGAACTGAGTTGCTTTTCCTTTAGCTGCGTGTCTCCTTTTTCTTGATTCTACTTGTTTTTTCATGGATTCCCGCACACAGTCTTCTCTTTCTTGGGGTGACATAATTTTGCCAGGTGGGCACACTATGTTTTCAGTGAAGAAACTAGCAGGGTATTGGTTGTACATTATTTCATGTGGGGAAAATCCAGTGGAAGAGTGCTGTAAGCTGTTCATTATTTCTTCAAAACTATTTATGTACTCTAACCAATTAGTGTGGTTCTGGCTACAGTTAAAGTTCTGCAAAGTCTTCCAATCTCTCTCGTGTATCTTTCAGCTGGGTTGCTTGACGGGTGGTAAGCAGATATTAAAATGTGTTTAATTCCTGTGTCGTTAATAAAAGTTTTCCAGTATTTAGAGGTGAATTGAGACCCATTGTCTGAAAGTATTGCTTTTGGTTTTCCCACATTGTTGAAATAATTTCTTGTAATTTTTAAAACTACCTGTTTGCTGGTAGCTTTCCTTAAGGGATAAAGCTTTATAAATTTGGAGATGATGTCTACTATGACATAAATATAACTGTAACCCCCCCACCCCCCTTGTCTTGGGTAATGGCCCATCCCATAGATGTCAGTTGCAGTGAGATCGAGTTTATTTGTGGGTAATATGTTCTGCATTACTCCTCTGGGTGTTTGGTTAGTCACTTTCACCCTCTGACATCTGTCACATGTTGATGACCTTTTCTTTACTCTTCTGCTAATGTTGTAAAAATAAATGTTCTCGTGTATTTTCTGAATACATTTAGTGGTGCCACAGTAGCCAAAGTTTTCATGGACGTAAGTAATGAGCGTATCTATTTGTTGCTCAGGCCAACACAGTTTCCAGTAGTCTAAATCTGGTTTAGGTCTTCTGAATAGTATCCCCTTGTGTACTTTATAGTATGCTTCTACCTTATCTCCCAAAGTTTTCCCTATGTAACTTTTGACTAGTCTCCAGTTTTCATTGTGGTTCACAAACCTCCTAATGTCGTTACAGATTTTTTGTATTTCATTTTCCTCTTTAATGCCCTTTAGATACATAATTTTGAAAATTCCCTCCTCTTCCCCACTACTTCCTTCCAAATCACTTCCCAAAGGTAGTCTTGATAAAGCATCTGCTATTACAATTTGTTTTCCCTGAATGTACCTCACTTCATAATCAAACTGCTGGAGAAACCTGGCCCATCTGGTGTGTCTGTAATGATATAACCTCCACTCTTGGAGATAGCGTAATGCTTTGTGGTCTGTCTGTACTATTACTTTATGTCCCTACCGAAGCACGACTCACGCCCGGTACTCACAGCTTTACTTCCGGCAGTCGTGCTTCGGTAGCTCAGTTGGTAGAGTACTTGCCCGCGAAAGGCAAAGGTCCCGAGTTCGAGTCTCGGTCGGGCACACAGTTTTAATCTGCCAGGAAGTTTCATATCAGCGCACACTCCGCTGCAGAGTGAAAATCTCATTCTGGAAACATCCCCCAGGCTGTGGCTAAGCCATGTCTCCGCAATATCCTTTCTTTCAGGAGTGCTAGTTCTGCAAGGTTCGCAGGAGAGCTTCTGTAAAGTTTGGAAGTTAGGAGACGAGATACTGGCAGAAGTAAAGCTGTGAGTACCGGGCGTGAGTCGTGCTTCGGTAGCTCAGTTGGTAGAGCCGGCACGGTAGCTCAGCGTGTTCGGTCAGAGGGTTAGCTGCCCTCTGTAATAAAAAAACTGAGTTCACCGATCAACAACGAACCAAAACGGGTGTCTTACGACGTCCGCCCCGTGCAGATACAACGAACGAAAGAGAACAAAATGAGATTTAAAAAGAAAAAAAAAAAAAGTTGGTAGAGCACTTGCCCGCGAAAGGCAAAGGTCCCGAGTTCGAGTCTCGGTCGGGCACACAGTTTTAATCTGCCAGGAAGTTTCATATCAGCACACGCTCTGCTGCAGAGTGAAAATCTCATTCTGGAATATTATTCGTATTTCATATTAATTATTTCAGTTGAATATAGTGTTTTTACATAATGACATCTGTATCAGCGTTCAAGTGATGTTAACTTTTGTGTGGGTCAGTTGTTAATTGTATTTTAGTGGGTTGACTGTTTATGTAGACATGTTATGCAATCATTGCTAACATATACAATTACTTTTCCATTATCATAATTGCTAGTCAAACTGATTGAATTAGGAGGGTATCGCATACTTTGTTATAATAAAGCCTTTAATAGGTTCCCTTACAATACCCCCCAGGGGTAATATCATTTACAGAATGTTAATGATATTAGTTGACTAGGACAAATGTGTCAAATGGATAAAATTTGGCAAAGTTCTATTTTAGTAATTTTTTTTGTCTGGTATGTGCATGTACACAATGTTGTTACTATGTTTCAAAATGACTCTTTTCCTGCAGATATTTTAATTGTGTTGTTTCAAATGTTCTTTGTGTTATGCCTCTCTGTGTGTCAGCATAATAAAAATATTTAGTAATATTTAAAAGTATAAAATTTATGTAATCTTTGCTTCCAGTGAGCCATATGGAAAATGATCAAAAACAGACATAAACATATCATATGCAATGTTAAGATATATAAATATAGGTAAATGATTTCAATGTTGGCTCTCATCGAGTCACAGAATAATCAGAATAAAAAAGACATAAATATATTTCATAAATGGACAGGTTATATGCCCATAAGAAAATATTTCAACTGCCTGCTCTCTTTGAGCCACATAATAAAAATGAAAAGAAAAAAAAGTATGGACATGGTATATACACAATCACTAGATGAGTCACATCATGAAATAAATTGGTCACAACATAACACAAACATCAACTGGTTAGCTGTAGAAATTTGTTCACATCTTACGCTTAAGTAAAGAATAGTAACAAAATTGATGGGTCTTGCACAACAATCTATACATTGTCTTCTATATTTAATGCAAGTATGTCCCATATTCAATGATACTATAAAATGCAATAAATGTTTGTCACCTCTTTGGGTGGGTTGTTAAACTTGTCAATTGCAAGTAAAGAAGATGTCTCAAAATTTAATATTCAATAGTGATAATAAAAAATATAAAATCATTCTCTCAGAGATTTGGAGCTTTTCCAGGGTCTGTAGGTTGAGTGGTAGTGGCTATTTGACACACCCAGTAAAAATCTTTGCTGGTAAAATGCTTTACAGAAAATGGGTAAGTAACTGCACTCAAAAAGGGAAATGTGCTCAATCATGTTTATACGATTTCAATTCAGTGATGTTTCTCAATCCAAATAATCTTCTTGATCTGGGAAAGATAAGTCTATACGCATTAGGATGTGTGTTCTCATATACTTCAAATGGACCAATGTGAATATCAAAAAACTTCTTCAGTTCGGCTGACATTAATTTTGACTTCTCTTGTGTCTTGAGTGCAAGGTCCCCTGGTTTGAACTGTGTTGCTTTTCCTTTAGCTGCGTGTCTCCTTTTTCTTGATTCTACTTGTTTTTTCATGGTTTCCTGCACACAGTCTTCTCTTTCTTGGGGTGACATAATCTTGCCAGGTGGGTACACTATGTTTTCAGTGAAGAAACTAGCAGGGTATTGGTTGTACATTATTTCATGTGGGGAAAATCCAGTGGAAGAGTGCTGTAAGCTGTTCATTATTTCTTCAAAACTATTTATGTACTCTAACCAATTAGTGTGGTTCTGGCTACAGTTAAAGTTCTGCAAAGTCTTCCAATCTCTCTCGTGTATCTTTCAGCTGGGTTGCTTGACGGGTGGTAAGCAGATATTAAAATGTGTTTAATTCCTGTGTCGTTAATAAAAGTTTTCCAGTATTTAGAGGTGAATTGAGACCCATTGTCTGAAAGTATTGCTTTTGGTTTTCCCACATTGTTGAAATAATTTCTTGTAATTTTTAAAACTACCTGTTTGCTGGTAGCTTTCCTTAAGGGATAAAGCTTTATAAATTTGGAGATGATGTCTACTATGACATAAATATAACTGTAACCCCCCCACCCCTCTTGTCTTGGGTAATGGCCCATCCCATAGATGTCAGTTGCAGTGAGATCGAGTTTATTTGTGGGTAATATGTTCTGCATTACTCCTCTGCGTGTTTTTGGTTAGTCACTTTCACCCTCTGACATCTGTCACATGTTGATGACCTTTTCTTTACTCTTCTGCTAATGTTGTAAAAATAAATGTTCTCGTGTATTTTCTGAATACATTTAGTGGTGCCACAGTAGCCAAAGTTTTCATGGACGTAAGTAATGAGCGTATCTATTTGTTGCTCAGGCCAACACAGTTTCCAGTAGTCTAAATCTGGTTTAGGTCTTCTGAATAGTATCCCCTTGTGTACTTTATAGTATGCTTCTACCTTATCTCCCAAAGTTTTCCCTATGTAACTTTTGACTAGTCTCCAGTTTTCATTGTGGTTCACAAACCTCCTAATGTCGTTACAGATTTTTTGTATTTCATTTTCCTCTTTAATGCCCTTTAGATACATAATTTTGAAAATTCCCTCCTCTTCCCCACTACTTCCTTCCAAATCACTTCCCAAAGGTAGTCTTGATAAAGCATCTGCTACTACAATTTGTTTTCCCTGAATGTACCTCACTTCATAATCAAACTGCTGGAGAAACCTGGCCCATCTGGTGAGTCTGTAATGATATAACCTCCACTCTTGGAGATAGCGTAATGCTTTGTGGTCTGTCTGTACTATTACTTTATGTCCCTACCGAAGCACGACTCACGCCCGGTACTCACAGCTTTACTTCCGGCAGTCGTGCTTCGGTAGCTCAGTTGGTAGAGTACTTGCCCGCGAAAGGCAAAGGTCCCGAGTTCGAGTCTCGGTCGGGCACACAGTTTTAATCTGCCAGGAAGTTTCATATCAGCGCACACTCCGCTGCAGAGTGAAAATCTCATTCTGGAAACATCCCCCAGGCTGTGGCTAAGCCATGTCTCCGCAATATCCTTTCTTTCAGGAGTGCTAGTTCTGCAAGGTTCGCAGGAGAGCTTCTGTAAAGTTTGGAAGGTAGGAGACGAGATACTGGCAGAAGTAAAGCTGTGAGTACCGGGCGTGAGTCGTGCTTCGGTAGCTCAGTTGGTAGAGCCGGCACGGTAGCTCAGCGTGTTCGGTCAGAGGGTTAGCTGCCCTCTGTAATAAAAAAACTGAGTTCACCGATCAACAACGAACCAAAACGGGTGTCTTACGATGTCCGCCCTGTGCAGATACAACGAACGAAAGAGAACAAAATGAGATTTAAAAAGAAAAAAAAAAAAAGTTGGCAGAGCACTTGCCCGCGAAAGGCAAAGGTCCCGAGTTCGAGTCTCGGTCGGGCACACAGTTTTAATCTGCCAGGAAGTTTCATATCAGCGCACGCTCTGCTGCAGAGTGAAAATCTCATTCTGGAATATTATTCGTATTTCATATTAATTATTTCAGTTGAATATAGTGTTTTTACATAATGACATCTGTATCAGCGTTCAAGTGATGTTAACTTTTGTGTGGGTCAGTTGTTAATTGTATTTTAGTGGGTTGACTGTTTATGTAGACATGTTATGCAATCATTGCTAACATATACAATTACTTTTCCATTATCATAATTGCTAGTCAAACTGATTGAATTAGGAGGGTATCGCATACTTTGTTATAATAAAGCCTTTAATAGGTTCCCTTACAATACCCCCCAGGGGTAATATCATTTACAGAATGTTAATGATATTAGTTGACTAGGACAAATGTGTCAAATGGATAAAATTTGGCAAAGTTCTATTTTAGTAATTTTTTTTGTCTGGTATGTGTATGTACACAATGTTGTTACTATGTTTCAAAATGACTCTTTTCCTGCAGATATTTTAATTGTGTTGTTTCAAATGTTCTTTGTGTTATGCCTCTCTGTGTGTCAGCATAATAAAAATATTTAGTAATATTTAAAAGTATAAAATTTATGTAATCTTTGCTTCCAGTGAGCCATATGGAAAATGATCAAAAACAGACATAAACATATCATATGCAATGTTAAGATATATAAATATAGGTAAATGATTTCAATGTTGGCTCTCATCGAGTCACAGAATAATCAGAATAAAAAAGACATAAATATATTTCATAAATGGACAGGTTATATGCCCATAAGAAAATATTTCAACTGCCTGCTCTCTTTGAGCCACATAATAAAAATGAAAAGAAAAAAAAGTATGGACATGGTATATACACAATCACTAGATGAGTCACATCATGAAATAAATTGGTCACAACATAACACAAACATCAACTGGTTAGCTGTAGAAATTTGTTCACATCTTACGCTTAAGTAAAGAATAGTAACAAAATTGATGGGTCTTGCACAACAATCTATACATTGTCTTCTATATTTAATGCAAGTATGTCCCATATTCAATGATACTATAAAATGCAATAAATGTTTGTCACCTCTTTGGGTGGGTTGTTAAACTTGTCAATTGCAAGTAAAGAAGATGTCTCAAAATTTAATATTCAATAGTGATAATAAAAAATATAAAATCATTCTCTCAGAGATTTGGAGCTTTTCCAGGGTCTGTAGGTTGAGTGGTAGTGGCTATTTGACACACCCAGTAAAAATCTTTGCTGGTAAAATGCTTTACAGAAAATGGGTAAGTAACTGCACTCAAAAAGGGAAATGTGCTCAATCATGTTTATACGATTTCAATTCAGTGATGTTTCTCAATCCAAATAATCTTCTTGTTCTGGGAAAGATAAGTCTATACGCATTAGGATGTGGGTTCTCATATACTTCAAATGGACCAATGTGAATATCAAAAAACTTCTTCAGTTCGGCTGACATTAATTTTAACTTCTCTTGTGTCTTGAGTGCAAGGTCCCCTGGTTTGAACTGTGTTGCTTTTCCTTTAGCTGCATGTCTCCTTTTTCTTGATTCTACTTGTTTTTTCATGGTTTCCCGCACACATTCTTCTCTTTCTTGGGGTGACATAATTTTGCCAGGTGGGCACACTATGTTTTCAGTGAAGAAACTAGCAGGGTATTGGTTGTACATTATTTCATGTGGGGAAAATCCAGTGGAAGAGTGCTGTAAGCTGTTCATTATTTCTTCAAAACTATTTATGTACTCTAACCAATTAGTGTGGTTCTGGCTACAGTTAAAGTTCTGCAAAGTCTTCCAATCTCTCTCGTGTATCTTTCAGCTGGGTTGCTTGACGGGTGGTAAGCAGATATTAAAATGTGTTTAATTCCTGTGTCGTTAATAAAAGTTTTCCAGTATTTAGAGGTGAATTGAGACCCATTGTCTGAAAGTATTGCTTTTGGTTTTCCCACATTGTTGAAATAATTTCTTGTAATTTTTAAAACTACCTGTTTGCTGGTAGCTTTCCTTAAGGGATAAAGCTTTATAAATTTGGAGATGATGTCTACTATGACATAAATATAACTGTAACCCCCCCACCCCCCTTGTCTTGGGTAATGGCCCATCCCATAGATGTCAGTTGCAGTGAGATCGAGTTTATTTGTGGGTAATATGTTCTGCATTACTCCTCTGGGTGTTTGGTTAGTCACTTTCACCCTCTGACATCTGTCACATGTTGATGACCTTTTCTTTACTCTTCTGCTAATGTTGTAAAAATAAATGTTCTCGTGTATTTTCTGAATACATTTAGTGGTGCCACAGTAGCCAAAGTTTTCATGGACGTAAGTAATGAGCGTATCTATTTGTTGCTCAGGCCAACACAGTTTCCAGTAGTCTAAATCTGGTTTAGGTCTTCTGAATAGTATCCCCTTGTGTACTTTATAGTATGCTTCTACCTTATCTCCCAAAGTTTTCCCTATGTAACTTTTGACTAGTCTCCAGTTTTCATTGTGGTTCACAAACCTCCTAATGTCGTTACAGATTTTTTGTATTTCATTTTCCTCTTTAATGCCCTTTAGATACATAATTTTGAAAATTCCCTCCTCTTCCCCACTACTTCCTTCCAAATCACTTCCCAAAGGTAGTCTTGATAAAGCATCTGCTACTACAATTTGTTTTCCCTGAATGTACCTCACTTCATAATCAAACTGCTGGAGAAACCTGGCCCATCTGGTGTGTCTGTAATGATATAACCTCCACTCTTGGAGATAGCGTAATGCTTTGTGGTCTGTCTGTACTATTACTTTATGTCCCTACCGAAGCACGACTCACGCCCGGTACTCACAGCTTTACTTCCGGCAGTCGTGCTTCGGTAGCTCAGTTGGTAGAGTACTTGCCCGCGAAAGGCAAAGGTCCCGAGTTCGAGTCTCGGTCGGGCACACAGTTTTAATCTGCCAGGAAGTTTCATATCAGCGCACACTCCGCTGCAGAGTGAAAATCTCATTCTGGAAACATCCCCCAGGCTGTGGCTAGGCCATGTCTCCGCAATATCCTTTCTTTCAGGAGTGCTAGTTCTGCAAGGTTCGCAGGAGAGCTTCTGTAAAGTTTGGAAGGTAGGAGACAAGATACTGGCAGAAGTAAAGCTGTGAGTACCGGGCGTGAGTCGTGCTTCGGTAGCTCAGTTGGTAGAGCCGGCATGGTAGCTCAGCGTGTTCGGTCAGAGGGTTAGCTGCCCTCTGTAATAAAAAAACTGAGTTCCCCGATCAACAACGAACCAAAACGGGTGTCTTACGATGTCCGCCCCGTGCAGATACAACGAACGAAAGAGAACAAAATGAGATTTAAAAAGAAAAAAAAAAAAAGTTGGCAGAGCACTTGCCCGCGAAAGGCAAAGGTCCCGAGTTCGAGTCTCGGTCGGGCACACAGTTTTAATCTGCCAGGAAGTTTCATATCAGCGCACGCTCTGCTGCAGAGTGAAAATCTCATTCTGGAATATTATTCGTATTTCATATTAATTATTTCAGTTGAATATAGTGTTTTTACATAATGACATCTGTATCAGCGTTCAAGTGATGTTAACTTTTGTGTGGGTCAGTTGTTAATTGTATTTTAGTGGGTTGACTGTTTATGTAGACATGTTATGCAATCATTGCTAACATATACAATTACTTTTCCATTATCATAATTGCTAGTCAAACTGATTGAATTAGGAGGGTATCGCATACTTTGTTATAATAAAGCCTTTAATAGGTTCCCTTACAATACCCCCCAGGGGTAATATCATTTACAGAATGTTAATGATATTAGTTGACTAGGACAAATGTGTCAAATGGATAAAATTTGGCAAAGTTCTATTTTAGTAATTTTTTTTGTCTGGTATGTGTATGTACACAATGTTGTTACTATGTTTCAAAATGACTCTTTTCCTGCAGATATTTTAATTGTGTTGTTTCAAATGTTCTTTGTGTTATGCCTCTCTGTGTGTCAGCATAATAAAAATATTTAGTAATATTTAAAAGTATAAAATTTATGTAATCTTTGCTTCCAGTGAGCCATATGGAAAATGATCAAAAACAGACATAAACATATCATATGCAATGTTAAGATATATAAATATAGGTAAATGATTTCAATGTTGGCTCTCATCGAGTCACAGAATAATCAGAATAAAAAAGACATAAATATATTTCATAAATGGACAGGTTATATGCCCATAAGAAAATATTTCAACTGCCTGCTCTCTTTGAGCCACATAATAAAAATGAAAAGAAAAAAAAGTATGGACATGGTATATACACAATCACTAGATGAGTCACATCATGAAATAAATTGGTCACAACATAACACAAACATCAACTGGTTAGCTGTAGAAATTTGTTCACATCTTACGCTTAAGTAAAGAATAGTAACAAAATTGATGGGTCTTGCACAACAATCTATACATTGTCTTCTATATTTAATGCAAGTATGTCCCATATTCAATGATACTATAAAAGGCAATAAATGTTTGTCACCTCTTTGGGTGGGTTGTTAAACTTGTCAATTGCAAGTAAAGAAGATGTCTCAAAATTTAATATTCAATAGTGATAATAAAAAATATAAAATCATTCTCTCAGAGATTTGGAGCTTTTCCAGGGTCTGTAGGTTGAGTGGTAGTGGCTATTTGACACACCCAGTAAAAATCTTTGCTGGTAAAATGCTTTACAGAAAATGGGTAAGTAACTGCACTCAAAAAGGGAAATGTGCTCAATCATGTTTATACGATTTCAATTCAGTGATGTTTCTCAATCCAAATAATCTTCTTGATCTGGGAAAGATAAGTCTATACGCATTAGGATGTGGGTTCTCATATACTTCAAATGGACCAATGTGAATATCAAAAAACTTCTTCAGTTCGGCTGACATTAATTTTAACTTCTCTTGTGTCTTGAGTGCAAGGTCCCCTGGTTTGAACTGTGTTGCTTTTCCTTTAGCTGCATGTCTCCTTTTTCTTGATTCTACTTGTTTTTTCATGGTTTCCCGCACACATTCTTCTCTTTCTTGGGGTGACATAATTTTGCCAGGTGGGCACACTATGTTTTCAGTGAAGAAACTAGCAGGGTATTGGTTGTACATTATTTCATGTGGGGAAAATCCAGTGGAAGAGTGCTGTAAGCTGTTCATTATTTCTTCAAAACTATTTATGTACTCTAACCAATTAGTGTGGTTCTGGCTACAGTTAAAGTTCTGCAAAGTCTTCCAATCTCTCTCGTGTATCTTTCAGCTGGGTTGCTTGACGGGTGGTAAGCAGATATTAAAATGTGTTTAATTCCTGTGTCGTTAATAAAAGTTTTCCAGTATTTAGAGGTGAATTGAGACCCATTGTCTGAAAGTATTGCTTTTGGTTTTCCCACATTGTTGAAATAATTTCTTGTAATTTTTAAAACTACCTGTTTGCTGGTAGCTTTCCTTAAGGGATAAAGCTTTATAAATTTGGAGATGATGTCTACTATGACATAAATATAACTGTAACCCCCCCCACCCCCCTTGTCTTGGGTAATGGCCCATCCCATAGATGTCAGTTGCAGTGAGATCGAGTTTATTTGTGGGTAATATGTTCTGCATTACTCCTCTGGGTGTTTGGTTAGTCACTTTCACCCTCTGACATCTGTCACATGTTGATGACCTTTTCTTTACTCTTCTGCTAATGTTGTAAAAATAAATGTTCTCGTGTATTTTCTGAATACATTTAGTGGTGCCACAGTAGCCAAAGTTTTCATGGACGTAAGTAATGAGCGTATCTATTTGTTGCTCAGGCCAACACAGTTTCCAGTAGTCTAAATCTGGTTTAGGTCTTCTGAATAGTATCCCCTTGTGTACTTTATAGTATGCTTCTACCTTATCTCCCAAAGTTTTCCCTATGTAACTTTTGACTAGTCTCCAGTTTTCATTGTGGTTCAGAAACCTCCTAATGTCGTTACAGATTTTTTGTATTTCATTTTCCTCTTTAATGCCCTTTAGATACATAATTTTGAAAATTCCCTCCTCTTCCCCACTACTTCCTTCCAAATCACTTCCCAAAGGTAGTCTTGATAAAGCATCTGCTACTACAATTTGTTTTCCCTGAATGTACCTCACTTCATAATCAAACTGCTGGAGAAACCTGGCCCATCTGGTGAGTCTGTAATGATATAACCTCCACTCTTGGAGATAGCGTAATGCTTTGTGGTCTGTCTGTACTATTACTTTATGTCCCTACCGAAGCACGACTCACGCCCGGTACTCACAGCTTTACTTCCGGCAGTCGTGCTTCGGTAGCTCAGTTGGTAGAGTACTTGCCCGCGAAAGGCAAAGGTCCCGAGTTCGAGTCTCGGTCAGGCACACAGTTTTAATCTGCCAGGAAGTTTCATATCAGCGCACACTCCGCTGCAGAGTGAAAATCTCATTCTGGAAACATCCCCCAGGCTGTGGCTAAGCCATGTCTCCGCAATATCCTTTCTTTCAGGAGTGCTAGTTCTGCAAGGTTCGCAGGAGAGCTTCTGTAAAGTTTGGAAGGTAGGAGACAAGATACTGGCAGAAGTAAAGCTGTGAGTACCGGGCGTGAGTCGTGCTTCGGTAGCTCAGTTGGTAGAGCCGGCACGGTAGCTCAGCGTGTTCGGTCAGAGGGTTAGCTGCCCTCTGTAATAAAAAAACTGAGTTCACCGATCAACAACGAACCAAAACGGGTGTCTTACGACGTCCGCCCCGTGCAGATACAACGAACGAAAGAGAACAAAATGAGATTTAAAAAGAAAAAAAAAAAAGTTGGTAGAGCACTTGCCCGCGAAAGGCAAAGGTCCCGAGTTCGAGTCTCGGTCGGGCACACAGTTTTAATCTGCCAGGAAGTTTCATATCAGCGCACGCTCTGCTGCAGAGTGAAAATCTCATTCTGGAATATTATTCGTATTTCATATTAATTATTTCAGTTGAATATAGTGTTTTTACATAATGACATCTGTATCAGCGTTTAAGTGATGTTAACTTTTGTGTGGGTCAGTTGTTAATTGTATTTTAGTGGGTTGACTGTTTATGTAGACATGTTATGCAATCATTGCTAACATATACAATTACTTTTCCATTATCATAATTGCTAGTCAAACTGATTGAATTAGGAGGGTATCGCATACTTTGTTATAATAAAGCCTTTAATAGGTTCCCTTACAATACCCCCCAGGGGTAATATCATTTACAGAATGTTAATGATATTAGTTGACTAGGACAAATGTGTCAAATGGATAAAATTTGGCAAAGTTCTGTTTTAGTAATTTTTTTTGTCTGGTATGTGTATGTACACAATGTTGTTACTATGTTTCAAAATGACTCTTTTCCTGCAGATATTTTAATTGTGTTGTTTCAAATGTTCTTTGTGTTATGCCTCTCTGTGTGTCAGCATAATAAAAATATTTAGTAATATTTAAAAGTATAAAATTTATGTAATCTTTCCTTCCAGTGAGCCATATGGAAAATGATCAAAAACAGACATAAACATATCATATGCAATGTTAAGATATATAAATATAGGTAAATGATTTCAATGTTGGCTCTCATCGAGTCACAGAATAATCAGAATAAAAAAGACATAAATATATTTCATAAATGGACAGGTTATATGCCCATAAGAAAATATTTCAACTGCCTGCTCTCTTTGAGCCACATAATAAAAATGAAAAGAAAAAAAAAAGTATGGACATGGTATATACACAATCACTAGATGAGTCACATCATGAAATAAATTGGTCACAACATAACACAAACATCAAACTTGGTGATCAACTGGTTAGCTGTAGAAATTTGTTCACATCTTACGCTTAAGTAAAGAATAGTAACAAAATTGATGGGTCTTGCACAACAATCTATACATTGTCTTCTATATTTAATACAAGTATGTCCCATATTCAATGATACTATAAAATGCAATAAATGTTTGTCACCTCTTTGGGTGGGTTGTTAAACTTGTCAATTGCAAGTAAAGAAGTTGTCTCAAAATTTAATATTCAATAGTGATAATAAAAAATATAAAATCATTCTCTCAGAGATTTGGAGCTTTTCCAGGGTCTGTAGGTTGAGTGGTAGTGGCTATTTGACACACCCAGTAAAAATCTTTGCTGGTAAAATGCTTTACAGAAAATGGGTAAGTAACTGCACTCAAAAAGGGAAATGTGCTCAATCATGTTTATACGATTTCAATTCAGTGATGTTTCTCAATCCAAATAATCTTCTTGATCTGGGAAAGATAAGTCTATACGCATTAGGATGTGGGTTCTCATATACTTCAAATGGACCAATGTGAATATCAAAAAACTTCTTCAGTTCGGCTGACATTAATTTTGACTTCTCTTGTGTCTTGAGTGCAAGGTCCCCTGGTTTGAACTGTGTTGCTTTTCCTTTAGCTGCGTGTCTCCTTTTTCTTGATTCTACTTGTTTTTTCATGGTTTCCTGCACACAGTCTTCTCTTTCTTGGGGTGACATAATCTTGCCAGGTGGGTACACTATGTTTTCAGTGAAGAAACTAGCAGGGTATTGGTTGTACATTATTTCATGTGGGGAAAATCCAGTGGAAGAGTGCTGTAAGCTGTTCATTATTTCTTCAAAACTATTTATGTACTCTAACCAATTAGTGTGGTTCTGGCTACAGTTAAAGTTCTGCAAAGTCTTCCAATCTCTCTCGTGTATCTTTCAGCTGGGTTGCTTGACGGGTGGTAAGCAGATATTAAAATGTGTTTAATTCCTGTGTCGTTAATAAAAGTTTTCCAGTATTTAGAGGTGAATTGAGACCCATTGTCTGAAAGTATTGCTTTTGGTTTTCCCACATTGTTGAAATAATTTCTTGTAATTTTTAAAACTACCTGTTTGCTGGTAGCTTTCCTTAAGGGATAAAGCTTTATAAATTTGGAGATGATGTCTACTATGACATAAATATAACTGTAACCCCCCCCACCCCCCTTGTCTTGGGTAATGGCCCATCCCATAGATGTCAGTTGCAGTGAGATCGAGTTTATTTGTGGGTAATATGTTCTGCATTACTCCTCTGGGTGTTTGGTTAGTCACTTTCACCCTCTGACATCTGTCACATGTTGATGACCTTTTCTTTACTCTTCTGCTAATGTTGTAAAAATAAATGTTCTCGTGTATTTTCTGAATACATTTAGTGGTGCCACAGTAGCCAAAGTTTTCATGGACGTAAGTAATGAGCGTATCTATTTGTTGCTCAGGCCAACACAGTTTCCAGTAGTCTAAATCTGGTTTAGGTCTTCTGAATAGTATCCCCTTGTGTACTTTATAGTATGCTTCTACCTTATCTCCCAAAGTTTTCCCTATGTAACTTTTGACTAGTCTCCAGTTTTCATTGTGGTTCAGAAACCTCCTAATGTCGTTACAGATTTTTTGTATTTCATTTTCCTCTTTAATGCCCTTTAGATACATAATTTTGAAAATTCCCTCCTCTTCCCCACTACTTCCTTCCAAATCACTTCCCAAAGGTAGTCTTGATAAAGCATCTGCTACTACAATTTGTTTTCCCTGAATGTACCTCACTTCATAATCAAACTGCTGGAGAAACCTGGCCCATCTGGCGAGTCTGTAATGATATAACCTCCACTCTTGGAGATAGCGTAATGCTTTGTGGTCTGTCTGTACTATTACTTTATGTCCCAGGAGGTAATTTTTAAATTTTGTCAAACCCCAATGTATAGCTAGTAATTCCTTTTCTGTCACTGTGTAGTGTTTTTCATGTTTTTGCAGAATTCTGCTGGCAAATGCAATTGTTCGGTGTTCCATTTTTCCATTTATTTCCTTTTCTTGAAATAAATGTACTCCCACCCCTGCATCATTGCTGTCAGTAGTTAGCCAGAAAGGACTTGACATGTCTGGTCTTTGTAGAAGTTGGCTGTTACACATTTGTGTTTTGATTTTGTTGAAAGAATTTTCACATTCTGGTGTCCAATCCCACTCTACATTTTTCTTGAGCAAGTTATACAAACAAACTGCATTTAATGCTTGATTACTGACAAATTTTCTGTAAAATACTGTGAAGCCGAAAAATGATTTGTTTCTTGTTTCTGGGTCTTGGAAAATTTTCTATGGTTTTTATTTTCTCTTTGTCTGGCAAAATCCCTTGTTCCGTAATGACGTGTCCAAAAATTTTAACTCCTCTAACCCAAATTTACATTTTTCTAATTTTAATGTCATTCCCCCCTTTATGAGTTTCATAAATACCTCCCTTAACAATTCGAGGTGGTCTTCCCAAGTTTTCCCAGTGATTAAAATGTCATCTACATAAATGGTTAATTTTGAACTAGTTTTGTGACCAAGGACAAAATCTAATGCTCTGATGAATTCCGCAACTGATACATCGAGACCAAAAGGCACGACTGTATACTGATAACATTTACCATTATATAGGAAGGCCGTATATTTTCTCGAATCAGGACTAAGTTCAACTTGATGAAAGCCAGCTGTGAGATCTAGGCTTGTCATATGTTTGACACACTCAAATTTACCTAACAGCTCATCTGTGCTTTCTGGGTGGTCATTTTCTCTGATGAGATACTTGTTCAGATGTCTAGAGTCTAATACAATCCTAACACCATTGTCTTTCTTCCTTGCAATGACCAACGGGTTGTAATAGGCACTGCAACTTCTTTTTATAACTTACCAATTTTCCATTTTTTGTATTTCTTTTTCCACGGCAGCTCTTTTTGCAAATGGTATTCCATACGGTTTTATAAAGAAAGGATCATGGGGTTTTAACTGTAATTTACATTGATAATATTTCACTCTACTAGGTCCTTCATCATATAGATTTTGGAATTCCCATAATAATTCTTTTAATTTTTCAGTCTGTGTACTATTTAGGCTTCCAGCTTCCCCCAGTTTTTTCTCTACTGATTTATCAAACTCTTGACTCTCTGTGTCTCCCTCTAAGTTCTCATCAGGGTAATAAACACCCTCATTTTCATGATATACTGACTGAATGTGATTACAACTGTTACCACAGTTTAAAATTAACAAATTCACTATACAGCTTTGTTGAGTAACTGGTTCTACAACACTTTTTTCTGTAAAATTAAACCCAGCATGCACTTTCAATATCCAATCCATACCTGAAATGAAATTCTCATTCAGGTCATCTACTACTAAACATTCATGTTCAAAATTCAAGTTATCAATTTTAAAAGTAAGTAACACTTGTTTCTTAACTACATTACTGGCTCTGCCTGTAGCTCCTTTCACATTTAGCCCAACATCTGGCATCTCAGGAAAATGTTGAGAATTAAGTCTAGAAGTGATGGCAGAAACAGGACTTCCTGTGTCTATTAACACTCTTCCTTCCCACTTGTCAATGTTTACTCTAGCATTTGGACAACCTAGCTCAACATCTTCATCTATTTCTGTATTTTCAAACAATATATCACTTTCAATTTCTTTAGTTCCTAAGACTAATGTCTCTTTTCTACACTTAGACGCATCCCTCTCTGCAAAGCATTGACATTTAAATATAATCTACTATTTTCATCTGTTCCTCTTAACTCTGTGTTACCATCTAACAAACTATTGTTTTCTCCCCATTATTTATGAAGTCCACTACGGATTCTTATCCACCATGTAGGATACAATGTTGAACTTACCTTTGCTAATTCTGTCTAAAAATCGTCTTTGTTTATACGATTTCCATAGTTGTCCCATAAAACTTCTAAAAACTTTTCCCCTTTTTCTTGAAAGCACTCGTTTTACCTTTATATTTTCTTTAATATTATTATTACTACCATTTTAATGGATTTGTGTTTCATAGTTCCAATAGGCAACAGATTGTCATCAGATACACATTCCCTAGCCTGTATTTCATTTAAAATAACCACATTAGTACTCATATTTGCCACATCACTTACCTTTACCTCATCATCAGTCTTCAATTGTATAATAATGCCACCAAGTGTCATATTTGTGGGCTGCCATTAGACAGAAAACCAGAAACTCCACGTAGGGATCACTGTCATCTTACAGGGAAATTCTGCGGCACAGCTCACAATGCTTGCAATCTGAAGTACCAATTACCTAGGCACATACGAGTTTTCTTCCATAACTTAAGGGGTATGATGTTCACTTTGTAGTTGAGCACTTGGCCAATTTCGGTTGGGAGAGAAATCAGGTGAGTGTCCTACCTGAGAGCGTTGAGAAATTTATTTCATTCTCCAAACGAGTGACGCCGAGAATTATGCTGCGTTTCCTTGATACACTACGTTTTATTCAGGCACTACTACAGAAACTTGTTGAGACTCTACATCGTGGGGAAATGCATATCACTCGAGCTGCATTTCCCGACGAGGAAACGTTTCAACTTGTGACTAGGAAAGGGGTTTTCCCATACAAGTATGTGGATAGTATGAGCATGCCATGAATGTCTGGCGGGAATTCAATATTTCTAACTTAGGAGAGTATGCACGTCTTTACATGGACACAGACGTGCGCTTGCTTGCGGGCGTTTTCGAGAAGTTCCGGAGTCCATGTATGACCACATATTCTCTGGACCCCGCCTTTTATTACTCGACACCTGGGTTGTCTTGGGATGCGATGCTCAAGAAAATGAAGTGCAGTATCGAATTATTGAGCGATCCTGACATGCTTCTTTTCTTCGAGTGGGGGATCATGAATGTAAGGAGATAGAGAGCTAGGCCCCCTGTTATATATCAACTTGGCAGCGCCAATCCAACTGTTTTCTGATGATGGAAATCCTAACCATTTAACTAGCGCTCTATTCTCACGACGTTTTATCACACGTTCGATGACAAATACATTTGGTTCAGAACTCTTCTGCAATTCCTCCGTGTAAAAGCATCCTGCAATTTCTTCACCCTTGCTGTCCTTTAAGATATATGTCCTAGGGTTCGTTCTCTGCACTTTGGATACTGTGAATATCCCAGGGGACCAGTTTGGTAAGTATAATTTCTCGAACACTGTCTTCTGTTTTGTAATACGTACTAAGTCGCCTACATTGAATCTATGTTTGCAAGGGTCCAGCATTTTAATGCGGAAATATACTGTGTCCATGAGTGAATTATTGCAAACATCGATAGGTCTCATTTTTATTGTACTATTTTTGGTTCGATTATACCGTGAAATTATCTGTGGGACGATATCTAACCACTTGTACGAACCCTGAAGATTAAATTGCATCCACATTTGAGCTTTGACTGTTCTGTTCAAACGCTCCACGATGCTAGCTTTCAGGTGGGTAAACGTAGAGTAGTGATGTATTCCGTACCGCTCCATAATGGTCTTGAAGTGTTCATTGTAAAACTCGCCACCATGATCGGTTTGAAGATTATCTGGGCATGGATTCGTTCCTGTCTGTAGCAAACGCTCAAACACCGAAACAACATCTCTACCAGCTTTAGTTTTCGCAGGTGATGCCCATGCGAATTTAGAGTATGTGTCAATAACCATTAAAATGTATTTTCAACCACTATTATCATGTGAATATTGACTCTTATCTACAAGATCAGCTTGCCACAAGTCATCAAGCTCTTTAATGATAACATGTCTGCGAGGGTATGTTTTGCGTGCTGGCTTGTGCAGTTCTCGAACTACTGTCTCCATACTTATTCGATGATACCTCTCTCTCGAAGCTCAGAGATTATCGAAAAAACCTCCTTCAAATGAGCTGTATTGCCCACAGCAGCCAAAGCCATCAACAGTCAAAGTTTGTCTATTAGTTCATCTGGGTCATCGTAATACACTCCTGGAAATTGAAATAAGAACACCGTGAATTCATTGTCCCAGGAAGGGGAAACTTTATTGACACATTCCTGGGGTCAGATACATCACATGATCACACTGACAGAACCACAGGCACATAGACACAGGCAACAGAGCATGCACAATGTCGGCACTAGTACAGTGTATATCCACCTTTCGCAGCAATGCAGGCTGCTATTCTCCCATGGAGACGATCGTAGAGATGCTGGATGTAGTCCTGTGGAACGGCTTGCCATGCCATTTCCACCTGGCGCCTCAGTTGGACCAGCGTTCGTGCTGGACGTGCAGACCTCGTGAGACGACGCTTCATCCAGTCCCAAACATGCTCAATGGGGGACAGATCTGGAGATCTTGCTGGCCAGGGTAGTTGACTTACACCTTCTAGAGCACGTTGGGTGGCACAGGATACATGCGGACGTGCATTGTCCTGTTGGAACAGCAAGTTCCCTTGCCGGTCTAGGAATGGTAGAACGATGGGTTCGATGACGGTCCCCTCGACGATCACCAGTGGTGTACGGCCAGTGTAGGAGATCCCTCCCCACACCATGATGCCGGGTGTTGGCCCTGTGTGCCTCGGTCGTATGCAGTCCTGATTGCGGCGCTCACCTGCACGGCGCCAAACACGCATACGACCATCATTGGCACCAAGGCAGAAGCGACTCTCATCGCTGAAGACGACACGTCTCCATTCGTCCCTCCATTCACGCCTGTCGCGACACCACTGGAGGCGGGCTGCACGATGTTGGGGCGTGAGCGGAAGACGGCCTAACGGTGTGCGGGACCATAGCCCAGCTTCATGGAGACGGTTGCGAATGGTCCTCGCCGATACCCCAGGAGCCAACACCGCGGTTCCTGGTGTGTCCGCTGTGCCGTGCGTGTGATCATTGCTTGTACAGCCCTCTCGCAGTGTCCGGAGCAAGTATGGTGGGTCTGACACACCGGTGTCAATGTGTTCTTTTTTCCATTTCCAGGAGTGTATATATACTGCGGTACTTGATTGATCACTCCTTTATGCTTGAAGTCTACACCTTCACTGATGCTTTTAGGTTGTTCATTCAGTAAAGGTTGTATAATGGTCGTGTATTTAGAGTTTTCCGGCTTTCTCAGTGTTCCGTCAGGATTTTTATACAGATCAGTCAAGTGATGTATTTCATGATAGACTTTGCGATCATCGGCAGAGTATTTTAAGTTTTTTGATGGCCTTAGGAAGATTCGGTTCATTAAGCCAGGCGTTCTTTTAAACTCTGTATCCCCGATGCGTATTGTGCTATCAGGTCAATTTGTAGTTTGAGAGCCTAGCATGTACGGTCTCTCCCTGCTGAAACCAAATGTTCTATCTATCTTAACGGGTTGATACTGATTTGTGAATTCTGCTATTGGATCATTATCATGTGAAGCCATCTTTGTGATGGATTCGGTAACGGGTTTAAAAGTTTCTTGTAGAGTTTGCTCGCAATCGATATGTCCCAACTTCAGCAAACGTAATTTATGTCGAACTGCTTTGCGCGCCTGAATGACTTTATGCTTTGTCGACATCTTGAAGGATACTAATGAGAGTTCTGAATATCACGTGGTTTTATATATGCTTTGTTGTTCTTCTTTCTCTTGTTTCCTACACTATCTTCTTCAATAACAACAGCCTTGGCTTCTATCTGCTGCTCGATTGCGCTAATTCTGTTCTCTGTCCGGTTTTGGTTAATCGCAAGAAGTTTCTGAATGTCCTTTAATCCCCTTACAACCTTAACGAGTCTCGCTTCAAGATTGTTAAATTTGATATCGGTGTATATGCGAACATTCTGTCTCTGCACACCTAACCTCTCAGACTGAGTGTGCGGCATGCATGCTAATTTGTCCATGGTGTAGTGTCAACTGACGAACTAAGCTATTTTGCACGTTTATATATGGAGAAAGTATCGAAAGTTCCAGCTATACCTACTGTCATTCAGTTTGCGAGTTTTATCAATAAAAAGGAAGCTGTATAGTGAGTGGTTCCAACAATCAGTGCATGTCTTTACAAATTCATTATATGACATGTTGGTCCCTACGTGAGCATGGTAAATGTGGTTTAAATTGAGATTGTCTTGTTTGAATGCTATAATAAGGTTGGCGTTATCCCTTACCAGCTGTTTTGGGATCCTGGAATACGTCTGAATCAGATGAAATACATCAACCCCCATATGACGGCCAAAGCAGAAATATTTACGGATTTGATCTTGCTTTTCAACAGTGACATCGTCAAATATGAAGACAGTGTTAGGCTTTACCTCTTCAGGTGGGGGTATGTCGTCGCTTTCACTGAGTGCTCTGTACGTTACACTGTCTACTCCATCTGATATTTTCTGCAGTAACTGGTACTTGGGCTGAAAGAGTGTTTTGGAGAAGACGAAAAGGTGCTCGAAGCGGACTTCGTCTATGTGCATTAACAGAGCCATGAGGACATTTGTCTTACCACAGTTGGAAGGACCTACAATTATAGCTCGTATGCTGTAAGGTAGGAGTAGTCCATTCTTATTGGTCTTCTGGTCTTGGTCATGATCACAGGACCAGTCACCTACAACAAAGTCGTGTGTGAACTCCAGGTGGTATATTTAATGGGGAGGCTGTCATATAGATTAACGTTGGTGACACTTTGTCTTGACAAATAAAAAAACACAAACACAAAATTAATATTATAAAATTAGTTGATTGTTTTTTAAATGGTGCAGGAGAAGTACAGTATTTGGAAAATAGTTGCTTTTTGTACGCTTCAAATTTAGCACGTATATCTCATAATGTTATTTGTGCATTGCAATAATCGGGTATTCCATCAGTAAATTTGAGTTCAGCATTTTCAACACCTCTTCGAAGAATAGCACATGACTTGGGCACTGGTGTTATACAGGTACTAAAACAATGTCCTATATCTTCTATGTGGATGCTACATGTGTGAAGCCAGTTAATGATATCACTGTATACTGCTTGAACATATAGACACCATCTATTTAGTCTCTCTATCGTACTAGTTACAGCCATGTCTACATGGGTGGAGCTACAGGACAGGACCGGGACACGTTGGAACCTGCTGATGCTACAGGACAATGACGAATATTCATAAGCATCATATGTTGTTGGCACAGAAATAATAATAATAATTTCTGCTGCTTCTTCCTCCTATTCTGCTGTGGTGAGTGACGCTTCGTCTTGACTGACTGACTGGAACAAAGATTGAGGAGCTGCTGAGTCCTCCTTATATACAAGACACCTATGTCATCATGATGCTGTGCTCCTATTGGCTGAATGATGTGACCACGTGACATACCGAAGTGTACTCTAGCGGTGAACTCGTGAACTAGATCAGTTCTTCACTCTACTGGATGAGAGGCAGTCATCTCTTGTGGGCTGGGAGCTTATATGTATGCTATAGAAAAGACAAGCATTCCAACAGTAGCAGATGTTTCCATGAGATGGGTAATGCTTTTTTATAGCATCTCACTGCAAAGAATTTATTTGGAGGACAGTATTTTTGTTCATCTGTTCGAGCATTAATGAGCGCTTCCATTCCACATGTAGGATGCTATGGAGGCAGTCCTCGGCTGTATGCTTGCAAACTACACAGCTGCTTAACTCATGGCGGTCAGACACCAATAACTCATCGATTGAACACATTCTGCAGGATGGTCTTCAATGGTATATATGTAGTATACGAATATGTTTAGACTGAAGTGATTTGACATCAACTGGGTGTCTCTTGCGTTTTAGAAGAGTGAATGCTTGATGGTAAATATGTCTGCAGTTTGCGCATGAGCATGAGCATATGCTGGTTACGGGATGCATCCTGGCTCCATCCCTCTGCATTGCCGAAATCTGCTGAACAGAATTCTTGTACTTATTCCTCCGACACTCCTCCATTATCATACGCTTCCACACCTCATGTAGTGAACTGTGGCTACAGTCCTCCCTCGAATGTCTACATGAAATGCAGTTATTGAAAGCTATCACCCACATTCATCTCTGTGATCAAACACATGGTAATGGTTTGACAACGACAACTCAGCAAAGACTGAATGTGCAGAAGTACGGTAACGGTAGTTCAGTGGAGGTAGCACAATTGGCTTTCTTCCCACTAAAATCAACCATCTTGAATGACGTCACGGCGGCGCTCTCTAGTGGCAGGGATATGAACTAACATAGTTAGACTGCATACACACATGAATGAGATAAATGATAATGAATGTAAATAAATGATAATCAATAATAATGAATAATAATAAAGACAAGTAAGGTTTTGCATACATTGTCTTGTTGGAATTTGAATTTGGCGCCAATTTCTTCTGGAGGGTTAGGTTAGTGGACGTAGCCCAATTGACCTATTTTCGCGCCAAAATTCAAAATTCCCGCCATTTTTTCTCGGGTTAGGTTAGTGGACATAGCACAATTGGTCTATCTTCCCACCAAAATCGGCCATCTTGGATGGCGTCATGCTCTGTTGCCAAGTCTACATGCCGCCATCTTGGATGACGTCATCGCCGCCATATTGAATAAATTTGGCAACAATGCAGAGTGAGCTTACATACTTAGTCGTACTACTAACAGAAGAGTATATGAAACGAACTGTCGCCTTTTGGAAAAGCGGAAAGAAGGGGAAACTGTATTTCAAGACCGCCAAGACTAACTTTTAAATTATTAACACAAAAATAGATCTGTACATTTGGAGTGGATACCAGGATACACACAAAAACAAGCTTTCCCAAGTCAGCACACTCTGTCTAGATAAATTTAATCACTCTTTCAGAAAAAAGATGACGATCCATGATGTTAATATACAACAGTGTGTTGTTCAGCTGTAATGGAGATAGGACTAAAAAAGTTTGAATCATCTGCTGGATGGGTGTACACTTTTAAGATGAAACATGGTAATGTGTCGAGAAAAATGATCCATGTCACTACAACCAAAAAGCTGGGCAATGAAACAGCCATATTTGTTGCATGTGAAGAATTTATTTCTAACACAAGAGCTAGTATGGAAACGGTCGGCAGACAGAATGTGGACAATATAGATCAGAGCAGGTTTAGTTTAGAACTCACGTCAGGTCAATCTCTTGCCAAAAAAAAAGGGATGAAAGATGTCGACGTAGTCATACAGTCCATCAATAACATGACGCACAGCTACTCAATAATGTCAATGGTATCCGCAGATGGACACTTGCTGTCATCTCTATTTGTAATTTTAGAAGAGCCGACCAGGACGTTTGAGCCCAGAATCAGACGAAGTTTTTCTCATGCAGACTATTGTAGCAGTCGTCTCATATTCTGGAATAATCAACAAGGAACACTTGCAGATGTGGCGACGAAGTTGTTCTCTGAAGTCGTACTAGATGACACCAGAACAGTTTTAATCGTGGATTTCCTGACCACAATAGCTTGTATATGCACGAAGAGAGCGTATAAGAAGACACTGCACTTTCTGTGATGATGATACCACCAGATGGAACAAGATAATGTAAACTGCTTCGTATACTTGTCTTTCGCATATTAAAGCGTTTTGTCCTCAGGTTTACCAACTCGACACCATTTCAGGGCGTAGATGTGAATTTCGGCCAGCGTAAAAACATCGTTCAAATGCAGTCCCTTCTTCATAGGCAGTTATGCAAACCAGTATTTTGACCAGTTCAGTCTCCCAGTATGCTTAGTATGGAAGCATTTTCACCAGTGACCGGCCACTGGTGAGGATCCAGTGAAATAATGTTTTTACATTGGCAACATACTTTGTTCGTAGAGTGGTGCGCGGTTTCTAACGAGTCGTTGGTCCCAGAGATCCCTTTGCTTTGAACAAAAAGGAAATGGGGAGAGGCAAACAATCGCAGAATAACATACTGCTAAGGGAGGGGGATAAGGTAATGAATGACCCACAACACTTAGCAAACTACGTAAACGAGAATTTTTCAAATATTGCAGAGAAGTTATGGCAAAAATTCCCCAAAACAAATATAACACCTGTAAATAATGTTGCACTAAATACAATGATGTTACTTACAACCACAGAGAATGAAGTCAATAAAACTGTTCAAAAACTAAAAAATAAAAAGTCAGTAAGCTTAGATGAAAGATGAAGTACCAGTGTTTGTACTGAAACAATGCATAGGGATTATACAAGGCCCCTCAACAAATATAATAAATGAATCCTTCACAGCAAGGACATTTCCAGAGCAGTTAAAAAAGGCAGGAGTTGTACCTTTGCTTAAGAAAGGTAATGCAAAAGACATGGAAAATTACCAGCCCATTTCCTTGCTGTCAGCATTCTCAAAAATAACAGAAGCAATTATGAAAGACAGGTTAATAAATTACCTGAATAAATATAATCCTTTAAGCGAATCACAGTTTGGTTTCCGAAGTGGCAAAAATACGGAGTCAGCCATAGAAGAATTCACAAAAGTTGTACTTGATCCTCTTGATACATATGAGTGTATCACAGGCATATTATTGGATCTTTATAAGGCCTTTGATGCAGTTGACCACAAGATTACATTAAGTAAATTACAAGCATTAGGAATAAGAGGGGTAGCTAATGACTGGTTTAGATCATACCTAGAAGATAGGATAAAAAGAGTAGAGATAACACATACTTCAAATAGATCTAAACATTTAGTAAAACACCTACCAGAAACAAAATACATCAATATAGGGGTTCTGCAAGGTAGCATATTAGGACCAATACTATTCCTGATATACATCAATGACTTTCCCACTAGTGTTACTCATGGTGAAAAAATTCTCTTCGTTGATGACAGCAATATTATAGTTACTGAGAAAACAAAAGAACTCCTTGCCAAGAAAGCAAATGAAACTCTCAAAGGAAGTTTATGACTGGTCAACAAGCAATAAAGTGACATTGAACATAAAGAAAATTAATGCCATGACTTTCAGGTTGAAGAGGAAAATTGTCAATATTAAATTAAATGTAGATGGCACCTCTATAGACAGTGTAACAAATGCAATGGAATGAATATCGATTCTCAGTTGAAGTGGTGTGAACACACAAAGGTACTTGCAAACAGAATGTCATCAGCCTGTTGTGCCCTTAGAATCCTATCATCAGTGTGTAACATACAGTGTCTTTGAGTTACATATTATTCATATGTACACAATTCTTAGCTGTGGCATTCTTTTTTGGGGAACAAACGCACAAAACATGAACACAATTTTCAAACTTCAGAAAAGAGCCATAAGAATAATAACCAAAAATACTAGTCGAGCTCATTGTAAAGATCTGTTCAAAACACTGGGGGATTTTAACTGTTTTATGTGAATACATTTACCAGTCAGTTATACACATAAAAAATAACATTGCTAATTACTGCACAAACAGCTCTGTCCATGACCATGCAACAAGAGATAGACTCAACTTACATTTACCAAGAAAAAATAAACATAAAGCTGAAAACAGCATTTTCTACCAAGGAATAAAACTGTACAATTAATTACCAAAAGAGATTAAAGAAATTGCTAAAATACACTTATTTAAAAAGGCAGCTAAAAAGTACCTGTTATGCAATACATTTTATGCATCGGAGGATTACTTAGATAAAACAGAGTAGGAGTTTGATAAAAAATGTTGTACAAATAAATAATAATAATGATAATTATAATAATTATAAAACATCCAACATTCCACATAACACCTTCACTTTATGTTATTTTCCTTCTTTTTTCCTTTCTAGAAATACTTACCCCCAAGCTATGCATAGCAAAATACTAACACCTCTTCCTCTTTCTGAGCTCAACATCTCGCTCATTATGGAGGGATGCTTACTCAATTTTTCAGGATGGCAAATGGGAAGTTGCGGTCCAGAAAGTGGGCCAGAGATCACCAGTGCGTGAGTGCGCGCGCGCGCGCTCGCATACGCCTGTGTGTGTGTGTGTGTGTGTGTGTGTGTGTGTGTGTGTGTGTGTGTGTGTGTGTGTGTGTGCGTGTGAGTGTGTAGTGAATGAAGTGTTATGAAACAATGTGTTGAGAGGTGGCATGAGCCCCCTCTCATATTTCTATCTTACGATTTTCCTCTCTAATTGCATGCAGTGAAAAGTCGCTATTCCTTCACACGCGGACTTCCCACGCAGCGTATATCGTCACCCGGATGGTCCGGTGACAGGCGGGCTCTGCTGATCTGGAAAGCGTTAAGCCGACGGGTGTGAGGAAGTCGAGTGAATGCTTTGCAGACGCTGACATTGTCAAAAGACACGCCCGGAGGGGTCTGAAGTAGCGGCTGGGCTAGAGGTTCCGTTACTTCGCAGAAACTTAGCGAAAACACTTTCTGGCGGACTAGCAGCGAGGCGTGGGAATGACTTGTGTACCCAGACAGTTATGGCGGGAAAATTTCCGCGATTTCTGCAAAATAGTAACTATGATTGGCTTGCTCAGGGCATAACCCCGTGACGTAGCAAAATCAGCACAGAAATTGGCGCCAAGTATCTCCATTGGTGGAATGGTAGTGCTCCGGCAATAGAGTGGAATTTTCCGCCGGTTTTCGAGTTGCTGATTGGAGTGTTTAACCACAGCCACTGTCGTGGGGGCGGGAATGTTGTGTGTTCAGCCTGTACGGGTGCTCTAGGTAGTCGGCTCTCGCCTTTCGGTCGAGGACGTCGAAGCAACCAGCCATCGCCTCCGGTACGCCAGATCATGTTCTGGCAGTTAAGAAGACAGTTTGGTAATGTATGTCCGCAGCACCGGCAGATAGGGATTTTCCTAGGTGATAATCAGAGCTCAGCAGAGCGCGCCTGTTCGCCTTTTTCTAACTTTGTTCTGTCTTGAGTAGCAGCAATTAATGTTGGGTTAGCTGTGTGTCTCTCTTAAGATCTGAGTGCCAAGGAATTGGCTCCACATACCACTTCGTCTTAAACGTCACAATCTAGTTTAGGGACAACTTCACCTTCATAGCGTTTGTTTGAGTATCAAATTTGAGCCAATTTGATGTATTATAAATATTTCATGTGTTTTTGTTTATTATTTTGTGTTTAGTCTTAATAAATCATATTGTTATTTTGGACAGAACTTTCATTCTGTTAATTGGTAGAGAAACCCATCATTTCTCACTACGTTAATGAAACCTTCCTTTATTTAACTTATTTATCAAATTTAATTATTGCAGGTGCCAAACTCTTTTCTACTCCACTTGCAGGGTTGATTACAGTCAGTTCACGTATATTTTTTAATCCATGTGCAACAGCAAAAGTCGGAGTTGGAATAGGGGGGGCTTAGAGCATCATTTACATATGGAGATTCTAGAAGAATTTAGTGTTAAATACACTGCTTGCCCCGGCACCTCGCATTGTGTGTAGTGACTGATAGTGAAATATGAGTGAACGGTGTGGCATTACATTATTTTAATAAGTTATTTGTAAAAAAAGTATTGTACTAGGAGTAAAACTAATGATTATGTCTAATTAGAAGTCTGTATATATATATATATATATATATATATATATATATATATATATATATATATATATACGAATTACCTTATTTTAAATGGATCTAATCTTGTAAATACCTTGACATGTCCTATATCCTTGTAAAAATAGATCTATGGATGAATAAAGCTACTACTACTACTACTACTACTACTACTAATATATTTATGTTGTTTGTCACAAATGGGCGCCCAGTGTGTTATGGTATAAAGTCTGCGCTGGCACACCAGTCGGAAACTACAAGGAAGGGAAGGGTATGAGAAGCGAGCAGCCAATCGCACACTGACCGACTTCTCTCCAGGATGACAACGCTGCAACTGCAGCCCTTATGTAAAGAGGACATAAGTGCCACACCCGAGTGGTGGTAGCCCACTTGGATAGCAGCTTCAACGTTTAGCCATTTCATTAGCCAACACACTGTAGCCTCTATCACTAGCATTCTCTATGTAACACAGACTTGTGTTTGTCTATTCTGAAGAAGACTGATTATTTTGTATGTCACACTTATCTTGCGACACATCTATCAAAGTTAAGTATTGTAATTGTCTTATGGTAATAAAACTCATTAATACAAGTAGTTTGATTATTTGTCTAGCGATCTGAGTATGCAGGATTCCTAGACCTGACACAGTGTATAAGGGAATCAAGTCACAAAAAGAAAGTTTTGAGAAAAATAGACATAAAGTTTTTGCTGAACATTCGATTACAGGACAAAGATTACACCACTTTAAAATGTTTGAAAGATTGAAGACATTTTGTATGACATGTCCTCATATTGAATAAGAGTAAATTTAAGTGATATTTACTTGAACAGAAAAGTAAAATTTTGATCATGATTCTTTTGTACACTGATTGTATTGTACTTCTATCTTCCTCTTTATTCAAATCTTCAGGATTCATTATGGAAGCAGTAAAGAAAATACTAACCCTTGCATGTACAGGGTGTTTGTTTTAAGTTGAGACAACTAAATTTCTCGAAAACGACGTATCATACTAAAAAATTGCAGATTAAAAGTCAATATTGGTAATGGTGACATCTGTCAGTGCTACTAATGACTTCCTCCTAACCACCCCTCCCGTGTGGGTGAGGTCAGCTTTGTACTTTCAAATAGGAACCTCCCATATTTTTATTGCATATTCGGATTCTACGCCCAAACATATGTACGTTTTACTCAAACCATTGTTTTCCATTAGTGGCAGATGGCACTGTAATCGACAATATCAAGTGTGCCTGCTTCTGCGATTAAGAATTGACGCATCTGATTCTATACATCATTTGCCATGTAAATTTAAATCTTTGTGTTCTAATGGTTGATATTTACCTTCGAAATTTACTTTAGTAGTGCAAATTTGATTTAACAGTTCAATATAGTTAGCCATTTCAGGGTCTGACTAGAAACTACATTTAGCGTGATCGAGGAACAACGACATGGGTGGAATAGTCAGGATGCTTGAGACTGGTGAATCACCTTGCCTCTCACCATTGGAGTGCTTGACGTTGGTGAGTCGCCTTGCCTCTCACCATTGGATTGTTTAATTTTGGTGAGTATCATCGGCAGGTACACCTGTCACTATCACTTCATTGACATTTTGCCTTATTACAATGGCAGTGGTTGGTATTCCGCCAGTAGCTGCATAGCGGCCAACACAAGAGTTACAGTGGTTGCATGGAAACTCTCCACAATCAGTTAAATTGACAGCGAGGTTCGAGGATGGCCACAAAATTCAATCATTCCAGTGGTTTGAGGACTAACCACAGTGAGCTCTGTAGCGAATAGAAAACTACATTATCATAAAGGTAGCTTATTTGCCAGAGATGTCACTAGTAGTGGAACAACAGGGTTATGGACCTACTCTGCACTGTTACCAAATTTATTCAAGATGGCGGATCTAAGATGGCGGCAATAGATATGGCAAAGTCACAATGACATCATGGCAGGAAGTTCAAATTTTGGAGGAGAAATGGGTCAATTGGGCTACCTCTACTGACCTAACCCCATCCCCTCCCTTTTCCTCCCCCAGAAAATGGCGGGAAGTTCAAATTCTGGCGGAAAAAGGACACTTGGGCTACCTCCACTAATCTAAGAAAATGGTGGGAAAATAGGTCACTTGGACTATCTCCACTAACCTAAGTCATCCGACCGACACCTGTTCCTTGGAATTCATGGGAAAAGGACTCAGCCTTTTCTGGATAGGATAGCCATAAGTCTTTATCTTGGATGCAGTCTTTACTTAAACAATTTGAGTTGTCATAGGCAGTAGGTCCATCCAGTGTGTTCACCATGAGGTCCAGAGTCCAATTGACCTAGTACACAGTACTCCCACCAGAGGGCGCTATCATCCCATGACAAAATCAAAGATGGCGGTCTGGGGAAAAGTGGCGGGAACTAATAGGAACCCTTAATCTAGACATGTGTTAGACTTTAGCCAGTAGGAGGGAGGGATTTGGTAACGTCATTGGAGGGGGATATAGGGCAGGCTCAGCAGCTCTGGGACCTCAGTCTCACTCAGTCAGCCAGCAGCAGCAAAAGAAGAAGAAGAACCATGAAGTATCAACAGCAGTCGCAATCTGACACAGCTCTGCAGAACAGGAAGAAATGGAAAAGTAAGTACCCTCTATCACATCTTTCTCTGTGGTTAGCATTATTATTACTGTTGTTGGCTGTTTTAATGTCTTGGTCCATATGTAATGCTTCCTTGTCTTTGTTCGGCAGTAGCCCTTGATGCGTCCAAGTCTGCAGGGCCGTGTGCCAACATGTCGATCTCTGCTGCATTCAGACCTGTAGCAACCTCGGCTGCCATCTTGTTGAGACCTGTACCGACCTCTGGACCTGCAGCTGCAACAACCTCCAGCATGTCTGAAGCTGTAGCAACCACGTGGGAACCTGTAGTGCACATAGCCCACTGGCTGGAGCAGGACAAGGAGCTGTTGTTATCTGTCCCACTCATCAATTTGTGTGATGACACACGATTTGCTCCCTGGAGGACAGAACTGGTCAACAACATATGACCCATCCCAGCACAACACCCCTGTGCTAGTGCAGGTGTGGAGTGCAGATGCTGTATATAAGAGGGCATCAAGTGTTCCCATTCTTTTCAGTTATACATACAATTTAACTTCCAGTGGAACAAAACGTGTGAACGTTGGTATAGAAGCACATCATGTCTGGGGATTGCATGTGAAAATATACATTGAAAATGCATCAAAGGGTGTTACAGTGCCAATTTCTGAGTTGGACTAGGATGAAATATGTCATGCAGAGCGCTATACCAGTGAGCAGATGACTACAGAGTATTATCCAACTCTTCCCCCCTCCCCCCCCCCCAAAACATTCGCCTTACTGGTGTGACACTACCTATTACAACAGTGTATGACGACTCTGCACTATGTGTGAAATTGGGTGACAAGTGTGTCTATCTACTTTATGAACTTAAGCGATCTAGATACTACGGTATGTCTTCCATTGGAGAGATTGAAACGTTGGTTGCTGAGCATTGACTCTGCATACAATGATGTAAACTTTCTATGTGTTCATAGTGTACATGTTGGTGATTTGGAGCAGTAGCTTTGTTTGCACATGAACGCTGAACGAGAAGAGAAACAGATTAACTGTGTGTGTGAAAAACCCAAATACTGTGAGGCATCCACTAGCTTGAAGGAGATGTGCGGGGGGTTTTATTGCATATCAAAAAGCTTTGTTTGGGAAATACTGTAAAGGTGCGAAGAGCAAGATAAAGAAAGAGTCAGACGATTTTTTGAAATACTGCATCTGATGTATATTTAAATAAATAATGTGTGTATACATAATCTCAAACTGTGTTTGTGTTTTATTTCATAACTCTCTCATTATAGTCCAAATAGCAGGTTAAGTGCATAACACTAGGTTAATTTACATAATTTTTGTGAAACATGCAGTACACTAGTTTAAGGGGGTGGGTGACAAAGAAGAATGCGGCAGAAATGGCTTTCAAAAGCATGTGAAATTCGAAAAAGTGTACCAGAAAATGATTGGAGGACATAACTATATACTTAATTTAGCATCAAAGGCGGTACAGTAGTTTAAGTAAATGGGGGTGACAAGGAAAACCACTTAACAAATGGTTCAAATGGCTTTGAGCACTATGGGACTTAACATCCGAGGTCATCAGTCCCCTAAAACTTAGAACTACTTAAACCTAACTAACCTAAGAACATCACACAAAGCCATGCCTAAGGCAGGATTCGGACCTGCGATCGTAACGGTTGCGCGGTTCCAGACAGAAACGCCTAGAACCGCTTGGCCACACCGGCTGGCACCACTTAACAGAACAATAGTTTAAGTAAGACTTGAGTGCGTCCAATCCAGCACAGGCTGAGTCCTTTTCCAGCCAATTCCTAGGAGGAGGTGGCGATCAGATGACTTAGGTTAGTGGAGGTAGCCCAAGTGCCCTTTTATCCCGCCATTTTCTTAGGTTAGTGGAGGTAGCCTTTGTATGTTTCATTTTCGTGATAGAACTTGAATTTCCCGCCATTTTCTGGGGAAGGAGGGGGGAGGGGACGAAATTTACCAGTGGGTGAGTGGTTAATTAATTGATCAACTTAATTTAGTAGTCAATCAAATTAATAAGAGTGAGAGAAGTTATCCCAATAAGTCAGACTTGAAAGTGTACCTGTAGTAGCGAGGGGATGAGGGGGGTTGGGGGAAGGGAAGGGTGCGAGGGGGACAATAGTATAAGTGCCTCTCAATCAAAAGGAAATGGGGGTGATGTGGAAAACCACTTAACAGAACAATAGGTTAAGGACCTGTCAAACAAGGGTAAACAGTGGGTTAAGTACCAGTCAGTCAAAGGAGAACAACAGGTTTGCCCATGAGTGCATACCTGGCGCTGATGTAGGCAACCCACACTAACAAAATGGGATCTTACATAGTTTGTTCTACTACTTGCAGGTTGTTCACCTGCAGATCATATTGCGAAGTTGTGTGCTTTTTTGTGTGTTATCTGATGCAGGACTAAAGTATAGACTGAATAAGTCTGATTTTTTAAAACCTGAGTTGCAGTATCTTGGTCCTGTCATAAACAGTCAAGGTGTACATCATCTTCAGTCGCAGTTGTTAGCCATACGATATTTGCCAGTTTCTCGTGATTTCATACTATTACAGTCAGTTTTAGGGAAAATGAAGTATTATATTCGGTTCATATCGAATGCTGCACAAATCGCAGCTCCATTGCATCACTTGCATTGCAAGAATGTCCCCTTTGTTTGGACAGATGAGTGCCAAGGTGATTTTCAGAAACTTAAACATGCATTGCTCAGTGATCGATGCTTAGTTCACTTTGATCCTGAAAACCCAGTTGTCTTGCAAGTTGATGCTTCCTGTTATGGAATCAGTGCTGTGCTTTTATACAGAATTGCCGGCCGTTGTAGCCGAGTGGTTCTAGGCGCTTCAGTCCGGAACTGCGGACTGCTACAGTCGTAGGTTCGAATCCTGCCTCGGGCATGGATGCGTGTGATGTCCTTAGGTTAGTTAGGTTTAAGTAGTTCTAAGTTCTAGGGGACTGATGACCTCAGATGTTAAGTCCCATAGTGCTCAGAGCCATTTGAACCATCATACAGAACTGGTGAGAAAGACAGGCCTATTGCTTTCGCATCAAAAGTTTTATCCCAAGCTCAGTGTAACTATTCACAAATTGGGAAAGAGGTTTTGGCTATTGTGATGGTGTCACCAAATTACACCACTACTTGTATGGCAGAAAATTGTACTTAGTAATGGATCACAAGCCTTTGCAATCCTTGTTTCATCTGACGAAACTGGTTCCTGTACAAACTGCCAAAAAAATTGCAAAGATGGGCTTTGTTATTGTCGCAATACCAATATGAGCTTAACATGGTAATGCGGACGCACTTTCACGTCTTCTGATTGTCCCTGATACACACTTTGACGCTCCTGCAGCATCTTGTTGTCACATCGGTGCTAAGGATTCTGAATTGTTTTAATCTTTTCTGCTGAACTATAGGAAAACTGCTCAGGCCACAGAAGCTGATTCAGATTTGAACATTTCGCTAACATGCAAGTAGTGGAACTAGGCTGGCGTCACCCCAGTTGCCATTGTTGCCAGATGTGTCCAAGATGGCGGCGATAACGTAATCCAAGATGGCGGCCTGTAGACTTGCCACCCAATCACGCTGTGGTGTCACTGCCAGACACCACACTTGCTAGGTGGTAGCCTTTAAATCGGCCGCGGTCCGTTAGTATATGTCGGACCCACGTGTCGCCACTATCAGTGATTGCAGACCGAGCGCCGCCACACGGCAGGTCTAGTGAGACTTCCTAGCAGTCGCCCCAGTTGTATAACCGACTTTGCTAGCGATGGTTCACTGACAAATTACGCTCTCATTTGCCGAGACGATAGTTAGCATAGCCTTCAGCTACGTCATTTGCTACGACCTAGCAAGCTGCCGTTACCAGTTACTACTGATGCTGTAAAACATGTACTGTCAAGAGCGACGTTCACCATTTATGGATTAAAGTTAAGTATTCCACCAGCTACATCAGTTTTTTCTAAAGTCGAATTTCCTTGTCCTGTTCGAGACCTCACGCCAGCCTGCATGAGCTAAAACGGGTGCCTTTTGGCTTCCTCTAGTACCCGGTGTTGGCTCTCCTGCCAACCCACAACACACGCACCCCACCCTCCCCAACTATTGTACTGATAACAACACGTTGATAGAAAAAATGTATGCAAATTAATTAAATCGGTATTTTTAAATGTATGGGGTAGGTTTTTAATTCGTAGCACCTGTTGGTCAGTGAAATCGAGGGATGACAATTTGAACAAAAGATTACTAATAACAAACACATCCCGCCACTCGACGGCCGCCGCCGCCGTCTCCCCCCCCCCCCTCCCCCGGCCACGACCCTGGCCTGGCTGCGGCCGCCATAGCATCGCTCTGGGGTCCTTGGGCTGCCCTCCCTCACACTAGCGGGTTAGGGCTGCAGCAACCATGCTGCTCACAGCAGCCCGATACCCCGATTCCGCAGCGTCTCCTCATCAGCAGTCACGTCCTCGCCGATCACGTGATATACAGTACACAACCCTGTACACCTCCCCACAGAACTCCAAGGTGCGCTCACACTGATCCCATACGTGAAACGCCTCTGGGCATCATGTGTGATTACCATTACTGACGTTTTACGTGTGGATACTGACGCCACAGATGGCGCTATAGAAATCTGTTCAAGAATAGCACAGGTTGCTTTCTCCTAGCGATCCTAACGGGACATACAAGCTGCATCCAGCCGTGATTGCCTGCCCCAGTGTGACTGATGGATCGCCATGACACATCCACGTGGCGATTCACCATCTAAAAGGTTCTCAATGTTATTCTGACATCACATGTCAATGTAAAATAAGAGCCAAGTCAACCTCTTGGAAATTGTATAGTGTCCCAGAAATAGTTAATGGTCTCTTTTGTAGGAGCTTTTATGATGTCTCAGCTTGTCTGCATGGAAATTCTTGCCCTAACAGAACCTGTTTACGAAAATAGAACAGAATAACGCCGAATGCATTCCTCCTGATGGTCCTAATGTGGCACCCCATCCATCATGTCTTACCCTTCCTGCTTTCAACATACACAAACGTTCTCACTGCTATGTAGAGACTTCTATATCCCAGCACAAAGGATGTCTTGTGAATGAATTGGGATTATGATTGGCTCTTATCGAATTTTCCCGCCAAATTACTGATGCCATCAGTGTGGAAGCACTGTCTGCCTTTTGTTTTTCTTTCTGCAGACAAGACTTTCAGTGGCAAAACTATTTTATACAGATAGCCATATGGTACCCACAATTAAACCTTGGAAAGTGCCCCGCATATCGTCAAGTACGGAAAGACTCTTACTCAATTACACTGCTATCCGGCTGAGGACAGGAGATTGAATATTAGAGCGTGAAACCGATCTCCAACCCAGCAATATATCACCGTGTATTGTGTCGATGTAGTAAACATACAATTCGTATCCTGCGCCATACAAAATCACCCCTTTTACATAACTCATACATATACTGTGAAGACAGACAGCATAAGCACATGCACCGTAGGTATACTTGCAGCACTAGATATTTCCCACGAGTTCGGGCAGTCATCCAATCCCTACGCATGACCAGAGCACCCTCGGTGGATTGAAGTCACTCTTAGAACTGTTGTGCAAAGGCTGACTCGTTTCCCCCTTGGCACAAATGCGTTTCTGTTTCTGCTCCAGACCTGCTTGCTTGCTCGCTTTTCTACACACATCTCCAGACTCTGTGATTACGAGAGCACATCTAATTTCACATGGTTTGCTAGAATATCATATCATTTTCGCGGTACTTCTCGATATCAAACACATATCAATATCGCTTGGAGAGCAGTATCCCTTGCACGATATAATTCCGAAGATATAGACTGGAAATTATTTATCTAAAAACCCGACATTTTAGCTACGTGGAGCATGCTGTAAACTATAGATTAGCTGGAAACGTACCGTGTCTGCGAAGACCTTTGCATGAAAAAACTCGACAAAAGAAAAATAGAGTAAACTGATATTTCCACTTGCTAATACCGATGTCGGTGGTGTAACAGATTCCAAACCATCCCTATAATTTACAAAGTCAACTAAGGTGTTTCTCATGTCCAGAGAACCAGAAAACGTGTCTTCCACCAGTCTTTCACCTGCTAGATGCACACACCACAATCGATGTTCCCTCATCTAAGCAAAGGCGCGAAATACGCAGAAGCAGTCAACCAGACAATTTACATGGGTGGGTATAATGGCCCAGTGGAAACACACGTCCATATTGAATCTTCTCAAATTTCCACGCGATCACGAAAGCTGTCCAACACATACTAAGTATTAGTTCGCTATTCAGCTGTTTAGAGGACTACACGGTTAAGTCAGATACATTCCTACACTCCAACATCCCTTTCCATTCAGACAGCTCCTACCATTAATGGGAAACATGAATCATTGCTGTCACCAGCGCAGCATGCCAAGCACGCATATGCAGAATCATCCTAGAAAACCAGCCATATATATGTTTTATCATCGTATTTACAATTAAATGTTACAATCGCAGTCTCAATTGAACGACATTCAACAATGAGTGAAGTAACGGAAATACACCCTGCTGACAGCTGTGGCTCTGGAAATAGAAATATCTGTACCATTCTTATGACCTTACATACTCTTCCCTTTGCTGTCAGTATTCCAAGTCAAATCCATACCTTCCCTTGCACATGTCTGAACACAAACACATACTTTATAAGCCCGATGCCCAAGGAAAACCTACCACACATCCCTACTACTAAGTATAGTACCTCATCAGTAACTGATTGCTGGCGATACGAAATAATAATGACCGAAAATCAACCATTGTTGGGCATATCCCATAAGTTTTTCTTGCGAGTGGTACCCCTGTATCTTAGAAAGAGAGGCGTAATCGTCTTACAAACTGTCAGATATTAAGAAACACAACCATATTACCATCACAATTGGTCTTGGTTCTACAGGAGCACATAAGTATCCATGTTAAAAGCTATACTGGCTTTATAAATCGAAGTATGGCATTACCTCCGAATGAATTGGTTTTTCCAGATAAATACCGAGAGAGTGATCACAGGAGTGTATATTATCAGACCAGCAGTTCGATTACATGTAGCCCACGATGCAACCTCGTGTTAAAATCGCTGAATTTTGAAAAAGATTCGGCTAAGGAACGTGGTATGAAACCGGTATTTGCAACTCACTCACGCCGCTAGATATTTCTTCATTATTTGTAGTGTATTCTGTCTCCATACCATGTTAGAGGTTCAGTGATATATTCACTGAGTTATAGGCGATGACTGATTGAGGAGGATGACAAACAGTAGTAGATGTTGTGCTGATTCACGTCGTAAGATACATACACTAGCTTTTCAGATCTCTTGTTTCACGCTATCTGCTATAAAAAATGTCTATGATTTGGAACCAAGTCCCTCCATTCAAGCACATACCTGCATTGGATCTTATGGAGAAGTCCTTTAATGATTGCAGCCACTAGCGAATCATATTTCTGACACTCTCATACCTCGAAACGAGTCACCTCTCTTGAACCTATGTGCTACAGTAAAATTCCAGCCACCTTTTAGATAGGCCCTTTGCATCATGCAACAGCCCTGTCAGACTCTGCGCTACCATCCCTCCAGCTTTGTGCGTGTGATCATTCCAGTGTATGCAGGAACTCAGTAGAAGTCGGAGGAAACTACACTCCTGGAAATTGAAATAAGAACACCGTGAATTCATTGTCCCAGGAAGGGGAAACTTTATTGACACATTCCTGGGGTCAGATACATCACATGATCACACTGACAGAACCACAGGCACATAGACACAGGCAACAGAGCATGCACAATGTCGGCACTAGTACAGTGTATATCCACCTTTCGCAGCAATGCAGGCTGCTATTCTCCCATGGAGACGATCGTAGAGATGCTGGATGTAGTCCTGTGGAACGGCTTGCCATGCCATTTCCACCTGGCGCCTCAGTTGGACCAGCGTTCGTGCTGGACGTGCAGACCGCGTGAGACGACGCTTCATCCAGTCCCAAACATGCTCAATGGGGGACAGATCCGGAGATCTTGCTGGCCAGGGTAGTTGACTTACACCTTCTAGAGCACGTTGGGTGGCACGGGATACATGCGGACGTGCATTGTCCTGTTGGAACAGCAAGTTCCCTTGCCGGTCTAGGAATGGTAGAACGATGGGTTCGATGACGGTTTGGATGTACCGTGCACTATTCAGTGTCCCCTCGACGATCACCAGTGGTGTACGGCCAGTGTAGGAGATCGCTCCCCACACCATGATGCCGGGTGTTGGCCCTGTGTGCCTCGGCCGTATGCAGTCCTGATTGTGGCGCTCACCTGCACGGCGCCAAACACGCATACGACCATCATTGGCACCAAGGCAGAAGCGACTCTCATCGCTGAAGACGACACGTCTCCATTCGTCCCTCCATTGACGCCTGTCGCGACACCACTGGAGGCGGGCTGCACGATGTTGGGGCGTGAGCGGAAGACGGCCTAACGGTGTGCGGGACCGTAGCCCAGCTTCATGGAGACGGTTGCGAATGGTCCTCGCCGATACCCCAGGAGCAACAGTGTCCCTAATTTGCTGGGAAGTGGCGGTGCGGTCCCCTACGGCACTGCGTAGGATCCTACGGTCTTGGCGTGCATCCGTGCGTCGCTGCGGTCCGGTCCCAGGTCGACGGGCACGTGCAGCTTCCGCCGACCACTGGCGACAACATCGATGTACTGTGGAGACCTCACGCCCCACGTGTTGAGCAATTCGGCGGTACGTCCACCCGGCCTCCCGCATGCCCACTATACGCCCTCGCTCAAAGTCCGTCAACTGCACAAACGGTTCACGTCCACGCTGTCGCAGCATGTTACCAGTGTTAAAGACTGCGATGGAGCTCCGTATGCCACGGCAAACTGGCTGACACTGACGGCGGCGGTGCACAAATGCTGCGCAGCTAGCGCCATTCGACGGCCAACACCGCGGTTCCTGGTGTGTCCGCTGTGCCGTGCGTGTGATCATTGCTTGTACAGCCCTCTCGCAGTGTCCGGAGCAAGTATGGTGGGTCTGACACACCGGTGTCAATGTGTTCTTTTTTCCATTTCCAGGAGTGTATATCTACCACCTTCTGCATACAGTGAAGATACATGCTAAGCTGCATTACTGCGACAGGACTGTGTTTTGATCATTTGATGGAAGCAGGAGCTGAGAGGAGGACGAGGATTTTTGCTACCGTACTGTGGTGCATCCGCAAACTACATACAAGTACTACAGATCCATGTCCATTCACATCTATCTCCCCAACTTGCTATCTTCTTTGTTCTGTACCATCCACCAGAGAAAAATTACGAACTATAAAAGCTCAACTAACTTCGTACAATAGAGAACTATATAAGATTTTTACCGCATCTCTCTCCTCCCATATATCGAAAACGAATACCTCATGCGTGCCAGCATCGAGCACATGTGACGATCCTATTAAATATACAGTTATTGATCAACTGCACAACCCAGTTTAAAGTTTCATCACCTCTACTGTAGGAGGATGATCGGAGATTGCGGACTATACTGTAAGTCTCAAGAGACGCCCTCTGTGCTCTGTCTCGTTGTTTGAAACATTCTTTTCTTTTCTGCTCTAACACGCTTTGTACACCTTTAAAATGCTTTCCAACAGATGGGAAATTTCATCCTGTTGATTTTTTTCAGCATTTTCATGGTAATTTTTGTAATGACATAACAGACAGTGTTAAATTTCTTAAGTGACTTTTGGACGGGGAGGCAACCTCATGGGCCAATCAGAATGTAAATTCTACCATGTCATATGATGAATCTGAAAGAAAGTTCTTAAATAAGTTTTGTTCAGAATCTGAGCAAGCTAGGATTAAAAGTGAGTTTTTGAATGGTCGAATGTGTAGGGAAGGTGATGGTAGCTTGAAGTGTTTTTGTGAAGGCCAAATTGAGGAAATTTGTACACTTAGACAAACCTTTTGATGAACTAATACAAATAGATGCCTTAAAAAGGAGATTACCAAAAAGAGTACAGCGAGAGATGATTTATGGACCAGACGACTCTGTAGATCAGTTCTTGAGATATGTAGATAAATTGAGAGAAATGAGAGGTTAAATAATGGCAGATTTGGCAATCAACCATCTGGGGGGTGGAATCAGAGTAGGAATCAAGGCACGAATCAAGGCTGAAATGATAATGAAAATCAGAATAATAGTAGTGGCTACAACAGAAGTGATAAGAGATGGATCAACCATAGAAATGGGAACGGAAACAGAGGACATGACAACAGGGAGAGACCTTAGGAGAAGAGCAACAGACAATTAGATAATCACCAATCAAGATGAGGAAATTTAAACTGACCGATGCCTTATTGGGAGCCTATCAGTCTGGGGTACCGAAATCAGGCTAAACACTGCCGGCCTAGAGACACTGAAAATAATTACAGAAGACAGATTAATCGAAGACATTGGATTGGATATGACAGAACTACTATAAGAAGACAACATCAGATTACCAAATTACAGTTTAACAGTAAATTCTGGAAAAGTATGAATGGAAGTGTGGAAGATAAGAGTATTAGCATCTGTAAGAATGTTGAAGAAGTTCTGTTAGAGGAGGAAACTATTTAAAGAGTATACAATCAATGTGGTGAAGAAGTTTGTGAAGAAAATGTTGGTTCTGATGGTAATCTTGATGAGTTTGGATTAAGTAAATTAATGGAGGAAGAATCTATCCCTGTTAAGCAATTAAGTGATGATATCTGTACTTGTGTACTTGTCAACAATTCTGATGATCATTGTAAAGACGTTGTAGAAGTGTCTAGTATTGGAGATGATAGCATGTGTGGTAATATTGATAATGAAAGTGTTAGTAGTATTGATGAATGGGAGGAAGAATTAGATAGCATGGAATATTGGAGGATAAAGAAGATTTAATTAATGGTGAAGAAGATGATGTCAGTAGTATTTGTCATGCATATGAGAACCAGAGTGTACCAATGGAAACTGGGAAAGTATGATCAGATAAGGAACATGTGGACAGCCACTATGATTTAGATGTGAAGCTAGAAACTTTACGGGATACTTAGAAGGGTTATAGTGATAGTGACAGAGTAAAACGGGTCATCAAGGTTATTTGTGAAGAATTGAATTCCAACTGGGAAGGTAGAACCAATCAGCAGGCTTATAGTGAGATCTGTTCTGGGAAAAGTAGACCGCGTGTAAAAGAGGGACAGGGCATCAAGCAATCATCTGATGTAGCTCTAAATAAAATTCGGACAAGCAAGAGAAATTGTGCAGGCAAAAATGGTGTAAACAACTTGGACTTTAGAGATATTGAGGATGATTTGTTGCATGAAGATGAGGAAAGCAGGAAGGAAAAAGTTGCCCATATAGACGCATAAAAGTTGCAAATTGTGAGGGAGTTTACCTCTTAGACACGGGTAGTCCTTTTTGTGCCATTTCTGAAAAATTTAGAGATCAGATAAGACACAGTGCTGACTTTGAAGAATATTCTATTAATGGAATCAAAATTAAGGGTGCAACTGGTAGGCACAGCAAAGTTGTAAACAGGCAAGTCTTTATATCTTCCACCATTAATGATGTACAGTATAACCAAGAATGTTTTGTAGTACCTGATCTCAATGAAAATATTTTGTTCATTATGGATTGGATATAAGGAGTAAATGCAGATTTTGACTGGAATAACAAAAAGTTAAGGCTTACCAACCCAAAGACAGATATAATACATGTGACTTAACTAATCATCAAAAATTGCCTAGAGAACAATTTTCAAATTAGAAGAGTGATTTGTGCAAATGACAGGATTGACAATAATGAGGAAGACAACGAAGAAGAATGCAGTGAAGACAAGTATGTTGAATTAGTGGCCATCAAACTAAAAGAAGCTGGAAGTCTAGATAAAGAACAGACAGAACAATTAGGTAGTTTGTTGTGGGAATAAAAAGATGTTTTTAGTGAGAAACCTGGAAAAGTGAAAGAATATGAATGTAGACTTAATCTAAAACCTCACAAACCATTTTTCATCAAACCATATGGAGTACCCATCTCAAAAAGAAAAACTGTGGTGAAACAACTGCAAAAGATGGAAGAGTGGGAAGTAATTGAAAGGTGCAATAGTGCATACAATAACCCACTGGTGGTAGTTTCCAAATGTGATGGTGGAGTAAGACTTGTGCTCGATTCAAGACATTTTAACAAATATCTTGAGAGGGAAACTGATCACCCTGAGAATATAGATGCGTTATTACATGAGTTTGAACATATGAAGTACATGTGTAGTTTAGAGCAGGTTTCCATCGGGTACCACTGGAGATCCAGCCTAGAAAATATACTGCATTTTTGTATGGAGGAAGATGTTATTGCTATTGTGTTGTACCATTTGGACGTAATATATCAGTTGCAGAATTTATCCGAGCATTGGATTTTGTTCTAGGAAAAGAACTGTTAAGCAAACTAATTCTTCATGTTGATGACATACTTGTAACAGGAAAGAGTTCGGAAGCACATATACGTTTGCTGGGTGAAATGTGTTACAGATTGAGACATGGAGGCATGTCATTAAAAGAAGTGCAAATTCGGAGTTAAACAGCTCAAATTTTTAGGCCATACCATCTCAGAAGAAGGAATCTTACCTGATGAAGAAAAACTTGAAGTCATTGCAAAATTTCCTGCGCCTAAGACTAAGAAACAACTTAAATCATTCTATGGAATTTGTGACTACTACCGGAAGTTTGTCAGTAATCAAGCTTTAAATGCACCATGTTTGAACAACTTGTTGAAGAAGAACACCATTTGGGTATGGGACAAGGATTGTCAGGAAGCATTCGACAACATCAAGAAACAGATGTGCAATAGTAAAATGATATACAGACCTGATCTTACAGAGCCATTGTGCATTATGACTGACAGCAGTGACAGTGCAGTGGGAGCTCATTTGTTCCAAGAAAAGATTGTAGATAATGTGATGGAGCATAGATCAATAGCTTTTTCCAGTAAAACTTCACAAAAACATGAGATGTCATATACTGTCACCGAAAAAGAACTGTTAGCAGTTTATTGGGCTTTCGCCAAGTTCAAGAATTACTTATTAGGACATCAAGTAGTAGCATACACAGATCATAAGGCTTTGATCTATATAAAAGAGTGTACTTTGCATCACAGTAGGATAACCAGGTGGGCACTATTCCTCCAGCAGTTCAATTCTACAGTAAAGTATATAAAAGTGAAGAAAATCTAATTGCTGATGCTCTATCAAAATTGCCAATGGGAGGAGAAGGTGAAGGGGAATTTCAGATTATGTATCTAAACGATGAGAATGAAATCAGGAATATTTGTAATGACATCCGTAGATACCAGAACCATGATTCCAACTGGAAGTTAGTTAAAAGTTATTTGGGTAAGAGAGAATATCAAAAAGTGAGCAGTATTATAAAGTGAACAATGGTATACTTTTCAGAAGATACAGTGCAGACAGTGATGCTTGGAGATTGTGCTGTCCAGAGCAATATATTGAAGTATTGATAAAGTATGTACATGAGAGTTTCGGACACTGAAATGTATCGAAAAGATCCAAGAGAATGTGTACTTTTACAACATTTCCAGGAAAGTGAGGAAGCAATTATCTACATGTTACAGGTGCAGAGGGTAAAAGTTAGTCATCCAACCTGCAAAGGATATATGCAAAACATCTTGCCAAAAGAACAACTACAACTTGTAGCAGTTGATCTTTATGGATCATTGCCTAAGGCTAAAGGAGGATTTTGTTACATATTTGTCATGGTGGATCTTTTTTCAAAATTCATTAAACTATATCTGTTGAAGAAAGCAACAAGTAAGAACATCATTTTGAAAATTAGAAGAGACTATTTCACAAAGGCAGGAAAACTGAAGAGCATACTTTCTAACAATGGAGCACAATTTTCTTCCAAAGTTTGGAAAACATTTGTTGAGGATGAGAACATAAACCATATTCTGATATCTGCTTATCAACCAACAATCAGTCCGGCTGAATGTTACATGCGAGACATAGGGAGATTGTTTAGAACTTATTGCAACAAAAATCATGAAGTTGGATAGAGTATGTAGACAGCTTTGAAGATATACTGAACAACTTACAACATTCATCTACTGGGTTCTGTCCATATGAAATAATGTACCACAAGAAACCACTGAATCTGATCAATGAATTAATTGAATTCCCAGCATGAAAGGCTATGAGTCCACAGGAAAGAGGAGAAATAGTCAAGAAAGTAATGGGATAACAAGGTAAATTGAGGAAAAACAAACATGATAAGAAGTTGAAACCTACAAATTTTAAAATCGATGACCTGGTCCTGGTGAAAACACATGAAAAATCCAAGGCTATCAGTAGTGAATTAAAGAAATTCTTTGACATCTATATTGGTCAATTCAAAATTCAGTCTATGCCACACCCAAATGCATACAGGTTAGTGTATCCAAAGTCTGGAAGGTTATTTGGTCTACATAACATAACTGAACTGAAACGCTATAAGCAAGGGTCAAACACCAAGAAAAAATGAGATGGTGATAAGCCCTGAGGAGGACACATCTTTGTGTCAAGTGTGTGGCCGGTCGTTGTGGCAAGCGGCTTTAGGCGCTTCAGTCCGGAACCACGCGACCGCTACGATCGCAGGTTCGAATCCTGCCTGGGGCATGGATGTGTGTGATGGCCTTAGGTTAGATAGGTTTAAGTAGTTCTAAGTCTCGGGGATGATGAACACAGATGTTAAGAGCCATAGTGCTCAGAGCTATTTGAACCATTTGATTTTGTCAAGTGCGTGGCGAGCACTAGGCCTCCGAGCTATGTAGCATTCTATTTTCTTCTTTTCGTTTCTGGATGTTATATCTTTTAATCTATAAACTTGTAATGAAGTTATCTTTTACTGTAAATACTATCCATTCTCTGTAGTATAAGTTTTCTGGGTGTAAAATGACTATTGACTGACATTATTTGATGAATAATTCGAAAATGTAAACTGTGTACTAAATTTGCCTTTCCTACAGTAGTAATTGACCAGTTGTTGTAGTTATACTCTGTAGAGCATGTATTTGATTTTGTGGGTGGTTCTTTGAGAATTACAGGCATGGTCATGATTTTAAGAGTTTGCTATTGAGATATACAAATGGACAATGTTAAAGATGTACATGTGTTACTAAATGGACAAGTTGCACTGTGACAAAAGACATTTTGAGAAAAGTTTGTTATTACAAGATGGTGTGAGGATGAACAGCCTTTGAGTTCATGTCTGATATGATAAAAAGTTAAATGAGATCTGGGGGAGTCAAATATACTGTATAGTGAAATATACTGAAATATTAATCAAAAAGAAAGGATACATATATAATTCATTTTGTTCATTGACTTTAATCTGTATATTGCTAAATCTTTACAGTTTAGACATGCTAGTTTTTGTGTGATTTTGTTTATAAATATGATAAAAATATAGGATATCATATTAAGTGAATGATTTAAACATGTTTATACCTGATGTGACCTTAATTGTAACCTGCACGAGTATCTTGAGTAATGAATTCATCCCTGTTGCTACCTAGAGAAATGTATCCAAGATCCTTACCTGACCTATGTGAAAAAATTAAAGACTGTAAAACTAATAGTGGACTGTGCTATCGCAGCATAGAGACTGCCAGAAAAAGAGGGGTTGCAGGCACAAAATGGACAGCGCAAGACTGATGATTGTGAGCTGTCAATTCCTTAAGATGTGCAATGTGAACCAGTGACTGGAGTAACAGCTAAGAAAAGAAATCTTTTTTGATATCTTGGATTGTGTATATGTATTTAGCAGCCATTCATACAAGTAATACTTGTAAGAGTGGCTGGGGGGGGGGTGCATAAAACGATACAGCCTTCCCCAAGTTCTCTAATGAAGAGACTGATACCAACTCTTTTTTTTTATGCATCCAGGTGGCTGTCGGACGAGTCAGTACTTCCTAGGGACTTGTATGTGTGTCTTATATAATATATATATCATTCTGTCCAATTTACTAAAACACTTGATATTCATTGTGAAAACATATAGAATGTTCTGGAATGATGTATATTATCATGATTGTCAGGGCATTGTTGTCACTAACAAAATTATGTACAGGTGCTGCATTAGATGTTTAATCAAGAAATTGAAGTGTTAAATATCTGGCGGCAAATATTAAGAAGCTATGGAAGTGTTGGCATAAGTGGTTGGCACCTCTAATTACCTTAACTGCAGTTGATTGGTGGGTTGACACAGAGAACATCACTACCTTGAGAAACGGCTTAAAAGTTATTACCAAGCGATGTATTTTCATTTGTTATCTATTTTTATGTCCTCCTCTGTAATTAATATCCTTTGTAATTACGTTTCTAATTATCTCTCCAATTGTTTAACCACAAAGCTTTCCGATTTTCAGAATTTAAGGCCTTATTTGTAATTTTACTTATGTAGTCGGAAAAAGCACGAGATTTGTACTGCCATTGAATGTTAGTAACCAAATCCAAACTGTAATTAATTATGTAACTAAAATAATACAAGAGACATTATTGTAATTAAAGATCAGATTGATTTTTTATATTTCAAACTACAGATAATACTAAAAAAAAATGTGTAATACGAGATTGCATTTTATACCTTATTTGGCTGTAACATCAGTTTCTTTACATTTTGTACATTTTAATTGTACAAAATTAATAATGGGTTATTTTGAAATTTATTGTTAAAAGTTCTATATAAAGCGATGCAGTGAGGCTGCAAGTTAGTTGTTGAGTTGTTGTTTTGTCAGTCAGTCAATGAGATCTGTGAAGTATGTCAGTCAGTGTTTTGTTAAGGTGACGAGTATGCAGTTCAGTTGGAAACTGTTATATTGTTTCATCAAATGAACTCCAGGCAATAGAAAGTTAAGTTAAATGTAACGACGCGAGCAGAACGTTATAAGCTCCAGATGGATGGCGTTCGAAGCATTTTTATGTAAATCAACCCAGCTATCAATTTTAAAGTATTATTACAGAGTCTAGGATCAGAACCTGGAAGGTATTGGTAAGAGAGAACATAAACACACGCACTCCTAAGGCTACAACGTTCCGCATTTAAAATGGGCTATAATGTTAGATTGCTTGCGTTTGCGACCTATCAGTCTTATGAAATGTAGCGCTGTTAATATTCCAATGTAAGAAATATATTTCAAGCGCAGGACATACATCCTTCTTCCCGGTTACTCTACGATAAAATATGTTATCGAACCGTAAAACGAAAAACTGCTTCCTTAAAACATTGGCTCTGTGTGATATGTGGACAATATAACTTTCCAGATGTGTGTAGTGTCCACTGTTCACATCCGATCACGTTTCTGAAATTATAATTTGCCTGCATCAGCCCTATATAAAATTATCCTTAGTAACCAGAAATACCTCTTACAAGGAAACAGATAAACGCATAGCAGCAGCGTCTGACATGTGAAAATTACAAGTCATTCCGCCACTAACTCTGTAAACAGAACATCCATCAGGTAAATGCATACATGGGGATTGCAGTGCTTCACAAGCACCTATCACTAACTTAATTATGAAGCTGAAGTTTCGATTTTACACCCAAGATGCGACAGGGGGATGGAGTACATCGCATAAATCATAGTTCAGTCCTCTGATGACCGACAGGTTTACCAGTAACGATCGCAAGTAGACAGTGTTTTAAAATCACATACAGAACACGTGGCTGTATACGAGTCGAATGCAGGCTATGTCATGGGACTGATGCATCCTGACAGAACAGTGGAAAAATTGACCTACAGCAACTTCACCCTCTCTAGAATGTATCATAAGTCTACCATTAAATCGTACCTTGTTACAACTCCATCTCAATCGATCACCCTGTCCACTCTCTGTCACTGTTTAACTCAGATGCATGTAAGTTTAGAGGCGGATGGTTCTCTGTCTTCCTGAAAAGCGTCAAATACGTTAGTCTACTCGTGTGTATCACTGGTACCTCAATAGATATACAGTATAATGCTGCCTCGACGGAAAAAAAATTGACATCTTCCCTGATTCCCTTCGCTTCCATGCCAACGTTTTCTCGGATTCATCTTGGTGCCACCTACTTGTTCCGATGTACAAATTGCTCTGAACCGATCAGATGATATGATAATACTTCCTCAATTTCGTCACATTTCGGTGTATATTCGGTCAATCTATACCTAACCCCCCCATCATTTTTATTAATTCTATCGCTTTATGTCAGTTCCATCCATGCGATCATGACATAACCTCCCGTTCTGTATTCTAAAATTGCTTTAAATTTAACACAGCTGCCAACACCTATCCCAAATGCACTGATCGGGAGGTTAGTACAGAATTGTACTCAATTGTGTCCAGTCACCTTCACATTTGGAGAGTGTTTGCTCTGTTTTCTATATGGCCGTGTATATGCATTGTCATGGAAGACTCCCAGGACCCTGTCCCCCCGCTGGTGGACCAAAAATCGAACTCAGAACCCGTGATTGTACGTAACACGTGATTGGTCCACCTGTGAGCCCTATCCCAGATATGATGTGTGATGGATCCGCCTCCGAACATCGGTCCAGATATATATAGCGCGCAGCAGATCCACACTTGAATGCTAACTCAAATAGGGTATATTGTGGATCTTTATCCCAACATCGCTCCGTACATTGTGCGTGGCGGATCCACCTTCAAACCGTATCCAGTGCATGGCATATTGTGGATCTGCATCCCAACATCGCTTTGGATGTAATGCTAACTCTGTTCTACTGTGAGTCCTGGGAGCCATTCGCAACACATGCATATACACAGACGTACAGAAAACAGAGCAAACGCTCTCCAAAAGTGGAGGTGACTGGATACAGTCGAGTACAGTGCTATGCTACACCTCCCGATCAGTGCATTTGGGCCGGCCAGTGTGGCCGAGCGGTTCTAGGCACTTCAGTCTGGAACCTCGCGACCGCTACGGTTGTAGGTTCGAATCCTACCTCGGGCATGGATGTGTGTGATGTCCTTAGGTTAGTTAGATTTAAGTAGTTCTAAGTTCTAGGGGACTGATGACCTCAGATGTTAAGTCCCATAGTGCTCAGAGCCATTTGAGCCAGTGCATTTGGGCTAGGTGTTGGCATATGTACTACATTTACAAGCAATTTTAGAACACAGAACGAGACGTTATGTCATGATTGCATGGATGGAACTGATATAAAATCGATATAATTGCGAAAAATGATGGAGGGATAGGTGTAAATTGACTGAATGTACATCGAAAAGCGGGGAAATTCAGGAAGTACTTGCGTATCTTCTGTTTGGCACAGAGCAATTTGTACATGGGAACAAGAATGCAGCACCAAGCGGAATCCGAGAAAACGTCGACATGGAAGTGAAGAGAATCATTGTAGCAGTCAATTTTTTTTCCCATCGAGGCAGCATTATACTGTACGTCTATTAAGGTACCACTGGTACACGTGGGTTGGCTACTGTATTTGACGTTTTTCAGGAAGACAGAGAACCATCCGCCTCTAAACTTACATGCATCTGAGTTAAACAATGATAGAAAGTGGACGGGGTGATCGATTGACATGGAGCTGTAACGAGGTACGATTTAATGGTAGACTGATGATACATTCTAGAGAGGGAGAAGTTGCTGTAGGTCAATTTTTCCACTGTTCTGTCAGGATGCATCAGTCACGTGACATAGCCTGCATTCGTCTCGTATACAGCCACGTGTTTTGTATGTGATTTTAAAGCACTGTCTACTTGCGATCGTTAACGGTAAACCTGTCAGTCATCAGAGGACTTCCATCTCATGTGTGATGAAACGTGACACATTCCTCTAAAAAAACTATGATTTAGGTGATGTACTCCATCCCCCTGTTGCATCTTGGGTGTAAAATCGAGACTTCAGCTTCATAACTAAGTTAGCGATAGGTGCTTGTGAAGCTCTGCAATCCCCGTGTATACATTTGCCTGACGGATGTTCTGTTTACAGACTTAGTAGCGGAATGACTTGTAATTTTCACATGTCGGATGCTGCTGCTATGCGTTTATCTGTTTCCTAGTAAGAGGTATTTCCCGTTACTAGACGATAATTTTATATAGGGCTGACACAGGTAAAGTATAATTTCAGAAACGTGATCGGATGTGAACAGTAGAAGCTATACATCCGTGGAAAACTATATTGTGCTCGTATCACACAGAGCCAATGTTTTAAGGAAGTAAGTTTTTCGTTTTATTTTTCGATAACACAGTTTATCGTAGAGGAACCAGGAAGAAGGATGTATGTCTTGCGCTTGAAATATATTTCTTACATTGGAATATTAACGGCGCTACATTTCATATGACTGATAGGTCGGAAACGCAAGCGATCTAACTTTATAACCTGTTTTAAGTGCAGAATGCTGTAGCCTTAGGAGTACGTATGTTTATGTTCTCTCTTACCAATACCTTCCAGGTACTGATCCTAGACTCTGGAATAATACCTTAAAATTGATAGCTGGGTTGATTTACATAAAAATTCTTCGAAGTCCATCCGTCTGGAGCTCCATCACGCGTAAAAATCATCCTTTTCTTGTTCTTCTTCACTGTCTGCTATTATATTACAACACTTTCAAATCTGTTAGTATACACTGATAAGGAGTGCTAACCTCCTCGACATGGGCGCATCTCGAGAAATCTTGTGCACTTGGATGGGCGAGGACTCGGCAAGCTCCATTCATATAGGTAAGAAAAGGGGTTCGCTACGCTTTCAGCTACCTAGTTTCAACTACTTTTCATGGTCATCCAAACCCTCACTTCCACATCCGAAATACAGGCACATAGATCGACGAATGTAGGAAATGTCTTAGGATTTTTGGTAGGTTAGTGAATAAGGTAGGTAAATATTCTTGTGCAAAATATTTATTAACTTTTGCATATACATTTAAACACAGAAATATAACTTAAATGCACATCTGAATCATCTAATTTTTTCTCCAACCAGTAATTTAACAAACACAGAGAAGGTATATTCTCGAATTCTAATACATATCTAATTTTCTTCCTGTAAAATAGCTGTTTTATGGTTTTAATTATTTTCTCTGTTCCCTCCTGCATTTCTTCTAGGCGAGAGCATTCTGAGATTTTAATTTTTCCTTATATCTCCTCCATGACGCTATTGTTAAAGCATTCTACATCTTCTGGTGTGTATGTCGGTAACTCTTCTGCTCCACATTCTTGCGGGATTTCTGTATAGAAATTTAAGTTTACAACTTTTGCAAACGAGTGTCCAATAAATGTCAGTTTTAAACTCGACAAATGGCTGTTCTGTTGCTAGGTGGACAACATCCGGCTTAACACACTTAGATAGAATATAACCATACTTTTTAAGCCGACCCAAATGGGAATAGAGCTTAATAAACAAATTTTTCTTGTATCCCTTAATATAGTAAACGTTATCGATTCCACTGATTTCGCTCAGTACACCAACACGTGATACCAAACGAGGTAGCGCAGTGTCTAGCACACTGAATTCGTATTCGGGAGGATGAAGGTTCAGTCCCACGTCCAGCCATCCTGATTTAGGTTTTCTGTAATTTCCCTAAATCACTCCCAGCAAACGCCAGGATGGTTCCTTTGAAAGGGCACGTCCGACTTCCTTCCCTGTCCTTCCTTAATCTGGTGAGACAGATGACCTCACTGTTTGGTCTCCTCTCCCAAACAACCCAACCCCAACCAACACGTGACCATTTTCCATGGCTGTTTACTGTAAATGTCAATATTTACTATTCCCCCTTCATACTCAGCTTTTCCCAATGGCTCAAATGGTTCAAATGGCTCTGAGCACTATGGGACTTAACATCTGAGGTCATCATTCCCCTTGAACTTAGAACTACTTAAACCTAATTAACCTAAGGACATCACACACATCCATGCCCGAGGCAGGATTCGAACCTGCGACCGTAGCGGTCGCGCGATTCCAGACTGAAGCGCCTAGAACCGCTCGGCCCCAATGCCGGCTGCTTTTTCCATACAGAATGTTTAAATCCATATGTAAACCTGGCCTGCACATCGGCAATAGCTTATTCCTTTTCCAATTCCAGCTTATAATCTTCCTTTACAGCAGTTGTCTTCTCCATATACTCCAGTCTCTGTTTCTTTACTTCGAGTTCCTCCATTTCCCAGTTTTCGTTTCTGTACACTTAATACATTAAGTGCACTTAAAGGAGTAATTTCTTTAATGGCGAATAGTTTCTCTGTTTGATACATTGTTCCTTTTTCTTAAGACTTAGGATATAATATTATTTGTAGAAACCAGTCCCAATTCGGCGATATCTATATCAGACGGTATTGTGGAGAATTGGAGACCAGACTGAGAGACTGAGAAAAATAAGTTTCTCCTGCTTTAACATAACACGTCTGCGTAATGCTTGTACTGTCTTTGTTGGAGTCAGAGTTAAGAACCTCCATGTAGTTTAAAGGTAGATAATTAAAACTGCATGTAGACATATCATAACTTATAAGCTTTTCTCGGTCTTGAGAGTCCGGCACACTTACTTGCACACCAGTCAATTTTCGGGCGTTCTTATTACCCCAGCAGACAAATTGTAGGACTTGTTAAACACCACGCAGCAACTGTTCTGTAAATTGTTAGTTATCTGACACCACATGGATGCAATTGGCACAGAGTAAGGTGGAGCATATTGTAAATACTGCTTGTTGGTATCTAACACACGTAAACAGCTTTGTACTGGGTTGAACACACGATCCATTCTGTAGTTGTATATTGTTGCCTCCAGACGTGTAATGCCATGCTCCATAGCCAAAGAAGAAGTAAAAGATTCACGTAGTTACGTGTCTGGACACTATAAAATCTATAAGATTGTTAACCGGTAACTTTTTTAACTCCTGGACTTGTGATTTGACATATAAATTTGTTATATACCTTTACTCTACAGTTGGAGCTCATCCACGTTAAGCAGTTTATTCCAACTGTTTTATCGTTGTCCACAATCACATTGCTGCTTCCCTGATGGTCTCCTTCCATCCAGAAGTCGTGGGTTGATGTTAGGTAGTCGCACATCTCCATTTTATTAAAAATTCTGGCAAAGTCTTGCGTTATGTCTAAATCCAAAAGGTTATATTCGTCTACAAGTAGCAGCTGCAATATTCCAGGCAACTCTTCCGTTAGAACATCCAATTTATCGTCAGCTAATTCCACTTTATATGGTATAGCCAAGGGATTTTTATACTTCTTCGAAATCGTTTCCAGTGCTTCCTTGCCGATTTTATCCAATATTCCTCTTACTGTCACACTGTCGCTTCCATGTGGGGAAAATGGTAGCTTCGCCTTGAGTCCCTGTCTTCCGGTGACGAACTTGCAGAAATTACTATGCAGATAATAGTTAAATGAGCCACACATCTCCTTCTTCAACATTACAGATCAGCCCTTCTCTAACTCCTCCTGACAGTCCCCTTGACCACAGATTTTAACTACCATAATGTTATCGCAAAAGGGTTCTGTAATAGGAGTAAGTACATTTAGATTCTTCTTGCCAAGGAGCATACCATTTTCAGTGTAATTTATGTTGCCAATGTCAGAAACAAGATTGCCCAATTTCTCCAGTAGTAACCACAAACCAAAGTGTTTGTCAGTTGGTCTCGCCCTCCTCCCTAATAGTTTAGGCATGTTAAGCACTTTGGAGGAATCCGTGTTGACACTTTCAACTACCACAGAAGACTGATCGGTTGCAGATGTCATGCGTCCTTTTATACTCTAAATATCCACGATGGCGGCATTTCCGGACACGTGATCTTCCGGTCACACATTCTAAATTTGTTTGTATGTGCAGTCCAACAGTAAACTCCTAGCTGAATTGCGCTATTTTGTGTGCAAGGTGTTAGTGGGAGTTTGTGCAGTGAACTATTTGCCGCTGTTTAAGCGTTGTGAGCGTGTTGGCAGAGCATTACATATGCATTATTTCGGTGATTTACGAGTAGTTTGCCGGTCTGTATGCTGTGTACTGCATTATTTTGACAATTTACGAGTCGATTTAGTCTGTACATCAATGTACTGTATTATTTACGTGTAGCTTGCATGTCTGTGTGCTGTGTAGTGCATTATTTCGGTAATTTAGGAGATGTCTGCGTGTCTGCAGAGCATTTAACATGCGTTGTTTCGGTAATTTACGAGTATTTTGCAAGTGTGTAGGCTGTGTAACATGACCCGAAGCATGTCAGAGTGTGTGTGTTTTGTATCAGTGTAATAAATAAACTATGTGAAATCCATCCCTAAATTGCTCAAAAATAAATAAAGTACACTCCTTCCACTCTCCAGCATCCCAGCACAGACTGTAATCTTCCCGCCACTTTTCCCCCTGTCCGCCATCTAGGATTACATCACAGGAGGAGCGACAACGCCCGCTGGTGGCAGTACTGTGCACTAGGTAAGTTGGATTCCAGACCTCATGGTGGACACACTAGATGGATGTACTGCCTCAAATTTTTTAAATAAAGACTGTCTGCAAAATAAAGACTTACATCCATCATATCCAGCACAGGCTGAGTCCTTTTCCCGCCATTTTCCCCCTAGCTATCTTTGGTGTGACGTCATAAGCGAGTGACTGCGTGTGAGTTTTTATATATTTTTAGGTTTCAGATACATATTTTAACGGTTTTTGGGATAATATTTACTATATAAGTGACTTATTAGTGGTTTCTTCATTCACCTCTGCCTTTCTTGTGTTGTGACCTGATATTTGTGAGTGTTTCGTATCGAGCAACGTAACCTCTTACCTGTGTTTACATTCCGTGCTGACCAGTTGCAGCTGTAGGGGCGCATCGAAAGCTAAGTACAAATTAATTGTTTGTGTATAGTGGTTTATTTAGGAACTTTAGTAGTCATCAACCGGTGTTTTTCTGTGTTTTATAGTGAAATAATTTCAGAAGAACCTTTTGGGAACTGTTTTCAGCTTCGTTACTGTGTCATTAGATGTTTGATTCTCTTTCTGTATTAGTCTTTTGTTATATTCACATTTGTTGTTTATTAATACTGTTAATAATAGTAGTTACTTCCCTTGTAGAGTAAGTTTGTGATTATTGTAGTCAGGTTTTTAACATCTTCTTATTGTAGTAGCGGAACTTAGAAAAAGTAAAACTTTACCATGAGTGAGGTAGTGGATTGCGGTGTGAGACTTGTTCGAAGTATTTTCACTGGGGGGAATGCAGTGGGGAAGCCAGTGGACATTCTGGTGAGATCCTCTCCTGGAACTGCAGGTTATGTAGTAAGAGTAAGTTGATAGAGGAGCAGGAGCGGAAGATCTGTGCCATTTAGGTGCAGTTGAAAAACGCACAGAGGAGCTAGATAGGATGAGGAGGGAGAAGGGGGTTGGGGAATGGGAGCTGGCTGTTGGCAAGAGATCTGCTAGGAGAAGAAGATTTTCAGATAGTTTCACTATTGGTGTTTACAATAGATATGACCAACTGTCAGAGTCTAGTGGAGAGGAATCTCTAGTAGCTGTAGATGTAGGAAGTATGCAGCAGACCTCAGTAGTTACGGTGGCTAGAACAGTTGCAAAGTCGAAGAGGAAGGAGAAGGTTCTGCTGTTAGGCAGTTCTCATGGCTGAGGTGTAGGCCAGCTGTTGCAGGAAGTGGTGGGGAGTGAGTACCAGGTCACCAGCATTGTGAAGCCTAATGCAGGATTGGCTCAGGTGACTGTTAACATAGGGGGGTTATGTAGGGATTTTACTAAAGAGGATCAGGTAGTGATTGTGGGTGGGGCTGGTAATAGTATTGATAGGGATGGGGAGTATGACATAGATGGTGACCTGGAAAAGATAGCCACTCAGACTGGCAACACGAATGTGCATTTCGTAGAACTGTTTCAGTGCCACGATCGGCCTCATCTTAATACAGCCGTCAGGCGTAATAACATGAGACTTGGGGGTGCGCTGATGACAGAAAGCATGGGTCACATTTCAGTGGTGTCAGTGGAGTCTATCAGCAGGACGGGTTTCACTAAACATGTCCTGCACCTCAACAGGTATGGGAAGGGGAGGTTGGCAAAGCTTATAGGTGCATAGGTGGGGTTGGTGGGATCACTCATGGGAAAATCCCTGCAGTAGTGGGTGTTAGAGCTGCACCTTTTTTAGATTGAAGTCAGCTGACAGGTATTCCTGCTTAAGGGAAGTCTCTCTAACAAAGGAACCACTTTTGACAAAGCTTAGGTATCCAAGTAATGAGGGAATTAGTATATTTCATCAAAATATACAAGGTATTAGAGATAAATTTAGTGAACTGCTTATAGATGTTGACTCTGAAATTATTGGTATATCTGGACACTTCTTAAATAAGGAGATAATTCAGAGGCTTCCTTTACCAGGATACAGTTTGGCTGGCAGCTTTTCGAGGATCTCTTTGCGGTGTGGAGGAGTAGCCATGTATGTGAAAAACGGCATCCCATTTTAGTCAATTGATGTTTCAAAGTACTGCACTGAAAAGGTGTTTGAATGTTGTGCAGGTGTGGTTAAATTTAATGGAGCTAAACTTCTAACCGTTGTTATTTATAGATCCCCAGACTCCGATTTCACAACATTTTTGCTAAAGCTAGAGGAGGCTCTTGGTTCACTTTATAGGAAATACAAAAAGTTAGTTATATGTGGTGACTTCAATATTAATTGTATAAGTGATTGTGCAAGGAAGAGGATGCTGGTAGACCTCCTTAATTCATATAATCTTACGCAAACCGTATTCTTTCCAACGAGAGTGCAAGGGAACAGAAGAACAACCATAGACAACATTTTTGTTCATTCCTCATTACTAGAAGGGCATTCTGTTAGCAAAAAGGTGAATGGCCTTTCAGATCATGATGCACAAATTTTAACTCTAAAAGATTTTTGTGCTACAAAACGTGTTAAATATAGTCATCAGCTGTTTAGGAAAGCTGATCCAGTTGCTGTAGAGACCTTTGTAAACCTTATCAAGGAACAAGAGTGGCAAGATGTTTATAGCGCTGATACAGTAGACGATAAATATAACGCTTTTCTCAAGACTTTTCTCGTGCTCTTTGAAAGTTGCTTTCCGTTAGAACGTTCAAAACAGGGTACTAGCACAAACAGGCAGCCTGGGAGGCTGACTAGAGGGATAAGAATATCTTGTAGAACAAAGTGGCAATTATATCAAAACGTTAGAAACAGTCAAAATCTAAATGCAGCAGCCCATTACAAACAGTATTGTAAGGTGCTTAAAATGTTATTAGGAAGGCAAAAAGTATGTGGTATGCAAATAGAATAGCTAAGTCTCAGGATAAAATTAAAACCATATGGTCAGTCGTAAAGGAAGTGGCTGGTCTGCAGAGACAGGTCGAGGATATAGAATCAGTGCATATTGGGAACGTCCGTGTTACTGATAAGTCGCATATATAATAACTTTCTGAATACAGCAGGTGAACTAAATAGAAACCTAGTCCCAACAGGGAATCATATAGCGCTCTTAGAAAAAAGTGTTCCGAGACTCTTACCTGAAATGCTCCTCCATGATACTGACAAGAGGGAGATTGAGTTAATAATTAAATCACTAAAGACGAAGAACTCTCATGGATATGGCGTGGCATCAAGCAGAATACTGAAGTATTGTTCTATGTATGTTAGCCCAGTACTTAGCCATATCTGTAACTTTTCCTTTAGGAGTGGTCGGTTTCCTGGCTGATTAAAGTACTCGGTAGTGAAGCCACTTTATAAAAAGGGAGACATTGATAATGTTGACAATTTTAGACCTATTTCTATGCCATCGGTGTTTGCTAAAGTTATCGAGAAGGTTGTATATACAAGGTTACTGGAGCATTTAAACTCACATAATTTGCTGTCAAATGTTCAATTTGGTTTTAGAAATGGTTTGATAACTGAAAATGCTATATTCTCTTTTCTCTGTGAGGTTTTGGACGGATTAAATAAAAGGTTGCGAACGCTAGGTGTTTTCTTTGATTTAACGAAGGCTTTTGACTGTGTTGACCACAAAATATTACTGCAGAAGTTGGACCATTATGGAGTAAGGGGAGTAGCTTACAATTGGTTTGCCTCTTACTTTAAGAACAGAAAGCAGAAGGTAATTCTCCGCAATATTGAGAGTGGTAGTGATGTTCAGTCCCAATGGGGCACTGTTAAGTGGGGCGTTCCCCAAGGGTCGGTGCTGGGGCCACTGCTGTTTCTTATTTATATAAATGATATGCCTTCTAGTATTACAGGTGATTCAAAAATATTTCTGTTTACTGATGACACCAGCTTGGTAGTGAAGGATCTTGTGTGTAATATTGAAACAGTATCAAATAATGTAGTTCATGAAATAAGTTCGTGGCTTGTGGAAAATAATTTGATGCTAAATCACAGTAAGACTCAGTTTTTACAGTTTCTAACTCACAATTCAACAAGAACCGATATTTTGATCAGACAGAATGGGCATATTATTATCGAGACGTAACAGTTCAAGTTCCTAGGCGTTTGGATAGATAGTAAGCTGTTGTGAAAAGCCCGTGTCCAGGATCTCGTTCAGAAACTAAATGCTGCTTTATTTATCATTAGAACAGTATCTGAAATAAGTGACAGTTCAACATGAAAAGTAGTCTACTTCGCATATTTTCATACGCTTATGTCGTATGGTATTATTTTTTGGGGTAATTCTTCTGATTCAAAATGGGTATTTTTGGCTCAAAAACGGGCTGTTCGAGCTATATGTGGTGTCAGTTCGAGAACCTCTTGTCGACCCCTATTCAATAGTCTGCGAATTCTGACATTGCCCTCACAGTATATATTTTCTTTAATGTCGTTTGTTGTTTGCAATATTAGCCTATTCCCAAGAGTTAGCAGCTTTCAATCAGTTAATACTAGGCAGAAATCCAATCTACATGTGGAATGCACTTCCTTGACTTTTGTGCAGAAAGGAGTCCAGTATTCTGCTGCATCCATTTTAAATAAGCTACCACAAGAACTCAAAAATCTTAGCAGTAGCCCAAACTCTTTTAAATCTAAACTGAAGAGTTTCCTCATGGCTCACTCCTTCTATTCTGTCGAGGAGCTCCTGGAAGAGCTTAAAAAGTAAGCAAATTCCAATGTTACATTGTTGATTTTCTTTATTTAAACTTACGACTTGTCACCTGAATATGTTTTTTTATATTTCATTTTATCTTGTTTCTAATATCGTCTTATAATTTCATGTATTGACTCCTTCCATGGCCATGGAGACTTCTCCTTAATTTGGTCCCACGGAACAATAAACAAATAAATAAATAAGTAAAAAAACCTGAGACCGTCATCTTTGATTATGTAACAGAACGGACGACAGCGCCCTTTGCTGGTAGCACTGTGTGCTAGGTCAGTTGCACTCCAGACCCCGTGATGAACACACTGGATGGCTGTACTGCCTCAAACTGTTTGAATAAAGACTGAATGCAAAATGAAGACTTATGTCCAGCACAGGCTGAATCCTCTTCCCACCAGTGCCTAGGAGGAGGTGGCGGTCAGATAACTTAGGTTACTTCCCTTTTTCCTAGCGTCTTAGAAACTGACATCATACTGTGCCTGTATCCCAGGTTGTCTATCTTACGTCGCCATCTCAGATTCTATACTTAGCACAAGTGACCTACTTCCACAGTGGCGTCAGTGGAAAATCCAGTAGCCATCTTGAATTCCTTATTTAGCACAACTGATCTTCTTCCATTAACAGGACAATTCCCCATCTTGTGTTTCCGAATTTCTGGCCAATTTATTTTTATGCAACAGTCCTACTTCCACAGTGATATCATAGGTGTCGGGGAAATCTCTGTAGCACAACTGGGCTATTTTGAATTTCCCACCATTTTTTTTAATTTCTCTCCATATTATACATAGGGCAATTGATCTATGTGAGAGGGGGTTACAGAAATATGGCAAAAGCAAATGACATTATAGAGTGAGTGGGAGATTCACAAGGATGTAGGTTGCCGTAAGTACTGGGAGATGAAGAAGCTTGCACAGGATAGAGTAGCATCGAGAGCTGCATCAAACCAGTCTCAGGACTGAAGACCACAACAACTACAACAACAGGAGGGGTAGTGAAATACAATAACTCACCAATTATGTCAGTGATGAAGTCATGGGGGGGGGGGGGCATTCTTTATTGTCCCAGAGCTCCACTTCCATACCTACTCTCCTTCTCTCCACAGATTCCCACTTGAGTTCACGAAGCATCACTGTAGTAGTTGCATGTTCATCAAAACAATCGGTAAGAAATCTAGCAGTATGCTTCTGAATTACTTCCAAGTCTTCTATGGCAGTAATCATGACATGTACGTTTCCAATTTATCAGAAAACAGCAGTCCCTGTGGTTGACAGTTGTTCACTGTCTTAATCACTAGAAATCAACTCCTCATTTTCTCGATTGCCTGCAAAATAAAAACTTCCCCACACTTGTCATCAGTACGTACGACAAAGAAAACAGGTTTTTCTGTCACAAACGACTAACTGCTGGTCCTGGAACACACCAGATGCTAAATGAGTTGTTTTCCTTGCCTAGCTCTCTCTCATAGCGTAGCCAGGGGTTGGAACATTATGTGGTTGTAGTTCTCCACAGTTTCTGTCTGCTGAGATAGATGATTTGTTACGACCACTGCTTTTTAGAAAGTTTCACCCTTTACATTACAGATTGTCCATCCTATTGCCATTTACTTTGATCAGATGCTCTCCACCCTTCCATAATAATTTCTACTTGGCATGGTAGCCATTGCCTGGAGTCCTTGTGCCCCAGGTGTGAAAGGCACAAATTCCTGAGAATACAATTGTGGCACCAAGAAGCACAATCCTAGCATTGTCAAGGCAATTATGAATAAGTGGGTAAATGATGACGGTAGTTGGGACTCTGCTCCCAAATTCAAGTCACGATGAAACCTGATACGCAACCCATATCACTCATGCAGTTGCATGTGGTAAACTCATTGTCATTCTAGAACCTGATACATATCACATATCAGTAAAAGGCCTCCCTTCCTCTGTGCACACCTTGAGCCAAATGTGTGAGTAAAAATGATGGGAAAATGAAGGTTACCCACCAGTGTGGATTCTGGTTGCAAAATAAAGGTCACACTGCTCCATTGATCTATACCGATAGGAAGCCTTCAGAGAGCGGGAAAATTGTGTTCCTCTCCCCCTCCCATCCCAATCCTAACCCACTTTTCCCACTTAGTCCAGTTGTGTGAGCCTCATCGTTCGAGGTCTGTGCACCATAGTGAAAGGATCATCATGAAGCGCCAGCACTTGTGATAACCCAATTAAAAAAAATGTAGTAAATATTATTTTAATTTATGATTCAAATTATGTAAGACATTTTGTCATCACAATGAGTCACTGAAAAATTGTGGGAAATTCGAATGGGGGCAGTGTCCAGCTGAACTACTATAATTTAATGACATCATAGCATTTTCTGTAAGCACTCCAATGTGTGGTCATCTCCCACTGTTATTTTTTTATTTTGGGGTAATTTGTTATACTGTTTGGCTGATTTTCTCACCGAGTATTCCCAAATTCTACTTTTCGAGATCGTAAATGATAGGTGGAAGTACATACAGGACTATGAATGCTTACCAGTTACCACAGTGCATTAATGAAATAAATTATTTTTTTTGTGTCAAATGTACTTAATACTGTAAAGAACTAATCCCTGCATTATTAATGTGTGACGTAATATTGTGTAAAGAACAATGACGTTTCCTGTAAGCATGCCATCATACGACCACTTCCCATTGCTATTTACAGTTTTGGTTCAAATGGTTCAAATGGCTCTGAGCACTATGGGACTTAACATCCGAGGTCATCAGTCCCCTAGAACTTAGAACTACTTAAACCTAACTAACCTAAGGACATCACACACATCCATGCCCAAGGCAGGATTCGAACCTGTGACCGTAGCAGTCACGCGGTTCCGGACTGAAGCGCCTAGAACCACACGGCCACTGCGGCTGGCTTATGGTTTTGGAGTAATTCATTCTCAAGTCACTCATTTTCTCTCACTTTTTAAGATCATAATCATAAGACACACAAAAGTTTGAGACTTTAAATGTTAAACAATTTCCACAGTGTGATATTTTTATAATAGACGAATATCCCTCATTAACCAATTAGAACACTGCGATAAATATGCTCGTGCTGAGAATCAAGTCTATGTTTCGCTGTAAGAAATTTATCCCTTCATTATTAGTATGTTAAAAACTATGACATCACTATAAGACTGCCTTAGAGGAGTCTGGCACTATAGGATTAAAGTAGCCCAAGTAGGTATGCACACGCATGACATCACTAAATTCACACTATAATCAATGTAAACAATTACACATAGCCCATTTGTGCTGTTAACCACCTCTACCAGCACACACAACAAATTAGCACAAATGTGCTAGGTGTTTACAATAGTATAAAATCAATTCATCATAAGTAGTAAGGCACTGGCTGTATGGGTTGAGAATGTGTTCACACAGGCATCACTGTTTTCTTATCTGTTGTGTTAAATTACAGCTGACACAACTGCACATATCGTAGCTCACTGACAGCAGCATCAGCACTTCGTTATCTCCAAGGCCATTCCAGGAATCATGACATCCTGGCAAGGCCCAATATCATGAAGGGGAGTCGAGGAGCCTGCCAACCCCCAGTATTCGTGAAATTCGAATGAAGTACCCAACCATCCCCCCCCTCCCCTCACCCCCAGTGCATCCATTCTGCAGCCAATGGCATGCAAGCTCACTTCCCAACCAACTGAGCTTTTTTTTTATTTCATAATAATCTGATCACTGGCCAGAATGAAGTGCTGCAGCAGCAGCAGCGATCAGCTGGGATGAAGAAGCAGAAGACTATTGGTATGCATTATGTCAATCCAACTCTAATTATTATTATTATTATTATTATTATTGCTATTGTTGTTGTTATTAAGTTTGTATGCTTCGTTATACTTAGTTGTTTTTTTATAACTGTTACAGGTGCGCAGCAGCAGCTGCAGTCCACAGGATATCTGGTGTTGTTAGACTATGCCACAGTATGAGCAGAGCAGCTGCAATGAGCGCCTGATCCAGTGCTGGATGACGACACTCAGCTGTTTCCACAGTTGCAGCCCACAGGTATCTTCCCAACTTCGTCTGAGTATTCTTCAGCACAACCACAGCGCCCAAATCCCATAAGTATTGTCATTCAATAACACATATATGTAACTGTCAGTAGTTCTAAATGCGTAAATGTTGGTTTGGCGACTGACAATGACTTTTAAGAACTTGTAGAGGTAGAAAATGCATAATGTGCTGATGCTAAAATGCAGTACTCATGGGACTACCTATGCATTATGGTAGAATGTGTAGATAGGAAGATGACAGACGAGTAAGTGTTAACCTGAAAGTCTTGTATTGTGCATTATCAGTTGCCACTGGTAGAATGTGTCATTGGCGTCCATATGTGAGAGGGATGTATTATGAAATTATTGAGTATCTGCACAAGAACAGTTCAACAAAAATCAAGCGTCTGTATTCCCCCATGCCAAAGTGTGTAAGTGTTGAGCCTGTAACCATAAAATCAGTGGAGGCTGAATTTACTGAAGGAGTAGCCATGTATGTAATGGCACCTATAGCCATGAATATGATTCAGACTGAATTCAAAGCATATAAGAAAATATTTGGATCCTTATGTAAAGCTGAATGATTGTGTGAAATAAAAAAAAAGGATCTTTAAAATTGTCCTGATCCCATCTGCACAGATTAAACATTTATCATCACAATGTGACAGACCAACTTACGATTGTAATATGGTATGTACCTCATGGTCTCTTGACCAAAAGACTACTTGCTGCATCACATGAGGAGATTCATCATCAGTAAACAGACACTCCTTACAATCTTCAAACACGTGCACCTGTGGGGCCACATGATGCACACCCTTAGCCTGTCTCTGGGAGGCACCTGTATCTCCATGGTATGCATACATCTTCGATCTGAACCCTACAAATTCCTGAATCTGTGAGCCATTTGCCTGACATTTCATCAGACCGATATCCTTCTTGTTCTGAAGTGCCATACTGTAAGGATTATCGGCTTTACATCCACAAGTGTCAAATTCTTTGGGATTGCACCTAATTACTTCATAAGGGCCACAGCCTTTCACCCAATAGAAGAAACTATCTGTATCCATATAAAGTATCATGACAGTAGCGAAATTTGGTTTTGAAGCCTTGTAATGGAATTGTTACACATATAGTCTAGAGAGGTCTACAACACACATACCAATATAGAAAACCATCGTGAACTCTACTGAAACCTTATCCATCTCCACAGTGACTTATCCTTCATTGAAGAGTGTGGTCAACTAAAAATTTGGTCAAGTGACATAACATCACACACCATAACGCACATCCCAATAGTAATCTGAATGAATATCGTGATGGTTTCTAACATTTTCCATGGGTTTGTCAAAAATGGAATTATTCACTAATGTACAAAAATATTTTTCAAAATTACATGCTGCAAGAGACCTGTGTTCAGTGTTTAAATAAATGTACTCTTTCAACCAGTGAAAGCAATACATTATTGGTCGACAGTTGAAGGTTGATATGTGCCTTTTTTAACATTGCATCCCATGAAAGCCTCAGCACTGTGTAATAGAAGGCAAGAACACAGAGTGTTTGTGCCCAAGTATAGACCCCAGAATTTCTCAAAACTGTCTGTGAGTATGTGCAGATCTGTCACCATGTACAATTTAGCATACTCCTCTAAATCAGAGATGTTGAACTCCTGCCAAACATTCACTGAATGCCGGTACTCTGCATCCTTTATGGCAGTGCCTGTGAGTTTGCTGGTGAATGCTGTTAAATCAGGTAATGTGGTTTTTTGGAGTCTCTCCACCGAATCCTTGTATTCGTATGGAAAGATCCACTTCTTCATTACAAACTGAAACCTTACATCGTTGGGCAACGCATCTCAAGTGATACTCATATCCTCTCGAAGCGAGTTTCCAAACAGGTGCCTACATAAATCGTAGCGAACCCAGGATGAGGAGCAATATACTTGGCATCATTCATTTGGAGACTGAAATGTATATCTCTACGTTGTCAGACATAATAAAGACCTTATGATTCTCCAGCCGAAAAATACGCAAGTGCTTGACAAGATAGTGAACATCATATCTGCTCAAATCATGTAAGAAGATGGGTATTTGTCATGACAGTTTGTAATTCAAGTTGCATGTATTTTTGAGCTACACTGCGGAACTTTCCTGTAAGATGAAGTGGCCTCTAAGTGGATTTACCGCCTTTCTATAAAAAGGCAGGTCACAAATATGACATTTAAGTACTTGCTTGTGTAACAAATCATTCTCCTGTGAGTTCGTCATTGGAATGCTTTTGCTATAAATGCCATCAACGTCCCTCACAAGTTTTTTGAGATCAAAGAGCAACCTTCTTGTACGATTATACCTGAAATATTAGTCAAATTTGTTGCAACTGGGGTCATACGAGCATACAACCTGATATGCTGCTGTATATGGTATGTGTCGTTCTGCGAAAGTTGTGTGGGGGACATTGGAAGCACCTTCACGATGCACCATGGGAACTATTAAGTATTCAGAATCAGTGTATACAACAAAGGGACATCATTCTTGATGGTGATCATTCTTAAGCTTTAAGATCTTGTTAACCTCAGTGGGCATTTCCACATGTATCGATTCCTGGAACCATCAGTCAATCAGATGTCTTACTGAATACACATGCTTGATAAAAGTGTTGAGAAATAAGTGACAAAAATGCCGTTTATACTATTTTTTACTGTTAGGCTGACAGTAGGTGGGACACGTTTTCGATCCAGACATAGTGTCGCTTCCCATGGAGCATAGCAATAAATCTGCATGTTCAGGACACTGACGAGCTACTTTGGAAAAGTAGAGGAGTCCAGCTCTTTTATGCCTCACATCTTCTGGCTTGTTTCTTTTCTCATCTACACACAGACCACAAACATGAACTAAGTAATTAGGGCTCTGCCTCTCAAATTTGGCAAGTCTGATATTGTGATTGGGACTGAAATGCCTTCAAAGTTATAATGCCTGCACATATTAGATGTCTTTTATTTGCCTTTATGACAGGCATCTTTCAGTTAATTTCCATTTCAAGCCAGAAGCAACCATACGAAGCAGTTTTCATCCTTCTCATCTAGATTCTGAGCATTAATACCTGTTTAGCGGAAGTATCACCTAGGAGAGGGATGAAACTGGATCCCCCATTAATAGGATCAGAAACGTGTGTCTACACATCAAGTCGGAGTAAACAGCTGAATGCTTTACAAGAGCCTCCTCACTTCATATTGGAAAAACACATCAGTATGATGTTCTTGGTAAAAGTTGCATACCGCTCTGAAATTAATATGTCCTGCAATATCAAGCCATACACCCCCGAAAGTTCGATGATGCTTGTATCTGCAGCGTCAGGGCTGCTTCCTTTAGTGGGTGTGGGGAGGTGAGACAGCTCGTAGTAGAGAACAGCTTTGCAACTGATGGCAGGATACCACTGTGCATTGATGATTTCAGGGAGTGCTCTTTCCCAACACTTCTCGGCATGCATGAAGGAATGTAGTCAGATATCAGAATCCAGCACTGACATTATCAATGCAGGACTGTAAGATCCTATCCCTGAAAATACCAGCAACAACAGAGTAGTCTAATGTGACTAGATGTAGGTGAAAAAGGTGGGCTGTGGGGCCTTACTGCTAGATCAGGGATGAGGTGACGGCAATGAAGATGAAAATACTGCCCCCGATACCACTAGCCTGACGGCTCAGACGAGGTGACACAGATGTTGATGGCATTGTCATGCTACTGCTGGTCCAAAGCGTTGCAAACATCAATGACAGCATCAATGTAAGGTCTGTGGTGGTGTTGTGAGCCCACCTCCAGAAGCTTCCAATAGTCTTTCTGCAATGGAAGAAGAAGCGAAATTGATAAGTATCACGCAAAGATACAAGCAACAGATATGTACATCCACCAATAATAATTCATTTCTGATACTTACATCTATGTTCACTGACAAGAAGTGCTTTCAGACATATATCATCTTATGATCCATAATATTAGGTGAGCTATATTCTAATATTTTTCGATTTAACTTGGTTGCCACTCCCTTTCAATACAAGCATCAAGTGAACCTAATAAATGAAAGAAAAACACTATTCAGGCATAAAAAATTTATCATTGTAGCTAGTAGAAAATGGCCGTTGTGGCCGAGCGGTTCTGGGCGCTTCAGTCTGGAACCGCGCGACCGCTTCGGCCGCAGGTTCGAATTCTGCCTCGGGCATGGATGTGTGTGATGTCCTTAGGTTAGTTAGGTTTAAGTAGTTCTAGGTCTAGGGGACTGATGACCTCAGATGTTCAGTCCCATAGTGCTTAGAGCCATTTGAACCATTTGAACTTGTGGTAGCTAATCAACAACTTGATCGAAACCCCATGAGCTCTGATTGGTAAATGGTGTTAGTTCACTGTCGATGCAATATACCTGATCATCAACAATCAGACCGAAACCGCACGATCTGTGGGTGGAAAAGGTCACCATAGGCATTTGTTGTGGTAGATCAATATCGATCTGTTCACTTACAGAAATGAAAAGTACACATAAGTATAGTATGCAAATCTGAAACAAATTACACACATATAGAAAATAAAATTGCATTTGCCTTCACATAAATCATTCGGTAGAAATGCTGTTGTCTCGTCATCAAAAAGTGGTTACGTTATCCTAGGAAGAAAGTTGTAACGCCTGATAAACAAGTGCACCTTCTTCATCAGCTTGTGCAGAACACTTCATGGTTGATTAGACTGAAATGAATAGGGAGCCTTTCAGCACTGATTATTTATATACAGGCGACATGCGCATCTGGCTGTGAGTGCAGATGTACTGAGAGAGTAAACATCTGCGTTCATGTGAATCTAGTGTGGCACTGATGTTCGTTGTTTTTGTCACACATGTAGCACTTTTCTACCCGTCCCACTACGTTTGTGTTTTTGTGAGAGTGAGAGTTAGCTGTAGTTCATACAAGTATGTACATGAAATCCTACATTGCCGACTGGTACTATGCATGTATTCATGGTACATGTCGTCCAACATACCTGTGCATGTTACTACACGTGCGGATGCAGTACTGCGAGAACGTTCGAGGCGACTCGGTGTAACCTAATCAAGGTAGTGCCACAGGTACTTGTCAACGCCTTCTGGTACGATGTATCCTCCTTAACGACACGTCTACTTGCAAGGGCACCAAGTGCTTCAGTCATTGTATTCTTCATAGGCAGCACAGCGAAAAGCGTAAGTTAAATATTCACGTGGAGCCTGTAAGCTTCATCTCCGGCGGTACACCGAAAGGTTACCGCCCTTCGATAGTGCAATTTTCGCGCTAATCGAAGTGCTAGGGGTTCCAGGTGCCAGCCAGCCAGCCAGCCAGCCAGCCAGCCAGCCAGCCAGCAGCAGCAGTTCGCGGTCCCGGCCTGCAGCAGTGGTCCCGCAGCCAGCCAGCCAGCCAGCCAGCCAGCCAGCCAGCCCTCCGGTGGCAGCAGCAGTCCAGTCAGCAACAGTCCAGCCAGCAGCAGCAGCAGCAGCCGCCGCCGCCGCCGCCGCCGCCGCCGTCCCGGCCCCGTCCGCGGCAGCAGCGTCCCTGCCTCTCGCCGTCGCCGTCGCCGTCGCCGTCGCCGTCGCCGTCGCCGTCTCCCAGTGTGTGTCCTGTCCTTTTAGTGCTGTGTTTTTTCTTTCTTCTTCTTGTCGTCATGTCCGCCCCCACCACCACCGTCACTACTACCACCACCGCCATCGTGTATACGTCCCCTTCCGCCGCCTCCACCACTATCACTTGGTGTGCCCAGTCCCACCCCCCTCCTTCCATCCCTCCCCTCCTCTCTATCCCTTCGCCCTCGCTCTTTGTCGCCCCCTCTCCCGCTTCTTCCTCTCGTTCTGATCCTTTCCCCCCACTCCCCCAGCCTGTCACTGCAGCTCCGGCTAGGGTGGTGGCCCGTCGGGCCACTGCCCACGCCCAGCTCTCCCCGTCGCCATCGCCATCACCGCCGCCACCGCCACCGCCGTCATCATCGTCGCCATCACCATCACTGCCACAGTCACTTTCTCCGGCGCCGACTGCTGCGTCCGTGCCGGGACCTGTCCCTTCCCACCACCTCCCCATCGTTCCCGTCCCTCTTATCACCACCCGCCCATCTGCCGCTGTCAAACGCCCTAGTGGCGCCTCCACTTCATCTACTCCTAAAAAGGCTCCACCCCGCCCCCCATCCCCACCCCAAAATGCCATGGACGTCTCCTCACCAGGCCCCGCTCCCTCCTCCTCCTCCTCCCCACCCGGTCTCTACAAATATCTCCTGTCCCGTCCCGATCCTTCCTTCCTCGAGGCCCGGAATCTCTCCCTCCTCCTCCGCCAACATTTCCCAGGCGCCCCCATCTCTCTCCTTACTCCCAGACGGGATTCTGTTCTTATCTCCTCCCCCAGCCCAACTCTCCATACTGACATCCTCTCCCGCCTCCCCATCACCCGTTTTGGTCCTCACGCCTCCCTCACCCCTGCTCCCTCCCCATCTCCTACCTGCCAACTCCAACCCCCGCGTCGCCCGCCAACCCTCACCGCCGTGATCACTCGGCTTAGTCCGTCGATCACGGAGGAGGAGGTGCTGGCGGAGCTGAAGGCCCATCCCACCCTGGAGGTGCGGGCGGTCCGCCGCATTTTCAATGCGACCGGCCCCACCCGCCTTATGCGGGTTTTCTCTGAGGACGCCCCCTCCATTGACCGTCTCCTGAAGGAGGGTGCCCTCCTCTTCAATCAGCGGTACAAGGTCGACCCCTCCCGTTCCCCCCCTCAATCCCTGCGCTGCCAGAGATGTCTGCGCTACAATGCACATCCAACAGCAGAGTGCTGCGAGGCCCCAACCTGCCCGCATTGTCGGCAAGCGCACTTTCTCCGGCAGTGCCCCAACCTCCAATCCCCTCCCTCCTGTAATACCTGCAGCCTCCCCCACCCCACCTACTCCCAAAAGTGTAAAGCCCGACCCCCTCCCACCACTCCTGAACTCACCGTACCTGTCCGTCCCCTGGACGCCCCCACCTCTCCTGGCAATTCCCTTCGTCCCCCCCCCACTGCTGAGGACATCATCAGGTTCCTCACCATTGTCCTCCAAAACGTCCATCTCTTTCAGCGCCCCCACACCTTACAACAGATCTCCCTCGCCGCCCGTTCCATATTCCACCTTAAAATGTACGCCACCTTTTCCAATAACCAGGCCCATTTCACCTTCTCCCGCCTTGACACCCTCGTATAAGTCCTTATCATGGCGCGACAGCCTCGTATCCTTTTCAACAATATCCGCTCCCTTCCCGCCAACAAGAACCTCTTCCTGCACACCCTTGCTACCCACCGTGTGGATGCCTTCCTCCTTAATGAAACCTTCCTCCAACCCCACCACTCCATCCACACCTGCCCCTATCTCCTCCACCGCTCCGATAATCCCCTCCCAGTTGCGCGTGGCGGAGTTGCCATTGGCCACCACCGCCAGATCCCCGTTCGGCTCCAACCTCTCCTTCCCGACCCCACCGAACACCTGATCCTTAGTCTCTTCTTCCCCGGCCTTACCATTACCTGTGCCACCATCTATGTCCGCCCCAACGCCCCTCTTCCTTTCGACTTCCTCTCCCACATCGACCGTACCTTCTCCTCCTATGTGATCGCCGCCGACCTCAACATCCATAGTCGCTCCGCTGCCCAGTTACGGCGGTGGCGTCGGTTCCTCTCCTCCCTTCAAGGCGACCTCATCCCCATCCCCCAGCACACCCGTCCTGAATCCAACTCCACTCCCGATGTTATTCTCTCCTCCCCCAACCTCCTTGGTCGCATTACGGTGGATGTCCTGGAGCCTATTGGTAGCGACCATCTCCCTGTCCTCCTCACCGTTTCAGACGGCCGTCACCCCCGCCCCGACCCTCGTCATGACCCTCCCCCTAAGTACATCCATGACTATTCCCGTGCCGACTGGAATGCCTACCGGGATACCCTCTCCACTCAGGTCGATAGCCACCCTCTCGCCTACCGCCGTCCCGATGATGTCACCCATGCCGCCTCCTTTCTCCAGCAGACCTTGTCTGAGGCCGTGGAGGCCCACGTCCCTACTGTTGCGGTCCACCCCCACCGTCCTACCTTACCACCACAGGCCGTCCTCCTCCTCCGTGAATCCCGTCGTCTCTACCGTGCCTTCCTCCGCACGCGTGACCCGGACACCCTACGACGCCACCGGCAACTACAGCGACACATTTGAAATTTGCTCGCGGCTAAGAAACGCCGGGACTGGCGACAGACATGCACCCGTTTAAATGCTACCCTCCCTATAAACTCGTCCAAGTTCTGGACCGCCTTCCGTCGCCTTACCGGAACTAAACCCTCCCCCTACTATCCTCTTCTCCACGATGACCACCCCTTCCCTGACGCCCTTAGTAAGGCCAATCACTTTGCCTCCTACCTGTCCGATGTGTTTTCCATCCCTGATGATCCCCAGTTCGATTACTCCCTCTTCCCAGATATCCGCGATCGAACTGACACCTCTGTCCCTCAACTCGCTCCTGGTTTCCAGTACTTGGACAACATTCCACACACGGACCTTAATGCCCCCATCACCACACAGGATCTCATCACTACACTCCGCACCAAACGCAACACCGCTCCTGGTCACGATCGTGTCACCTACCGTCACCTTCATGAAGCTCCTGTCTCTTTTCTCTCCACCCTGGCCAGGCTCTACAATGTAGTCCTGTCCACCGGTTACTACCCCGACCTGTGGAAAACCTCCCGTATCCTCATGTTCCTCAAACCTGGCAAACCGCCGTCCGCCGTCTCCTCCTACCGTCCCATCAGCCTTACCTCGGTCTTCAGCAAGGTCCTGGAATCTATCCTCACCCGCCGCATCCACCAGCATCTCCGCCAACACCGCCTCCTCCCCGTTACCCAGTGTGGCTTTCGGCCGTCCTTCTCTTCCGACGATCTTCTCCTTCACCTCACTCATCTCCTTTCCGAACAGCTCAATTACCGTCGCTCCGCAATCTTCCTCTCTCTTGACCACGAACGCGCATATGACCGCGTATGGCATTCCGGTCTCCTCTTCAAGCTCCAAACCTTCGCCCTTCCCATTAACTACGTTCGTCTGATCGGTTCCTTTCTCTCCCGCCGTCCTTCCCATGTCACCATCCATAACACCGATTCCTACACCTTTTTCCCCTCCGCCGGTGTGCCCCAAGGCTCCGTCCTCTCCCCCCTTCTATACTTGTTGTACACGGCGGACATGCCGCTGCCGTCACCCCCCGTCCACCTTCTCCAGTTTGCCGATGACACCGCCTTCCTTGCCCTTGCCCCCACCCAGCGACGCTCCCAACACCTTCTCCAATCCCATCTTGACCGGTTCACCGCTTGGTGCAACCAGTGGTTGCTCAAGGTCAATCCTTCCAAAACCCAGGCGATCATTGTAGGCAAAACCACTCCCTCCTTCCGCCTCCTTGATTTCTATCTCACTGTTTATGGCCATCCCATCGCTCTCACCCCCACCCTTAAGTACCTTGGCGTCACCCTCGACCGTCGCCTCTCCTGGACTCCCCATCTCCAGACAATCCAAGCCAAGGCACGTTCCCGACTCCGTCTCCTCAAGCTCCTTTCCGGCCGGACGTGGGGTCTGGACCCCTCCACCATCCTCCACACCTATAAGTCCCTCATCCGCCCTATCCTCTGTTACGCCCATCCAGCCTGGATCTCCGCCCCCCCCTTCCTTTTATAAATCCCTCCAGATCCTTGAACGCCATGCTCTCCGCCTTGCCTATCGCATCCGTCTCCCTTCCCCCACGCGGATCCTGTATGACCTTATCCCCTTCCCCCACCTCCTCCTCTTCCTCGAAAGGATACGAATCCTATACACCTCCCGTAAACTCGATCCTCCTCACCCGCTCGTCTCCCCGATCCTCTCCCACCCCCGCCCGCTGCCGCGCCTGTACTCCCATGTCCCACCCGGTCTCCATCTCTCCACCCTCCATACCCTCTCCCAAGGTGGCTTCCGCCAGCTCCCTCTCCCTGATGATGTCCTCGCCCCCTCCATCTACCCCTCCTATCAACTTTGACCCTGCCCCGCCCCCCACTTCCCGTGTCCTTTCCTTTCGGCACCCTCCCTCCCTTCTCTTCTCTTCCCTTCTTTTTCCATCTCCCTGTCCCCTCCCTTCCCCCTCTTCCCCCGGGCTTCCTCTCCCCCTTCCTCCCTCCCCCCTATCTCCCCTGCCCGTGGCATCTCTGCTCTCCCCTCTCGCTCTCCCACTCCCCTTCCTCCTCCTCCTCTCTTGGCAGGTCCCCGGACTCGCACACGTATAGTGAACATTCGCGCGCCGGAGATCGTCGCCTTTTGTGTCTCGTGTGTGTGATGTCGTATAGTGTTTTTGGTGTCCGCCGTCCCACTCCTACGTTCACTTGTGTCGTCGGACTCATCAGTGTTTTGTGCGCCGTGCCAACGTGTTTTCAGTGTTGTTATCGTCACATGTGAACGACTCCGTGTTTTTATGTCTCTGTGACCTCTCTCTTTTGCCCGTCACTTTGTTTACTGTCATTCACCATGTTTTATACTCTTGTAAAACGCTATGGCTGAAGAGCGGCGTAGTGTGCCGCTGCCAGCCTACCTGAGTTGTACAGGTTTTAAAATAACAATAAAGTAAAAAAAAACTGTAAGCTGGGAGATGGAAAACAGGAAACAATTTATTTTACTGGTAATCCAACTGAATAATAGTCGTATATTTTCTGAAACATTCATAAACCCACGTTGTCCGTATCTCTTCTTCAACTGCTTGAAAGCAGTACGTCCTTCTGTTTCCAGATTCGTATAGAGGTACATTTATAAATTTCTTCAAACCAGGAAATCTTCTCATGAGCTTTGCCATAAACTATAATAACTCTATGATCATATGTTTGGGACGATGTCACCGTATCTCCGTACACCATCCCTTCGTCATCCCAGCGATTTGCGTGGTATAATCGTGTTAACCACACCGTCGTTTTTCGAGTGTTAGCACACCTTTCTGAGCTAAACTTTTTGGGTGAGGGAACGACTGCAGAAAATCTCGTTAGTACTTGTCCGGCGTCGGAGAACGCAAGGAACACAACATCTTTAAATAAAAATTTTCCGCACTCGTTGTAAAATTTTTATGTGCCTGCAACGATCTTTGCCTTTTGAGGCATCATTGTATAATGCGTTGCATGTGGCGTAATGCCTATTCATTTATACTACACGTTGTACAATTCACGCTAGTGGCGAGTAGTTTACGAGATGGTTGTGTAGTATTAATGCATACGCTACAGTGCCTGCTGGGTAGTTTTTGGACGATTCGCATTCAAAACGTACGTCCACAGTTCCAGTCTCCACTGCCTTGTTTTGCTTTTACTAGTTTGTCGCCACTATTGGTGATAATTCCTTAAACTGATGTGGGCTAAGTGTGTATTCGAAACCATCGACAATCTCGTAATACGATACGTAAAATCTTGTGTACATGTTATACAGTAGTCCATTTGCGTTTATGTTCCATTCAAGATGTAAATTATCGTATGGAAAAAGCTTGGACTTTAGGTAAACTGTAGCGCTGATTAGTTAACATTTCTCAGAAATGCTCGAATGCTTCTGAAGGCTCCCTTCTTGCCTGTTTGCAGCGCTAGAATACTAAAGCAAGGCGTTTCTAGCTGGGTGGAAGCCTTTAAGAGTCCATGCTTGGCGAGATGACTGTGGAAGGATCGGATATTAAAACAACTCTTTTGAATGGAAAGTTAAGGCCAGTTGCACTTCTGAATTCAGATCACGTGAAAGTTTCAAATTCTCTTTGTGTGGTAAAGATAGGTGCGGTACTTTCAGTATCAATTTATCCAGCACATTTTTATGCTTTTCTTCTCCTTGTTCTAGAACGTATTAGTTGTTATCTGTAGCGCTTTGAACTAGAATCAGCTCCTGTTTAGTGTTCATAATAATACCATTGCTGTCTTCAACTAAGTCCAGTAACACTTTGACTGGAATGCACACACTAAGGGATTTAACTGTCGATCCGCCTATGAACCATTCTGCAATTTTGTAGGGCATTCAGATCCGATATTAATGCAGAGATGTATGTTTTGCGAGACGATGTGAGCCCAGCGTTTCTGGTGTGGTCGATTTTAACCCGATTAAGTTCATGTCTTGTTTCTTGAAACAGAAAGGCGAATGCATTACATGGAAGCCGCGATGTTAATGATGTTGCCGAAGCTTCTTAGGTGCAAATACCCCCTCCAAATACAGGAAGCTCTTCCTTGGAAGTGTCAACCCATCTTGATGCTGAAAAGTAATTTGTATCTTATCATTACTATTAAACGTGGCTGACGCGAACGATTTGTCGGAATAACATACCTGGCTAATGATACACTCGTCATATTGAACTGGGTTGTTACATCGAGTGATGTCACTGCAGGGCTACAATCCAATGGATTTAAGAAACTCGTACTTGTCACGTGTTATTGCGTTCTGCTTCCGCCGCAAAGAAGTCTTCTGATGGCAGAGTATGTCGTATTTATACTTAATATCCATCATTTTCCTTCACATGAAGAAGTGCCATAATTTCTTCATTGCAAAAATTGACTAAATTTACGTTCTGATCTACGATGTGCAACTCGAGACGCTCTAATGTCTGAAAAGTTGCAGGGAGATTTATCAGATTACTAGGAATCTCTGTAATTTTATGACCAGGACCCACTGTAGGAAAAAACGCATATATAGTATGTCCTAATCTGTCGCAGTATTACACTCTACAGTCTACACGAATCGTACCGCTCCAGTACTTGTCCTCTCGAGAAACCTAGTAGTGACACTACTGAACCTGTATGACTAAAGTTCATTGTCTCTTCTGTTGTTTCTATCTCTGTTTTAAACGTACTAACATCTGCATTTAACTCAAATCCTTTTCGAAATCGTTTTATAGACGCATTTAAATCGTCAATGTCGTAGAAGCCAGGAGGTATTACTACAGCTTCCTCACTCCCTAGACGGAGTTTATTACTTACCCCTGCGACATTAGCTATGTTTGCAGACTGGTCTGTGCTATACTCCTCTTCACCCTGCTCAGATCTGTTGAAAGAAAGTAGTTCAATTTCAATGAAGACGAACATTTTTCTAGAGTTAGAGGGTACGACAACGCATGTCGACCTCAAATGATGCAGTGACGTGGATACTGCTTGTTTTTATGCAATTGTCAGGAGAAACATTAGTTAGAAATGTCCACAGAGATATGAATTGAAGACTTGGTATCATAGGAAACTTTACGATATCTTATTCCTGTCGGTGAAGTAACGATACAATTTTTCAGGTGGTCTCAAATCGCTGAGTGAGTGAAAGTGCTAGATGGTATTTCGCTTTTTTTTAAAACATACACAACCCAGTGAGTTCCACATCCTCCCACAACATCTAAATCGACAATCCCACATTCTTTAGATTTCCACGTCGACTTCGGCAATGTATCCTCCATAAACACACCATGAAATCTCGGGAGTTTTCTGACGAGTTTAGGCAGATCTATGTTTGTTAGCATACTTTCCAGTAGTATCTCTATTTTCATTTTTTATGCTGATGTACAACCCAAAGCCCTGTCCTGTATGGATTTAAATGAATTCCTTTACCTATAGCGATGGTCTCCATGGCCGCATTATACCTTTTAGCCACTTGTAGTTGCTTCTCAGCGTTTTGTGCATTTTTCACTGGTTGAGTTATGGCAGTGGCTGCTTCAGTTATGGCAATGGCTCCCCCAGCTAACGAACCAATGGCTGATAGTCCAGCAAATGCAGGGATTAGAAACCGAATTATTCCGTAACGTGTCTTTAGTATCGGGAGGCCCCTGGGCGTTTTAACGCGTCTTTTCATTCCTTTTTCCTGCCTCAAGGCTGCTTCCTCCAAGCCACCACTGACTGGATACAGTTTTTTTAAGCATCCTGTAGGTTTTTCCTTCTTCTTCAGTGTATAACTAGCTGTATTAATTATTTGCTTGAACGTAATTCCAGCACCCAATTTAAATTTGGCATGCATCGCCTTATCGACCACCAAAGTAGCAATACGTTGCCCTATACCTATATCCTTTCTTCGACGTATCTGTCTAGCTTAATCAGCTAATATTTGGTCTGCAATGCGACGTACTTCATTTTTAGCATAAACAATGTCGTGCTCCTCATTTGGGTTGTCTAGGATATTACTGCCCTTATCACCACGAGCTAGGCGCTGTTTCAATTTCATTCCAGGTCCACAATATTTGTGTGTGGGGACATGAAGTTTGAATTGTAGATTCTCGAGAATACTGCCCCCACCTCTGTTGACACTTTTCGTAGCACTCATGTCATGCTACTGCGTGGTTTGAGGTTTGCGTGTCCTATTATACACTCCTGGAAATGGAAAAAAGAACACATTGACACCGGTGTGTCAGACCCACTGCGAGAGGGCTGTACAAGCAATGATCACACGCACGGCACAGCGGACACACCAGGAACCGCGGTGTTGGCCGTCGAATGGCGCTAGCTGCGCAGCATTTGTGCACCGCCGCCGTCAGTGTCAGCCAGTTTGCCGTGGCATACGGAGCTCCATCGCAGTCTTTAACACTGGTAGCATGCCGCGACAGCGTGGACGTGAACCGTATGTGCAGTTGACGGACTTTGAGCGAGGGCGTATAGTGGGTATGCGGGAGGCCGGGTGGACGTACCGCCGAATTGCTCAACACGTGGGGCGTGAGGTCTCCACAGTACATCGATGTTGTCACCAGTGGTCGGCGGAAGGTGCACGTGCCCGTCGACCTGGGACCGGACCGCAGCGACGCACGGATGCACGCCAAGACCGTAGGATCCTACGCAGTGCCGTAGGGGACCGCACCGCCACTTCCCAGCAAATTAGGGACACTGTTGCTCCTGGGGTATCGGCGAGGACCATTCGCAACCGTCTCCATGAAGCTGGGCTACGGTCCCGCACACCGTTAGGCCGTCTTCCGCTCACGCCCCAACATCGTGCAGCCCGCCTCCAGTGGTGTCGCGACAGGCGTGAATGGAGGGACGAATGGAGACGTGTCGTCTTCAGCGATGAGAGTCGCTTCTGCCTTGGTGCCAATAATGGTCGTATGCGTGTTTGGCGCCGTGCAGGTGAGCGCCACAATCAGGACTGCATACGACCGAGGCACACAGGGCCAACACCCGGCATCATGGTGTGGGGAGCGATCTCCTACACTGGCCGTACACTACTGGTGATCGTCGAGGGGACACTGAATAGTGCACGGTACATCCAAACCGTCATCGAACCCATCGTTCTACCATTCCTAGACCGGTAAGGGAACTTGCTGTTCCAACAGGACAATGCACGTCCGCATGTATCCCGTGCCACCCAACGTGCTCTAGAAGGTGTAAGTCAACTACCCTGGCCAGCAAGATCTCCGGATCTGTCCCCCATTGAGCATGTTTGGGACTGGATGAAGCGTCGTCTCACGCGGTCTGCACGTCCAGCACGAACGCTGGTCCAACTGAGGCGCCAAGTGGAAATGGCATGGCAAGCCGTTCCACAGGACTACATCCAGCATCTCTACGATCGTCTCCATGGGAGAATAGCAGCCTGCATTGCTGCGAAAGGTGGATATACACTGTACTAGTGCCGACATTGTGCATGCTCTGTTGCCTGTGTCTATGTGCCTGTGGTTCTGTCAGTGTGATCATGTGATGTATCTGACCCCAGGAATGTGTCAATAAAGTTTCCCCTTCCTGGGACAATGAATTCACGGTGTTCTTATTTCAATTTCCAGGAGTGTATGTCAAATTGGGAGTGTTCCCACAACTGTTGTACTTTGATGGGTAGCCGAGCCATTAGACTAATACCTTGTTACCGTGACGCCTTATGGACCCCCTCTACGCCGGACACGTCCTGGTCAGAGCTTTTCTGTAAGCCCTCTGTGTAAAAACTCCCTGCAATTTTCTCACCATCACTTTCGTTTTAAGACATATGTTCCAGGGTTTGTGTGCTGCATCTTGGAAACTGTAAATATCTCCGTTGACCAATTCGGTAAGTAAGACTTCTCAGATGCGGTTTTGTATTTCGAAATACGTAGCAAATCACATACAGTGAACCGCTCGCGTAGATCCACCATCTCATTACGGTTGTATACTGTATTTAGAAGTCCATTATCACAGACATGAATAGGCTTCTTAATTGAATAGTGAGTAGTGCGACTATACTCGTCAGTGACTTGTGGCAAGATGTTTAGCCATTTGCACGTCCCTTGAAGATTAAATTGTTCCCATATCCGGTTTTTGATCATCCTGCTCAACCGTTCAATAATACTAGCTTTCAAATGTGAGAATGTTGAACAATGATTTATCCAATATCGTTCCAATACCACTTTGACACAGATAGAGTACAAGCGCATTTGGAATATACAGGGCTACTACAAATGATTGAAGCGATTTCATAAATTCACTGTAGCTCCATTCAGTGACATATGGTCACGACAAACTACAGATACGTAGAAAAACACATAAAGTTTTGTTCGGCTGAAGCCGCACTTCAAGTTTCTGCCGCCAGAGCGCTCGAGAGCGCAGTGAGACAAAATGGCGACAGGAGCCGAGAAAGCGTGTTTCGTGCTTGAAATGCACTCACATCAGTCAGTCATAACAGTGCAATGACACTTCAGGACGAAGTTCAACAAAGATCCACCAACTGCTAACTCCATTTTGTGCAATCTCACGGTTTAAAGTTTACGGCCCCTTGTTCCTCTGCGAAAAAAACGTTACAGGACACGTGTATCTGGACATGCTGGAAAGTTGGCTCATGCCACAACTGGAGACCGACAGCGCCGACTTCATCTTTCAACCGGATGGTGCTCCACTGCACTTCCATCATGATGTTCGGCATTTCTTAAACAGAAGATTGGAAAACCGATGGATCGGTCATGGTGGAGATCATGATCAGCAATTCATGTCATGGCCTCCACGCTCTCCCAACTTAACCCCATGCAATTTCTTTCTGTGGGGTTATGTGAAAGAGTCAGTGTTTAAACCTCCTCTATCAAGAAACGTGGCAGAACTGCGAGCTCGCATCAACAATGCTTTCGAACGCATTGATGGCGACATGCTGCGCCAAGTGTGGGAGGAACTTGATTATCGGCTTGATGTCTGCCGAATCACTAAAGGGGCACATATCGAACATTTGTGAATGCCTAAAAAAACTTTTTGAGTTTTTGTATGTGTGTGCAAAGTATTGTGAAAATATCTCAAATAATAAAGTTATTGTAGAGCTGTGAAATCTCTTCAATCATTTGTAATAACCCTGTATATCTATGACAATAAGAATGTACTTGAAACCGCTATTAGAGCGTGCATAGTTTCGCATATGTACGAGATCAGCCTGTCATAAATCATCCAGTCCTCGTGTTATAACATGTCTACGCGGAAATGTTTTGTGTGCAGGCCTGTGAAGTGCATGAATAACTGTCTCCAAAATTACTCGATGACGCATCTTTCTCGCAGCTCAGATATGATTAACATTATTTCGTTCGTCTGACATGTATTCCCTGCAACAGATGATGCTGCAAGTAGTCGTAATCGATCTATGACTTCATTAGGGTCGTTGTTAGATATATACTCCAGAAGCAGATTGTTCGGTCATTTTTGCTGAACTTCAATGCCTTTACCTGTCCTGTGTACAGCTGATAACCCTGCTTTAATTATGTACTTGTATTTGTCACTCTTTGAAGCTTTCATTCGTTCTTTTCAGGTCCTATATGTGTTAATCATGTGTAATATTTGACCATACACTTTTATCTCTTTCGGGGTATACATTCCAGCGTTAGAAGTTTTAAAGAATATTAGCTCAAATAAATGGAACGTTCCTTCAAATTCTTTATCCCCAACCCATATCGGATTGGGTGCTTGCCTAACATACAGTGATCATCCAGAACACAATGACTATCGACCTACTATCGATATAAGCCCGTCCAGGCGACAGCAGCGTCACCTGGTGAGGAATGACTGCTAGTCAGGCAGACGTACAGTGCAGGTAGCATCAGTGAGCTTGCTGTCCATGTGTAGACTGGGGAAGGCGCGCGATCAATCTGAGTTTGACTGAGGGCCTGGAGGCTCGGCACGAGCATTTCGGAAACTGCACGACTTGTCGTGTATTCGAGGAGTGCTGTGGTGAGTGCCTTCAACACGGGGCGAAACCAAGGTGAAACCACGTCCAGACATCGTGGGGTTTGGGCGGCCACCCTTATAGATGTCGGACTCGTAGGCTGGGCATACTGGTAAAACAGACGGCGGACTGTGGTGGAATTAATATCAGACTTAAATGCTGAACACTCCTAACGAGAGGCCTCCACAGCCGACGACCCATCCATGTGCCAATGTTAACACCGCGACATCGGCAACTACGACTGAAATGAGCACGTGACCATCGGCACTGGACGTTGGAGCAATGGCAGAGTGTTGCATTGTCTGATGAATCCCAATGGGAGGGCACGGATTCGTCGTCTTCCAGGAGAACAGCTGCTTGACACCTGTGCTGCATGACAGAGACAATATGGTGGCAGCTCTATTATCATCTGGGGAACATTCACATGGGCATCAATGGGACCAGTGGAGCTCGTGCAAGGCATCGTGACGGACAAGGAGTATCAGACCACGTGCACACCTTCTTGACGATCATGTTTCCCAATGGCAGTGGCGTTTTTCAACAAGATAATGCGCAATGTCACAAGGCTAGGAGCGTTAGGGAGTGGTTTGAAGAACACAGTGAAGAGTTCAAATTGATGTGCTCGCCACCAGATCGCCAGATCTGAACTCGATCGAACACATCTTGGAAGTGACTGAACGTGGCGTCAGAGCTCATCGCCCCCCTCCCCGGAATGTACGGGAATTAGGTGACTCGTGCGTGCAGATATGGTGCCAACTCCCACCAGCGACCTGCCAAAGCCTCATTGATTCGATGCCACGACCCGTCGCCGCTGTTATCCGTGCCGAACGTGGACATACCGATTATTAGGTAGGCAGTCATAATGTACTGGCTGATCAGTGTACATGATTTCGTCCTGCTGACGCCATATTTCCTGTCTAACTAATTTTCCACCTCCATCCATAGTGTGTGATAGCCCTTTCAGTCAGCTACTGATTTGAACATTTGCAAGAGATACTGATCTCATTCCAGCTACCCTCACTTTAACAATCTGAACTCTGTTATGTCATGTTCTGTAGATGGCTCTGAGCACTATGGGACTTAACATCTATGGTCATCAGTCCCCTAGAACTTAGAACTACTTAAACCTAACTAACCTAAGGACAGCACACAACACCCAGCCATCACGAGGCTGGGAAAATCCCTGACCCCGCCGGGAATCGAACCCGGGAACCCGGGCGTGGGAAGCGAGAACGCTACCGCACGGCCACGAGATGCGGGCATGTTCTGTAGATCACTTTCTCGATTATTTTATCGATATGATGTGGAACACGTCAGATTATTATACATATAGTGCTAATATTAATATTACTTAAAATTTTAGTTCTACACATGCAGCTACATTTAGAAGTATATTTTTTTTTTTACCGTTTCTGAAACAGAAATCGTCCATGGAGTAGAAGGAGTTGTCCAAAAGAAATTATTTTAAGCTAGATTTAAAACTTGATCTGCTACCTGCGAGAAACTTTATGTTGTTGGGCAAATGATCAAAGATTTGTGTTGCTGAATAATGTACTCTTTTTTAGCAACTGACAGCTTCAATAACGGATAGGAAAGGTCACTTTTCCCTCTAGTGTTGTACGTATGAACATCACTGTTCTTCGCGAATTGAGGTGGATTATTTGTAATGAATTTCACTAGCGAATATATGTACTTTGATGGTGCAGTTAAAATACCTAACTCCTTGAAAAGGTGTCTACATGACGTCCTTGGATGAACACCACTAATTATTCTCACTGCTCTCTTTTGTGCAATCAATACTTTATGTCTAAGTGGTCAGTTACCCCAGAAAACTATTCCATAAGACATTATTGAGTGGAAATATGCAAAGTACGTTAGGAGGCAGATCCGTTTATTACTAAGACTAGCAATTATACGAAGAGCGAATGGCCTGCCATGCCTCAATAACTTGACACTTTATCGATGACATACTGCTGTATACTAATCCATTTTTGAGACAGTGTACATCTTATAAGTATGCTTTGCAACTGCTGGTAATGATGGGAGTCGAGAGCCTTAGTTATTGTCTTGACGTATCTGCGCAGTTCTGTTATTTTTGTGTTGACTATTCTCATTTACATATAGTTCACATTCCTGTATTCTAGCATTCAACACCTCTACCTTTATAGCCCCCTGCTTCAATAAGAATTTCCAGCTCCATTAATTTAGTGTTGATTACCTTGATTTTTCTTCAACTTGTAGACATACGTGTTTTGCACTCTATGAAAAAGTGTGACACATGCAAAAATTTGTCTCTAGTCTAAAGTATACTGATACAGTTACGTTTTTATGCACTAACTTTTATGCAGAATCTCACTGAAGCTTCGTCTGTATCGACACTCCTTTAATTTCGTAGTTTTATCCATAATCAGAAAGATATACTTCAGGTTATTCCAGCAATCCCCACATAATTTTACAAAATCATTGAATGACATGTCGGTTCTACATGTGCTTGGTAAATAGGCTATAAATTCATATTATCCTTGACAGTAACTGGTGTGCTCCGTGGGTATGCAGGTTAGACTGATGCTGAATCTATCACCCCAGATTATATAGAATGTTGTATTTCGCCATGAAGCTAATACAACTTGAAAAATCAACTGCCGCATACATCAGGAAACGTTATTTCATAAGTTCCTGAACTCATCAAGGACCTCACGTATTGCTTATGGTTGGGGCCTGGGAATTACAGTTGAATAATTTACTTTAATGATTGCTTCGTGATAAAGTTGATCTAATAAAATAGTATTTACTCGAAAAGTGTGTAAAAATTACTGATGACACATAAACGTCGAGGTTGTAAGACAATTTGAGAATGAATTTACATAATTAAAATAGAGCAATTGTAAGAAAATGAATGGTTGTTAATGTCGTCACGAGCATGACACTGGACAATTACAGTTGTGATGGTGCCCAGAAGTAATGGAACAGAGTATGTTCCATCCCACTCTCCACTGTTACCAAATTTAATCAAGATGGTGCATCCGAGATGGCTGTGATAGATATGGCAACGTCACTATGACGTCATGTTGGGAAGCTCAAATTTTGACAGGAAGATAGGTCAATTGGGCTACCTCCACTAACCTAACCCCCTCCCCTCCCCCCTCCCATCTACTCCCCCAGCAAATGGTGGGAAGTTCAAATTCCATCAGGACAATGCAACGCACCATGGCTATCTCCACTAACCTAAGAAAATAGCGGGAAAATAGGTCACTTGGGCTACCTCCACTAACCTAAGTCATCAAACCGCCACCTCTAACTAGGAGTTGGCGCGAAAAGGACTCAACGTGTGCTGGATAGTATGGATGTAAGTCTTTACTTTCCAGGCAGTCTTTATTTAAACAATTTGAGGCAGTACCACCATCCACTGTGTTCACCACGAGGTCCAGGGTCCAACTGACCTAGTACACAGTACTGCCACCAGAGGGCGCTATTGTCCCTCCAGTGATGTAATCAAAGATGGCGGTCCAGAGGGGGAAAATGGCTGGAAAAGGACTGAGCCTGTTATGGGCTGCTGGAGAGAGGAAGGAATGTACTTTATTTATTTTTGGAACAATTTATTTAGGGATGGGTTTGACATAGTATGTTTATTACACTGATACAAAACACTCACCCTGACATGCTTGAGCTCACACTAAATAGTCTACAGACCTGCAAACTACTCGTAAATAATACAGTACACTGACGTACAGATACCCAAACAACTTGCAAATCATGAAATAATGCATAGCACACCCTATAGACCTGAAAACTACTCGTAGATCATCGAAATAATGCATGTAAAGCGCTTTGCAGACACGCTTACTAACTGTAAACTGTCGAAATAATGCATTGCGCATCCTACAGACCTGCAAACTACTCGTAGATCACCGAAACAATGCAGTTCACTGATGTGCAGACATGAAAACATGTACTAAACTGTTAAAATAATGCATGTAAAACACTCTTCAGACACGCTCGCTAACTGTGAACTGTCGAATTAATGTATTGCACAGCTTGCACACCTGCTCACAAAATAACGCAACAATCACGAAAACAACTCGTAAATTATCAAAATAATAATGCATGTGTAACGCTATGCAAACGCTCATAATGCTTAAATAGCCGAAAATAATGCAATGCACAAACACTCATTGCACGTAAAATCGCTTTAGAACTATAATCAACCGCAACGTATCAGCGAACTATCCCCTCTACAGAACACCAAAGCGCACACGCCAGGTAGCATGCTCATGCCAGTCCCATATGCAAGACACCTCTGGCCCATGTGCCATGTTCGGCATAGGGTTTGAAGGTGGAACCGTCATGCACAATGTACGAAGTGATGTGGGGATACAGATCCACACTATACCACACCTGAGTTAGCATTCAAGTGTGGAGATCCCACTCACTATAGATCCAGACCGATGTTCAGAGGTGAAGCCACGACATGTCACATCTAGGATAGGGCTCGCAGGTGGACCAACCATGAGTTACACCCAAAGATGTGTTCTGTGTTCGAAGTTGGTTTCAAAAGCGGGAGGACCTGGTTCTGGGAGCAATCCGCGACAGATGCACGTATACAGACATATAGAAAAAAGAGCACACACTCTGCAAATGTGGTATATTAATTCCCCAGTCGCATCTTGGTTGTAAAATCGATACTTCAGTTTCATAACTAAGTTAGCGATAGGTGTTTGTGAGACACTGCAATCCCTGTGTATACATATGCTTGACAGATTGCTGTTTACAGCGCTAGTGGCGGCATGACTTGTAATTTCACATGTCGGACACTGCTGCTATGCATTTATCTGTTCCCTTGTAAGAGGTATTATCCATTATCAACAATCATTTTATATAGGACTGATGTGGGCATAGTATAATTTCTGAACCATGATCGGATGGGAACAGTGGATACTATACATCTCTGGAAAGCTATATTGTGCATTTATCACACAGAGCCGCAATTTTGAGAAAGTAGTTTTTTCGTTTTACAATTTGTTACCATAATTTATCGTAGATTCTCTCTTACCAATACCCTACTGGTACTGATCCTAGACACTACAACAATACTTTAAAATTGATAGTGTAGTTGATTCACTGTAAATTGCTTCTAACTCCATCCATCAGGAGCTCTATCATGCGTAAAAATCACACTATCTTGTTCTTCTTCACTGTCTGCTATTACATCACAACACTTTTAACTCTGTTACTATACATCGATAAGGAGTGCTAACCTCCTTGACATGGGCGCATGTGGAGAAATCTTGTGCACTTTGATGGGCGAGGACTCGGCAAGCTACACTCATTCATCAAACGTGGAATGTGGTGGTCTACTTCTGGTTGGTTGCAGATTAAATCGGTAATTGTGCTGTAGGGCGAGTTGGTCAAAGACAGTGCAATGGTGTCTTTCAGTCTCTAATTTTATCTTAAGGCTGCGAGAATGCTCTGTGACTTCCATCTGCATAGAGATAGACTGTAAATTAAGCACTATGCTCAAGGTGCTAGAAATACGTAGAGCACTGTCTGGTGTACTTTGATGATGTATATCTTCGAGAATTAACAATGAATGGACGTACTGCACAGTCATCTCTCTACATTCGCAATGATACTCGCAAAGTAGAGAAGGGGCGGATTATCTATGATACTGTAATTGGGAAACATGCTGTCGCATCATTGGTCGGTGTTAAAATTACTGAAAAATTACTAAACTGTTCACACTATCAACTGTGATGCTTATTATTACAGTACATTGACGGTGTCTTTTCCTTCTCATCCGTCCACTGGTATGCTGTTGGTTACCACATAATGATTGACTGACACCGCTTGTTTGAGTTGGAGAAAGAGTTTTGGTGGAGGGGCAACACCTTCTGGGGATGGCTAGCACCGAAGCAGTGATCACATGCATGAGTGCAATATGAGGAATCAGTTGAAATGGAACGCAGAGCCATCAGCTATTCCGTCACTGTGACAGATGAGTTTAAATGTAGATGTCTTCAATCACCTTCGGACAGCTGTTTCGAAACTCTCCACAATGCTGCCAAACCCTTCGAGTTTCCTTATGTTGTAACTGTCTTTTATTTAAAAACATCCAGTGTGTGTGTGGTGTGTTATGGTAGCAGCACTGACATCATAACTTCTACTGTGCGACATCTACTTTTCTGTGGGAAGCAATGGATCAGAACGTGTTAATGTCAGTTTAGATCCTGACACAGACCTCGAAGTCATGGCGGAAGAAACAAAATGCATGGCAATGTACAAAACATGTTAGAGCAGAAAAAAAATGTTTCAAACAACAACACAGGGTCACAGGGAGGGTCTTTTTGACTTATAGTATAGTTTGTGGGATATGGTCATCCTACTACAGTACAGGCAATGAAACTTTACACTGGTCCGTGCAATGGATCAATAGATGTATATTTAATAGGATCGTCACATGTGCTCGACGCCAGCACACAAACGGTATTTGTTTTCGATACACAGGAGGAGAGAGATCAGGTAAAAATCTTATCAAGTACTCTATCGGATGAAGTTAGTGGAGCTTTTATAGTTTGTAAATTTTCTCTGTTGGATGGTACAGAATAACAAAGATAGCATGTTGGGCTGATAGATGTGAATGGACTCTGAGGGACGTGGATCTGCTTTGGACAACAGTACTGGTATGCAGTTTGGGCACACCACAATGCAGTAGCAAAATCCTCGTCCTTCCACCAATTCCCGTACTGTCTTTTATACTACCCCATATTGCAGGAGCAGGGTTTGATGGCGCTGACGTTACACATCGTACACAATTGGCGGAGCTGTAACAACATGTTCCCATTTCCAATGAATGATCAAAACACAGCCGTGTCGCACTAACTCAGGTCACTCTGCTTCTACATGGGTTGCAGGAGGTGGTGGATATGTCTTTCTCCAACTTCTACTCAGTTCCGACTGAAATTGAAACGATCACATGCACAAAGCTGCAGAAATGGCAGCAGTTGTAGGAGGCATAGGGAGTGTCTAAAATTTTACTGTCACTGATAGGTTCGAAAAAGGTGACTCGTTTTGAGATATGAGAGTGATAGAAATATGATTAACTAGTGACAGTAATCATTAAAGGTCATCTCCATAGGATCCAATGCAGGTATGTGGTTGAATGGATAGACTTGATTCCTAATCCCAGACAGAATTTCTACCAGAGAGTGTAACACTAGAGATCTGAAAAGCCTGCATACATTTCTTACGACCTCAATCAGCACACCGTCTATGGTTTGTGATCTTTCTCAATTAACCTTCGCCTATAACCCACTGGATACATCACAGAACCTCTGACATGCGGTCGAGACAGAATACATAACAAATACTGGAGAAATATGTAGCAGTGTCATGAGGGAGTTGGAAACACCAGTTTCATACCACGCTGCTTTGCCGAATCACTTTCAGAATTCCATGATTTTATCTCAAGGTTGCATTGTGGGCTACGTGTAACCACACTGTTGGTCTGATAATATTCACTCCAGCAGTCATCGTCTATATTCAGTGTCGCGGTATTTGTCTGGAAAAACCAATTCATTTGGAGGTAATGCCAGAAGTCAATTTATAAAGTAGGTATAGCTTTTAACATTGATATTTGTATGCACCTGTAAAATCAAGACCGCTTGTAATAGTAATAAGGTCGTTGTGATCATGTTTTATAACATCTGGCGGTTTGTAAGACGATTATGCCTCTTTTTCTAAGACACAGTGGCTGCCCTCGCAGGAAAAATTTATGAGAAATGTCCACCCATTGGTGATTTTCTCTCAGTATTATTTCGTATCGCCATCCGTCAGTTATTGGCAGAGTATTATACTAAGTAGTAGGAGATGCGTGATAGGTTCACCTTACGCACAGGCTTCTAAAGTATATGTTTGTGTTCCGACATGTGCAAGGGAAATGACTGTGTCTAGTCGAAAGGAAGGTATGGATTTGACGTGAAATGCTGTGACAGCACAGGGAAGAGCATGTGAAGTCATGAGAATGATACATATATTTCTATTTCCAGAGCCACAGCTGTCAGCAGGATATCTTTCTGATACTTCACTCATTGTCAAATGTCATCCAATTGAGCCCACAATCGCAAAATTTAATTGTAAGTACAGGGATAAAATATAAATGTGACCGGTTTTCCTAGGACGATTCTATGTGTGCTTGACATGTAGTGCAGGTGACCTGTGGTGGGAATGATTCACGCTTCCGACTAATGGTAGGAGCTGTCCAAATGGAGAGGCCTGTTGGGGTGTAGGAATGTAGCTGACTTAATTGTGTCATCCTCTAGACGGGTGAATAGCGAACTAATACGTAGTATGTAGTATGTTTTCGACAGCTTTCGTGATTGGGTGAAAATTTGAGAACATTCAATATGGACATGTGTTTGCGCTGGACCACTATTTCCTCCAATTTAAATTGTCTGGTTGACTGCTTCTGCACATTTCGCATCTTTATTTAGATGAGAGAACATGGATTGTTGTGTGTGCATCTAGCAGGCGAAAGACCAGTGGAAGACATGTTTGCTGGTTCTCTAGACATGAGAAACACCTTAGTTGACTTTGTAAATCATAGGGATGATTTGGAATCTGTTACATCACCGACATTGGTATTCGTGAGTGGAAAAATCAGTTTCCCCTACTTTGTTTTTTTCGAGTTCTCACGTAAATGTCTTTGCAGACGGGATAAGTTCTAGTTACTCAGTGGTTTACAGCATGCTCCACCTCGCTAAAGTTTCAGGTTGCTAGAGAAATAATTTCCAGTCTGTATCTTCGGAATTATGTTGTGTGAGCAGTGCTGCTATGCAAGCGATATAGCTATGTGCTTGATATCGAGAAGTATTGCGTAAATGGTATAATATTCAGGCCAACCATGTGAAAATACATGTGTTCTTGTAATCCCAGAGTCTGGAGATTGGTGTAGAAAAGCAGGCAAGCAAGCAGGTCGGGGCTGGAAGCAGTAACGCTTTTGTGCCGAGGGGAGCCGACCCTGAACTTGTAGAACAGTTCTGAGAGTGAGTTCGGTCCAGTGAGTATGCTCTGGTCACGCTTGGGGGGCGGATGACCTCCTGACCTCGTGGAAAATATCTCTTGCAGCGAGGAGTATCCCTACAGTGCATGTGCTTATGCTGTCTGTCTTCACAGTATATGTACGAGTGTCTGGTGGTCGATAGCTATTGTATGTTTACTACATCAACTCGGCACATGGTGATATATTGTCTGGTAGGAGATCGGTTTCATGCTCTAATATTCAAGCTTCTGTCCTCAGTGGAAGAACAGTGTAATTGAGTGAGAGTCTTTCCCTATTTGACGATCTGTCAGCCACTTTGCAGGGTTTAATTGTCAGTGCATTATGGTGATCTGCACAAAATAATTTGGCACCTGAAAGTCTCGTCTGCAGAAAGAAAAAAAAAAGGTGGACAGTGCTTCCACACCAGCAGCACCAGTAATTTGGACGGTAAATTCAGTAAGATCCAATCAGAATGCTCCATTAATTCACAAGATGTCCTTCATGTTGGGGCATACGAGTGTCTACAAACTGATCCAAACAAGATGGAGGAAGGGTATCTACGGAAAGTTCTGAGAAAGCAGACAATCCATCTCTGGCGGGGATTCCATCACTCATCTGCCACTGTGGCATTACGAAATCTCCAGACCAGTAGATGCATGATACCATTTCTCTCTTCTGTAGGACAGTGCTTCGAATTCTCTTTGTGTAATTGTTCTGATTTCCCCCCGTCTGTGCTTAGACAATACTCTCTTTCCAAACAACAAGAATGCCTTTATGATTAATATTATTTTCACGAGTGTGCACAGACATGATGAAGGCTTTTAGTGGTGAGAATGTTTAACGTGTCTGAGACATATGTTGACAGCAGGACGTCACGATTTTGGGAAAAGGAAGACATGATGTCTCGTTAGGACTATTGGGAAGAAGGCAACCGGTGTTATCCTGGCTATTTTCGTAAACAGGTCCTGGCCACTGTGCGAACATTTCGCGGCCATGCATCATCCAGGCTAGGCAGGTAAGCACACATGCACGGCTAGATGCAGCTCGCATGTCCTGTTAGGATCGCTACGAACAATGCACCCTGTGCTATTATAGGAAGCATTGGAACACATTTCTATAGCGCAATCTGTGATGTCAGTATCTACAGGAAGAGAGGTATCGCACCAGCAACAGTAAACACGCGTGTGTGGGCCAGAGGCATCTCATGTATGGGACCGGCGTGAACGCGCTGCCCATCGTTCTTGCCTTAGTGCTCTGTATGGGGGGGGGGGGGCAGTTTGCTGATATGTGGCGGTTGACTATAGTTCTAAAGCCATTTTATGTGCAATGAGTGTCTTCGTGTCTGTTGCATTATTTTGTGAGCACGTGTACTGGCTGTGCACTGCATTATTTCGACAGTTTATATTTAGTGAGCATGTCTGCAGAATTTTACATATATTATTTTGACAATTTACTAGTTGTTTTCGTGTCTGCTCATCAGTGAAATGCATTATTTCGGTGATTTACGAGTAGTTTGCAGGTTTGTATGCTGTGAAATGCATTATTTCGACAGTTTACAATTAGTAAACGTGTCTGCAAAGCGTTTTACATGCATTATTTCGGTGATCTACGAGTAGTTTGCAGGTCTTTAGGGTGTGCTACGCATTATTTCGGTAATTTACGAGTTGTTTGCGTCTCTGTACATCAGTGTACTGCATTATTTATGAGTAGTCTGCAGATCTGTAGACTATATACTACGACCTAAAGCATATCAGGGTGAGTGTTTTGTAACAGTGTAATAAACATACTATGTCAAATCTGTCCCTAAATAAATTGTTCCAAAAATAAATAAAGTGTACTCCTTCCTCTTTCCAGCAGCCCGTAACAGGCTGAGTCGTTTTCCTGCTATTTTCCTCCTCCAGACCGCCATCTTGGATTACATCACAGGAGGGGCGATGGTGCTCTCTGGTGGCAGTACGGTATACTAGGTCAGTTGGACCCTGGACCTCGTGGTGAACACACTGGATGGCGGTACTGCCTCAGACTGTTTAAATAAAGACTGCCTCGAAAGTAAAGTCTGACATCCATCCTATCCAGCACCAGATGAGTCCTTTTCCCGCCAATTCCTAGTTAGAGGTGGCGGTCAAATGACTTACGTTAGTAGAGGTAGCCCAAGTGACCTATTTTCCCGACATTTTCCTAGGTTAATGGAGGTAGCTGTGGTGTGTTGCATTGTCCTGATTGAATTTGAACTTCCCGCCATTTCCTGTAGAAGTGGAGAGGTGGGAGGAGGGAAGAGGGTTAGGTTAGTGGAAGTATCCCAGTTGACCTATCTTCCTGCCAAAATTTGTACTTCCTGTCATGACATCATTGCAATGTTGCCATATCTATTGATGCCATCCTGGATCCGTCATCTTGAATAAATTTGGCAACAATGGAGAGTGGGGTAGAACATACTCTGTTCCACTACTCCCAGACACATAAAGCATACGAATCATACTTTCAACTGTGATTGAAAAAACCTAAAAAACATAAGAATTTGACTAGAGCATACAGCATATCAATGAATAAAGGAAGAATCACAGAAAACCGTCACTAGGTGGGTTAGCGCCAATAAGTTATCTAGGTAGTGAAACAAACATGAGAGGTTGGGAGAAAAATCCCCTTCAAAGAATTAGATTGCAAAAAACTTGCATACCAGTGCATGAAGCGCGTAGATCAAGATAGGAAGACTAAAATAGAGAATCCAGGAATGAACTCCCCTTCTCTCAATATATTGCAGTCCCGAAGTTGGTAGTGTTCATTGCAAATGCGATCCTACTGTGACTGCTACTGAGGTGGTTGTCGACAAGTTGGGTGTGCTGCACTGTGGCTGCTGTTAACTGTTGCTGGGCTGGATCAATGTGATGAGATCACAAATCACAGATTTCATTATGCTCCTTATTACTCGCTGCAGATGCATGTAAGTTCAAAGTGAAACTTCACAGACATGGCAAGCTCCAAAGTCAAGAAAAACACATATGAGTGCAAAGTCCAGAGTAGCCTCACCAAATACACACCTCAAAAGAAGTTTTGCATCACCCCATTTCCCAGGACTCCTGAAGACAGACATTGACTGTGGATACTGTATCACAGAAACAGTCCCTTTGACTGTTCAGAGATGTCACTAAACCTGCCCACAGATGTAAACAACCATGCATGAGCAGCATCTATTAGACAGATGGGGTTCGACAGCCGATCAGTTCCAGTCATTCCAACAGGAAGGAGGTATATGGCTCGTGTTGCCTGTAGTTCAACCATGCCTAGTTGGTCAATACCGTAGTTCGAACACGTCCACATTGTTACTTTGTGCCAGGAAGGGCTCTCAACAAGGGAAGTGTCCAGGCGTCTCGGACTAAACCAAAGCGATGTTGTTCGGACATGAAGAAGATACAGAGAGACAGGAACTGTTGATGACATGCCTCACTCAGGCTGCCCAAGGGCTACTACTGCATTGGATGACCGCTACCTACGGAATATGGCTCGGAGGAACCCGGACAGCAACGCCACCATGTTGAATAACGCTTTTCGTGCAGCCCCAGGACGTCGTGTTACGACTCAAACTGTGCACAATAGGCTGCATGATGCGCAACTTGACTCCCGACGTCCATGGCGAGGACCATCTTTGCAAGAACGACACCATGCAGCGCGGTGCATATGGGCCCAACAACGTGCCGAATGGACTGCTCAGGACCGGCATAACGTTTGCTTCACCGATGAGTGTCGCATATGTCTTCAACCAGACAATCGTCAGATACATGTTTGGAAGCAACCGCTGAACGCCATAGACACACTGTCCAGCGATTACAGGAAGGTGGAGGTTCCCTGCTGTTTTGGGGTGGCATTATGTAGGGCCGATGTACGCTGCTGGTGGTCATGGAAAGTGCCGTAACAGTTGTACGATATGTGAATGCCGTCCTCCGACCGATAGTGCAACCATATTGGCAGCATATTGGCGAGGCATTCGTCTTCATGGACAAAATTTCACGCCACCATCGTGCACATACTGTGAACGACATCGCTTGACTACAGTGGCCAGCATGTTCTCCAGACATGAACCCTATCAAACACGCCTGGGATAGATCGGAAAGCGCTATTTATGGACGGCGTGATCCACCAACCACTCTGAGGGATCTACGCCGACTCGCCGTTGAAGAGGGGGCAATCTGGACCAACAGTGCCTTGATGAACTTGTGGATAGTATTCCACGACGAATACAGGCATGCATCAATGCAAGAGGACATGCCACTGGGTATTAGAGGTACCAGTGTGTACAGCAATCTGGACCACCACCTCTGAAGGTCTCGCTGTATGGTGGTACAACACGCTATGTGTGGTTTCCATAAGCAATAAAAAGGGCGGAAATGATGTTTATGTTGATCTCTAATCCAATTTTCTGTACAGGTGCCGGAACTCTCGGAACCAAAGTGATGCAGAACGTTTTTTGATGTTTGTACAATTTCGAATCAGAATACTCATACGAATCCTAGTAAAACTGCAAATGCCTCTCTCAATTTTTAGTGGCCTTCTTCCAGCCCTCGGAAAGGCATCCCACACATTGTTTTCTAGCCAGTCCCAGAGGGGGTCTAAGTGCTCTTGTCAGGGATGTGGATGTCCATTCCTAGCTCCCACGATAAAGTTAAAATGTATCTGCCAATGAGATACATGTACATGGAAATGGGAGACGAGTGCCGCCCCATCTCACGTGCAGACTTGTTTGTCGGAAATTCTGGTAATTTTGTTGGCCTTCGCACACCGTTCCCATAGGAAAGGCAAAGCCTGGAAATCTGCATACACGCGAGTGGCTATATATTTTGTTTGAGGAAATGTGTCTGGCAACCACACACAGCAGCATAACGGTAAGTGGGCAACTGAGGACGCCACACGAAGTCTACTAACAAGACAGAGCTCTCACCCCTTCTGCCAGTGACTTCCCGTTCTGCTACCGAGGACACAAGTTTTCCATTCTGCCCTCATTGTTCACAGAAGTTTAGCCAGGAGGATAATCCCTGCAAATACTCGTCCGACTGTCGATGTAGCCCACTAGCAGGAGAACCTGCATTCTAAATGACAGGCAGCTCTTCCAGCACGTGCGAAAATCCATCGTGTTTTCACTACAGCGAAAAGGAGTTCCCGTGGTCAAGACCAGATGCGTTTAATGAAAAAAAAAAAAAAAAAACTACTACAAGAATGTAATGTTTGGGAAGCGGGTTACCAATATTGCTACACGCAACCCCTTAGCCACTCACGTAAATAACACGCAGTATAGGTGGGAAGTTGACAAATAAAACTCAATCTGAAAGTAAATAAGCAAGAGAGTCTCATATGCTAATTCAGTATGCAAAGCGGATAAAATGTGAGGCGAAAGGCCTGAGAAGACCGCCGTCTCACATCCTGTTTGAAAGCGATAATAAGGTTCCATTATCCAGGAGCAACTGCTTCGGGGTCCTTGAGTGTGTGTGGCTCAAATAAAATATATTGACTTGCATATTGCGAACAAAGCAGAAATATTTGTGGATGTCTTCCCGATTTTCCACTTCGATGTTACCGAATACGACTACGCTGTCTCGATTACTTTTTCAAGCAGTGGAATATCACTGGTTTTGCTGAACGCCTGGTATGTTACTCCCTCAACGCTGTTCAAAATCTCCTGCAATAGCTGCTATTTTGGCGGAAACTATGTTTTTGAAGAAATATATACATGCTAGAAGTAGATTCCTTCCGGATGTGTTAACACCGTTAGGCCAAGATTAGTTTACCCAGAGTCCAAAGGCCCAATAACCAAAGAAAGTGTATTATTGGGAAGTAATGATCAGCTCTTCTAGTTCTTCTGGTTTGCAGCTTCAGTATTGCAGGGCCAGTCGCTTGCTATGAGACCCTTGTCGTGAGGTTGTTTCGTTCACTGCATGGTGACAACTGTTGTCCGCCGCTCGTGGTCTCGCGGTAGCGTTCTCGCTTCCCGAGCACGGGGTCCCGGGTTCGATTCCCGGCGGGGTCAGGGATTTTCACCTGCCTCGAGATGACTGGGTGTTTGTGTTGTCCTCATCATTTCATCATCATCCAGGAAAGTGGCGAAATTGGACTGAGCAAAGGTTGGGACATTGTACGGGCGCTGATAACCACGCAGTTGAGCGCCCCACAAACCAAACAACATCATCATCATCGTGACAACTGTTCGTTTACACTGGAATGCAGGGGTTTTTATAATCTCTTACATATAGCTAAGTATAAAGAGTGAGTCACGTAAGACATAACACTGCTCTTATTTCGTGAACGGTTACGCATATCAAAACACGATTTTCAGCAAATGTTAGAGCGTCGATAGGTACGTAATTTTTTTTTTTTTTTGGTTAATGCCTTTAGCGCTAGTATCAACGGAGATACAGAAGCAAGTACGTTTTTTAAAAAATGAAACCGTATACTTTTTACAACTGCATTCGATAGACCTTGAAAAGACAACTTCAATGTTACAGCGTTTGTTAACATTGACGTTGAAACCTGTCGTAAAAATATTTGAGAAATGTCCTAGAATTTGAGACCACGGTGGTCGGAATCGGCGTTAGTGTGCAAACACCGCCAAGCAGAACTCGTGTCAGAATGTCAACACATTTGCCCGTTTACTTGTCTGCACTGCAGGCCGCCCATTTCTATTTCAACATTCGTTGCGTGCAGATATGTACACCAGTGAGGAGAAGTTGGGTATACAACTTTTATATGGTGAATGTAAAAGAAATACCGTAAAAAAAGTACGGTGGTATAGGGCTATCTATCCGGATCGCTAATGTCTGATGCACCAGACAATTGCACGAATTAGGCCGCTAGTGTGGACAGGCTGATTGAACGTCAAAAAGAAGACAAGAAAGGAGACTGCAATTGGACAGAGAACACGAAGAAGCCGTTCAGGCGACGACGCTAATGCATCCGCACAGTGGTGCGAAACATATTGCCAAGGAGCATGGAGCCAGCCAGACGAGTGTCAATTGCATCCTGCATCGACAGAATTTCTATCACTATCATCTGTCACTACATCAGGCACTCGACGACCGTGATTTCGAACGTCGTACGGAATTTTGCCGTTTGCCCTTCAGCAGCTGAGTGACTACGCTACGTTTCTCCAACGTATGCTCTTTACTGATGAAGCACCGTTTACTAACGACGCTAATATAAATTTGCATAACATGCACTACTGGGCAGCCGAAAATTCACATTGGCTTCGTTAGGTGCAACTTCAATGGCCGTGGAGCGCAAAAGTACGGTACAGCATCATAGGAAATTCCATTGTGGGACCTTATTCTGCTGTTCAACATTACATACAATCTAAACATCAGTACATGTAAGTACATCAACGTCTGGATATCTTCAGACTGTGTGTTCTTTCCAGTAGTGATATTCGCAGTGTTCCGTGGAAGTACACAGACACCATCAGTTGAGTTGGGTAACCATACAGTTACAGCACTTCCGAAAAATAAAAATTTATGATGTGAGTGAGTGTGTGTACTAAGAGGTACCCACCTTTAGAAACTTAATGTGTACTTGTTATATGAGACTGCAGGCACTACGCCACAGATTCAGTTGAAACCAACCGTCCGGAGATTCTGTCAGAAACTGTGGATCAATTTACTGCAGCAAGTGCAGCAAAAACCCTACACCCCCCCCCCCCCCCAACCTGGAGGAAATAGTTGCTCAGCTATACGACATCTGCTTCTTACAATGGATGGAACAATATATGATGCAATTGTGCCAGATATTAGCATGAAGTTACGTTCAAACTTAAGTATATTTATATATCCAGAAATATGTAAGAACTTATAAAAACAAAACAAAAACAGCAAGTAATTCACATGTTTTTTTATTATTATGTATCTATCAAAACCCCAGCACAATAATATAAATGCATACTCATCCCCATGTGTGAGTGGATAAAGCACCGTCATCATAAAGAGTTTACAGTACCAGACTGTCCTGCAGTGGCGCTGGAAACCTAAGGATGAATATGAAGTAGAATGGATTGTTACTTCCCAATGATATCCACACTTAAATTTTGAGGTCTTCAGGTTGTGGCAAAAGCAATCTCTTCTGTCAGTGTTAACACATCCTAAGGGAATTCGATTCGAGTAGGTATATATACAATGGCGGGAAAAAATGGAAACAAAAAATAGTTAATGTAGAGTAATGAAAGTTTGGGAATACATTTGTGTAGCTAATATATTTAAATGAGTAACATTGCAAAGACAAGGGTTAATGTAAGTGTGAGATAAGCCATTACTAATATGAAATGCTAGTACATTAATAATCGGTGTAACCTCCAGAATGTTGGATGCAAACATGCAAATGTGCATGCACTTCGCTGTACAGGTGTTGGATGTGAGTTTGTGGGATGGAGTTCCATGCCTGTTGCACTTGGTCGGTCAATACACAGTCGATTAATGTTGTTTGTGGATGGTGCTGGTGTTGTGATCCGATGATATCACATAAGTGCTCGATTGGAGATAGATTTGTTGATCGAGTAGGCCAAGGCATTATGTCGACACTCTGTAGAGTATGCTCGGATACAAGAGTGGTGTGTGGGCTAGCGTTATCCTTTGGAAAACATCCTTTGGAATGATGTTCATGAATGTCAGCACCACTGGTCGAATCCCCAGACTGTCATACAAATTTGCAGTCAGGGTTTGTGGGATAACTACCAGAGTGCTCTTTTTGTCATACGAGTTCACATCCTAGAGAATAACTCCAGCTGTAGATCCAGTGCGTCTATCATGCAGACGGGTTGATTGTAGGCCCTCAACTGGCCTCCTTTTAACGAACATACAGTCATCACTGGCACTGAGATAGAAACAGCTTTCATCGGAAAACACAACAGACCTCCACCCTGCCTTACAGTGAGCTCTCAGTTGACACCACTGAAATCGCAAAAGGCAGTGGTTTGGGGTCAGTGGAATGCACGCTATAAGGCGTCTGGCTTGGAGCTGTCTTTGAACTAACTGATTTTTAATGGTTCGTTGTGTCACTGTGATGCCACTGCTGCTCAAATTGTGCGACAGATGCAGTAAGCTACGCCAGAGCCACATGACAAACACGATGGTGTCACATAGCCATCAAGAGCCCAGTCTACTTGCCACCACACATAATCATGATCACCGCTGCTAGCAGCCATGCACAGTGGCTACATTCCTGCCAAGCCTTTCTGCAGTATTGCAGAAGGAACATCCAGTTTCTTGTAGCCATATTACACGACCTTCTTCAAACTCAGTGAGGTGCTGCTAATGGCGTCTTCGTCGCCTTGAAGGTATTCTTGACTAACATCAACTTGCCAAGTCCAACCTCAAAGGTAACTAATACAACTGTTTGAGTGTGTACTTAAAGAACCCTGATTTGCAACCTCATAGTGGCGCTACTACACTACTGGCCATTAAAATTGCTGCACCACGAAGATGACGTGCTACAGACGCGAAATTTAACCAACAGGAAGAAGATGCTGTGATATGCATACGATTAGCTTTTCAGAGCATTCACACAAGGTTGGTTCCGGTGGCGACACCTACAACATGCTAACATGAGGAAAGTTTTCAACCGATTTCTCACACACAAACAGAAGTTGACCAGCATTGCCTGGTGAAACGTTGTTGTGATGCTCGTGTAAGGAGGAGAAATGCGTACCATCACGTTTCCGGCTTTGATAAAGGTCGGATTGTAGCCTATGGCGATTGCAGTTTATCGTATCGCCTTGGTCGAGATCCAATGACTGTTAGCACAATATGGAATCGGTGGGTTCAGGAGGGTAATAAGGAACGCCGTGCTGAATCCCAACGCTCTCGTATCACTAGCAGTCGAGATGACAGGCATCTTATCTCGATGGCTGTAACGGATCGTGCAACCACGTCTCGATCCCTGAGTCAACAGATGGGGACTCTGCACGATCAGTTCGAAGACGTTTGCAGCAGCATGGACTGTCAGCTCGGAGACCATGGCTGCGGTTACCCTTGACGCTGCATAACAGACAGGAGCGCCTGTGATGGTGTACTCAATAACGAACCTGGGTGCACGAATGGCAAAATGTCATTTTTTCGGATGAATCCAGGTGGTGATGGTCGCATCCGTGTTTGGCGACATCGCGGTGAACGCACATTGGAAGCGTGTATCTGTCATCGCTATACTGGCGTATCACCCGGCGTGATGGTATGGGGTGCCATTGGTTACACGTCTCGGTCACCTCTTGTTCGCATTGACGACACTTTGAACAGTGGACGTTACATTTCAGATGTGTTACGACCCGTGGCTCTACCCTTCATTCGATCCCTGCGAAACCCTACATTTCAGCAGGATAATGCACGACCGCATGTTGCAGGTCCTGTATGGGCCTTTCTGGATACAGAAAATGTTCGACTGCTGCCCTGGCCAGCACATTCTCCAGATCTCTCACCAATTGAAAATGTCTGGTCAATGGTGGCCGAGCAACTGGATCGTCACAATACGCGAGTCACTACTCTGAACTGTGGTATCATGTTGAAGCTGCATGGGCAGCTGTACCTGTACATGCCATCCAAGCTCTGTTTGACTCAATGCCGAGGCGTATCAAGGCCGTTATTATGGCCAGAGGTGGTTGTTCTGGGTACTGATTTCTCAGGATGTATGCACCCAAATTGCGTGAAAACGTAATCACATGTCAGTTCTAGTATAATATATTTGTCCAATGAATACCCGTTTATCATCTGCATTTCTTCTTGGTGTAGCAATTTTAATGGCCAGTAGTGTAGCACCATTCTTATATGACTGGCGCCAAATTTGAACAGACATCATCTTTCAGATGTAGAAATACGTCTACCAACTTTCGTTCATGTCGCAAAACTCCTTCTTGGTGTTGAGATTTTTTGCTGTCGGTGTATATGGAGTCAACAGGGTAAAACCTTGTGCGCCGGGTATGCAGCCAGTAAGTTTAACAGTACGGCTTAGCGATAGAGAAATTGAAAACACACCTGGTTTCCTGAATCTAATATTCCTAAGAGCAAAAAAGCTGGAGATTTATTTAGAGAAAGGTCTACAAAAGAACAGGGAGATATTGACAAGTATTCATAAGAAAGTCAGTGGAGAACTGAGACGCACAACCAGAGTGAAAGACAGAACTGTTATTAAACTAGAATTAATGATCAGACATAGCACTAGTTGAAAGGACCGACAGCCAGCAGAGGAGAATAACCAGTCCACCTCTGGACTACATACAGAGTGGTTAGAAAATGTCTGAAACGCTTGTAGGGATGATGCAGAACATGTTGCACTGAGACATAAATGTTAAGAGAAAATTCTATACGTTTCGCCGGTTCCGAGTTATTTAGCATTGAAATTAACCAATTGGGGCGTGTGCGCTCACATTCAAGCGGCCTGCCAGGGGCGGTGTTGCCCGACGAGTGCTTTGTTAGGTTAGCTGAAACTTGAATTTGTGCATGTGACGATCTGATAGGCTAACTTCAATGCTAAATGACGGGGAAACGGCGTAGCGTATCGAATTTTTTTCTTAACATTTACGTCTCAGTACAACCTGCTCCACAACATTCCTACAAGCGTTTCAGACATTTTCTGTCCACCCTGTCTATTATGATCACCCGAATTAAATAATAGAACAATTACGACTGCCTATAGAAATGCAGGGAATACGACTCACTCAAATGAGATTACAACAAAAATTTCAGGGTTACGGGAAAGACGTTTCATCACGTAAAAAAGTATGGAGACAGTTGTCCATGAATAACATAAGCCAGCATGCAAAACATTCCCACAAAGATGTGTTATAATAAAAAGTTTGGATGAGTTATGACAAGCGAGTCTCATTGATAAGAGGTAGTATTCATGACTGCATGACTGAATGAAGGTTTCAAATACACTGATAAGACGAAACATCATGACCACTGCTCACCGCGACGTTAGATGCTGCCTTGTGACGTTGCAGGCACGTGACGCGATAACTAAAGTATGTAAGCGGGGCAGACATGGACAGGGAATCACCCTGGCGAATATATGGGCTGCAAACGGGCAAATCCATCGAGATAAGCGACTCTGAAAAAGGGCAGATTATTATTACGCAGAGCCTGTGAACGAGTATTTCGAAAACGGCGAAGCTGGTCGAATGTTCATGTGCTACTGTAGTGAGCATCTACATAAAGAGGTAGAACAACACCGAACTACCACTAGGCGCTAAAGGGTTGGATGTCCACGACTTTTCACAGAACGTGGGGTTCAGAGGTTTGTCTGCTCTGTAAAGTAGGATAGACGGTGATCTATGGCATTTATGCCGAAAGAGCATCTTCGAGGTGAACAGCGGCTCAAAACGTTCACCACGCCAGGGGCGTAGACTGGTGGGAGCAATGTTATGCTATGGGGGACATTCTCCTGCGCTTGCATAGGACCTTCGGTAGTAATCAAAGACACACTGACAGCTGTGAATTACCTGCATCCCTTCATGCTTTTTGTCTTTGCCGACAGTGATGTTATTTTTCAGCAGTATAATTGTCCTTGCCTCAGAGCCAGAACCATACTACAGTGGTTTGAGGAGTATTAAAGTGAACTCACGTTGATGTTCCAGGGACGAAATTCACCTGATGTAAATTCTATGGGAACCATCTGGTTCGCTATCAGGCGCCATCAGCAGCCAGTGATTTACATGAATTACATGACCTGTGCACAGACATTTAAACCAAATACTGCCACAAACCTACCAACAAACTGTCGGACCCCTGATGTGCAGAATCAGTGATACATGTCGTTCGAAAGACAGACAGACAAGGTACTAAGGAGGTGGTCATAATGTTTTAGCTCATTAGTGTATATGTTAATGGTTACAGATACGTAAAGTCTACATATTAAGCAATGACTGGGTGTACAGGTGTTATAGATACATAGGGCCTACATATTAAGCAATGACTGGGTGTACAGGTGTTTGAACAGGATGTAATAGGATGACCGAAGTGGGTGACATGGTCAGGGTTGTAGGGTGTGGCTGGTAGAAGAAGGTGGCTGTTTTTAGCCATCTTCCTCTTTATTGTTGCGAATACATTTTCCAGTAGCTCAGCCCCACCACTCCTGTTGTGGTGGAGACGTGCTGATGGGCGCAGCCCGGGGAATGTGATGCCGTGCTCGGTCAGCGGCTGTGCAGGCGGTAGGAGGTTAGCAGCACGAGGCCCGGCCTAGCTCGCCTCCTGCAGACGCTGCGGCTCGTGATGACGCTGGGAGTCGCCGGTGCAGCAGCGGGAAACGCCCTCCACCAGCCGGTCCTCAGGACAACATCACAGATGACGACGACATAACAGTGACCGAACGCCCAATTGGTTGAACTGATGCCGACACTCACCTCTGATGTCCTTAAATAGTGCAGACCGCTGCTAGTTACGCGGCGCCGTCTTTATTAGAATGTTCTCGATGGGTTGGCTAATGCAACCATGCCACACGCAGTCGGCGCCTGCATAATTCTGCTAATGCTGCATTCTGGCTGCCGTGCACGTACACACATACTAACGCTCGTTGCAAAACTGTGTCACCTGCATAACGTGCCGGCCAGCCTTCGTCCGCCATCTGCTGTGAGGCTGGCACATCGTGCACTGAAACACACTAAATCACATTTCGCACCATATTTCCTAAAAATAGCCCCTTGTCTTATACAAGGTGCTGCAAACAGGAATGAACCGATGCCAACATAACCTGAAAACCATTCATGATAGTGAACTGTACAATACGTATTTCAGGACTGTAATGGATTGGTATGGAATACATTGAGTGTAATACAGCAGGGACTTCATATCTTAATGGGGGACTGATTAACACAATTTCCGGTTTTTCTTCTGCAGTGGGTCCAGGATACAAAATCACTTAGGTGTCAGAAAGTCCAATATTCCTTCCATGGACTGCCCAGGCATTACACCATCTCGAGCTAAATATTGTTGACTAGGACTGGAATCTAGTCGCTTTTCGAGGTAAGGGAGTCATGATATGTTTCCACTTCAAGCAAACATCATCATAGGCATGAGATACGAAGGTGAATCAAATGAAAACCTTAAATATTTTTTTAAATATTATTTATTGTGCAGAAGTGGTACAAAGCTGTATCACTTTCCAACACAATCTCCCCTGCACTCAATAGAGGTCCTCCAGCGCTTACAAAGTGCATAAATTCTTTTTGTAGTCCGTGCAACCACTCATGTGTGTGTGTGTGTGTGTGTTTGAAGCTTACGGGCGCTTAACAGCGTGGTCATCAGCGCCCAAACGCATAAAAACAGGAACACATGCAGCGAATTGACTAAGACAAACAGCGAACAAGGAGGACGGCTAAAACACACAGACCTGACGCAGTTACAAATCCTCACACACAGAGGTAAAACGAGAGGAGAAGGGACACACTAAAAAGGAAAGGAAACACAAGGGAAAGAGAACAGAAACCGAAGGGAAACAAGGAGGTAATCGTGACTGGCTGACCTCTTACCTAAAACCCGGGTGAGCCAGTCACCCAGCAGCACATTAAAACCCTCTCCCTAAAATCCGAGGCAACAAATTGGACAGGACACAAAACCGTAAGACCTTAACTACAGTCGTTGCGTCATCTTGTAAAATAGAGGGCAAATCCGGTGGCAAGGAAACCACCGCCCTCTGGTTAGAGAATAAAAGACAGTCAAGTAAAATGTGGCGGACAGTAATCTGGACGCCACAAGCACTGCAGATTGGGGGGTCCTCCCGCCGGAGTAAAAAACCATGTGTGAATGGACTGTGCCCGATGCGGAGGCGAGTGAGGAGAACCTCATCCCGCCTGCATGACTGGTAGGACGTACGCCATGGCCGCGTGGTAGCCTTGACCAGACGCAGCTTATTGTCACCAACTGCCAACCACTCCTCTTCCCACTGACGCATAACACGAAAACGCAGGAGGGAGGTAACAGCATGGAGGGGGACGGCACATTCAACAACATGAGGGAGGGAACATGCATCTTTGGCAGCCACATCCGCCAGTTCGTTTCCCCTAATACCCACGTGCCCCGGCACCCAGCAGAAGGACACCTCCTTCCCCTGCCGTTGCAGGTGGAGGAGGGCATCATGGATGTTCTGGACGACCGTATCCGCTGGGTACAAGTGTTGCATGGTCTGAAGGGCACTCAGGGAGTCAGAACAGATGAGGAACTTAAGACTGGGAACACACCTCATCTGCTCCAATGCCCGCAAGATCGCAAACAATTCGGCATCAAAGATGGTAAACGCCGCAGGAAGCCGTAACTGCACGACTCGATCAGGGAAAACAACAGCACAACCAACAGAGTCCCCCTGTTTAGAGCCATCCGTAAATACTGGTACATGGTCGGGATGCTGGTTTAAAATATCATAAAACAAGGAGATAAAAACAAACGCAGGAGTGCAACTCCTCCGGTACTCCGACAAGTCTAATAGGACGCTGGGCCTCTGGAGCAACCAGGGAGGCAGGCGAGTAAAACCTTGTCGTTGGGGGGGCCACACGCTCCACACCAAGGGACTCGAGCAAATGCTTGGCGCGAATCCCAAATGGTCTCGTTGCCCTGGGACGACTGGAAAAGAGACGTTCCATAGGCGGTCGGGCAACGGTAGGGTACGCAGGGGAGGTAGGACAGGCAAGGAATTGACACACCCGTCGCACCATGAGGAGTTTCCGCCGGATGGCGAGCGGCGGTTCCCCTGCCTCAGCACACAGGCTGGGGATGGGACTGGTACGGAAGGCACCAGTGGCCAGCCTGATACCCTCATGGTGTACTGCATCAAGAATCTTCAGATACGAAGGCCTTGCTGACCCATACACGGTGCAACCATAGTCAAGACGCGATCGGACGAAAGCCCTATAGAACTGCAGCAAACGCGCCCGATCTGCTCCCCAGGACCGATGGCTCAGACACTTCAAAATATTCAGTGCCTTCAGGGCCCGCACCTTGAGGTCTTTAAGGTGAGGCAACCACGACAACTTGGAATCAAAAGTGAGGCCCAGGAACCGCACAGTGTCGCTAAAAGGAAGAATGGTGTCCCTCAGACGCAATTCAGGGGAGGTAAAAAGACGTCGAGAACGATTAAAATGAACACACACACATTTTTCTGCAGAAAAGGTAAAACCCGTCTTCGCAGTCCATGCCTCTAATCGCTGTATCGTAAGCTGCAACTGCCGACTAGCAGTGACAAGACTGGAGGAAGAACAGAAAACAGCAAAATCGTCCACAAACAAGGAGCATTGGACAGGACTCCGGATAGTGGACGTGATACTGTTAATGGCGACAGCAAAGAGGGTGACACTTAAAACGCTTCCCTGAGGAACACCATTCTCCTGCACAAACAAATCAGATAGCACATTACCAACCCTATAACGAAAGAGGCGGTGGGAAAGAAAGGACCGAATGAAGATGGGGAGACGGCCACGAAAGCCCCACTCATGGAGTTGATTGAGGATATGGCGGCGCCAAGTAGTGTCATACGCCTTATGAATGTCAAAGAAGACACCAAGACAATGCTGGTTACGTAGGAAGGCCTGCTGGATGGCCGCCTCAAGCAGGGTCAAATTGTCGATAGTGGAACGACATCGCCGAAAGCCACACTGAGAGGGGCTAAGGAGCTGCCTGGTCTCGAGCAGCCAAACCAGGCGACGGTTGACCATGCGTTCCAACGTCTTCCCGACACAGCTCGTCAAAGCAATACTGCGATAACTGCTGGGATGCGTTCGGTCCTTCCCCGGTTTGAGGAGAGGAATCAAAACCGCCTCCCTCCATGAGTCAGGGTATGTGCCGGATAACCATATCATATTTAAACAACTCAGGAGAACTTCCTTGGATGGCAGCAACAAGTGCTGCAGCATGCTGTACCGGATTTGATCATGACCAGGCGCAGTATCATGAGCCACAGACAGCGCCGAATCCAGTTCCCACATTGTGAAGGGGCAGTTGTAGGGTTCAGAATTTGGAGACCGGAAGTCCAAGTGACCCTCTCGATGGCAGTTCGGTAGCGGCAGAAATCTGGATCACAGTTAATTGTGGCGGTAGATTCCGCAAAATGCATGGCCAGTGTCTGGGCAATGTCTCTCGGCGCCGTGAGGAGACATCCCTGATGCAGCAATGCCGTGACAGGTAGTGGGCTGCGTTGCCCAGAAATCCTCCTGATGGCTTCCCATACTTTCGTAGAATTAGTGGAGCGGGAGATGGAGTTCAAGAACAATTGCCATGACCGTCGTTTGCTCTCTTTAATCACTCGCCGCGCTTTGGCCCTTGCCACCCGAAAGGCCGCAAGATTGTCAGCTGAGGGACGGCACTTGAAGCAGCGCAGAGCTGCACGGCGGGCTCGGATGGCGGAGCGGCACTCATTGGTCCACCAGGGGACAGGACGCCTCTTGGGATTACCGGATGACCGTGGAATGGACAATTCAGCAGCATGGGAGATCACGGCTGTAACATGGTCTACCCATTCGTGGACGCTGGCACGGTGTTCCAAAACAGCCAGTTGGCTGAAAAGCGTCCAGTCAGCTCTGCAGAGGTGCCACTGAGGCGGCACTGAAAATGCCACAGCCTCATCCAGGAGGCGAATCCAAAGGGGGAAGTGGTCACTAGAATGGAGGTCAGCAACAACCTCCCACAGAGCAGAAGCCGCGAGTGCTGGAGAGCAAAAGGAAAGGTCAATAGCCGACGACGACCCAGAAGCAGTACAAAAATGAGTGGGGGCACCAGAGTTGAGGATGCACAGTTCTTCAGACATCATGAGGCTTTCCAGAATGCGACCCCTGGGGCAAGTAGTCGGAGAGCCCCATAAGACATTATGAGCATTGAAGTCCCCCAGCAGAAGAAATGGGCGGGGGAGTTGGCTAATAAGGTCTGTGAGAGCCTCAGAGTCTATCACATCCTGAGGAGGTAAGTAGACTGAACAGACTGTGAGCCTCCGACCCACAAGAAGGACAACTGCAACTGCTTGCAAGTCTGTAACGAGAGGGAGCTCAGATGAGGGGTGCGGGTCACGGACAAAAACCGCAACACCACCCTTTGCCCTTTGCCCTGTCAGATCATCTTTCCGATAGACGGTATAGCCCCGTAAAGAAGGAGCATCAGTGGCCCGAAAATGTGTCTCTTGGAGACATAAGCACAAAGGGCCCTCTCGTACAAGGAGTTGTAATTCGGCCACATGCGTCCTGAACCCATTCAGGTTCCACTGTAATATGGGAGCCAGTGATTAGGGTGGCTGAACTTTCACCCTTCCTCTGGGCTTCGGAGGAGAGCCCGTACCCGCTGGAGATTTATTCCTGGGGCGAGAAGATCGCCCCCGGTCGACATCGACGTCCATCAGCTCCGATGACGACCCACGGGAGATGTCAGACAGTACGATGGCCTCGTCATCGGACCGACCCTGACTAGTCTCCTCAGGTGGCAAAACCTTCACCTTCGGCGTCTTTGTCTTGGAGGGCTTAGAATGCACAGCCTTGTCAACAGGTGGAACTTTACTCGCCTGGGCAGAAGGCGCCATAGGGGGAGGGGCAGGAAGTACCCCAATGTCAGCAACCACAGCCTTGTCCGATGTTGCAGGGAGAGCCGCAGGTTGCAAAACAACCGCAGCAGCACAAGTGCACTGGCAAACGCAGGTATTAGTGCTAACACTAGCAACCCCCGTTTGCGTAGCAACAGTGGCCATTTGTACCGGTTTCTTCAGAGCGGAAGCGAAAGACGTTGTAAACACAGGAGGTTGCATGGCCTTAAAGAGCTTCTTGGCCTCACCATAGGGGATGCGCTTAGATGTTTTAATCTCCTGTATCTTCCGTTCTTCGAGATAGATGGGGCAGACCCGGCTCCAGACAGGGTGACTCCCAGAGCAACTCACGCACTTCACAGGCAATGAACAATCGGCTCCTTCATGGGCAGGCTGACCACATTTACCACAAGTGGCTATCCCATTGCACCCCAACGTAGTATGCCCAAAGCGCTGACATTTAAAACAGCGCATGGGGTTGGGGAAATATGGCCTTACTGGCAACCGTAAGAACCCCGCTTTAACATGCTCTGGGAGTCTCGGGCAACTGAACGTGAGAATAAACGAGTCGGATTTGACTAGGTTCCCATCGACTCGTTTCATAATATGCTGCACGTCAACAATACCGTCATCAGCCCATTCAGATTTTAACTCATCTGTGGGGATATCCACCAAATCCCTACATGTCACAACACCCTTACTATAGTTCAGAGTGGAGTGGAGCTCTGTCTCGATAGCGTACTCTCCAAGACAGGTTGCCTTCCGAAGAGAAGCGACTTGACGGGAACTAGAAGTCTCAACTAACAGAGTCCCATTGCGAAGTCGCTTCACAGATTTAAGTGTTCCTGCAATCCCCTCAAGACCCTTGTGGATGTAAAAGGGAGAAACCCTCTCAAAGCTACCCTCCTTCCGTTTAATAATCAAAAACACATTCTGATTATCAGCATATGCTCTGTTACGACAGTCTGATAAATCTCGATCAACACCAGGCGCTGGAGGACTCCCAGCACGAAGTCGCTTTTTCGATTGGGTGTGTTTTCCTACCAGTGGCCCACCCAATCCACTGGTAGGGGGAAACGTAGAGGTCGAAGGGTCCATTGTGGTCCCACGAGCAGCTAGGGAACTAAAGGTCCGCTCAGACAGAGCCCCGCGTGCGTGAGTAAGCCTGATACAACCGGGGTGCGGCAGGTGCCCCAGAGGTTGCCCGCTTGCGACTGTTCCACCCCAACAGCCATGCATCTCATAGGCGCGGAGCACACCGGAAGATTGAGGGGTTTTTATAGAGGTTGTCCTTCCTCGCAATCCAGGCGGTCAAGCCAAGATGACCATTCCCCGCAGCACACAACATTCCACCGCCGCGCCATACAGTGGTCGCTGAAGCATGTCCGGGGGTTACGGTGACAGGAAACTGGCGGCGCCGACCAGTCCCCAGCTCAGGACCCCGGGGTCGCCAAGCCCGTACTCAGCAAATGAATGCTGAGCCCCTGGGGGGAGCAACCACTCGTGCACCGTGTGGTGTACCTCTTCATCAGGGCGGAACTTCTTTCCTCTCGTTGCGTCTTTTAGTGGTCCAAACATATGGAAATCACTTGGGGCAAGGTCTGGTGAGTATGGTGGATGAGGAAGACACTCAAAATGCAGGTCTGTGATTGTTGCAACTGTTGTACGGGCAGTGTGGGGCCTTACATTGTCATGTTGCAAAAGGATACATGCTGACAGCAATCCACGTCGCTTTGATTTGATTGCAGGCCACAGATGATTTTTTAGGAGATCTGTGTATGATGCACTGGTGACAGTGGTCCCTCTAGGCATGTAATGCCCCAAAATGACGCCTTTTTCGTCCCAAAAGAGAGTCGGCATAACCTTCCCTGCTGATGATTGTTAGAAACTTCTTTGGTTTTGGTTATAAGGAATGGTGCCATTCCTTGCTCGCTCCCTTCGTTTCTGGTTCTGTGGAGTCACAACTCGTTGTGCCTGACCTGGACGAGGAGCATCTGCCACTGAAGTCACACCATTTGCGAACTTCCTGCTCCATTTGTAGACTTGCTGCTGCAACAGACATGCATAACCGTACTGAACCTTCATTCGTCGATGAATTTTAATAGGTTTCAGACCTTCAGTACGCAAAAACCGAATAACAAAACGCTGTTCTTCCCTGGTGCAAGTCGCAAGAGGGGCGGCCATCTTTATACTGATACTGTGACGGTATGTGTGCATTTGCACTATGCTGCCACCTACAGGCCATTCTGCACTCTGTTTGTAGCACAATTATCAACTTACAGGATAGCGGCGCGAAATTTCGATTTGTTATTACAAATTTAAGGTTCTCATTTGACTCACCCCTGTATAAAATCATTCCACCCAGCTGTCAGTGCTTCATTTCAAAGTAGAAGCACAATGTAATATTATAGGATTTTTACAACTTCCTTAAATCGATAGGACTGAAACCTACATCTCCTGACTCGATTCCATCATGGAAGACGTTGGAATGAAACAGGAATGCTCTATGAGGATATGCTGACATTACTCTAAAACTTTGATCACAGAAAAGCATTGTGTACGTCAAAGGTCGTGAGAAGGTGGTCTGGAAGTGTGAAGTTTTCAAGAATGCTGCTATCTGGAATGTGGAATCATTCAACATTCCATCAATACAACTGAAGCATGTGTATGGTGAAAGAGAAGAAAACAGTTTTATACGTGCTTCAGACAATGTGCAAATACTGTTTCAATGGTTGAGCAATAAAGAACGCCTTTTTTAATCAAAGCTCTTATATTTATTTAGACAATCGTGACCCCATTTTTACAGGTTTTTATTGTAAGGTAAGGTTTTTTTAACACACGACATCTGCGCTCGTCTTCGAGAATTGGGGAGATGATTTTAGAAGCCCCTGCAACATGTCACTCAAAACGTATCTGATCAGTAGGTGCCGAGTATTAGCTGAGTGAAAGCTGCTTATTCTTCGGAATAGGGTAATATTGTTTACAAGAAATGACAGTAGGAATATGTATATTGAGAGGCCAATGTCAAAATACCCCTGACTGGTGAAAAGGAGTCGACAAGAGGTTCGTGAACTTACACCACTTATTGCCCGAACCACCCGTTTCTGAGCCAAAAATATCCTTTTAGAATGGGAAGAGTTACCCCAAAATATTATACCATATGACATAAGCGAATGAAAATAAGCAAAGTAGACTAATTTTCCGGTCGAACGATCACTCACTTCAGGTACCATTCTAATACAAAATTGGCAGCATTAAGTCTTGGAGCAAGATCCTGAACGTGGACTTTCCAAGACAGTTTACTATCTTTCAGAACACCTAGAAATGTGAACTGCTCCGTTTCACTTATCATATGCCCATTCTGTGAAATTAAAACGTCAGGTTTTGTTGAATTGTGTGTTAGAAACTGTAAAAACTGAGTCTTGCTGTGATTTAGCGATAGTTTATTTTCTACAATCCATGAACATACGTCATGAACTGCACTATTTGAAACTGAGCCAATGTTGCACACAACATCCCTTGCTACCAAGCTAGTAGTTTCATAACAAACAGAAATATTTTAGAGTTAGCCATAACACTAGAAGTCATATCATTTATATAAATAACGAACATGAGTGGCCCCAACACTGATCCCTGGGGCACCCACCACTTGACCATACCCCACTCAGGCCCCACATCACAGCCATTCTCAACACTGGCAATAATGACCCTTTGCTGTCTGTTGCTAAAGTAAGAAGTGAACCAATTGTGAGCTGTTCCCAGTATTCCGTAATGGTCCAACTTCCGGAACAATATTTTGTGATCAACACAATCAAACACCTTGGGTAAATCAAAAAATATGCCTAGCATTCGTAACCTTTTGTTTAACCCGTCCAGTTCCTCACAGAGAAAAGAGGATACAGCATTTTCAGTTGTTAAAGGACTGCTAAAGCTAAACTATACATTTGATACCACATCGTGTGATATAAAATGATCAATTATCCCACAATCACAGCCTTTTCAATAACTTTAGCAAATATTGATAGCATAGAAATAGGTCTCAAATTGTCTACATTATCCCTTTCTCCCCATTGAGGAAACTGACCATTACTAAAGGAAAAATTATAAATATGTCTAAATACAGGGCTAACATGTGCAGAATGGTACTTTAATATTCTGATAAGCACTCCATCATATCCATGAGAGTCCTTAGTCTTCAGTGATTTAATTATTGACTCAAACTCCCTCTTGTCCATATGACAGAGGAGTATTTCATACATCAATCTTGGAAAGGCAGTTGCCAAGAAAGTTATATGATTCCCTGTAGAAACTAAACTTTTATTTAATTCACCAGCAATGCTCAGAAAATGATTGTTAAATACTGTACACATATCTGATTTATCATTAACAGAAATATTTTCACTACGAACAGACTTTATATTGGCGAACTTATGCTGCTAACCAGACACTTCCTTCGCAAGTGACCATATGATTTTCATTTTATCCTTTGAATTAGCTATTCTATTTGCATACCACATACTCTTTGCCTTCCTAATAACCTTTTTAAGAACCTTACAGTACTGTTTGTAAAGGGCTACTATAGTGTGATTGTGACTACCAACAGTTTGATATAATTCCCACTTTGTTCTACATGATATCATTATCCCACTAGTCAGCCACACTGGCTGCCTTTTACTGCTAGTAACTCGTTTAGAACGTTCTAATGGAAAGCAACTCTCAAAGAGCACGAGAAATGTGTTAAGGAAAGCATTATATTTATCGCCTATGTTACTGGCACTATAAACATCCTACCACTCTTGTTCCTTGACAAGGTTTAAAAAAAACTCTCTATTGCTGTTTGATTAACTTCCCTACATAATTTGTAATTGTGTGTGACATTTGTTTGAGTACTACAGCCTCATGGTCTGAAAGGCCACTCACCCTTTTACTAACAGAATGCCCATCTAGTAATGAAGAATGAATAAAAATATTGTCTATGACTGTGCTATTGTTCGCCGGCCGCGGTGGTCTCGCGCTTAAGGCGCTCAGTCCGGAACCGCGGGGCTGCTACGGTCGCAGGTTCGAATCCTGCCTCGGGCATGGATGTGTGTGATGTCCTTAGGTTAGTTAGGTTTAAGTAGTTCTAAGTTCTAGGGGACTGATGACCACAGTAGTTAAGTCCCATAGTGCTCAGAGCCATTTGAACCATTTTTTGCTATTGTTCCCCTGCACCCTAGTTGGAAAAAAAAAAAAAACAATCTACATCAGATCATATGAATATAGGAGAGCTACCAACATCGTTTTTCTTGCACCATCATATACAAAATTTATATTGAAGTCAACACACACAACTAATTTCTGATACTTCCTATAAATTGAATCAAGAACCCTCTCTAGCTTGAGCAGAAATGCTCTGAAATCAGAGTTAGGGGACCTATAAACAACAACAATTAGAAGTTTAGTTCCACTAAATTCAACTGCCCCTGCACAACATTCAAATATCTGTTCAGTGCTATGCCGTGATACGTTTATGGAATCAAATATAGTACCACCAAGTGACGGAAGCGTGTACGAACAGACTGGGACATGCCGTAACAAGATATCAGTAAGTGATGTTCCTGCCAAGAGTGATGTTACTGCCAAGAGTCACACACTACTTCCCGAGAGAGGAGTATCATCAGACATGAATTTCTTATTAGTGCATGCTGCGTGGCTGAAGAAGCTAATAAATCACGCTGCAGAGCGTGACCTAGCATCATTCACTCTCCGATCGCTGGCTAGTATAGAGAACGAAATTAGACACTCACTCATGCACCAGTCGTGATGATGATGATAGTGATGGCAGTAAGCAGCCACAAACGTCGGCTGACAATGACAACACCGGACTGTGGTCACTATTTAATGACAATAGTGTGAAGTCATTAATCATGAACGACTTGACAGAGGATTAAGAAAGTAAATATACATACACTCCTGGAAATGGAAAAAAGAACACATTGACACCGGTGTGTCAGACCCACCATATTTGCTCCGGACACTGCGAGAGGGCTGTACAAGCAATGATCACACGCACGGCACAGCGGACACACCAGGAACCGCGGTGTTGGCCGTCGAATGGCGCTAGCTGCGCAGCATTTGTGCACCGCCGCCGTCAGTGTCAGCCAGTTTGCCGTGGCATACGGAGCTCCATCGCAGTCTTTAACACTGGTAGCATGCCGCGACAGCGTGGACGTGAACCGTATGTGCAGTTGACGGACTTTGAGCGAGGACGTATAGTGGGCATGCGGGAGGCCGGGTGGACGTACCGCCGAATTGCTCAACACGTGGGGCGTGAGGTCTCCACAGTACATCGATGTTGTTGCCAGTGGTCGGCGGAAGGTGCACGTGCCCGTCGACCTGGGACCGGACCGCAGCGACGCACGGATGCACGCCAAGACCGTAGGATCCTACGCAGTGCCGTAGGGGACCGCACCGCCACTTCCCAGCAAATTAGGGACACTGTTGCTCCTGGGGTATCGGCGAGGACCATTCGCAACCGTCTCCATGAAGCTGGGCTACGGTCCCGCACACCGTTAGGCCGTCTTCCGCTCACGCCCCAACATCATGCAGCCCGCCTCCAGTGGTGTAGCGACAGGCGTGAATGGAGGGACGAATGGAGACGTGTCGTCTTCAGCGATAAGAGTCGCTTCTGCCTTGGTGCCAATGATGGTCGTATGCGTGTTTGGCGCCATGCAGGTGAGCGCCACAATCAGGACTGCATACGACCGAGGCACACAGGGCCAACACCCGGCATCATGGTGTGGGGAGCGATCTCCTACACTGGCCGTACACCACTGGTGATCGTCGAGGGGACACTGAATAGTGCACGGTACATCCAAACCGTCATCGAACCCATCGTTCTACCATTCCTAGACCGGTAAGGGAACTTGCTGTTCCAACAGGACAATGCACGTCCGCATGTATTCCGTGCCACCCAACGTGCTCTAGAAGGTGTAAGTCAACTACCCTGGCCAGCAAGATCTCCGGATCTGTCCCCCATTGAGCATGTTTGGGACTGGATGAAGCGTCGTCTCACGCGGTCTGCACGTCCAGCACGAACGCTGGTCCAACTGAGGCGCCAGGTGGAAATGGCATGGCAAGCCGTTCCACAGGACTACATCCAGCATCTCTACGATCGTCTCCATGGGAGAATAGCAGCCTGCATTGCTGCGAAAGGTGGATATACACTGTACTAGTGCCGACATTGTGCATGCTCTGTTGCCTGTGTCTATGTGCCTGTGGTTCTGTCAGTGTGATCATGTGATGTATCTGACCCCAGGAATGTATCAATAAAGTTTCCCTTTCCTGGGACAATGAATTCACGGTGTTCTTATTTCAATTTCCAGGAGTGTATTTTTCATACATTAATCTACTAATTTTTCTTTTATTCGTGTTTCTTATTGCTCTAGTACTTCATCCTTTCTAGATGCAGTCAACATCTAGTCACTAGGGATCTCAGCCCAGCAGTTGACGTCGACGACGACGACGACGACCCCTAAGGAATGACTCAAGAGCATATGCATGAATAGTAATTCATTAATTATCCTTCAATAATAATTCTTTGGTTGTTACTTATGAGATGTTCTTGTTTGTACATGTGCCCAAACAGAATATTGATATTCTGACATAACCAGCAGCTTTTGGTGCACCTGCACGTATGTCGTCATCGTCATTCAGGACAGACCATATTCTTCCGGGCTCATTTCCTAGTGGGTGCCGTACATCTCATCTCATCTCATTTCATCTCCTCCTCCAACAACACCCATCCTAGATACTACACTTCTGCAAGCGTATTTCAACAATGAATGAAGTGATCATTTTAAATGTAAGTACTATGAAATTATTATTATTATTATTATATTATTATTATCTTCTTTCCTTTCTCAGACCTTAGGTCTGGTTAAAAATGGAAAGTGATGCGGACCTTGATCAAGCGTGACTTTTTTTTAACTGTACGGTATATGTTATATTGCATTTAGGAACTTTCGGGAAATTGAACATGTATCAATAATTATGGATTTCTGTAGTTGTATATATAAGTTTGGATGTAGCTGTATTGCATTGATGTACTGGTGGATATTGTGTGGTATGACTCCCGTTGTTGATAATATAATTGGTGTAATGTCAACTTTATCCTGATGCCACATGTCCTTGACTTCCTCAGCGAGTTGGATGTATTTTTCAATTTTTTCTCCTGTTTTCTTTTGTATATTTGTTGTATTGGGTATGGATATTTCGATTAGTTGTGTTAATTTCTTCTTTTTATTGGTGAGTATGATGTCAGGTTTGTTATGTGGTGTTGTTTTATCTGTTATAATGGTTCTGTTCCAGTATAATTTGTATTCATCATTCTCCAGTACATTTTGTGGTGCATACTTGTATGTGGGAACGTGTTGTTTTATAAGTTTATGTTGTAAGACAAGCTGTTGGTGTATTATTTTTGCTACATTGTCATGTCTTCTGGGGTATTCTGTATTTGCTAGTATTGTACATCCACTTGTGATGTGATTTACTGTTTCTATTTGTTGTTTGCAAAGTCTGCGTTTATCTGTTGTGGTATTGGGATCTTTAATAATATGCTTGCTGTAATATCTGGTGTTTATTGTTTGATCCTGTATTGCAATCATGAATCCTTCCGTCTCACTGTATATATTGCCTTTTCTTAGCTATGTGTTGGATGCGTCTTGATCGATGTGTGGCTGTGTTAGATGATACGGGTGCTTGCCATGTAGTGTTTTCTTTTTCCAATTTACTTTCTTCGTATCTGTTGATGTTATGTGATCTAGAGGGTTGCAGAAGTGGTTATGAAATTGCAGTGGTGTAGCCGATGTATTTATATGCGTGATTGCTTTGTGTATTTTGCTAGCTTCTGCTCGTTCTAGAAAGAATTTTCTTAAATTGTCTACCTGTCCATAATGTAGGTTTTTTATGTCGATAAATCCCCTTCCTCCTTCCTTTCTGCTTAATGTGAATCTTTCAGTTGCTGAATGTATGTGATGTATTCTATATTTGTGGCATTGGGATCGTGTAAGTGTATTGAGTGCTTCTAGGTCTGTGTTACTTCATTTCACTACTCCAAATGAGTAGGTCAATATTGGTATAGCGTAAGTATTTATAGCTTTTGTCTTGTTTCTTGCTTTCAATTCTGTTTTCAGTATTTTTGTTAGTCTTTGTCTATATTTTTCTTTTAGTTCTTCTTTAATATTTGTATTATCTATTCCTATTTTTTGTCTGTATCCTAGATATTTATAGGCATCTGTTTTTTACATCGCTTCTATGCAGTCGCTGTGGTTATCCAATAAGTAATCTTCTTGTTTAGTGTGTTTTCCCTTGACTATGCTATTTTTCTTACATTTGTCTGTTCCAAAAGCCATATTTATATCATTGCTGAATACTTCTGTTATCTTTAGTAATTGGTGGAGTTGTTGATTTGTTGCTGCCAGTAGTTTTAGATCATCCATGTATAGCAAATGTGTGATTTTGTGTGGGTATGTTCCAGTAATATTGTATCCATAATTTGTATTATTTAGCATGTTGGATAGTGGGTTCAGAGCAAGACAGAACCAGAAAGGACTTAACGAGTCTCCTTGGTATATTCCACGCTTAATCTGTATTGGCTGTGATGTTATATTATTAGAATTTGTTTGGATATTAAGTGTGGTTTTCCAGTTTTTCATTACTATGTTTAGGAACTGTATCAATTTAGGATAGTAACCATGAGTGGAGTACACTATCAAAAGCTTTTTGGTAATCAATGTATGTGTAGTGTAGCGACCTTTGTTTAGTTTTAGCTTGATATGTCACCTCTGCATCTATTATCAGTTGCTCTTTACATCCTCGTGCTCCTTTGCAACAGCCTTTTTGTTCTTCATTTATAATTTTGTTCTGTGTTGCATGTGTCATTAATTTCTGTGTAATGACTGAAGTTAATATTTTGTATATTGTTGGTAGGCATGTTACGGGGCGATATTTAGCTGGGTTTGCTGTGTCTGCTTGATCTTTAGGCTTCAGATAAGTTTTTCCATCTGCAACTGTGTCAGTGAATGTGGATGGGTCTGCAATGTAACTGTTAAACAATTTAGTTAGATGTGAATGTGTTGAGGTGAACTTCTTTAGCCAGAAATTTGCTATTTTATCATTTCCAGGTGCTTTCCAATTGTGTGTAGAATTAATTGTTCGGGTGACTTCACGTTGCAAAATTATCACTTCAGGCATTTGTGGTATCATCTTGTATGAGTCTTTCTGCTTGTATCCACCGTGCATGCCTGTTATGTTGTACCGGGTTTGACCATATGTTGCTCCAGAAGTGTTCCATGTCTGTTATGTTTGGTGGATTGTCTATTTTAATGTGTGTGTTATCTATTGTCTGGTAAAATTTTTTTTGGTTTGTGTTGAATGTTTGGTTTTGTTTCCTTCTATTTTCACTTTTTTTGTATCTTAGCTGACCAGTAAACTGAAGGGAGTCTGCTCTAGTGACAGCAAATGATGGAGTGACATAAATAGTACAGAAGGAAAAAGTCAGACAGGGAAGGAAAAGGCGAACTGCAACAGCTTGAAGACAGATAGTCAGGGAGATGGGTTGACTATTAAGGTCATCCCATATGAGCAGCATGACGCCCCCATGAGATGGAATACCAACCTCAGGCAGAAGGTCAAAACGAATCAGTAAGTAATGTGAAAGCTCAAAGCGGTCATGGGGGCGCAAATTCGTTACCGGAAGGCAGAGCACAAGAGGATGCTGCAATTGTAAAAGCAGCCGTAAATCCTCTTTGTGGGATCAAAGGGCGCGAATTTTCGATTGGAGAACAGTCATGAGAAGGAAGAGATGTAGAAATGTCAACTCGGCGGTCGCCGAGTGACAGCCAGTCTAGAGTCGCTACTACAGGGCACAGAAGCAGGAGGATCCTGCTCCATGGGGTCCATAGAAGCATCGGCATGCTTGTGTGGTCAGTCTGTGGATTCCAGCACTGAAAAACGGTTGGTGGTACGGACCAGCGGGACAGGGTGGGCCGGGCTAAGGGACCATGTGCCGACACCGTCGAACAGGGTGTTCGAGTTGGCGAAGGAGAAGGCTGTTTGTCTTTAGCAGACTTCTTCGAGCCCTTCTGGTTAGACGAAGGCTTGGGTGTTGTTTGGCTGGAAGGACAGAGGAAGTCTTCACAGGAGTACTCCTTCTGTCATTTCCTGCCTGCTGGTTGTGTAGTGGGTGACTTTGCCCCTTGAGGCGAGAGCTTGACAGTTTGTTGCACAGCGGGACAGGGGGACGGCGATGCTACCATGACAGTGGGCGATTTCACAACCTCAGAGCCGAATTTGAGGTCGCATGTCTATGTGGCCATGTCCTTCACGGAGAGATGGGTAACAAGAACAAAACTATAGGTGCCAGACGGGAGAACACGGGGTTTGTGACTAGCCAGTAGCTTGCGAGCTGTTGGGTAAGGCTCTTTTCCCTTTACCCAAATCTCTTGAACAGACTGCTCATCTAGATACATGGGACAATCCCGAGAGGAGGCAACATGGCCACCATTGCAGTTGATACAGCGGGGAGGAGGGGGCGGACATTCACCCTCGTGGGCATCCCTCACACAGGTTACACATTTGGCAAGGTGCCGACAAGAAGTTAGAGTCTGGTTGAAACGATGACACTGGGAGCAGCACATTGGATTCAGAATGTATGTCCGGACTGTGATAATTTCATAGCCTGCTTTGATCTTGGATGGCAGCACCACGCTATCAAAGGTGAGGAAAAGAGTATGGGTGGGCACCAAGGAGGAATCAACCTTTTTCATTACATGATGGATGACAATGACACCCTGATCAGAGGGGTAAGATTGTATTTCAGCCTCAATTAGACCATCAAGCAGCCTGGTGTAAATTACACCATGGGAAGAATTCAAAGTTCTATGTGCCTCAACGCGAACATGGTAGCTGTGGAGAAGCGAGACAGCAAGCAGTAGTTGTGTTTGAGAATCAGAAGCTGTCTCCAAAAGCAAAGTGTCATTCCGTACACGAGAGCAGGATTTCACAGGGCCAGCAATTGCATCAACACCTTTCTCGATAATAAATGGAATGACCGTGGCAAAGGACTGAGCATCTTCAGTACATGAGACCACTACGAACTACGGTGCTGTGGTAAGGGTCTTCAAATCAGTATCCTCATTACGTTTCGTAGACATAAATGAAAAGGATGATTGATTCATCACGAGGAAACCCCCCACGATTGCCAGCATCTCCGATGGCATGCACTTTCCAACTGGGGGCCCCACCTTCACAAGGGGGCGCACACACCTTAGGTGATTGTTCATACGTCAGGTCACAGCTCCTAAACACTTGACGGAGGGACCAATTGGCAATTTGGGAATGTTACAGCTCAGTCAATCACCCCTCCCTGGGCCTGGCCTGTACCAGGGGGTACGTGTGAACCCTATCTGTCAACACGGGTTGGGAATTACACATTAACCAATCACCTGTTCCATGTCAGACGTGTGGACCGGCCTTCAGGAGCACACAGAGAGGAAGAAGAAAGAGAGAATCCTCAAACGCTGAAGCTGAGGAATGAGAGGAGTAGGGAAACAAAGAAAGGAAAAGGGAGCCAAAAACAAAGTGAGACTAACAGTCCACGGGTGTACTGCCAGTCCATAGTGTTCAACGGGCACAATATTTCGGCGATCAGATATATCGCCATCGTCAGGTGCGCTGACGAACTGAGATGAGGGTGGGCGGCCGTCCTAAATCCCCTTCCCCCGCGAGGTGTTCTCTCCGCGGTCCGCGCCCGCGGCCACACGTCTGCGGTCGCTGAGAGTCGGCAGTCGCAGAGCACTGTTTGTCCAAAAATCACGAAATGGACTACCAACATACCACGGTCTTGGCACAGACATCTAAATACTGGGACAGCGTCGTTAGAGAGGCTATCGAAATTCGTACTAGGGACGGACTCATCAACAGAGATTGGGTCTATAACCTCAGCAAGGCATGGGAACCAGCACTGAGTCTAATTAAAAAGGCTCAGCAAGTAAAACGAACGAGCGACCAGGGCAGACGAGGCAGTTACACCGACGCCACCACAGACGCCGACGCCAGCCTCTCAGCGACCGCCGACGAGCGGCCGCGGGCGCAGACCACGGAGAGAACGCCTCGCGGGGGAAGGGGATTTAGAACGGCCGCCCGCCCTCAGGAGCTCAGTTCGTCAGCGCACCTGCCGATGGCGACATGTCTGATCGCCGAAATATTGTGCCTGTTGGACACTATTGACGGGCAGTACACCCGTAGACTGTTCGAGCAAGAAATACGCCGGGAGAAGTTGAAGAATCACAAAGGTGAGACTGTTCGTATGTGCACCAGAATGCAGAACATTCCCAAGAATTCCCCAGACGTGTTCCCCAAGGGAGGGGAAAAAGAATAGCAAGAGTATAGACATGCAGAACGTAAGGGAAAAAGTGCTGCAAAGTCTGGGGCCCTGTAGTAGCCAAGCACGAACCCACCAAAGAGTGGCGAGCCCCCTGTTTCTATGTATGGTCCAAGTTTAATCAACCTATGTTACTTGGCAGTGACACATCATGCGAAAGTTAGTTTCATCCGCAAGTTTTGCAAAATGGTTCAAATGGCTCTGAGCACTATGCGACTCAACTGCTGAGGTCATTAGTCGCCTAGAACTTAGAACTAATTAAACCTAACTAACCTAAGGACATCACACACATCCGTGCCCGAGGCAGGATGCGAACCTCCGACCATAGCGGTCGCTCGGTTCCAGACTGTAGCGCTCAGAACCACACGGCCACTCCGGCCGGCTGCAAGTTTTGCAAACCAGTGTCTTATGGATGATACGAGTCTAAATATGGATGCTTAAATATATTGATGACACAACTGTTCTACATTCTACAAGAATGGTAGGAATTATAGCATTCTGCAAATTGCTTCAAAAATAAAATTAGCAGCTGGGCACAAGAGAACAAATTAATCATGAATAACAACAAGATTATCACATTGAATTCTTATAATAAAAAAAAGTAAAAGCTTTCATCAACACAAAGTTTGGTTTGAACACTGCAGAGCTCTACTGAGTATGGTCCTATTGGAGGTGGTATGCATTTGCTTTCAGCTGACAGACAGCTATTTATAAGGGAGCACCCATTTTAACATGGTTTCTGGAACACAGTGCAACTTGGGAGTTTTCCATTTAAAATATACTACCAAGTTCAAGGATTAACCTGGGATCAAACCCCAGACCTCTGAATCCAAAGTCTGGAAGTTAACTAACCACAGGGAACCACATAAACCTGTTGATTTAATTAAAAAGGAGCCAATGTTAAGTAGCTCGGAAAAAAAAAAAAAGATTCCTGTGTGTGTGGCTTTAAAATGACATATGGCGAGTTCAATATATTAAGTATACTAATGTCAAGCCATAAATGTAACCTTAAAATAACCTATACCTTACATTGGGATGATGCTATGCAAGCAACAATATCAGCTGCTACACAGTTCACATGATCTCCTAGCACAACACAGCACTACAGCTGCTAACATCAACAATGGACCTCTTAAGGACCAAAGATCTAGATATTTTGGACCCAGTAGTAGAATTTTACTTTTAACATAAGGAGCATTAACATATCTAAATTCCAATATTTATCAAAACTCCACCTGGAAAATAACATTGACACAATTTATATCCAAGAAATCACATCCAAATGATGTAGAACAATTCAAGACAGGGTAAAATAGTGGGATATGACCTACTTGGTGGAACTTATCATCTAGTCTGTGAGATCACCACACACATTGTCCAGTCACATTAATGTGACCACCTGTCAAAAGCCTGAATAGCAATATTTTGCAGCACGGGTTGCTGCGAGCTGTGTAGTAAGACAGTCAACAATATTCTGAAGGTACCAGCAAAGATGTGGAGCCATGTTGACTCCTTTGCCATGCCCAGGTGCAGTAGATTTCTTGATTGTAGATTCATGGTGCAAATAGCCCAATCAAGGTGCTCCCACAGATTGTGGGGGACTTAAATGAGTTTAAATCTGGGGAGTTTGGTGACCAGAGGAGTATGATAAACTCATTCTGGTGCTCTTCGAAACGCACATGTAGAATGTGAGCTGTGCAAAATGTTGCATTGTAATGTTGGTAGATGTCATTATGCCGAAGACAAACGAACTTTATGTCAGGCAAAAATCAAACAATGGAATATCCAGGATGGAATGTAAAAATACGAGAGAAGGAAAGTCGCCACTCACCATATAGCAGAGATGCTAAGACGCAATAGGCACAATAAAAAGATTCACACAATCATAGCTTTCAGCCATTAAGGCCTTTGTCAGCAGTAGACAGACAGACAGACAGACAGACAGACACACACACACACACACACACACACACACACACACACACACACACACACAAAAGCGCAACTTGCACACACATCTGCCGTCTCAGAGAGCTGAAACTACATTGTGAGCAGCAGCACCAGTGCATGATGGGAGTGGCAACTGGGTGGGGGTAAGGAGGAGGCTGGGGCGGGGAGAGATAGTATGGAGGGAGTGGCAAACAGTGAAGTGTTGCAGTTTAGAAGAAGAGTAGGAGAGAAGGTGCGGAGGGGGGAGGGGGTAAGTAGTGGAAAGGAGAGAAATAAAAATAAAAGAAATTAAAAGACTGGGTGTGGCAGTGAAATGACGGCTGTGTAGTGCTGGAATGGGAACAGGTAGGGGGCTGGATGGGTGAGAACAGTGACTAACGAAGGTTGAGGCCAGGAGGGTTATGGGTACGTAGGATGGATTGCAGGGAAAGTTCCCACCTGCGCAATTCAGAAAAGCTGGTGTTGGTGGGAAGGATCCATATGGCACAGGCTGTGAAGCAGTCATTGATATGAGAGGTGTCATGTTTGGCAGCGTGTTCAGCTACAGGGTGGTCAACTTGTTTTTTGGCCACAGTTTGTTGGTGGCTGTTCATGCAGACTGACAGATTGTTGGTTGTCATGCCTACATAGAATGCAGCTGCAGACCACCTGCATCCATTAATGTCCATTGGGCATTCGGATGGACTTGGGCAATTCCAGTAGGACAATGCAACACCCCACATGTCCAGAATTACAACAAAGTGGTTCCAGGAACGCTCTTCTGAGTTTAAACACTTATGCTGGCCACAAAAGTCCCCACAATGAACATTATTGTGCATATCATATCTGGAATGCCTTGCAACCTGCTGTTCAGAAGAGACCTCCACCCCCTTGTACTCTTACAGATTTATAGGCATCTTTGCAGGATTCAAAGTGTCAGTTCCCTCCGGCACTACTTCAGACATTAGTTGAGTCCATGCCATGTTGTGTTGCGGCACTTGGCACTCCTGCATGCTCGTGGGGGCCCTGCACGATATTTGGCAGGTGTACCGGTTTCTTTGGCTCTTCAGTGTATTTCACTTTGTTTTGGTATAAGGGATTTATCTATCTTTCTGCCACAGCTATCAACACAAAGGCTTAAGGTTACCAGCTACAATGTGCGGAACATAACTGCAGTACACATTGTGTCTTTAGTAAAAGCATTAGTTTTCCAGATATATTTCGACTCAGGTTGTTACAGTCATATTGGTTAGCCTGTGAGATACAAACATGTATGGTGTACATGCCTTCAGAAGTCAAATTCAATTATCAACACTTATTATTCCTTTTGAGCCTAGCAGAAAATAGTTTTGTATGCTCGTGGAGGTTACGTATTACTCTAAATATTTGTCAGCTAGTTGATACCATCACTATAGAACGTTTGACTTTGTTTGAAAGAGCACATTCTCATCTCTGATTGCACCACTTTATCACTATCAAACTGAGGTCCTCAAAGGCAGCGTTTAAGTTCTGGAACAGATCGGATGGGGCCAAGTCAGGACTGTATGGAGGCTGATTGAAGGCAGTGAACCCAAGATGTCGGATTGTTGCAGATGTTGCTGCAGTTGTCTGTAGCATGGCATTGTCATGCTGAAGGACTGGGTGCTCCATTTTCGGACAAATTCTTTGAATTCATGCTTTCAGTTTTTGGAGGGTCTAACATAAATGTTACATACTGCTGTTTCACACGCTAAAATTCAGAGCCCTCTAGTGGCAGAGGGTACAGCTTACATAATGTGCATCACATGTAATACCTCAACTAGTCTTCAGAAAAGGACAAAAATTCAGAATTATTACTTTTCAGCACTTTCTTGTACATGTGGTACTTTGTTGTGAAATCGACAGCCTGCATAGTGTCCAGTCTCAACACAAGCTCTCATATGTTAGTGCGCATACTGAGTGGCAACTTTCCTTCTCTCGAACTGTATGTCTGGGTAAACATGGTAATCAAGGATAGATGCACACTGATGTTGATCCATTGTGCCTTCCAGAATGACGAGGTCACCCCGGGATTGCCATAAAAACATTCCTCAGACCGTAACGCTCCCTCTTTGGCCTGAGCCCTTCCAACAATTGTTGGAAGGGGGGGGGGGGGGGGGGAGGAGGGACTGCTTTTAGACAGCCATCTGTCTGATGGAGCATAAAACAATTTGTCTAAAAGCTCACCTGTTGCCACTCAGTGGATGTCCAGTTGCGGTACTGGCATGTAAATTGCAGTCTTTATGGCCAATGAACTGCGGTCAGCACAGGTGACTGAACCAGGCACCTACTGCAGAGGCCCATACGCAGCAGTATTAGCTGTGCGGTCATTGAGGAGACACTGTTGATAGCCCCTTCATTTATCTGGGAGGTCAGCTACTCAATAGTTGCATATCTACTCACTTGTAGACATATCTCTTTTGCCCCTGTCATCTATGGACCATTTCAGGTTCTAGGTCATAAGATAGTGACAACAGCATCACCACTCTCTTATCTATGGTGTCATATGACAGCAGAGAGAACTGTGTATGTCATATTTTGCTGACATCGGCATCAGCATTTCCCTATCTTCAAGATCATTCCAGTAATCAAGACATCGTGCAGCATGCTGAGACCAAAGAGGGTCTGGAGGGGAGGGTGGAGATGGTGGTAGGGTAAGGGAGGGCTCTGCCTCCCCACTCCTTTGCTTCTGCATATTTTCATGAAGCATCTCCCCCTCCCCCAAACTCGAGTACTTCTTCTCTGGAAAAAAGATTGCACTACTGACTTCCAAAAATTCATTTAGGACTGGCTCACCAGTCACATCGGTAACTTTGAATGGAAGCAATAAATCATTTGCCATGGAATATTGGAACGAACAGATAGCATATATTTCTATACATAATTAAAAACCCACATTTGCAAATAAAATACAATGACAAAATAAGAACTTGTGCTTGCTGAAAATGAGTTTCTCATCTGTTATTATGGGGAATCTCTCTGGTATCACTCAGCTCTTTTAGAAGACTGCAGAAGAGGGCCATTAGACTTATGAATGGAAATAAAAAGATGGAATCTTGTAAACATGCGTTCATAACACTTAATGTACTTCCTCTGCTATGTATTTATACCAAACAAGCACTCCTATTCTTTAAAGTGGGTTTAACTGACAAAGGCAGCAAAGAAACTGTGATGTCCACAAACACAATACCAAAATGAGCAAAAACCTCGGCCTAACTCACAACAGTAAAGTATTGTCTCAAAATGGCACATTTTATATGGCTCTTAGGTTTTGCAAAAGACTCTTAGTGAATATAAAAACCATTAAGAATGTACAGCTCTTTAAAAAATTGTTAGTCATATTTACAATGCCACTGTTTCTACTGAGTCAATGGACATATAGTGTACTATTTTGTTTTCAGTTTCCGATCATTCATTTAAATGTAGAATCTGAGAGCAAATATTAGATTTAGAATTATAATAGGTGTTCAATTATTGTAACAACTTAAGGAATTACTTATGCAAAGTTGGTACAACTGCAATGTATCTGACATGTTCCGTATATGTTGCACTCGGTGCCATCATCAATGAAAGTATAAGTGAACAACTGTGTCCCACAAATAACTTATTTTCTTTTTTTTAACCCACACTCATATAAAGAATTTTAGGTTTACATATCTGATGCCACTCACTCTCATTTCCTCAATCCTAGCATCTCATAACCACCACCACCACCACCACCAGTGAGATTAAACCTGTCACTTTTGGTGATCATTAAGTGTCTGTGGTACACTGCAATAGAAATTTTGACAGAAGGTTATATGCCACTGTGATTTATTTTATATCCCCTCTTCCTGTAATTCCTTGAGAACCTTTCACAGATTCCTCTCACTACACGTGTGTGTAAACAGCAGGATTGCAAGCAACAAACCCTAGTAGTACCAAACCCCAAAGGCAGTGACAATCTCAAATGCACCTGATTTCACATTGTATTTTTCCATCAGTTAACATTATCATCAACTCTGGTATGGAGTTCCATTAAGCCTTGTAAACATGATACTTCGTCATAGTCATGTACAAGTCATATAAGAATTAATAAAGTTAGTACGGCAAATCAAAACTGCTAAACATGCTCTCCATGTGGCAGTGACACAGAGGACTGTCATAAGGAATAATCTGACACATTACTGTTTGGAAATGATCATTATGCGCACTAACATATGAGAGCTTGTGTTGAGACTGGACACTACACAGGCTGTTGATTTCACAGCAAAGTACCACATGTACAAGAAAGTGTTGAAAAGTAATAATTCTGAATTTTTGTTCTTTTCTGAAGACTAGTTGAGGTATTACATGTGATGCACATTATGTAAGCTGTACCCTCTGCCACTAGAGGGCTCTGAATTTTAGCACGTGAAACAGCAGTATGTAACATTTATGTTAGACCCTCCAAAAACTGAAAGCATGAATTCAAAGAATTTGTCCGAAAATGGAGCACCCAGTCCTTCAGCATGACAATGCCATGCTACAGACAACTGCAGCAATGTCTGCAACAATCTGACATCTTGGGTTCACTGCCTTCAATCAGCCTCCATACAGACCTGACTTAGCCCCATCCGATCTGTTCCAGAACTTAAACGCTGCCTTTGAGGACCTCAGTTTGATAGCGATAAAGTGGTGCAATCAGAGATGAGAATGTGCTCTTTCAAACAAAGTCAAACATTCTACAGTGATGGTATCAACTAGCTGGTCTCTCATTAGAAATATTTTTGTTGGTAGGATCACTTTGTTGAGAAATAAATATGTAGACATGAAGAACATGTTAATAATTTTTGTTTTAAAGTGTTTTAAATAAAACACTTTAAGAGTTTTTGCACAAATATTTGGAGTCATAGATAACCTCCATGAGCATACAAAACTATTTTCTGCTAGGCTTGAATGGAATAATAAGTGTTGATAGTTGAATTTGACTTCTGAAGGCATGTACACCATACATGTTTGTATCTCACAGGCTAACCAATATGACTGTAACAACCTGAATTGAAATATATCTCGAAAACTAATGTTTTTACTAAAGACACAATGTGTACTGCAGTTATGTTCTGCGCACTGTAGCTGGTAACTTTAGGTCTTTGTGTTTATAGCTGTGGCAGAAAGAAAGATAAATCCCTTATACCAAAACAAAGTGAAATACACTGAAAAGCCAAAGAAACCGGAACCCCTGCCGAATATCGTGCAGGGCCCCCATGAGCATGCAGAAGTGCCAAGTGCCGCAACACAACATGGCATGGACTCAACTAGTGTCTGAAGTAGTGTTGGAGGTAACTGACACCTTGAATCCTGCAGAGCTGTCTATAAATCTGTAAGAGTACAAGGGGGTGGTGGTCTCTTCTGAACAGCACATTGCAAGGCATTCCAGATACGCACAATAATGTTCATTCTGGGGAGTTTTGTGGCCAGCATAAGTGTTTAAACTCAGAAGAGCGTTCCTGGAGCCATTCTGTTGTAATTCTGGACATGTGGGGTGTTGCATTGTCCTACTGGAATTGCCCAAGTCCATCAGAATCCCCAATGGACATTGATGATGATGAGTAGTAGTAGTAGTAGTAGTAGTAGTAGTAGTAGTTTGTCGGGCACTCAACTGCGCAGTTATCAGCGCCCGTACAGTTTCCCAACCTTTGCTCAGTCCAATTTCGTCACTTTCCTGGATGATGATGAAATGATGCGGACAACACAAACACCCAGTCATTTCGAGGCAGGTGAAAATCCCTGACCGCGCCGGGTTCGAACCCGGGACCCCGTGCTCAGGAAGCGAGAACACAACCGCGAGACCACGAGCTGCGGACTGGACATGAATGGATGCAGGTGGTCAGACAGGATGATTACCTATGTGTCACCTGTCAGAATCATATCTAGAATTACCAGGGATCCCATATCATCCGCTCGATACAATTTGAAATGAGACTCGCCCGACCTGTCAACATGTTTACAGTCATCAACAGTCCAATGACGATGTTGATGAGCCCAGGCAAGGCATAAAGCTTTGTGTAGTGCAGTCATTATGGGTACACTAGTGGACCTTCAGCTCAGAAAGCCAATATCGCTGATGTTTCATTGAGTAGTTGGCATGCTGACATTTGTTGGTGGCCCAGCATTGAAATTTGCAGCAATTTGCGGAAGGGCTGCACTTCTGTCATTTTGAACGATTCTCTTTAGTTGTCCTTGGTCCTGTTCTTGCAGGATCTTTTTTTGGTCGCAGCAAAGTCAGAGATTTGATGTTTTACTGGATTCCTGATATTCACAGTACACTTGTGAAATGATAATATGGGAAAATCCCCACTTCATTGCTACCTCTGAGATGATGTGTCCCATCGATTATGCGCCACACTCAAACTCACTTAAATCTTGATACCTTGCCATTGTAGCAGCAGTAACTGATGTAACAACTGCATGAGACACTTTTCTTACATAGATGATGCCAACCACATGACCGTATTCTGCCTGTTTACGTATCTCTGTATTTGAACATGAATGCCTATACCAGTTTCTTTAGCATTTCAGTGATTACGGAGCAGGCTAACACAGGAGTTAGCAACTAGACCTCAGATTCAGCAGAGATGTAATTCAAATCTTAATCCATATTTTAAGTTTTCTGTGGTTTCCTAAGTTTCATGTCACTGCCAAGGTATTTGCTTTAAAATAAGGAATATTTCCCTCTCAAACTAGATGCTAAACTGACTTTATGACATGCTGTACATACTTCTGTCATGACTGTATGTAAGAAACTATAAATATTAATTACACTAGCTGTTTGTTGCAAACTGTGCCAAGTGAAGGCAAATTAAAAGTGACTCTGAAAGACTATCTGAATTCATTTTGGCTAAGTTCCACAAAACTGGGTGATTTTCACAGAGGATAACATGAGAAAATTGCTATTCAGTGTAATATCTTGCTTTAAAATAACAGCTGGATGTGCAGCAGCTATGCATCCTGAAGCTACCCAATGAGGATATATTCACTGACACCACCACTTTAAACATTTGGAGAGAAGAGAGATTCCCTGTGATACATTTGCTATTCTGTTGTAAGATACCTTTTCCTTGCAGTCACTCTGGTGATGTGTAAGAAAGACCAGGTGGCCTTTGGAAATTACTTAACATTACATTCAGAGATGGTCAAATGTGGAGTTGCATTTTGTTTCACTGAACTCCTGTCAGATTATGCTTGGTCATAAAGCTGATGGGCAATTGTATTGGGACACAGTCGAAAAATACACTGCAGAAGACAAAGTTACTTCTATTTTGACGTATTTGCAAAGATGCAATGTATCCCATAAAGCTACCAGTACAAGTACATCAAGTTAATACACTTCTACATCTTGGTATGAACAGAAAATTGGCAAAAATTTTGGCAACATCTTGACAGTAAAATTAAGGTGTACTGATATGCATCAACCATTTAATCAGCATAAGTGAAGAAACTTCCCTTAGGAAGTGGTTTTCTTTGAATTCAGAATATGTGATTACTTTCTGTGCAATGTTTGGTAACTAGTTTAACACCAACAATGCCAAAAATGTGGATGGGTTGAACCATGTATCAAACATGTGCAGTAAAAATATTATTAAAAAATGACATCTCATTACTACTAACTGCAGCAAGTGGTTTCAGCTGCATTGAATCTTGGGACTCTCATCAAATTATTATGAAAACTAAACACACAGGTTATTTCATTTCCACTCTGAGAAGCAATGACATGATCATGATTCAGGGCCTGCTCTAGTGGTTACATTGTCCTGGACCAAAAGACAAACTGCTGCCCATTAAGAAAAAAATGTATATTTAATAAAAACCAAATCACTTTGTATGTGTCTATATATTATTTAATTTTTTTCGTTGTATTTTTGAAGGGTCGACACTATGAGAATTTCCTTTTTATTTTTCTGAAACATTGTTGTGTTAGGTTTCATCCAAAATTAGCCTTCACATCAATTTCGGCTGCAAGTTCTTTCGCATCAATAATAGTTTCATCTAAGGATGAATATGACCAAAGATTCATTAAAAAGCATTTTGCAGTTTTGTAAAAGATCACATGCAAAGGCTAGATCAAAATCTTTTCCTTGCATCAACTTACTTCTTGGACTAATAGAATTTAGTATTTTACATCAAACAGCCAATAAACATAAAAACTTAAACTGTTTAAAACAATTTAATCAATCCAAGGCCTTATCTCATATTAAATTATCAGTTTCTCGGTTTTCATAAATTCTTGCCAAGGTGTCATACACATCTCCTAATTGGAATCTCAAAGGTTTTGATATCTATCCTATCCTTCCATCAAGTGTAACTCAACGGTTTCCAACTTAAATTTTGAACATGTTTCAAAAGTATTACCCACTGAAAATTAGAAGCCAAAAATAAATAAATAAATTTTTAAGCCAATGTAGATGAAATTAGCAGTTTCGAAGAATGCCATACTGTTATCAACAAGATAGAGAGGAGGAAGAGATTAGTGTTTAACGTCCCGTCAACAACGAGGTCATTAGAGACTGAGCGCAAGCTCGGGTTACGGAAGGATTTGGAAGAAAATCGGCTGTGCCCTTTCAAAGGAACCATCCCAGCATTTGCCTGAAATGATTTAGGGAAATCACAGAAAACCTAAATCAGGATGGCCGGAGGCGGGATTGAACCGTCGTCCTCCCGAATGCGAGTCCAGTGTGCTAACCACTGCGCCACCTCGCTCGGTGACAAGATAGAGAACTGAACACACAATGCTTATTAATTATATTGTTCAATTCTACACTGCACTTCTGTTTCATCACCCCTCATACTGGACCTAGTATCATATCCCTGCCCTCTGATATCCTGCAAATTTAAACTCCATCATCAATTTCTCCAATTATAATATCAGATATTTCTTTTCCAGGGGATTATTCAACTGATATGAAGCCTAAGAACTTCCATTAATTTTAATTTAAACATCAGTGTGAAATTTATTGACTGAAACGTATCTGATTACAGGAATCGTCTCCTCCATGTAACTAATGTCAGTACAGTCTAAAGTTACGAAAAATATTTGATTTTTTGTTTTATTTCCTCAATAATATGAGACTTAACACATTTCTGCAACAGATTCATTATTCCATTTTCTATAGCTTCCCAAAATTTCTTTATCACTCTACAGACATGATCTTCCATAATCGGATCAGTTCCACGTAGCAACTCTACTACTTTCATGAAATTACTGTTGTTATACTCTAACACCTTGTCACTTTTATCTTGAAAAGCCACATCACTTTTACCACGTTTTTTAGAAACTGCTAAACTTCTTAGTATCTCCTTGTTCCGACAATTTGTTTCAACATTAATTGAGTAGCTGCATCTATAGTTTTACAACACTTTGATCTTTGGTCCATATCTAGCTCTGATATTTGGGCCTGGAGACAATTCTTGGAAATTTCATGTTCTTTTGGAATTTCACTGAGGTGTTTCTAACGTTTACAGTCCTCCTTTGAAAGAGAACTAACTATATAGCTGAAAATTTTGCAACAGGGACAATAAACACTGTTTCGTGAAAGAGAATATGCTAGCCAGTCTCGTAAAACTTACTCTCTATTGTTTAAAATTTGTGTGTAATAATTTGTTGATCAGTGTCACTGGGAGGAAATTGTAATTATGCAATGGTTTAGGTGGACCTTGTCTTACTAAACAACTTACTTCAGCATCTCCTAAAACCCGTGGCCGCAATCTGTACTCTTAAGTTTGTAGAATCCTTTCTGTAGGTGTCTGTTTTTTTAATGCTTTCACCTGACGATGTTAGAGTGTACCATCAATTCCAATTGATTTAGAAACTTCATAAATTTGTTTGTCATTATCACCCTTTGATGATTCCGTACTTTCTTTCATTACCGCACTTTATGTTGGACTCATGGAGTTATCATTTGTTTTAGTACAATTCTGGATAAAACTTTTTAATGCACCACCTTGTTCTTGGTTTTCTACTTCCTTTTGCAGCCTTCTTTGTTCGTACTTGTTACCAGATATTTTTCTTTGACCACTAGATATTCTGGAAAAAGCATGCTCACAGCTCAAATTAAAACAATGTAAGCTATAAAAACTACAGATTTATCATTGTTCTAAATAAGATAAAACTGTAATTAATATAACTTCAAAATTATATTCTGTCATCGACATAAAAATAATTTATGGCCTACACAAAATATTATTCGTATCCTGTGAACATCAAGAAAGTCTAGTTTAATTACATATCTTCTTATAACAACTATTTCAGCTAATCATAAACTGTCTTACAAACAATTTTATAATCCTTTATTTTGAGATTTCATTCAGTTCAGTTATTCACACATATTATTACAAAATGTGTTTTACTGAACCAATAAACTGAATAAATTTCTTATAATATTTGATTCAAATAATTATTTTCATTAAAAAATGTAAATAGTTATACCTACAGAATACATTCAAATTTGAATCAATATTTTATTGATTCAATAAACAGCACTTTGCTTTTATTGTTTCAATTCAATAACTGATTTCCAATAAACTAGTATCTAACAAACTGTACTAGAGCTTAATTATAGATGTATGTACCTTTAAAGACACCAGGCAAGTCCAAGTAGGATTCGCCTTCTGAGGATTCCGTACCATGAATGATGCATGGCTGCCACTCACTTTGCCACAAGCCGCATAACAATAGTTAATGGTGTCTTGGATCAAATAGAGAACCTTCACCAAGATCAAATGGATGCTCCGGATTACGCAGCAACAGGCCCACAGCAAGAGATGTCATCATAATAACGAAAGTGTAGCTAACTGACACGAGAAAAATCACTCGCACGACTACAACTTAAATTTTATGTTCTCATGCAGGTATATTTTTCTGTTATTGAGTATTTAACACATTATTGTTACCACACTTACAACGAATATGGCACCCCAGACAAATGTCTTGGCTGCCAGCCCAAACAGTGGGCCCTGAATGGATTTGATGCAGTCCTACATGCTAGTTTATCCTGTACAAGCCTCTTCATTTCCCAAAAATTATTGTAACCTACTTTTGGTGTCAAGCCTTGGTCTCCCACTACTGTTTTCACTCTCCACACTTTCCTCCATTACCAAACCGACTATTCTTTGATGTCTCAAGAATGCCCTATCACCTGATCCCTTCTTTTAGTCAATTTGTGCCACAAATTTCTTTTCTCCTCAATTTGACTACTTCTTCAGTGTTCCAATGCACCACATTTCAAAAGCTGCTCTTCTCTTGCAAAGGGATATAAGACTGTTAAATGGGAAAAAATTCTTATAATATTTTCTAACAGAACTGCAGTCTCAACAGAAAACATGTTCCACTTAAACCATACTAAACAAGCTTCATTTGCTAAGAAGGGAGTCTAGATAGTCGTGTGAATGATCATCTGGACAAAAACTATATAGAACACTTGGCATGTAAGCATGCCATTTGACACACATATACACTCAATTGAAACCTATAGTTTTAGACAATTTACACAATCACGAATACTTTGCATAAGTATATGTTTGTAACTAAAAGAAGAAGGAAGAAAGGAAATGGGGAGGGGTAGGAGATGAGAGAAGAAAACATAATTCATTTATAATAAATTCCCAGGTGAATTTGCCCATACAGGCAGATTCCCACTCTTCATGTCTCCTACATAAACTGCTGAAATAGCTAAACAGTGTTCATCTGATCCATCAGCAAAAGCTCGCACTTTTTCCTCTGCAAAAGTAGGACACCACCACAGTTCTGAAACTTATTATGCAGTTTCTTACTTCTGTTATATCGTAATAAGTTTAGGAAGAAAAGAAACTGCTTCAATTTCATAACTGTACCACTGACAAAACATGTGCATTCATAAAGCATACTATTAATTTTTAAACTGTAAAATAGCTCAAGATGTGATTTGTCCACACCACTATTTAATGAATCATAACACATTACTTAAATTCTTGACACAGCACTGCTTCATTTAGGGTCAGGCAAGTCAAATCATCTAGAGACAGTTGGTGCGAGTTCCTTTATTGGGTCTGCATCACATCCAGTTTACACTGAAGACTAACATTCCTTCCAGTCTATAATTTTTTCCTCTTAAAACACCTATGTACGGCTCTCTTTCTCCTGCCTGTGTTATTTTTCCTCTGCCACTAATGGAGTGCATTTACAGAATGGAAACACTTCAGCCACTTTTAGAAAAATTGAAAAACAGCATTCCACAAAATTCAATCAAGAGTGCCTGGTGTTCCTCAAGAAGATGCCCCCTTCCCTTTTTAAGCCACAAACATAACTCTTTATTTCTTACACTAATACATACACAACCACCATCCTTAACAAACAAAAATGACAAATGCAAACGGCGCTTTTGTGAATGGTAGTAATATTTGTGTTGCAAAGGAGTTCTACTTAAGCATTTATCGTTGTAAATGTTTATCATCGGTAACTAAAGCACAGCAAAATCTATCAATTTCAAACTTTGGAAGGATATTCTGATGGGCATTAGAAAATATTTGATGAATATGTCCAGCAGTTTTCATCAGAATAATAAATGCCAACTTTGGGAATGTAGAAGGCACACAAAATATTATTCAATATATTTTCATTTTATGATGTCAAACAGAATACTATTTTCAAGTGATTCAGCATCAAGACAAAAAGTAATTAGAACTGTGTGTGTGTATAAATATATCTTTGGCACTTTTTTATATAATTAGGTATACAGGTAGTTTGGCAGTACATATACAGGGCTATTACAAATGATTGAAGCGATTTCATAAATTCAATGTAGCTCCATTCATTGACATATGGTCACGACACACTACAGATACGTAGAAAAACTCAAAGTTTTGTTCGGCTGAAGCCGCACTTCAGGTTTCTGCCGCAAGAGCGCTCGAGAGCGCAGTGAGACAAAATGGCAACAGGAGCCGAGAAAGTGTATGTCATGCTTGAAATGCACGCACATCAGTCAGTCATAACAGTGCAATGACACTTCAGGACGAAGTTCAATAAAGATCCACCAACTGCTAACTCCATTCGGCGATGGTATGCACAGCTTACAGCTTCTGGATGCCTCTGTAAGGGGAAATCAACGGGTCGGCCTGCAGTGAGCGAAGAAACGGTTCAACGCGTGCGGGCAAGTTTCACACGTAGCCCGCGGAAGTCGACGAATAAAGCAAGCAGGGAGCTAAACGTACCACAGCCGACGGTTTGGAAAATCTTACGGAAAAGGCTAAAGCAGAAGCCTTACCGTTTACAATTGCTACAAGCCCTGACACCCGATGACAAAGTCAAACGCTTTGAATTTTCGGCGCGGTTGCAACAGCTCATGGAAGAGGATGCATTAAGTGCTAAACTTGTTTTCAGTGATGAAGCAACATTTTTTCTTAATGGTGAAGAGAACAGACACAATGTGCGAATCTGGGCGGTAGAGAATCCTCACGCATTCGTGCAGCAAATTAGCAATTCACCAAAAGTTAACGTGTTTTGTGCAATCTCACAGTTTAAAGTTTACGGCCCCTTTTTCTTCTGCGAAAAAAACGTTACAGGACACGTGTATCTGGACATGCTGGAAAATTGGCTCATGCCACAACTGGAGACCGACAGCGCCGACTTCATCTTTCAACAGGATGGTGCTCCACCGCACTTCCATCATGATGTTCGGCATTTCTTAAACAGGAGATTGGAAAACCGATGGATCGGTTGTGGTGGAGATCATGATCAGCAATTCATGTCATGGCCTCCACGCTCTCCCGACTTAACCCCATGCGATTTCTTTCTGTGGGGTTATGTGAAAGATTCAGTGTTTAAACCTCCTCTACCAAGAAACGTGCCAGAACTGCGAGCTCGTGCAGCCGAGTGTGGGAGGAACTTGATTATCGGCTTGATGTCTGCCGAATCACTAAAGGGGCACATATCGAACATTTGTGAATGCCTAAAAAAACTTTTTGAGTTTTTGTATGTGTGTGCAAAGCATTGTGAAAATATCTCAAATAATAAAGTTATTGTAGAGCTGTGAAATCGCTTCAATCATTTGTAATAACCCTGTACTTCTTAGTTAATTGGTGAGAACAGTTCAAAAGAAAAAGCCAGGCAGTACATGGAAGTGTCTGTTTTGAAAAAATTTAGTCAGATTAAGTTACACCTAACAACCTCTTGTGAAATAAATAAAATTATTAAATCTTTGAAAAATAAATGTTCTGTTGGAGTAGATGACATCTCTAATAAGATATTAAAACAATGTGGAGCAATTACAGCTGATGTTTTGAGTCACATATGCAACGCATCATTAACTCGAGGTACTTTCCCAGACAGGTTAAAATATGTCATTGGCAGGCTGCTCTACAAAAAGGTGGACACCAAAGATGTCAACAATTATCAGCCAGTATCCTTGCTTACAGCATTTTCAAAAATCTTTGAGAAAGTAATGTACTCAAGAGTGGTTAGCCATCTCAACAATAATGGGATACTTATTTAATCACTGTTCGGATTTCAAAAATGCTGTTCCACTGAGACAGCAATATACAATTTTACTGTCTACATAATAGAGTCTTTAAATAATATAATGTCAGCAATAGGAATTTTCTGTGACTTGTCCAAAGCATTTATTGTGTGAACTATGACATTATGTTACAGAAATTACAGTTCTATGGCATAAATGGAATAGTATATGAGTGGTTTAAGGCGTACCTACAGAACAGGAAGCAAAAAGTTTCCTCATATGGGTCAAGTGATTTAAATAAGTTTGCCACTTCATTTAACAGGGGTAAAATTACATTAGGTGTTCCACAAGTTCAATCACGGGTCCCCTTCTGTTCTTGATATATGTAAACGACCTCCCTTCCTATCTGAAACAGGAAGCTGAACTGACACTGTTTGCTCATGATAAAAGCATCATTATTAATCTGGTAAAAGAAACTCCAATTGAAAATCATAAAAATAAGGTCTTCAGAAAAGTCATTCAATGCTCAAAAGAAAGTGGTTAGAATAATGTGTGGGGTTCATAGCCACACATCTTGTAGGCATCTTTTTAAAAGAGTGGAAATTCTTACAGCCTCACAGTACATTTACTCACTAATGAAATTTGTTCTCAACAACATGGACCAGTTTAAAAACAACAGTGACATTCATGATTATAATACCAGAAAAAAGTAAGACTTCCACTATCCTTTACTCAACCTATCTTTGGCACAGAAAGGGGTAAAATATGCTGCTATAAAAATTTTCGACAAATTACCAGATGAAATAAAATGTCTGACAGACAGCAGTAATAGCTTCAAAAATAAATTTAAATCATATCTCCTTGACAAGTCCTTCTATACCATAGATGAATTCTTGAATAGGAATAAATAAATATAGTATATGCATTTTGTGCCATTTAAGGTAATGGGGTAAATAATAGAAATATTAATCCTTAACTCTGTATTGTAATATATACATATTAAAAAATCTTGTTTCATATGTGCATTTCTTGTGCACTTGACACGTTCCACATCGTAACGGCTACCGTACCGTGCGATTGATCAATGGAACATGCAACCAACCAACTAACTAACTAACTACTTCTTGGTTAAAGTTGTGATCAATATGCCATTTTAGTTTTAAGAGTAACAGTAATATTCAATTATACAAAACTATGAAAGATGCTCCGCAGTACTCACTTTTGCATCTAACTTTGTCTCATAAAGTAATAATGTATGCTACTACAAAAAATGCCTTCATTGCTGAGTTGGGAAAGAAACTGAGACAGTATACTTTCAAAGCAGCTTTCTCACCTAACCAACTTTAAACATAAACTATATCACAGATGAATGCATAAACAGCAGTACCATAATATCAGAGTAGAGTTTAGTGGCCAGAATCCATGTCAATAAAATTTTTCCAAGTGTGGCTGCATCATGATGTAATAATCTGACATCTCTGCTGCTATTGCAGACAGCCTTCATCATGGTGACTACCTGTGATTTAAGTCACCCAAACAAAGGCTGCCTGCAACAGTAACTGAAGCACTGGTAGTTTTATGACATAATTTTGTATGTTATATGTGACACGGATAATGGGGAGGGGGGTGATGGAGGGAGAGAGAGACTGGCTATGTTTAATGGAATCGGTGGCAGAAAATTAATGCATTTCACCTTAGCCCTACAAAGAGTATAATCTTCACACTAATTCTGGCTAATATTGTTTGTGCCCTCACAACACAACCACTTCCTGCTACCACAACCATTTCCAATAGTTCACTAGTCTACACAAATACTACTTCCATCAACATACATAGCACATAACATTTGTACCAAAGTAAAAATCGAAACTTACTTTTTGTTCTCTCCTAGTAGGCATGTCTCAAAGGAATTACACAAATCAACCAAACCACCTCTGATATAAATAGAGTACTTTACATGTGCAATACAAAATCAGACATGCAACAAAGAACTTGACCGCAGACACATTTGCATTCAAGTTACACAAGTCTTCATCTGTATTTACCCCACAAGTTAGTTTATGAGCGTTCTTCATAAAATTTTACCCTTGAAAAAATAAAGTGACATAATTAATTTTTTGTTTGCAGGTACATGTTTGCAGTCCTGTTATAGAGTGAAATCCCCACACCATAGCAGGCAGCTAGACGTGCCATACCAAAATGGCACAGCCTATTAAGTGAGGTATTGCGTAGCAATTCAATTTAGGCAGCTGTGGAAATGTTGCAACAATGCCAGGACTATCTAGATTGGCCCAAATCAGCTGAAACATTTCTGCTGCTGCCAAAAATACAGTAAATTGCCGCACGATACATCACTTTATCAATGGGCTGCGTAATTTTGTTTTCACTCTTCTATCAGTGTGCTATAGTACTGTAGAGATGAGATTTCAATTTATACCAAGACCACAGAAAAACAACAAAACAAACAATCAAATAAAAAATGTAGACAATAATTAAAACGGACTACCCATCATACAGTGTATATAACCTCTGGCAACAGCTTTATTTTTCCCCGTTTACTGCTTACATGTTCACTTCCACAGTATAACATTCCTAAATTTATCATTGTGATCTGTAAGCAATAATTGTCTACAAGGTGTGAAATGTTTGCTTCTGTAATGTTTTCTTATCAACCATTTATGAACAACACACATCATCTTTCGACATTTTCTTTTCCTGCATTAATTCTGTAATAGTTAGAATGACTTATATGCTTCTGAGTTACTGGATTACAGACATCCAACTAGTGATGTTCGAGAGTTGCCTAAATCCACAAGCACTTGACAGCACCTGAAACTCACAGAGGTCGGTCAGAGTTAAGCCAGGATGCTAATCCATAAGCCAGATGTGTTCAATAATGTTAAAGTCAGACAGACAGAGAATGTATTTTTGATGGTGCAGGATGCTTCATTCACCCGTATCTAGTGTTCCTCGAACCACTCTGACAATACAGAAGCAATGGAATCAGGCACTGTCTTGCTGAATGTACAGGCGGCATGCAAATAGATGTGTATTACTGGACAGTAGGGGCCATTTCATTCATCAGTGTACTCCAATGACAGACATGGCAGAGACAGAATTTCATTTCATATAAATATCCCCCTCATGAGAATACTTCCACCACCTGCATGAAATATGTTCATGCAACAAATGAGATGCATTGCCCAGCCACGGATGTGTACTGTCTTGTACCATGACTCATCAGTCTTCTTCCATGTTTCAATGTGCTAGTCTCTGACCTGTGGTGGGTAGAGGTACACTTGTGGAGCAGTGTCTTTGGTATACCATAATAAATAGTGATTCTGGATGGTACAGCTGCTCACTGGTAGTGGTCCAGCATTTAATTGGTAAGTTATTTCAGCACTGTCACATATGAACCTGCAGTTTCAAGATCTGATACTTTGAGGTTACCCATATTAACAACACATTGCAGTCCAAAGCTACCGACTCTGATGAAAGCGGGTTTCCCTGAGTCAATCAACTTGTGGTACATTGGTATATCCTTGACATGTCAGCATATGAAAGGCCTACTGCATGCACAACCTCAAAAATGGTCTCTCGCGCATCAAGCACCCACAATCTGACTGGCCAAGTGCACTGATATTGCACACTTCACCCATCCTGCAATTTGACTACAGTGCTGATAGTCCATACAATGTGTGACAACAAACAGTCATGAGATAGACAGAACTATTCCATTTGACATGTGACAGGAGTGCTCCATCTCCAGTGTAACAACTACCTCTGATACATAAGTATAGATGAGTGGTGCCACATGCTTCTAAGCTATTTCTCCACTAGAACACAGCCTAGGAATTTTCACAGTCAACTGTTCCCCAGCGCCGTGGCCTGAACAGTGACTTACATAAATGCAAGATTCACTCTGTTATTCCATATAGCAATCACATACAATTAATGATCACAACTGCTAATTCATAACTGATTTATTCAAATGGTAAATGAGCTTCTAATCACATATTTTATGCTTCACAAGCATAAACCGAGAGAGTTGTCAGCCACTGCATCATATAGTTTCTTTATGAAGTCTTTCTAAATTGCCTAAGCACACTCAAGATCACACAATTACAGTTGTCTAGTAAATCACATAAACACAGCTGGAAATCATGCCTTAGGTCAGGTTACCAGTAGGAGATTCAAAGAACTCCTTCATATTTCAAAAGTTGAACACTTTTTTTTAAGAAACTAGATGTATATATGCCCCAGATAACAATGAAAAAATTAAAATTATAAATCCGTTATCCCACCATGCCTATAGTCAATCAACTTTGTGTGTACCATTATTCAAGTGCTAAGGAATTCCAAATTTACCATGTGTGTTCCGAAATGCAGAACAGTACACTTGCACTTCACAACACACAAAAATGTAGTATCCTATGAATACACATAGGCTCCATTGTAAGCAAAGCAGGTGACACTTCAATTCATTGAAATGATACTAGAAAAATTCAATCAGCCTTCAAAGGAGACTTCTTACAGAACATGCATGCGACCCATCCTAGAACACTTTAAATACAGGTGGCAAACCTACTTCACAGTTTCATAAGCCAGCAATAAGGAATGAATCTAGGACTTTACTACATCCCCATTCATACTGGTTCTGTAGACTCTTAAGACCAGAGTAGACTAATAGTAGTTCATTTAATGTTATCCACCATGCTCATCAGCAATTTGTGGAATATGGGTACAGAGGTACCTCAGGTTCTATGGTCAATATCTGCAGATCCACTTGGAAATAACTGCAATACAATAAAAATAGCAATTTTCACTTGGATAAATCTTTCTTAACCAACCTCAAAAAAGCATGCAGAAGTCTTCATATTCCATATTGAACTGGCTTTCAAGAGAAATGAAAAATGTAACAAATAAACCTCATTAGCTAAACTATGTTAAAAGGTATCCTCATGCCACACTCCCATTCTGTACACTAGTTAAAGTAGTTTGGTGCCATCCTGCAGTACTCATATGTACATATTATGACAAATATTGACAGTGGGCAAGGAAAACATAACTCCATTTTGTTAAATTTTACCAGTGAAGCAAAAACAGTTTTTTTACAGAATAGTATAAAGAGATACTGAAAGTTGCTACATGTGTAACTATATAGTAGAAGCCTAGTTAATGGCTGATAAGAGAAATCCACACACTTACAAATCTCTCTGATTTTGGAGTTACTAATTACTGGAATTATAAGTTTTCACAGACAGATGGAGGTAAAAGGATTTCATTGCCTACCATCGATATGCTTCTTCAGTATTCTTTCAATAGCACATGTAGTGTTTTAATCATGGCAAAGTACTGTGTCACAGAACCTGTGAAAATATTAGTACACTAATTTTATGTGCTAAAATTGCCTTTGTAACTACTTATCAAGCATTAGCTGAAAGAATTATATTGAGCTGCCTAACTGTTTTTATCCAAATAATTTATCAAATACAAGAGTAGAAACATTACAAGTAAGCCTATTGCGGATTTTTTTTTTGTTTTGTTTTTGTGTTCTGTAAGTGTTATTTTTGGACAACACCTTGTCAATACACTATTCTGGTTATACTGTTAGCAATACTAACTCCAGAGTCCAATGTTGTAGGCCCCTTCATCAAAATGATCCTACAATACATTGAAGTGCTGCTACAGACATAAACAAAATCCACACAAAGCAAGCCACATTTCCTTGTTAATGCGTGTTATTCATTTTTCCATGTCATGTTACAGGATAACCAACTTTTGACTCTTAGCAATACAAAAGTTCTGTGGAAGTGGAAGGTCTACATTTCTTTATCCTCCACACCTAATAATTAGTTGACTGTATTGTACCTCCTAACATTCAGGACTGCAAAGTTTAGCAAAACTTAGCTACATATTTCACAGCATGCTAGTAATACTTAACTTGTGGTTACTCTTACCAAAATTTAATCTTATGTCTATGCAAAACATTAAAAAACTAGTACTTTGACATAGTTAAAAAGCAAGAGAGCCACGCCTCGAAATATGTCCCTAGTCAATCATCACAGCACAATAAACGCAAGTTACACTGATAAACTATTCAGCCAGGTTAAAAATAGTTCACATGCAACACACATCACAGGTAAACATACTTATATATTACTACCACATATGTGTGCACATGAAATTGATGCCTGATGATAGATACTGGCAGTTAAGAAAAAAAATCATTTTGTTTCCAGATTAGGTTAATAACATAGATCCGTTCATATTATTTCTCTGTACACAAGTCTACATAAACCTTGTGTAAAATTAAATGGCAGATTAGTAGTAAGTAATTAAAAATTTCACTTTGTTTCAATCTGTGATTAAGTCTTGCAAAAAGTACTTGATGGTCCTTTGAAATGCACATTTTTCATCAAGTACTATCTTACAACTACATTCAAGAAACAAAATAAAACTGAAATCCAATTAATTTCTGAACCGTCATGTCTCATGGATGTCATTTGTCTATTTTATTTCCAATATGCGATAATGGCACGAACAGCATGTGGTACATACTGGAATGCATGTAATGCACGTACTCATCTAAATTATTCTTTCAGGTAACATTTATCTGCAGGTAAATAATGTGGCTTCAAAAGTTTGCCGTATCCGAGGTAACATTTGGGGAACTTTGTTGGAATAAGAAAAACGTCAATGCAAACAGTGCGACTGGAGTTCTTTACGACAGCATTTGCATTCTAAATATCTATTTATTCAGCCTTGGATCATCTGATAATGACATAGAATTTGCTATCGTAATAAATTGCTCAAATATTTGTACGGGTATTTTGAAATAGACAACACTCGCTATTTGCAATGGAGAGCATCTCTGAACAACAGAAACATCACAGTATGATTTCCATACGATCATTACAAATAAGCGACATGAAATTCAACTAATAGTATCACACATTTCATTTATTCGGTCACACACAAGGAAGTTGCATAAGGAATAGAGAAAATGTTATATAGTCATTTATTCCAATCACGGATCAGCTAAGTTACAATACAATCTTATATTGTACACCCTCTATCGTAGATAGTTTATACAACATCTCACTTCAGTAGCCTTTACAAACTGTGTTGTAACAAAGCTACCGATGTCGCGATTCAAGAAAATAACGTAATGATCAGTTAAAATTACGTACAAAATGCAAACGAGGGAGAGACAAAATGCGAGTAAAAATTCAAGGCTTCTGGACTTGATGAAAACACTAAGAAACGTCAGACGAATTGCATACGATATACAGCAAACCAATTAAAATAATTCTTCGTCCCTCTGCGACCAAACACACTAAAAACCTCACTGTCATCCAGATCTTAACATCACTGCCTGAGTGCCTGAACAACACCGGACCAAAGTAGTTTTTTCTACTCGCTATAGTCAGAGTTCACCTTCGCAGACACGGAAACATCAAGGCGGGAATTTCAAATTGCTTACCATAATATAACAAAGTAAGAGCAGGTAATTTTTCTTCCCATGTGACCGATGGACTGAGAGATTTTTCTCGGCGCAATTGGTTACAATGGTTTAACGGTAAAGCGTTAATGAAACATTCATCGGACCAATAATTAGACATGTTCCAAATAACAATCACGTACTGTAAACATCAATAACTAATCGATCCAACAGTGTGCTTTATTTATTTATTCGTGTTCCGTTGATCCAGTATAAAAGAGAATTGCGTGAATATGTAACCAGGCATAATTATACATGAGATCAGTATTTATAGATGCTTATTACTAGAAAAAGCATCTCTCAATAATTCTAAAAAAGTTATTCTATGTGGAGATCTCAATATCGACTTTCTTGAAGAATCTCCCAAAGGGTCACATTTTGTGAACTTAATGTTTTCTTTCAACTTGAATATAAAAGTCATGTCTCCAACAAGACTAATAAGTTGTCTTGACCAGGTTGCAACTGGCGTTGATTGCACTCCAAAGGTGAGGGATGTTGGCTTTCAGATCACAGTGCACTTATTATACAGTTGAAATCATCAGACCCTGTACTTCAGAATTAAATTTTCACTCTGCAGTGGAGTGTGCACTGATATGAAACTTCCTGGCAGATTAAAGCTGTGTGCCGGAGCGAGACTCAAACTCGGGACCTTTGCCTTTTGTGGGCAAGTGCTCTACGATCTGAGCTACCCGAGCACGACTCACGACTCGTCCTCACAGCATTACTTCCTTTCTTCCAAAAGTGCTAGTCTTGCAAGATTCGCAGGAGAGCGCCTGTGACGTATGGAAGATAGGAGACGAGGTACTGGCGGAAGTAAAGCGGCGAAGACGCGTCGTGAGTCGTGCCTAAGTAGCTCAGTTGGTGGCTCCTTGCTTAGCTGGGTGATAACATGCTTGTCTTCCATGCACTGGGCCTGGGTTCGATTCCCAGCTGGGTTGGAGATTTTCGCAACTCGTCGACTGGGTGTTGTGTTGTCCTCATCATCATTTCATCCTCATCATTGGCCGCAAGTCTCCCTATTTGGCGCTGACTGAAATAAGACTTCCACTTGGCGACTGAACCTGAATGGGAGCGTCTGGCGAACAATGCCATATGATCATTTCATTTTTTTTAGTTCAGACTGTAAACCACTTGCCTGCAAAAAACAAAGATTACGAGTTAGAGTCTCGGTCCAGCACACAGTTTTAATCTGTCAGGAAGTTTCAAACGCTGTATTTCTTCCTGAAAAAGTAGCTGTAAAATGTAGAACCTATAATGACAGTAATTTAAGTAATTTTATATACAGTCTAAGGGCAGAGGACTGAAAAGTGTATATGATTCAGAAACAGTAAATGAAAATTTTGAAAACTTCATACAGATTTTCCAGTACCACATCCATTAGCGTTTCCAGGAAAAACCGAAAACCATGACCCACAGAAAGAAACATTCTTGGATTACAAAAGTCATTACCAAACTGGACAGTGGCAAGTCAAAAGGATTCAATCTGTACTTTAAAAAATAAAAAAAATACTTACAGAAGAGTCATTAAAGCAACAAAATAGGCTCACTATTATCATTTCATTGGGAACTACTCTAACAAATGTAAGACATTATGGAGTATAAGAAATAACCAAACTGGAAGAAAGAGAACCATACAGGATAAATTTAAGTTGAACATAGAAGGATGAAAACAGAAAATGTATATAAAATTGGCAATGGTTTCAACAAATATTTTTCAGAAATTTCACAAAAATGTTACCTGCCTGTTCAAACATTGTACACTCTCATCCTAACAGCAATATTCTCCTGAATTCCTTTTTCCCATCTCCAGCAACATCTTGTGAGATGGAGAATATTATTAGGAAAAGAATTAAAGAAATATATTGTCTGATGGCCATGATATGGTACCTTACTTTTTACTTGAAAAGGGTTCCAGTGTCATTTGTAGGCATCTGATTAATATCATTAACGCCTCTTTTGAGGAGGGATCATTTCCTGGGCCAGGTACAAATTTCTAAAATTATACCACTGTGCAAGAACGGAGAGAAAACTGCCATGGAAAATTATAGACCTATTGCAATATTATCCACATTTTCAATATATTTCAATACTGTGTTTCCATAAGATTAGAACGCTTTTTAAACTCCAACAACATTATAACATCTCTTCAATGCGGTTATCGCAAAAATAGGTGCGCTGTAAGAGTTTTTAGAGAAGTGCTAATGTCTAATTGATCATAAACAGCCTGCTGCTGGTATATTTCTTGACCAATCCAAAGCCTTTGATATGATCAACCATAAGCTGTGCCTCACAAAACTGGAGAAATTTGGAATCAGGGTTACTGCTCACAGATGGTTCACTAACTAGCTAAGTGAATGGAGACAATATGTAGAAATCAGAAAACCAAGGATCTACCTATTGCAAGTCAGATACCCTAAATATAAGTTGTGATATCCCACAATAGTCTGTTCTCTGTCCAATCCTTTTCACATTGTTCATAAACGACCTCCCAGAAAACATCCTCAATGCTAATTTTTTGTGTGCTGATGATATATAATATTTTAATTTCCAACAGAGATGTGCTTCAAGAAACAGTCAATGAAATCACCTCTCACATAAAATCTTGGTTTGTGACTAACAGACTGCTAATGAGCACACAGGAAACTTAAGCACGCACTTTCACACAAGGCAGAATGTTACCTCCTTCAATACAGACATACATATAGGCAAAGATGAAATTGTCGGTGTGTAAGACACCAAATTCCTTGGATTAACCGTCAGTTGTACACTAAACAGGAAACTGCAGACAGAGATAGTTGCAAAGAAGCTCAGCAAAATGTACTACCTACTCAAATCAACAAGAGTTTCAGCCAATTTTGACACTTTGAAGCTCGTATACCATTCTCTATTTGAATCCATTATGAGCTATGACCTAATTTTCTGGGAAAATAGACTGAATCCAATACAATTTCCAAATTACGAATACAAGTGGTAGTATTTAGCCTGTAAGATAGTGTGATTAAGTTGTTGTAGTACCTCTGCATTAGTTGTAAACTGATATAATGTAAATCTGAATCACGTATCTGTAAACTGATATAATGTAAATATGAATCACATATTTGCATACAGTAGAATGTTTATATTTTCCAAAAAAATGTAAATCTGAATCACGTACATGTAAACTGATATTTCTCTAAACATTGTTAAATCTGAATCACGTACCTGTGAACTTATATTTTGCAAACATTGTTAAATCTGAATCATGTATTCACAAGTAAATCTGAATTTAATAATAAATTCACTTATTTTTTTTCTAAAAATGCAGAATGTTCTTATTTCAAAGCCCAATCATCATTCCTTTGATTACAATCATAAATGTATTTCTGTACAATAAGCGGTTACATCCGTGTTGCACTGCACGGGTGTATAAGGTCTGTTGCTCTAAACACTATTTCAATGAGAGAGAGTTGTGATTTTAATGGAAGGTTAAATAATAACACACATTATTTCAATTAAATTTAGTTTATTTGGACATCATCATTCAACTTAAAAGTAATTTTACATTTTCACATGCAGACACAATGCTATTTTCTTCTTCACATATTCGCCGTCTAAGCTGATGGAGGGGCGGACATCCGTAGTATTCCAGGTTCCGAATAGCAGCGTACTTGTAGGTTCCGCACAGCCAGGTAATCTTCTCATCACCTTTAATGTAGATAATTGTCTCCTTGTGATCAAATACTCGGAGCATTCGCACCAAATCTTAATAAGAGATGCCAGGGTCATCCCAGTGAATTCTGTGATAGAAGTGTGTTAACCACATTGCACTCCTACGTATTTTAATGAACTTCACATACTTGAATGGTTTCGGTGATGCATCGCTTGATGCAAATGTTACTATTGTTCCATGACTTTGTGTGAATGCTATTAATGCACAGTCTTTAATTTTGAATCGCCTGCGTTCATCGTAGTAGAATCCTTGAATGTGAGCTACGATCCTCACACCTTGAGGTAACATCATAATATTCCATAGAGCTAGCAGAGCACCTATTAATTTATACAACTCGTTGCACTACACCAGTGAGCGGGCAGTAGTCAACAACACGATCATGCACAGCTAGAGCATACGCTGCAGTAAGATCTGGGAAGTTTGTTGAAAATTCAAATTCAATCTGCACATCTACAGGCCCTGATTTAATTATCTCATTCTTGTTTCACCAGTCAGTCACGAGTATTGGTGCTAGCTTCTTGAAATTCTGTGGACTGAGTAGGCATCTTTCATTTTCAGCGCGTTCGTAGTAAGATGCTCGGAATCTTACATACATGTCCAATGCTAGACTGTATACATTGCTGTCCCACTGTAAATGTAGATTTTTGTATGGGTAGTATTCGGAATTCAAGTAGATTCTGCCGGTAGTTAACTTGCAGTGGTAAAATTCAGTTGAGTCCTTTGATTCCCACGCCTTTGAGTTTGAAATGCGAGTATGATGAATCGAGGTGTTTCCAACTGCACTGATATTGTAACTGCCCACGTACGTGTGGATGCTGTAGGTAGGGCCGGGTAATCGAAAAGCCCCCATGAGCGGAACGTTAGTGGTAGATATGTGCCAGCATTCTGAACTTTTAAGAGAGCTTCAAGCGTTCCTCGTCAGCAACACTGATGTGAGCCATGTTCCATACTATACTATTAATCTTGATTTGAACATTCTCTGCCGCTGTTTGAAAGAATGAATTCACATCACTTGCACTCCGCACCAAAATAAGTTCCTATTTAGCGTCCATAATAATTCGCTGCATGTCCTGAAAGTACCCCATAAGCATTTTTAGTGGCACGCTCGCGATAAATCGGTTGTATTCCCCCCCCCCCCCCTCACCATCTGGCGCACCTATGAACCATCCCACATATTCCTAGTTGTTTGAATCAAAGGCTGAGGCTGAAACGCGCGTCTTAAGGGTTGACGTTATGCCGACATTACGTGTGCGATCGATTTCGATACCATTAAGTTCATAACGTATCTCCTGAAACAGGAATGCTGGAGCACTACATGTCAGCTTCGAGAGCGTTACCGTAGTGCCGTCAGCTTTCTTAAATGTGCAGTCCAGATACAAGAAACTCTTGCAAGGCAGTGTTACGGCGTCCTGATGCTGGATAACAATCGTAATTTCATCATTTTTGTTAAATATGATTGAAGTGTAGGGTTTGTGTGAGTGGTATTCATGACGTGTAATCCGATCATCATTAATAAAGAATGTTGTTGTTGAGTATGCATTATTAGCTCCGTGCTCACTTTGGTACTGGATATCCCAACCCATAGCTCCCTACGCACGCCACATTGGAAGCAGAAGTGGCCATTTTGCGACGCTGGTGTCTGCATAGAAGTCATAGCACAACCTGTCCATTACAGACCGAAATTTTTTGTTTAGAATACAAGTTGCTGATTTTGAAAACGTAGATAACGAAAAAGGCAGCAGGCAGTTAAATAGTACTGCCTGCAAACTGGGATCCAAGCAACTAATCGTTGAAATTCAATGTGGAAACCTTCTGCAGTCTTTTATTTTGTACACTGCTACCAGTTTCTCATAGACCATTTTCATGCTTAGCCTAAACGAGGAAATACAAAACGTCAGGGATTTGTAATTTCGAAAGTTAGTGTAAGGTTATAAACATTCGTGGCAGGAATGTTATACCATGAAGGGAACGATTACAAGTTGCTGTTGCAGACCAACCGTAGTAAATAAGACTGTGAGCAACATAATAAATCCATTTTCACTCTGCAGCGGAGTGTGCGCTGATGTGAAACTTCCTGGCAACTGTGTGCTGAGTCTCCCTCCGGAACACAGTTTTAATCTGCCACGAAGTTTTTAATTTAATAACTGTACAGAGAAATTGTCATCAGAAGGCTTATTCACACTGAAAGTCAATAACAAACTTACAGACGAAAATACGGCAAGCATTACACGGAAAACAGGTAAATATAATGCCATGTTAAAGACAAAAACTCTCTTTGGTTGGACGTAAACACATCTGTGAAATATTGTCGCAAAAGAAGGTGAGTAGCACAGTCTCCATGCTGTAGTGGTTATGATACTAGAGTGTTGCATGGGGGGTCCTGAGTTCATAACTCACCTGAACTTTGAAATTTTAATTTCTGTATTCGGTTCGAGTACATTCTAGAAGCATCCACAAATGTCAAGAATCATTGTACTGGAATGTTCTATAACTGTATATATACCGTACGTGTTCTGGCCAGAGGCAGTTCGCTCCACACTCTTATATGTGCAAGTGCTGAATAAACCTTCGTTAAGTGAAGTCAGTGTTCGTCATTCATCTAATTACACCTTCTTCTACGTGACATTATTCTAGTGGAGACGCTGGGTATTGAAACTTGTGATAGCGCACATGATCGACGACACAGTGGCTCCCATCAGGCCACGAGAGAGCCGCCGTTTACGTGGCGAGAAACCCGAGCTCGAGCCATGTTCAACATATCGCAATCTATCGGGGACAGAAGAAAAAGAGGACGTTACGATGACAGCAACTGTGTGCCACCACATGAGACTTCCTTCCGGGTTCTCTGGTGACGATGGCCAAGACCCAAACAAGTGGCTGAAGATATACGAGCGTATAGCCAAATTTAACAAATGGGATGACACCGTATGTTTGGCTAACGTATTTTTCTACTTGGAGGGCACTGCCAAGCAATGGTATGAGGACAACGAGGAGAAGTTCACAAGGTGGGAAGTATTCCAGGCGGAACTGCGCAAGTATTTCGGCGACACACAACGACAGACGTGCAAGGCTGAAGATAAATTAAAGTGCCGAGCACAGCGTCCAGGAGAAACTGCGGCATCCTACATTCAAGACGTCTTGAAGCTGTGTAAAATGTGGATCCTAGAATGAAGGAGGAAGATAAGGTTGGACATCTCATGAAGGGTGATGCTGGGGACATGTATCAAGCCCTACTCCTGAAGGAGGTTTCAACAGCAGATGACTTCATAAAATGGTGCTAGTATATCGAGACAATGCATCATAAAAGAATTACACGCAAGAAGTTTGAACGGGTTCCAAACGTCGTATCGATGTTTGTGATGGAGGAAGGAACTGATTTCACAAGTATTCTTCCTCAGATAGTGAGAGAGAAAGTTCAGAAGGCACTTCGATTGCACGTCGAGCAAAAAAGCGAAACGCTTCAAGAGGTCATAAGGGAGGAAGTGGAACAGACATTGAACCCAATTCTCGTCCTTCATTTCCCTTTAAAACGGTGAAAACGTCGACACCCAGGCGAAGTTACGTTCCTACAATGCCGCATGAGGAACCTCTTTGGGCACCAAGGAGCCAAGGAAGACTGACGTCTGGAGGACCCAGGATAACCAACTAGTATGTTTCCACTGCGGACGACCGGGACATGTCGCTCGCTATTGTCGAGAAAGGCGGCAGATATTTGATGACGCCCTCGCCAGAAGACAGCAGACCGATCTTAGCGGACGCCAACTCCGGGACGACGAAGATGAACAAGAAGATGTGGGTGCAGGTCGACGTAGGTCACCAAAGCCGCAAGCTACTCGCTGGATAGGACGCGTCCCAACACACCAATCAAGGTCACCATCGCCGTTTAGAAGCTCCAGCCGATTACCTAGCCGCCGCAACCTGGAAAACTAAAGGGTGTGACCTTCCTTGGAGGTGAGGCCGCCGAAGAGAAAAATCCTCTGCCTTCGATCACTACAAAAATGATAGGTAACTACGTCGATATCCTCATGGATGGCCAACCAGCCCAAGCTCTGGTGGACTCTTGAGCTCATATTCAGTCATTTCTGAGAAGTACCGTCGCCAGTTGCAGAAAACCGTATTCGTCGACAAAAAAACATCTCTGCTGAAGGTGGCTAATCGGAAATATGTAAAACCTACAGGAAGATGGGTCAATCGTGTGGGTATAAGTGGCCATACATAGCCCTTAGGATTCATCGTCTTACAAGAGTGTAGTCATGACGTCGTTCTCGGATGGGACTTTTTGAAAGCTTCTCAGGCAATTATAGATTGTGGTCGCTCGAAGATTATGCTGGACGAGATGAGATACTGTGGACAGGGAGATGCACATCGGAGTATGTGGAGACTATGTGTGCTGTATGAAGTGATCATTCCTGCAGTCAGCGCTAGAAAGGTAACTGTCATGTGTCATGCCATGCATCAAACCGTGGATCTTGTAGTGCAATGTAAGAGAAGCATATCACTGAAGAATAGCTTGGTCATCTCAGTCTCTGTTGTCTCGTTTAAGAACGGATTCGGGGAATTGTGAATGGTCAACTGTCGCCGAGAACCGCAGATCCTTTCAAGACGCATGTGCATAGCAAACTCTGAGCCGTTAATTGCCGGACAACTGAGCGCCATAGAAACCTCCCATGCCGAGTCTGTGGGCGAAATTGGCGCTACCACTACGAGACAAGATCTTCTAGCTCGACTATCACCAGATCTCACTAAGAAACAACAGAAGAAGCTACTTGCATTCCTTAAGAGTTCTCTGAATGCTTCAGTCCACAGGTGAAGAGCAAATTAGACAAATCGACGGTGAAGCACCGGATTAGTACTGGAGACCATCAACCAATAAGCCAGAGAGCATACCGTGTGTCAGCAACGGAACGTCGAATAATTCCCGACGAGGTAGAGAAAATGATGAATAATGACACCATTCAGCCTTCGTAGAGCCCGTGGTCGTCACCAGTGGTTCCCGTCAGGAAAAAAGATGGTAGTTGGGGCTTTTTTGTTGATTACAGGAAGCTTAATAAGATAACTAAAAAGGACGTGTACCCCCTTCCACGAATTGACGGTACAGTAGATGGCCTGAAGGAGGCTAAGTTTTTCTCAAATGTTCAAATGTGTGTGAATTCCTAAGGGACCAAACTGCTCAGGTCATCGGTCCCTAGACTTACACACTACTTAAACTAACTTATGATAAGAACAACACATACACACCCATCCCGAGGGAGGACTCGAACCTCCGGCGGGAAAGGCCGCGCAATCAGTGACATGGCGCCTCTAACTGCGCGGCCACTCAGCGCGTCTAGTTTTTCTCAACCATGGACATGTACTCGGGATACTGGAAAATAGAAGTAGATGGGGCTGATCGTGAGAAAACCGCATTCATTACCCCTGAGGGCCTGTATGAGTTTAAGGTAATGCCGTTTGGTTCGTGTAATGCACCAGCAACTTTTGAACGGATGATGGATAATCTTCTAAGTCACCTGAAGTGGACGATGTGTCTTTGTTATTTAGATGACATTATAGTGTTCTCAGAGAAATTTGATGAATACGTAAAAAGACTGAGGGCCGTTGTTAAGTGTCTCCAACAAGGAGGACTGAAACTTGCTCTCTTTGGAGCAAAACAAATCAAAATACTTGGACAGCTTGTGTCAAACGAAGGTGTGCGGCCAGACCCATAAAATGTGAGATCTATGACGGAATTTCCTGTTCCTAAAAGTATTAGAGATATGAGAAGCTTCCTCGGACTATGTTCTTATTACTGTCGTTTTATCAAAGACTTTTGTATCAAAGCCAGGCCACTCCAAGAGTTGTTAAAAGCCGATGCTAAATTTATCTGTGGTGCTGCTCAACAAGATTCTTTTCATGTGGTGCGAAACGCTGTGATGACTGTCCCTGTACTTGGTCAGTATGATGAGAGAGCACCTACAGAGCTACACACAGAAGCGAGTGGATATGGGATCGGTGCTGTTCTGGAGCAAATTTCGGATGGAAAAGAGGTTATAGCCTATGCTTCTAGGATACTTACAAAAGCCGAGAGAACCTACTCAACTACAGAAAGAGAATGTCTTGCTGTGATCTGGTCCATCTGCAAATTTCGAAAGTATCTCTATGGAAGGCCATTCACAGTTGTTACAGACCATCATTCACTTTGTTGGTTGACAGATCTTAAGGATCAAACAGGACGACTCGCCAGGTGGGCACTACGTCTTCAAGAGTATGACATTACCATACTGTACAAAAATGGAAAAAACACCAAGATGAAGACTGTCTCTCAAGAAATCCTGAGCAAGACCATCAAGACTTTGATGAAGATAGTGACTGTCTCGCTGCACTCCAGGATCTCTCTGCTGAGCATAAGAAGGATGCCAAGATATCTCAAATTATGCTTGCCTTAAATCGATCAGAGGATGTGAAAGGACAATTTAAGGTAGTTAATGGATTACTTTGATCCGTTTGGAAAGAGGTGGCTACCAGTGATTCCTAAACACATGCGCTTAGATGTTCTACAGAAATTCCATGACGCATCTGAGGCCGGACATTTACGATTTATTAAGACAAACGATAGGATCCGCAAGAGATTTTTCTGGCGAGGTTTGTTTAGGAGTGTCCGTCACTATGTGTCGCACTGTCTAGAGTGCCAAAGGAGAAAGGCAGTTCCTCAGAAACCACATGGCCGACTCATACCAATTCCACCAGCCGAAACGCCTTTCTAGCGCGTTGGGATTGACCTCCTCGGACGATTTCAAAATGGTTCAAACGGCTCTGAGCATTATGGGACTTAACATCTGAGGTTATCAGTCCCCTAGAACTTAGAACTATTTAAACCTAACTAACCTAAGGGCATTACACACATCCATGCCCGAGGTAGGATTCGAACCTGCGACCGTAGCAGCAGCGCGGTTCCAGACTGAAGCGCCTAGAACCGCTTGGTCACACGGGCCGCCTCGGACGATTTCCAACGTCTGCTTGTGGCAATAGATGGATTTTTGTTTTCACTGATTATCTGACACGCTATGCCATTACAAAAGCCGTGAAAACAGCCGAAGCATTCGTGGTAGCCAAATTCATCGTGGAAGACACTGTATTAAAACACAGTGCCCAAAGGTCGTTAATTACGGATCGAGGGAAAGTTTTTCAATCGAATCTTGTGACAGAGATAAACAGTCGGTGCAATATTACTCATCACATGACGACTGCCTTACTGGCTTACTGAACGCCTTAATAAGGCCTTGGCCGACATGCTATCAATGTTCGTCAATGTTGAGCAGAGCAACTGGAATGAGGTGCTACCTTTTTGGACTTTTGCCTACAACACCGCCAAACAAGACACCACAGGATTTACGCCATTTTTCCTGGTACATGGGCGCGAGGCGACTATGACGATGGACACTGTTTCCGTTACATCCTGATGCCGTGGACGACGACTACATCGGCCAAGTGTTAACCAGAGCTGAGGAAGCTCGGCAGTTAGCCCGACTCCGCACGCTGCAGGCTCAAGAAAACGATCGCCGGAAGTATGACGCGAGCCACCGCCCTGTTGTCTACCAGCCAGGTGACCTCGTCTGGATCTTCGTTCCCGTTCGGAAGGTTGGTCTCTCTGAGAAGCTCCTCAGGCGCTACTTTGGTCCTTATAAGGTTGTAAGACAGCTGTCTGATGTTACTTATGAATTTGAAGATTTCGACCCCGACACAAGACGACGACAGATCAGAGATACGATCCACGTTCTTCGAATGAAGCCCTATAAGGATCCTGCAACCCAGGGTAAATTCGGAGCTCCAGCGACAGGCAACAAGCGGAAAGGTGACGAAGATCGTAGCGGCAAAGGAAGTTCTGAGAAGATCACCGACAGGGCGAACATCAGTCATCAGGAGTCGGAGTATGCAGGACCGATGACTCCTTCCCGGACTAGGACGACGTAACACCGAGACGCTGTTCTCTTAAGGAGGGAGCAATGTCGCAACAGAAGCTGGGTAGCACAGTCACCGTGCTATAGTGGTTATGATACTAGAGTGTTGCATGGAGAGTCGTGAGTTCAAAACACCTACACTGTGAAACTTTAATTTCTATATTCGGTTCGAGTACATTCTAGAAGTATCCACAAATGTCAAGAATCATTGTACTAGAATGTTCTGTAGCTGTATATATACCGTATGTGTTCTGGCCGGAGGCAGTTGGCTCCGCGCTCTTGTATGTGCAAGTGCTGAGTGAACCTTCGTTAAGTAAAGTTAGTGTTCGTCAATCATCTAATTACACCTTCTTCTACGTGGCAATATATCGTAATGTTAAGTGTACAACATGAAAGCTATTTGTGGTTTACACTTAATATTACGATCTATTTCACACATGGAAGTTGCTTCCTTTTAACCAAAGAATACATTGTACCAATTTGTTTGTTATTTTAAGGCTTCACTTGTTAGCATATGATGTATTGTTATCGTCTTTAACATGGCAACGTCTTTGCCTGTTTCCTACGTGTTGCTTGATCTATTTTCGTATGTTAGTTTGTTATTGACGTTCCACGTGAATGAGCCTTCTGGTGACAACTCCTCTGTACGATTACGACATTGCTCACACATTTATTGACTGTGGTTGGTCTGCAACAGCAACTTGTAATAGTTCACTTCATGTAATATTATTGCCATTTATACCTACAAGTCCGATGTTTATAACCTTTTACTAACTTGTCAAACTGTACAGTCTCTAACGTTTCGTATATCTCCGTTTAGGCTAACCTTGAAAATGGACTACTACCGAAACTAGAAACGCTGTGCAAAATAAAAGACAGATGAAGGTTTTCACCATGGATTTCAACGATTGTTTAGCAGCTTATTTTCCCCACCTATGTGCACGCATAACAAGGATAGCCTGAAAAAGTTGTATTCGGTGGAGGAATAGATCGGACATGAAGCGGTCGACAAACCAGCTATCACGCACACCGAGCCACTGATGTATGTTTTAAGTGTAATTTTGTAATGAACTCCGGCAATTAGCGCTTAAGTGATGCACTGGGTTTTCATCTGACTTGTAGCTTGTTTTGTAAATACATTAATAAAAGATCCATGTACAGGCATGTGTACTTTTGATTATCCATGTTTATGGTTATCCATGCAGTCTCGGATCCACAGTACCCAGATAAACGGCAACGTGCAGCATACGGAAATACAGTTATATAACTGAGAGAAAAAGCTGTTTCAGTTCGGTGTATACGTGTAACAAAAAAGCATCATCTTATGGCGAGGTGTCGAGTTTGTGGATGCTGTAATATTTATATTTGTCGTATGCCGCCATCCACCTAGCAGTCGTATACTGTCCGGCTGGCTGGCAGGGAGGGGACTGAGGCTGCAGTAGTGGGAGTAGTGGGTGCTCCGTTCGCATCTCGGTGTGCTTATTTCGACCATGTCTTGCGAGTTGGGGGATGCTGGTCGCATTCTCGTCATATTTTCACCAACGCTGGATTCTACGCCACACTTTGTCTTCGATTCATTTTTGACGCTGTCCGCCGGCCGGAGTGGCCAAGCGGTTCTAGGCGCTACAGCCTGGAACGGCGCGACCGCTACGGTCGCAGGTTCAAATTCTGCCTTGGGGATGGATGTGTGTGATGTCCTTAGGTTAGTTAGGTTTAGGTAGTTCTAAGGTCTAGGGGTCTGATGACCTCATAAGTTAAGTCCCATAGTGCTCAGAGCCATCTGAACCATCTGACGCTGTCCCAATAGCTGGTTGCTTGGCAAAGCACTTTCGAGTTCTGAAATCCAAAGGTGTGATCCTCCTTGATTCTATACTCTGCTATCGCTGAGTTTTCTGTCTATCCCGGTCGCACATGCCTGATGGGTTCCTCACGGCCTTTCGAAATATCGTGCTGCGTTTCCCAATGTACTGTTGGCCACGTTAGAAGGCGATGCCGTATATTCTCCGTAGATTCACTTGCAGTCAGTCTTTCGCAGGGCCAAGCCACTCTTTCGTCTACGGCGGTGGTCAGAAGACGGTTTTTGTGTTGGGTTCTTCGAGTGGTCTCACAGTTCTGGTTAAGAGCGGCCCCAGGTTCGGAAGGAAAGTAAATGTCTTGTCTTCTTCTTCGGATTCTCGGTTTCTAGTATCTTGTCTCTTCTTGAACGTCCTAGTGACTTGTACCCATTTTTGCGGAATACTTCCTTCAGGTGTTGTAGTTCGTGTGGAAGACATTTTACATTGTTAAGTAAGCGGCAAAGCACACAAGCTAGTCAATTTCTACTGTCCTGTGGAACCGTCTTCAGAAGATGACTGTAGTGAACAATGGAAATCGGACATATGGAGTGACTAACTTGTGACTATTATCGTCTAACAGAGGATATAAAATACGAAAACTATTCGCAAAAAGAGATGCCGTGCGGGATTAGCCGAGCGGTCTGAGGAGCTGCAGTCATGGACTGTGCGGCTGGTCTCGGCGGAGGTTCGAGTCCTCCCTCAGGCATGGGTGTGTGTGTTTGTCCTTAGGATAATTTAGGTTAAGTAGTGTGTAAGCTTAGAGACTGATCACCTTAGCAGTTAAGTCCCATAAGAATTCACACACATTTGAACATTTTCATATGCTAAAACAGACGAGAAATGTGGCGAATGTCAAAGCAAGACTGCAGTAACAGCGCGGTTACATCTATTCGCCATGTTAACCTCAGATAAAAGCGTGGAATGGCATCTTAAGCATCATTTGCTGGACTACACTGTGATGGATGACCAATGGCGGACTGCAAGTGATTAAACTCACATAGAGGTGCTTCGTTCTTCTGTTGTTCACTACCTAACACTTTCGAACCACCCTTGTTATTATGCACTGAACAAATTCCAATTTTAGCTAGTGCTTCCTGAAACGACAGAAGAGGAAGGGTAAGGATTAGGGTATAACGTCCTTTTGGAAGGAACCATCCATGTAGTCAACTGAATGGATTCATTCAAACCAAGGAAAATCTAAATAAGGATGGCTGGATAAGTATAATGGAAGTCCACACAGCAGGTTCTAGCACTGCTATATTGCGCCAGCTCACTTGGTAACCACACAAGGCCAAAACGTGTCAAGATAAAGCGACACAACTAATCAACACATTAGATTACCAAGTAATCAGCTGAAGAGTGTATCAGGTGTTATCTGTGGAACGTGGCATAATTCAGAAAAAGTAAAAAAAATATATTGTTATTATTTGCAGCCAGTCTCCCTCGGTTGCTACTTGAATTACATTTATCACATAGATAAGATTATTCTTATCTTCATGATAAACACGAGTAAAGAAAACACTAAATGCTACCATTAACGCACTTACATGGACTGGGAGGCTGTAATCTGATGAGAGATGGGAGCTGGTGATCCGGAGTCGACCAGAACCCATTCAGTAAGATAAATAAGAAGGCATATATAATTCTACCAGCAAACTGAAGCTGATGAGCAGTAATAGATCTAAGCGAATTCTAGAGCAGTTCAATGTCTCGTTCCCCCTAAATGTCACCCTATCAAAGTCACACATCGATATCCCCTGTCTAGTTCATCCCCTCTCCCCCCCCCCCCCCCTCAAACCAAGTGAGGTAGAGCAGTGGACTTACATTTGGGAGAATGACAGTTCAAATATGCATCTGATCATCCAGATGTAGCTTTTCTATGATTTACCTAAGTTCCACCAGGCAAATGGTTCCTTTGCAAGGGAATGACCAATTTTCTTCCCAGACTTTGAAACAATCTGAGCTTGTTCTGTCTCAAACGACCTCATTGTCGACAGGAGGTTAACCCATTGTGTGCGTGTATTGTGTGTTATACTGGGGACCTAGAAACGACGGAGAGGCTTTGTCCCGCCATAGCCCTCAGTGGTTCACAATCCCACAACAGGCCACAGTGGTCCACCCACTCCACCGCCGCCCATACCGAACCCAGGGTTATAGTGCACTTCGGTCCCCAGAGGACCCCCGGGGAACATCATAGACCAGCTGACTGTAACCCCAAATGTTTGCGTGGTAGAGTAATTATGGTGAATGCGTACAGTGTTTGTGCAGCAATCATCGACATACGTAGGAAGATGTGGCGGTCAGATAACTTAGGTTAGTGTGGGTAGCCCAAAAGACCTATCCTCCCATGATTTTCTTAGGTTATTAGAGATAACCATGGTGTGATGAATTATTGTGTTGGAATTTGAAGTTCCCGCCATTTTTCTGGGGGAGGGGGGTGTGGCACTTTCCCGCCAAAACCCGCCAACTTGAATGACGTCATGGCCGCCATCTTGGATGACGTCATGTGCTACTGCCAAGTCTACATGCCACCATCTTGGATGACGTCATAGCCGCCATATTGGATACATCTAGCAACAATGCAGAGTGGCATAGAACTAGCTTTGTTCCAGTACTCACACACACACACACACACACACACACACACACACACACACACAATGATGCTCTTGAAATAACCGCGTTTCATTCATGGCACTAACGAATCACTACTGAATACTTCAACACAAAATGCGATTCAGTGTGTCATATACAGTTATCATAATCACACAGATTGGCTTCATTAGTTGATCTTTGCCGAGGCCAAATTTTTTAAGGCTACAAATCATCATTGTGACTGGGTCACCACTGTTATACAACTAACTACTTAACCCAGTGTTGTGTCGTACTAAAATGGTTAGCGTAGGTAATTTTGGCAAATGTGGTGATTTTTTTATTTCTAAATCTAATCAAAAAAGTTTGTTTATTATTTTCATTCAATTACTTAATTTAAATGTAATTCCTTTATTTCTAATTCTTTACCACGTCGTTTTCTTCATCGTATTGACCTTTTTATTTGCTAGTATTTTTCTTCCTATCATTATTCTTTTTTCGTTTGGAATCTGCCTGTGTCACCTATAATCTGCAGCCAAGTGCCAATGAGGACTGCCTATCAGCTGTTAACATGGCAGCTCGTATAGCCCGCGTGATGATAGTTCCGAGTAACCAATGTTAGTGAGAAATTACTGTTAGCTTTTAGATCTGAAAATGAATGTTTTCTGCCTTGGGTTTGCTTTTTTTTTTCTTTATTGTGATTTTAAAACCTCTAGAACAGGTAAGCTGGCAGCAGCACAATACGCCGCTCTTCAGCCAAAGATTGGACAATGATAAAAACAGAGAAGATACATGACTTGGAACAAAACGGCGGGAAAAAACAGTAGACACATGAACATAAAAAACTATGAAACCGTTCACACTCGATGACAATCCACACTGCAAACTGTTGACACGACGCACAAACACTGAAGATGACGATGGCACTGGTGAACGATGGAGTGTGACGGTGAGCACTGAACACTAAACACGACGGCACACACGAGACACTGATGGCAATGATCTCCGATGTGCGAATGTCCACTTAGCGTGTGCGAGTCCGGGAACCTGCCAAGAGGGGAAGAAGGGTGAGGTGGGGGACAGGGGAGAACAAGGATGGCAATGGGTGAGGAGATGGGGGAGGAGGAGAGGGACAGGGGAGGGGAAGCCCGGGGGAGGAGTGGGGAGAAAGGGAAGAGGGAGAGAAGGGTGGGAGGGTGCCCAGAGGAGCAGAGATGCCATGGGCTGGGAAGAGAGGGGGAGGGAGGAAGGCAGCGCGGAATCCCTGGGGAAGAGGGGTGGAGGAAGGGGGACGGGGGAAAAGGAAAGAGAAGGGAGGGAGGGTGCCTAAAGGAAAGGACACAGGAGGAGGGTGGGAGGATCAAAGTTGGTAGGAGGGGTAGATGGAGGGGAGGAGGGCATCATCAGGGAGAGGGAGCTGGCGGAAGCCACCTTGGGAGAGGGTAAGAAGGGTGGAGAGATGGAGACCGGGTGGGACGTGGGAATACAGGCGCGGGAGTGGGCGGGAGTGGGAGAGGATGGGGGAGACTAGCGGGTGAGAAGGATCGAGTTTGCGGGAGGTGTACAGGAACCGTATCCTTTCAAGGAAGGGGGGAAGGGGATGAGGTCATACAGGATCCGCGTGGGGGAGGGGAGATGGATGCGATAGGCGAGGTGGAGAGTATGGCGTTCAAGGATTTGGAGGGATTTATAAAAGGTAGGGGGTGGAGATCCAAGCCGGATGGGCGTAACAAAGTATAGGGTGGATGAGGGATATATAGGTGTGGAGGATTGTGGAGGGGTCCAGACCCCACGTACGGCCGAAAAAGAGCTTGAGGAGACGAAGTCGGGAGCGTGCCTTGGCATGGATTGTCCGGAGATGGGGAGTCCAGGAGAGGCGACGGTCGAGGGTGACGCCAAGGTTCTTAAGGGTGGGAGTGAGGGCGATAGGACGGCCATAGATGGTGAGATAGAAATCAAGGAGGCGGAAGGAAGGGGTGGTTTTGCCTACAATGATCGCCTGGGTTTTGGATGGATTGACCTTGAGCAACCACTGGTTGCACCAAGCGGTGAACCGGTCAAGATGGGATTGGAGAAGGTGTTGGGAGCGCTGCAGGGTGGGGGCAAGGGCAAGGAAGGCAGTGTCATCGGCAAACTGGAGAAGGTGGACGGGGAGTGGCGGCGGCGGCATGTCCGCCGTGTACAAAAGGTACAGAAGGGGGGAGAGGACGGAGCCTTGGGGCACACCGGCGGAGGGGAAAAAGGAGTAGGAATCTGTATTATGGATGGTGACATAGGAAGGACGGTGGGAGAGAAAGGACCCGATCAGACGGACGTAATTAATGGAAAGGGCAAAGGTTTGGAGCTTGAAGAGGAGACCGGAATGCCAACCGCGGTCATAAGCACGTTCGAGGTCCAGGGAGAGGAAGATTGCGGAGCGACGGGAATTAAGCTCGTCGGAAAGGAGATGAGTGAGGTTAAGGAGAAGGTCGTCAGAAGAGAAGGACGGCCGAAAGCCACACTGGGTAACGGGAAGGAGGCGGTGCTGGCGGAGATGCTGGTGGATGCGTCGGGTGAGGATAGATTCCAGGACTTTGCTGAAGACCGAGGTAAGGCTGATGGGACAGTAGGAGGAGACGGTGGACGGCGGTTTGCCAGGTTTAAGGAACATTAGGATACGGGAGGTTTTCCACAGGTTGGGGTAGTAACCGATGGACAGACCTACATTGTAGAGCCTGGCCAGGGTGGAGAGGAAAGAGACAGGAGCTTCACGAAGGTGACGGTAGGTGACACGATCGTGACCAGGAGCGGTGTTGCGTTTTGTGCGGAGTGTAGCAATGAGATCCTGTGTAGTGATAGGGGCATTGAGTTCCGTGTGTGCAATGTTGTCCAAGTACTGGAAACCAGGAGCGAGGGGAGGGACAGAGGTGTCAGTTCGATTGCGGAGATCCGGGAAGAGGGAGTAATCGAACTGGGGATCATCGGGGATGGAAAATACAGCAGAGAGGTAAGAGGCAAAGTGATTTGCCTTACTAAGGGTGTCAGGGAAAGGGTGATCATCATCGAGAAGAGGATAGTAGGGGGAGGGTTTAGTTCTGGTAAGGCGACGGAAGGTGGACCAGAACTTGGACGAGTTGATAGGTAGGGTAGCATTTAAACGGGTGCAAGTCTGTCGCCAGTCCCGGCGTTTCTTAGCAGCGATCAAATTACGAATGTGTCGCTGGAGTTGCCGGTGGCGTCGTAGTGTGTCCGGGTCACGTGTGCGGAGGAAGGCACGGTAGCGACGGCAGGATTCATGGAGGAGGAGGACGGCCTGCGGGGGTAAGGTAGGACGGTGGGGATGGACGGCGACAGTAGGGACGTGGGCCTCCACGGCCTCAGACAAGGTCTGCTGGAGAAAGGAGGCGGCATGGGTTACATCGTCAGGGTGGTGGTAGGTCAAGGGGTGGCTATTGATCTGGGTGGAAAGGGTATCCTGGTAGGCATTCTAGTTGGCACAGGAATAGTCATGGATTTACTTAGGGGGAGGGTCATTGCGAGAGTCGGGGTATGGGCGACGACCGTCTGAAACGGTGAGGAGGAAACAGAGATGGTCGCTGTCAATAGGCTCCAGGACATCCACCGTTATGCGGCCAAGGAGGTTGGGGGAGGAAAGGATAACATCGGGAGTGGAGTTGGATTCAGGACGCGTGTGCTGGGGGATGGGGATGAGGTCACCTTGAAGGGAGGAGAGGAACCGATGCCACCGCCGTAACTGGGCGGCGGAACGATTATGGATGTTAAGGTCGGCGGCAACCACGTAGGAGGAGAAGGTACGGTCAATGTGGGAGAGGAAGTCGAAGGGAATAGGGGCGTTAGGGCGGACATAGATGGTGGCGCAGGTAACGGTAAGGCTGGGGAAGAAGAGACTAAGGATGAGGTGTTCAGTGGACTCGGGAAGGAGAGGTTGGAGCCGAACGGGGATCTGGCAGTGGTGCCCAATGGCAACTCCGCCGCGCGCAATCGGGAGGGGATTATCGGAGCGGTGGAGGAGGTAGGGCGAAGTGTGGACGGTGTGGTGCGGTTGGAGGTAGGCTTCATTGAGGAGGAAGGAATCCACGCGGTGGGTGGCAAGGGTGTGCAGGAAGAGGTTCTTGTTGGCGGGAAGGGAGTGGATGTTGTTGAAAAGGATATGGTGCTTCGCGCCATGACAGGGAATTAGACAAGGGTGTCAAGACGGGAGAAGGTGAAATGGGCCTGGTTGTTGGAGTAGGTGGCGTACATTTTGAGTTGGAAAATGGAACGGGCGGCGTGGGATATCTGTTGGAGGGTGTGGGGGCGCTGAAAAGGATGGACATTCTGAAGCACGATGGTGAGGAATCTGATGATGTCCTCAGCGGTAGGGGGTGGGCGAAGGGAATTGCCAGGAGGGGTGGGGGCGTCCAGAGGATGGACAGGGACGGTGAGTTCAGGAGTGGTTGGAGGGGGTCGGGCTTTACTCTTTTGGGAGTAGGTGGGATGGGGGAGATGGCAGGTATTGCAGGAGGGAGGGGATTGAAGGTTAGGGCACTGCCAGAGGAAGTGTGCTTGCCTACAATGCGGGCAGGTGGGGGCCTCGCAGCACTCGGCTGTTGGGTGTGCGTTATAGTGCAGACACCTCTGGCAGCGCAGGGATTGTGGATGGGAACAGGAGGGGTCGACCTTATAGCGCTGGTTGAAGAGGAGGGCACCCTCCTTCAGGAGACAGTGAATGGAGGGGGCGTCCTCGGAGAAAACCCGGATAAGGCGGGTGGGGCCGGCCGAGTTGAAAATGCGGCGGACCGCCCGCACCTCCAGTGTGGGATGCGCCTTGAGCTCCGCCAACACCTTCTCCTCCGTGATCAACGGACTGAGCCGAGTGATCACGGTAGTGAGGGTCGGCGGGCGATGCGGGGGTTGGGGTTGGCAGGAAGGAGATTGAGAAGGAGCAGGGGTGAGGGAGGCGTTGGGGCCAAAACGGGTGATGGGGAGGCGGGAGAGGATGTCAGTATGGAGGGTTGGGCTGGGGGAGGAGATGAGAACGGAATCCCATCTGGGAGTGAGGAGAGAGATGGGGGCACCAGGGAAATGTTGGCGGAGGAGGAGGGAGAGATTCCGGGCCTCAAGAAGGGAAGGATCGGGACGGGAGAGGAGGTATTTGTATAAAGAGGGGGGGAGGAGGAGGAGGAGGAGGCGGAGGGAGCAGGGCCAGGTGGGGAGACATCCATGGCACCCTGGGGGGGGGGGGGGAAGGAGGACGGGGCGGGGCCTTTTTGGGAGCGGAGGAGTTGGTGGTGCCACTAGGGCGTTTAACGACGGCAGAAGGGCGGGTGGTGATATGAGGGACAGGAGCTATAGGGAGGTGGTGGGAAGGGACAGGTCCCGGCGTGGACGCAGCAGTCGGCGCCGGAGATGGTGATGGTGAAGGCGACGGCGACAGCGACAGCCCGACGGGCCACCACCCGAGCTGGAGCTGCAGTGACAGACTGGAGGAGGGGGGGAAAGGATCAGAGGGAGAGGAGTGGGAGGAAGAAGCTGGAGAGGGGGCGACAAGAGCGAGGGCGAAGGGAGAGTGAGTAGAGATGGGATGGATAGAGGGGGGGTGTGACTGGGCACACCATGTTATGGTGGTGGTGGCGGCGGAGGGGGGGAGTATAAACTATGGCTGTGGTGGTAGTGGTTGTAGTGGTGGTGGGGGCTGACATGACGACAGGGAGAAACAAAAACGCACAGAACGAAAAAGAAAGGACAAAAACTGGGGACAGACGAAGACGAAGACGGACGAAGACCAGAGTCCCACACTGCTGGCGCTGTCGCTGACTCGACTACGGGTGGCAGGAATGCTGCAGCTGCTGCCACGGACGGGGCCGGGGCCGCTGCTGCTGCTGCTGCTGCTGCTGCTGCTGCTGGAGGGCTGGCTGGCTGCTGCCGGCTGGACCGCTGCTGCTGGCTGGGACAGCTGCTGCTGGCTGTGATGGCTGCTGCTGCTGCTGCTGCTGCTGCTCGAATGGACCGCTGGACCGCTGGACCGCTGGACCGCTGCTGCTCGGCTGGCTGGCTGGCTGGCTGGCTGGCACCTGAAACCTAGCGCTTCGATTAGTGCTGGAATGGCACAATCGAAGGGCGGTATCCTTGCGGAGTACCGTCGGAGATGTTGGGTTTGCTCTTAGAGGCTAGCTTTAACATCATGAACAAAGCGATCATGATTTTAGTTCTGCCACAGACAGTGGACATTGCCCATCAAAAGATTGTAGTTAGCTTAGGACATGAGTTTAAATTCAGGACTACAAAATGCGTCGTCTGCCGCAATTCAGTCATTGGTTGCATTTCACGGAGGCCACTTCTAGCACTGCTCTACGTTACACATTAACAGTTTCTGTGAAGTGACCCGCCGTATTTGTTTTTCACCTACCTCTAACCAATCGGTAGCCGGCAGCCGATGTGGCGACACTCTAGCGGCAACTGACAGACGTTAACTATCAAGTAATTTTAACTGGACTCTGGTGACATCTGTGGAAAGTACTATTTCTGCTTCTTGTATTTCAGACTTAGATCGTTTACATATATCAGGAACAATAATCGACCTAAGTCTGAGCTTTAGAGGACCCCATCAGTTATTTCTACGCTGTCAGAGCAGTGTTCTCGGACTATATTGGTTGAATTACCACATACAACTTCCTGCATTCTTCTGGTTAGGTGGATCTCCGGCGGTAATTCGTTAGAATACCGCCCTTCGATTGTGCTTTCATGGTGCCAATCGAAGTGATAGGTGTTACAGGTGCCAGCCAGCCAGCCAGCCAGCCAGCCAGCCAGCCAGCCAGCCCGTCAATGTGCAGCGGTCCAGCCAGCGTCGGTCCTCGCCAGCAACCAGCAGCCAGCAGCGGTCCCCGCCAGCAGACAGCAGCGGTTGCAGCCAGCAGCCTGCAGCCAGCGTCCAGCATCGGTCCCAGCCAGCGTCCAGCCGCCAGCAGCGGTTCCTGCCGGCAGCCAGCGTCCAGCAGCGGTCCCTGCCAGCATCCAGCAGCGGTCCCTGCCAGCGTCCAGCAGCGGTTCCTGCCAGCAGCCAGCGTACAACAGCCGGCCCAGCCAGCAGCGGTTCCTCCCAGCAGCCAGCGTCCAGCAGCAGCAGCAGCAGCAGCAGCAGACATAGCGTCCCCACCGGCCTGCCAGCCAGCCAGGTCGCCTCCCCCGCCAGCAGCAGCAGAGTGGAGCTTCGGCCCCAGTCTCCTTCATAGTTTCTCCGTCCCTTCTACTCTGTGTTTCTCGTCGCCTTCTTTGTCCTGTCCTGTCCTGTGCTTTTCCCCTTCTCGTAATGTCGACCCCCATCACCGCCACTACTGCCACCACCACAGCCATCATCTACACCTCCCCCTCTGCCGCCGCCACCACTATCACGTGGTGTGCCGCATCAGTCCCCCCTCAGTCCATCCCCCCACTCCTCACTCTCCAATCTCCCTCCCTATTTGTCGCCCCATCACCGGTTCCTCCCTCCCGCGCCTCCTCTGATCCCTTCCCTCCACTCCCTCCCTTTGCTCCTCCCGTTTCTGCGGCCCCCGCTAGGGTCGTCGCCCGGAGGGCTACGGTCCACACTCCACTCTCCCCTTCGCCTTCATCATCATCATCGTCTTCACTGTCGCCTTCACCATCGCCCTCACCATCTCTGGCGCCGCCTTCAGCACCGGGACCTGCCGCTCCCCGACACATTCCAGTCACTCCCATCCCCCACACCTCCTCAGCCGCCGTCAAGCGCCCCAGTGGCACCCCTGCCTCCTCTACTTCCAAAAAGGCTCTGCCTCGTCCACCTTCCCCCACCCATGATGCCATGGATGTCTCCCTGCCCGTCCCTGCCCCCTCCTCCTCCTCCTCTACCCCCTCCTCCTACCGCTACCTCCTCTCCCGTCCTGATCCCTCCCTTCTTGAAGCCCGGAACCTCACGCTCTTCCTTCACCAGAATTTTCCTAGTGCCCCCAACTCCCTCCTCACTCCTCGCCGTGATTCGGTGCTCATCTCCTCCCCCAGCCCTACCCTCCACACAGACCTCCTTTCCCGTATCCCTGTTACCCACTTTGGCCCTCATGCCTCCCTCACCCCTGCTCCTTCCCCACCTCCCTCTCCCCAACCCCAACCCCCGCGCCGCCCGCCGACCCTCACCGCCGTGATCACTCCGCTTAGTCCGACAATCACAGAGGAGGAGGTGTTGGCAGAGCTTCAGGCCCATCCTCATCTGGAGGTGCGTGCAGTTCGTCGCATTCACAACGCTGCCGGCCCCACCCGCCTTATGCGGGTTTTTTCCAAGCACACCCCCTCCATAGACCGTCTGCTGAAGGAGGGTGCCCTCCTTTTTCACCAACGTTATAAAGTTGACCCCTCCCGTTCCCCTCCTCAATCCCTCCGCTGCCAAAGGTGCTTGCGGTTTAATGCGCACCCAACATCTGAGTGCCGCGAGGCCCCCACCTGCCCGCACTGTAGGCAAGCCCAATTTTTACGGCAGTGCCCCAATCTCCAGTCCCCCCCCCCCTCCTGCAATACCTGTAACTTCCCTCATCCTACCTACTCCCAGAAGTGTAAGACCCGACCCCCTCCTACCATTCCCGAACTCACCGTTCCTGTCCGCCCTCTGGACGCCGCCACCCCTCCCGGCAACTCCCTTCGCCCACCCCCTACCGCTGAGGACATCATCAGATTCCTCACCATCGTCCTTCAGAATGTTCATCCTTTTCAGCACCCGCACACCCTCCAACAGATCTCCCTCGCCGCCCGTTCCGTTTTCCAACTCAAAATGTACGCCACCTACTCCAACAACCAGGCCCATTTCACCTTCTCCCATCTTGACACCCTCGTTTAAATCCCTGTCATGGTGCGACAGCACCGTATCCTTTTCAACAACATACGCTCCCTTCCCGCCAACAAGAACCTCTTCCTGCACACCCTTGCCATCCACAGCGTGGATGCCTTCCTCCTCAATGAAGCCTTCCTCCAACCGCACCACACCGTCCACACTTCGCCCTACCTCCTCCACCGCTCCGATAATCCCCTCCCGATTGCGCGCGGTGGAGTTGCCATTGGGCACCACCGCCAGATCCCCGTTCGGCTCCAACCTCTCCTTCCCGAGCCCACTGAACACCTGATCCTTAGTCTCTTCTTCCCCGGCCTTACCGTTACCTGCGCCACCATCTATGTCCGCCCGAACGCCCCTATTCCCTTCGACTTCCTCTCCCACATTGACCGTACCTTCTCCTCCTACGTGGTTGCCGCCGAGCTCAACATCCATAGTCGTTCCGCCGCCCAGTTACGGCGGTGGCATCGGTTCCTCTCCTCCCTTCAAGGCGACCTCATCCCTATCCCCCAGCACACCCGTCCCGAATCCAACTCCACTCCCGATGTTATCCTTTCCTCCCCCAACCTCATTGGCCGCATAACGGTGGATGTCCTGGAGCCTATTGGTAGCGACCATCTCCCTGTCCTCCTTACCATTTCAGACGGTTGTCCCCCCCCCCCTGACCCTCGTAATGACCCTCCCCCTAAGTACATCCATGACTATTCCCGTGCCAACTGGAATGCCTACCAGGATACCCTTTCCACCCAGATCAATAGCCACCCCTTCACCTACCACCACCCTGACGTTGTCACCCACGCTGCTTTCTTTCTCCAGCAGACCTTGTCTGAGGCCGTGGAGGCCCACGTCCCTACTGTCGCCATCCACCCCCACCGTCCTACCTTACCCCCACAGGCCGTCCTCCTCCTCCGTGAATCCCGTCGTCTCTACCTGCAACTCCAGCGTCACATTCGAAATTTGATCACGGGTAAGAAACGCCAGGACTGGCGACAGACATGCACCCGTTTAAATGCTACCCTACCTATCAACTCGTCCAAGTTCTGGTCAGCCGTCCGTCGCCTTACCGGAACTAAACCCTCCCCCTACTATCCTCTTCTCGATGATGATCACCCTTACCCTGACTCCCTTAGTAAGGCCAATCACTTTGCCTCTTACCTCTCCGATGTCTTTTCCATCCCCGATGATCCCCAGTTCGATTACTCCCTCTTCCTGGATGTCCGTGACCGAACTGACACCTCTGTCCCTCCCCTCGCTCCTGGTTTCCAGTACTTGGACAACATTGCACACACGGAACTCAATGCCCCTATCACTACACAGGATCTCATTGCTACACTCCGCACAAAACGCAACACTGCTCCTGGTCACGATCGTGTCACCTACCGTCACCTTCGTGAACCTCCTGTCTCTTTCCTCTCGACTCTGGCCAGGCTCTACAATGTAGTCCTGTCCACCGGTTGCTATCCTGACCTGTGGAAAACCTCCCGTATCCTAATGTTCCTTAAACCTGGCAAACCACCGTCCGCCATCTCCTCCTACCGTCCCATCAGCCTTACCTCGGTCTTCAGCAAGGTCCTGGAATCTATCCTCACCCGACGCATCCACCAGCATCTCCGCCAGCACCGCCTCCTTCCCGTTACCCAGTGTGGCTTTCGGCCGTCCTTCTCTTCCGACGATCTTCTCCTTCACCTCACTCATCTCCTTTCCGACCAGCTTAATTCCTGTTGCTCTGCAATCTTCCTCTCCCTGGACCTCGAACGCACTTATGACCGCGTATAGCATTCCGATCTCCTCTTCAAGCTCCAAACCTTCGCCCTTCCCATCAACTATGTCCGTCTGATCGGCTCCTTTCTGTCCCGCCGTCCTTCCTATGTCACCATCCATAACACAGATTCCTACTCCTTTTTCCCCTCCGCCGGTGTGCCCCAAGGCTCCGTCCTCTCCCCCCTTCTGTACCTTTTGTACACGGCGGACATCCCGCCGCCGTCACTCCCCGTCCACCTTCTCCAGTTTGCCGATGACACTGCCTTCCTTGCCCTTGCCCCCACCCTGCAGCGCTCCCAACACCTTCTCCAATCCCATCTTGACCGGTTCGCCGCTTGGTGCAACCAGTGGTTGCTCAATGTCAATCCATCCAAAACCCAGGCGATCATTGTAGGCAAAACCACCGCTTCCTTCCGCCTCCTCGATTTCTATCTCACCATCTATGGCCGTCCTATCGCCGTCACTCCCACCTTTAAGTACCTTGGCGTCACCCTCGACCGTCGCCTCTCCTGGACTCCCCATCTCCGGACAATCCAAGCCAAGGCAAGCTTCCGACTCCATCTCCTTAAGCTCCTTTCCGGCCGTACGTGGGGTCTGGACCCCTCCACAATCCTCCACACCTATAAATCCGTCATCCCCCCTATCCTTTGTTACGCCCATCCGGCCTGGATCTCCACCCCCCCTACCTTTTATAAATCCCTCCAAATCCTTGAACGCCATGCTCTTCGTCTCGCCTATTGCATCCGTCTCCCCTCCCCCACGCGGATCCTGTATGATCTCATCCCCTTCCCCCACCTCCTCATTTTCCTTTAAAGGATACAGATCCTGTACACCTCCCGCAAACTCGATCCTCCTCATCCGCTTGTCTCACCGATCCTCTCCCACCCCCACCCGCTGCTGCGCCTGTATTCCCACAACCCACCGGGTCTCCATCTCTCCACCCTCCTCACCCTCTCCCAAGGTGGCTTCCGCCAGCTCCCCCTCCCTGATGATGTCCTTCTCCCCTCCGCCTACCCCTCGTACCAACTTTGATCCTCCCCCCACTTCCTGTGTCCTTTCCTTTCGGCACCCTCCCTCCCTTCTCTTCCCTTCCCTTCTCTTTCCTTTTCCCCTGTCTCCTCCCTCCTCCCCTCTTCCCCCGGGCTTCCCCTCCCCCTTCCACCCTTCCCCCCGTCTCCCCTGCCCCTGGCATCAGCTCTCCCCTCTCCCTCTCCCTCTCCCACCTGCCCTCCTCCTTTCTTGGCAGGTCCCCGGACTCGTACACGGTTAGTGCCCATTCGCGCGCTGGAGATCTACGCCTCATGTTCTGTGTGTATCGTCGATTTGTGCTTAAGTGGTTCAGTATTATTCGTTTTGTGCCCCTCGGTTCACGTGTGACAATATTCGTCTCTGTCCAAGTGTCTGAATAAATTTTATCTTGGACTCTACGCCCGTGAACGGCTCCATGTATTTTAAATAGTGATTGTCTCCGTTTCTATGTCCACCATGTTTTTTCTCTCGATGTCTTCCTTTATATCTTGTGTGTTTCTCTGAGGCCAAAGAGCGGCGTAGCATGCTGCTGCTGGCCTGCCTGTACCCAGGTTTGAAAATAACAATAAAGGAAAAAAAAACTGGTTAGGTATGACGTAATCCACTGGATGGCTACAACGTCACTCGCATAATACTTAAATTCATCTAGGACAAAATTGTGATTCACACATGTAAAATGCCTTAGATACGTCGCAGAAAATACCAACTTGCTCTATTTTGTTATTTAATGCTTGTAAAATTCGGTGAATAAACATGTACAGGGTATCCTGGGAAGAGCAACACTTCTGAAATCCTAACTGTGATTCGCTGAGGATATTATTGTCGCTCAGGAGAGATACTAGTCTAGAATACATAACCGTCTCAAAAATTTTGGAAACTGACATCAGTTGTGAAAGAAGTCAGTACTTATTGACATTTCTCCCATCGCCTTTCTTAAAGAGGTGTAGCTATAATAATAGAGAAACTACACCAGTATGCAACAGACACTCATAAACAATCACTTACATTCATGATACAGTATAAAGAACCTTGGCGGTATAGAGATAAGAAGATGACAGTTGCGAATGTGGACGCTCTAATTTCAAATATTCCGTAAAAAATGGATTTATCGGTATCTGCAAGTGAGCTACATAGCTCTTGTTTAGTTAACGATAAAATGTTTGCTATAAGCGTATATCGGTATTTACATGTGGGCTGCATAGTAACATATTTTAAAGCGTATCCCTATATATGGCTGAAATCTTTCTAAAATCTCGTCTTTTTATTTCTTACATTCTCAGAAGCCGTTTATGACTATATTGTGGCCGTCTGCAACTGTATGGATGATGCTGATACCTTGTTATGGTTAGTATGTTTCTCACAATGCAGACAAAAAAGGGCTAACTACCGTAATAATTTCTTCTTTGTAAGCACATTACAGTAACAAATCACATTTTTATAATCTCGAGCAACAGTAATACTTCTTGTAACTTCATTCAAATTTTTTGGCTGCATATCCTTTAATTTTATTTGGGAAACGTTTAGTATGTGCTGGATAATTTGGTAATTTCTTCTCGCTAGCAAACATAGCTGTGGACTCCTGGCTTACTCAGAAGTTCACTGCTGTTGTGTACATAGTTCCGCGTAGTCAGCACATACAAAACTTTCCCACTAGAGCGCGCCCAGCTAAGCACAACAGCGCAGGCGCAGCGCTCGTCCATCTCCGTACTACGAGATGGCTCTGCCATAGACACCGACCAAATTCTGCTTCCGCTGATCCGCGTATTAATATGTAACCAGTCTATAGTCAAGTTTCAGTCTACGCCCAATAAGATTACCATATTCCTGTACATAGCCATTAAGATAAATGTATAGACACTTTTGTCAAGTATCAGAGATATATGTGAGAATAAGATTAATGTACCAATACCAAAGGAACTTCAGATTGTCAATCGTAAATAGCATACAGAACCGAGTAATTTTTATGCTTGTTATTATGTTAATAAATTTAAGTGAAAATTAATCACGTTCTGTTTAAAGTTGGTCACCGCCAATCTGCTACTCTAAGCGTGCAAGTGGCATTTCTATCGTCTGACCTAACAGCAGAAGATAAACGCGCCACGATAAGACCACGAGACATAGTGCTGACACTCGCCTACTTCGTTAGAGCGACAAGGCAAATAATCTGATGGTGTGTGTACTGAAGGTCTTACAGTACGCACACCACAACTGCTCTGTTTCGCAAAAGACACAGATATCTCGGTTACCACTAAAATGCACCCCCGTCAGGGTTCGCCTCATAAACTTCAAAGACACGCCTGCGACCCTGTCCCAAACACAGTCGACAGACACATTCTCACAATTGTACATACTACAAATGAATAAACAACGAATGAAACGAAAGTCTCTCACATTCAGCAGCTACAGACGCATAGAGCTAATTAACTCTCCTGCCACTTCGAGATGAGCTCGATGGCTCTGAGCACTATGGGACTTAACTGCTATGGTCATCAGTCCCCTGAGCTGGATGTGCACTCACTGATCGACAAACAAGGTTTATGAGACAAAGGAATTATAGATATCGGCTGCGAGTGAGCACTGATGTAAATCATGGGGGAAAGTTGAAAATTTGTACAGGACCAAGATTCGAACTCGTGTCTCCTGCTTACAAGGGAACCTCCCCATCGCACCCCCGTCAGATTTAGTTATAAGTTGGCACAGTGGATAGTCCTTGAAAAACTGAACACAGATCAATGGAGAAAACTGGAAGAAGTTGTGAGGAACTATGAAAAAAATAAGCAAAATATACAAACTGAGTAGTTCATGTGGAAGATAGGCAGCATCAAGGAGACTACGAGCTCAGGAGCACCGTGGTCCCGTGGTTAGCGTGAGCAGCTGCGGAGATAGAGGTCCTAGGTTCAAGTATTCCCTCGACTAAAAATTTTACTTTCTTCATTTTCGCAAAGTTATGATCTGTCCATTCGTTCATTGACGTCTCTGTTCACTGTAATAAGTTTAGTGTCTGTGTTTTCCGACCGCACCGCAAAACCGTGCGATTAGTAGACGAAAGGACGCGCCTCTCTAATGGGAACCGAAAACATTTGATCGCAAGGTCATAGGTCAACTGATTCCTCCACAGGAAAACACGTCTGATATATTCTATACGACACTGGCGACGGCATGTGCGTCACATGACGGGAAAATGTTGTCGACCCACCTAACTTGTACACTTAGCGAATGGGTAAAAAGATTCTTTTACCTTGCCCGATTTAGGTTTTCTTGTGGATGTGATAATCACTCCCAAAAAAGTGATGAAAACATAAGAGTTTGTCACATATACTGAAAATAAAAAATTAAATTTTTCACTCGAAGGAAGACTTGAACCTGGGACATCCCGTTCCGTAGCTGCTCTCGCAAACCACGGGACCACGGCGCTCCTAGTGTCCCATTGTCCTTGATGTTGCCTATCTTCGCGTGGACTACTCAGTTTGTATATTTTACTAATTTTTTTTTATAGTTCCACACAACTTCTTCCTCTTTTCTCGATTGATCTGTGTTCAGTTTTTCAAGGCCTATCCACTGTACCAACTTATAACTAAATCTGAAGGGGGTGCGATGGGGAGCAACTGCATGGACTATGCTAGCAAGCCTCCCACGAGCCCCAAATTCTCAACTTAACCATAGACTAGTAATGTAGTGCCCCTCGCCCATTATCCTCAGTGCTCGCGACATTCCTCCGATTCCCATTAGAGTTCGAGCATGCTGTGCATCTGCATTACAGTGATTAATTAGTCATCCTCACCTTAATTATATATATGTGTCTGTCTTCCGGACATGTCAGAAAGAAGAGACACCACATATACATAGTTAAAGCGAGTACGGCCGATGATCTCTTCAGTGTGGATGTACACTAAGGTTCGAACTCTTCCAGGAATCGGCGAAATGTCGCAAGTAATGAGGATAAAGGGCGAGGGGCACTACATTAGTAGTTTGTGGTTAAGTTGAGAATTAGGGTCTGAAAAGGCACGTTAGGGTAATCTGGTCACTGTGTCCAGATAGTGCATCTGCCTACTAAGCAGGAGACTCGGGTTTGAAACCCGGTACGGAACAAATTTTCATCTTTCCCCATTCGTTTAAATCAATGCCATCTTGCAGCGAATGTCTGTGACTCTGTTCTGTCTTAATTCATAGTGGCTGCTGGATCAGAATGGTGTCTGTTCTTTCGGACGTGTCCGACACAACAGACGAGATGCGGGCAGGAGGGAGGGCAAAATTCCCAAGGCGCAAGCCTCGTGGGGGTGCCCAAGTCTATCAAAGCTTCACATCCCTTAGGGTGCTAAGTTGGCAAAATATTAGGCTACTACTGTAACAAATTTTATAGCATATAAAAAATAATAGAAAATTATGACGCACCAGCATAACCAATCTAGCTCTTGCTTTCTACTTCGGTACTCCAGTTTTATGAGTCATACTGGCAAATTGCATTCAATTACACTGAAGTGCCAAAGAAACTGGTATAGCCATGCGTATTCAAACACAGAGATTTGTAAACAGGCAGAATACGGCGCTGCCCGTATGAGACAACCAGTGTCTGGCGCAGTTGTTAGATAGGTTACTGCTCCTACAATGTAAGTTTGTCAAGATTTAAGTGAATTTGAACATGGTGGTATAGTCGGCGCACGAGCGATGGGACACAGCATCTCCGAGGTAGCGATGAAGTGGGGATTTTCCCGTACGACCATTTCACGAGTGTACGGTGAATATCAGGAATTCGGTAAAACATCAAATCTCCGACGTCGCTGCGGCCAGAAAAATATCCTGCAAAAACGGGACCAATGACGACTCAATAGAATCGTTCAGCGTAACGGAAGTGCAACCCTTCCGCAAATGGTTGCAGATTTCAATGCTGGGCCATCAAAAACTGTCAGAGTGCGAACCATTCAAAGAAACATCATCGATATGGGCTTTCGGAGCCGAAGGCTCACTTGCATACTTGTGATGACTGCACAACAAAAGCTTTACGCCTCGCCTGGGCCCATCAACACCGACATTGGACTGTTGATGATTGGAAACATGTTGCCTGGTCAGACGAGTCCCGTTTGAAATTGTATCGAGTAGATGGACCTGTACGGGTATGGAGACAACCTCATGAATCCATGGACCCTGCATCTTAGTAGGGGACTGTTCAAGCTGTTGGAGGCTCTGTAATGGTGTGGGGCGTGTGCAGTTGGATTGATATATGACCCCTGATACGTCTAGATACGACTCTGAAAGGTGACATGTACGTTAACATCCTGTGTGATCACGTGCATCCATTCAGGTCCATTGTGCATTGCGACGGACATGGGCAATTCCATCAGGACAATGCGAACCCTCCACGGCCAGAATTGCTACAGAGTGGCTCCAGGAACATTCTTCTGAGTTTAAACACTTCCGCTGGCCACCAAACTCCCCAGACGTGAACATTATTAAACATATCTGGGGTGCCTTGCAACGTGCTGTTCAGAAGAGATCTCCATTTCCTCGTACTCTTACGGATTTATGGACAGCCCTGCAGTGTTCATGGTTTCAGTTTCCTCCAGCACTACTTCAGAAATTAGTCGAGTCCATGCCATGTCGTGTTGCGGCACTTCATCGTGCTCGCGGGGGTCCTACACGACATTAGGCAGGTGTACCAGTTTCAAAAATTGTTCAAATGTGTGTGAAATCTTATGGGACTTGACTGCTAAGGTCAACAGTCCCTAAGCTGACTCACTACTTAACCTAAATTATCCTAAGGACAAACACACACACCATTCCCGAGGGAGGACTCGAACCTCCGCCGGGATCAGCCGCTCAGTGTACCAGTCCCTTTGGCTTTTCTGTGTATTATTCGTACTTACTTGTTGGTTATGCGTGCCAAAGTACATAAATATGTCTACGGATATGAACAAACTGTCAAAAATTTACTAACCTTTAGAATTCGTTTCATATAAGATGTATACGTTGCTGCGCCGTATTCTACCTGTTTACATATCTCTGTATTTGTATACGCATACATATTCCAGTTCTTTGACGCTTCATTGTATAAAGTTAACAGGAAATTGTTTGCTTTACATTTTTGTCAATACGTTGCCCATGAATCGCTGTTCCTCGAACACGCCCAGCTTAGGATTTGTATCATGAAAGACTAAAAACGTTATTAGGAATTGTATATAATTCTCAGTCTTTCCGGTTTGCATAACTATTTGGTAGTCATTTTAAGTTCTTTTCAGGCATTTTAAGACCCTATAAAGGAATCAACGATCAACTTAAACGAATGTCCTGTGACGTCCGCCCAGACCAAACGCAACGACGTCCGCCCCGAGCAGATGCAACGAACGAAAACGAGCAAAACGAGATTAATAACAAAAAAAAAGATGGTAGAGCACTTGCCCGCGAAAGGCAACGGTCCCGAGTTCGAGTCTCGGTCCGGCACACAGTTTTAATCTGCCAGGAAGTTTCATAGTCTGATGGCCTCAGAATCCTTGCAATGTCCATAGAACCCTTTCCTGTTGTCCACAACGTCTGTTAAAACAACATTTACACCTCAGACCGGATATTACGCTCATATTTTACTGCATATGTTCGACAACTTTGAACCCTAGTAACGAATAATGATATCGAAAAAATTTCTAACCTCCCCGAGAGTACCATCTTGAGGGCATAAGGTAACGTTTTCGACGATCTGCCGTGAAAGGAAGTATGGTAGTGGCCATCTCCATTTTTTGTACCCAAAAATTGTACTTTTTCGGATTTTTTTTTTTTTTTTTGGGGGGGGGGGGGGGGATCGCCCTTGAGCAAATGGTTCTTTTCAAGCCGACTAAGGTGCACTCTTGAACACAAGTCATTTACTGCGGATGAACCAACTGACTTCCTCGATTTGACTGGGCTGGAGAAAGTGTGTAATGTTTAAATTTTAACTCTGTACTCTAGGCTAGCTACAGTATACCACTTTTCCAATAGGTATGCAAATGGTCGATCGGACGGAGGCTATCCAAAATTGTTGACCCTTATCTCTGTGATCAATAGAACGTGAGATATGACCTGAAAAGCCGTTTCTTCGCGTGCGGCTTTATGGGACATATTGACAGCGTGCACTGTCCTGCGTTATGCTTAAATCATAACAAACTTTCTTCTATAGTAACAATAAAATTTGGTTACCATATTTGGAAATGGGGCCGATCACACACTCGCCCCTAGTAATCCAGATCATGTTTATTCGTAAACGTGTATAGGTAGGCTATGTTCGCTTGATTCATGAGAGGGTGTACAATTAGACACCCCCTTCCAAAAATTAAAATTAGCCAGCCGGACTTTCCCAAGCAACTCGCTCGGGTTTAGTCCATTAAGACAAGCCCCTTCCTGTGCTGATGCTGTGCGCCGCAGGGTTTAAATAGCCTCCCTTATTTGCAGCTACACTGTATAACAATAACCAAAACTTTACCAAATTTCTTAAGAAAAATAATCTCTTTTCTACCTGCCACATATTTTAAAATTAAATTGTATTTCGCGTTTGAAATGCGTAACAATCTGTTCTCCTTCGGTTTTGTTTTACAATTTTATAAAGGATTACAGTACAACAGTTACCGTAGACATCTGGCGGCAGTCGCGTTAACCTCTAGCTGTTCTTCCGCATCGTCGGCAGGTGGCAGCGCGAACGCTTGTAGTTCGTAACGGTACCCACGGAGCTCCCACGACCCCACAGTCGAGTTCGCGATGCCGAAGAGCGAGGATGATGCGCGCGCGGCCGGGGCAGCCGCCCCGGACGCGCCGGAGTCGGCCGCTGGTCGGTCGGTTGGGCCATGCCCGGCGGACGCCCCAGCGGCCGCTCCACACAGGACGGATCCCAGGTTGACGACCCAGGCTACGGCACCGGTTCATGACAGGATAGAACGACGATCGACAGGCGCTATTCGACCGCAGAAGACTACACACCGCACGACGAAACCGTATTCGGACGTCGGCCATACATCACATCACGACGGACGCAGCAATGAAGACGACCGCCAGGACTACGCCAGAAGACTCGAAATATGTCGGGAGGAGGACAAAGAAACGCTGAAGGACATACAACGCCTTATCCGCTATTCACGGGAAACGCAAGAGCAGGATAACGACACCTGTCTGGCATCTCTATCTGTGGACTCAGATGTCGAATCACAGCACTCCCACCAAACGGTCGACGACGCGGAGATGGCAGCGGCCTTTCCAGCAGAAAACGACAACGACTCCCTGCACGCAGAGGGGGACTTTACGCTCGTACACAACAAACGGCGCAGAAGCAACGCATTAGCCAAGGACTTATTAGCCAACCCAGCTAAGAGACGAACGGAGACCATCCCCACAACGAACCGATTCGCCCCACTGACACCTCAAGCTGCGCCTCCATCAACCACCAACAAGCCGCAGGTACAAACTTCTAATGCCGCAGAAGCCGTGGACAGAGACAAGAATGTGCTTCGCAAAGTGCCCCCAGTCACAATTTATTACACAAAGGATTACGTTCACCTCAATGAAACGCTCAACGGACTTCTAGAGGGCACCCTTAAAGCCATATACCAAAAGGACCGCATCAAATACCACTTTGAGTCCTTCGAAGACCAAAGGCGTGCAATAAAATACTTCACGAACCACAGCTTCTCCTATTTTACGCATCAAGCACCAGACGACAGGGAACTGAAAGTAGTTGTCAAACGCCTTCCGGCGGAAGTTACCGAAGAACAACTTTACTATGCCCTCAAGGAAAAAGGCTTCAACATGCTACAAGTCTACCAATTTAAGGAACGCGACGAGAAGACGAAACAATTGATACCGCAACCTGTGTATCGAGTCACCCTCCCATCCGGAAAAGACAGTGACAAGATATATGATGTCAAATACCTGCTCTACACACGAGTGATAATAGAAACCTATAATAGTAAAGAAGGACCAGTCCAGTGCCGACATTGCCAACGTTTCGAGCATACAGCGAACTACTGCAGCATGCCAGCACGCTGCGTCCGCTGCGGTGGATCCCATAAATCATCGAATTGTACCCATCCTAGGACGGCGCCCCCAAAGTGCGCCAATTGCGAACAAGAACATCCAGCGACCTTCCGTGGCTGCCCAAAATTTCAAGAACTCCTACGGAAATATACTAGAAGGACACCAAAGAAGTCGACCCCACAACGGCCTATAATTGCTAAGAACTCGGCCATGGCAGCGATTCCGGCCACCCAACAACAAGCGGCACCTCTCCCTGTGGAAACAATCGCCTCTCGACCACAACCGGCACCCAGAGTGACTCTCCGACAGACAAGACAACAGCGCTCGTACTCCGAAGCAATACGTGCCCATCCACCGACGCCAACACCAGCGGAGACACCATCTGCCTGGTCGACCACTTTTACACCAGCGTTAACAGATATTCTTCAACTACTCACCGCCCTCCAGCAGAAGCTGACGTCTATCCTCTCGCTTGTAGAAAGCGTACTGACAGCTTTTCAAACACCCTAAATGGATAGACGGCATCACACGAGGCATCTTAACTTCTGCATTTGGAATGCCAACGGCCTGAAACTGAAGAAAATAGAATTCACGGACTTCTTACATCGCCACAAGATAGACGTAGCATTTGTCTCCAAAACACATCTCCGCGAGTCAACCGACCTCCGATGCACATCTACCGGACGGACAGACGGGACCAACGGGGTGGAGGGACCGCAGTTCTGATCAAAAAATGTATTCGTCACCACCAAGAACGTTTACCCCCACTCCAGACTTTAGAGGCCACGGCAGTAACAATCCACACGACGCTCGGAAACATTACCTGTATTGCGGCTTACCTTAGCCCAAAGAAGCCTCTCCACCCAGAAGATCTTTACTCCATTACAGAGGGTTACGACAAGATCCTCCTTGGAGGGGATCTTAATAGTAAACATGTTGCCTGGAATTCCCGTAAGACTAACCCAAAAGGACATATGTTGTTTGCACTGGCTGAGAATTTACATATTTCCGTCCATGGACCACAGGAACCGACGAGGATACCTTACGTCCAGACACAAGACCCTGATGTTCTAGACATCGCCATAATCAAGAACATCAACCCGAATCTCCATCTGCGGACGCTGGATGATCTTTCGTCGGACCACAGACCGGTGTTAGGACTCATAGAGAGGGCTACTTTGCAACTCCCACTGCCGACGACAAGAACTTACGACTGGCAGCAGTTCCAAACGTACCTCAACAACAATGTGCGACCAACCCAGGTTGTTACTACCAGAGAAGCGATTGATGAGGCAGTCGCAGTACTCACAAAGAAGATTAACAATGCGAAACAACGAGCACTCACGGAGCACCTGCAACCAGAAGTCAATTATGACGAGTTTCCACCACCACTGCAGGAACTTAAGGCAAGGCGCAATCGATTTCGGAAACGATGGGTCCGCTACCGCCATCCGGACGATAGACGGGAGACTCACATACTAACCCACGAACTCCAGCGGAAGGTTCAGGACTGGAAGCAACACACGTGGGAACTCAAAATGGACAACTTTCTATTACGCACCAAAGATGAATGGCGAATAGTTAAAAGTCTCAGACAACAACAGCCCCCCAAAAGGGCAATTCGAGGACCCCATGGCCTCTTGTACGACTCACTTGCGCAGGCGGAGCTGTATGCGGATACATACCAACAACAGATGACTACGCCCCCCACGGAGGATGGAGATGATGCACTCCACCGTGCAGAGGAGGACACAGCGGCGGAATGGGAAGCTATTCGGGACGCCCCGACTACCGCTGTGCCCTGGCTGACAACGCCGGAGGAAATTAGGAGAATTATCAAGTATAGCAAACACACCTCACCTGGAGCAGATAGAATCAGCAATGCGGAGTTGAAACACTTCCCGAGAAAGCCTGTTGTGCTCCTCACCCAGATAGTGAACAGCTGCCTCAGGACTGGATACTTCCCAGAGGCATGGAAGATTGCCAGAATAGTGCCAATACCAAAGCCGGGCAAGGATCTCTCACACCCTGACAGCTACAGACCCATAAGTTTACTGCCGACACTGGGAAAGGTACTGGAACGTGTCCTACTGAAACGCATGCTGGACATCCTTGTGGCACACAACATCATCCGGCCGGAGCAGTTTGGCTTCCAGGCGAAGCTATCGGCTGAGTTACAACTACTGCGCATCACGGAATCTATCCAAGACAATTTCAACAAGAAACGACATACTATTGGAGTCTTTCTCGATATAGAGAAGGCTTACGATAAAGTATGGCGACGCAACTTGATCGTCAAGCTCCGACGTACCACTCCCCTACCAGACTGCTATTTAAAACTTCTCGACAATTTTCTTCAGGATCGCAGATTATATGTTCGCATTGATGACAAGAATTCATCAACACGGCCTGTCCTTGAAGGACTTCCACAAGGATCGGTCATCTCTCCGCTGCTGTTTAATTTATATATTAACGACCTCCCGACGGTGCCACATGTTACTGCCAGTTTCTATGCCGACGACACAGCGCTCCTGACTGCAGGCACCAGAATGGACCACCTCGTCACACAGATGCAGCGCCAACTAGATTTAGTGGACCACTGGACCCACATGAACAAAATAACGGTCAACGCAGAGAAAACCAAAGTTATTGTCTTCACACGTCGGAGACCCATCGTCAATGAACGCCTACGGATATCAGACCAGCCACTCTCCTGGGCAACAACTGTAAAATACCTGGGAGTGCATCTGGATGCCAAACTGTTGTATAGTCATCACATTATGGAGAAGAAGACGTCTGGTCTCAAAATGCTGGGAGCTCTCCTCCCATTTCTGAAGAGCTCATACCTCAGCCAACGCACGAAACTCCAGTTGTACCATGCCACAGTCGAACCATCTATTTTGTATGGATCGACCTCTTGGGGTACTACGTGTGCCACTAACTACAAGAAGTTACAGGTTGTACAAAGCAGATGCCTACGATGGATCACAGGAGCCCAATGGTGGATCCGAAATCATGACATTCATCGAGCCTTAAGCGAATCTTACCTCTCAGACAAGGTCAAGGAGAAGGCACGAACCTTATTTGGGAAGTTGGACATGATACGTGACAGTACACCACAACTCACCACAGTAGGTACGGTAGAACCCTTACGCAACCACAAATATAAAGTACCGAAGGCGATAGTATTTGAGCCTCCGTAAATGATATCCCTACGTACTTCTCCATAATTTAAGGACATATCGTCCTTTAGCACTTCTCCACACATGTTTTCAAATACACACCAAAAGCAGCGAGTTAAAGGACCCTTTTGTGTGCCCAAACTAAAGCTGAAAGAAGAATAAATAAATAAAGAGAAAATTTTTACCCCTTCCATTCCCTACAGAAGTAAAAATCAACGAAGTTGATCAGACTTCAGCACCCCCCACACACAGAAAAAAAATTAAATAAAAATTGCGACTCTTAGTTGCGACTTGTCACTGAAATCGCAGAAAGCAGTGCTAAATTCGACCAATAGATGGCTCACGACTTTGAATATGAAATACTACTTGCGGCTGCTAACTGTGACTGAAATCGCAGTTAAGCCCGTATTACACGATGCACGGAAGCGTACGCCTATGCACCAGCGCCCCTAGCGTGCATACCTGTAACTACATACTGGAGCACGTCCGACCTATTACACCGTCCACGCGGGATATACCTAGTGCGCATGCGCAGCAGCAGACGACGATATTCGCGAGCAGCAGACGATACGCGCGCGGAAAGAAAACATAAATGTGTGCTGTCTTGTAAAGTCGTCATCGCCCCCTTCCTGACAACCTCAGTAAGGCCAACCACTTCGCTTCCCACCTTTCCGAGGTCTTCTCCATCCCCGATGATCCCCACTTTGACTATTCTCTTTTCCCCACCGTCATGGAACGTGCCGATACCTCGGTCGCTCCACTTGCTCCTAGTCTCCAGTACTTGGGGCAGTTGCCCCCCTCCAACATAAACACTCCCATCACGGCACAAGACATTAAACTTATCCTCCGGTCCAAACGCAACACAGCCCCTGGTCACGACTGTGTCACCTACCGTCACCTTCGAGAAAGCCCCTATTCCTTCCTGACTGTCCTCGCCCATCTCTATAATGTCGTCCTCTCTACTGGCTTCTACCCTGACCTGTGGAAGACCCCCCGCATCCTCTTATTCCTCAAACCCAACAAACCCCCTTCTGCCGCCTCTTCCTATCGTCCCATCTGCCTCACCTCCGTCTTCAGTAAGGTCCTTGAATCCATCCTCTCCCGCCGTATCCATCAGCACCTTTCTCAACACCACCTCCTCCCCCTTACCCAGTGTGGCTTCCGACCCTCCTTCTCTGCTGATGACCAACTCCTCAACCTTGTTCACCTTCTGTCCCTCCAGCTCAACTCCCGCCGCTCCGCCATTTTTGTTTCCCTTGACCTCCAAAATGCCTATGACCATGTATGGCATCCCGGTCTCCTCTTTAAACTCCAAACCTACGCCCTGCCTATCAATTTTGTCCGTCTAGTCGCTTCCTTCCTCTCGCACCGTCCTTCCTATGTCACCCTCCACAACACCAATTCCCGTATCTTTTACCCCACGGCTGGCGTCCCCCAGGGTTCTGTCCTCTCCCCTCTCCTTTATCTCTTGTATACAGCTGATATGCCCAAGCCACCCCACCAGTCCACCTTCTCCAGTATGCTGATGACACCGCCTTCCTTGCTCTCTATCCTACCCTTCAACGGTCTCAACGTACCCTCCAAACCCACCTTAACCAGTTCACCACTTGGTGTAACCAGTGGTTCCTCCGTCTCAACCCCTCCAAAACCCAGGCAATCATCATAGGCCACACCACTCGCTCCTTTCGCCTCCATGATTTCTACCTCACCCTTTATGGTCGTCCTATCCAACTCACCCCCACCCTGAAATACCTTGGCCTCACCCTTGACCGACACCTCACCTGGACCCCTCATCTCCTGACCATCCAGCAGAAAGCCCATTCCCGCCTTCTGAAACTCCTGTCTGGCCGGACCTGGGGATTGCATCCTTCTACCATCCTCCACACCTACAAATCCTTCATCCATCCTATCCTCTGTTATGCCAGCGTTGCCTGGATCTCCGCCCCCACCCGCTTTTACAAGGCCCTCCAAATCCTTGAACGCCATGCGCTCCGCCTTGCCTTCCGTATCCGCCTTCCTTCCCCCACACGGCTCCTGTATGAACTGATCCCCTTCCCCCACCTCCTCCTGTTCCTCCAACATCTCCACATCCTTTACATTGTTCGCAGACTTGATCCCCCCCACCCTCTGGTTTCCTCCTTCCTCTCCACCCCCTGCCCGTTGCCGCGCCTCTATCGCTGTATCCCTCCCTCTCTCCACCTCCACACCCTCCATCTCCTTCATCAGGGCAATTTCCAACGCCTCCCCCTCCCGGATGACGAACTTCGCCATGACATCTACCCTTCCTTCCAACTATAACCTGGCCTTGTCCCCCCCCCTCCCCAGGGCCCCCTTTTCCTCTTTCCTCCTTCTCCCAGAGCGGATTTCCCTCCGTCCCCCCTCCCCTGAGACCCTGCACCCCATACCTGCCTCTCTCCTTCCCACCCTACCTGGCCCTCTCCCGTGCGCCCCCTGCTCACCTCCCCCATCTCTTCCACTCCCTCCCCTCTTCAGGTCTCCCTCATCTCCTAGCGCCTGGCAGATCCTCTGTATTGCTCATCATCAGTGTGCCACATCAGTGTTGTGTTTAGTGCTGTTACTCGTGTGCGTCAAGAGATGTGATTTTAATTGTGTCCTGCCTTGAGGTTCGCCGTCAGTGTTACGTTATGTGCTATGCCATCCGTCGCTACTTTTATGCTCCAGTCATACTGTGCCTTGTGTTCTTTTAACCGTCGCCGTGTGTGGTATTTTATTTTTTTATTTATTTATTTATTTTTTTGTTATCTCCATTTTACAGTCACCCCGTATTGTTTTGTTTTGTCTTCCATGCTGTTCCCCCTTTTTTATATCTATGTTCACCTTATTCTCTCCTTTGCTGTTTTTCAATGTCTTCTATTGTTTTGTACTGTCTTTCGGCTGAAGAGCAGCGCCTATGCTGCTGCCAGCCCGCCCCGATGGGGAATTGAAACACAATAAAGGAAAAAAAAAAAAATTGTAAAGTCGTCCGTTCTACCGCGAGCAACTCAGGAACGAGTGTATGATACACTGGATACTTTCAAATTATTTCTGTGAGCTCAAGGTTCGTATTTAATAAGAAATTGTTTTCTTTACCGTTATTTACTAAGTAATTGTTTTCTCTTACGTAGGTTACAACTGTTCTGAATTACAGACTCACTATATTTATGTTACGACACTTGATTACACTGGTATATGTATATCGAAATTTACATTTATACAGCATATTACACATGGAAGATCCACTTGTTTTTGAAGCTATTGCCCTGGCAGTGGCAGTAAATCTTCAGATTAGGACAGAATGGCGGCGAAAACGAAAAGCCAGGCGTTGTTGGGTTCGACCCTGGCTGAAAAGAAGGGACGAAGGCAGGGGAATATATTCACTTTTAATGAAAGAACTGAGGCCCGAAGATCCGCAAGAATTTCGGAACTTCGTTAGGATGGACATGGTCTGTTTCGAGAAGCTGCTGTCTATGATAGAAGATAGAATCAAAAAGTGTGACACAGTCATGAGGGAGGCTATCTCACCTTCTCGAAGGTAAGAATTGTATGTTGATACGTTTTGTGATCATACCAACCAAGATGTTCATTTCGTTACATGCCCTGTTACGTTGCAGGCTGGCAGTAACATTACGGTTCCTGGCAACTGGGGAATCTTTTAAGAGTCTGGCTTTCAGCCACAGAATTGCACAGCCTACCATTTCAAATGTTATAGTGGATGTATGCACTGCAATTTGCGAAACTTTAAAGGACCAATACTTAAAGGTACATTTGTGTATTTTTTCGAGTTTGGAAGATATATATGTGTATTTATATGTGCCATTCAGACAGTAATTAAGTATATAACATTACAGGCACCATCAACAGAAGAAGAGTGGAATAAAATTGCCAAAGAATTTGATGAACTGTGGCAGTTCCCAAACTGCATTGGTAAGCCACAGAATTAAGTTACATAATATGGAGAAAAACTGACAATAATGAAATGTATTTAAAATGTTTTTAATGAAGTATATCAGACTCAGTTTTTTATCTCCCACACTGCAAGTCTATGTGCTGTTATATAAAACTACTTACTTTTATTTTCAGGTGCAATGGATGGGAAACACATAGCATTTGCCCCACCACGAACTGCTGGCTCAACATACTTCAATTATAAAAAGTTCCACAGTGTTGTTTTACTAGCTATTGTGGACGCTAGGTACCGATTCTCTTTGATTGACATTGGGTGCAATGGAAGAGTGAGTGATGGTGGGGTGTATGCAAACAGCCTGATCAGCAGTGCACTTCGGGGAAACTGGTTGAAGGTACCACAGCAAAAATCACTTCCTGGCACAAACATTGAAGTGCCATATGTGATTCTTGCTGATGATGCCTTTCACCTGGAGCCATATATCATGAAACCCTATAGAGACTGCCAGAACCAGAAGTCCAAACAGATTTTTAACTACAGATTGTCAAGAGGAAGGCGAGTAGTGGAAAACACTTTCGGAATTCTGGCCAACCGCTTCAGAGTTCTTCTCAGTACAATGCGACTACCTGTTGAGAAAGTGGAATTAATTGTTCAGACTTTATGCATACTGCACAACTACTTGATTGAAGAGGCAGACACCACATATGTGACAGCTGCTGATACAGAAAACACAGACTTGTGCACCATAAACAATGGTTCCTGGCGAGGAGAGAAATCTCTCTCTAGCATACCCCAGCAGAGTGGAAATCACACGTCACTGTGTGCCAGGGAAGTGCGCGAAAAATTTTGTGAATTCTTTAGTACAACAGGTTATGTTTCATGGCAGTGGGAAGCCATTAAGAAGTACAACTTTTAACAATAATAATGTACAAAAGGCAATCTTTTATTTAAAAATGACTCAACAATGTAATGCAATGCCTTAACTTTAAAATCAGTTACAGATTCTTTTATGTATGCCATCCATGATACATTTCATGACATTCAATTTTACATCAGCCTTAATTGCTGGAATTTTTTTTAATTTCTTCAGTTCAGCAGCAACATACTGACCAAACTTGTCATCTTCATTACTGCCACTAATTGAAACTCTAATGTCTCTTAAGACTGACAATGTTGAGGTGGCTAATTCATCCTCAGTGTCCTTCCTACGCCTCTTTCTGGCTGAAGCATAAGGCTGCTCACTTAAGAGGTGATGGTGTTGACACAGGTGTACTTCCGTCTGACAATTCCACAGTAAATATGTCTTGAGAGTACTGGAAATAGAAAACTGATATAGATATTGTAATACGTATGTAGCACAATACTAACATTACAGTGGTTATGTAAACTACAGTGGTCTGTTTAAAGTTCTCTGTGTAAAATATAAGTAATGTAAGTAACCTGTATGAAAGTGAAGTACTATTTTGTTGGAGCAAATATATACAATACAATCAAAGTGTTACATTCTTTTGGTCAAGAGAGCTTCATGGCTAATGAACTGTCATTGACATACATGAGAATACTGTTTATGCACTTACACTGCTGTTGTCATCTTCAATATATCCATCATTTACTATGGTCTCTTCAGTAACTGTGGTGACCTCAGTATTCTGAAATAGTTGATGTGTTATTCACTTGTTGCAATTACTATTTACAACTTTTATTTAAATGTAGGTAAATACTTACACAAGGGTCATTGACAGTGGTCGTGCTAGATGGATTTGATGAGAGTGACTGTGGTATCTGAAATATTAAAGGCCCATGTTAGTCTATAGCAGATTGTGAACCTCTCATAACACTGAAAAATACGAATACACATGGTAGTATTAAATTGTGATTTGTTTTCCAAAATATCATTCACTAATATAAGCATATATACTATTTGAGCTGGAATATCCATCTACAACCTGAAATCAGAATAAGCTGTCTTACAGAAAGCAGAATTCCTACAAAGGAAGGCAACAAAATGTTCGTACTTACCATACGGCTTGGGATATTTGTCACTGTTTTCCTCGGTGTAGTCCTTCAAAAACTTCAAAGCATTGAACCACCACACAGCAGGCTCATAAACTTCGCTTGCCCCTGCACCACTATGCTCACTGGCTCTAATTTTTTTTAGCTCTCCACAAAAATGCGACCGCAGAGACATGAATCGAGTTTTGCAGTCCTCATCTGTTGCGTTGGGCAAAACTGCGCGAACTTTACTGCCTATCACTACCAGTTTCTCTTTCCTAGCATTCTGAAATAAAGCAAGAGATGCAATGAAATCAAACATGAACATTCGTAAGCTAAGGCATTGATATACGAATCGAAAATCATCGTGTAACATAATATGCATATTACTCAGAAATAAACGATGCCGACGTACCTTATTATGATATAGCGCGTCCTGCGGGTTGTACATACACTTTTCTTCGCTGTATGCCTGAATGAGGATGCTTAAAGCCTGTTTGTTCCATTCCATTTCTAGAATATGAAGCAATAAATAGAACAACAAGCGTTCACATACAGCCAGTATAAAAGAAAGTCAACTGGCAAAAAAATACTATTTTTAACTGCATTTATGAAAACCTACTTACTGAAACAAAATGTGGAAAAATCTCCAACACGAAAAACTGGTATTTGCCTCTACACATCCAACCATAAACAAACAACAAGCAGAAAGCACTGCGGTACCCGCTTCTGCGCATGCGCAAGTTTCGCGCGCGGAAAATGTGTCTGCTAATTTTCGTAGTTTCACCCGTTCTACCGCCAGATGGCTGTCGCGACAGACCAGTACCGTTCGCGGCGGACCGTCGTGTAATACAGGCTTATAGATTCTGTAAAGTTGCTACTGTGATTTCTCAGTCACTGTGATTTCTAACAGATACGCGATTTCCTGCCCACCACTACCAGTATGCAACAGACACTCATAAACAATCACTTACATTCATGATACAGTATAAAGAACCTTGGCGGTATAGAGATAAGAAGATGACAGTTGCGAATGTGGACGCTCTAATTGTAAATATTCCGTAAAAAATTGATTTATCGGTATCTGCAAGTGAGCTACATAGCTCTTGTTTAGTTAACGATAAAATGTTTGCTATAAGCGTATATCGGTATTTACATGTGGGCTGCATAGTAACATATTTTAAAGCGTATCCCTATATATGGCTGAAATCTTTCTAAAATCTCGTCTTTTTATTTCTTACATTCTCAGAAGCCGTTTATGACTGTATTGTGGCTGTCTGCAACTGTATGGATGATGCTGATACCTTGTTATGGTTAGTATGTTTCTCACAATGCAGACAAAAAAGGGCTAACTACCGTAATAATTTCTTCTTTGTAAGCACATTACAGTAACAAATCACATTTTTATAATCTCGAGCAACAGTAATACTTCTTGTAACTTCATTCAAATTTTTTGGCTGCATATCCTTTAATTTTATTTGGGAAACGTTTAGTATGTGCTGGATAATTTGGTAATTTCTTCTCGCTAGCAAACATAGCTGTGGACTCCTGGCTTACTCAGAAGTTGACTGCTGTTGTGTACATAGTTCCGCGTAGTCAGCACATACAAAACTTTCCCACTAGAGCGCGCCCAGCGCAGGCGCAGCGCTCGTCCATCTCCGTACTACGAGATGGCTCTGCCATAGACACCGACCAAATTCTGCTTCCGCCGATCCGCGTATTAATATGTAACCAGTCTATAGTCAAGTTTCAGTCTACGCCCAATAAGATTACCATATTCATGTACATAGCCATTAAGATAAATGTATAGACACTTTTGTCAAGTATCAGAGATATATGTGAGAATAAGATTAATGTACCAATACCAAAGGAACTTCAGATTGTCAATCGTAAATAGCATCCAGAACCAAGTATTTTTATGCTTGTTATTATTTTAATAAATGTAAGTGAAAATTAATCAAGTTCTGTTTAAAGTTGGTCACCGCCAATCTGCTACTCTAAGCGTGCAAGTGGCATTTCTATCGTCTGACCTAACAGCAGAAGATAAACGCGCCACGATAAGACCACGAGACATAGTGCTGACACTCGCCTACTTCGTTAGAGCGACAAGGCAAATAATCTGACGGTGTGTGTACTGAATGTCTTACAGTACGCACACCACAACTGCTCTGTTTCGCAAAAGACACAGATATCTCGGTTACCACTAAAATGCACCCCCGTCAGGGTTCGCCTCATAAACTTCACAGACACGCCTGCGACCCTCTCCCAAACACAGTCGACAGACACATTCTCACAATTGTACATACTACAAATGAATAAACAACGAATGAAACGAAAGTCTCTCACATTCAGCAGCTACAGACGCATAGAGCTAATTAACTCTCCTGCCACTTCGAGATGAGCTCGATGTGCACTCACTGATCGACAAACAAGGTTTATGAGACAAAGGAATTATAGATATCGGCTGCGAGTGAGCACTGATGTAAATCAAGGGGGAAAGTTGAAAATTTGTACAGGACCAAGATTCGAACTCGTGTCTCCTGCTTAGTAGGCAGATGTGCTGACCACTCCGCCATCTGCACACAGTGATCGTCGCAACTGCATGGACTATGCTAGCAAGCCTCCCATGAGCCCCAAATTCTCAACTTAACCACAGACTAGTAATGTAGTGCCCCTCGCCCATTATCCTCAGTGCTCGCGACATTCCTCCGATTCCCATTAGAGTCCGAGCATGCTGTGCATCTGCATTACAGTGATTAATTAGTCATCCTCACCTTAATTATATATATGCTGTCTGTCTTCCGGACATGTCAGAAAGAAGAGACACCACATATACATAGTTAAAGCGAGTACGGCCGATGATCTCTTCAGTGTGGATGTACACTAAGGTTCGAACTCTTCCAGGAATCGGCGAAATGTCGCAAGTAATGAGGATAAAGGGCGAGGGGCACTACATTAGTAGTTTGTGGTTAAGTTGAGAATTAGGGTCTGAAAAGGCACGTTAGGGTAATCTGGTCATTGTGTCCAGATAGTGCATCTGCCTACTAAGCAGGAGACTCGGGTTTGAAACCCGGTACGGAACAAATTTTCATCTTTCCCCATTCGTTTAAATCAATGCCATCTTGCAGCGAATGTCTGTAACTCCGTTGTGTCTTAATTCATAGTGGCTGCTGGATCAGAATGGTGTCTGTTCTTTCGGACGTGTCCGACACAACAGACGAGATGCGGGCAGGAGGGAGGGCAAAATTACCAGGGCTCAAGCCTCATGGGGGTGCCCAAGTCTATCAAAGCTTCACATCCCTTAGGGTGCTAAGTTGGCAAAATATTAGGCTACTACTGTAACAAATTTTATAGCATATAAAAAATAATAGAAAATTATGACGCACCAGCATAACCAATCTAGCTCTTGCTTTCTACTTCGGTACTCCAGTTTTATGAGTCATACTGGCAAATTGCATTCAATTACACTGAAGTGCCAAAGAAACTGGTATAGCCATGCGTATTCAAACACAGAGATATGTAAACAGGCAGAATACGGCGCTGCCTGTATGAGACAACCAGTGTCTGGCGCAGTTGTTAGATAGGTTACTGCTCCTACAATGTAAGTTTGTCAAGATTTAAGTGAATTTGAACATGGTGGTATAGTCGGCGCACGAGCGATGGGACACAGCATCTCCGAGGTAGCGATGAAGTGGGGATTTTCCCGTACGACCATTTCACGAGTGTACGGTGAATATCAGGAATTCGGTAAAACATCAAATCTCCGACGTCGCCGCGGCCAGAAAAATATCCTGCAAAAACGGGACCAATGACGACTCAATAGAATCGTCCAGCGTAACGGAAGTGCAACCCTTCCGCAAATGGTTGCAGATTTCAATGCTGGGCCATCAAAAACTGTCAGAGTGCGAACCATTCAAAGAAACATCATCGATATGGGCTTTCGGAGCCGAAGGCTCACTTGCATACTTGTGATGACTGCACAACAAAAGCTTTACGCCTCGCCTGGGCCCATCAACACCGACATTGGACTGTTGATGATTGGAAACATGTTGCCTGGTCAGACGAGTCCCGTTTGAAATTGTATCGAGTAGATGGACCTGTACGAGTATGGAGACAACCTCATGAATCCATGGACCCTGCATCTTAGTAGGGGACTGTTCAAGCTGTTGGAGGCTCTGTAATGGTGTGGGGTGTGTGTAGTTAGATTGATATATGACCCCTAATACGTCTAGATACGACTCTGAAAGGTGACATATACGTTAACATCCTGTGTGATCACGTGCATCCATTCATGTCCATTGTGCATTGCGACGGACATGGGCAATTCCATCAGGACAATGCGAACCCTCCACGGCCAGAATTGCTACAGAGTGGCTCCAGGAACTTTCTTCTGAGTTTAAACACTTCCGCTGGCCACCAAACTCCCCAGACGTGAACATTATTAAACATATCTGGGGTGCCTTGCAACGTGCTGTTCAGAAGAGATCTCCATTTCCTCGTACTCTTACGGATTTATGGACAGCCCTGCAGTGTTCATGGTTTCAGTTTCCTCCAGCACTACTTCAGAAATTAGTCGAGTCCATGCCATGTCGTGTTGCGGCACTTCATCGTGCTCGCGGGGGTCCTACACGATATTAGGCAGGTGTACCAGTTTCAAAAATTGTTCAAATGTGTGTGAAATCTTATGGGACTTGACTGCTAAGGTCAACAGTCCCTAAGCTGACTCACTACTTAACCTAAATTATCCTAAGGACAAACACACACACCATGCCCGAGGGAGGACTCGAACCTCCGCCGGGATCAGCCGCTCAGTGTACCAGTCCCTTTGGCTTTTCTGTGTATTATTCGTACTTACTTGTTGGTTATGCGTGCCAAAGTACATAAATATGTCTACATATAGGAATAAAGTGTCAAAAATTTACTAACCTTTAGAATTCGTTTCATATAAGATGTATACGTTGCTGCGCCGTATTCTGCCTGTTTACATATCTCTGTATTTGTATACGCATACATATTCCAGTTCTTTGACGCTTCGTTGTATAAAGTTAACAGGAAATTGTTTGCTTTACATTTTTGTCAATACGTTGCCCATGAATCGCTGTTCCTCGAACACGCCCAGCTTAGGATTTGTATCATGAAAGACTAAAAACGTTATTAGGAGTTGTATATAATTCTCAGTCTTTCCGGTTTTGCATAACTATTTGGTAGTCATTTTAAGTTCTTTTCAGCCATTTCAACGGTCAACTTAAACGAATGTCCTGTGACGTCCGCCCAGACCAAACGCAACGACGTCCGCCCCGAGCAGATGCAACGAACGAAAACGAGCAAAATGAGATTAATAACAAAAAAAAAAAAGATGGTAGAGCACTTGCCCGCGAAAGGCAAAGGTCCCGAGTTCGAGTCTCGGTCCGGCACACAGTTTTAATCTGCCAGGAAGTTTCATAGTCTGATGGCCTCAGAATCCTTGCAATGTCCATAGAACCCTTTCCTGTTGTCCACAACGTCTGTTAAAACAACATTTACACCTCAGACCGAATATTACGCTCATATTTTACTGCATATGTTCGACAACTTTGAACCCTGGTAACGAATAATGATATCGAAAAAATTTCTAACCTCCCCGAGAGTACCATCTTGAGGGCATAAGGTAACGTTTTCGACGATCTGCCGTGAAAGGAAGCATGGTAGTGGCCATCTCCATTTCTTGTACCCAAAAATTGTACTTTTTTGGATTTTTTTTTTTGGGAGTGGGGGGATCGCCCTTGAGCAAATGGTTCTTTTCAAGCCGACTAAGGTGCACTCTAGAACACAAGTCATTTACTGCGGACGAACCAACTGACTTCCTCGATTTGACTAGGCTGGAGAAAGTGTGTAATGTTTAAATTTTAACTCTGTACTCTAGGGTAGCTACAGTATACCACTTTTCCAATAGGTATGCAAATGGTCGATCGGACGGAGGCTATCCAAAATTGTTGACCCTTATCTCTGTGATCAATAGAACGTGAGATATGACCTGAAAAGCCGTTTCTTCGCGTGCGGCTTTATGGGACATATTGATAGCGTGCACTGTCCTGCGTTATGCTTAAATCATAACAAACTTTCTTTTATAGTAACAATAAAATTTGGTTACCATATTTGGAAACGGGGCCGATCACACACTCGCCCCTAATAATCCAGATCATGTTTATTACTAAACATGTACAAGAATGCTGTGTTTGTTTGATTCATGAGAGGGCGTACAAATAGACACCCCCTTCCAAAAATTAAGCAGTCGGATTTCCCCAAGCAAATCGCTCGGGTTTAATCCACTAGGGCAAGACTCTCCCCATGCACCTGCTTCTGTGCGCCGCAGGGTTTAAATACCCTCCCTTATTTGCAGCTACACTGTATAACAATAACCAAAACTTTACCAAATTTTTTAAGAAAAATAATCTCTTTTCTACCTGCCACATATTTTAAAATTAAATTATATTTCGCGTTTGAAATGCGTAACAATCTGTTCTCCTTCGGTTTTGTTTTACAATTTTATAAAGGATTACAGTACAACAGTTACCGTAGACATCTGGCGGCAGTCGCGTTAACCTCTAGCTGTTCTTCCGCATCGTCGGCAGGTGGCAGCGCGAACGCTTCTAGCTCGTAACGGTACCCACGGAGCGGTGATAAAAGCAGTACGCGAGGAAAATGAGTTTTCCGAATTTCTTCCTGTAAAAAACACTGTATGTAAATGAAGCAAAGCTGCATCAACTCCTGGAGTTAGTTTCTCGAAAGACATTCACCATCTCCCTCAAAACATTATAAACGACTTCTTTCGGATTTGCGTGCTTTTTTCACTAACACTGCTCGTGCTATTATGGGGAAATAATGGGCACACGAAATTGATTGTTTCAGTATCTTTTAGTTTCATAACACTGCTTGATAATGATTTCTATACCTTTTTGGTTATAGGTCATAGTTAATGTGGTACTCATTTTCTAAGTACTAAGTTGCTGAACTAATGTTTCGAAGTTGTTTTTGAAATTGGAGGGAAAGCCATATCTGACTAAAGTGTGGAGAAAACTGAAGTTAAAATATTTTATTTGTGGCTGATGACGTTAACGACGCTCCTTAACGCGCCACGGGAAAATACTGTAGCAGACGTACGTTTCTCAAAATGAGTGATGACGATTTATTATTTGCTTACTGCTGGAAGAAAATGATGAAGAAGAAGACGTTCTACTGCAATAGTTGCGTAGTGAAAAAACTGAAATACATCCCATCTTTGAGACAAGGTTTGACAAAAATTCCTTCACGACACTATCAGTCGTGATTTATTAAACGAAGAAAGAGTTTTTTGAGTTCTTCATGTTAAATATTTTCCAGTTTAACTGTGTCCTAGATCTGGTCAAACAGGCTTTCAGGAAGAACTCTGTAAATTGATATTTGTATGCAATAACATATGACGAAAAATTTGTCGTAACACTATAGTAAGAAAAGTCAAAGTAATTTAAAGACTTTAGTAGTTTATTAGTCGAGATTATATTTCAGGTTTTTCAAGACAGTTTTCAAGACAGTAGAGCAAGTTTGCCATAAAATTTGGCATGTTATGCACAACTACGTAAGAAATTATCTACACTCCTGGAAATGGAAAAAAGAACACATTGACACCGGTGTGTCAGACCCACCATACTTGCTCCGGACACTGCGAGAGGGCTGTACAAGCAATGATCACACGCACGGCACAGCGGACACACCAGGAACCACGGTGTTGGCCGTCGAATGGCGCTAGCTGCGCAGCATTTGTGCACCGCCGCCGTCAGTGTCAGCCAGTTTGCCGTGGCATACGGAGCTCCATCGCAGTCTTTAACACTGGTAGCATGCCGCGACAGCGTGGACGTGAACCGTATGTGCAGTTGACGGACTTTGAGCGAGGGCGTATAGTGGGCATGCGGGAGGCCGGGTGGACGTACCGCCGAATTGCTCAACACGTGGGGCGTGAGGTCTCCACAGTACATCGATGTTGTCGCCAGTGGTCGGCGGAAGGTGCACGTGCCCGTCGACCTGGGACCGGACCGCAGCGACGCACGGATGCACGCCAAGACCGTAGGATCCTACGCAGTGCCGTAGGGGACCGCACCGCCACTTCCCAGCAAATTAGGGACACTGTTGCTCCTGGGGTATCGGCGAGGACCATTCGCAACCGTCTCCATGAAGCTGGGCTACGGTCCCGCACACCGTTAGGCCGTCTTCCGCTCACGCCCCAACATCGTGCAGCCCGCCTCAAGTGGTGTCGCGACAGGCGTGAATGGAGGGACGAATGGAGACGTGTCGTCTTCAGCGATGAGAGTCGCTTCTGCCTTGGTGCCAGTGATGGTCGTATGCGTGTTTGGCGCCGTGCAGGTGAGCGCCACAATCAGGACTGCATACGACCGAGGCACACAGGGCCAACACCCGGCATCATGGTGTGGGGAGCGATCTCCTACACTGGCCGTACACCACTGGTGATCGTCGAGGGGACACTGAATAGTGCACGGTACATCCAAACCGTCATCGAACCCATCGTTCTACCATTCCTAGACCGGCAAGGGAACTTGCTGTTCCAACAGGACAATGCACGTCCGCATGTATCCCGTGCCACCCAAAGTGCTCTAGAAGGTGTAAGTCAACTACCCTGGCCAGCAAGATCTCCGGATCTGTCCCCCATTGAGCATGTTTGGGACTGGATGAAGCGTCGTCTCACGCGGTCTGCACGTCCAGCACGAACGCTGATCCTACTGAGGCGCCAGGTGGAAATGGCATGGCAAGCCGTTCCACAGGACTACATCCAGTATCTCTACGATCGTCTCCATGGGAGAATAGCAGCCTGCATTGCTGCGAAAGGTGGATATACACTGTACTAGTGCCGACATTGTGCATGCTCTGTTGCCTGTGTCTATGTGCCTGTGGTTCTGTCAGTGTGATCATGTGATGTATCTGACCCCAGGAATGTGTCAATAAAGTTTCCCCTTCCTGGGACAATGAATTCACGGTGTTCTTATTTCAATTTCCAGGAGTATATATTTGTCAACATTTATTAAGCCGAACGTGTGGTAGCCACAGAGACATACTCCACTATCTCATAACTCCATTGACTGCAGAGCAAGTTATGTCGCAGTTTCAGTAACGGGCAGTTTCGTAGACTGCTATAGGATTGCATTTCAATATATGAATACCTTCAAAGGAAAGGGAACCAAGCGACACCTCTGCGAAAATATACTAGGTGATCAAAAAGTCAGTATAAATTTGAAAACTGATTAAATCACGGAAAAATGTAGATAGAGAAGTACAAATTGACACACATGCTTGGAATGACATGGGGTTTTATTAGAACCAAAAATTGCGAACGTTCAAAAAATGTCCGACAGATGGTGCTTCATCTGATCAGAATAGCAATAATTAGCATAACACAGTAAGACAAAGCAAAGATTATGTTCTTTACAGGAAATGCTCAATATGTCCACCATCATTCCTCAACAATAGCTGTAGTCGAGGAATAATGTTGTGAACAGCAATGTAAAGCATGTCCCGAGTTATGGTGAGGCATTGGCGTCGGATGTTGTCTTTCAGCATCCCTAGAGATGTCGGTCGATCACGATACACTTGCGACTTCAGGTAACCGCAAAGCCAATAATCGCACGGACTGAGGTCTAGGGATTTTTTCTCTGCCTCGTGATGGCTGGGTGTTGTGTCCTGTCCTTAGGTTAGTTAGGTTTAAGTAGTTCTAAGTTCTAGGGGACTGATGACCATAGATGTTAAGTCCCATAGTGCTCAGAGCCATTTTTTTTGAGGTCTGGGGACCTGGGAGGCCAAGCATGGCGAAAGTAGCGGCTGAGCACACGATCATCACCAAACGACCCGCGCAAGAGATACTTCAAGATCCTTCACGCGTCTAGCAATACTTCGTTTTTTTCTTTTGGTTCTAATAAAACCCCATGTCATCCCAAGCATGTGTATCAATTTTTACCTCTCTATCTACATTATTCCATGGTTTATTAAGTTTTCAATTTTATACTGACTTTTTGATCACCCGCTATATCCGAGACCTAAGTGTTTTTTTATGTTATCTGTACATAAAACTACATCTGCATCTAGACTCTGCAAACCACTGTGAAGTGCATGTCGGTGAGTATGTGCTATTGTATCAGCTTTAAGGGTTTTTCCTCGTTCAATTCCCATATGGAGTGCGGGAAGAATGACTGTTTAAATGGCTCTGTGCATGCTATAGTTAGCACATCTAGAGGGTTGGATTCCCTCCTTCGAAGGCACAAGATTCCAGAGCCTGGGCTACCCTCAGGGTGTAATCTACCTCTTCGAAGCGCTGGTTGCTGTTGCTGTCCATCCGCCTGCCTGCCTGCTCGCTGTCCATCGTCGTCGCCGCTGCGTGCTGTCCGTCCGTCTATTCGTCGCCGCCGCTGCCTGCTGTCCGTCTGTCGCCGTCCGACCGCCATCGCCCATCGCCGCCACCGCCTGCTGTTCGTCCGTCCGTCGCCGTTCGTCCACCACGAGCACTCCCACCTCCACTGTCATCTACACCTCCCCCTCCCTATCTTTCACAGTCACTTCCTAGAGTGCCGCCCCTGGCCATCCTCCTTACACCTCACCTCCCCTTCCCCCACTTACCCATTCCCCTATCTCCTCCCCTGCTGTATACCCCCACCTCTGCACCCTTCATCCAGCCTCCACACCCTCAACAGCTCCCACTACTACCCCCACCCTGACGTACGCCTCTGTTGCCGCCTCTGCTGCCACCCCTCAGGTGGTCGGCTTCCCCTCTCTCATCCACTCCGTCATTTCGTCGTCTGCATCTCCCGCACGCGTCACGTCGCGCCAAGCAACCGTCGCCACCACTGAACCGGCTGCTTCTCCCGGCGCCTCCACTACGCCACAGGGATCTGCCACCCACCACCTCCCTCTCCTCCCCATCCCTCTCCCCTCCTCCCAGCCTCCAGTCTCCAAAAAACCCCAAAAGCGCTTCATTACCGACTCTGCTCCCGCCACTTCCCACAAAAAGTCAACACCACCTCCCCCTCCTCCTGTCGTCTCCACAGACACCACCCCTCCTCCAGCCACCCGTACCCCAGCCCCCACCCCCCACACCTTTGTCCTGTCAAACCCCGATCCTAAGTTCCTCGATGCCTGTACCCTCACAGTGGAGATACGAAAGTATTTACCTGGTGCTCCCATCTCCCAACTCATTCCTCGCAGGGACTCAAGTCTTTATCGAGTCCCCGTCCCCCTCCTTTCACACGGACCTCCTCCGTAAACTCCTGCGAGTTATGTTTGGACACCACGCATCTCTGAAACGCTTCCTTTCCTCACCCACTCTTTGTCAGCCCCAGCCCCCCCCCCCCCCCACATACACTGCTGTGTTCACCAAGCTTGCCTGGTGATCACGGAGGATGAGATGTTGGCAGAACTAAATTCCCCCCCAGACCTGGAAATCCATATCCACAATGCCTCTGGTCCCACCTACCTCATGCAGGTCTTCTCTGAGTCCGTCCCCTCCATTGACCATCTCCTCACCCAGGTTGCCCTGATTTACCACCGTCGCTACCCTGTCGAATCCTCCAAATCCCCTCCCCAATCCTCCTGCTGCAAGCAGCCTGATGCACAATGCCCACCTGACCCCCAACTGCAAAAACCCCCCCACCTGTTCCCATTGCAAGGCCTCCCACTTTCTTAAGATCTGCCTCAACCTCGCTGCTCCTCCTTCCTGTAACACCTGCAATGGCCCCATCCCACTTACTCCTACAAGTGTAAAGCCAAACCCCCTCCAGCCACCCCTGAGCTTACAGTCCCTGTCCGTCCCGTTGATCCCCCTTTGCACCCCAACAATTCCCTCTGTCCACCCTCCACAGCTGAGGACATCATCTGTATCCTTACCGTTGTACTCCAAAACATTGACCCTTTTCAGTGCCCCACACCTTCCAACATATCTCCCTTGCCACTTGCTCCGTTTTCCACCTGAACACCTTTGCCACTTACTCCCACAACCCAGCCCACTTCACCTTCACCTGCCTCGACACCCTAGTTTAAGCCTCTTCCCTTCCCTCTCTTCCCCCCCTCTCTCCCCGCCATCCTCTTCCAGAACATTCGCTCCTTCTGCTCCAACAAATACCTACTCATGCACACTCTCCCCCACCACCAGGTCGACACCTTCCTCTTGAACGAAACCTTTCTCCAGCCCCACCATTCTATCTGCACCTCTCCCTATATCCTCCACCACACTGAAGCTCCTGGTCCTCGTGCACAGGGTGGAGTTGCGATTGGCCACCTTAAGCATATCCCCGTCCGGCTACAAACCCTCCTCAATGACCCCACTGAACACCTTATGCACAGTGTCTTCTTCCCCTCCCTCACCATTACCTGTGCCACCATCTATGTCTGCTCCACAGCTCCTCTTCCTTATGAGTTCATCTTGCACATTGACCGCACCTTCTCCACCAATGTGATTGCAGCCGACCTCAACGTCCATAGCCATACTCCTGCCGCCCTTTGGCGGCGGCATCAGTTCCTCTCCACGATCCAAGGTGACCTTGTTCCTCATCCCCAGAACACCCGATCCGAAAGCGACACCACCCCAGATATTATCATTGCCTCCGCCAACCTCCTTGGGCGTATCACTGTCGCCATCCTTGACCCCACAGGTAGCGATCACCTCCCATCCTTCTCACCATAACATCTGCTAACTGCCCCCCCCCACCCCCAACTGCCCACCTTGCACCGCTTCCCAAGGTCGTTCATGGCTACTACCGTGCCAACTGGGATGCCTACCAGGAACCCATCACCACCCAGGTCGAAAGCCACCCTCTTACCTATCGCCACCCTGACGACATCATCCATGCCTCGTCCTTCCTTCAGAAGGTCATTACTGACGCCGTGGAGGCCCATGTTCCTACTAAAACCATCCACCCCCACCGTCCCACTCTCCCTCCATGGGCTGTCCTCCTCCTCCGTGAATTCCGCTGCCTCTATCGCTCCTTCCTGTGCACTCGTGACAGGGATACACTCCAACGCCACCAGCAAATACAGCGACACGTACAGAACCTTATTACAGCAACGAAACGCCGATACTGGCGCCAGACCTGCACGTGACTCAATGCCACCCTCCCTATCAACTCCTCCAAGTACTGGTCCGCCTTCTATCGCCTTACTGTTTCCCTTTCCGCTCCCCACTACCCCCTTCTCCATAACGATCGCCCCCTTCCTGACAACTTCAGTAAGGCCAACCACTTCACTTCCCACCTTTGTGAGGTCTTCTCCATCCCCGATGATCCCCACTTTGATTATTCTCTTTTCCCCACTGTCATGGAACGTGCCAATACTTCTGTCGCTCCACTTGTCCCTAGTCTCCAATACTTGGGGCAGTTGCCCCCCTCCGACATAAACACTCCCATCACAGCACAAGGCATTGAACTTATCCTCTTGTCCAAATGCAACATGGCCCCTGGTCACAACTGTGTCACCTACATCCACCTTCGAGAAAGCCCCTATTCCTTCCTGACTGTCCTCGCCCATATCTACAACATCATCCTCTCTATTGGCTTCTACCCTGACCTGTGGAAGAACCCCCGCATCCTCATATTCCTCAAATCCAACAAACCCCCTTCTGCCACCTCTTCCTATCGTCCCATCTGCCTCACCTCCATCTTCAGTAAGTTCTTCGAATCCATCCTCTCCCACCGTATCCATCAGCACCTTATTCAACACCACCTCCTCCCCCTTACCCAGTGTGGCTTCCAATCCTCCTTCTCCGCTGAAGACCAACTCCTTAACCTCATTCACCTTCTCTCCCTCCAGCTCAACTCCCGTCGCTCTGCCATTTTTGTTTCCCTTGACCTCCAAAATGCCTATGACCGTGTATGGCATCCCGGTCTCCTCTTTAAACTCCAAACCTACGCCCTGCCTATCAATTTTGTCTGTCTGGTCGCTTTCTTCCTCTCGCACCGTCCTTCCTATGTCACCCTCCACAACACCAACTCCCGTATCTTTTATCCCACTGCTGGCGTCCCCCAGGGCTCTGTCCTCTCTCCTCTCCTTTACCTCTTGTATACAGCTGATATGCCCAAGCCACCCCCACCTGTCCACGTTCTCCAGTATGCTGATGACTCTGCCTTCCTGGCTCTCTATCCTACCCTTGAATAGTCCCAACGTACCCTCCAAACCCATCTTAACCAGTTCACCACTTGGTGTAACCAGTGGTTCCTCTGTCTCAACCCCTCCAAAACGCAGGCAATCATCATAGGCCACACCACACGCTCTACATCTACATCTGCATCTACATTTATACTCCGCAAGCCACCCAACGGTGTGTGGCAGAGGGCACTTTACGTGCCACTGTCATTACCTCCCTTTCCTGTTCCAGTCGCGTATGGTTCGCGGGAAGAACGACTGTCTGAAAGCCTCCGTGCGCGCTCTAATCTCTCTAATTTTACATTCGTGATCTGCTCGGGAGGTATAAGTAGGGGGAAGCAATATATTCGATACCTCATCCAGAAACGCACCCTCTTGAAACCTGGCGAGCAAGCTACACCGCGATGCAGAGCGCCTCTCTTGCAGAATCTGCCACTTGAGTTTGTTAAACATCTCCGTAAGGCTATCACGGTTACCAAATAACCCTGTGACGAAACGCGCCGCTCTTCTTTGGATCTTCTCTATCTCCTCCATCAACCCGATGTGGTACGGATCCCACACTGATGAGCAATACTCAAGTATACGTTGAACGAGTGTTTTGTAAGCCACCTCCTTTGTTGATGGACTACATTTTCTAAGGACTCTCCCAATGAATCTCAACCTGGTACCCGCCTTACCAACAATTAATTTTATATGATCATTCCATTTCAAATCGTTCCGCATGCATACTCCCAGATATTTTACAGAAGTAACTGCTACCAGTGTTTGTTCCGCTATCATATAATCATCCAATAAAGGATCCTTCTTTCTATGTATTCGCAATACATTACATTTGTCTATGTTAAGGGTCAGTTGCCACTCCCTGCACCAAGTGCCTATCCGCTGCTGATCTCCCTGCATTTCGCTACAATTTTCTAATGCTGCAACTTCTCTGTATACTACAGCATCATCCGCGAAAAGCCGCATGGAACTTCCGACACTATCTACTAGGTCATTTATATATATTGTGAAAAGCAATGGTCCCATAACACTCCCCTGTGGCACGCCAGAGGTTAGGAGGAGGAGGAGATTAGTGTTTAACGTCCCGTCGACAACGAGGTCATTAGAGACGGAGCGCAAGCTCGGGTGAGGGAAGGATGGGGAAGGAAATCGGCCTTGCCCTATCAAAGGGACCATCCCGGCATTTGTCTGAAGCGATTTAGGGAAATCACGGAAAACCTAAATCAGGATGGCCGGAGACGGGATTGAACCGTCGTCCTCCCGAATGCGAGTCCAGTGTGCTAACCACTGCGCCACCTCGCTCGGTACGCCAGAGGTTACTTTAACGTCTGTAGACGTCTCTCCATTGATAACAACATGCTGTGTTCTGTTTGCCAAAAACTCTTCAATCCAGCCACACAGCTGGTCTGATATTCCATAGGCTCTTACTTTGTATATCAGGCGACAGTGCGGAACTGTATGGAACGCCTTCCGGAAGTCAAGAAAAATAGCATCTACCTGGGAGGCTGTATCTAATATTTTCTGGGTCTCATGAACAAATAAAGCGAGTTGGGTCTCACACGATCGCTGTTTCCGGAATCCATGTTGATTCCTACATAGTAGATTCTGGGTTTCCAAAAACATGATACTCGAGCAAAAAACATGTTCTAAAATTCTACAACAGATCGACGTCAGAGATATATGTCTATAGTTTTGCGCATCCGCTCGACGACCCTTCTTGAAGACTGGGAATACCTGTGCTCTTTTGCAATCATTTGGAACCTTCCGTTCCTCTAGAGACTTGCGGTACACGGTTGTTACAAGGGGGGCAAGTTCTTTCGCGTACTCTGTGTAGAATCGAATTGGTATCCCGTCAGGTCCAGTGGACTTTCCTCTGTTGAGTGATTCCAGTTGCTTTTCTATTCCTTGGACACTTATTTCGATGTCAGCCATTTTTTCGTTTGTGCGAGGATTTAGAGAAGGAACTGCAGTGCGGTCTTCCTCTGTGAAACAGCTTTGGAAAAAGGTGTTTAGTATTTCAGCTTTACGCGTGTCATCCTCTGTTTCAATGCCATCATCATCCCGGAGTGTCTGGATATGCTGTTTCGAGCCACTTACTGATTTAACGTAAGACCAGAACTTCCTAGGATTTTCTGTCAAGTCGGTACATAGAATTTTACTTTCGAATTCACTGAACGCTTCACGCATAGCCCTCCTTACGCTAACTTTGACATCGTTTAGCTTCTGTTTGTCTGAGAGGTTTTGGCTGCGTTTAAACTTGGAGTGAAGCTCTCTTTGCTTTCGCAGTAGTTTCCTAACTTTGTTGTTGTACCACGGTGGGTTTTTCCCGTCCCTCACTGTTTTACTCGGCACGTACCTGTCTAAAACGCATTTTACGATTGCCTTGAACTTTTTCCATAAACACTCAACATTGTCAGTGTCGGAACAGAAATTTTCGTTTTGATCTGTTAGGTAGTCTGAAATCTGCCTTCTATTACTCTTGCTAAACAGATAAACCTTCCTCCCTTTTTTTATATCCCTATTAACTTCCATATTCAGGGATGCTGCAACGGCCTTATGATCACTGATTCCCTGTTCTGCACATACAGAGTCGAAAAGTTCGGGTCTGTTTGTTATCAGTAGGTCCAAGATGTTATCTCCACGAGTCGGTTCTCTGTTTAATTGCTCGAGGTAATTTTCGGATAGTGCACTCAGTATAATGTCACTCGATGCTCTGTCCCTACCACCCGTCCTAAACATCTGAGTGTCCCAGTCTATATCTGGTAAATTGAAATCTCCACCTAAGACTATAACATGCATGAAATGTATTCCAAATTTTCTCTCAGTTGTTCTGCCACTAATGCTGCTGAGTCGGGAGGTCGGTAAAAGGAGCCAATTATTAACCTAGCTCGGTTGTTGAGTGTAACCTCCACCCATAATAATTCACAGGAACTATCCACTTCTACTTCACTACAGGATAAACTACTACTAACAGCGACGAACACTCCACCACCTGTTGCATGCAATCTATCCTTTCTAAACACCGTCTGTACCCTTGTAAAAATTTCGGCGGAATTTATCTCTTGCTTCAGCCATCTTCTGTACCTATAACGATTTCAGCTTCGGTGCTTTCTATCAGCGCTTGAAGTTCCGGTACTTTACCAACGCAGCTTCGACAGTTTACAATTACAATACCGACTGCTGCTTGGTCCCCGCATTTCCTGACTTTGCCCCGCACCCGTTGAGCCTGTTGCCCTTTCTATACTTGCCCAAGGCCATCTAACCTAAAAAACCGCCTAGCCCACGCCACACAAACCCTGCTACCCGTGTAGCCGCTTGTTGTGTGTAGTGGACTCCTGACCTATCCAGTGGAACCCGAAACCCCACCACCCTATGGCGCAAGTCGAGGAATCTGCAGCCCACACGGTCGCAGAACCGTCTCAGCCTCTGATTCAGACCCTCCACTCGGCTATGTACCAAAGGTCCTTTTGTCTCCATGATTTCTACCTCACCCTTTATTGTCGTCCATTCCACCTCACCCCCAACCTGAGATACGTTGGACTCACCCTCGACTGTCACCTCACCTGGACCCCTCACCTCCAGACCATCCAGCAGAAAGCCCATCCCCACCTCTGCCTCCTGAAACTCCTGTCTGGCCGGACATGGGGATTGCATCCTTCTACCATCCTCCACACCTACAAATCCCTCATCTGTCCTACCCTCTGTTATGCCAGCGTTGCCTGGATCTCCGCACCCACCCACTTTTACAAGGCCCTCCAAATCCTCGAACGCCATGGGCTCCGCCTTGCCTTCCGTATCCGCCTTCCTTCCCCCACATGGGTCCTGTATGAACTCATCCCCTTCCCCCACCTCCTCCTGTTCCTCCAACATCTCCGCATCCTTTACATCGTCTGCAGGCTTGTTCCCCCCCACCCGCTGATTTCCTCCTTCCTCTCCACCCCCACCTGTTGCTGCTCCTCTATCACTGTATCCCTCCCTCTCTCCACCTCCATGCCCTCCATCTCCTTCATCAGAGCGATTTCCAGCGCTTCCCCCTCTCAGATGATGCTGTGACATATACCCTTCCTTCCAACTATAACCTGGCCTCGTTCCCCCCATCCCCAGGGCGCCCTTTTTTCTCTCCCCTCCTTCTCCCAGAACGGATTTCTCTCAGTCCCCCCCTGAGACCCCATCCTTGCCTCTTTCCTTCCCACATCCCTCCCTACCTGGCCCTCTTTGGCGCGCCCCCCGCCCATCTCCCCTCCTCTCTTCCCCTCCCTTCTTCTGGTCTCCCTCATCTCCTTGCACCTGTCAGATCCTCCGTTTTGATCATCGTCAGTGTGCCACATCAGTGTTGTGTTTAGTGCTATTTCTCCTGTGCGTCGAGAGGTGTGATTTTAATTGTGTGCTGGCCTTGTGCTTACATGTGTCACTGTCAGCGTTTGTTATGTGCTACGCCATCCATCGATACTTTTATGCTTCACTCATACTGTGCCTTGTATTCTTTTAATTGTCCCAGTGTGTGGTTTTTTGTGTGCGCTACTTTTTTATGGTTTTTATCTCCATTACAGTCGCCCCTTTTTTTTGTCTATTGTCTTCCATGATGTTCCCCATTTTTTATATCTATGTTCACCATGTTTTCTCCTTTGTATATTTTTAAATGTCTTCTATTTATTGTTCTATGTCTTTCGGCTGAAGAGCAGCGCATATGCTGCTGCCAGCCCGCCCCGATGGGGAATTGAAATACAATAAAGGAAAAGAAAAAGACTGTAGTTAGTCTGATCTTGTCCTTACGATCCCTATGGGAGCGATGCGTAGGGATTTGTAGTATATTCCTAGAGTCCTCATTTGAAGCCACATCTTGAACTTTGTAGGTAGGCTTTCTCGGGGTAGTTTACACATATCTTCAGATATCTTTCAGTTCGATTATGTTAACATCTCAGTGAGACTCTCCCACAGGTCAAACAAACCTTTCACCACTTGTGCTATCCTTTCCTGTATACGTTCAGTATCCCCTGTGAGTCCTTTTTGGTTTGGGTCCCACACACTTGAGCAAGATTCTAGAATGTGTCGCATTAGTGATTAGTAAGCACTTTGTAGCGTGATTGCATTTCCCCAGTATTCTGCTAAGAAATCGAAGTCTGCCACACGTCTTATCCATGACGGAGATTATTTGACCATTCCATAACACTAGGAAGAATGATTGTTTACCGATTCAAACTGTGACTCACTGATACTGTGGTCATAGAATACTATGTTTTTTCGATTTGTGAAGAGCACAGTTTTACATTTCTGAACACTTAAAGCAAATTACCAGTCTGTGCACCACTTTTAATCTTAGCTATATCTGAACCGTTCTGGGAGGCAGCCCAACAGCTAACACAAATTTACGTAATGAGAGATAATTCATACTTGCAGTAATGGAACTAAAGCATGAATTCTTGTTGGAACTAAATTTGGTGCCATGAACAGTCTTCCTCGCAGCGTATTATTGTATATATAATTTTCTGTCGTTGCCTATCATACAGTCCATCCACTAATTCTTGATAATTAGCGTATTAAGACGTCTTGCCGGATGGGAGAAATTACTGCCTCTTCTTATGACTGGAGGCGAAAGTCATGATTTTTTTTTTATCACACATATCATTTATTACACATATTGTTGACGCATAAGTAAAAATTACACGTCCTTTTTGTATGAGATCTAAAATCTGAGACTACTGTTATTATTACCTCAAGGCTTTCAACACACTTCCCTGGGATGCACCTGATGTTACTTCTACATTTGTCGATGATGCTCCATCCAAAATAATTTGCTGCGTCCTCGCTAACAAAAGATCAGCAATCCAGTCACAAATTTCACATGATTCTCCATACTATCGTACTTTTGATAACAAGTGTAGGTACCGAGTCAAGTGCTTTTCGGAAATCGAGAAATACTACATCTACCTGAATGGATTTATTCATTGCTTTCAGTATGCCATATGAGAAAAGTGCAAGTTGGGCTTTACGTGATCCACAGTTTCGAAACCCGTTCTGGTTGGCATGCACCAGGTCATTCTCTTCGAGATACCTCATTATGTTTGAGCCTACAGCGTGTTCTAATTTTCTACAACAAATGAATGGCAAGGATATTGGATGGTAGTTTTGTGATCACCTCTGCTATCCCTTCTTGTAGATGGGTGTGACCTACGCTTCCTTCCAGCTACAGAACACTGTTTCTTGTTCGAGGAATCTACGATAGATTATAGTTAACTGAAGGGTTAACTCAGCCACAAATTGGGTATACAATCTGATATGGATTCCTTCGGGGATTGGGGCTTTGTTCAATTTCAACGAGTAAGTAAACCCTTTACTGGCTGAAAATGTTAAGCACACAATTTCTCGTAAGATTGATGGTATTGCTTCAAACCGAATTGTAAAACAATTGCATGGAATAACGTCTCCGGTTGTTAGTGTTACACTTCAGCATGGAAATAATCAGTTTGGGTATAAGAAATGCAATTAACGCTAGATAATTAATATTCGTTTGAATGAGACAGTCATTTGGCTTCTATGAGGTCCGATTACAACAAAGGTGGCAGTTTTCTCTTTCGATTTTCTACGAGTTACTTTCTGTTTTGATTACATTGCTGCTCACATATTTAGTAATATCTTCCAGATGTTTTAAGACGTAATATAAACTAATTGATTTCCAGTACTTATTACTGTACTGTACTTCATTTTTATGTAATACACGTCGTGTGTGAACATTAACATTTTTGTAAAAATATTTTAAATTTTGATGCAGTTTAGCAGCTACCTCTCTCCATGCTTCGGCCTTCTTCAAAATGTTATTATAATCTGGATTGCCTGTATCGTTCAAGAAGCTGCACTCCCTCACTTGTTCGATAAGTATTTGGTTTCCATCATTTGGACTGTGTGCACTACACGCAGGACTCCAATGCTGGCTGAGGCGTCAGTGTAAGAAATATGCCTTCAGTAGTACACAGCCGTCGACCGTGGAAGCAGATCTGTATTTTGAGACAGACCGGCGCTCGCAGCGGTGGCTGGCCAGTTGCCGCCGCAACAAATCCGTCCTTTGTGCGAGCGACACGATGCAGTTACACTAATTTTCAATGACGTGGCCACGCCTTAAGTTGACCGATTTAAACGTTTTCCACTGTGACCTGTGCTGCGAGAAGTATCACCCTCAAACAGCTATATTAAATAACTAGCAGCTCTGTACAAACTGCATTACTAAACACAAGGAGAACTGTGTATCTGAGAGAAACACTGATACCTCCATTCACTCTAGAAGCATAAGGCGGATTGCGTATTCCTGTAGAGGAAATAGATGCATTTTGGTAGGGTGTTGCGTGTTTTAATACTGTTGCAAAGATTGAATATGCAAGTGTAACTAAAAATTTCATTGGCATTAAAACTTCCATGTGTCTCTTTTCCATCCTTTTATTCAAAAATTCGTGAAGTTTTGTAGATCCCACCAGTAACTAGAACCTCCGGGGATACTGAACGAGGCATTAACGAAAGGAAAGCGCTTTTTCAAACATTACTTGTAAACTTGACAAGCAATGAATTGTTACTGTGCTGCACAATACTACTTGTGAATGAACCCTAGCAAATTAACAGGAGGGATGAAGCTTTCAAACACAGTGCTGCCTGCTACCTCCTCAAACACGGTAAGTAACTACTTTTTATCTCCTTACATTTACATGAGTACAATGATATTTTAGAAGAAAATAGTCACCTGCATCTGAAACAACAGTATTCAGTAACGTTCTACAAGAAATAGAAATCAGTAAGTCTTCGAATTCTAAGAATTCATTAGATTGCGGAACTGATATATTGACATTTGGCGTTTCCCATTGTTGTTGAGATCAGCTTCCGTATGAGACGTAAAGTCTAAGTCGTGAAGTCGTGCTGGAGCCAGCAGTTGTGTATGCTGTTTCCCGACAACACTTGCGACTTCGACATCAAAATGCTATACGGATAAGTGCAATGCTCGATAGATCAATTCAACAAATTAACGATAATCTCCAAAGCTTGGACATATGTTCTGCAACGGGAACACCGTCAGAACCAGACAACAAATTACACTACTCGCGATTAAAATTGGTACACCACGAAGATGACGTGCTACAGACGTGAAATTTAACAGACAGGAAGAAGATGCTGAGATATGCAAATGATTAACTTGTAAGAGCATTCACAGAAGGTTGGCGGCGGTGGCGACACCTACAGCGTGCTGACACGACGAAAGTTTCCAACCGATTTCGCATACACAAACAGCAGTTGACCGGCGTTGCCTGGTGAAACGTTGTTGTCGTACCTCGTGTAAGGAGGAGAAATGCGTACCATCACGTTTACGACATTGATACAGGTCGGACTGTAGCATATCGCGACTGCGGTTTATCGTATCGCGACATTGCTTCTCGCGTTGGTCGAGAACCAATGACTATTAGCAGAATATGGAATCAGTGGGTTCAGGAGGGTAATACGGAACGCCGTGCTGGATCCCAATGGCGTCGTATCACTAGCAGTCGAGATGGCAGGCATCTTTTCCTCATGGCTGTAACGGATCGTGCAGCCACATCTCGATCCCTAAGTCAACAGATGGGGACGTTTGCAAAAATGGTTCAAATGGCTCTGAGCATTACAGGACTTAACATCTTAGGTCATCAGTCCCCTAGAACTTAGAACTACTTAAACCTAACCACCCTAAGGACATCACACACATTCATGCCCGAGGCAGGATTCGAACCTGCAACCGTAGCAGTCGCGCGGTTCCGGACTGCAGTGCCTTGAACCGCATGGCCACCGCGGCCGGCCGGACGTTTGCAAGAGAACAACCACCTGCACCAACAGCCTGATGACGTTTGCAGCAGCATGGACTATCAGTTCGGAGATCATGGCTGTGGTTACCCTTGGCGCTGCAGCACAGTCAGGAGTGCCTGCGATGGTGTACTCAACGACGAACCTGGGTGCACGAATGGCAAAACGTCATTTTTTTCGGATGAATCCAGGTTCTGTTTACAGCATCATGATGGTCGCATCCGTGTTTGGCGACATCGCGGTGAATGCACATTGGAAGCGTGTATTCGTCATGGCCATACTAGCGTATCACCCGGGGTGATGGTATGGGGTTGCATTGGTTACACGTCTCGGTCACCTCTTGTTCGCATTGACGGCACTTTGAACAGTGGACGTTATATTTCACATGGGTTACGACCCGTGGCTCTACCCTTCATTCGATCCCTGCGAAGCCCTACATTTCAGCAGGATAATGCATGACCGCATGTTGCAGGTCCTGTACAGGCCTTTCTGGATACAGAAATGTTCGACTGCTGCCCGGGCCAGCACATTCGCCATATCTCTCACCAATTGAAAACGTCTGGTCAATGGTGGCCGAGCAACTGGCTCATCACAATACGCCAGTCACTAGTCTTGATGAACTGTGGTATCGTGTTGAAGCTGCATGGGCAGCTGTACCTGTACATGCTAACCAAGCTCTGTTTGATTCAATGCCCGGGAGTATTACAGCCAGTGGTGGTTGTTCTGGGTACTGATTTCTCAGGATCTATGCACTCAAATTGCGTGAAAATGTAATCACATCTCAGTTCTAGTACAATATATTTGTCCGATCAGTACCCGTTTAGCATCTGCATTTCTTCTTGGTGTAGCAATTTTAATGGCCAGTAGTGTAGATATACAGATAACTAACAATATTTGTTTCTGTGTATCGTAGCAAGCCTTGATTTATTTCAGGAGGAAGTCGAGCGGTTACTACGACACACATAAAACATTAGTGATTTTTAGTAAAAGACCTTAAACTCCAATATTTAACTTTCATACATTCCCTGTCCTCTTGAATAACAATATATATTTCCTTACTGTCGCCGAGTACAAGAATATTGTTCATGGCTTGATTAGTACAGAAGAACAGTTATTTATGAATCTGTCTTTAAACTCTGGTACGAAGGTCTGACTAATAAAACAAGCACTGCCGGATGTAAACAATGTTTGCGATACAGTCTTCACTGACGATCACAGACTCTGACGCGAGTAGACTTCCGACAGCAGCGGCTACGTAAGGAACCTCTTAAGGGTGTGTCCCCATCGACGTCTCTCATTTGCGGCTGCGTCTGGCGGCGACTGTCTTTGACTTGCGGCGCTGTTGTGGTTACCAACTGTAACATGAGACCTCATTCTTCCGACTACATCACATTTATTATTTGAGGATCACCTAGTCAGGATTAGTTGTAGAGCAATCGAGCTTATAATTGCAAAGCAAATGTCTACTGGAAATTATCGATTTATTTTAATCAAAGTTCTATACAGGGTGGTCCATTGATCATGACCGGGCCAAATATCTCACGAAATAAGGGTCAAACGAAAAAACTACAAAGAATGAAACTTGTCTAGCTTGAAGGGGGAAACCAGATGGCGCTATGGTTTGCCCACTAGATGGCGCTGCCATAGGTCAAACGGATTTCAACTGCGTTTTTTAAAATAGGATCCCCCATTTTTATTATTTAAGTATGTAGTATGTAAAGAAATATGAATATTTGAGTTGGACCAGTTTTTTCGCTTTGTGATAGATGGCGCGGTAATAGCCACAAACATATGGCTCACAATTTTAGACGAACAGTTGGTAACAGGTAGGTTTTTTAAATTAAAAAATACAGAACGTAGGTAAGTTTGAACATTTTATTTCGGTTGTTCCAAAGTGATACATGTACCTTTGTGAATTTATCATTTCTGAGAACGCATGCTGTTACAGCGTGATTACCTGTAAATACCACATTAATGCAATAAACGCTCAAAATGATGTCCGTCAACCTCAATGCATTTGGCAATATGTGTAACGAACGCATGCTGTTACAGCGTGATTACCTGTAAATACCACATTAATGCAATAAACGCTCAAAATGATGTCCGTCAACCTCAATGCATTTGGCAATATGTGTAACGACATTCCTCTTAACAGCGAGTAGTTCGCCTTCCGTAATGTCCGCACATTCATTGACAATGCGCTGACATATGTTGTCAGGCATTGTCGGTGGATCACAATAGCAAATATCCTTCAACTTTCCCCACAGAAAGAAATCCGGGGACGTCAGATCCTTTGAATGTGTGGGCCATGGTATGGTGTTTCGATGACCGATCCACCTGTCACGAAATATGCTATTCAATACCGCTTCAACCGCATGCGAGTAATGTGCCGGACATTCATCATGTTGGAAGTACATCGCCATTCTGCCATGCAGTGAAACATCTTGTAGTAACATCGGTAGAAGATTTACGTAGGAAATCAGCATGCATTGCACCATTTAGATTGCCATTGATAAAATGGGGGCCAATTATCCTTCCTTCCATAATGCCGCACCATACATTAACCCGCCCACGTCGCTGATGTTCCACTTGTCGCAGCCATCGTGGATTTTCCGTTGCCCAATAGTGCATATTATGCCGGTTTACGTTACCGCTGTTGGTGAATGACGCTTCGTCGCTAAATAGAACGTATGCAAGAAATCTGTCATTGTCCCGTAATTTCTCTTGTGCCCAGTGGCAGAACTGTACACGACGTTCAAAGTCGTCGCCATGCAATTCCTAATGCATAGAAATATGGTACGGGTGCAACCGATGTTGATGTAGCATTCTCAACACTGACGTTTTTGAGGTTCCCGATTCTCGCGCTATTTGTCTGCTACTGATGTGTGGATTAGCGGCGACAGCAGCTAAAATACCTACTTGGGCATCATAATTTGTTGCAGATCGTGGTTGACGTTTCACATGTGGCTGAACACTTCTTGTTTCCTTAAATAACATAACTATCCAGCGAATGGTCCGGACACTTGGATGATGTCATCCAGGATGCCCGTTGTGCATTTTGATCACAATAACTATACATCAACACGAGTTCGACCTTTTCCGCAATTGGTAAACGGTCCATTTTAAGACTGGTAATGTATCACTAATCAAATACCGTCCGCACTGGCCGAATGTTATGTGATACCACGTACTACGTTAGTGATGATTTCAGCGCCATCTATCTATGCAACGTAAAGCAGTGCAAGGCTCACGAAGTAACACAATTAATAAAGCAACCCTCGTTGTGCACCAAAGCCTACAAATTGTGAGCTGCTAATTGAAACGACAGCGCTAAGGTGGAAAGCAAAACGTACTTAGGACTCAGCGAACATGCGCCACAACACGCAAGTCTGCACCGAATGAAAACGGCAAAGATGGCGGAAGAAAAGGCAGTCACAATCGCTTCCTAGATCAGGGCATATGGAGACGGCTTCTGCACGCCAAGTCCCGAATCAGACCGTCCTCTCAACCTAACTCTCTACTTCTCGAAAAATTCAACATGGAGGGGGGGAGGGGAGGGGGGAGGTCTTCCAGGCAATGGCACACTTACCAGCGAGACTTTGCGGCGGTGCGGTTCCTTCCGTCCCTTTCCGACGAACCTGCACCTACCTGTGAAAATTGTCTCCGCATATCATCAGTAGGGAAGCAAAACGAAACCTACTGTACTTCGACGTGAACCAGGCTGCAATTAAAGTCACTAAGCTACGTTTCGGGAGAAAGTTTTCACACGAAATGAAAGGTTGGAAATTTTGTCCTTAATTAATATATTCTGAAACTTAGGTGAACAAGTATCACTGCCAAACCCGTGCTAGTCTTAACACAGTCACTCACAGTCCCTTTCACTCACGTTAGAAAATTGAAGGTGTTGCATTTCCCGAAAACGTAATAGCTACAAAAATACGGATTGTTTTTGATTGAGAATGCTCGCCAAATATTAAGTCTGTCGGTACCTCATGCAGTCACAGTTTTTAGCCACCGACCTGCTCAATACGTCACGCGGAATTTATGTCTTTTCTCGTCACAAAATTCACTTAAAAATTCCGAAATTTCTACATACGCATCAGAATAATTATGCCGTCACTTTACAACACTTCTGATGTATGAAACACTGCTAGATCTGGCAACTTATCATTTCCATCGGAACTACTACTACACCCGTCCGAACTGTTTCATGGCTAGGCTCCGACTCTAGAGGTGGCAAAAAAATAACGTAACTGATAGAAATAACCTGTTACAGAGAAGTAACGGTTCTTGCGATAACCGTTCCTCTGATACAGGCAGTTATTTCAATAACTGTCTAATGTCAACAGTGCCTCGCGCCATCTGTTGACCGAAGATTGTATTACGCTTTCCCGTCAACTGATCGGAGATCTGGCTAGGAACGAAGGAGAGGATAGACCATTTAGAAGGCGTTCTATAGACCATGGGAACGACTGTGAGACTGCGCGCCATCTGTTGATAAGAACTGTGTACTATATCGTGCGCCTTCGTTACTTTTAGCACAAACAATTAAATAAAGTTAATGTCCGAGCGGTGGCTGATAGGAGCTGCAGTACAGGCATTAAAAAGTACGGTCGTTCCCTTGAGCCACCGCCTCATATGTCAATTTAGCTTGGACCGGTAGTATAAAGAGAGGTAGCATAAGGAATATGGAAATAACTGTCAGAGATCGGTATTTTCATCTGGCAGTTATATTTATTGGCTTACAGTTCTCGCTCTCTGGCAGTTTTCGGGCTACCATTGCAGGTAACATGAAAGTTGGTAACGGAATAGCTGTGTGTCTGTGTTCATATTTACGTACTGCTTCGGAAATAGTCGCTGGCCATCGCGAATGACAAATAACATGTCACAAAGTATAACATAATCCAGTTGAATATAATAATTATTATCCTCATCATTTGTCAGGAGATTGTCAAAATATGTGAATATATTACAGTAACTGCTAATATTTACAGAATTGATACATTGTCAGAATAAAACACGGTTACGCACTTTTAATAAATTTATCATACACAAAATACCCGATCTTGACTATTGCAACCAAGTGCAGTCAAAACTGAAATATGGCAGAATTTTTACCTAAGCTGGTCTATCAGTCTCTGTCACGATATTCATCTACAGAGTAGAAGGAGGGGTCAATGGAAGCGTCCAATTCCACCCGTCTGCTTCGACATAAAGGTGTTGTGGTGTGTTAATGTCATTACAGCACGGTGTTTATGAGTTGGTTTTTGTGTGTGTGTGTGGGGGGGGGGGGGAGGGAGGCTGGCCGATCTAGTTTCAGTGCCAGAATTTGCTGGTGGTAATTAATTTTTTTCTAGCTGTGATGTTTTGTGTATTTATGGGGTATTGAATGTAATTTAGTTTATGTAGGGATGATTCATTTGTGGACTTTTGGGATTGTGGTTTTATTTTTCGCAGTTGTAGGTGTTGGTTTTTTGGCATCAGTAGCTGTGTTGGAACTATGTAGGTCACCGGAAATGACCGATTCCCATTTTCATAGTTGTACGTGTTGATGTTTTGGTATCGTCATCTGAGGTTGACCTATGTAGGTCAAGGGAAATGTCCGATTCCAATTTTCGTACTTTTAGTTGTGGGTATTGGTGTTTTGGTATGGTCACCTATGGTTGACCTATATTGTTCAAGGGAAGTGTTTGATTCCTGCAGATTTTTGTTGGTGTAGCAGAATGCTGTATTTTTTTTTTTCTTTTTGTTCTTCATTTTGTGTTTTGGGATCATGGTGTGTTACTTTTACTAGCTTGTCCTCACCCTAAAACCCCCAACTTCCCCCGGTTGTCATGTTGGTTTGATTGTATTTTTGGTGGGAGATGTTATTGTATTATTTATATGTATCTTCGTGTTTGTTGCCATGTGTATGTAGTGACGTAATAGACACACTTAAAATAGCCATTTCCGGCATATTGATGACGGGTGAAATCAGACACTTCTGCATCAAAAAGTCTTTATCTGAAACCAAGTTTTTAATGGTTGCTGACTTGCTGACAGTTGATTGAAAATGCATGTTTCTACATATTGGACCCCTTTTGGACCAAGGTAAGTAATTTTAGGTCTTTATGTAGATTGCTGTTCCTATTTCTAGTACTGATATTATGTATTGAGTTATTGGTTGGAAATACTTGTAACAAATTTCATTAAGGAATAAATATACTAGGAAGCAGTGGTTAGAATACAAACTTCCTTGAATAGGTTCCTACATGATGTTCTTGAATTTATACCACAAACGATTTTTATTACACGCTTTTACATGCGAAAAACTTTTGCTACATTTGATGAGTTACCACAGAATATGCTCCCTTATGAAATAATAGAGTGAAAAAATGTGGTATGCCCAACGCACGTTGTTAACATTTTACTTAAACAGTGCCGTGGCGAAGTTCCGCGTACTTTCTGTTGCAGCTGCGAAGATAATATTTCTAATAGCGACCGATAACCTACAAACATATAATATCAAACACTAAAAATCGTTCTAACATCAACTAAAATGTACCCGGAGTTAATAAGCTAAGGTTATGACACGATTCATATGACATTCCTGCCATGTCACACTACTCGCAGTTATACTGATAACTAAACTGATGGATTCCAACTATGTCGTTATTTAACTGTAGCCCCTCGGAGTATTCGGTATTCGCTAGCGAAAAATAACTTGGCAGTTATTAATAACCATTAAAAATAACGGTTATCAAAGAATAACTGGAACTGTGATAACGGTTACTCCAGAATAACCGTTTGGCCCAACTCTATCCGACTCCTCTCTAGAATACTCTGTCTTCTCTACCAGCAGAGAAAGGTGCGAGAAGAATATTGCTTTACCATTGGTCAGTTTACTCAACAGCCAATAGCAAAACAACATACTCCCGCGTCAGTCCACGCTTTTCATTAATAACCAATCTCAAAATAGTAAACCTAACGACTGCTCTTTTTACCGACGTAGTTATCTAATATGCTGAAGTTTTGTTTATGCATAAAGTTATTTACTATTGTTATTTATACCTGAATTAACTTTCCCTTTACCATAAACTTACTTTACAAAATCATTCTACAAAAATCCCCTTTGTCCACATCCATACTTCTTCGAAATGTTCCCACACTATATCCCACTACATAACTCGTTAAACAATAATCTTCATATTAACCTAAAACCACACTCACGCTTCATTCATACTGCTAAAACACATTTATAACATTTTACATACACAAAAAGACATAATAACACTTTATGAAAATACTAGAACAGTTTATGAAAAACATTCTATTACTTTATTGCACTCTAGTGGGCACAATCGAAACTAAACCACAGTCCGCTCCTGTCCTCTATCGGCTGATATATAAACTACGTGCGCGTCCAGTTTCGCGTCACCATCTGTCACTATCCAGCTCTGACAAGGGAACATCCCCATCGCACCCCCCTCAGATTTAGTTATAAGTTGGCACAGTGGATAGGCCTTGAAAAACTGAACACAGATCAATCGAGAAAACAGGAAGAAGTTGTGTGGAACTATGAAAAAATAAGCAAAATATACAAACTGGGTCGTCCATGCGTAAGATAGGCAATATTAAGGGCAGTGTGAGACAATGGTAGCAATGGTTTGTGGGGCGCTCAACTGCGTGGTTATCAGCGCCCGTACAATTTCCCAACCTTTGCTCAGTCCAATTTCGCCACTTTCCTGGATGATGATGAAATGATGAGGACAACACAAACACCCAGTCATCTCGAGGCAGGTGAAAATCCCTGACCCCGCCGGGAATCGAACCCGGGACCCCGCGCTCGGGAAGCGAGAACGCTACCGCGAGACCACGAGCGGCGGACATCTATCTAGAGGGTGTGACGAGGAGGCCGCTACAAAAGGCGCAAAAGCAGTTTGGTTGGTTGGTTGATTTGGGGGAAGGGATCAAACAGCGATGTCATCGGTCCCATAGGATTAGGGAAGGATGGGGAAGGAAGTCGCCCGTGCCCTTTCAAAGAAACCATTCCAGCCTTTGCCTGCAGAGGGAAATAATGGAAAACCTAAATCAGGATGGCAGGACGCGGGTTAGAACCTATGTCCTCCGGACTGCGAGTCCAATTTGCTATCCACTGCGCCACCTCGCTCGGTAGTAGTAGTTTGGGAATCTGAGACGACAGGAGATGTATCCAGTAGAGCCGGGGGAGACAAGTGGGATAGTCAAGTAGATTTCTTGACAGACGGCCTGCATAATGGGAGAGTCACCAGATCACTTATCATTAACCACTTGATCTGGTGCAGAAACACCCAAGGCGTCCTCGTCAATGAACTCAGGTAAGAGAGGTGGGTCCTTCAATGGAGGACTACCGAAAGGTCGAGCCAAGGGGGAAGGTTCGTCAGCTGTCTCATCGTCCTGGATTCTGCGACGCTCGTGTCGAATAACCGGGGTCGGCATTGCAGGAGCGACGGCGTTAACGTCCCAATGCGTGGTTAGTGGGGGTAAATAACGAGGGTTATCCCTCAAAGATCCACTTTTATCCTCAGTAACCGGGGTCGGCTCAATTGCAGAATACTGTGGAAGAAGATCCGCTGTCCGCAAGCGGGTTTTAATACCATCACACGACGCGGACAAATGGTTCAAATGGCTCTGAGCACTATGGGACTTAACTTCTGAGGTCATAAGTCCCTTAGAACTTAGAACTACTTAAACCTAATTAACCTAGGGACATCACACACATCCATACCAGAGGCAAGATTCGAACCTGCGACCGCAGCGGTCGCGCGGTTCCAGACTGTAGCGCCTAGAACCGCTCGGCCACCCCGGCCGGCCAACGCGGACAGTTGGTATGGAGGTGGCCACTCTGATGAAAAATAAAGCAGGTCCCTTCCTGGCCGGTACAATTAACACGAATGCGATAACCACATACCTGCAAGTGAGAGGGAATATTTTTGTTAATCACGCTTTTTACCGACCGAACAATTGTAAGCGGTGCTGAGCAGACCAGCGTTCTTCTCGAATATGTAGTACATCCCCATAAAGGAGCAGGATGGATCTGAGAAAACTGTCGTCTATTACTATCATCTGCCGGCCGCGGTGGTCTAGCGGTTCTAGGCGCGCAGTCCGGAATCGCGCGACTGCTACGGTCGCAGGTTCGAATCCTGCCTCGGGCATGGATGTGTGTGATGTCCTTAGGTTAGTTAGGTTTAAGTAGTTCTAAGTTCTAGGCGACTGATGACCACAGATGTTAAGTCCCATAGTGCTCAGAGCCATTTGAACCATACTATCATCTACTTCGGACGGAAGATTAAAAACCCGAACATCTGTACAGACCACTTTTGCTGTGGTGTCACCGCCAGACACCACACTTGCTAGGTGGTAGCCTTTAAATCGGCCGCGGTCCGTTAGTATACGTCGGACCCGCGTGTCGCCACTATTAGTAATTGCAGACCGAGCGCCGCCACACGGCAGGTCTAGTCCAGAGAGACTCCCTAGCACTCGCCCCAGTTGGACAGCTGACTTTGCTAGCGATGGTTCACTGTCTACATACGCTCTCATTTGCCGAGACGACAGTTTAGCATAGCCTTCAGCTACGTCATTTGCTACGTCCTAGCAAGGCGCCATATTCAGTTACTATTCTGAACAGATAATATTGTGAATCATGTACCGTCAAGAGCGACGTTCATCATTAATGGATTAAAGTTAAGTATCAAACTGATTACGTCCTCTTTCTGATTTCTCATTCCTTGTCATGTTCCAGACCTCACGCCAGCCTGCGTGAGCTAAAACGCGTGCATTTCGGCCTCCACTCGTAACACGGTGTTAGCTCTTCTGCTAACACAACATTTGCATTCGCCAAAAGAACCATACTAGTGGAACCGTCACGATGAGTAAAGGGGACCAGAGTACCATGACGTAACAATATCAAAAAATGGCTCTCAGCACTATGGGACTCAACTTCTGAGGTCATTAGTCCCCTAGAACTTAGAACTAGTTAAACCTAACTAACCTAAGGACATCACACACATCCATGCCCGAGGCAGGATTCGAACCTGCGACCGTAGACGTAACAATATCCAGTCAACCTGAAGCGGGTCATGAAATTTAACAAAAAACACATACAAATACGAATCAAAGACGCAGTATGCTCCTAATCTATAGTAACCTTCATCTTGTCCACGAGCCAGTCATGTATCTCTAAAGAGCCTCGCTACACATGCCACGTGGATTTATCAAAACACGCTGACAGTACCTGTACGAGGAACAGATGTGGGAAGCATGTTGCACAACACAGAGCGGCACATTGACGCGTAAAGAAGGATTGCGTAAACACCGACAGTAACAGCGATGTGACGTGCACAAGCACTCACGCGGCACTGAACGGAAACAAGGCAGGCACGTGACACTACGTTAAGTGGCGGAACTAGGACAACCTACTACACCGATGTGCAAAGCGGGAATGACCACTAACAGAGGGGGCCTTCTGGAAGGAAACCGCATACAACACTATACCACGAAATATTCTAGCGTGCTGCTCCGGTGTTTGGGGTTCTTGTCAGCCATTAAAGGAATTCAGAAATGTTGTGTTATAGTCTTAAGAGATCAGTATAGGCTACATGACTATGTAACAGAGATAATTAAAGAAGTTATGTGGGGATCCTTTGATGAAAGTCGAGGTTGGTTTTGCGGAATACCGTGAGATGTATTTAGAGAATTATTATTCGAAGCAGACTGCACAAAAGTTGTGCTTTTTCCGCCGTATATTTCTCGTAGCGATCACGAGAATAAGTTGAGAGTGGTTGTGGAGTGCACTTGGGACGGAAGAGTGAGTGGCTCATGTGGGTATGAAATATCCTCCGCTATGTGCTGTACAGCGGCTTACGCGGCATTTATGTTCAACAGATAATTTATGAATTTGCACACTAGGGCGAACTGCATAAAATGAGTAGTTCCAGCCGGGGCAAAATATCCTGTACTCTCGAAGACATGGAAATGTTTACGTACTGGAAATGTGTAAATTTGTTAAAAATAACATAACTAAATTCAGCGAAAATATCAATATCTTTAATCATAGAATAAGACAGGAAATGAAACTCTATGCTTAGGCAATGAGTACCTCTACCTTTGAAACTTCATCGTTAACCAAGGTACTCAACTATACCACAACCTGCCAAGAGAGATTAAAGAAAAAAACACAAAGACGGTGTTTGTATCATAGGAATATGAAAGCGTTCTTCTTTCATACTTGCTTTAACACTGAAGTTAAACATATGTCCATGTATATAAATAAGAAATCAAATTCTGGACAATTTTGTTAAAGAAACAAGAACTAACATAAAACCTGTGTAAATAAATGTTTTATGTATATTTCATCTGTAGCTATATCAATCTTGTATTTAAATTAGTGTGTGTGTGTGTGTGTGTGTGTGTGTGATGTTAAATTATAACATTGTAATAAATATTACTGTGTGTACTTCAACCACGCTAGTTTCATGTTTTGTAAGTTTTGATCACATTTTTACGTGGCCAGTCTTCTTTGAAACTGTCCCCAACATATTTTAGAATATTTCACTCTCATTTCCCTTGTCGATTACTGACGGTGCATGTAATAATACTGACATCGAGATCCAGTACCTCCTGTTCATTTTATTGTTTTATCTCACTTCTCTTTTTTAGTACTGTGGAGGAACTGCACATTTGGGAGCCTACGGGCTGCCTAGTGATAGGTAAGAATCCTTTAAGATGAATTTGCCACTATAAAAGTGTTCGAGAGCCGAGGCGAAGTCGCAACTGCAGGTAGGCAAATAAGCATTCAGTTTCGTCTCTCCAGGCAGGATATGGGACGGTTGCCCTCTGTTGAAAACACATAGTGTTCTTAATAGAAGCCTTTCAGCACGATAAGAGAACTCTAGCCAAGTATCGCCCCAGAGGACCGTGCGAAATTTCGTTACGACACCTCGAAATAACGTTCTGTTTAAACTGGTTGTTTCATATCGTATTTTTTCGTAGAGAACGCAGTTTCTCCCCCCTGCCTACGTACCAATCTTCTTATACACCATTTTCAATGGTTCAAATGGCTCTGAGCACTATGGGACTTAACTTCTGAGGTCATCAGTCCCCTAGAACTTAGAACTACTTAAACCTAACTAACCTAAGGACATCACACACATCCATGCCCGAGGCAGGATTCGAACCTGCGACCGTAGCGGTCGCTCGGTTCCAGACTGTAGCGCCTATAACCGCTCGGCCACCCCGGCCGGGACCATTTTCAATATTGTGCCAGGAACCGCGAGAGATTTTGTGGTCTCCTACCCACCTCAGAGGACTATTAGTTGAAAATGGTAAAAATCTACAAAAGTGGGTGATTGTTGAACATCTTTACTTACATTTTATTGGACGGAACTGGCAACCTTTGCCATTATTGACCGACAAGTTCCTGCTCCGTCGAAAAAGCAGCCTAATTACAGACAGTCCTAAAAGAAATCACTTCTCGTAAGGGTTCTGGAGAATGATGTGCAAGAGGCGATTATTGGGAGGGAGTAAGTGGAGTTAGTTCTGTGTCAGGAGGCACTCTCACAGTTAGCTCCTTGCCAGTTTCCCTCGGAAGGATGGTAGTGACCTGCGGTCGCCGGTAGGCGCAGTGAAAGAAGATTCAGAATTAGTTACTTATTTCCATAGAAATACAGGTAGCGTCTTGAGTCGTTGTTAACGCGCGGGATTAGCCGAGCGGCCTCAGGTGCTGCAGTCATTGACTGTGCGGCTGGTCCCGGCGGAGGTTCGAACCCTCCCTCGGGCGTGGGTGTGTGTGTTTGACCTTAGTATAATTTAGGTTATGTAGTGTGTAAGTTTAGGGACCGATGATCTTAGCAGTTAAGCCCCATAAGATTTGACACACATTTGAACATTTTTTGAGTCGTTGTTGGCATCGTCTGTCAATGCTCGCTGAGCAATCGCGTCGAAAGCGACCTTCAGCCAGCGTAAGGCAGCTGACACCGCACACTTCGTTCCAGCCAGCTGCTGCACCAACGATTCGCCGCTTGCGGAGGCCACGTCCGCCCCTGGTAGCTGAGTGGTCAGCGCGACCGGATGTCATACCTAACGGCACGGGTTCGATTCCCAGCTGGGTCGGAGATTATCTCCGCTCAGGGACTGAGTGTTGTGTTGTCCTATCATGATCATTCCATCCTCATCGACACGCAAGTCGCCGAAGTGGCGTCAACTCGAAAGACTTGCACCAGGTGACCGGTCTACCCGAAGGGAGGCCCAGCCACACGGCATTGCCATTTTGCCGAGGCCGCGGCACCGGCTGTGTAAAGGCCTGGCCAGACAGAATGCGGCCTGCCGCTACGACGGACGGCGCAGCGGGAGGCCGGACCCGTCAGCGGCAACGGCCAAAGGCCGGCCGGCCGCAGCAGCGATTCTTGATGCGTCAGCTGTGGAAGCGGCCGAACCCCATTATTGAGCTTGCATGCGTAGCGCCATTGTCTTGGCGTTAGACGATTTGGAATCTTCACGCGGGACACGTTATATTTATGCGAGGTTTTTTTATGTCAGAAATGAGTAGCGCGCACTAGCGATACGAAATGGCACCAAGAAGAGATGTTGGGTGCACGACATTAATAGCAAGAGACAAAGCTTCGGAGAATACCATCGTCTGTGTATTGATCTAGAGTATGACGAAGATAGGTTCCGCAAATATTTTCGTATGTCGCCAGAATGTTTCGAGGAAATGCATCGCCTGATAAAAAGGTAGCACCGAGAAGTGCACAACGAACTCGAGAAAGCCAATTGATACAAGGTACAGACTAGCCATTTGTTTGAGGCAAGTTTTACCATTTGTGGCCTCTTTGTGTTTCAAATAGAAGTCATATAATTATTCCATTTCAGTTTTGCTGTATCATGTGAAAGGTTCGGCGGAAGAAAGTGCTATCGCACAACGTAGTTGCGGATGGAGTGATAAATTTATCTGCAGTGTTTACGAATACAGCAAACTATAGTAACATCTACTTCCATATGTCCCGCTAGAGAGAACTTTCTACTTAATAGATTGTTTTGTTTCATTGTATTCATAACATTGTCATTGACTTTAAACAAACATATCTTTGGTCGTTAACTTATCTATTCGTTCTATCGGCATAATTGATTTTAATCTTTTCCAGATATTTGACTACAGGCGACAGTCACCATACCATAGCTTTTTCTTTTCGGTTAGGACTTGCGAAACAAGTGTGCCACGCAATTTGGTCTGTTCTACAGCCCAAGTATTTACTTACTCCTTCAACAGAGATGTCGAAGAAATCTGAAGAAGGATTTCTAGAACTTTGGGGGTTTCCGAACTGCCTTGGAAGCATAGACGGAAAGCCTATCAGGTTAAAATGCCCGAAGGATAGTGGATCCCAGTTCTTCTGTTACTAACAGTTCTTTTCGCTAGTTTTCCTGACGATCGTTGATCCATACTACCGAGTTTACAGTAGTTGATATTGGAAGTTATGGACGTCACAGTGACAACACTATTTCTACTACTAATTTAGCTTTCTATCGAGGTGTTGAATAGGACTGGGGAGAAGTTAGTGGCACAACTTGACTAGAAGAAGGGATCAAGGGATCACCAATTTAGTATTGGAGGGCAGCGTGGAGGGTAGAAATCGTAGAGGGAGACCAAGAGATGAAGACACCTAGCAGATTCAGAAGGATGTAGATTGCAGTAGGTACTGGGAGATGAAGAAGCTTGCACAGGATAGAGTAGCATGGAGAGCTGCATCAAACCAGTCTCAGGACTGAAGACCACAACAACAACATCAAAAGTATATCGAGGGCAAAAGTATTCTACCTCCAAATCAGGATCGCGTGTATCATACAAAAAGTTGTATTCTCTCACCCCCTCTATAAGTCTCTCTGTGTGCATGCACTACGAGCTGCAAGACAAAAACCGCCTCACGCCGCTGCTTCCAGTGTGACAGCAGAGCAGTTGAGTGCGTCAGCAGAGGCAAGCAGACGCCCCGGCTTGCGGCGAATCTGTAATCTGTGACAACCCGGCGGCGGCCGGTGCGGCAGGCCGTATGCCGGTGCGTCAAAGCCGCACTCTGTGTGACCGCCGCCATACAGTAACGAGCGATTCAACAGTGCGGCCTGCCGGCTGCGGTTCAAGGCCACAGGCCGGACGGCCAGGCCGCATTCTGTCTGGCAGCGAGTGACGGCAGCGCGCGTATTGAACTTAGACACGCCGACTTGGGATGTGCTCTGTCCACTCCCGCCCACTACCCTTCTTCTTCATCCGTCGTACCGCGATGACGATTGCTGGGTAGCCGTGAAGTTCGGCGATAGTGGCCTGCCGCCCCAGGTAGGCCCTAATCTGTCCGCCAGAAAGTCAGGAACGCTGGTGTCCTGATCCTGGTGGGAAGGAAAGACTTCCAGGTCCTCCCATCTGTGACAGAGGCCGACTGTGCTGCTGAACTCTGCGACTGGTGATTATGGAGATGTAGCCATCCGTCCTGGTAGTGGCTGTTATTGTACGTAGGTGCAGGAAATGTACCACACAGACGTCACTTCACTGCAATCAGGGAATCGAGTGCGAACGTCATGTAGGCCATCGACCCACCAGAATAACTGCCTTACTAGCTTAACTGCTGGGGTATTTATGGAGCGAAGTAGTAGCTAATGTTTTCCCGACGTCATTCGCCATGTTCGCATACGGCTTGCAATTACGAAGGTGTCAGCGGTTTTCTTTCTGCTGTGCTTCCTTAATGAATTTGTTATAATATACACTACTGGCCATTAAAATTTGCTACACCACGAAGATGACATGCTACAGATGCGAAATTTAACCAACAGGAAGAAGATGCTGTGATATGCAAATGATTAGCTTTTCAGAGCATTCACACAAGGTTCGCGCCGGTGGCGACACCTACAACGTGCTGACATGAGGAAAGTCTCCCACCGATTTCTCATACACAAACGGCAGTTGACCGGCGTTGCCTGGTGAAACGTTGTTGTGATGCCTCGTGTAAGGAGGAGAAATGCGTACCATCACGTTTCCGACTTTGATAAAGGTCGGATTGTAGCCTATCGCGATTGCGCTTTATCGTATCGCAACATTGCTGCTCGCTTTGGTCGAGATCCAATGACTGTTAGCAGAATATGGAATCGGTGGGTTCAGGAGGGTAATACGGAACGCCGTGCTGGATCCCAACGGCGTCGTATCACTAGCAGTCGAGATGACAGGCATCTTATCCGTATGGCTGTAACGGATCGTGCAGCCACGTCTCGAACCCTGAGTCAACAGATGGGGACATTTGCAAGAGAACAACCATCTGCACGAACAGTTCGACGACGTTTGCAGCAGTATGGACTATCAGCTCGGAGACAATGGCTGCGGTTACCCTTGACCCTGCATCACAGACAGGAGCGTCTGCTATGGTGTACTCAACAACGAACCTGGCTGCACGAATGGCAAAACGTCATTTTTTTTCGGATGAATCCAGGTTCTGTTAACAGCATCATGATGGTCGCATCCTTGTTTGGCGACATCGCGGTGAACGCACATTGGAAGCGTGTATTCGTCATGGCCATACTGGCGTATCATCCAGGGTGATGGTATGGGGTGCCATTGGTTACACGTCTCGGTCACCTCTTGTTCGCATTGACGGCACTTTGAACAGTGGACGTTATATTTCACGTGTGTTACGACCCGTGGCTCTACCCTTCTTCGATCCCTGCGAAACCCTACATTTCACCAGGATAATGCATAACCGCATGTTGCAGGTCCTGTATGGGCCTTTCAGGATACAGAAAATGGTCGACTGCTGCCTTGGCCAGTACATTCTCCAGATCTCTCACCAACTGAAAACGTCTGGTCAATGGTGGCCGAGCAACTGGCTCGTCTCAATACGCCAGTCGCTGCTCTTTATGAACTGTGGTATCGTGTTGAAGCTGCATCGGCAGCTGTACCTGTACACGCCATCCAAGCTCTTTTTGACTCAATGCCCAGGTGTATCAAGGCCGTTATTACGGCCAGAGGTGGTTGTTCTGGGTACTGATTTCTCAGGATCTGTGCACCCAAATTGCGTGAAAATGTAACTACATGTCAGTTCTAGTATAATATATTTGTCCAATTAATGCCAGTTTATCATCTGCATTTCTTCTTGGTATAGCAATTTTAATGGCCAGTAGTGTAGAACTGATTCGTAAAAGCTCTTGACACCGTTTTTTGCATTCGTCTTAGCCTTTCTCCCGTCACATAACGAAGGTTACGTGACCTTGTTTGGCTGCTCTGACCCACTACTGCTAAAGTCTGCTGCCTGGCTTGCTATAAACGCCGATGTTGTGTTTTTCCCTGACCCAGTCTCGGTGGCGAAATGTTTTCATTGCGGCCACCTCATATCGATGTTTGCGTAAAGAAGGGGGATAGTTTCGTCCTGGGATTTTGAAAATTTTTCTCGTTTTACTGATCTATATAAGATTTTCATACGACAGATGACTGCACACTGGGCTACGAAAGAGTAACGATAGAGGTTGGTGAGTGACTGATGATCCGAGCCTTGCGATCGCAGGGGACAATGTCTCCACCCGAGTTCTGAAGGCAGAAGAAGCGCTGAACCCCGAAAATACAGCTGCTACTGCGGCTGCCATCCGCATTAAGCTAACAGTATAGTAAGATGCACAATCCCTGTAATTGACAATTCCGTGGGGAAGCGATACTGGCTTACTGCCTTCTGAAGCCAGTTATAATCTGCTTTCAATGTGCGCTTTGGCGATCTCACTGGCGTTCGATTCAATTTTTCCGTATTCTTCGCGTAATTTACTAACCGTGCTTACAGTCACTGGTCGCATTCGTGCGTTATCTGCATAACTTTGCATATAATGTGCCCAGCCACCTGTGCAAAGGTTACAGCTCGCTATTAGAATCCCCTCGTCCAGTTATTTAATGTTCAGCTGTTTATATCGGTGGGAAACTCATGTGTTTCACCTTGCAGGAATAAATCCGACTGTTTAGTGACCTCTTGTTTCTGTTATAGATTAGACGGTTCCTTCTCCTATTAATATACCGGGTGATCAAAAAGTCAGTATAAATTTGAAAACTTAATAAACCACGGAATAATGTAGATAGAGAGGTAAAAATTGACACACATGCTTGGAATGACTTGGGGTTTTATTAGAATCACCCCATGTTGCTGTCTAGCAGTATGGGGTGATTCTCTTGCGCACGTCGTTTGGTGATGATCGTGTGCTCAGCCGCCACTTTCGTCATGCTTGGCCTCCCAGGTCCCCAGACCTCAGTCCGTGCGATTATTGGCTTTGGGGTTATCTGATGTCGCAAGTGTATCGTGATCGACCGACATCTCTAGGGATGCTGAAAGACAATATCCGACGCCAGTGCCTCACCATAATCCGGACATGCTTTACAGTGCTGCTCACAACATTATTCCTCGACTACAGCTATTGTTGAGGAATGATGGTGGACATATTGAGCATTTCCTGTAAAGGACATCATCTTTGCTTTGTCTTACTTTGTTATGCTAATTATTGCTATTCTGATCAGAGCATCTGTCGGACATTTTTTGAACGTTTGTAATTTTTTGCTTCTAATAAAACCCCATGTCATTCCAAGCATGTGTGTCAATTTGTACCTCTCTATCTACATTATTCCGTGATTTATTCAGTTCTCAAATTTATACTGACTTTTTGATCACCCAGTATTTATGCGCCTGGTGTGGTACATATAGTATCATCTTCTAATAATTTTCGGGTGTGCAGCCGGATCCCGTCAACATTCTCACAAGAGACTTCTGGTCATCATCACGAGAGTAGAGAACTACTAAAGAGCACCTTTTTCGTGGTAGATTGCGGTACAGCGTCACCGGTGGATGGTGGTCTTACTGTCTTGGTGTAGGGATAAAATTTTTCTACCTTAGAATGACATCACTGGAGTTCACGTTGAAGGTGTGGCGGTGGGACTTGAAGAGGTTCCTTACCACCCTACGACGGTGGAAGTTCAAGGTTGCGGGAAAGAGGTAACACAATTACATACGTAGTTGTACTGGTGGCCGTACCATGGATTTCACATATTGAGTGGTCGTATCAAGATGACATTACTGATGGTCGTACCAGAGCTATCGTTAGCCATGGTCCGAATCTGATTCCTCGAGGAAGGTAAGAGGAACAGGGTGGCGGTGCCAGTGCTGGGGAGGCGTGGTACCTCGTGAACATCTGGAGCCTTCGGGGAATGTCATTGGTCACCGCGACACATTAAGCAGCACGTCGTCAGTGGGCCAACCAACACAGAAACTGGATAATAGTTGTCTGGAGGCGTGAAGTGCGATTCGACGAGCCGTAATAACAAATGATGCAAAGTGTTGAGTCCCTTTAGTCAGCCATAGTGCCAGTAGTGTCAGTGTCGTCGTAACTGCCGCCTGTGTCACGTCTGCTGTGCAGCGAGCTACGTTAATTTAAGTATTAACTGTATTTTTCTTACTTGTCCCTTCTTCTTCCGTGTGTATTTGCTTTTAGGGAGTTTTAATTGTCGAGTGCTAGTAATAGTGTTCCATAGATTTCCTGTTTGTTTTGAACACAGTCAGAGAGAGTCCCTTTAGTCAGCCATAGTGCCAGTAGTGCTAGTGTTTGTTTTGAATACAGTCCAGAGACAGGTAGTGCTATTTTCATTGTTTTCTACAAGAAGTATCTAGTAACAACAGTTTAGTCAACTATCAGCCGCCTTTAGTGAATTAGCAGTCTAGTTAAAAGTCGATAAACTCTCTACAGTAAATTGATTTCTTAGGATGGATAGGATGTGTGACTGCTGTGTACGGACGCAGGAGGAGCTGGTCACTGTTCGCGAACAGCTGAACGTGTTGATGGCCGCGGTCAGCCGTCTTCAGGCTACTGCCTCGGAGTGTAGCGGCAGTGGGGAGTCTGGTGCGTCGCGTGGTACACCCCAGGTGTTACATGCTACACCCACGGTCCCTGCTGTCTTCGCGGGTACCGGGCGCGGTTGGGCCACCCTGTCCCCAAGGGGAGTGGCGGGTTCAGCGGCGTTCGCGGCGCACGAGGCGGAGGGTAAATGTGGAAGCTGGCCGTGTGGCATCGCCCACTCTGCCTGTGAGTGGACATCTGGCCGCTCCTTCAGCAAGGTCCGAGCAGGCACACGGGGGGAAGGGTTTATTAGTGATTGGGGGCTCCAACGTTAGGCGGGTGATGGAGCCCCTTAGGGAAATAGCGGAAAGGTCGGGGAAGAAGGCCAGTGTTCACTCTGTTTGCTTGCCGAGGGGTCTCATCCGAGATGTGGAGGAGGCCCTGCCGGCGGCGATAGAGAGCACTGGGTGCACCTGACTGCAAATTGTTGCTCATGTCGGCACCAATGACTCCTGCAGTCTGGGTTCAGAGGTCATCCTCAGTTCGTACAGGCGGTTGGCGGAGTTGGTGAAGGCGGAAAACCTCGCTTGCGGGGTGGAATCTGAGCTATAGTGATAAGAAGTGCAATAGTATCGAAAGAAATCGACGGAGATCCGAAATGTGAAATAATTTGGGTGAAGGTCACGGTTAAAGCAGGCTCAGACATGGTAATTGGATGTCTCTATAGGCCCTCTGGCTCAGCAGCTGTTGTGGCTGAGCACCTGAAGGATAATTTGGAAAATATTTCGAGTAGGTTTCCCGACCATGTTATAGTTCTGGGTGGAGATTTTAATTTGTCGGATATAGACTGGGAGTCTCAAACGTTCATAACGGGTGGCAGGGACAAAGAATCCAGTGAAATTTTTTAAAGTGCTTTATCTGAAAACTACCTTGAGCAGTTAAACAGAGAACCGACTCGTGGCGATAACATATTAGACCTTCTGGTGACAAACAGACCCAAACTATTTGAAACAGTTAACGCAGAACAGGGAATCAGCGATCATAAAGCGGTTACTGCATCGATGATTTCAGCCGTAAATAGAAATATTTAAAAAGGTAGGAAGATTTTCTCTTTAGCAAAAGTGACAAAAAGCAGATTTCATGGTACCTGATGGCTCAACACAAAAGTTTTGTCTCAAGTACAGATAGTGTTGAGGATCAGTGGACAAAGTTCAAAACCATCGTACAATATGTGTTAGATCAGTATGTGACAAGTAAGATCGTAAGAGATGGAAAAGAGCCACCGTGGTACAACAACAGAGTTAGAAAACTGCTGCGGAAGCAAAGGGAACTTCACAGCAAACACAAAACATAGCCAACGCCTTGCAGACAAACAAAAAATACGCGAAGCGAAATGTAGTGTGAGGAGGGCTATGCGAGAGGCGTTCAATGAATTCGAAAGTAACGTTCTATGTACTGACTTGGCAGAAAACCCTAAGAAATTTTGGTCTTATGTCAAAGCGGTAGGTGGATCAAAACAAAATGTCCAGACACTCTGTGACCAAAATGGTACTGAAACAGAGGATGACAGACTAAAGGCCGAAATACTAAATGTCTTTTTCCAAAGCTGTTTCACAGAGGAAGACTGCACTGTAGTTCCTTCTCTAGATTGTCTCTAGATTGTCACACAGATGACAAAATGGTAGATATCGAAATAGACGACACAGGGATAGAGAAACAATTAACATCTCTCAAAAGAGGAAAGGCCGCTGGACCTGATGGGATACCAGTTCGATTTTACACAGAGTACGCCAAGGAACTTGCCCCCCTTCTTGCAGCGGTGTACCGTAGGTCTCTAGAAGAGCATAGCGTTCCAAAGGATTGGAAAAGGGCACAAGTCATCCCCGTTTTCAAGAAGGGACGTCGAACAGATGTGCAGATTCAAATGGTTCAAATGGCTCTGAGCACTATGGGACTTAACTTCTAAGGTCATCCGTCCCCTAGAACTTAGAACTACTTAAACCTAACTAACCTAAGGACATCACACACATCCATGCCCGAGGCAGGATTCGAACCTGCGATCGTAGCGGTCGCGCGGTTCCAGACAGTAGCGCCTAGAACCGCTCGGCCACCCTGGCCGGCAGATGTGCAGAACTATAGACCTATATCTCTAACGTCTATCAGTTGTAGAATTTTGGAACACGTATTATGTTCGAGTATAATGACTTTTCTGGAGACTAGAAATCTACTCTGTAGGAATCAGCATGGGTTTCGAAAAAGACGATCGTGTGAAACCCAGCTCGCGCTATTCGTCCACGAGACTCATAGGGCCATAGACACGGGTTCACAGGTAGATGCCGTGTTTCTTGACTTCCGCAAGGCGTTCGATACAGTTCCCCACAGTCGTTTAATGAACAAAGTAAGAGCATCAGACCAATTGTGTGATTGGATTGAAGAGTTCCTAGATAACAGAACGCAGCATGTCATTCTCAATGGAGAGAAGTCTTCCGAAGTAAGAGTGATTTCAGGTGTGCCGCAGGGGAGTGTCGTAGGCCAGTTGCTATTCACAATATACATAAATGACCTTGTGGATGACATCGGAAGTTCACTGAGGCTTTTTGCGGATGATGCTGTGGCATATTGAGAGGTTGTAACAATGGAAAATTGTACTGAAATGCAGGAGGATCTGCAGCGAATTGACGCATGCTGCAGGGAATGGCAATCGAATCTCAATGTAGACAAGTGTAATGTGCTGCGAATACATAGAAAGAAAGATCCCTTATCATTTAGCTACAATATAGCAGGTCAGCAACTGGAAGCAGTTAATTCCATAAATTATCTGGGAGTACGCATTAGGAGTGATTTATTTTTTCAGTTTTCAAATTTGTACTGACTTTTTCATCACCCAGTATAACGGAGAATGGATTGATCACACCCTTTTCTCTGCCTCGTGATGACTGGGTGTTGTGTGATGTCCTTAGGTTAGTTAGGTTTAAGTAGTTCTAAGTTCTAGGGGACTGATGACCATAGATGTTAAGTCCCATAGTGCTCAGAGCCATTTGAACCAATTGATCACACCCTAAATTTTGTTTCCGAAATGAATCTTCCACTATGCAGCGGAATGAATGTCGTAACTAAAGACAATAAGTTCTGTTAGTCAAAGTTTCTCTCTGCTCATAGGCATCGCCTCTTCGTATTTTTATGCGTAGAGACATAACTAATTACGAGGCAACATAATAAAATCTGACCTTCATCGTAAGTATATCTAGTGTCCAGATCTTTATCACCTCCATATATCCATCTGATACTGAGTAAACACTTGAACACGAGCGAGTAATTACATGGCATTTCAGTGCTGATATAATCAGTTTGTATCCTGCTGTTCGAGTCGCCAATGATATTCTACGTTTGTATGCTGCAAATTGCTATAAATTGCGTGGCCCTGAAAACTCACTGTACCATCTTCATTGATGGAGAATCAGTCGCTTCGAAATGCGATAATTGCAAATCTTCACAGCTCCTATGATAGCAAGAACAGTTTCACTCAAGTGTCATTCATTTCATGACTGTAAACGTTTCTGGCAATTTTCTAAATAACTGTTCGTGAGGAAATCTGTGCACAATTAGTCTGCCTGTTATTTTTTAGGTGTCTGCCAGATCAGATTTTTCCAGTTTTTGTCATATTGTCTCGGTATTCAAATATTTTATTTTATTTCTTCAATTTCTGTTTCAGCAGATTTAATTCGTTACTGTCTAAATCAAAAGTAAGCAACAAAAACAATGAAAATATCTATCAGAAAGGGGCCCATTAATGTATCGAATATTTCCCAATTTTATTCCGTTTCCGCGGACAGAAAATTATGTGGGGATTGTGGGAAAGTTTGGTAAACATTTGGGGAATTTGTAGATTTAGAGCGATGATAAAATTTAAAAAAAGCTAATAAAATACGATCAGCATAATTTCTTTTAAAAAACACACGTAAAAGTATGGCTTGCGCATTATATTACTTCCTTGTTTCTAAAACAAGGACAGTAACACTGAATAAGATGATTAGAAAATTTGTTATCAAGGAAAAGACGTATTATTGACAGAAATATAACTGTATATAAATGTAACCATTCACCTGCAAAATATTACTTTATTTCCGTGTATTGTTTTTGTATCATTCTAGGCCAGTCTTGAGATGAGGCATACAGAAGCTTACGTGCTCACCCTCGGAGCGTGATGTTGGCTACTAGAGGTTGGTGACCTGTGTCAGGAACACAGGAAACATATTAATATACACTGACGAGAAAAAACATTATCACTACACGCTTAAGAATGTGTTGGTCCGCCTTTGGAACGCATTAGAGCAGGAATAGTGCGTGGCATGGATTCGGCAAGTCCTTGATAGGCTTCCGGATGTATGAGGCGTCTGATATCCTCGCAGAAATCACCCATTGCCCGTATATCATAAATCACAGACCAGTGGTTTGTGATTGTCGAGCAGGCGTCCGATAGCGTCCGAGATGTGTTCCATCGGGTTGAAGTCAGGTGAATTGGTGGCCACTACATCAACGTGAGTTCACTATCATGTTCCTCAAACCACTGTACGACGATTGCGGCCTTGTGATAGGTCAGTTATCCTGGTGGAAAATGCCATCACTGTCGGAGATACAGATGGTCCACAATAATGTTCATGTAGTCCACAAATATCATGGTGTTTTCAGTTACTACCGCAGGTCCCGTGACATCAAAAAATGGTTCAAATGGCTCTGAGCACTATGGGACTTAACGTCTATGGTCATCAGTCCCCTAGAACTTAGAACTTCTTAAACCTAACTAACCTAAGGACATCACAAACATCCATGCCCGAGGCACGATTCGAACCTGCGACCGTAGCGGTCACGCGGTTCCAGACTGAAGCGCCTAGAACCACACGGCCACACCGGCCGGCGCCCGTGACATCTCAGGCGAATGTCTCCCATATCGTAATACTGCCGCCAACGGCTTCCTTCCGTGGCGCAATTCATGTTTCGAGCAACAGTTCGCCTAGATGACGGCGTATGCAGATGCGGCTGTAGCCCTGGTCTAACGTGAAATGTGTTTCATCTGATCAGACGACAAGTCTCTATTGCACCAAAGGGATGATCCCATACCAATTGCAGTCGTAACTGACGATGTCATTGGGTCATCATGGCAACATGTAGCAGTCGCTGGCTGCAGAGTCCCATGTTCAACAATGTACGCTGAACGGTGTGCTGCGAAACAGTTGTGAGTACACCAATACTGTCAGATTCGCCACATATCGCCGTCTATTTTGTTCTACAGTGCCTTCAAGCCTACGAACTCGACTTCCTGGGACGAGGCGTTCACTTACAACACCTTGTCGCCTACTAGTGGTTCCGCCGTTCTTCAACCACTTTCCATTGAGTCTGACGACAGTGGCACACGAGCAGTCGAAAAGCTTAGCCCTTTTCGATTTGCACGTTGCCTGGTCCCAAACTATGACAATCTACTCTTTGTCAAAGTTTCTTCTACCAGTGAATTTCCCCATTTTCGGCCTGTATTGTTGCTAAAATGATTCCCGATTCGTCTTTGTTCAGTTCCGACACATCCTCGCAACACCACCATACGGTATTCAATCTCCGGTGGGTAGAAGTTATAATGTTTCTGCTCGTCAGTGTGGTAACTGTGAGGTGGTGGTTGATCTGTTTAGAATAGCTCTAAGATGACTCATTTCCGATCCCTGGTGACCTACAGGGATGGGGAGCTCCCCATAAAGTCACGCAAATTTGAAAGAAACACAGCGGAATAACGGATAACGTCTTATTAAGTGAATATTGCTAGAGGTAGCCGTATTAAGCATGGAAGTGTGGGTGTCACATCTCACACAGACGTCAAAGTACACGAGGAAACAAGTGGTCAATAGCACAAGCTGGCTTATTGCCAACAGACATCAAATCATGACTTACCCACTGAATCAAAAGCATAAAAATTTAATAGACGACAAGGGATGAAAATCTGGTTCATTGCCATAAGACATTAAAAACGATTTATCCGATGAATCAGGAGTATACACATTTAATAAGTGGACAAGGGATGCCTTGGCACCGGTGTATGCATACATAAAAGCCTAATCTAAAACTATGTCGTGAATAACGTCAATGGTTGCGAGAAAGTGATTTAAATAAAGTTCCAGGAAAAGCACGAACGAACACCAGTACTCTTGCCTAAGTGTGTGATGCGTGCAACTGGCTGGCTGTGAAAATTAGGTCTGCAAAATGAAACTCTGATGAAAATTAACTAATTCTGCACTTCCCTCATCTCTGTACCTGCAACGACGGCGCATGCTTACGATTCTTAATTTTTGAGTGTAGAAGATGGCTGCAGCAGATGCTGAAAACTCTATCTTCATCTTGGACTTTGTACTCTGCTCTAAGTCGGAGACATCTCGTTCTGCAGCTCTCAGACCCATCGTGCTGCCCTGGAGAAAGTGTGTTCTATGGCGAGCTAAGGCGAAGTGCCTTCGCATTTTACTCTCTGAAACTTAGGGAGTTCTGCCAGCGTCAGAGTCTCAACAACCAATTGTAGCTGAACTTGCGAGGTCCAACAAATAATAATTCTATAAACAAGTTTAACTATTTCCTAATCTTGTGGATTTTGTCATGATTAACCAATAAGGTGCGGCACTAGGAAAATGGCAGAAAATCTCACCCAGCAGACGACAGATTGCCAGTCGTGGACAACCAAAAGTCCTGCATGTATGCACGCGTGACAGCTTTCCTCTTCCACCTCTTACTAGAATTTGAACGAACGTTCCAGCAGGCCGCATCGGGGACTTGCGATTACAAGCCAACTACACTCCTGGAAATGGAAAAAAGAACACATTGACACCGGTGTGTCAGACCCACCATACTTGCTCCGGACACTGCGAGAGGGCTGTACAAGCAATGATCACACGCACGGCACAGCGGACACACCAGGAACCGCGGTGTTGGCCGTCGAATGGCGCTAGCTGCGCAGCATTTGTGCACCGCCGCCGTCAGTGTCAGTCAGTTTGCCGTGGCATACGGAGCTCCATCGCAGTCTTTAACACTGGTAGCATGCCGCGACAGCGTGGACGTGAACCGTATGTGCAGCTGACGGACTTTGAGCGAGAGCGTATAGTGGGCATGCGGGAGGCCGGGTGGACGTACCGCCGAATTGCTCAACACGTGGGGCGTGAGGTCTCCACAGTACATCGATGTTGTCGCCAGTGGTCGGCGGAAGGTGCACGTGCCCGTCGACCTGGGACCGGACCGCAGCGACGCACGGATGCACGCCAAGACCGTAGGATCCTACGCAGTGCCGTAGGGGACCGCACCGCCACTTCCCAGCAAATTAGGGACACTGTTGCTCCTGGGGTAACGGCGAGGACCATTCGAAACCGTCTCCATGAAGCTGGGCTACGGTCCCGCACACCGTTAGGCCGTCTTCCGCTCACGCCCCAACATCGTGCAGCCCGCCTCCAGTGGTGTCGCGACAGGCGTGAATGGAGGGACGAATGGAGACGTGTCGTCTTCAGCGATGAGAGTCGCTTCTGCCTTGGTGCCAATGATGGTCGTATGCGTGTTTGGCGCCGTGCAGGTGAGCGCCACAATCAGGACTGCATATGACCGAGGCACACAGGGCCAACACCCGGCATCATGGTGTGGGGAGCGATCTCCTACACTGGCCGTACACCACTGGTGATCGTCGAGGGGACACTGAATAGTGCACGGTACATCCAAACCGTCATCGAACCCATCGTTCTACCATTCCTAGACCGGCAAGGGAACTTGCTGTTCCAACAGGACAATGCACGTCCGCATGTATCCCGTGCCACCCAACGTGCTCTAGAAGGTGTAAGTCAACTACCCTGGCCAGCAAGATCTCCGGATCTGTCCCCCATTGAGCATGTTTGGGACTGGATGAAGCGTCATCTCACGCGGTCTGCACGTCCAGCACGAACGCTGGCCCAACTGAGGCGCCAGGTGGAAATGGCATGGCAAGCCGCTCCACAGGACTACATCCAGCATCTCTACGATCGTCTCCATGGGAGAATAGCAGCCTGCATTGCTGCGAAAGGTGGATATACACTGTACTAGTGCCGACATTGTGCATGCTCTGTTGCCTGTGTCTATGTGCCTGTGGTTGTGTCAGTGTGATCATGTGATGTATCTGACCCCAGGAATGTGTCAATAAAGTTTCCCCTTCCTGGGACAATGAATTCACGGTGTTCTTATTTCAATTTCCAGGAGTGTATCCACGAAGATAGCGTTACCATCTTCTACAGATGTGGGAGGGCCAGCACTAACTTACCGTCTTCTGTAGATAATTTTGTAATTCATTAGCCTGTTTCACAGAGAAAGCATAGATAGCTGAATCTTCTACATCTACTCTATACTGTCCAAACCACTCTAAAATGCATGGAAGAGAGTACTTTTTATTGTGCCTTTTACTAGAAGGCTACTTCCTCTTCCATTCACGCATGGTGTGTGGGAAGAATGATTGTTTAAAAGACTGTGTGTACTGTAATTAGTCTCGTCTTATCTTCGCGATCCCTACGAGAGCTATACGTTGGGGATTGTTGTATATTCCTAGATTTCTCACTTAAGCTCATCTTTGAAACTTTTTAAGTACACTGGTGTCCAAAATTAAAGCAACAAACCGCTATTTTCACGTCCCTGTCTAATTTATGATATAACCATACAAATTGTCAACGGATGTCTGTAGATCGTGTTCTGCACGGAAGATGGCATTTCGGTCAACGGGGAACCACGTCAACAGTGACGTCAGAGCACCTATCAAACGGACTAGCGTTTGCCGGGTAGTCCCACACCCACAATCTGTTCCTTAGTTGGGACTTATGCGTGATTCTCTCCAAGACATTAGCGAACTAAGTCTAGGTCGGCAAGGGACAGTTATTTACTTGTACAAAGCGCACAGGAGGATAATGAACACATTCCAAAATTTTTAATTAAAATCTCGGTCCGTACTACAGTATCTGTGAGGAGACCATGAACGTCAAAAGCATTGAAATCCACAAAAATGAAAGACACAGACAGAGCTGCCATTAGTTCGTCTGAATTTTGTAAAAGTCTGAAAGAAGCTACTGGAAAGCGTCTGATTCAAGGAGATGATGTTGATTTACGAGTTAGCCTACAAATTTTGCTTAAATGAAAGAGAAGCAGTTCGCAGTATCCGTGAATATCTACAAGAAAATAAATGCCCAGTGTTAAAAGCCTTCCGGAAACCCAAAAATACCGAATCCATTTGAAATTCCTTGTCAATAGCACTCAGCACTTCGTGCGAGTAAAGAGCTACTTGTGTTTCATCGTGAGAATCAAGGAAATGCTGCGGATGATGCTGCCTGAAAAGTAAGAGCGCACGCGAAATGAATCAAGAAACATGCTACTTCCTCTATTATGTTGAAAAGAACTAACTCATAGACCGAGCGCTGAGGATGTACAATGCCGTGTCATTCCCTGCCTAAGGCCTCGTTGTGTACGGATGGTTTCCTCACACAAGGTTCAAATAGCTCTGAGCACTATGGGACTTAACTTCTGAGGTCATCAGTCCCCTAGAACTTAGCCGGCCGCGGTGGTCTAGCGGTTCTGGCGCTGCAGTCCGGAACCGCGGGACTGCTACGGTCGCAGGTTCGAATCCTGCCTCGGGCATGGGTGTGTGTGATGTCCTTAGGTTAGTTAGGTTTAAGTAGTTCTAAGTTCTAGGGGACTTATGACCTAAGATGTTGAGTCCCATAGTGCTCAGAGCCATTTGAACCCCTAGAACTTAGAACTACTTAAACCTAACTAACCTAAGGAGATCACACACATCCATGCCCGAGGCAGGATTCGAACCTGCGACCGGGGCGGTCGCGCGGTTCCAGACTGTAGCGCCGAGAACCGCTCGGCCACTCTGGCCGGCGTCCTCACACAAGGAAAATCCATAGGTCGCTCATTGTGCTCGTTCAGGATGTAGAGCGCATTCAGCAGTTTCATACGTATTCCACAGAAGTCTGGTCGTTGAGTCAGCCGAGACATATCCATTCCTTACGTCTGTGTCTGGCATGTTATGCGGTAAGGTTTGTGTTTCAAATCGCACAGGGTCCAACTGCTACGAGCACTTCTCATGTTGATAAACAAAAACGTGTAGAGTTTTGTGAATTTATTCTCGGCCTGAGGACGGAAAACAAGTTTCCATTCATGGGTTCGGTAATGAGGCTATGTTCAGATTGTTGTGGCGTAGCAAGACAGCCACGCCACTCGGAAGTAGCCGAAATGCACGCGTTACACACGCCGGCTGGCGTGAGGTCTGAAACAGGATACGTAATGAATGCTATAAAGAAAAGTACGTAGCTGCGGTAATACTTAACTTTAATCCATCATTTGTATACAGCATTCTTGATGATACAAGTGAGACTCTCTCTAGATATGGTTAATGGCGCCTTGCTAGGTCGTAGCCATGGACTTAGCTGAAGGCTATTCTAACTGTCTCTCGGCAATTGAGAGAAAGGCTTCGTCAGTGTAGTCGCTAGGAAAGTCGTCGTACAACTGGGCGAGTGCTAGTCAGTCTCTCTAGACCTGCCGTGTGGTGGCGCTCGGTCTGCAATTACTGACAGTGGCGACACGTGGGTCCGTCATGTACTAATGGACCGCGGCCGATTTAAAGCTACCACCTAGCAAGTATGGTGTCTGGCGGTGACACCACACAGATAAACCGAAGAGTGAACAGCCACACGATATGCTGTTAGAAAAGTAAGTACATACGACAGTCGAGCACGAGTGCTTCATGTGTTTTGCTCCATTTCACGATAAAGGATTCACGACGCTTACTAATTTGCGGAAATGATGGTTACAGGGATCACCGGGATATGTTGGAGGAATGACTTATTTCACAATCGAGAGAACATGCCAAAAATTTCATTTTTCGGCTGTAAGGAACGTATCACATTGTCACCTGCATGTGAAAGCATTTCTTCGCAATGAGCTGTCTCGATCAAGGACCGTACGGTTGGCGCACTACGTGGCCTCCAAGGAGGCCTGAGCTCACGGTACTTGGTTTTGTGTTTGTGTGTGTGTGTGTGTGTGTGTGTGTGTGTGTGTGTGTGAGAGAGAGAGAGAGAGAGAGAGAGAGAGAGAGAGAGCGTGCGTGTGAGGGGAGGGGGTTTAGTAAAGAGCTCCGCCATCGTGCTTTTCCCTCGAAAAATTATGGGTGGACTGCGACGCAAGACCAATGAATCCAATAGTTCCGGACATGCTAGCAAAAGACTGGGAAGAGTTTGACGATCGTTTGCATGTTTGTTGTGCATTCGGTGGAGGATACATTGAACATTTGTGAGATGTACAGAGTGTTTCAAAAATGACCGGTATATTTGAAACGGCAATAAAAACTAAACGAACAGCGATAGAAATACACCGTTTGTTGCAATATGCTTGGGACAACAGTACATTTTCAGGCGGACAAACTTTCGAAATTACAGTAGTTACAATTTTCAACAACAGATGGCGCTGCAAGTGATGTGAAAGATATAGAAGACAACGCAGTCTGTGGGTGCGCCATTCTGTACGTCGTCTTTCTGCTGTAAGCGTTTGCTGTTCACAACGTGCAAGTGTGCTGTAGACAACATGGTTTATTCCTTAGAACAGAGGATTTTTCTGGTGTTGGAATTCCACCGCCTAGAACTCAGTGTTGTTGCAACAAGACGAAGTTTTCAATGGAGGTTTAATGTAACCAAAGGACCGAAAAGCAATACAATAAAGGATCTGTTTGACAAATTTCAACGGACTGGGAACGTGACGGATGAATGTGCTGGAAAGGTAGGGCGACTGCGTACGGCAACCACAGAGGGCAACGCGCAGCTAGTGCAGCAGGTGATCCAACAGCGGCCTCGGGTTTCCGTTCGCCATGTTGCAGCTGCGGTCCAAATGACGCCAACGTCCACGTATCGTCTCATGCGACAGAGTTTACACCTCTATCCATACAAAATTCAAACGCGGCAAACCCTCAGCGCCGCTACCATTGCTGCACGAGAGACATTCGCTAACGATATAGTGCACAGGATTGATGACGGCGATATGCATGTGGGCAGCATTTGGTTTACTGACGAAGCTTATTTTTACCTGGACGGCTTCGTCAATAAACAGAACTGGCGCATATGGGGAACCGAAAAGCCCCATGTTGCAGTCCCATCGTCCCTGCATCCTCAAAAAGTACTGGTCTGGGCCGCCATTTGTTCCAAAGGAATCATTGGCCCATTTTTCAGATCCGAAACGATTACTGCATCACGCTATCTGGACATTCTTCGTGAGTTTGTGGCGGTACAAACTGCCTTAGACGACACTGCGAACACCTCGTGGTTTATGCAAGATGGTGCCCGGCCACATCGCACGGCCGACGTCTTTAATTTCCTGAATGAATATTTCGATGATCGTGTGATTGCTTTGGGCTATCCGAAACATACAGGAGGCGGCGTGGATTGGCCTCCCTATTCGCCAGACGTGAACCCCTGTGACTTCTTTCTGTGGGGACACTTGAAAGACCAGGTGTACCGCCAGAATCCAGAAACAATTGAACAGCTGAAGCAGTACATCTCATCTGCATGTGAAGCCATTCCGCCAGACACGTTGTCAAAGGTTTCGGGTAATTTCATTCAGAGACTACGCCATATTATTGCTACGCATGGTGGATATGTGGAAAATATCGTACTATAGAGTTTCCCAGACCGCAGCGCCATCTGTTGTTGAAAATTGTAACTACTGTAATTTCGAAAGTTTGTCTGCCTGAAAATGTACTGTTGTCCCAAGCATATTGCAACAAACGGTGTATTTCTATCGCTGCTCGTTTAGTTTTTATTGCCGTTTCAAATATACCGGTCATTTTTGAAACACCCTGTAAATGGAACTTTTATCCTAAATGAAATTGTAGCTGCGCTCCAAGGTTATATGTACTTCCATGTAAAATACATACCATTGCTAAGCACGGTGATTAGTACTGTCCAGTGTTACTAGGTTACATAGATGTCGCCGCATTATTGTGATCCAGTTATCACGGCCATAGAGGCGGATCTTTACGTTGTACCAGGAAGTAGCCTGTTACTAGGGAGATCAGTAGAAACGTTTATCTGTGTTTATCTACAGGGCAATAATTTCTGGAAACACTAAGTGATTTCCGTGTACTTGTTTACCAGTGATGGAAAGCTGATAAGAGACGCCGCACCATCTTACTCAGAAACAGTCAGACAATCTTTGTAAACGTTATTACGAAGGCTATTCATAAAGTGAGCTCTGACTGGTTATTATAAAAAGAAAAACAGCTACTTTTTTATACAAGGTGTGTCAAGAGGAAAGGTACATGCTTAGAAGGGTAATAGTATTAAGATTCCTGAACAAAAAACGTCGTATGAACATGTGTCCAGTTCATAAGTTTCCGAGGAAACGATGAAAACAGTGGGGAACACGACAAACGCAGGTGAAGATAAATGAAACATTGTGATCTAATGTGTTGTTTAATTGCGTATATTTCCTCACAAGAGATGTTCAAAAAGTCCACGGTCAATTGCAATGGAAAGTAAAGTTCTATGTACTGACTTGGCAGAAAATCCTAAGAAATTTTGGTCTTATGTCAAAGCGGTAGGTGGATCAAAACAAAATGTCCAGACACTCTGTGACCAAAATGGTACTGAAACAGAGGATGACAGACTAAAGGCCGAAATACTAAATGTCTTTTTCCAAAGTTGTTTCACAGAGGAAGATTGCACTGTAGTTCCTTCTCTAGATTGTCGCACAGATGACAAAATGGTAGATATCGAAATAGACGACAGAGGGATAGAGAAACAATTAAAATCGCTCAAAAGAGGAAAGGCCTCTGGACCTGATGGGATACCAGTTCACTTTTACACAGAGTACGCGAAGGAACTTGCCCCCCTTCTTGCAGCGGTGTACCGTAGGTCTCTAGAAGAGCGTAGCGTTCCAAAGGATTGGAAAAGGGCACAGGTCATCCCCGTTTTCAAGAAGGGACGTCGAACAGATGTGCAGAACTATAGACCTATATCTCTAACGTCGATCAGTTGCAGAATTTTGGAACACGTATTGTGTTCGAGTATAATGACTTTTCTGGAGACTAGAAATCTACTCTGTAGGAATCAGCATGGGTTTCGAAAAAGACGGTCATGTGAAACCCAGCTCGCGCTATTCGTCCACGAGACTCAGAGGGCCATAGACACGGGTTCCCAGGTAGATGCCGTGTTTCTTGACTTCCGCAAGGCGTTCGATACAGTTCCCCACAGTCGTTTAATGAACAAAGTAAGAGCATCAGATCAATTGTGTGATTGGATTGAAGAGTTCCTAGATAACAGAACGCAGCATGTCATTCTCAATGGAGAGAAGTCTTCCGAAGTAAGAGTGATTTCAGGTGTGCCGCAGGGGAGTGTCGTAGGACAGTTGCTATTCACAATATACATAAATGACCTTGTGGATGACATCGGAAGTTCACTGAGGCTTTTTGCGGATGATGCTGTGGTATATTGAGAGGTTGTAACAATGGAAAATTGTAGTGAAATGCAGGAGTATCTGCAGCGAATTGACGCATGGTGCAGGGAATGGCAATTGAATCTCAATGTAGACAAGTGTAATGTGCTGCGAATACATAGAAAGAAAGATCCCTCATCATTTAGCTACAATATAGCAGGTCAGCAACTGGAAGCAGTTAATACCATAAATTATCTGGGAGTACGCATTAGGAGTGATTTAAAATGGAATGATCATATAATGTTGATCGTCGGTAAAGCAGATGCCAGACTGAGATTCATTGGAATAATCCTAAGGAAATGCAATCCGAAAACAAAGGAAGTAGGTTACAGTACGCTTGTTCGCCCACTGCTTGAATACTGCTCAGCAGTGTGGGATCCGTACCAGATAGGGTTGATAGAAGAGATAGAGAAGATCCAACGGAGAGCAGCGCGCTTCGTTACAGGATCATTTAGTAATCGCGAAAGCGTTACGGAGATGATAGATAAACTCCAGTGGAAGACTCTGCAGGAGAGACGCTCAGTAGCTCGGTACGGGCTTTTATTGAAGTTTCGAGAACATACCTTCACCGAAGAGTTAAGCAGTATATTGCTCCCTCCTACGTATATCTCGCGAAGAGACCATGAGGATAAAATCAGAGAGATTAGAGCCCACACAGAGGCATACCGACAATCCTTCTTTCCACGAACAATACGAGACTGGAATAGAAGGGAGAACCGATAGAGGTACTGAAGGTACACTCCGCCACACACCGTCAGGTGGCTTGCGGAGTATGGATGTAGATATAGATGTAGAATGTATTTCGCAGCTCTTAGCTGCTGTGTTGCTGATCTGAACTCATTCAGTCCTCATTTACTTGAGCAAACGCATGTGAGAAGTTCCTCCTTTGATTTGATCCTGCACTTGCAGCCACCTCTACCAACAGTAATCTGATGGAGTAAGATCGGCTGACCTCGGCAGCCAACAAGTGGCTCCACGGCCTCGTCGTTAACCCACGCGCAAGTGAAGTGCACATTGAAATGGTCAATAAAGACAATATTACGTAGCCTAATGTCGCTTTGGGTGTGTTCGCATGTAAGTGCTAGTGAAGGAGATACGGCTGACGCCAGTGATTTTCAAACTGCTGTGTGTCGGACACGGTTAAGAAAATAACACATGTTAATTTGAAGTTCTTTATCAGAATCTCCAATACTGTAACCTCTCAAAGCACGTATTATCTATCCTCTTGGCTCACCCTCTATACAATCGGTACTTACAAGCTGACATTACTTGTCCGTATAGTCGCCACCCAAATTCAAATATTTGTCGTTCCACGGAACCTGTTTCTTTGCCATTCGTCAAGGAATGGCACCACCTGTTGTTTTAGCGACTTGTTGAGGGCGTCCGTGAGCTCACCGTCGGTCGTGAAGTGCTTAGAAGCCGTCCAAGTCTTCATGTTGCGGAAGAGCTGAAAGTTGGTTGGTGCCACGTCCGGACTATATGGAGGTTGTAACAATATTCTCACGCGTTATTCTCGTGACGTCTGTTATCAAAATTGTTTTGCGATCCCAAAAAAATGTAGCCATAATTTTGCGGCTTGACCGTGTCTGCTTGAAGTTTTTGTGCTTATTGGGTGAATGATCGTGCATCCACTGTTTGGACTGTCCGTTAGCTTCAGAGTTTATGTACTGCATCAATCTCTCGTTCCCAGTCACGATTCTGTTCAGAATTGCTTCCCCCCTACATGGATTCGCCGAAGGAATGTCAAGGATGAAGGGGTATCCTGAGGAATGAGAGGCGAGAGAACACTCTTACAAAGTTGTAAATCAGTGATCTACGTTTTATTTATATTTGAGAACAAACATAACATTTATACATTGGGGCGTATTTATTTTTGCCAATAAACTCGCTAATTAAGACTCTAAGTTCAGAGCTCTCTTCGCTCTTTAAAAATCTGATGTAACAAATAGGGGTTTTCATGAAATAAAACTCAACTTTCAATTGACCCTCGGTAATTATCTTTAAGATCATATTTACTGGGAATGATACGTGATCCCTTTTCCCCCATGCAATTAGTATCTAACATTATATTTTGCTGTATCCCTCCTCTATCCCGTATTACTACTAGAACCAATAGAACTACTAAGATATTTCCTTATGTGACCTTCATTGAACCTTGCTATTACCTTGAATAATATACCATTTTATACTTAAAATTTCCCGTTCTTTCCAAATCAAACATTAGGGTCCCGATTTTAAAAAAATCACTTTAACTTCCAAAACACCGTGAAAATCACGTTAAATATCACGGCCATTAATGTCAATGCATGACCCTCTTTACAACCTACAACTTATACCTAAAAGTTATTTTGCTATATCTCATCTCTACTGCAAGTTGTTCCTCGTTATAGACTACAATGGTCCACATTGTATATGTCCATGTCGGGGTTTCACATAGTGCTAAATTGGCTGACGGTCAGGTAATACATTGGTAGATCTCAATTTCTTGTGCGGTGGATTGGGAAAGATGTGTGTATGTGTTACACTGAAGCGCCAAAAAAAATGGTATAACATGCGTATTCAAATACAGAGATATACAAACAGGCAGAATACGGTGCTGCGGTCGGCAACGTCTGTCTAAGACAACAAGTGTCTGACGCAGTTGTCAGATCGGTTACTGCTCCTACAATGGCAGGTTATCAAGATTGAAGTGAAATTGAACGAGGTGTTATAGTCGACGCACGAGCGATCGGACACAGCATCTCCGAGGTAGCGATCAAGTGAGGATTTTCCCGTACGACCATTTCACGATTGTACCGTGAATATCAGGGATCAGGTAAAACATCAAATCTCCGATGTCGCTGCGGCCGGAAAAAGATACTGCAAAACTGGACTAACGACAACTCAACAGAATCGTTCAACGTGACAGAAGTGCAACCCTTCCGCAAATGGTTGCAGATTGCAGTGCTGGGCCATCAACAAGTGTCAGAGTGCGAACCATTCAACGAAACATCATCGATATAGACTTTCGGAGTCGAAGGCCGACTTGTGTACCCTTGATGACTGCACGACACAAAGCTTTACGCCTCGTCTGGGCCTGTCAACACCGATATTGGGCTGTTGATGACTGGAAACATGTTGCCTGGTAGGACGAGTCTCGTTTCAAATTGTATCGAGTCGATGGACGTGTACGGGTATGGAGACAACCTCAAGAATCCATGGCCCTTGCATGTCATCAGGGGATAGTTCAAGCTGGGAGAGGCTTTGTAATGATGTGGGGCTTGTGCAGTTGGAGTAATATGAGACCCCTGATACGTCTAGATACGACTCTGACAGGTGACACGTACGTAAGCATCCTGTCTGATCACTTGCATCCATCATGTCCATTGTGCATTCCGACGGACTTGGGCAATTCCAGCAGGACAATGCGAGACCCTACACGTCCAGGATTGCTACAGAGTGGCTCCAGGAGTTTAAACAGTTCCGCTGGCCACCAAACTCCGCAGACATGGACATTATTGAGCACACTACTGAAATGATAAATTCTAGTCTTAACACAACAATTTATTTGGAGTAAATCCTATATGATGAACGTGAACAATAACTAAGATACACAACATCCAGTGAACACACACAAACATGAAGTGACTGCAGTAAACTAATATTGATTACCTTCTACCTAATTCGGCCCAATTGTGAATAACACGATCTGAGATTCTCTACACGGATTGAAAGACTTTGCTTCTGTACCGAAATACTAGATGAATCTACTCCAGTCAGCTGACGTGAAACCCCAATGGATAAACTTTTACAAGTGGTCTCGGCAATTTTAACTATCTGCCCTGAATGCCGGAGCGAGTGTGCATTTCACCGTCCCTGGGAGCGTGCTGGCGGCGTGCAGTGACGACTCTCGAAGTATCGTACGCTGCGAGCAAGGCTGCGGCTCCGTAATGTTTAAGCTTCACTACTAACAACCAAAGTAAGACATGAGCCGAGCGGGGTAGCCGGGCGCTCTCAGGCGTCTTGTCACCGTCCTCGCGGCTGCCCCGTCGGAGGTTCGACTCCTCCCTCGGGCGTAGGTGTGTGTGTTGTCCATAGCGTAAGTTAGTTGAAGTTAGATTAAGTAGTGTGCAGGCGCGGCTCGTGGTTTCTATACTGGGGAAGGCTGCGGCATTTATCGATCGGAGCCAACATAGACCTCGGGTTATGCTACAGATTAGTCTGACATAAACAACTAAGAATTCAGGTGGACGGGGTGGGCAGATCACTCTCTACCCATAATTTTACGTACTGTATCTTCTATAATCAGGTATTAAATATCATTAGAAGCTAACTTCGAGTTAAAATCTTTGGTAAGCGTTTTTATACGTCATCATTACATTTTCTGACACTTTGCAGCAAATCATATGGAAAGACGCGTTTTGGAGAGATCTTTAATGTGGGTCTGGATGCACAAAGTCCTTTCACTTTCATTCTATGGCCGTGTTCCAAGTTTTTACCTATTAAATTGCACACTGAATTCATATTGCGCTTGTTTCACACTCGCGGTATGTCGCAGATATTCACCAGCAAGTAAAACTCACTAAAATCTTGCAAAATATACTCCGAAAAAGAAACTTGCTAATATTCTTCGGGTCGCCCATAAAGAGCAGTACTATGTAGAAGCCACGCCCCCAAACCGCTACTACATACAGCTTACGGACGTTCCAAGGCGCAACCTAAACACTACTAACCGTTCGGAAAACATCTATCGATATAAACAGTTCCAAAAACGTTGACCGCCGTTATTTTAATGGGAATGGGAAATATGCGAAATTGGTCCTGATAATTTAAATTATGTAATACGTTCTTGCGAAATTTACTTTAACATATATTTTGGGGCGGCTCTGCCTCAGAGCCTTTAATTACGAGCCGCGCCTAGTAGTGTGTAAGCTTAGGGACCGATGACCTAAGCAGTTTTGTCCCATATGATCTTATGACACAAAAAAAAAAGACATGAAATTGCAGCCAAAGAAGCGAAATTCAGAAACGTCTTAAACGAACAGCAAAGTTTTCTACACGACCTACCGCCTCTGAGAGAAGTACTATCCAGCTCAAGGGCACTGTCAGAAGTTTGCCCAGCTCAGTAGTTCCAGAACTCTCTTTTCTAAAAACTGTTCGCTCCACAGGTCACCTCTAGTTACCTCTCCCATAAGTAGGAGCAGCCGAATCACAGTCGTAGTACGCTCTGCTCGTACTTCCACTCTCCCCACCCCAAAAAGCTCCAGCCAACAACAAACTAGACTTTGTTTTCTTCCATCGAACCTTTTAGAACAAATTTCCTCTCCCCTCGCTTCGTACAAATCAACCAACTGGAAAAGTCCACGGTAAAATCGAGAGAAACGGTCTTGCGGACGTGACTCTGTACGAACAGCTGGTGGCATCGGCCACTCTACCCGACACATTCCATACGGCTTCCGCATTGTCTAAAAAATTTGCTGGCCATCAGTGTATGCTGTTTGCCCTAGCGTTCCGTTCCGGTCGCATCCTCGTGAAAGCTGGCTCCATCAGTTTCTCTGGATCGGCGACCACTGGCTTACAATACCAATGTCACTGTTGCATCTCGCCGGCCGCTGTGGCCGAGCGGTTCTAGGCGCTTCAGTCCGGAACCGAGCGACCGCTACTGTCGCAGGTTCGAATCCTACCTCGGGCATAGATGTGTGAGATGTCCTTAGGTTAGTTAGGTTTAAGTAGTTCTAAGTTCTAGGGAACTGATGACCTCAGATGTTAGGTCCCATAGTGCTCAGAGCCATTTGAACAATTTTTTGTTGCATCTCCATACATCTCCTGATGTGGCGTGCCACAGCAGAAAGAGCCTTTGTGCGCCCAGCTGTCAGCTGACTTCTCGCTGTCTTCCCTGTTTGCACACTTCTGGCTGCTCTCCGGCCAAGGTGTCCTTGTCCCGTTCCTTAACTGAGTCTTTCAGTGCAATGCTACAGTTAAGGAAGATCACCCAACATGCAAGTGAGATTTAACGATTAGTGCCAAGGTGTATTAGTCGACGTCACTCATATTCTGTACTCGTAATAACGTTGACTTCCATGTCACAGTGCGCTTCTAAAGCACTATAAGGTGCAAAATATTGCCACCTACCAATTTTTGTTTTTGTGTTTTTAGCCCTGCTATCTTCATGTCAGCTGATTCAGTCAACATACCCTCAAGAGCCAAAGAAACTGGCGCACCTGCCTAACATCGTGGAGGGACCACGTGAGCACGCTGAAGTGCCGCAACACAACGTGGCATCGACTCGACTATTGTCTGAAGTAGTGCTGGAGGGAACTGACACCATGAATCTTGTAGGGCTGTCCATAAATCCGTAAGAGTACGAGGGGGCGGAGATCTCTTCTGAGCAGCACGTTGCAACGCATCCCAGATATACTGAATAATGTTCATGGTAGTGGTAAGTTCCTATGGAACCAAACTGCTGAGGTCATCGGTCAGTGTTCATGTCTAGGAAGTTTTGTGGCCAGTGAAAGTGTTTCAACTCAGAAGAGTGTTCCTGAAGCCACTCTGTAGCAATTCAGAACGTGTGGGGTGTCGCATTGTCCTGCAGGAATTTCCCAAGTCCGTCGTAATGAACTACGGACATGAATGGATGCAGATGATCAGACACGATGCTTACGTACGTGTCACCGTCGAAGTCGTATCTAGACATATCAGAGGTCCCATATCACTCCAACTGCACACGCCCCACACCATTACAGAGCCTCTGCCAGCTTGAACAGTCCCCAGCTGACATTCAGGGTCCATGGATTCATGAGGTTGTCTCCATACCAGTACACAGACATCCGCTCGATACAATTTGAAACGAGACTCGTCCGACCAGGCAATATATTTCCAGTCATCAACAGTCCACTGCAGTTGTTGATGGGCCCAGGCGAGGCGTAAAGCTTTGTGTCGTTCAGTCATCAAGGGTAAAAGGGGGGCTTTCGACTCCGAAAGCCCATATCAATAATGTTTCGTTGAATGGTTCGCACGATGACACTTGTTGATGGCCCAGCATCGAAATCTGCAGCAGTATGCGGGAGGATTGCACTTCTGTCACGTTGAACGATTCTCTCCAATCGTCGTTGGTCCCGTTCCTGCGGGATCTTTTTCCGGCCGCAGCAATGTCGGAGATTTGATGTTTTACGGGATTCCTGGTATTCACGGTACACTCGTGAAATGGTCGTACGGGAAAATCCCCACTTCATCTCTACCTCGGAGATGATGTGTCCCATCACTCGAGCGCCGACAATAACATCACGTTCACATTCAATTAAATCTTGATAACCTGCCATTGCAGCAGCAGTAACCCATCTAACAACTGCGTCAGACACTTGTTGTCTTTGATAGACGTTGCAGACCGCAACGCCGTATTCTGCCTGTTTGTATATCTCTGTATTTGAATACTCGTGCCTTTACCAGTTTATTTGGCGCTTCATTGTGTAAGGGATAATTCGACTTATTAAATATTTGCGATTATGACATACTGCTTGGTTGACACAGTAACAATGACATCATAAAGCTCCATTACAAAAGAAGCTGCCTGAGGTGAGGTTGGGCAATGACGGGGAGATAGAAGAAGTGGTTGAGGGGTGACAGAAGAGGTATGATGAAACTTTATGTTCGTTATAATTAATGGTATGATGACAACACTGATGGTAGCCATATTAGAGTTTTCCTGGCATATCTTTATGCCTGTGTTGAAAATAAACGATAAAGAAACATTACGCAAATTTGTGCTTCGTCGTGTTTTCGCAGTGCCATGAGTCATCCATTAAATTTCGGGTATGCAGCTGCATAAATTCTACTTCATCTATTATTCGGCTCTGTTCAACAGTTCTGGCTCTTGTGTTATCTGTGACCGCATGCAAAGTGGCCTAGTCCGTGGGTTAGAAGTACGAGGCGATTGCTGTAGCGTCAGTTTGTCGGCTCACTCTGAAGATGTCCGAAGTTTATACGGCCGAAATATTGGGATCACAACCGGAATTCACGCCACTGCACGTCCAAAATTTAATGGGTCGTTAATAGAATTTTCAAATGTTATTCAGACATTATCGTCTCTGACACAAATGAAGTTATGGACTGTAGACAAAAAGGTACCAACAAAGCTAAGTATACCTATGAGAGTTGTGAAATTCCATATCTGATAATAGGGACTCATGAAGGAAAAGCTAATGGTAAGTTGTGTTCCAAAAATGAACAGCATAGAGACAGAAGTGATGACACTTTCTGATGGACCTGACCATCATTTTGCAGGACAATACTCAAGCACGTACAGTGCAAGCTGTTACTCATTTGTTTGACTGACAGGGCTGCTAAGTGCTGTACCACCAACTGCACTCCCCTGGGTTAAGCCCTCGTGAGTTCAACTCGATTTCTAAACTGAAGGAAACACTTCACAGCATTCGCTTCAGAATTGCTACAAATTCGTCGGGCAACAGACCGCGCTGCTCGAACTGTCAACACAAATGGCACTGCTAAGAGTATCCTATAACTTCCACATCGCTGGCAACGGGTTATACACAATGCTGGTGACTATTTTGAAGGCCAGTAAAACTTGAAAGACGTATCTGTTTTGTACGAACTGTAAATAAATAGTTGCCACTATCAAAGTTCCAACCCTCGTAAACAGGGTGAGTCACTTAACGTTACCGCTGGATATATTTCGTAAACCACATCAAATACTGACGAACCGATTCCACAGACCGAACGTGAGGAGAGGGGCTAGTGTAATTGGTTAATACAAACCATAAAAAGATGCACGGAAGTATGTTTTTTAACACAAACCTACGTTTTTTTAAATGGAACCCCGCTAATTTTGTTAGCACATCTGAACATATAAATAAATACGTAATCAGTGCCGTTTGTTTCATTGTAAAATGTTAATTACATCCGGAGATATTGTAACCTAAAGTTGACGCTTGAGTACCACTCGACCACTGTTCGATCATGTGTATCGGAGAGCATTGAATTACGTAGGGATCCGAAGGGAACGGTGATGGACCTTAGGTACAGAAGAGACTGGAACAGCACATTACGTCCACATGCTAACACCTTTTTATTGGTCTTTTTCACTGACGCACATGTACACTCCTGGAAATGGAAAAAAGAACACATTGACACCGGTGTGTCAGACCCACCATACTTGCTCCGGACACTGCGAGAGGGCTGTACAAGCAATGATCACACGCACGGCACAGTGGACACACCAGGAACCGCGGTGTTGGCCGTCGAATGGCGCTAGCTGCGCAGCATTTGTGCACCACCGCCGTCAGTGTCAGCCAGTTTGCCATGGCATACGGAGCTCCATCGCAGTCTTTAACACTGGTAGCATGCCGCGACAGCGTGGACGTGAACCGTATGTGCAGTTGACGGACTTTGAGCGAGGGCGTATAGTGGGCATGCGGGAGGCCGGGTGGACGTACCGCCGAATTGCTCAACACGTGGGGCGTGACGTCTCCACAGTACATCGATGTTGTCGCCAGTGGTCGGCGGAAGGTGCACGTGCCCGTCGACCTGGGACCGGACCGCAGCGACGCACGGATGCACGCCAAGACCGTAGGATCCTACGCAGTGCCGTAGGGGACCGCACCGCCACTTCCCAGCAAATTAGGGACACTGTTGCTCCTGGGGTATCGGCGAGGACCATTCGCAACCGTCTCCATGAAGCTGGGCTACGGTCCCGCACACCGTTAGACCGTCTTCCGCTCACGCTCCAACATCGTGCAGCCCGCCTCCAGTGGTGTCGCGACAGGTGTGAATGGAGGGACGAATGGAGACGTGTCGTCTTCAGCGATGAGAGTCGCTTCTGCCTTGGTGCCAATGATGGTCGTATGCGTGTTTGGCGCCGTGCAGGTGAGCGCCACAATCAGGACTGCATATGACCGAGACACACAGGGCCAACACCCGGCATCATGGTGTGGGGAGCGATCTCCTACACTGGCCGTACACCACTGGTGATCGTCGAGGGGACACTGAATAGTGCACGGTACATCCAAACCGTCATCGAACCCATCGTTCTACCATTCCTGGACCGGCAAGGGAACTTGCTGTTCCAACAGGACAATGCACGTCCGCATGTATCCCGTGCCATCCAACGTGCTCTAGAAGGTGTAAGTCAACTACCCTGGCCAGCAAGATCTCCGGATCTGTCCCCGATTGAGCATGTTTGGGACTGGATGAAGCGTCGTCTCACGCGGTCTGCACGTCCAGCACAAACGCTGGTCCAACTGAGGCGCCAGGTGGAAATGGCATGGCAAGCCGTTCCACAGGACTACATCCAGCATCTCTACGATCGTCTCGATGGGAGAATAGCAGCCTGCATTGCTGCGAAAGGTGGATATACACTGTACTAGTGCCGACATTGTGCATGCTCTGTTGCCTGTGTCTATGTGCCTGTGGTTCTGTCAGTGTGATCATGTGATGTATCTGACCCCAGGAATGTGTCAATAAAGTTTCCCCTTCCTGGGACAATGAATTCACGGTGTTCTTATTTCAATTTCCAGGAGTGTACATTACCATAGGACGTGGAGGACGCATTAATTGGCCAGCCCATTCTCCTGATCTTACACCTCTGGACTTCTTTCTGTGGGGTACGTTAAAGGAAAATGTGTACCGTGATGTGCCTACAACCCCAGAGGATATGAAACAACGTATTGTGGCAGCCTGCGGCGACATTACACCAGATGTACTGCGGCGCGTACGACATTCATTACGCCAGGGATTGCAATTGTGTGCAGCAAATGATGGCCATCACATTGAACATCTATTGGCCTGACATGTCGGGACACACTCTATTCCACTCCGTAATTGAAAACGGAAACCTCGTGTGTACGTGTACCTCACCCCTCATGGTAATGTACATGTGCGTCAGTGAAAAAGACCAATAAAAAGGTGTTAGCATGTGGACGTAATGTGCTGTTCCAGTCTCTTCTGTACCTAAGGTCCATCACCGTTCCCTTTGGATCCCTACGTAATTCAATGCTCTCCGAGTCACACGATCGAACAGCGGAGGAGTGGCACTCAAGCGCCAACTTTATGTTACAATATCTCCGGATGTAATTAACATTTTACAATGCAACAAACGGCACTGATTACGTATTTTTTTATATGTTCAGATTTTGTAACAAAACTAAGGGGGTTCCATTTAAAAAAAATGTAGGTTTGTGTTAGAAAACATACTTCCGTGTGTAGGGAAGCAGCCTACTCACGCTGTAGTAAATTCACATCAGTTTCCATTGTGTGCCAGCCAGTCTGCTGTAACTAGCTCTGACGTCAGAAATGTTGCGCAATACCTTAAAAATCAAGCAAATGACCTAAAACTTTTCCAGCATGTCAGGAATAATACTAAATTAATGTGTGTTAAATATAAGTTCGATAACTTCAGCCATTTTTGAAATTTGGACGTTTTTCTAAAAAAATCATTGGCGCAACAGAAAAGAGCTAGAGACTTCAAAATTTATATTTAGATTCATCTTTCATAATGATTTAATAAAAACAGTACTTTGGATTTCACAGATTAAGACTTTAGTGGAAATTCATGATTTTCTGGTTTTCGTCTCAAAACTGAAGGAAGCAAGATAGATTAAGTAGGCTAATAAATAAGGCTAGGATGTTTAGATTTAAATAGGTTGGAGGTCCGCTATGACTGTGAAGATGTTAAAAGTTTCTTTTGAATACCTATAAAATTATAGCGATAGCGGATCTAAAAAGGGCCAGTTCAGAGCTCATCTGCTGCATGCAGTGTAATTTAATTAATTCTCTCGCCCAAAATATTTAACTTAGCCACGTCAAAATTTTATTATCAATACTTACCTGCGTGCTGAATGCACGTTTAAATTAAGAGCTTCATCGGCCATCAGCAAAAGAAGCTATAAATTATTATGTAACTTGAAGTGGTGCGTTACTAGCCCAGCGGCTAGTCGGGAGAGCCGATTTGAACAGGCGTTCTCTTAGCCGTCCGCACCGCGGCTATATATATAAGAGCGCTGCACGAGGAAGAAAGGCCCCAGTTCTCTCCAGACGCTGAATAGCACGTCAGCTGTGTCGGCCTCGGGTGCCGTATTAAGTTACTAGAGATACACGGAACCGTGAAAGCATTTCAAGTAAAGGATTAATTCTGAGATGATTTGCATTATCTAGCTTCAGTTTGCGTATTGTCGTATTTTCACGTGCCGTCGCGGGACAGACATTCTACCAATTATTTAGCGTGGCGTTTGATGAAATATTCTCATCAAATTTTGGCGAGCATTCTTTTTAACCTTTAATTCGGACATTTATAGTTGCATCAGCGCATTAGACTCTGAACTGCTTTGTTAGTTAGGTTGTTGGGATACTTGTGTTGTTACCAGTGAATTTCAGAATATACTCAACTATTTTGGAAAATCGTTTTGATTAGAAATCCCGAACAATCTCCTAATTCCTCAGAGCTATAAGCTGCAGCTATAATGGTATTCTCAGATGAAGTGGGCACTAGGAACTCTCTTTACAGGCTCCACGTTTTATTAAATCACTTTCTGGGTGCTAAAAGGTAAATAGAGAGCCAGTGTTGAGAACGGCGAAAGACAGCATTAACAACATTTTAAAAGCCTGAAACTGATTCAAACACTTTGACATGCAAAAACATTTATACAGCAAATTTAAATATTACCGAGTTAACCGCCGCCCCACACGTGCATTTTTTTATGGTTTGTATTAACCAATTACACTAGCCCCTCTCCTCACGTTCGGTCTGTGGAATCGATTCGTCAGTATTTGATGTGGTTTGCGAAATATATCCAGCGGTAACGTTAGGTGACTCACCCTGTATACGACGAGTCCGTTGTCGAATGGGACGCATACGAGAAACTTCTACGACAACTCTTTCAAGCTTTTGGGTTTACTGACACTGTTTTATGTCGTGCCTTGTTCCTTTCATGGATATCGCCAAGAACGTATCAAATCATATGTCAACTCACCCCTTTGCAGGATCCGTTTCTGTAAAGTTTGACAAAATATATGAACTTCTTTTAAAATACTACTGTAAGCACACACATGTTATTGCATCCCGGGTTGAGTTTTACCGCTGTAGGAAGTGACCGCATCAATCCTGTCATGCATAGGCGGCTAAACTCCATGGATTAAGTTGTGGTTGTCATTTTGTGTCCGATATGCGTAAAGAGCAGTATGCTGAGCAGATGGTGAGAGATGCTATTGTTCGTTTTGCTCCGGATCGTGAGGTGCGAGTACGTTCCCTCCGGTGTGAAAATCCATCCAACCCCGATGTTTCAGCTATTGCACAGTCGTTCGAGGTGTCGCGAGCTGCTGGTAACCAAACTGAGTCATTGTGTGGTGTATCAGGAATCCAACCGTCTCCTCCACACCCAGCTTCAGACAGTTCGCAGGAGAAAGACATGATCGCAACGGTCCGCCCTCGCAGCGTCGAGGCGGTCGACCTCGCTCCCAGCAGCAGCTGCACCAACAAAGCACACAGGCCAGTAAACAGCAATGTAAGCGTTATACACTCCCTTCCTGCCCTTATTTTTTTTAACTATAAGCGCCGTGACTTCCCAAAACGCTGGGCTACCTGCATGATTGCAACAAAAAAGGTCACATTGCTGCTGTTTGTAATGCAAAAATTTAGCACGACGATCCTGTTGCGGATACGGACGTAAACATTGTATCGGCTATTTCTGTTGTGCCAAACAAGCTTTTCATTGATTTTATGGTTTTTCGTAAAGTGCTGCACGCGCAAGTGGATACAGGAGCTGCGGTAACCGTGTTATACTCACAAACGTCTATGAACTTGCCCCCCCCCCCCCCCCCCCCCGCTTCTCTCTGTATCACGAAAGTTAGCAAATTACAGTAAAGAGAGTATTCCCGTTCTCGGCCAATTCTCTGCCCCAGTGACCTACAAGTCAGTAGTCTAGTCATTTACATTTCTTGTTGCAGATAACGCACGTACGGAGAATCTTTTTAGATTAGATGCTTTTAAGATGTTTGGTAAACCATTTCAGATGAAGTGGTTCAGATGGCTCTGAGCACTATGGGACTTAACTTCTGAGGTGATCAGTCCCCTAGAACGTAGAACTACTTAAACCTAACTAACCTAAGGACATCACACACCTCCATGCCCGAGGCAAGACTCGAACCTGCGACCGCAGCGGCCGCACGGTTCCAGACTGTAGCGCCTAGAACCGCTCGGCCACTTCGGCCGGCTCAGATGAAGTGAATTTAGTGTCTGAACAAGTGCCGTATACACAGATGCATTATGTTCTGCGTTTTGCTCTTTGTTCTATTCTGGATTCGAGTTTGCCAACAATTTTCAAGCCCACATTACCGTGAAACATTCTGCTCGGCCTCGTCTTTTCCGGGCCCGACCTGTTCCAGTAACGTTCGGGGAACAAGTTAAAGATGAATTAGATCGACTCACGGAATCCGGCATTTTTAGGCCTTTTGCATCAAGTGAACTGCCTATTCCCTTACTTACAGTACAGAAACCGTCGGGCCTGTTACACCTCTGCAATGACTTCTAAGTTTCTGTAAACGCACAATCTGTAGTGGATACATACGCGATACCGCGCCCGGACGAACTCTTTGCAATGTTATCAAGTGGTCAATATTTCTCAAAAACTGACTTGTCGGATGCCCTTTAGATGCAGAGTCACAACATATGCTAGTTGTCAACATTCGTTTTGGACTGTACCAAAGCTTGCGGTTGCCTTTTGGAGTCGCCAGTGCTAACTCTAGTTTTCAACGTTTTTTGGAACAACTTACAGCATCTGCGCCGGATTGTGCCAACTATATGGATGACATGGCAGTTTCTGGTGCCTCCACTGAGGAACATTTACAAAATACAGTTACTCTTTTTTTCTGTCCTCCAAGCGGCCGGGTTGAAATGTAATTCAGAAAAATGTCATTTTTTTCAACCTTCAATTGTTTATATTGGGTGTGAGGTTCCTCGCTAGGGTCTCAAACCCCTGCATCTACATGTTTCTGCTATTATGTCGCTTCCAAGTCCTTCGTCAGCCAAAGAACTTCAGGTTTTTCTAGGTAAAGTCGCCTACTACCATAAATTTTTGCCTGGGACAGGGGCAATCGCGCAGCCGTTACCCACGTTGTTGAGCAAAGAGACTCAGTTGTGCCAGTCGTCGGCTTGTAAAACCGCCTTAAGACCATGTTGCAGTCTGCGCCCTGCTTAGTGAGGTACCAACCAGGCCTCCACTTGGTCCCTGCGACTGGCACTTCACAGTAAGGGCTGGCGGCGGTACTGGCTCATATCTCGATGGCTCGGGGCAATGTATTGCTTATGTTTCAAAAACGCTGACTCCTGCTCAAACTACATACTCTCAGATAGAAAAGGAAGCTTTGGCCATTCTATATGCTGTGAAGAAATTCCATGTTTCTGTCTACCAACTTCCACCTGGTCACCGATCACATACCATCGGTTTCCTTGTTCAGCCCTTCTGCGTCATTACCAGATAAAGCGGCGTGTCGCATTCAACATTGGGCTCTTTTGCTTTCACCTTACAACTATGAGATTCATTTCCGCCCTACGAATCAATTCTAAAATGCCGATACTTTGACCTGTCGGCGGGTCGGTCCGGACCTAGGACCTGATCAGGAGAAATTTCTTTGTTTCCACAGTGATGTCCTGCACAGCAGATGGTTGACGGGTTTCCTGTAACTAGCTCACGGGTCGCGGAGGCTGTAGCTTCGAATCCCATTTTGCGGAAGGTCATAACATTCGTACAACATGGTTGGCCAGATTCACCACCTTCTCGTGCATCTGACGCCCTCCGTAATTATTGTCTTACGACATCTATGCTCTGTTGTGGATAGTGTTTTGCTTTTAGACACCAATCACGCGGCCCCTCGGGAAGTGATTCTTTCGTGTTTCGTTCGGAGGTTCTCCGTATATTACATGCAGATCATTGCGGTGTATCACACACAAAGTGGTTGGCCCGTCCACACGTCTTTTGGCCAGGCTTGGATGATGACGTTACGCTCCTGGCTGCATCATGTTCACAGTGTACGACGCACAAAGCAGCCCCCCGGGCGTCGTTGTCTCCTTGGCCGATGACGTCACATGTATGGCACCATGTACATGTGGACTTCACTGGCCCCTTTCTCAACGCTTATTGGCTGTTGATGAATATTCTCGTTTTCCGTATGTTGTTTGTTGTGTTCCCAAATCCACAACTGCCACCGTCGCAGCCTTGTCTAAATTTTTTTCACTCGAAAGCTTGCCCACGACGTTTGTGACCGATAATGGTCCACAATTTTCATCGAAAGAGTTTGCGGGATTTTGCAAATCCCGTGGCATCCGTCACATCCGCTGTTCCATTCACAATCTAATGGTGGAGCGGAACGCCTAGTGTAAACGTCCAAAACTCAAACGAAAAAGTATGTTGCCAACTCTTCTTCCAACGTTGCCTTAGATCGATTTCTCTCCTCGTTCCGTTTCACGCCGTTCGGCGAGATGAGCCCGGCGGAGTTACTCCACCGGCACAAACCGAGGACAGTGCTACACCTCCTGCGGCCTCAACCTGGACCTCAACCCATGCAGTCGCCGCACCTCTTCCGAAAGGGTGTCGCTGTCTGGGCGCGCGGTTTCGGACGTCGTCCTAAATGGATTCCAGCTGGCATCGCCAAACGCCGGGGGCGGCTTCTCTGCGACATCTGCACGGAGGGTGGCCACTGCTCGAGGCACAACGATCAACTTTTCCTTCGCATGGACGGCGGGGCGCCCCCTGATATCACTCCATCGGCTCCGAGCCCGTCCACATAGGGCGGCACATCACCTGCTGCTGCCGGTTCTCCACTCCCGCGCGAACTAGGGCATCCGTCCTCCGTGGCCGAATCAGCAGTTCCTATATTGCTTCTGACACCATCTTCAGGGATTCTGTCACCCGTTCCTGAGCAACTGCTGATACCACTGTCATCAAAATCGCGAGCACCGTCACCAGAGCCGATGCCCGAGGTCGACATGGAAACAGCCACGGCGTCGCCGTTATTGCCGTATGGTTTGACAGGGAAAGGTGGGCGCAGAATGTGTGTGCGTACTTTCAAAAGGTCGCGCGTGCGGCAGTGCTATGTCGTCTGCAGAGGGCGCCACAGACTTGTGTGTGTGTGTGTGTGTGTGTGTTTTTTTTTTTTTTTTTTTTTTGTGGTGAAGTCTTATGGTACCAAACTGCTGAGGTCGTCGGTCCCTAAGCCTACACACTACTTAATCTAACTTAAACTAATTTACGCTATGGACAACACATACACCCATGCCCGAGGGAGGACTCGAACCTCTGACGAGGGGAGCCCCACGGACCGTGACAAGGCGCCTCAGACAGCGCAGCTGTGTGTGTGTGTGTGTGTGTGTGTGTGTGTGTGTGTGTGTGTGTGGTGTGTGGTGTGTGTGTGAAAGAGAGAGAGAGAGAGAGAGAGAGAGAGAGAGAGAGAGAGAGAGAGAGATCGAGGGAGGACTCGAACCTCTGACGAGGGGAGCCCCACGGACCGTGACAAGGCGCCTCAGACAGCGCAGCTGTGTGTGTGTGTGTGTGTGTGTGTGTGGTGTGTGGTGTGTGTGTGAAAGAGAGAGAGAGAGAGAGAGAGAGAGAGAGAGATCGAGGGAGGACTCGAACCTCTGACGAGGGGAGCCCCACGGACCGTGACAAGGCGCCTCAGACAGCGCAGCTGTGTGTGTGTGTGTGTGTGTGTGTGTGTGGTGTGTGTGGGAAAGAGAGAGAGAGAGAGAGAGAGAGAGAGAGAGAGAGAGAGAGATCACCGTCAAAGCCTGCCATGGGCCTCACTCTTATCTGAGGCTACCTGACCTGCGGTATTGCTACAACTGTTTTTGTATGCAAATGATTCCTGCTAAATGTTACTTAAACACTGTGTTGAAGTTGTTAATGCTTCCATGGGATAAAGTTGTGATCAGTCTACTGGTCGTGTTGTAGTTATAAGTAGATATATTTTGTAGGTTCTGGCACACTAATGCAGTCTTGAGAATAAATCCACTATTTTATAAATAAAACAACTGATTTAAAAACTGCACCATAAAAATTCAATATACAGGGTGATTCAAAAAGAATACCACAACTTTACGAATTTAAAACTCTGCAACGACAAAAGACAGAGCTAAGCACTATCTGTCGGCGAATTAAGGGAGCTATAAAGTTTCATTTAGTTGTACATTTGTTCGCTTGAGGCGCTGTTGACTAGGCTCAAATGGAAACAGATGAATCTTTCGTTTGAAAGATTGTGTTTAGTGATGAAGCAACTTTCCACACTAACGGGAAAGTCAACCGTCACAATGTCTGTATATGGGGCACTGAGAATCCGCGGGAAACAACTCAGTATGAACGTGACTCGCCTAAGGTGAACGTTTTCTGTGCCATTTCAGCCGATAAAGTTTTTGGTCCCTTTTTCTTCGAAGGTGCTACTGTAACTGGACTACAGTATCTGGAGGTGTTAGAGAATTGGCTGTTCCCTCAGCTCGAACAAGAAGCACAACAATTCATATTTCAGCAGGATGGAGCGCCACCACATTGGCACTTATCTGTCTGTAACTACCTGAACGTCAACTACCCGAGGCGATGGATCGGCCGCCAGGCAGCCCGTGACAGAGCACTTCATCACTGGCCTCCTGATCTTACCCCCTGCGATTTTTTCTTATGGGGGTATGTTAAGGATATGTTGTTTCGGCCACCTCTCCCAGCCACCATTGATGATTTGAAACGAGAAATAACAGCAGCTATCCAAACGTGATATGCTACAGAGAGTGTGGAACGAGTTGGAGTATCGGGTTGATATTGCTCGAGTGTCTGGAGGGGGCCATATTGAACATCTCGGAACTTGTTTTTGAGTGAAAAAAAAACTTTTTAAATACTCTTTGTAATGATGTATAACAGAAGGTTATATTATGTTTGTTTCATTAAATACACATTTTTAAAGTTGTGGTATTCTTTTTGAATCACCCTGTATTTAGTTAACTAAATCGATTTTATTAAGTTAACTAAAATACCTATTTTGACAATAATACAACTAATTATAACAACAAACTGATTTCTAGCTTCATTTACTTCATTTACAACATGATTTTAACAAAATAACATGTATTGTTTAACAAAGGTAAGTTACTTCTTAAAATTTTAAACTGTGAACATAAGTAAATTAATTAAAATGTATTAGTTAAAAAAGTACATTATTTTCAAATTTTAGATTTAGAACATAATTAAATTAGTTAAAATGTATTAGTTAACAAAAGTAGATTATATTAAAATTTTCAGTTTTTATTTTTGCTAACTTTCTTAAAATGTTTCAGAAATGTATATAAGTATGAAGTTAACACTTTTATAAATTTTTTAAGTTTTTCATTCATTATATAGAAGAAAATGTTAATACTAAAAAACTTTCAGTAAGCAATCTATGTTGTGCATCATATGTTAGATTCTTTTTACCATACATAATTATATAAGCAAGGGTATCATTTGGAATTTCATCATTTAAAGTTGCACGAGGTTTCATATTTGTTTTTTGCATAGTTATAACATTTTTTCTGTGTCATATTTACTATATAAATTGGATAATTAGTTACGAAACTAAATGGATTAATATCAATATCTGTTTTTAGTAAAGTAATTCTTTTAAAATCTAGAAACGCATCATATGCTTTAAGAAAATTATTTAGTGGATTAATATTCCATATTACCTGAGGAAAAACATTTTTTAAAAATATATATTCTGTAGTTTAACATGATCAAATAATGATGAATCGACTAATTGTTTCCACTTGTCTGAAATACAACAAAAAGTAATATGGCATATCAAATTCTATAGAATTATAGTAAATTGTTATATCTTGTTCAAAATTATTTTTTTACCAGATAATCTCGCAACTTCTTCTGTTTGAAGTTCATAAACAGAAATAGGAATTTTAAGATTTATTAAAAATATTTTCAAGTTGTTCAAGTTCATAATTTGGTTCATATTTAACAACATGTACACGAATTTCCTTAGATTCTATAACAATTATTCCTTCATTTTTATCAAACCAACATAAAATTGCATCTCCAGAACTTGAACTATGTAAAAACTACAGTTAAGTTTCCTTCAAGCATAATTTCTTTATAATCTTTAAAAAATCCACCAAGCATTTATAAAGGATAACGTACTTCATTTTTTTACTAATTATTTTTTCTGTATTAAGCATATGTCCTTCTAAACTTATTTTATCAGTAACAGATGAAGTTAAATGAAGTAAAACTGTTAATGAAATAAAAGGATGTTCAATTCTAGATAATATATTACTTCCTTTTTTTTACTGATATAAAGCCAAACAATTTAGTTACATAACTATGAATTTATTCTTTCTTTGATTTTCCACATAAGTAGGATAATCTGTATCATCATTTCCAATAATACTAAAATTAATACATAATTGAACATGATTTGGATGTAGCCAACCATCACCAACATTAATTTCAATTTCTTTATCGTTTGTTAGGAACATTTAAATTATTTTTAGTTTTTTCATTAAACAGGAAATGAACAAAACTGATAACTATGAGTTTTATTCATGATTTATTATGAAAAAAATTTATTAACATATTAAGATATTTCTAAAACAACTGTTACACTAGCACCATTAAATTCAATTAAATTACCATCCTCATCAGTTATAGTAACTTATAAAACTTGAATTGTATTAAAAATAGGGACATTTATACACTCCTGGAAATGGAAAAAAGAACACATTGACACCGGTGTGTCAGACCCACCATACTTGCTCCGGACACTGCGAGAGGGCTGTACAAGCAATGATCACACGCACGGCACAGCGGACACACCAGAAACCGCGGTGTTGGCCGTCGAATGGCGCTAGCTGCGCAGCATTTGTGCACCGCCGCCGTCAGTGTCAGCCAGTTTGCCGTGGCATACGGAGCTCCATCGCAGTCTTTAACACTGGTAGCATGCCGCGACAGCGTGGACGTGAACCGTATGTGCAGTTGACGGACTTTGAGCGAGGGCGTATAGTGGGCATGCGGGAGGCCGGGTGGACGTACCGCCGAATTGCTCAACACGTGGGGCGTGAGGTCTCCACAGTACATCGATGTTGTCGCCAGTGGTCGGCGGAAGGTGCACGTGCCCGTCGACCTGGGACCAGACCGCAGCGACGCACGGATGCACGCCAAGACCGTAGGATCCTACGCAGTGCCGTAGGGGACCGCACCGCCACTTCCCAGCAAATTAGGGACACTGTTGCTCCTGGGGTATCGGCGAGGACCATTCGCAACCGTCTCCATGAAGCTGGGCTACGGTCCCGCACACCGTTAGGCCGTCTTCCGCTCACGCCCTAACATCGTGCAGCCCGCCTCCAGTGGTGTCGCGACAGGCGTGAATGGAGGGACGAATGGAGACGTGTCGTCTTCAGCAATGAGAGTCGCTTCTGCCTTGGTGCCAATGATGGTCGTATGCGTGTTTGGCGCCGTGCAGGTGAGCGCCACAATCAGGACTGCATACGACCGAGGCACACAGGGCCAACACCCGGCATCATGGTGTGGGGAGCGATCTCCTACACTGGCCGTACACCACTGGTGATCGTCGAGGGGACACTGAATAGTGCACGGTACATCCAAACCATCATCGAACCCATCGTTCTACCATTCCTAGACCGGCAAGGGAACTTGCTGTTCCAACAGGACAATGCACGTCCGCATGTATTCCGTGCCACCAAACGTGCTCTAGAAGGTGTAAGTCAACTACCCTGGCCAGCAAGATCTCCGGATCTGTCCCCCATTGAGCATGTTTGGGACTGGATGAAGCGTCGTCTCACGCGGTCTGCACGTCCAGCACGAACGCTGGTCCAACTGAGGCGCCAGGTGGAAATGGCATGGCAAGCCGTTCCACAGGACGACATCCAGCATCTCTACGATCGTCTCCATGGGAGAATAGCAGCCTGCATTGCTGCGAAAGGTGGATATACACTGTACTAGTGCCGACATTGTGCATGCTCTGTTGCCTGTGTCTATGTGCCTGTGGTTCTGTCAGTGTGATCATGTGATGTATCTGACCCCAGGAATGTGTCAATAAAGTTTCCCCTTCCTGGGACAATGAATTCACGGTGTTCTTATTTCAATTTCCAGGAGTGTAGGATAATTTTGTTCATAAATTATTGGTCCACCGAATTCTGCATTATCTTTAAATATAGCAATAATATTAGTTTCTTTGTGAAAATGATCATTATGTTTTACATACTTTCCATCAGCAAATTTGAAATTTATATAAATTAATTCAAAAGGAACTATTTTAGGAACAATTTTAGTTACAGCTTTTTCATTAGCTTGATCAATTTGATTATTAAAATCAAGTATACTTCCAATACTATCCTCTATATCCATATACAATTTTACATCACCTTCAATAACAATTCTGTTTAACATTTCATCTGCTTTAATGCATATACTGTTTTTTTCTCAAATGCACCAATTTCTTAAAACCTACAGGAATTTCTATTGTTTCTCCATCACAATAAAGTTTATTTTTATTGTAATATTTGGTGTTAAAAAAGTTCATTAAAAACCAACTAATGAAACGTTAGTATAATTATCATGTACCAGAATAGTTAATCGTTTTCTAAGAATAGAAGATTTATCACTAAGTTGAAATCACCTACACATTTACTACTGAAAAATTATTAATAAATGAAAAAAATATTATAAATGAAAGAAATTATTAATAATGAAAAAATTGGTAATAAATAAAAAAATTATTATAAAAGAACGAAACAGATCTGGGACATAAAGAAAGAATTCAAGAAATTGAGTTAAAAAACAAACATCATAAACTTTTAGTAAATTCTATAAGATGTGCAATAATGTTTGATAATTATATTTCAGCTACAGGATGGTTAAATTGGAATAAAATTAAACATTTGTATGTTATTCAAAAAGTTTATAACAACCAAAATAACAGGAGTTTATAAAACAATGTAAAAAAATAGAAAGATGAAATTAATGACAAAATTGTTAGTTTTATTGAAAATAAAGAAGAAATTATCTTCCAGGTTATAAATTTTGTGGTCCAAGTTCAACATTAAAAGAAAGATTAGCTGCAGGCATTAAAGGTATAAACCCATTAGATGAAGGTTGTAAAAAACATGATATTGCTTATAGAGATAATAAAGATTTAGAAAAAAGACATATAGCTGATAAAGAACTTCAGTTAGCTGCAATAGAAAGAATCTTTAAAAATGATACTTCATTTGGTGAAAAGGATGCAGCAACAGCAGTTAGAGGAATAATGTATGTTTAAAGTATATAAAAATCTTTATAAAACATCTTTATAAATTTTAATCTATATAAAAAATTTTACAAATTTTTAACTATATAAAAAATCTTTATTAAATTTTTAACTATATAAATGAATAACTTTACAATTGATTATACCTTGCTACCTAGTGGTAAAACTAATCCAAAATCAATTAAAGTAAAGTTAAATAAAGAACAATTAAATGCAATTGAAACATTTTAACTGAACCTCAAAACGTAAGAAATACAAAAAATGATGGAAATTTACTACTAAATTAGGTATTCCTGTTGGTAAAACAATTATTCAATGTTTAACAAAAAAGAAAGATGGTAATGGATCAACACAACGTGAAGGCAGATTTTTACTATTACTATTAGCTGCTTTGCCATATTTAGCCACAATTGGTTCATTTGCTGGAGGATCTGCAGCAATTGCAAATGCAGTATTAAACAAAAGGAAAATTGATGAAGTTTTAAAAGAACAAAAAGACATAGTTTGGAGATGGGAAAATAAGTTGGACACAGTCTTAAGCCCACTTCAGCTGTCACTAGAAATGCAATAAAGAAAACTAAAAAGATTTCAAAATTAATTGCTAAATATCATAATGCATAAAAAGTATTGATATAGAAAACCAACTAAACAATTAAAAATTAAAAACTTTCGTGGTATATACATGATTCATAGATTAGTAAATAAACCATTAAAACTGGATGTGGCATAGTAAATTTAGATACATCTGACAATGCTGGTACTCATTGGATTTGTTATTATAAAAATAATGATATAAAATTTGTTTTTGATTCATTTGGTGGTAATATACCACACAATTAGTTAACTATTTAGGAAAAAATGAACTATACTACAAAAGAAAGAATACAAATTTTTGATTAATTAATGTGTGGGCATTTACTTTTATTTGTTTTAAAATTGCTATGAGAGAATTATAATTTTAATGATATTTTAGATTTAATAAATGGACATTTTTGGAAGTATGATACATCTAACTAAACAAACTGAACAAGTATTTAATACACCTACATTCAATTTAGAAAAAAGTGAAAATGTTGAAAAAATTGGAAATATTATTATACAATTTCAATCATCAATAGATCCAAACATAACTAATGCAATTAAAAAACTTCAAAAAGAATTTAATGTTATTTTTAAAATAATTACATGTTATACTGGTTTTAAAAATATAAGACTTGCTAATATAATTGATAAAATTTATGCCAAAGATGTAGTTAACAAACACTATTTAGAATATGAATATGTTACAAAATCAGAATACACAAGCATTTTAACACAATTCAATAACTGTTTTACCAAAAAAGAAGTCGACAAAGCTTTTTTAGGTCAGTTCTCAAAAACCGATTTAACTCCATACTTTAATGAGTTAAGTTCCTTAAAGATAAAGAAGTATATGATAAACATATAACTGAAAATTCTTTTATAACAGGTGGTGAACAAAAAATGTACAATTGCAATTGCAGTTCCGTTTTTAAAAAAGTTATGCTTATTGGCAAAATATAAACAAAGAATGAACATTTAATTATTTCAATATTTTTGAAATGTTAATGATAATGTTTATATAATACTTCTTCTAATCAGTCAACGATAGCAGTAGATAAAACCAGCTTTCTAAGTAAAATATAGGAAGATTCTATTTAAAACTGTTCCAGTTGATGTAAAGTTATTATCTTTGTATATATTACATATATTTGTTGACATATTATTATAAATTTAATAAATTTTTTATGTATATAATTTTTTAATTTATAGAAATTTTTAATCTATATAATTTTTTATATAGATGTATTTAATTTTTTAATCTATAAAAATTTTTATCTATGAAAATTAATATTCATAATTCATATTTAGTTCTTAAAGACGATCACATTTATTGTTTAAAGTGTAAAAAATTTACAGAAGCATATAATCCACACAGAATAATAACAAAAATGGAATACAAAAAATTGAAGGTATTTGTAAAATTTGCAAATCTAAAAAAAAACAAATTCATTAAAAAATTTAAGTGGTGAAGGTCTAAATAATAATATTCATAAAAATATAATTAATTGGCTAAATAATTCAATTAGAAACAATATTAAAAGTAGAAATTTTGATTCTTTTAATATAGATAATTGGTAAAGAATATTTATTAACAATAATTGATGTTTTTTTCAAAATAAGCATTGGCTGTTCCTATTAAAGAATAGTTAATAGTTAATTCTTTTCAAAAACTTTTAATACTTAGAAAGCCAAATAATTTACAAATAGGTAATGGTAAAGAATTTTATAACAAAGATGATCAAGAATTAATGAATAAATAAAACATTAATTATTACATGACTTTTTCAGAATTAAAAGAATCTGTTGTTGAACAATTTAACAGAACACTTAAAGAAAAAATGTGGAAGAAATTTGTTTCACAAGGAAATTATAAATGGTTAATTTTAGTTAGATACCTAATTGATGAATACAATAATACAAAAATTCTACAATAAAAAGAAACCAACAGAAGTTAGTGAAAAAAATTTAAAAATATGTAACATTATATTTAGTGAAAAAGCTAAATATAAAAAAGGTGATAAAATTAGAATTAGTAACCTAAAACATCTTTTTGAAAAATGTATACAGCTAGCTGGGAAACAGAAATATTTGAAATTAAACATGTTATTTATTCTAATCCAATTACATATAAATTAAAACGATATAAAAGGAAATTTTTATGAACAAGAACTACAGAAAACAAAATATTCAGATGTATACTTAGTTGAAAAAGTTTCAAGAAAGATAGTTTATAAAGTTTATGTTAAATGGTTAGGTTTTGATGATTCAAATTACAGTTGGATAAATAAAGATAAAATGATTTTATAAGGAAATAGTTTACTATTTAGTTTAACAGTCAGTTAGTTTTCAAATATGGATGAAGTATTTCCATCAAATTTTGAATTTGAACATCTCTTGATTTAATTATTTCATCTTTTACTTTAATTCTTTAATATTTTACTTTAATACTTTCATCTTTCATTTTAATTCTATCATCTTTTATTTTAATTATTTCATTATTTTTATTATTCAATATTTGTAGCTTTTGTATACAAAAATATTCTGTTTCATTTGATATTTGTAAAAAGTTTCCATTTCTATAGAAAATATTTTATATATAAAAATTTTTGTTAAATTTTATATAGAAATAATTTTATTAGATTTATATATAAAAATTTTATTACATTTTTCATAACTTTTAGTGACCATATCGTAATATATCTATTATATTTTCCAATACATATATTTTATTATCATGAGGACTTAGTACTTTTTTGTTTACTTGAATTGTAAATATTTCATATTTTTCACTCATAATTAAAATAAAATTTCTATATTGTTCTAGATTGTAAAACAAACAATCTTTGTAATCTTCTAAACTTATTTTGTTTTTCACAACACATTTTTTAATTCCTTTAGATTTTTATTTTATTATCTCCAACTTTATAAGCTAAAATTTCTGCTGTTAAATTCTTCCATTATTTTTCCACTATAGTCATCTTTCATTTTACCAACAACTTTTTGTTTATTTGTGGAATATTGTATATATTATCTGTTGGATAGTCACTTGTATAAAAATAATCAGTCATTGATTTTATGTTTTCATAGTAATCTTCAGTTTTCATATTGTAAATAGTCGCTCAGGCATAAAATTTTGTATCCTTATTTTAGATTCAGACACCTAGCAGCTGGTAAGAAAAACCGATACATAACATTTGATTTTACTCAGTTAACAATCCGATTATGTGTTGGGTTCGTATCTCAAACAAGAACTTCACATCATGTGCTTCATCAGGGCACTGATGACCTCGATGTTGAGCGCCCATAAGCCCCAACACACCACCATGTGCTTCATCTTTAAATGCATACACACTTTGTTACTTCTGAGTAGAGGTAAATCAGACATCTTTCGTGGTTAGTTAACAGGGGTGAAAGGGTCTTCATAGGAGTTCCGGTTTATTACAAAAACTGTCGTCTTTTATTTTCAAGTTGAGATTTGGTTACTGATATTGGCGAAAACTTCGGTAATTCATGACTTTTCATGGCTAGTCAGCAAAATGATATGATTAGATTAGATTAATACTTGTTCCGTAGATCATGAATACAACATTTCGTAATGATGTGGGACGTGTCATTTTAATGAAAGATTTCTTTACATACCGGTATTCAATTGCTTTACAACAATTTGTTACCCTCTCTCTCATTCTTTTTTATTTCTCTCTCTCTCTCTCTCTCTCTCTCTCTCTCTCTCTCTCTCTCTCTCCCACACACACACAATCTTTCTTTATTTTTATTTGTTTTATGTGCTCGACTATCGGCGAGGCACGAAAACGCCTGTGAAAGAGTTTCTTAGTTTTGAGTACACTTGCGAAAGAAATATAAAAACAACTATGAGAGTTACTGATTTATGATGCTTAGTTTGCAGTCAATTCTGAGTATTTTTAGTAACTACGCTCCAGTCCCTAAACCTAGTTACAGAAATGCGAATCAGTCGCATTACGTATTCCATGCCGTAGCAGCTGCGACTTAGAGACACCAGCTATGGTCACTTCCCAGCCCGCTGTAGGATCACATCGGTTCGTCTTCTTCCTGCTGGTACTGTGACTGAGATTTGGCAACAAGGCAAGTTATGTTTGGCAACTCTGTGATCGACGAGTTACTTCTTGGTGTGCACGGAATTAGGCCTCAAAGTTCACTTGATTTTTCCTGTCATTTCCATTGAATAATCTGAGTTATTATCGCTTGAGGTGTAACAAAAAATTGTAAATTTACGGTTTTCAGCCCAGGAAACTCGTTGCACGTGGAAATCGCAACTAATCTCGTCCTACAAATAGCGGTTTACGAGTTCGAGCCACTATTGGCCTCGTAAGATGAAGGCACGACACATACCTCTTCGCTATCTCTGTGGGTACGTGCTGTACTGTGACAAAGCGTCTGTTATGGTTCGCAGTTCCACCCTCTCTGACTTCAACGTTTTTATCCTTTCTGTGAAAGAGCTACAAGCAGTCAGATCAAACATCGATAAGGAAATCGCAAGAAAACGCTTTCAGCTCATAGTGCAATGGTGAAAAACTTGCAATGCTGCACAACAGGTAACGCCTCTTTCCACTGCTGACAAGCAAATTTTGGGTTTCTAGGAATACATAACTTTATTTATGAAATGCCAAATTTGCATTCCTGTTTAAACACAGACCCAATCGAAATCTAAGTGAGAAGTATTCTACTAATTCGTGCCGATAGAGGCACGCTTGTGTACAGATACTCAATTTTATTAAAACAGACTTTCGTCGTAAGGTTATCGTGGGTAGTTTTATTTCATTATAATACAGTGCACAAGTTTCGTAAGATTTCTTTTAGTGTTGTTAAAACAATAGTAAACATGAGGAGAAATTAATCATCAACGATATATGCGAATTCTCTGATGTTATTTATAACAGTCTGAAAATGCACATGCAGTTTATTGATTACATGCGTGTTGAAAACTTGTTCTGAGTTAAAGCTGTCAAACAAGGTTTGAAGAAGAATAAAATGCCACTACTAGACGACAGCTGATGTAGAAAATACTTTTCTGAGTGTTTGGGCACGATGCGCTCTCCCCATACATAATACACTCCTGGAAATGGTGTAAGTGGCGTGAATATAAGTAGCGTGAATAAAAGGACGTTATGTGCAAGAAGCATGAAGCGCCCTTTGAATGTATCCTGATAGCTAAAAGAGCCACGCGCACTTTGAATAAGAAAATGCTACTTGACACTGAAATCAATATAAAAGATAGGGTCGCCACCAACTCTAGCCACACGACAAAGAAGAAGTAGCACTGAGTCGGAAAATTACTTAATTTATTAATAATAAAAACTCACAAAAGAACATTCATTGTAAAGTCATTGATAAAGAATGGGATGTAGTTATTAATATGATCCAGGCATTCTTCCCGTGAATCAAATATTGAGTAAAGTAAAGAGGGCGTGAACACCATGCGTAAGTGCAGCCTGCAGCAAGATTCGTGAAAACACGATCTATTCCAGAGCATTTGTTTCAGATAAAAAAAGGGACACTAATCACTACACCTGTGCACATGGAAACGCTATAGGTGGGCCAACAAGGAAAACTACGAGGTAAATGGCGAAGGTAACGGCGACGTAACATCGGTACACAAGATAAGATTGAAGGCAAAATTATTTATTCCTTAAAACATTGATGTAGTGCATCTATAGACTGCTGTTGCATGCTAACTTTGTACAATTGCTTGTGAAATACTACACGTTTCATAACAGACCCGCGTGTCCACTCGGTCCGCGGAGACAATTTCTATGGACCGTGGCCAAATTTTAATCACATGAGACAAAGAAAATTCACAAATACACAAAAATTACCAAGATCTGGAAAAGATTAGAAGCATACACACACAGTTGTAGGCACATAAACATTCACACTGAACCGAGGGCACTTCAACATATGCAACTCCCTTGTGCTGTGTTCCTCTCACGGATCAAAGTCAAGACTGCATTGGGAATCAAACTGAAAGTCTACAAAAGCCTTGCATTCCCTGCTGCAACCCAGCAAGTAAATCTTTATAAGACGAAATTGGTGACCAAAAGCTAAAAGCTCCCCTCTCTATGTGACAACGCGCCACGCGGTCAGTCCAACTCACCCTTCTTCAACTGGAGCACAGCTGTGTACGCTTCCCGTACCGGCGGCAGACTGCCTCCCGCTTCTCCAGCCTCTTCCACGCTCCGCGTGGACCGGAAAACCCCAGGATGCCATTTCCGCCACCAACCTAACGCAGGTGAATTTCTCCCAAGTAGCGGAAACCTCTTTGCCGACTTGACCACTACGAGAGTTGGCAATGAAAGGTGGCTACAGGACCCTTTCATCACCCCAAACGTCCCGGTGAAGACTGTGCCGCGAATTTTCTCGCCATGCTAGGAGATTCGCCAACAGTCTTCGAAACAAACATACCCTAACGAGTAACAATTGCAACCGTAAACAGCAGCACAAAGGAGTTGATTAATCTCTTATATCCAAGTGAGCTTTATCTGACCTTAGTCAATAATTGTGACCTCATGCGGTCCGCAAAGCAAACAGAACAAATTAAATTAAGCGTGATATACTACGCTAACATCATGTCATCTGACCTATTACGACCACAACCATGAGATATTATTTTAAAATTGCTTTAACCAACTATCAAAAGTTAACATAGAGACATAGGTGAACAGGTACATAATATATATAAATATATAAACAAATACAATCATGCAAAATCATTATCACGAACCAAAGCAATATCATCTGGTGCTGACATATATAAAAACATGCAAGTGAAAGTGCAAAATACAATATTCACAACAAATACAGTGATACAAAATCATTAATGAACCCAGTGGTATGACATCTGGTGAATAATCACCTATGGAAAATAAGACATGAGTACAAAGACACATCCAGAAATCAACTCGTTGACACGCTGTCATTTTTCAGTTTCGCCACATGGTTGTTTCACTGGGTATTCTCTTTAGGTGCTGGGGTGGGCGTCTCTTCTAAAGGCGACTTGGAGGATAAGCTACTAGGGGACCACAACACTGAACTGGGGAGTTCGCAGCGGCGTTGATTGTAACGTCCGTTGTAACCCAGGTTGTCCATCCTAGACAGCACCCCGCGACGTTGCCTCGTGCCCGTTTCCACCCTCTGCGTCCATACTGTGGGATGGTTCGGCGTTGCAGATTTGCAGGACATCGCCACTTGTGGGCCCTGCCTCATCATCGAGAAGGCGGCTTGGCGGTCGTCGTCCGTGTGTTGTGGAGGAATGTGTTTTACCGACACGCGCCCCCGTCTCCTGTCGTGTCAATGGGGAGACACCCGCTCTTCTGCGTCGCATCGAGGTCGACGTAAACTCGTGCGGGTGTCGGGCTTGAGACCTGCTTATCGCCTCTTTGGACCGTCTCAGCTGATGCGTCAGTGGTGGGACCCGCGTCCCTCCGGGCAGTGGGCGTTACCTCACCGCAGCAGCCGTCTGGACTAGCGGCGCTCAGGGATCGGCGGCCTCGCCTGGTGTGCGTCATACTTTCCCTTTCGCTTGTCAGATGACTAGCGCATGGGGTGGAACGCCGGCCATCAGCTGGCGCTGCCGTGGTGACACGCCTGCGGGCTCCGGTGTGAGCCTGCGCCTGGGGGAAGACCAGCATCCCCTCCCCTCTGACGGGGAAACAGCTGTGACCGCTCGCCGCATCACTGCTTCGCCGTTGATACCAGGGTTCGGCAACGCCTGCCGGTGGACCAAGCCCTGTGCTTTCTGATGCGGAGGCTTCCTAGGCGGCCTTGCACCCACTTAAGAACTGCGCTCACAGGGATCGTTACAAAATATCATGTGTACAGATTACCACAAAATCTTCGGAGTTTCTCACTCCTCATCAATACATGGAATAGTGCCCAAAATTAACTTGACAAAAAGGGCCTTCTTAACATTATTAATAAAAAAAAAACAATGAAGAAAATTAAATAACCAATATTCAAACAAACAAAAAATCCTTTTTATAAAATATAGTTCCAGCATTACATCTGCTGTCAATCATTCAGGGTAGATCTTGTACAAGGTTTGGTCAGGATTTGGATAGGATTTGGCGCCGCTGCTAGCTACAGACACAAAACTCTACCTGCTCCTAACTACGCTCTCGCACACAATCTACACAGCTCGTACTAGTCACCATCACCATATAGCCCGACTACAATTCCCACATATAAACAAAATATTCCTTTCAACACTAATACCCATATCGTTGTTCATTGACTGCTCCTCCAAGGTTTGCAGAACATGTTTGCTGATCTGTGAAAAATTTCCGAGACTTCTTTTCTATGGACATTGCATAATAAAAGTTATGATTAATGAGACACAGAAGGTTCATTCAAGTCACATCTGGAATGGTAACTGTTTCAACATCTATTCATCAGACTAATGCAAAAGGTCAGTGGGCATAAAAATGAAAATAAAAATCATCCTATCCTATTAGCAAACACATAAACACTTCGTCCTATAAGTACATAAAAAATACTGTCAAAAGAAATCCATTGTCCAGGGCCATGAGTGCCCAACTTACTGCTATCATAAGATACTCATAATGATTACACACTTACTCACCACATGTCCCCAGGGGTCCTCACCTACCGTCATGTTATTTTAGCTTGGAGGTAGTCGCATTGATTCTCTATTAAATATCAAGCTGCTTGAGTTTATAAGCTGTTTCCATATACATCTTCTGGGGTTTCACACCCTGGTGTCTTCAACCGTACCTAGTAGTATGTGACGGCAAGTTACACTTTCCAAATATCTTATAAGATGGCAACTCTGAAAATCAAACACTATTAATCTCCCTTCATACACAAGTTCTTCACCTACAAGTCACCAAGTTGCTTCATTAACATCGCAGTACATTTGAAAAATCTCACTGAATCATGCTCACCTAAGGGGAATAAGAACACTAAAACTGTAATTTATCATCAAAGAACGTAAGCCATCTTACTGTAATAGGAAACGCTTCATATGAGCCTCATAATCATTCACATTCAGATGTTTTGAAGCTGCACAACACTACTCATTTCTGCTGACAAGAAGAAATAACTACACACACATTGGGGGACCCTTTACAATACACAGAAAATATACACTTTAATTTTAATCACACCAGAGTGAATCAAAACATAGGAAAATATACACTGTAATTTTACGAAACAGAGGCGACTGGGTTTACCTCGGGCACACCAATACTGTGGCCCTCCCTCAACAAATCTTCCCTAATATCGTCTTCCTTTATTTAAATGCACATCAATATCATCAATAGCACCGGTCCTCATTAAGTTTGACGCCAACCGAGCCAGCCAACAGTCATTGATCCCTTTGATTAGAGGCATTTGTCGGATTGTGCCGCGGGTTTGCGGGACGAATTTCAACACCCAATGGCGGACCACCCGTACTGTTTACAGCACCCCTGTTGTTGCTTGTTCGATAATTATTCTGTGGTCGGTCACGACTACCGTTCCTAGGTCCGCTGTAATTGCGCCTAAATCTCTGCTCATTACCATATCTTCTAAACTCCCACGGGTGTCTTTGATTTCCTCTAGGCGAATGATGACCATTGGCATAGTTCGTTCTGCCCGCGTTCCATGAGGAGTCGCGACGCTGCCAACGCTCGCGCATTCTGTAACTCTCAGGCGAGTCATTACGTCTGTATTGCCACCTGTCTCTACGGCTGCGGCTTCGCTTGCGCGGCCGCTGCTCGTAGGCGCTCTGACCGTAATTCTGCGTGGTGCCATTCGCATCGCAATCAAGCTCTAAAAGGAAATTGCGAAACCCCTCTACGTCATCCTTACATCGTCCTGCAAGGATAACGCGCCGCAACTGCATTGGAAACTTTCCCAGGCAAATACGAATAATTTCTGCAGGTCCATAAGGATCGTCAAGATGTTCATTCGCCTGCAGCATGTGCTCGAACATCTGCACAGGGCTGGAGAATTTTGACCTGTTTAACTCTGGTAGCATAATGAGTCCGTGTTTTACACGACTTTGCGCTGCCACTGACCAATATATCGACAGGAAGTGTTGACGAAACTCCCCAACAGTGTAGCAATTACGTGCAATTGACCTCATGCGCGCCGCTGGCTCACCTTCGAGGTAGCCGCACATATACTCTATTTTGTGCGCACTGGGCCACGTAGGAGGGAGGGAGAACTCGAACTGCTGTAACCAGGCCCGCGGGTGAATCCCCGTAGCCGAGTTACGGAAGACTTCAAACTTCCTCACGGTCAGAAAATGTTTAAAGTCAAATTCGTGAGTTTCCCTTGGCGAACGTTCCTGAGGGGATCCGCGCCGTTCCCACCTGGTACGAGATCCGTGATCATGACGATGATCAAATTCGCCATCGTTCCCGGAATCATCGTCGGAATAATGGCTCTTTCGTTCATTTCTTTCAACTTCATTGGCCTTTAACCCTTTTAGGTGAAGTTCTAAACGGGCAATGCGCTCATATATTCCCTCGGTAACCCCTCTTTGTTGTATTTTTATTTCACACTGTCCACGCGGACATTTCGTTATCGACCGTATTTCGTCTGCATCCGTTGATGACGAGGTAATCGTTTCCCTATTATTGTCAGACTTACGCGCCACTGCGTCTGAGATCCTGGCTATTTCTTCTCGCATCTCTCGGTGGGCCGTGTCTTGTTTTGTTTGCGTAAGCCCTTGCTCTCGCTCGAGAGCTATTATCGCCTGGCTGACGGTTTCTACCTGCGCCCTAAGGTGGACCGGGCACTTAGCCGCAGTGTCCTCTATTCGGAACACAAGAGCCGCGTGGTCACTCCGGCATTGTTCTGCTAACGCGCGGAGATCCCTGGCGGAATTTTGTCCTACTCGGGACTCAAGAGCCGCTTGTTCACTCTGGCATTGTTCTGCTACCATACATATATTCCCAGCGAACCTTTCTTCTTGCTCCATCAACCGCTTGCTAATGACTTGCTGCCCCTCTTCTAAGGCGGAGATGCGTTGGTCAATGATCGCCAATTTCTCCCCAACACCCTGTACTATTTCACTACTCAATCTTTTATTTGCTTCCTCGATATCCCTTTTATTACTGTCTAGTAATTGCCGTAGCATAGTCTGTAATGAATTTGCATCTATCGACTGATTCGAAAACACTACAGCGGGCTCAGGATGGACAACACTTGTGCTTGCGTTTTCTGCGTTTCGTTCCTGGTCGGACTCGACGTTCTGATCTCGTCCTTGTTCAGAGTTGTTGTCTGACTGGTTTTTCCGATCGCGGCTCCCTGAACAGCTACGCGGATCCATCATAAGGATAGTTACTCCGTGCTCCAAAATACAAGAATAGTACCAAAGTCTCCTAATGGACTCACAGTCCCCACAAGGCAGCCAAAATTTACTATATTACACCGATACACGACACAGGACAAGAATCAACCCACACTTGTAGCACAATGGAATACTAAATCACAATGTCTATACAGTAATACATAAACAAAATAAAACATGGAAGAAAATGCACACCTATATCCTAAATTCAAACAAATTCTGTGGTGCAGAAAGACAATATACCAATTAGCACATCCAACCGAAAATAACTAATCCTCACTGCGCATCAGAAGATTCCAGGTTCGAATCCTGGCAGGGTCGCCATGTGTAAGTGGCGTGAATATAAGTAGCGTGAATAAAAGGACGTTATGTGCAAGAAGCATGAAGCGCCCTTTGAATGTGTCCTGATAGCTAAAAGAGCCATGCGCACTTTGAATAAGAAAATGCTACTTGACACTGAAATCAATATAAAAGATAGGGTCGCCACCAACTCTAGCCACACGACAAAGAAGAAGTAGCACTGAGTCGGAAAATTACTTAATTTATTAATAATAAAAACTCACAAAAGAACATTCATTGTAAAGTCATTGATAAAGAATGGGATGTAGTTATTAATATGATCCAGGCATTCTTCCCGTGAATCAAATATTGAGTAAAGTAAAGAGGGCGTGAACACCATGCGTAAGTGCAGCCTGCAGCAAGATTCGTGAAAACACGATCTATTCCAGAGCATTTGTTTCAGATAAAAAAAGGGACACTAATCACTACACCTGTGCACATGGAAACGCTATAGGTGGGCCAACAAGGAAAACTACGAGGTAAATGGCGAAGGTAACGGCGACGTAACATCGGTACACAAGATAAGATTGAAGGCAAAATTATTTATTCCTTAAAACATTGATGTAGTGCATCTATAGACTGCTGTTGCATGCTAACTTTGTACAATTGCTTGTGAAATACTACACGTTTCATAACAGACCCGCGTGTCCACTCGGTCCGCGGAGACAATTTCTATGGACCGTGGCCAAATTTTAATCACATGAGACAAAGAAAATTCACAAATACACAAAAATTACCAAGATCTGGAAAAGATTAGAAGCATACACACACAGTTGTAGGCACATAAACATTCACACTGAACCGAGGGCACTTCAACATATGCAACTCCCTTGTGCTGTGTTCCTCTCACGGATCAAAGTCAAGACTGCATTGGGAATCAAACTGAAAGTCTACAAAAGCCTTGCATTCCCTGCTGCAACCCAGCAAGTAAATCTTTATAAGACGAAATTGGTGACCAAAAGCTAAAAGCTCCCCTCTCTATGTGACAACGCGCCACGCGGTCAGTCCAACTCACCCTTCTTCAACTGGAGCACAGCTGTGTACGCTTCCCGTACCGGCGGCAGACTGCCTCCCGCTTCTCCAGCCTCTTCCACGCTCCGCGTGGACCGGAAAACCCCAGGATGCCATTTCCGCCACCAACCTAACGCAGGTGAATTTCTCCCAAGTAGCGGAAACCTCTTTGCCGACTTGACCACTACGAGAGTTGGCAATGAAAGGTGGCTACAGGACCCTTTCAATGGAAAAAAGAACACATTGACACCGGTGTGTCAGACCCACCATACTTGCTCCGGACACTGCGAGAGGGCTGTACAAGCAATGATCACACGCACGGCACAGCGGTCACACCAGGAACCGCGGTGTTGGCCGTCGAATGGCGCTAGCTGTGCAGCATTTGTGCACCGCCGCCGTCAGTGTCAGCCAGTTTGCCGTGGTATACGGAGCTCCATCGCAGTCTTTAACACTGGTAGCATGCCGCGACAGCGTGGACGTGAACCGTATGTGCAGTTGACGGACTTTGAGCGAGGGCGTATAGTGGGCATGCGAGAGGCCGGGTGGACGTACCGCCGAATTGCTCAACACGTGGGGCGTGAGGTCTCCACAGTACATCGATGTTGTCGCCAGTGGTCGGCGGAAGGTGCACGTGCCCGTCGACCTGGGACCCGACCGCAGCGACGCACGGATGCACGCCAAGACCGTAGGATCGTACACAGTGCCGTAGGGGACCGCACCGCCACTTCCCAGCAAATTAGGGACACTGTTGCTCCTGGGGTATCGGCGAGGACCATTCGCAACCGTCTCCATGAAGCTGGGCTACGGTCCCGCACACCGTTAGGCCGTCTTCCGCTCACGCCCCAACATCGTGCAGCCCGCCTCCAGTGGTGTCGCGACAGGCGTGAATGGAGGGACGAATGGAGACGTGTCGTCTTCAGCGATGAGAGTCGCTTCTGCCTTGGTGCCAATGATGGTCGTATGCGTGTTTGGCGCCGTGCAGATGAGCGCCACAATCAGGACTGCATACGACCGAGGCACACAGGGCCAACACCCGGCATCATGGTGTGGGGAGCGATCTCCTACACTGGCCGTACACCACTGGTGATCGTCGAGGGGACACTGAATAGTGCACGGTACATCCAAACCGTCATCGAACCCATCGTTCTACCATTCCTAGACCGGCAAGGGAACTTGCTGTTCCAACAGGACAATGCACGTCCGCATGTATCCCGTGCCACCCAACGTGCTCTAGAAGGTGTAAGTCAACTACCCTGGCCAGCAAGATCTCCGGATCTGTCCCCCATTGAGCATGTTTGGGACTGGATGAAGCGTCGTCTCACGCGGTCTGCACGTCCAGCACGAACGCTGGTCCAACTGAGGCGCCAGGTGGAAATGGCATGGCAAGCCGTTCCACAGGACTACATCCAGCATCTCTACGATCGTCTCCATGGGAGAATAGCAGCCTGCATTGCTGCGAAAGGTGGATATACACGGTACTAGTGCCGACATTGTGCATGCTCTGTTGCCTGTGTCTATGTGCCTGTGGTTCTGTCAGTGTGATCATGTGATGTATCTGACCCCAGGAATGTGTCAATAAAGTTTCCCCTTCCTGGGACAATGAATTCACGGTGTTCTTATTTCAATTTCCAGGAGTGTACAAAAGCTTCGAGATGCATCTGCTGCCTGGCTGTCTATTAAACGTGAAAGGAACAACATGTCGCAGAAAATTAGCCCGTTTTCCACATGCGGCTATTTTGGGTTGAGAAGTGAAGTTAATTATGTTCAAAGTTCCATTAAATTGATAATTTCAGCAGACAGCAGAATTGCGCTTTAAAAAATGTAGCAGCAAATGTAATGGAACTCGCGACGTATTATCTATGGTTCACGACACTTACCATTACGCTACTAATTGTTCATGTAGCTACAGCAGCTCCAGAAGCCATCAACAGTTCTTCGAGAACTTCCACACACTACAGTGCTGTGAGATAATGCATATGGCCGGATCTAGACTTCTGAGAGACAGACAGTTAACAGCTTTTCTTTTGCACTGCACGTCATTTCCAACAAACAGATAGCGCAATAGAGTAGCTCAAATGGAAAGGAACAGTTCCTATTTAAATTTCTGTGTAGATGGCAGTTACGTGATTTTATTTCGGTGATTACAAAATAGAGTTGAATGTATGCACTGCGTAGATGAGGCAGCTAGTTCATGGCGATTAGGTCAACCAAGTAAATGAATGTACTGAACATACAGGGGGCCTGTATGTCAGAATACTCATCGAGTGTGCCGCAACTGTGTTATGATAGAAAGATGAGCCTCAGAGAAAAGGATTTAGTGGTCTGTTGGATTGATAATAGGTTCATATGATGATGGTCTGGGTTCGATTCTAACTTCTGTCCATAATTTTTAGTAGGGAGAGACAGATTCTATTCTCTTCTGGCTGCGCCAAGTGAAGAAGGTATAATGGCATTGTGTTCTGAAATTCACATTATACTTGATATTCCTTCTCTACCAAGTAGACGTTAGGTTGAACCACAATAAAGTTAGGAATGGTTCAATGTGGGAACTCTATCACCAGTAACCTTTTTTATACTAGTTATTTATTTCTAGTAACTAAACAAACGCTGTGTATGGTCACAGGACACATATTCCATCTTTTATTTGAGCTTCTGTATGTCGATAAAATTGTTTCTGAGCTGGGAATGCAACTCAGACCACCCTTCAAGCGGAATTTGATCCCTTCGTGACAATATAGCTCAACTACAATTTGTTGTTTGTTCAAAACTGCAGATTCCTTAACATCTCCACATACTGCGCGTGAATGGGTTGGAATCCTGGCCCAGCACTAAGGTTTTCATTATGTACACTCCTGGAAACTGAAATAAGAACACCGTGAATTCATTGTCCCAGGAAGGGGAAACTTTATTGACACATTCCTGGGGTCAGATACATCACATGATCACACTGACAGAACCACAGGCACATAGACACAGGCAACAGAGCATGCACAATGTCGGCACTAGTACAGTGTATATCCACCTTTCGCAGCAATGCAGGCTGCTATTCTCCCATGGAGACGATCGTAGAGATGCTGGATGTCGTCCTGTGGAACGGCTTGCCATGCCATTTCCACCTGGCGCCTCAGTTGGACCAGCGTTCGTGCTGGACGTGCAGACCGCGTGAGACGACGCTTCATCCAGTCCCAAACATGCTCAATGGGGGACAGATCCGGAGATCTTGCTGGCCAGGGTAGTTGACTTACACCTTCTAGAGCACGTTTGGTGGCACGGAATACATGCGGACGTGCATTGTCCTGTTGGAACAGCAAGTTCCCTTGCCGGTCTAGGAATGGTAGAACGATGGGTTCGATGACGGTTTGGATGTACCGTGCACTATTCAGTGTCCCCTCGACGATCACCAGTGGTGTACGGCCAGTGTAGGAGATCGCTCCCCACACCATGATGCCAGGTGTTGGCCCTGTGTGCCTCGGTCGTATGCAGTCCTGATTGTGGCGCTCACCTGCACGGCGCCAAACACGCATACGACCATCATTGGCACCAAGGCAGAAGCGACTCTCATCGCTGAAGACGACACGTCTCCATTCGTCCCTCCATTCACGCCTGTCGCGACACCACTGGAGGCGGGCTGCACGATGTTAGGGCGTGAGCGGAAGACGGCCTAACGGTGTGCGGGACCGTAGCCCAGCTTCATGGAGACGGTTGCGAATGGTCCTCGCCGATACCCCAGGAGCAACAGTGTCCCTAATTTGCTGGGAAGTTTCGGTGCGGTCCCCTACGGCACTGTGTAGGATCCTACGGTCTTGGCGTGCATCCGTGCGTCGCTGCGGTCGGGTCCCAGGTCGACGGGCACGTGCACCTTCCGCCGACCACTGGCGACAACATCGATGTCCTGTGGAGACCTCACGCCCCACGTGTTGAGCAATTCGGCGGTACGTCCACCCGGCCTCCCGCATGCCCACTATACGCCCTCGCTCAAAGTCCGTCCACTGCACATACGGTTCACGTCCACGCTGTCGCGGCATGCTACCAGTGTTAAAGACTGCGATGGAGCTCCGTATGCCACGGCAAACTGGCTGACACTGACGGCGGCTGTGCACAAATGCTGCGCAGCTAGCGCCATTCGACGGCCAACACCGCGGTTCCTGGTGTGTCCGCTGTGCCGTGCGTGTGATCATTGCTTGTACAGCCCTCTCGCAGTGTCCGGAGCAAGTATGGTGGGTCTGACACACCGGTGTCAATGTGTTCTTTTTTCCATTTCCAGGAGTGTATTATCAAGCTCTAGCATGAGAACACCTATCTGCTGGTGGATAATAATTCTGATTTTTAATGCATTTTCATTCGTTGTCAATACTAACGATATCTGACGTTTTTGACTCCCAGTGAGACATAGAACTATTTGCGAGATCACCGTAAGTTCAAGGATGTTATTTCGAGCTGCTGGTGGAGAAAAATTCGGTAGCTGACGTCTCTTTGTGTGTAGTCAACAACGATATGTGTGGGGGTCGATTCCTATTCAGCACTGACCTCTTCGTCGTATTATTTGTAGTTAAAAAATGCTCACATGTCGCTGCTGGTGTAGCAAATCGACATTTAACGTTCGTTTTCTCTAGAATATATCAGCGATAGGTGCCAGGTTGGAGTACTGGGAAGGAAAAAAGTAATGTTTCGTCTCGTCATTTCAGTTAAAACATTTAGCTACTGCCAAGAAAATCCGACATGTCACAGTTGATTGTGCTTCGATAACTATCCAATTATGTTCTAGGTTTGAATCCCTCTCCATCACAAAGCTTTACCTCACGGCATTTCAAGTAAGTTACTCGTGAAGAAACAATATTTAACATCTCTCGTAGTTCGTTAACAGGGACAATAGATGCTGCGTCCGTTAAAAATGTTTACGTTATGTAATTTAAAGTTGATATTTGCTAACTGATACTGTCTAAAATCGAGGTATATCACTCTCTGTATGCCTAGTCAGGAATGACTGTTAGTTTCCGTCAGTCACGAAATCTTAGTCTGCATGACCTGGGTATGAATCCATATCCAGAACGAGGCGATTCATCGTCATTTCATACATATTCTCAACTATCTGCTCGTGAATAACTTAAATTTTTTTGTCATTTTGTGTTAAATAACAAGTACGGTACGTAACTTTGAAGAGGAAATCATGAATACGACGAACTTACTACGTGCATTACCTATCTAACGTAATAATGAGAGTGGTAACATTTCAGGTGTGTCATTTATTGCAATAAATGTGAGCTTACAAGCCTTAACGACAGTCTTATCTGTGATAAGGTGTTCCCTGATATTTGTAGTATCGTGGTATTACTTAACATCTTGAGTTATTGCGATACAGAGCAGTGGTGACTTGTTGGAACCATTTTCAATAGTCAAACGACTGTACCAAGGAGCGATTAGAGGACCTGCTAGACAGCTGCGTTATGTGGGCTGCATGCGAATCAGGCGAAATGCATTTCAGGTCGTTCGGATACTTTTGAGCATGACTGTACATGTACATGTACAGACAAAGAAATGACAACAATTTCAGAAAAATTGGATGATTTAATCAAGAGAAATAGCTTCACAAATGAGCAAGGCAGTAACACGTTGACCCCCTCGGGCCCGTATGCAAGCAATTATTCGACTTGTAATTGACTGGTAGAGTTGTTGGATATCCTCCTGAGGGATATCGCGCCAAATTCTGTCCAACTGGCGCGTTAGTTCGTCAAAATCCCGAGACGGTTGGATGGCGCTGCCAATAATGCTCCTAACGTTCTCAACTGGTGACAGATCCGGCGACGTTGCTGGCCAAGATAGGGTTTGGCAAACACGAAGACAAGCAGTAAAAACTGTCGCCGTGTGCGGGCTGGCGTTATCTTGTTGAAATGTAAGAGATCAGGAATATGCATTACACCAGGAGTTCTGCACTGCTAGCTTGTTTTATGAAACTGGCAGGATTTGAACGTAGCCACGAAGATTTCGCTTCATTGTAGCAGTTTTTTCGTTTTTTTAAAGAATCTGCCCAATGACTGTACACAATGAGTCGTGTGAGAAGAAAATGATGGTATGATTACACCACAATCACGAGCCAGCTGAGCTGTCTCTGAATTCTTGTTGTGTGTGCTACGTCCATCTAGTAAGAGCAAAATTTGTTTCTGGTCACTTTTTTCTGGTTTTGTACTTTTTATGAAACGTTCTAGCCATTGGACAAACAATTATGATGTTATCTATCCATTTGTCAGAAAGGTTCGTGGTAATTGACGGAAAGTCGTCGAGTAAAACATTAGTAATATCTGGCGTTCCCCAAGGAAGTGTTATAGGCTCTCTGCTTTTTGCAGATGATGCTGTCATTTACCGTCTTATAAAGTCATAAGACGGTCAAAGGAACTTGCAAAACGAGTTAGACACGATTCTTCATGGTGCGAATGATGGTAATTGACTCTACATATTGAAAAGTGTGAATTCATCCACATGAGTACTAAAAGGGAACCACAATTTCGGTTACCCGATAAATCACACAAATCTAAAGGCTTTAAATTCAACTAAATACTTAGGAATTACAATTAAGAGAAAAGTTGGAACGATCACGTGGGTAAAGCAAAGCAAAGACTACGGTTTAATGGTAGAACACTGAGAAAGTGCAACAGGTCTACTAAAGAGATTATCTACACTACGCTAAGACGTCCTCTTCTGAAGTATTGCTGTGCAGTACGGGATCCGCATCAGAGAGGATCGGCGAATAAACTATCGCGAAATAGGGAACAGAGCGCCACGCATATAATACGTGAATTGGGATGGCAATCATAAAAACAAAGACGTTTTTCGTTGCAGCAGGATCGTCTCATGAAATTTCAATCAACACCTTTCTCCTCAGTGTGAAAATATTTTGTTGGCGCCCACCTACATAGGGACGAATGATCGTCATAATAAAATAAGAAAAATTAGAGCTCACACAGAAACGTTTAAGTGTTCGTTTTTCCCGCGCGCTGTTCGAGAGTGGAACGGCGGAGAAACATCTTGTAGGTGGTTCGATGAACCCTATGCCAGGCACATAATAGTGAATTGCAGAGTAGCCTAATCATGTAGATGTAGATGCAGATGTCGAGCATCCAAATGCTGTGTTTGGTGGAGCTCCCCGTTTTGAGAAATAATTCATTCTGCTGCGCTTAAATATTCATTTGCTAGTTGCATTCATTGAGTATACACATGCTGTAAGACCCATTTCTCCGCATGTGATTGCGTCCACTTGATGTTTGCGCCGGCCGGAGTGGCCGTGCGTTTCTAGGCGCTGCAGTCTGGAACCGCGCGGCCGCTACGGTCGCAGGTTCGAATCCTGCCTCGGGCATGGATGTGTGTGATATCCTTAGGTTAGTTAGGTTTAATTAGTTCTAAGTTCTAGGCGACTGATGACCTCAGAAGTTAAGTCGCATAGTGCTCAGAGCCATTTGAACCATTTTTTTGATGTTTGCGTTTCCGGGAAATTGCTTTACACGCTTTTTGATGTGTGGATAATGCGGTTTCATTCACGAAGGACAACGTGAGATGATCTTTCATAAGCCCGTTGTACAACTTTTTACCGGCTTTTTTGTTTATCAAAGCAATGCGGTAGTTGATATTTCTGTTAGCCGGGTTTCCTTAATTCAGTAACAGTAGTTATGAAGACATGTGCGGTGCTAATTCATCTTGCATCTCTGCTGCCGAATCATTACAGTTTCCAAAAATTTATGTTTGATGCAAACCATTCAAATAACGACGCAGTGTCTGCTTTGTTGTATTCTGTCTCGAAATCTGGCAGAAAATCCAAAGAGATTCTGATCATACATAAAGCACACCAGTGGCAAAAAACAATCAATACCTTCACTGAACACGGTGAAGTCACTGATGACAGTGCCACTAAAGCAGAGTTATTAAACACGGTTTTCCGAAACTCCTTCACCAAAGAAGATGAAGTAAATATTCCTGAATTCCAATCAAGAACAACTGCCAAAATGAGAAACATAGAAGTAGGTATCCTCGGTGTAACAAAGCAGCTTAAATCACTTAATAAAGGCAAGGCCTCCGGTCCAGATTCTATATCAGTCAGGTTCCTCTCAGAGTATGCTGATAAAATAGCTCCACATTTAGCAATTATATACAACCATTCGCTCACAGAAAGATACGTACCTAAAGACTGGAAAATTGCTCAAGTCACACCAATAACCTAAAAGGGAAGTAGGAGTAGTCCGCTGAATTACAGGCCTATATCACTAACGTCGATTTGCAGTAGGGTTTCAGAACATGTACTATGTTCGAACATTATGAAGTACCTCGAAGAAAACGATTTATTGACGTATAGTCAGCACGGATTCAGAAAATATCGTTCTTGTGAAACACAACTAGCTCTTTATACTCATGAAGTAAGAAGTGCTATCGACAGGGGATGTCAAATTGATTCCATATTTTTAGATTTACAGAAGGCTTTCGACACCGTTCCTCAGAAGCGTCTTCTAATCAAACTGCGTGCCTACGGAGTATCGCCTCAGTTGTGCGACTGGATTCGTGATTTCCTGTCAGAAAGGTCACAGTTCGTAGTAATAGACGGAAAGTCATCGAGTAAAACAGAAGTAATATCCGGCGTTCCCCAAGGAAGTGTTATAGGCCCTCTATTGTTCCTGATCTATATCAACAACATAGGAGACTATCTGAGTAGCCGTCTTAGATTGTTTGCAGATGATGCTGTCATTTACCGTCTTGTAAAGTCATCAGATGATCAAAGCGACTTGCAAAATGATTTAGATAAGATATCTGTATGGTGCGAAAAGTGGCAATTGACCCTGAATAAAGAAAAGTGCGAAGTTATTCACATGAGTACTAAAAAAAATCAGCTATTTTTCGATTACGCGATAAGTCACACAAATCTGGGGGCTGTAAATTCAACTAAATACTTAGGGATTACAATTACAAATGACCTAAATTGGAACGATCACATAGATAATATTGTGGGTACAGCAAACCAAAGACTGCGTTTCATTGGCAGAACACTTAGAAGGTGCAACAGGTCTACCAAAGAGACAGCTTACACTACGCTTGTCCGCCCTATTCTGGAGTACTGCTGTGCGGTGTGGGATCCGCATCAGGTGGGACTGACGGATGACATCGAAAAAGTACAAAAAAAAGGGTAGCTCGTTCTGTATTATCGGGAGACAGGGGAGATAGTGTCACAGACATGATACGTGAATTGGAGTGGCAATCATTAAAATAAAGGCGTTTTTTGGTTGCGACGGGATCTTCTCATGAAATTTCAATCACCAGTTTTCTCCTTCGATTGCGAAAACATTCTGTTAGCACCCACCTACAAAAGGAGAATTGATCATCACGATAAAATAAGAGAAATCAGGGTGCGCACGGAAAAATTTAAGTGCTCGTTTTTCCCGCGTGCCGTTCGAGAGTGGAACGGTAGAAAGACAGTATGAAGGTGGTTCATTGAACCCTCTGCCAGGCACTTTATTGTGAATAGCAGAGTAATCACGTAGATGTAGATGTAGATATTTTCTAAATGCTTCCATAAATCCGACTTCAGCATTACGATGTTGCAGTCAAACTTCGTCCATATCCTCCTGCTTCCACTAATTGCACGCTCTCTTCGTCATATTAATCAACTGAAACAAATACATTTTAATTGGTATGTAATTTCCATCAAGGCCTAAGTCGTACCCGTACGATTGACTAATTTTCCACAGGTACGACTTACGCAGTGATACCTCTGCCGTTTCAACTCAGGACTACGGGCATAACCTCATATCTTGTATCGCTTGATTATGCTTAAATGAATGGCAGAGAAAATAGATATATAGATATGATTCAAACAATTACTTTATCATCATATTCTTCTCTGAAATTACTTACGAGTGAGGGAGAGTAATAAAAATAGTCAGACAAACTTACTTGTTAAATGTTTTTCTGTCATGACAGCCAGCGATCCGCTCATTTGTTTTTGCTCACTCGCATAATTATTTAGTTCAGTTTTACACCGCTTGATGTCACATTTTATAAACGTGAGCTCAGATATTAGTGCAGTTCGAGTTACGCTGTGGAACGACTAACGAAACCTTACACCAACTAATGCTTTCAAAGGGTATTAACGCTGAAGAAACAAGACACCAGTTTACACAGGCATTTAGAATGATTCACTATGTATGGTTAAAAGTTTTCTGTACCAATTTTTGTGAATGAAAGCCACAATTTCGAATTTTCAGCCTTCTCTGTATGTTGATACCGTCGCCAAAATTCACCCCCACATAACTTTCGAGCTCAAATTGCCTTTGTGCCAGAACTCATCTGTGTTGTTTCGAGATACATTCAATCAACGTTAGCACAAGCATTTGCCCGCAACAAATATTAAAAGAAAAAAGAAAAGCCCAAGTGTTAGAATATGCCCTGCGCTTTTGAAATAAATGATTGTTTAAAGTTATTACTTTGTTGAACACAGTGTTTAATTTTGCGTCCTTCATATATAAACGAAACACTAAAACATCAAAAACACGTGGTTCACGTCCTTGTTAACATAGTGATTCGATTATCAAACGATTTTCAAAGCCGAGATGGGCTACGTGATCGAATACTTTTTACACTTAGTGCATATGAAGACGGAGATAGTGCAGATAGTACAGGGCTTCTACAAAGAAAACTAATTTAATGCATATGATGCTTATGGCAACATAATAGAAAGGTTTTATCCCTAACGAACGTATAAAATGAACTTCCACCCCAAGAAATAAGTAGCATACTGCTGTTATTCAGTCGTAGCTGCACTAGAAAGTCCTGTGTTAACTGATTCTTCCGTCAACGCTTGGTAGAAGAACTTCATTATTACAAACGTAAACCATATAATTGTGGATGTTTTACACTGAAGGAAAATTTGGAAATTTGTGGTAAGTTCCTACGGGACCAAACTGTTGACGTCATCGGTCCCTAGGCTTACACACTACTTAGTCTAATTTAAAGTAACTTACGCTAAGGACACTACACACACCGATTCCCGAGGGAGGACTCGAACCTCAAGGCGCCTTTACATTGAAGGACTACCATTTGATGCTTAACTGCCTTGGATATATTCCATGGTTCTTCAAATGGTGTATTATGTCCATTGTATTTCAGCTTTCGAAACTGATACACAGAGAATAAATACGGCATCGAGTTTTACTTTCTGGGAAACAAGTGAAATAATCACAGGCCCGTGATTTCTACTTCGTTGCCACAAATATGCAGCACAATATTCTGCTTCAGTCAATCCAAACGAATGGTAAAACTCAAACGAAATGATGGAATTTTCCTCCTGTGACCAGGCTGCACCTATATTACTCACTGTGAACAGAAGGGCATGAGTCCGTTTACGGCTGAGCGTGTTGACCCGTTCCGCTTGTTGTCCTCAAATTCTCGGAGTGCCGCTGAATCGTAACGTGGAGGCGTGTCTACATTCTCCAGAGTCCTACGAGGCATGCGTTTACAAGGAATTCATTCAGAATTTCTCGAGTTTATCAAGGAATGTGCTCTCATTTCCTATCCCCTAGATCTTAGCTGTACGTATTTATGTCCCTCCGTAAGTTGTGTAATGTCATTTGCAGACAACAGTGCTCAAGTTTTTGCTGCAGCACAGCCTTATTTTAAACAATTCGGTTTTATTTTTGACCAACGTCCATAACTAGTGTGGTAGCGAGTCTGTACGACAGACATTAAATTTCGAGAGTGTGCTAAAGGAGAGAGATGAGAGAGAGAGAGAGAGAGAGAGAGGGGGGGGGAGGAGGGAGTCAAAATCAAGTGCGCTGGTAATTGTTTAGGGAGCGTTTCCGGATCCTATGTTAGCCGTTTACAAATTTAGAAAGATTAAGCTGCGATCTAAATTATTGATGCTGCGTGAGAGTAGGGACATTGACTAAAGGACACCAGCTCGTCTTCTTTAAGCGAAACAATGACATTTGCTTATCTTGCAAAGAACGTCAAAATTCCATCTGGTAAGCATTTTTGAAAAATCAAAATTGTGGTCTTACTCCTACGTTCACTCGATCCGAACCCATGCAAAATTGAATGTGTTACACGCTGGAAGTACTGTACCGTTTAGCACCCGAGATCTCCCATTAGCAACACCACGACGCTATGGTGGCAATGCAAAGCGTATGGCTCAGAATTCAATCGTAGGTTTTCAGTTAATCTATCAAATAAGTTGCTGAACTCGTTTACCGGTCTTTTTTTTACGTATTTCGGGACAATGTTAATATGGCTTCTAAAAATGACTACATACGATTTATTCATACTGCAGATTGGCAGGTTTAGTTTCTAGCGACCTCGATATAGTTGGAAAGTTAATTACATTGCACTTTCGTGCTTAGAAGGACACAGGTTCCAACCAACATTAATCCACCTGGAATAATTCCATTGATTCCAGGATGGACTCAGACAACTTCACGCTACATCTAGTCCCCTTAATGCTTGCATTACCCCACACCAATTCTTGCTCGTCTGACAAGGGAAGCACTTCAATTTTACATCTATGTCTATACTTTGCACGCCAGCCGGTGTGGCCGAGCGGTTCTAGGCGCTTCAGTCCGGAACCGCTACGGTAGCAGGTTCGAATCCAGCCTCGGGCATGGACGTGTGTGATGTCCTTAGGTTAGTTAGGTTTAAGTAGTTCTAAGTTCTAGGGGACTGATGATCTCAGATGTTAAGTCCCATAGTGCGCATAGCCATATACTTTGCACACCACTGGGAAGCTGGTATAGGATCACACATTTGAGCAATATTCTAGGTTGTCGCACGCGCGTTTTGTAAGCAATCTCCTTTGTAGACGAGTTGCATTTCACCTGTTTCAGCTGTTTTACTTACGATTGAGCCTATACGATCATTCTGTTTCCTGTCCCTAAAAGTTCTTACATCCAGGTATTATTACGAGTTGACCGATTACAATAGCTGACATGGTCGCGAGAGCGGTGAACTGAATCCATGCGCCTCTATTGCGCATCCAAATGATGCCATAAGACGGAGGATGGGCGGCGGTCAGTCAGCACTGGGTGGGCGGACGCGGAACTCGTACTGATTTCAAAATTTTACATTTATATACTTTTAAAACAAGTTGCCAATCATCGCACTGCTCTGAAGTCTTATCAAGATTGCACTGATTATCGATAACTGCTTCATCGACAAAAAAATCTGAGGACCCTGTTAATACTGTCTGCCAGGCCATTAATATAAAATATGGCTCTCAAGAGTCTGAACACATTTCCCTGGGGCATGTCTGGTGTTATTTCTAAATCTATCGATGATTCTGCTTCCAAGGGAACTTGCTGAGTCCTCCCTATCAAGGAATCACCACAAGTTAATTTCGCATGACAAATGTTTTCAGGGTCTATACTGGGTGGCATAGAGGAGGTCATTCTTTTCGAGATCCCTCATTATACAGGGTGTAAATTTTAAATTGACAAACCAGAATAACTCGAAAAATAAGCTTCACACGAAAAAATGTGTAGAATCCAAAGTTGATTATTTTCGAGGGGGACATCTGCTTGTGCTAAAATTAGCCTGCCACCCCAGCCCCCGGGTGTGGGGCGGGAGGCAACTTTAGAATTTCAAATGGGAACCCCCATTTTTATTGCAGAATCAGATTCTACATAAAAAAACTACGTACCTTTTGTCTTAAACATTTGTTTTGATTCTTGGTAGTTGGCACTGTAATTCAAGAAAATCCATGTTCTCATTTTTGCGTGGAAAATAGTTACGGATAAATAAAAAATACGTATTTACTTCGTAAATTTTGATTCGCTAAAAATAAAACTTTCCCTCTCTCCCCATAGGGTGGGGTATGAGAGAGAGGAATTAGAGTTTTACAAATGTTGACCAAAATATTAATTTTTTCTGCAGATTCGGGCAAGTTTTGTTTGTTTTGTGGTCAACATATGTAAACTTCATCTTGGCTGTGGTACGAGAATTGAACTGTGGCACTACTGCTGGATTTTCCTGCCAAGACGACCATTTGAAAGCGGAGTTCGACATTTCCGCTTTTGCTTTTGAGTTCCTGTCTCATCTACGAGTGTGTGGGCACTAACTGTGGTGCCACTGACAGCCTTTACATACGACCAGTATTTTTTTGGATTTTGTGAGGAATCTTTCGATAAGGTTCTGATAATATTAATCGGTTGAAAATCTCACGCTTTACGAGTAAAACAGCCCAAAACGTTTCATTTAGTATTCTCTTAGTCCGCAGCTCGTGGTCGTGCGGTAGCGTTCTCGCTTCCCTCGCCCGGGCTCCCGGGCTCGATTCCCGGCGGAGTCAGGGATTTTCTCTGCCTCATGATGAGTGGGTGTTGAGTGATGTCTTTAGGTTAGTTAGGTTTAAGTAGTTCTAAGTTCTAGGAGACTGATGACCATACATGTTAAGTCCCTTAGTGCTAAGAGCCATTTTTTTTAGTATCTTGTTGTTCGTTTTACATTTATTGTGAAGAAATTTGTTTACAGAGTTTGCATATCATAAAGGATCCCTACCAGCACACGTATCCGTTGCGCAGTCAACTATTCTTAACGCGAGTCACGGTTCCTCTACATGTTCTTCCCACAGTTAAATGTTTCATGTACCTCTATGAGACCTGAAACTACTACCTGCTTCTGAAGTATGTTGCATGTGTAAATGTTTCTACTTGTGTTACTAACAATATGTAGGTTGGTAATCATAGTTTCTACAAACACCTCAAGTTCTCTGGTACCAGATTCAACGTGGAAATCCTCAAAGACGCCAGGTCTATTTCCTGACATTAGGTCTAATACACTGGTATGCAAAACTTAAGGACGAAGGTAACTTTCGCACAGTGTGTCACTGCCAAGTTAACATGCCTCCATGAAGCTTGGTCCATACATGGAAAGAACTGCTGCTGTATAGTACAAAAGTAACTGAAAGAAATACACAGAAATGAGAGTTATATTCAAAGACAATAATTACACTGCAGTCTCGGTGATTTGTGATGATTCCCTGACCATTGTAAAAGGCATGAAATGATTGTTAATAGGATGTATGATCACCTCGGCCTGCAGTGCATGCCCTGATATTTGCTCCCATACTAGCATCACGGTTGGTAACGAGTTCTTGTGGAAGGGCGTTCCATTTCTCCAGCAGCGTGGTTGGCAGCTGCTGGGTGGTAGTTGGTGCTTGTGGGCGTGGGGAGACCAACGCATCCCACACTAGTTCGACGGGATTTAAGTCTAAGTAATGGGCAGGAAAGTCCGCATATCCTCTCGTTCCAGGATCACCTCTACCTGCGCTGTTTGACGTGGTCGCACATTGTCATAATTAAAATGAAGTAAGGGTCGAATGCGCCTCTGAAAAGACGCACATGAGGAATGTATACATTGTCGAAATAACATTGATCGTTGAGGGCACAGATCATCCCCGTTTTCAAGAAGGGACGACGGACAGATGTGCAGAACTATAGACCTATATCTCTAACGTCGATCACGTATTATGTTCGAGTATAATGACTTTTCTGGAGACTAGAAATCTACTTTGCAGGAATCAGCATGGGTTTCGAAAAAGCCGATCGTGTGAAAGCCGGCTCGCGCTATTCATCCACGAAACTCAGAAGACCATAGACACGTGTTCCCAGGTAGTTGCCGTGTTTCTTGGCTTCCGAAAGGCGTTTGATACAGTTCCCCACATTCGTTTAATGAACAAAGTAAGAGCATATGGACTATCAAACCAATTGTGTGATTGGATTGAAGAGTTCCTAGATGACAGAACGCACATGTCATTCTGAATGGAGAGAAGTCTTCCGAAGTAAGAGTGATTTCAGGTGTGCCGCAGGGGAGTGTCGTAGGACCGTTGCTATTCACAATATACACTACTGGCCTTTAAAATTGCTACACCAAGAAGAAATGCAGATGATAAACAGGTATTCATTGGACAAATATATTATACTAGAACTGACATGTGATTACATTTTCACGCAGTTTGGGTGCATAGATCCCGAGAAATCTGTACCCAGAACAACCACATCTGGCCGTAATAACGGCCTTGATACGACTGGTCATTGAGTCAAACAGAGCTTGGATGGCGTGTACAGGTACAGCTGCCCATGCAGCTTCAACACGCTACCACAGTTCACCAAGAATAGTGACTGGCGTATTGTGATGAGCCAGTTGTTCGGCCACCATTCACCAGACGTTTTCAATTGGTGAAAGATCTGGAGAATATGCTGGCCAGGGCAGCAGTCGAACATTTTCTGTATCTAGAAAGGCCCGTACAGGACCTGCAACATGCAGTCGTGCATAATCCTGCTGAATTGTAGGGTTTCGCAGGGACCGAATGAAGGGTAGAGCCACAAGTCGTAACAGATCTGAAATGTAACGTCCACTGTTCAAAGTACCGTCAATGCGGACAAGAGGTGACTGGGACGTGTAACCAATGGCACCCCATACCATCATGCCGGGTGATACGCCAGTATGGCGATGACGAATACACGCTTCCAATGTGCGTTCACCGCGATGTCGCTAAACACGGATGCGTCCATCATGATGCTGTAAACAGAACCTGGATTCATCCGAAAAAATGACATTTTGCCATTCGTGAACCCAGGTTCGTCGTTGAGTACACCATCGCAGGCGCTCCTGTCTGTGATGCAGCGTCAAGGGTAACCGCAGTCATGGTCTCCGAGCTGATAGTCCATGCTGCTGCAAACGTCGTCGAACTGTTCGTGCTGATGGTTGTTGTCTTGCAAACGTCCTCATCCGTTGACTCAGGGATCGAGACATGGCTGCACGATCCTTTACAGCCATGCGGATAAGATGCCTGTTATCTCGACTGCTAGTGATACGAGGCCGTTGGGATCCAGCACGGCTTTCCGTATTACCCTCCTGAACCCACCGATTCCATATTCTGCTAACAGTCATTGGATCTCGACGAACGCGAGCAGCAATGTCGCGATACGATAAACCGCAATCGCGATAGGCTACAATCCGATCCTTATCCAAGTCGGAAACGTGATGGTACGCATTTCTTCTCCTTACACGAGGCATCACAACAACGTTTCACCAGGCAATGCCGGTCAACTGGTGTTTGTGTATGAGAAATCGGTTGGAAACTTTCCTCGTGTCAGCACGTTGTACGTGTCGCCACCTGCGCCAACCTTGTGTGAATGTTCTGAAAAGTTAATCATCTGCATATCACAACATCTTCTTCCTGTCGGTTAAATTTCGCGTCTGTAGCACGTCATCTTCGTGGTGTAACAATTTTAATGGCCAGTAGTGGGTATAAATGACCTCGTGGATAACATCGGAAGTTCACTGAGGCTTTTTGCGGGTGATGCTGCAGTATATCGAGAGGTTGTAACAATGGAAAATTGTACTGAAATGCAGGAGGATCTGCAGCGAATTGACGCATGCTGCAGGGAATGGCAATTGAATCTTAATGTAGACAAGTGTAATGTGCTGCGAACACATAAAAAGAAAGATCCCTTATCATTTAGCTACAATATAGCAGGTCAGCAACTGGAAGCAGTTAATTTCATAAATTATCTGGGAGTAGGCATTAGGAGTGATTTAAAATGGAACGACTATAAAAAGTTAATCGTCGGTAATGCAGATGCCAGACTGAGATTCGTTGGAAGAATCCTATGGAAATGCACTCAGAAAACAAAGGAAGTAGGTTACAGTACACTTGTTCGCCCACTGCTTGAATACTGCTCACCGGTGTGGGATCCGTACCAGATAGGGTTGATAGAAGAGATAGAGAAGATCCAACGGAGAGTAGCGCGCTTCGTTAGAGGATCATTCAGTAATCGCGAAAGCGTTACGGAGATGATAGATAAACTCCAATGGAAGACTCTGCAAGAGAGTAGCTCGGTACGGGCTTTTGTTGAAGTTTCGAGAACATACCTTCACCGAGGAGTCAAGCAGTATATTGCTCACTCCTATGTATATCTCGCGAAGAGACCATGAGGATAAAATCAGAGAGATTAGAGCCCACACAGAGGCATACCGACAATCATTCTTTCCACGAACAATACGAGACTGGAATAGAAGGGAGAACCGATAGAGGTACTCAAGGTACCCTCCGCCACACACTGTCAGGTGGCTTACGGAGTATGGATGTAGATGTAGATACCGTGTTCAAAGATTTGGACGTCAATACGCTCATGTAACGTAATGCCTACCCACACCACAACACTTGAGCCTCCAAAACTACCATGTTCGACAATTCTGGACGAATCCGCATATGGCGAGACGTGGGAATACGCAATGCACCGTCCCGGGTTCGATTCCCGGCGGGGTCAGGGATTTTCACCTGCCTCGAGATGACTGGGTGTTTGTGTTGTCCTCATCATTTCATCATCATCCAGGAAAGTGGCGAAATTGGACTGAGCAAAGATTGGATAATTGTACGGGCGCTGATAACCACGCAGTTGAGCGCCCCACAAACCAAACATCATCATCACGCAATGCACCTAGGAACATTGTCCAAAATGATCGCTTTGGCGGTCGAGGTGTCATGATGTGGGTGGGGGGGAACGTTATTTTGTGACGGTACTCCTTCCCCACGCGCATCTTTTCAGGAGTGCATTCGGCCTTCACTTCGTTTTCATGGATGGCAATGTGCGACTGCATCTACAGCGCAGTTGGAGCTCTTGGAAGAAGAGGGTATTCGGTGAATGGACTATATTCCCTCCCCCCTGAGTTAAACTCCATCGAACACGGTATACACACCAGCCAGCGTTACTGCAGCACATTACTCCTTCCCTATATGCGTCTTTTCGCGGGTGAATTGGGCCCTGACTTCGTAATGCGCCGGTCTCCCGACTTAAATCCCATAGAGCACCTTGTGGGATGAGTTGGAGGAACGTATTGAAGAACGTCCACATGCACCAACGACCATCTAGCAGTTTTCAACCGCATTGATTGAGGAATGGAGCGCCCTACCACAAAAACTGCTCACCAACGGTATCGTCGGCAAGGAAGCACGTTGCAGAGCACGCACTGCCGTCCATGGTGAGCGCACGCCCTATTATCAACGACGTCCCGCCTTTTGTAATATCCAGGGAACCATCATGAATGGCAATGACTTGAGCCTAATTGTTGTCTTAGAATAGACGTGTCTTTTCTTTTCGTCTCACTGCGTATTTTTTGCAGTCATCTTTTGTACTATACTTTAGCAGTTCTTTCTACATACGGTCCAAGTTTCATACAGCTTTGTTACTTGGGAATGACACATCATACGTAAGTTACTTTCAGCTTTAAGTTTTGCACACCAGTGCATATTTCAATCGTGATTTGGATTTAGAACTACACTCCTGGAAATTGAAATAAGAACACCGTGAATTCATTGACCCAAGAAGGGGAAACTTTATTGACACATACCTGGGGTCAGATACATCACATGATCACACTGACAGAACAACAGGCACATAGACACAGGCAACAGAGCATGCACAATGTCGGCACTAGTACAGTGTATATCCACCTTTCGCAGCAATGCAGGCTGCTAGAGATGCTGGATGCAGTCCTGTGGAACGGCTTGCCATGCCATTTCCACCTGGCGCCTCAGTTGGACCAGCGTTCGTGCTGGACGTGCAGACCGCGTGAGACGACGCTTCATCCAGTCCCAAACATGCTCAATGGGGGACAGATCCGGAGATCTTGCTGGCCAGGGTAGTTGACTTACACCTAGAGCACGTTGGGTGGCACGGGATACATGCGGACGTGCATTGTCCTGTTGGAACAGCAAGTTTCCTTGCCGGTCTAGGAATGGTAGAACGATGGGTTCGATGACGGTTTGGATGTACCGTGCACTATTCAGTGTCCCCTCGACGATCACCAGTGGTGTACGGCCAGTGTAGGAGATCGCTCCCCACACCATGATGCCGGGTGTTGGCCCTGTGTGCCTCGGTCGTATGCAGTCCTGATTGTGGCGCTCACCTGCACGGCGCCAAACACGCATACGACCATCATTGGCACCAAGGCAGAAGCGACTCTCATCGTTGAAGACGACACGTCTCCATTCGTCCCTCCCTTCACGCCTGTCGCGACACCACTGGAGGCGGGCTGCACGATGTTGGGGCGTGAGCGGAAGACGGCCTAACGGTGTGCGGGACCGTAGCCCAGCTTCATGGAGACGGTTGCGAATGGTCCTCGCCGATACCCCAGGAGCAACAGTGTCCCTAATTTGCTGGGAAGTGGCGGTGCGGTCCCCTACGGCACTGCGTAGGATCCTACGGTCTTGGCGTGCATCCGTGCGTCGCTGCGGTCCGGTCCCAGGTCGACGGGCACGTGCACCTTCCGCCGACCACTGGCGACAACATCGATGTACTGTGGAGACCTCACGCCCCACGTGTTGAGCAATTCGGCGGTACGTCCACCCGGCCTCCCGCATGCCCACTATACGCCCTCGCTCAAAGTCCGTCAACTGCACATACGGTTCACGTCCACGCTGTCGCGGCATGCTACCAGTGTTAAAGACTGCGATGGAGCTCCGTATGCCACGGCAAACTGGCTGACACTGACGGCGGCGGTGCACAAATGCTGCGCAGCTAGCGCCATTCGACGGCCAACACCGCGGTTCCTGGTGTGTCCGCTGTGCCGTGCGTGTGATCATTGCTTGTACAGCCCTCTCGCAGTGTCCGGAGCAAGTATGGTGGGTCTGACACACCGGTGTCAATGTGTTCTTTTTTCCATTTCCAGGAGTGTATCTGCTCTATACAGTTTTGAGAGAAGGCATTTTGTATTGTTTCAGACAATTTCTTATCGCGCACGCCAGTTACTAGCGGGCTAGAGTTGAATTTTAAAATTCGGGAAAGTGTTTTATCCACCGCAACTCAAGGTCAGTTATGTATAAGACACTGCATTTGTGTACAGTAAATGTTTGAAGACGAATATTAAGATTAAGCACAATTCGCTCAAGAAACAGTACCGTGTACCAGTCAGTTATGATCAGCAGATTCATAAGGGTCTTAAGTGATGTACTATTTGGGATATATCTAAACATTTACTTGAAAGAATATCTGGTAACACATGCAGTGCTTACAGTTCCATATTTCTCAACATAGAAGTTGCGGTACTGTCTCAGATTCTTCTGTTATTCGTCTCTGAAATGCCAATTTGAAGTTTTAGTAAAGCGATTAAATCACAGCGGAACGGAGCACTGTATACGAGATATGCTCTAAAAATTCCGGAACATTCGTAATTTTGCCACACTAGTGTGTAGGAACCAAATGCGGTTGGCATCCCTTCACACGCCTGTGTTTAGTGCGCAACTACCGGAAATTCCGTTGTTCTATGTCTGTTACTTATACTTCAGTGCTGTATTGAGTAGAAGGTCGTGTCGCACAGTTTGCGAATTTCGAGATGGCGGGGTTAGAGGAGCAACTCGTCTGTATTAAATTTTGCGTGAAACTCAAGAAAACCTTTATGGGAAACACCAAATGATGCAGAAAGCCTACGGTGATGAGTGCTTCAGCCGTATTCGGTGCTACGGATGGTTCACACGGTTTAAAAATGGCTGCGCGGGAGTTAAACGTGACCCTTCCTCAGGACGCACTTCGACGTCTACCGACGACGCTCATGTCAGGAACGTCAACGAAATTGTGTGTGCCAATCGAAGACTGATTGTCCGAGAGATTGCAGAAGGATGTAACATTTCAATGGGTAATTTCATGAAATCCTGACACAGCATTTAGTATGCATCGGGTTGCCGCCAAGTTCGTCCCACGGCTCTTGAGTCAAGACCAGAGAGACTTTCGCCCCGCAATCTGTGAAGAGCTTTTGGATCGCGCAAATAAGAACGAGATGTTCCTTAAGAGAATCATAACTGATAATGAGCCTTGGGTCTACGATTATGATGTTGAGACCAAGGTTCAATCTTCACAGTGGGTCGCGAAAGTTTCTCCAACACCAAAAAACGCTCGTCGGGTCAAGTTGTAACGCCGGAAATACATATACTCCTATTTCTATCTATTGTACTATAATTTTTTTCCTTATTTTGTTACCTGAAGATATGACATTTCTGTGTCTTTGTATATTGTTATTGTTTTACTATTTGTATATATATATTTATGCATTTATGTCGATGTATAATTGGTTTGATTTGTAAATACTATTTGTATTTTTACGCTGGGTCTTGCCTAGGGAAAACTATGCTATCGAACGACTATATCGATAGGTAGTGTGGAGAACCAAAGTGTTTAGGATTTTTGGTAGTGTTAATTCTGCCGCATGAAGCGCGGGCAGAGGGAGTCTGGCTGGAGTAGGGCGGTGGAGTAGGTGTGTTGAGTGACGCTCCCGCGAGTTGCCGCGCTTCCGGGGTTTAGCAGCATGTAATTGCGCTCGACTTGCTAAGATAGTTTCTGACTCGGTGTCGCGGACGGGAAGCATTAGCTGGTGCACATCAAGAGCCCTTTTCGCCTGGTGACCGTGTCCAGCTTCTGCAACAGCGACGGCCGACAATGAGTGACTGTCGCCACCTCCTCGATCGACGACTTCAAACCTTCAATCAACCAACAAGGAAGACTGGAAGCGCGTAAAGATGTAGAACTGTATGGCAGACCTCAGCTTTTCCAACTGTTTCAAAATTACAGCAACGCAGCATGAACCTTTGTTGCTCATTGTCCCAATTGCATTACCAAGCAGGGTCCCTTCCTTTTCCGGAATGAACCCGAGTGTCGTTGAAATTCAAACGCCAGCATTAAAGTAATATCATTCCATTTCACTGCTTTAATTTCAAAATTCAGTTAAAGTATTCATAGCTGGCTACAATATTTAGATTACAGAAGCACAAATTAAGAGTGCGAGTTTTGTTACCATATTTTAGCTTACCTGTGACTGCAGCCCAGCTTGGTACGTACTAAATTTTACTATTGTTAATTGTTCAGAATCATTTAATTCAAGTTCAAAGTTAAATCTCTTATTTCTAAATTGCGTAGATTCAAGTAGATTTTGAAATGTTTGTTGAGGTAGCCCAAGAATAACCTTATTTTATTGAATTTCGTAGTGCTTCAGAAACAAAGTTCACTATTAATTTCAGTCACTAAATTAACTTTAAATTTTCCGGTTTTATTAATTCTTTTGCTAAATTAAGTCAGAGTGTAGCGAAATTTATTACCTCTGACAAACATTCAGTTTTCACACAGCATGTGTCAACCTTCAGTTGCCACGCTTTTAGTGCTAATTCTATGTGCATTAATCTTTCATTTTCAGTTATTATATAGTTGTCCATAGGACTAGCGACCGTAATTTTCCCCAAATCTCAAATATCTAATTAACGCCAATTAATTGTTAACGTAAAGACCGCACATTTACTTTCTTTATTAACTTTACCCTTTTTCAAAATTAATTTCCACCAGTTTCATTTGCATTTTTCCTTTCATTTAGATGTAACCCTTTCCTCCCTCTTTACCGACAGATTAACTTCGGTGATGATTGCTTTTCACAAATTTTCCATAGGTGCACGCGATTTAATTTTTCACTGTCATTAAGGTCGATAACTGAGGGGGAGGTTACAAAGTCAAATACCAAACCATGCTGATAGTTTTCTCTGACTTTTAAGAATCAGTTCGTGCCACAGGGACAAACTGTTAATCGATGGTACTATTAGGACGTGTTGCTTGGCCTGCGAGAAAATGGGAAAAAGAAACGACCTGAAATGTGACGAGACAATTCATGGCTCTTGCATCGCGATAACGCACCCGCACATTCATCCCTGTTGGTGCGTGACAAGTGAACAAAAAACGAAATCACTGTGCTGCCTCATCCTCCCCAAAGTAGAAAATCCTGTTGAAAGGACGAATATTTGCAACGATAAACGAGATAAAAGAAAATTCGCAGACGGCGCTTCGCGCGATCCAGCAAGAGGCGTACCAAAACTGCTTCCAGAAGTGTAAACGCCATTGGGAGCGGTATATCAATTATGGAGGAGGGTATTTCGTAGGAGACCACGCACAGTAAGTAAAAAAAGGTAAGCGTAGAAGAACGTTGAGGACAAAGTTTCGGATTTTTTTTTAACAGGCCTCCTATACTTGAAAAGGGTAATATATGGACATACTTTTCATTTATGCTGCATCTGTGCTGCAGTAGCCCAATATTAAGAGCCACCATGTTCATATTGTCCAGATGTTTGCCACGAGCTGTTTCATTCTGCTATATTTTTATTACTTCATTGAAACTCACATCTGCACTTCGCTGACGGATAAAGACAACTTAGTAAGTATTAAACATACGGCTAGTCATTAAAGTTACAAAATTGTGAAGGGAGCGTGTAAGTGACGTCAAATGTGGCAGAAGTGTACCACAGGCTTGGATATACAAATAATTATCATTTCAGCACAACAGCACAAAGAAGGTAGGGGTTCAACGATCTACATTCTGTATACAAGGAACGATTACTCAGAGGGTTCCTCATTCAGAAATTACATAAGAATGGTGGTTGTTGATGAGAAGATGGTGCTATGCCCCGTGTAAGAAGGAGAAAGGCCTATCAGCATTCGCCCGCATCTCGTGGTCGTGCGGTAGCGTTCTCGCTTCCCACGCCCGGGTTCCCGGGTTCGATTCCCGGCGGGGTCAGGGATTTTCTCTGCCTCGTGATGGCTGGGTGTTGTGTGCTGTCCTTAGGTTAGTTAGGTTTAAGTAGTTCTAAGTTCTAGGGGACTGATGACCATAGATGTTAAGTCCCATAGTGCTCAGAGCCATTTTTGAACCCATCAGCATTAGTCGTTATTCGACAGCGGCAGAATCCTGGCCTATCGAAACTGGGCTTTGTCGTTCCGTAGTATTGTTGCTCACATTGCTCGGGCCCCATGAGTGTCATCCTAATATAGAATCTATGGGTTCAGGAGCGCCATACTGAACGCCATGTATGTCCCATGCTACTACCACTCAAATAATGGGCGGTCATATTATTAGCTCGGCAGCCGGGAACAAGGCCGGTAGGAGGAGGGGGGGGGAGGGGAAGGAGGGGAGGAGACGTACCATGCCACCACCCAGGGTGGTTCCAAAAGGACGAATTAAACAAGACAATGAAAGTTTTGTATAAGTGAAGAAGAGTGACAATAAGCTGGAAATACAAATCATTCATAAAGTCTAGTATCTTTCTAGAAATTTTCTACGGCAGGGCTTCCTGATCTTTCCAGCTGGCGGACCCCTAGTCAGTCAACAGCACAGTAACTTCAAATTTCAGAGCGAAACCCATGGGAACTGAAAGCTTCTTAATGCAGGTGCCATGTTCTCAATGACCCCCCCCCCCCCCCCATCCCCCGAAGTATCAATAGTCTTTGGTTTAGAGATGAATGAAAACAACTTGAAATTAACGATCCAATTTGAATTCCCACTGTATACAGACACTTACTAGAGGATTTACTCTCTTTGTTCAACACACTATAGCCTGATTAAAATTACTTGGTAACTGAAATTTCACACGATGGAGCTTTCTTCCTCCAAGAGCAATCAACGTCACGTCCAAACTGTTCGCTGCTAATAAGCTGCCGCTTATGGTCTGTTCACTTCGACTGCTTGGCTACTGTTGTGTAAGGAGCATGCATATTTCGTAAGAGTCGTGTGTGTGTGTGTGGTTTTTCGTGAAATCCGAAGAAAAATGCTCAAATGTATGTTAAGTCTTCCTTTGGTCGTCCTCCCTCCTCATTCATTTCAACTGGAAACTTCCCTTGTTGTGAAGGCGATGGAGAAACTGCAGCCTTCTTCAATGATCCTGACTTCAGCCACCGATCCATGTTAGAAGTAATAAACTGGTCAAAAATCGACTTATGAAACAGGTAGTGCACTGACAAGGCAAGTTTAACATATAATTATGCCTGGGGCCGCATACGTGCCAGCGAGAGATGTGATTGGTCGACAAAGCTCGCTACGCGCATGCGTAAAAGGTTTCTGCGCATCTAGCGCCGTGAGCCGGCGCACAAACGACCCCCGTATTGTTGCTAAACAGTCGATCAAAGAAGCCGCATTCTCCGGCACGAAACTGTGTATACGTTCTCATTTAGGAACCGCAAAGGCTGCTTGGGGATACGACCTGAAGTAAAAGTACATATGTTTTTCACACGAAAAAAAAAGATGAATTTGATTTTCACATTTTTATTCAATAATTTTACTCATTATTTTGCCCGATTTGGTGAAAGGTGGCCGCGGACCCCCTAGAAAGAGCCGGTGGACCCCTAGGGGTCCTGGTTGGGAAGCCCTGGTCTACGGTATCGTGAAACAGGCAACAAAGAAGGCACTTGAAAGCCCCTACAAAAGCGGAAAACTTTATAATAATTAAATAACGATAAATCTCAGCATATGATGTCCTAAAAACTCCTGAAATACATGTAGGATTGACGCTGAAAAAAACACTTTGTACTAAATAGAGAAAGAATAAGCAAAATATGCAGTTCTCATACATGCCATAGTCTTTTGAATCCAAACTTCGTGACTAAGGCGTCTTTTACACGTGGAAAGATGTATGGCATCCTTCCCCTGACCACTCCCTCTCCTTTGTATGCGCAATTAACACCATACACATGGCTCATTTTCGTGTCACGCTTCTCTAAATTATTTCGAAAATGTCAAATTATCGCCTTGAGCTGCTGGTAAAACACTTTATTTATACACCCATTTTCAGTCGTTTGACCATCATCAAAGTAGTCACAGCATCATGTTAGGCGAAATATAAAACCCTTATCGTAAGTAAGGGTATTACAGTGATTGCGCAATGTGGTGGCGATTGCATGTTGGTAGGTGGATTTGCAGGTAGAATTGCTGGACTATGTCATTTCTTGGTGACGATAATAGATACCAATTTCAGAACAGTTCCAGCTCTTTATCCGTCCATACGAGGCATTGGAAAGCGTCAGAAAAAGCCTCTCTCGGAACCAGCACAATACACAACTTTTACATGAGCAGTTGATAGTTTGGTAGCTCGTCCCCGACTGACTATTTGTTCCACCTTTCTATCCATGCCAACCACATTTTGCGCGCGCTACTAAGTTCCGTTCCGGAGGGGAACGACACCATCTTTTACATATAAAATAACTAAGAACCCTAAGTGAAGATCAGCAGTTTACATAACAGCAACCAAACATATTAAATAAAACAGAACATTTGCACATATGGGTAGTTCTACACAAAATTATTTAAATAGAATTATTTAATTTTAAAGATAACCAAAGATTATATGACAAAGGTAAAACATATAATTTGCTCATATTTTACATGTTTCAGAGATTATACTTCCTACACTCTAAAAGACATCAAAGTTTTTACAAAGAAAGGAGTATACAATTTTGTGTTATCGATTCAATCAAACACATTTACAGAAGCTCAACGATGTAACATTAAATAAAACAAAAGACAAAATAAATCAGTAGAGCATTTGAGCTACGGTGTTACAACTATTAATACACTTTTTTGCAACGAATGAAACATTCATTTGTAAGCCACTCTCTGTCCTATAACCTTCCACTTTGTACAGCAGAAGCGACGACGATACCGTCGACAATGTAGTATTCAGCTGAGTTAGTTGCTACAGGTCTCGCTACGCACCCCGCCTCTGCTCAGGGAACGAGAAGGAAAACAAATGTTCAAATGTGTGTGAAATCTTATCGGACTTAACTGCTAAGGTCATCAGTCCCTAAGGTTACACACTACTGAACCTAAATTATCCTAAGACAAACACACAGACCCATGCCGAGGGAGGACTCGAACCTCCGCCGGGACCAGCAGCACAGTCCATGACTGCAGCGCCTTAGACCGAACGAGAAGAAGTGAACGGATTTTAGTTACATACCGCGGGAATGACATAGTAATTTTGGTTGCGTAAATAATGTTGAAGTTATAACTCAAAATACGAGTATTTTACACTCTATACGTTGCACTTCTGTTTCACTGACTGGTGACCCATACCTGGCTATGGGCTTAAATACGTATGTACGTCAAGAAGACGCATGAGTAAGCGTAATGCGTGAAAAAAACGTCATAGATGAATGACATTGTGTAAAAGGCTGACTAAGTCAGAAAATAAATTGGGGGAGGGGGACACTTGAAAATTCCTCACGGAGTGGCAAATCCCTGGAGCCGGGCCTTCTCAGCAGTGCAGCACTTTACATTCAGATAACGCACTTGACTTGTTTGCAGCACGCTTTTCAGGTGTACTTAGTGCTCTATTCCACTGTGGCATAATCACTTCACTGAAACGTCACATTTGTACTTCAAAGACGAATAGGACAAGAAAGTACGGCAGCACAGAAACTTGCTACGACGCCTGAAGCACCATAGATTGTCAGCACGACGACCACTGTTGTGCCTCCGTTCAAGCGGCAACAGGGAGAGATGGCGACTTTCTAGACGCGTCCCGGTACTACATACAGCATCACGATGGAAGTATCCGCGTTTGGAGGTTTCGAGGAAAATAAACGTTGCCAGATTACATTTATAATTTTCATGCGGACGCAACAAAAAAATGGTTCAAATGGCTCTGAGCACTATGAGACTTAACATCTATGGTCATCAGTCCCCTAGAACTTAGAACTACTTAAACCTAACTAACCTAAGGACATCACACAACACCCAGCCATCACGAGGCAGAGAAAATCCCTGACCCCGCCGGGAATCGAACCCGGGAACCCGGGCGTGGGAAGCGAGAACACTACCGCGCGGACGCAGCACCATGCGCGTAGTGTATGCAGTGCCGCTGGGTACGAACATGATCACCTGTGGTTCGCCTATCGGGAAATTTGGACAATGTGTGTTCGACCGTTGCTCTGACTAGCAACTTCTCCAGATCTCTCACACACTGAAGGCACCTGGCCGCGGGTTGCTGAGACACGTCACCACCGACCAGCTACTGTAGTTGGTGAGCTACTGCACAGTGTCGAAGCAGTATGTCACCCAAGCTCAGTTCGACTCGATGGCTAGCCAGTACCCTCCCGGGTACGCCGGCCATGGATCAAATCCGCCCGATGGATTAAAGACGAGGGTCGATGTGCTGGCCAGGCTGGTTGAGGTTTTTAGGTTGTTTTCCACGTCGCGCTAGGTGAATACCGCGCTGGTTTCCATGCTTCTCATGAGAGACAAGTTACGCAAACATTTACAACACTTTCTCAATTTTGCACGCAGAATTTCCTCTATACGCAGAGAGAATGGGCACACTGCTTCTGTTCTGCAGAGTGAATAGGAGGCAGATGACCTTAGCTGTGTGGTCTCCTTAAACACTTACTCAGCAGCAGCCTAACCGGGTTACAGCCGTTGCTGCTGCCAGCAGTGTCAGTTCTGTCTGCTAACTTACGCACCGTGCATACTCCCAAACTACACTCCTGGAAATTGAAATAAGAACACCGTGAATTCATTGTCCCAGGAAGGGGAAACTTTATTGACACATTCCTGGGGTCAGATACATCACATGATCACACTGACAGAACCACAGGCACATAGACACAGGCAACAGGGCATGCACAATGTCGGCACTAGTACAGTGTATATCCACCTTTCGCAGCAATGCAGGCTGCTATTCTCCCATGGAGACGATCGTAGAGATGCTGGATGTAGTCCTGTGGAACGGCTTGCCATGCCATTTCCACCTGGCGCCTCAGTTGGACCAGCGTTCGTGCTGGACGTGCAGGCCGCGTGAGACGACGCTTCATCCAGTCCCAAACATGCTCAATGGGGGACAGATCCGGAGATCTTGCTGGCCAGGGTAGTTGACTTACACCTTCTAGAGCACGTTGGGTGGCACGGGATACATGCGGACGTGCATTGTCCTGTTGGAACAGCAAGTTCCCTTGCCGGTCTAGGAATGGTAGAACGATGGGTTCGATGACGGTTTGGATGTACCGTGCACTATTCAGTGTCCCCTCGACGATCACCAGTGGTGTACGGCCAGTGTAGGAGATCGCTCCCCACACCATGATGCCGGGTGTTAGCCCTGTGTGCTCGGTCGTATGCAGTCCTGATTGTGGCGCTCACCTGCACGGCGCCAAACACGCATACGACCATCATTGGCACCAAGGCAGAAGCGACTCTCATCGCTGAAGACGACACGTCTCCATTCGTCCCTCCATTCACGCCTGTCGCGACACCATTGGAGGCGGGCTGCACGATGTTGGGGCGTGAGCGGAAGACGGCCTAACGGTGTGCGGGACCGTAGCCCAGCTTCATGGAGACGGTTGCGAATGGTCCTCGCCGATACCCCAGGAGGAACAGTGTCCCTAATTTGCTGGGAAGTGGCGGTGCGGTCCCCTACGGCACTGCGTAGGATCCTACGGTCTTGGCGTGCATCCGTGCGTCGCTGCGGTCCGGTCCCAGGTCGACGGGCACGTGCACCTTCCGCCGACCACTGGCGACAACATCGATGTACTGTGGAGACCTCACGCCCCACGTGTTGAGCAATTCGGCGGTACGTCCACCCGGCCTCCCGCATGCCCACTATACGCCCTCGCTCAAAGTCCGTCAACTGCACATACGGTTCACGTCCACGCTGTCGCGGCATGCTACCAGTGTTAAAGACTGCGATGGAGCTCCGTATGCCACGGCAAACTGGCTGACACTGACGGCGGCGGTGCACAAATGCTGCGCAGGTAGCGCCATTCGACGGCAAACACCGCGGTCCCTGGTGTGTCCGGTGTGCCGTGCGTGTGATCATTGCTTGTACAGACCTCTCGCAGTGTCCGGAGCAAGTATGGTGGGTCTGACACACCGGTGTCAATGTGTTCTTTTTTCCATTTCCAGGAGTGTATGTACCAGTTTAATCACGTATTCTCCCTATTACACTGTGTACGTACAATACTTGAAGTTTAGTTACTTCCCATTATTTCCCATCCATCTTGGTATTGCAGCCTTAGTGGCCAGCAGTGTATATTGCTACAAGAATATTGTAGCTTTTACAAAATAAAACTTCATTTACAACTCTTGTGAATTTTCTGGTCATAATTGTCAGTTACATGGCATTGTCTCTTACATGGTGTTGTCTGTTACATGGTATTGTCTTTTAGATGATAGTGTCTGTTACATGATGTTGTCTCTCACATGGGTCTGCTTTTTCAGCGACTTGTGCTTCTGGAGTCTTTACGTCCGTAAACCTTCAAGCATCGAGTGTACACAGATGCAGAGTTTTATAAATAAATGGGCAACACGGATTCAGAAAATATCGTTCTTGTGAAAAACAACTAGATCTTTATTCTCACGAAGTAATTAGTGCTATCGACAGCGGATGTCAAGTTGATTTCATATTTTTATATTTGCACGAAGCTTTTGACACCATTCCTCACGAGCGACTCCTACTCAAATTACGTGCCTATGGAATATCGTCTCAGTTGTGCGCCTGGATTCGTCGGGAAGGTCACATTTCGTGGTAGTTGACGGAAAGTCATCGAGTAAAACAGAAGTGATATCTGACGTTCCCCAAGGAAGTCTTACAGGGCCTCTGCTGTTACTGACGCACGTAAATGATTTAGGAAGCAATCAAAGAAGCTCAGATTCTTTGTAGGTGATGCTGTCATTTACCGTCTTGTAAAATCATCAGATGATCAAAACCAATTGTAAAATGACAGACAAGATGTCTGTGCGGTGCGAAGAGTGACAATTCAATCTAAATTATGAAAAGCGTGAAGGGATTCGCATGAGTATTAAAATGAAGCCGCTAAATTTCGGCTATACGTTAAATCACGCAAATCTAAAGGCTATGAATTAAATTAAATACTTAGGGATTACAATTACGAATAACTTATTTTGGAAAAAATCACAGAGAAAATGTTGTTGGGAAAGTGAACCAAAGAGTACGAATTTATTGGCAGAACACTCAGAAAATGCAACAGGTCTATTGAGGAGACTGGCTACACCAGCTCGTCCGTCCTCTTCTGGAATATTGCTGTGCGGTGTGGGATCCGCATCAAGTAATTAAGATTGACGCAGGGCATCGAAAAAGTTCAATGAAGGGCAACCCTTTTCGTACTATCGCGAATTTGGCGAGGGGGTGTCTAGGATATGATACGCGAATTGAGGTGGCAATTATTGAAAGAGGTGTTTTTGAACTTTTTCCAGTTCATGGCGGGATGATACAGCAAAACAGTGATAAATTTTCTGAAGATACCGACAGTCTTAGCTGCAAAACAGGCTTTATTATTTTATGTTTTGCCAATATCGCGTTTCGCCTTGTTTAAGGGGCTCCGGAAAGGCTCAAAATCATCAAAAGTTCAATTTTTACTTTTTTGCGTTTTCTGAATCTGCAGACTATTACCTTTTAATAGATATATAATTTATTCAATTCCGAAGACTACAACTATTTTTAAATTTTTTTGAAATGTTTTCTACATGGGCGTGACCCACTGTGGCGCTGTTAAACTGCTGTCAAATGGTGTTATTATTAACGTCCGTGTTCAACAGGTACATTTTAATGATGTGAGATAAAGTATGTGTTGTGGCTAACCTATTTTCAGAGACTTAGCAGCACCTGAACTGTTGAAAAAGTGTATTCACGGAAAAACTCAAAACCCCAATGAAAGTGTAAATAGTGTTATATGGTCGAGAATCCCCAAGACTGTATTTGTTGGAATAGAAACACTTCACTTTGGTGTGTATGATGCTGTTGCGACTTTCAATGATGGCAACATTGTAAGGTGCAAGGTATTTAGAAATATGGGAATGAAGATAGGTTCTAACATGGTACGAGCGATGCTTGCTTTAGACAAGGAACACCTTCGGGCTGCAGACAGGGCTGTAAAGAGTCTAGAAATACAAGCAAGAGTAAACAGGAGGAGGAACAAGAGGAAGCTGGAGGAGGAGTTTGCAGAGGATGAAGATAATCCATCCTATGGACCTGGAATGCACTAAAAAGTTAATCCAATCTTTGTCGCTCGATTCCCAAAACTTTTATTTTCTCATACTAATTACATGTTTTCTAAGGATCTTCCAAACATATTTGTTTCAAACTTTCAGTAAATGTTACACAGTACCTTCTGCATAATTTAACACAGCCTTTTTCCAAAAAACTGTATATTTTTGAATATATAAATAAAAAATTGCAAAAAAGTGTTGTGAGTTTTCATTACAATTGAAAAAAAAATCATCTTTAATAAATGAACTAAAATTTTGTAAAATCCCTGTGTTAAGTTGTAGCCCATATTCCAATAAATAATCTGTAAAAAGTTCAACTTCCACATAGGCTGCCGTCGGTGCGTTTCTGTAGGCCTGATCCCGTTTTTGGCATCCCTTGGACTGCGCTACATTCGGAGTGCAATGGCACGGCGCGAAGTCTCTTAAAACTCGACACAGAAGTGATTTCAGGCGTTCCCCAGGGTAGTCTTATAGGCCCTTTGCTGTTCCTTGTCTATATAAACGAGTTGGGAGACAATCTGAGCAGCCGTCTTCGGTTGTTTGCAGATGACGCTGTAGTTTATCGACTAATAAAGTCATCAGAAGATCAAAAGAAACTGCAAAACGATTTAGAAAAAATATCTTAATGGTGCGAAAAGTGGCAGTTGACCCTAAATAACGAAAAGTGTGAGGTCATCCACATGAGTACTAAAAGGAACTCGTTAAACTTCGGTTACACGATAAACCAGTCTAACCTAAAAGCCATAAATTCAACTAAATACCTAGGTATTACAGTTACGGACAACTTAAATTGGAAAGAACACATAGAAAATGTTGTGGGGAAGGCTAACCAAAGGCTGCGTTTTATTGGCAGGACACTTAGAAAATGTAAAAACCTACTAAGGAGACTGCCTACACTACGCTTGTCCGTCCTCTTTTAGAATACGGCTGCGCGGTGTGGGATGCTTACCAGATAGGACTGACGGAGTACATCGAAAAAGTTGAAAGAAAGGCAGCACGTTTTGTATTGTTGCGAAATATGGGAGAGAATGTCACAGAAATGATACAGGTTTGGGCTGGAAATCATTAAAAAAAAGGCGTTTTTCGTTGCGACGGAATCTTCTCACGAAATTCCAATCACCAATTTCCTCCTCCGAATGTGAAAATATTTTGTTGACACAGACCTACATAGGGAGGAACGATCACCACGATAAAATAAGGGGAATCAGAGCTCGTACGGAAAGATATAGGTGTTCATTCTTTCCGCGCGCTATACGAGATTGGAATAATAGAGAACTGTGAAGGTGGTTCGATGAACCCTCTGCCAGGCACTTAAATGTGATTTGCAGAGTATCCATGTAGATGTAGACAAGGGCAACTATCCACTGAATCTTTTATGTACCGGGTGATCAAAAAGTAAGTATAAATTTGAAAACTGAATAAATCACGGAATAATGTAGATAGAGAAGTACAAATTGACACACATGGTTGGAATGACATAGGGTTTTATTAGAACCAAAAAACTACAAAAGTTCAAAAAGTGTCCTACAGATGGCGCTTCATCTGATCAGAATAGCAATAATTAGCATAACAAAGAAAGGCAAAGCAAAGATGATATTCTTTACAGGAAATGCTCAATATGTCCACCATCACCCTCAACAATAGCTGTAATCGAGGAATAATGTTGTGAACAGCACTGTAAAGCATGTCCGGAGTTATGGTGAGGCATTGGCGTCGGATGTTGTCTTTCAGCATCCCTAGAGATGTCGGTCGATCACGATACACTTGCGACTTCAGGTAACTCCAAAGCCAAGTAAGGTCTGGGGACATGGGAGGCCAAGCATGACGTAAGTGGTGGCTGAGCACACGATCATCACCAAACGACGCGCATCTGTCAGACATTTTGTGAACTTTATTTTTTTTTTGTTCTAATAAAACCCCATGTCATTACAAGCATGTGTGTCAATTTTTACCTCTCTATCTACATTATTCCGTGGTTTATTAAGTTTTCAAATTTATACTGACTTTTTGATCACCCGGTATTTTAAACGTGACTTCCGGTGTACTCAACACTATTTTATATCAGGGGAATGTTCTTAAAACATTAGCAATGTTTTTTGGCTGTTGAGACATTTGCATGGAGTGCAGCCTCTGTGTTTAACACCTGTTGTACCAGCCAATCTGAAGATACCTTGAACAAGGTGAAACGAATTACCGGCCAAATATAAAATAATAATAAAGCGTGTTTCGCAGCCAAGACTGTTCTTCCAAGGGCGTTTTTCGTTGCCGCGAGATTTTTTCACGATATTTCCGTCTCCAATGTCCTCCTTCGAATGCGGAAGTGTTTTGTTGGCTCCCACCTACATAGGAAGAAATGTTCATCGTAACAAAATAAGTGAAATCAGAATTCACACGGGGAGATTTAAGTATTCGTGTTTCCTGCGGAATGCCAGAGAATTAGTTCCAAGTGGTTCGGTGAAGTCTCTGACAGGCACTTAATTGCAGAGTAATCATGTAGATGTTGATGTAGACGAGTGGTACATCGGACACGTCTCCGTATCCTTATATTATTTTTGCCGTTCTAGCTTGGGTACTTTTCTTGTGGATCGTACTGAATCTCTAATGAGCACGATGTTGTCGGGATGTTTAGCTTTAACTTTCCCTTTACAAAGTCTAGAGTCTATCAGTCTCGTACCCTGACCGGACGAGGAACATTCGTAATAAACGGCTCGTTCATCCGCTTCCTGAGTCAGCACCAACTCCATCCGGTCAAGCTAGAAGCTCTACTCGACAACGTGTTTAGACCGTGACTAGTTTCCTGTCGGCGTTTATCGGATGGTGTAATTTGGAGCTGTTCAAGGTGCGAGGGTTGGGAGGGGAGGGAGTGAGGAGAGTAATCATGTAGATGTTGATGTAGACGAGTGGTACATCGGACACGTCTCCGTATTCTTATATTATTTTTGCCGTTCTAGCTTGGGTACTTTTCTTGTGAATCGTACTGAATCTCTAATGAGCACGATGTTGTCGCGATGTTTAGCTTTAACTTTCCCTTTACAAAGTCTAGAGTCTATCAGTCTCGTACCCTGACCGGACGAGGAACATTCGTAATAAACGGCTCGTTCATCCGCTTCCTGAGTCAGCACCAACTCCATCCGGTCAAGCTAGAAGCTCTACTCGACAACGTGTTTAGACCGTGACTAGTTTCCTGTCGGCGTTTATCGGATGGTGTAATTTGGAGCTGTTCAAGGTGCGAGGGTTGGGAGGGGAGGGAGTGAGGAGAGTAATCATGTAGATGTTGATGTAGACGAGTGGTACATCGGACACGTCTCCGTATTCTTATATTATTTTTGCCGTTCTAGCTTGGGTACTTTTCTTGTGAATCGTACTGAATCTCTAATGAGCACGATGTTGTCGGGATGTTTAGCTTTAACTTTCCCTTTACAAAGTCTAGAGTCTATCAGTCTCGTACCCTGACCGGACGAGGAACATTCGTAATAAACGGCTCGTTCATCCGCTTCTTGAGTCAGCACCAACTCCATCCGGTCAAGCTAGAAGCTCTACTCGACAACGTGTTTAGACCGTGACTAGTTTCCTGTCGGCGTTTATCGGATGGTGTAATTTGGAGCTGTTCAAGGTGCGGGGGTTGGGAGGGGAGGGAGTGAGGAGAGTAATCATGTAGATGTTGATGTAGACGAGTGGTACATCGGACACGTCTCCGTATTCTTATGTTATTTTTGCCGTTCTAGCTTGGGTACTTTTCTTGTGGATCATACTGAATCTCTAATGAGCACGATGTTGTCGGGATGTTTAGCTCTAACTTTCCCTTTACAAAGTGTAGAGTCTATCAGTCTCGTACCCTGACCGGACGAGGAACATTCGTAATAAACGGCTCGTTCATCCGCTTCTTGAGTCAGCACCAACTCCATCCGGTCAAGCTAGAAGCTCTACTCGACAACGTGTTTAGACCGTGACTAGTTTCCTGTCGGCGTTTATCGGATGGTGTAATTTGGAGCTGTTCAAGGTGCGGGGGTTGGGAGGGGAGGGAGCGGGGAGGGGGGAGGGGGGGCACTATCGCGGCGGCTGCGGCTGTCGTGGCGGCAGTGAGCTGCGTGCAGCGTGCAGTGTGCAGTGCGGCGGAGACCATGGCGGCGGCCCTCTCCAGGGACTCTCCCGACATCGAGGTAGGTCGCCAGTCGCAGCGCAGATAAGCCGCCGCTGCCCAGTTGCCGCTCTCAAGGCCGACTGTAATCGCTACACATATCTTTTAGGTCGCGAATCGCCAGTAAAGTAGATCACCTGTTGCTGCGTCGCCCTGGTGCTAACAAGGGAACATCCCCATCGCACCCCCCTCAGATTTAGTTATAAGTTGGCACAGTGGATAGGCATTGAAAAACTGAACACAGATCAATCGAGAAAACAGGAAGAAGTTGTGTGGAACTATGAAAAAATAAGCAAAATATACAAACTGGGTCGTCCAACATAGGCAACATTAAGGGCAATGTGAGGCGAGTAGCGCCGTGGTCCCGTGGTTAGCGTGAACAGCTGCGGAACGAGAGGTTCTTGGTTCAAATCTGCCGTCGACTGAATATTTTGCTTTCTTTATGTTCGCAAAGTTATGATCTGTCCGTTCGTTCATTGACGTCTCTGTTCACTGTAATAAGTTTAGTGTCTGTGTTTTGCGACTGCACCGCAAAACCGTGATTAGTTGACGAAAGGACGTGCCTCTCCAATGGGAACCGAAAACATTTGATCGCAAGGTCATAGGTCAACCGATTCCTCCACAGGAAAACACGTCGGATATTTTGTATACGACACTGGTGACAGCATGTGCGTCACATGACAGGAATATGTTGTCGACCCACCTAACTAGTACACTTGGCGAATGGGTGAAAAGATTCTTCTACCTTGCACGATTTAGGTTTTCTTGTGGATGTAATAATCACTCCAAAAAAAGTGATGAAAACATAAGAGTTTTTCAAATAAACTGAAAATAAAAAGTTAAAATTTTCGGTCGAGGGAAGATTTGAACAGAAGACCTCTTGTTCAGCAGCTGTTCACGCTAACCACGGGACCACGGCGCTCCTCGCCTCACAGTCCCCTTAATGTTGCCTATGTTTCGCATGGACGACCCAGTTTGTATATTTTGCTTAATTTTTCATAGTTCCACACAACTTGTTCCAGTTTTCTCGATCTATCTGTGTTCAGTTTTTCAAGGCCTATCCACTGTGCCAACTTATAACTAAATCTGAGGGGGGTGCGATGGGGATGTTCCCTTGTAAGTACAACGGCAACTGTCATGGTTAATATAACAACGATCTGAGGTATTCCACACCTGTATTCCCCTCACATCCTTCGACCTATCGATCGTAGCTTACAGTCACAAATCAGCACAGTTGTAGAAAGCATCGCTCTTGTGAAACTCAGCTTGCCCTTTTGTCACGGGATATACTGCGAACTATGGATGAAGGGCAACAGACAGATCCCATACTGCAAGATTTCCGGCAAGTATTTGATACGGTACCACTGCAGGCTGTCGACGAAGGTAAGAGCACACGGAATAGGTTCCTACACATGTGAGTGGCTCGAAGACTTCATCAGTAATAGAACCCAATATGATGTCCTCGATGGCGAGTGTTCAGAGAAAACGGCATCGCCAGGAGTGCCACAGGAAAGTGTGATAGGGCTGCTATTATTTTCTATACAGGGAAATGATATGGCCGACAAGGTGAGCAGCAATCTATAGTTGTTTGCTGATGACGCTGTGGTGTACGGGAAGGTGAGTGACTGTAGGATGACACAAGATAACTTAGACAAAATTTCTAGTTGGTGTGATGAATGGTAGCTGGCTCTAAATGAAGAAAAATGTAAGTTAATGCGGATGACTAGGAAAAACAAACCCGTAATGTCCGGACTCGGCATCAGTAATGTCCTGTTTGAGACAGCGAGGTCGTTTAAATATCCGGGCGTAACGCTGGAAAGCGATATGAAATGGAGTGAGCATGTGAGGATAGCGGTAGGGAAGGTGAATAGTCAACTTCGATTTATAGGGACAGTTTTAGGAAGTGTGGTTCATCTATAAAGGAGATCGCATATAGGACGGCAGTGCGACAAGCTCTTCAACACAGTTCGAGTGTTTCGGATCCCCAGCAGGTCGGATTAAAAGAAGATAGCTAAACACACAGACAGGCTGCTAGATTTGTTGCCGGTAGGTTCGAACATCACGCAAATCCTACGGAGATGCTTCGGGAACTCTAATAGAAATCACTGCAGGGATGACGACGTTCTTTTCGAAGAACACTATTGAAAAAATTTAGAGAAACGATATTTGAAACTGACTGCAGAAAGATCCTACTGCCGCCAACATACATATAGCACAAGGATCACGAAGATAAAATATGAAGAGTTAGACATATAGACATTGGTTTTTCCCTCACTCTATCTATGAGTGGATCAGGTGAGGAAACGACTAGAAGTGTTAACAGGGTAGCCCCTGCCACGCACTGTACGGTGGTTTACGGCGTGTTGATGTAGATGTAGATATTAATGAGCGATGCTCGAACAGTTATTTCCTTTACGCTGGCCACCTCCAAACGGTAATGTGAACTTCAGATTCGATATTTATGAGCTGACATTTATATTTGCAGCCGAACGTTGATATGTAAGCGTAATAATTTTGCCATGACAAGTGATAAAGCGTCTGCGACTGTACTACGGAATTTGGTTCGTTATGATGTTACCAGGAACCTAGTACTACATAATTTGTTACCTATCCCTTTCGTTTAAAAAAGCGTAGCACGTTTCAAGACTAGGCTCATCTACAGATAACTATCCAGAGTAGGTTACCAAACAATTGAAAAAAAACTGATAAATTGTAATATCTGAAATTTAAAATATTCTGAAATATTCTTCTCTCTCTTTCGGCAGTAAAACGTTGTGCCATCTCGAGGTGACAGACTAACACAGAACTGACAGCCTAGCCTGGTAGAAACATTGGAAAAGCATTTGAATTAGTTTAAACTTAATTTGCGAATTATTTAAGATTCATCTTGGCTTGCGTAGAGCTAATGGCGCTGCGTTACGACAGTAGCAAATGTCTCCAAGTCCGTAAAATAGAATTCTATTAACTACAGAAGTCTTGTGACTGCGTGGTTATCTTTCGGCACGGTTCGCATCAAATCTGTGATTTTGTTAGACTCAGCACTCATAATGGTTATACACATCCAATTGACTGATGACGTATTCTGAACTGCAGCCTGAAGCTGAAGTTAGATTAAAAAGAAGCTGAGAAATTTTGCAAAGAAAAGGTACGTAGCATAAAACTGCTTTATAAACTGACTAGTACCAATATACATAACGATCCTGAATATTTATATCCTGATGTAGAATTCAGTTCATTGCCCGCTGCCTCCCAAGCCAAGGTGATATTATGTATTTTACGCACGAAAAGGACGTATGATTAACAGACGCATATCAGCTCTTGACATAGACGATACAACCTTACTGAATCGGAAAACAAACAAGTTTAAGGGTAGGGTTTGTAGCAGTTTGTATGTACAGTGCAATGTGTTAGGTTATGTAGAATTGTTGGTGACTGTATACGCCAGGTTCTGTAATGTATTTTCTCTGAATAACTAAGCGTTTCAATATTTTACTAAACATTTATTGTAGCTATCACTTCAGAAGACCGGAACCTACGAGTATTCTTAACCTCCTTACTTGTCACTACTGCGGGTATTCTGTAGATAAAAATCGAAATAACAACAGCTTGCGCAGAGACGTATAAACAGACATTCGAGGAACACACACACTGAACACTGAGTTGTGGAGGACTGTTGTCGATGCAGTAGCGCAGGCTCCTTAGTGGAAGATCCCAGGTTCAGCCTACGGAGGCTATGGGAGATTCCAGTTAACTGTTGTTTCCAGCTTGAGTCCCAAGCGTTTCAGCGGGAATTGCGGGCTTACCACACAGTTACAAGCCCTACAAGAACGATGTATCATTTATCACTGACATTAACCACGCTGCTGATGTGCCCGCATCTCGTGGTCGTGCGGTAGCGTTCTCGCTTCCCACGCCCGGGTTCTCGGGTTCGATTCCCGGCGGGGTCAGGGATTTTCTCTGCCTCGTGATGGCTGGGTGTTGTGTGCTGTCCTTAGGTTAGTTAGGTTTAAGTAGTTCTAAGTTCTAAGGGACTTATGACCACAGCAGTTGAGTCCCATAGTGCTCAGAGCCATTTTCGAACGCTGCTGATGTAGTACTCAGAGTATATTATCTACAGAGCGCAATGAGTATAAATTCCTGCTTCCCATGCGTCGAAGCGACAAGAGAAATGTACAGGCTGTTCAATTTCAGTCTTTTCGGAAGCATATCTTGAGCAATATATTTCTTACATCAAAAATGTTTTCAGGTAAAATTGTTGCAGACAACGGGAGCAGCAAAATAACAGTATTAGACTCGTTCTAAGTTACGCTACAATGAGTGAAAATGTAGTCAACTTCATTTTTTAAATGAGAGTTCGGATTTTTATTGCACATTACGATTCTATTCCAGAAGCTTAATGACTTTGTCAGAAACTTGCTATCATTATCCCACTAGAGGGAGCTCTAATCAATGCAAATACACTACAATTTTTAATACGAACTACGAAGTTTGATCGTATGTGATGATTCTACAGAAAATAAGTGTCCATAAAAAACAATCATCTAATTGTACTTTAAAAAATGTAAACTGTCGTCACTTACTTTGCAAGATGTGCACCACGAGAATCTTGCTCGATCGGGCATCATGTGGCCTTGATAAAACTCATTTGATTTTGACTATGTGCCCTTCTTTGCAACTAATACCTACCACACCCACTCTAAGTGAAGGCTCTAAGCCACCCTTTCCTTGCCTTCCCACGCATCTCCTGCCACCTATCACTTCGTGCCTACACAGACATCCAGTATCCTTTTCCACTTCAACATCGTCTTCAACACATCTCCCATCCCAATCCCTGCTTACATTCCCAGGATCTCCCATTATATCAGCCTCATAATGAAGAAATTGTACGTTACATCACCATCATTGTGTCATGAACATCGCTTATTTCACTTCATTAATCTTTTTTAAAAATAATTAGACTGCAAATTACACTGATCAGCCAGAACATTATGACCACCTTTTCAGAATGAGATTTTCACTCTGCAGCGGAGTGTGCGCTGATATCAAACTTCCTGGCAGATTAAAACTGTGTGCCGGACCGAGACTCGAACTCGGGACCTTTGCCTTTCGCGGGCAAGTGCTCTACTATCTGAGCTACCGAAGCACGACTCACGCCTGGTACTCACAGCTTTACTTCTGCCAGTATCTCGTCTCCTACCTTCCAAACTTTACAGAAGCTCTCCTGCGAGGGAAGGAGACGAGATACTGGCAGAAGTAAAGCTGTGAGTACCGGGCGTGAGTCGTGCTTCGGTAGCTCAGATGGTAAGCACTTGCCCGCGAAAGGCAAAGGTCCCGAGTTCGAGTCTCGGTCGGGCACACAGTTTTAATCTGCCAGGAAGTTTCATTATGACCACCTATCTAATAGCCGGTATGTCCACCTTTGGCACCGCGGCATGGAAACAATGAGGCCTTGGTAGGTTACTGGAGGAAACTGGCACCACAAGTGCATACACAAGTCACCTAATTACCGTAAATTCCGGGGAGGAGGGACATAAGCTCTGACGCCACGTTCAATTACATACCAAATGTATTCGATTGGGTTCAGATCTGGTGAGCTGGGGGTCAGCACGTCAATTGGAACTCGCCGCTATGTTCCTTGAACCACTCCATCACGTTCCTGCTCTTGTAACATGGCGCACTATCTTGTTGAAAAATTCCACTGCCGTCGAGAAACATGATCGTCATGAAGGGGTCTACGTGGTCTGCAACCAGTGCACGATACTCCTCGACCGTTATAGTGCCTTGCACTTGCTCTACTGGCCCCATGGATGCCCACGTGAACCTTCCCAGAGCATGGTGGAGCCGCCGCCAGCTTGTCACCCTCTCACAGTACATCTACATCTACATCCATACTCCGCAAGCCACCTGATGGTGTGTGGCGGGGGGTGCCTTGAGTACCTCTATCGAACCTCCCTTCTATTCCAGCCTCGTATTGTTCGTGGAAAGAAGGATTGTCGGTATGCCTCTGTGTGGGCTCTAATCTCTCTGATTTTATCCTGATGGTCTCTTCACGAGATATACGTAGGGGGGAGCAATATACTGCTTGACTCCTCGGTGAAGGTATGTTCTCGAAACTTCAACAAAAGCCCGTACCGAGCTACTGAGCGTCTCTCCTGCAGAGTCTTCCACTGGAGTTTATCTATCATCTCCGTAACGCTTTCGCGATTACTAAATGATCCTGTAACGAAGCGCGCTGCTCTCCGTTGGATCTTCTCTATCTCTTCTGTCAACCCTATCTGGTACGGATCCCACACTGCTGAGCAGTATTCAAGCAGTGGGCGAACAAGCATACTCTAACCTACTTCCTTTGTTTTCGGATTGCATTTCCTTAGGATTCTTCCAATGAATCTCAGTCTGGCATCTGCTTTACCGACGATCAGCTTTATATGATCATTCCATTTTAAATCACTCCTAATGCGTACTCCCAGATAATTAATGGAATTAACTGCTTCCAGTTTCTGACCTGCTATATTGTAGCTAAATGATATGGGATCTTTCTTTCTATTTATTCACAGCACATTACACTTGTCTACATTGAGATTCAATTGCCAGGTGTCAAGGAGCTGTTGCCTGGGAAGACGAAGTATTCGCGCCCTTCCATCGGCATGATAACGAAGGATCGGGATTCATCAGACCATGCAACGCTCTGCCACTGCGAGAACGTCCAATGCCAATGGTCACGTGCCCATTTCAGTCGTAGTTGCCGATGTCGTGGTGTTAACAATGACACATGCATGGATCGTCGGCTGCGGAAGCCCGTTGTTAGGAACGTTCGGCGCACTGTGTGTTCAGACAAAACTGTACTCTCCCCAGCATTAAAATCTGATGTTAGTTTCGCCACAATTCGCCGCCTGTCCTGTTTTACCAGTCTGCCCAGCCCACGACGTCCGACATCTGTGATGAGGGGTGGCCGCCCAATCCCACGATGTCTGGGCGTGGTTTCACCTTGGTTTCGTCACGTGTTGAAGACGCTCGCCACAGAACTCCTCCAACACCCGTCAAGTCGTGCAGTTTCTGAAATGCTCGTACCGAGTCTCCGGGTCATGACAATCTGCCCTCGGTCAAATTCAAATACAGGGCTATTACAAATGATTGAAGCGATTTCATAAATTCACTGTAGCTCCATTCATTGACATATGGTCACGACACACTACAGATACGTAGAAAAACTCATAAAGTTTTGTTCGGCTGAAGCCGCACTTCAGGTTTCTGCCGCCAGAGCGCTCGAGAGCGCAGTGAGACAAAATGGCGACAGGAACCGAGAAAGCGTATGTCGTGCTTGAAATGCACTCACATCAGTCAGTCATAACAGTGCAACGACACTTCAGGACGAAGTTCAACTAAGATCCACCAACTGTTAACTCCATTCGGCGATGATATGCGCAGTTTAAAGCATGAACGATGCTTTCGAACTCATTGATGGGGACATGCTGCGCCGAGTGTGGGAGGAACTTGATTATTGGCTTGATGTCTGCCGAGTCACTAAAGGGGCACATATCGAACATTTGTGAAGGCCTAAAAAACTTTTTGAGTTTTTGTATGTGTGTGCAAAGCATTGTGAAAATATCTCAAATAATAAAGTTATTGTAGAGCTGTGAAATCGCTTCAATCATTTGTAATAACCCTGTAGATCGCGTGCCTCCCCACTCTACACACGGGCAGCACGCTCACTGACACTATACGTACATCGTGCGCGTGTCTAGCAGTCATTCCTTGCCAGAAGGCGCTGCTATTGCCTGGACGAGTTTCTAGCGATAGTAGGTCAGCGGTCATAATGTTCTGGCTGAACAGTGTATATCATTCAGTGCCTGAAGAGAGGCAATTTGGCCGCTTCCAGCCCTATCCTAGTGTGTGGAATGTAAATAACACTTAACTAAAAATATATAAATATGCGAGGTTTCGTCTGCACACTGTTTCAAAGATGTTCAAAATTGCAACGCTTTTCTGACAACGAAATACAATCATTTGGTTGTTTGCAACAGTGTAGGTTTTATCGCAGCACATATTCTTCTTAATGAGATTGTAGTATATATCTGTGTGTTGTTGTGTGCAGACGAACGCTCACACAGTCAAAAACTTCAAGGTCGAATGATATTCAAGGATCGCTTGTGCTGCATAAAACTGCTGCCAACAATCCGCAGTTGAAAGACGTGCAGATCCCTAAAATTTTGTATTTATGGATTTATTTTTATGTAAATTGTGGTGTCACTGCCAGACACCACACTTGCTAGGTGGTAGCCTTTAAATCGGCCGCGGTCCGTTAGTATACGTCGGACCCGCGTGTCGCCACTATCAGTGATTGCAGACCGAGCGCCGCCACACGGCAGGTCTAGAGAGACTTCCTAGCACTCGCCCCAGTTGTACAGCCGACTTTGCTAGCGATGGTTCACTGACAAATTACGCTCTCATTTGCCGAGACGATAGTTAGCATAGCCTTCAGCTACGTTATTTGCTACGACCTAGCAAGGCGCCATTATCAGTTACTATTGATGCTATAAAACATGTACCGTCAAGAGCGATGTTCACCAATTATGAATTAAAGTTAAGTATTCCAGTAGTTACGTACGTTCTTTGCTACTATAAATACCTTGTACGGTTCCAGACCTCACGCCAGCCTGCGTGAGCTTAAACGCGTGCCTTTCGGCTTCCTCCTAGTGCATTGGCTGTCTTGCCAGTCCACTACATAAATAATCGCATGTAGTGACTACTATGGCATGAAGATGTTCAAACTTGAACGAAACCGTTTACTAGTGCAACCTAGGACGTTAGACTGTAATTCAGCTGTCGCGGGTTTCTCGACTTGTCAATATGTCGAACTCGGGATCTCCTGCTTACATGGCAAACGCTCTATCACTCTTTTTTTTCGTTGTTGTGTTTGGTCGTTGCGGGCGTCACATGACATCCGGTCTAGTTCGTTTTGTTGATCCTTCCACTCAGTTTTTTTATTACAGAGGCCAACCAGCTCTCTGACCGAACACGCTGAGCTACCGTGCCGGCTTCGCGCCCTTTTGCCGATACCCGTAAGTGTTCGGGCACTGTTTGTGCATCCGCACAGAAGAAGATGGTCAAATGGCCGGTCAGGCAGGAGATCCCGTGTTCGAGTCCCGGTCGGGGCACACATTTTCAACTGTCCCCGTTGACTTAAATCAACGCTTGTATGCAGCTAAGGGTATTCATTTCATTGTAAATTCATTCTAACGAGCTGCATGGTCACCGATGGTATCTGTTCTTTCGGGTTCTTTCGGACATGTCCGGAAGGACAGATACCATCTTCATATAGATATATAGTTAAGGCTCACCGGCCATGTGACCATTTTCTTCTGTGCGGATGCACACACAAACACTGCCCGAACTCTTACGGGAATCGGCAAGAAGCCGCGAGTAATGAGTATAATGGGCAGGGGCACTATGAATATAGCGCGGGACAATAAGTTGGGAATGTGGGTCTCACGGGAGGCGTGACAGAGATAAATCCCTGCAGTCGCACTATCCTCCGTGTCCTCGGTGGCTCAGATGGATAGAGCGTCTGCCATGTAAGCAAGAGATCCCGGGTTCGAGTCCCGGTCGGGCAAAGACTTTCAACTTTCTCCGTTGACTTCTATCAACGCCTGTATGCAGCTAGGGATATTCATTTCATTGTAATCTTATTCCAACGAGCTGCATGGTCACCGATGGTATCTGTTCGGAGATGGTCATACTCACTCCAAGAATGAATGTTTCATTCTGCAGTTAGCTCTGGGGCATGCCTATGTCATTTTTTGTCGGTGTGCTACTCAATCACCATCTGCAGCGAGCGTCTAAGAAATTTCAGTAGGACAGAGTTACTGGCACACTCGAGTTCTCAGTTGGATCGCAAGGCATGCTCGGATGGTTCAATAGGTACAATAAAGATTCGGGTTCAGCTCCCAGTCCGCGGCAAACTTTAAAAATCAGAGATGTTGGCCGTTAAGGAAGTTGATGTTTGTTTACTGGATGGAACGACAATGCGGAATTGTGCCGAATGCTTTGCAGAAATCAAGGAACACAGTGTAAACCTGGGCACCGTTGTCTATGACGATTTAGATTCCATGGAGAAACAGAACGAACTGTTTCGCAACATTTATGTTTGCTAAATCCTTGTTGACTTCGATTTTCGTTGCCAAAAAATGTCATAATGCGTGAGGATGAAATACACTCCTGGAAATTGAAATAAGAACACCGTGAATTCATTGTCCCAGGAAGGGGAAACTTTATTGACACATTCCTGGGGTCAGATACATCACATGATCACACTGACAGAACCACAGGCACATAGACACAGGCAACAGAGCATGCACAATGTCGGCACTAGTACAGTGTATATCCACCTTTCGCAGCAATGCAGGCTGCTATTCTCCCATGGAGACGATCGTAGAGATGCTGGATGTAGTCCTGTGGAATGGCTTGCCATGCCATTTCCACCTGGCGCCTCAGTTGGACCAGCGTTCTTGCTGGACGTGCAGACCGCGTGAGACGACGCTTCATCCAGTCCCAAACATGCTCAATGGGGGACAAATCCGGAGATCTTGCTGGCCAGGGTAGTTGACTTACACCTTCTAGAGCACGTTGGGTGGCACGGGATACATGCGGACGTGCATTGTCCTGTTGGAACAGCAAGTTCCCTTGCCGGTCTAGGAATGGTAGAACGATGGGTTCGATGACGGTTTGGATGTACCGTGCACTATTCAGTGTCCCCTCGACGATCAGCAGTGGTGTACGGCCAGTGTAGGAGATCGCTCCCCACACCATGATGCCGGGTGTTGGCCCTGTGTGCCTCGGTCGTATGCAGTCCTGATTGTGGCGCTCACCTGCACGGCGCCAAACACGCATACGACCATCATTGGCACCAAGGCAGAAGCGACTCTCATCGCTGAAGACGACACGTCTCCATTCGTCCCTCCATTCACGCCTGTCGCGACACCACTGGAGGCGGGCTGCACGATGTTGGGGCGTGAGCGGAAGACGGCCTAACGGTGTGCGGGACCGTAGCCCAGTTTCATGGAGACGGTTGCGAATGGTCCTCGCCGATACCCCAGGAGCAACAGTGTCCCTAATTTGCTGGGAAGTGGCGGTGCGGTCCCCTACGGCACTGCGTAGGATCCTACGGTCTTGGCGTGCATCCGTGCGTCGCTGCGGTCCGGTCCCAGGTCGACGGGCACGTGCACCTTCCGCCGACCACTGGCGACAACATCGATGTACTGTGGAGACCTCACGCCCCACGTGTTGAGCAATTCGGCGGTACATCTACCCGGCCTCCCGCATGCCCACTATACGCCCTCGCTCAAAGTCCGTCAACTGCACATACGGTTCACGTCCACGCTGTCGCGGCATGCTACCAGTGTTAAAGACTGCGATGGAGCTCCGTATGCCACGGCAACCTGGCTGACACTGACGGCGGCGGTGCACAAATGCTGCGCAGCTAGCGCCATTCGACGGCCAACACCGCGGTTCCTAGTGTGTCCGCTGTGCCGTGCGTGTGATCATTGCTTGTACAGCCCTCTCGCAGTATCCGGAGCAAGTATGGTGGGTCTGACACACCGGTGTCAATGTGTTCTTTTTTCCATTTCCAGGAGTGTATGTTCCAACATTCTCCAGCAGATACAGGCTTATAATTATGTGCGTCCATCCAACGACGCTTCTTACAAACATGAATGAACTATACATTTTTTCCAATTGCTAGGTATGCTTCGTTGTTCGGGTGATCGCGTACCTCAGTTTCAATTTCTGCGATTTCGGTGTTTCTAAGATGACTGAATGACGAAACCATATTACGTTCTTCCACGGTGAAACAATTTCGGATGACCGAATTCGGTATTACGGCCTTCTTTCTATTATCTTACTATCTGGTGTAGTATGGTCACGAAGTGACTGAACAGATGATTTCAAACAGCTATTCTGTTTTTAAGTAAGACCAAAACGTCTTAGAATTTTTAATCAGATCGATTGACAAAAGCTCGGCTGCAAAAGAAAACCTTTCAAAATTTTGATAATGACGCAGAGCAACAGTGAGGTTATTGACAGCACGCTGCAGTTAGCACAGGGAAGTCACACTCGTATGGACTGATTCGTTTGCTTGACGTATATCTACAAGAGTTTCTCGCTTGGGTTTTCGCTATGTCCTGCAATATGTCTAGGAGTAAGTGGACACTATTTCCCATTGGAATGCCTATCAGATTCTATACCGATTCACAGCTAAAATAGCCTTCCTTTTAATCACAATACACTGTAGATCCAGCGAATAAAAAACCGTGCCTAGTAGTTGGAAGAAGGAACAGGCCACAGCCGCTACAAGAAGAGCACCAGATTTGATCTATAAATCTACCGTCCAATTGCTGCGACGTCAGTTTGTAGTACAATCTTAGAACATATTCTGAGCTCAAACGTAACGAGGTATCTGTAATGAAATGACCCCTCCACGCCAACCTCTCTGGATCCCGAAAACATTCGCTTTTCTCACATGACGTCATGAAAACCATGGATTAAGGCAGTCAGACTGATGTAGCATTTCTTGAGTCACCGAGAAGCATTTGACTCAGTACTACATCGACTCTTCTTATCAAAGGTACTATCAAATGATGTATCAAACGAAATTTGTGACTGGACTGAGGACTTCTCGGTACAGAAGATACAGCATGTTGTCCTGGGTGGAAAGTAATTCACAAATGTAGAAGTAAGTTTAGTGTTACAACAGGTAAAGTGTGTTAGCAGCTTTGCTATTCATGTTGCATTTTAATGACCTGGCAGAGGATACTGATAGTAACCTCAGTACTTTTTCAGATGACGCAGTTCTCTATAAGGAACTACTGCTTGAGAAAAACTGCACAAATGTTAAATCTGATCTTTATAAGATTTCAGTGTGGTCCAAACTGTGGCAACTTTCTTGAAGTATTCACAGGTGTAAAATTTTTCTATTTACGAACAGCAGCTACTCATTATCTTATGGCTAAAGCTTCAGTGAGTCACAGTTGGAATCAGTAAACTGATACACATACACGAGTGTAACAATTTGTGGGGGTAAGAAATGAAATGATCACGTACGCTTCACCGTAAATGAAGTAAGTGGCAGATTTCGGTCCATTGTTAAGATGTTAGAAAACGCAATCGGTCTAGAAAGCAAATTGCTTATACGACCCATCCTAGAATATTGCTCAAGTGTGTGGGCTCATATCTAATAGGACTAACAGGCTATACGGAACGTACACAAAGAAGAGCCGCACGCATGGTCACAGGGTTTCTCGACTCACGGGAGAGCGTCACGGAAATTGTGAGAAACCTTGAACGACAGACGCTTACAGATACACGCATATCATACCGCGAAAGCCTACTTACAAATTTACGCTCCAATGGGCCCACAGCTTTGAACATCTCTCTTACAGACACTATATAATGAATATAATGAAATCCAAACTGCTGCTGTAGGAATTTAGTGTTTTATTTTGATGGATCCATTTTGGTTAGATTGCCATCTTGAGAGCATGTCCATGTATCAGCAATGGTTGCTGTCACTCTGTATTCTATTACAGCATTTGTAGATTTAGGACTGTTTTGTTATAAGCTGTTTTGTGGTTGCATGCTGTTGTTAATCGGCCTTTCTCGCACTCTTCTATAACCTGATGTAAAATTATAGAAAATTGCGAGAAAGGACGAATAAGAACAGCAGCAAACCACAACACAGCTTATAACATAAGAGTTACAAATCTACACAATGCTGTAATAGAATGCAGAGTGACAGTGACCACTGATGATGTATGGGCATGCTCTGAAGATGGCAATCTAGCCAAAATGGATCCATCAAAATAAAACACTACAGCAGCAATTTTGATTGCATTACGTACTGCTCTCCTTACAAAGTTTCGAGATCCAGCATTAAGCGACGGATCTAGAAATATACTGCAACCTTTTAAGTATATCTCCTATAGAGACCGCCAAGATAAGATTAGACGAAATACGTTTCGCACAGAGGCATTTAAGCAATCACGCTTCGAACGCCTCATACGTTAACTGAACGGGAGCAGCTTTAATACGTGGTGCAACGCGAAGTACTCTCTGTCATACACTTCACAGTCGTTTTCAAAACATATATGTACTCCGTTTTGTGCCGATAAGATGACATGGAAAGTATAGGCATCGCAATAAGGACCAGGTGTCGTGTAGTCAGCATCGCAGTAACGGCAATGGAAAAAGTTAAACGTTTCGTGGACTTAGAGGTCACCGCTGAAGGAGCACTCACTCGGCTGGAGTACGACGCAGCCTGATTGTAAAACCATCTCGATAACCGGCTCTAGTGATTTGGGGATAGCCTGGATAAGGGAATGAACTCGGCTGCTGCGGAGTCGAGACACCGCCCCCGCAGCCGTTGGCCAGGCAGAGGCGACGAGCTAGCGGAGCGAACTGCAGCAACCGCGACAAACAGCCGGCACGTGTGACTGCCTGCAGCTTATCTCCCAGATAGAAAACTTTATCTGCAGCCATTCGTGAGCTTTTAATCACTCATTTTTCTCCCAAGCTATTATTAGGCTTTCAGCCGATGTAATTCAATGCGATTCGTCGTTTCTCTTTTACGTTATCAACCACATGGAAGGTCACAGACTAGCAGACTGGATGGACGATTGTCCCTGTCTTTTACAGGTATCGCACGACGGACAGGTACAGCTCGCGCTTTGAGAATGAAACCCCAAAACGGAGACTGTCCTGGTGGTATTTATTTATTTCGCTGCTTGTGGCCGGCAAGATCACCTCCAGCCGACCGCTTATTTAAGTGTCAAAACAAGCTCTGATGCTTTTCTTCCGTTGTTTGCTCTGAGGCAGCAGGTATTACAACACTACTCTGTTAATGTAGGCCGGCCGGGGTGGCCGAGCGGTTCTAGGCGCTACAGTCTGGCACCGCGCGACCGCTACGGGCGCAAGTTCGAATCTTGCCTCGGGCATGGATGTATGTGATGTCCTTAGGTTAGTTAGGTTTAAGTAGTTCTAAGTTCTAGGGGACTGATGACCTCAGTAGTTAAGTCCCTTAGTGCTCAGAGCCATTTGAACCATTTTGTTAATGTATTCTTTTGTTTACTCGGCGATGTTTCGGAAATGCAGCCGGTCGTGGTTGACTCCCAAGTACGATATTTCATTTGGCTGCCTGTCAGACATCTGTAAGTAAGCCAAAAAAGACTATGTAGATGTACGTCAGGTGCCAGAATGAAGTACTGTGTGTGGTAGTCACTTAGGACGGATGCATTCCTGAAAAATCATTGAGTACCCAGTACGCCGGGAAAATTTCATGCTCCACATTCTTCTGTTTTGTTCTTCGGATTAATCTGTCCTCATTCGTAACACATTACGCACATATCTGGACCAATATTTTGATCGACGGAGATTCAACAGCGGCACTTATCCCGCATCAGAGCTTGTGCTCTATCTCTGAAGACCTCCCCATCGATGGGCCAGTAAACGCTGATTTTGTATCCTTCGTTCCTTCCTCACTATTTTGCAATTTCATAAACAGGTTCTTCACTTAAGGAAAGGTGTTGTTGGTCTTGCTTCTGTTTGGATTTGTAACGCATGTTCTAGGTTCGTAGCACCAGTTAATATTTTTGTGGATGAGTATCCTTCAGAATAAACAAAACCTGTTCTACGACTTCGAAAAGCAACACCAGTAGTCAATGGATAAAATAATTACCAACTTACGATCTAATACTGATATACATGCTTTTAAAGCTGCGAGTGGTTAACCCATAACAAATAAACTGGGAAAGAATCGGCCATTCTGGCAATTGCTTAACACTTGTGAGCCTGAGCTGCTCAATCACTCTCGCTGTCTCTCTCTCTCTCTCTCTCTATCTCTCTCTCTCTCTCTCTCTCACACACACACACACACACACACACACACACACACACACTGTGGGTGTCTCTCTCTCTGTCTCTCTCTCACTCAGTAAGGTGCACACGCTCATTATTTAAGGAGTCTTCTACAATCATAAAATAAAGTATTAAAAAGGTGGTAGTACAATAAGATTAGTTAATCACAGCTGCCTCTCGTTGGCTAATCACTAACACAAAAAAGTAGGAAAGAAAAAACAAGTTACAATTTTTGGCTTAATGACTTACGGAAGAATCGTGATACCTCACAACATTTTAACATCCGCACTCGTTCAATCGTCACGTAAAATGCTTCCTTTCAGGCTCGAGGGGGTTCAAATGGCTCTGAGCACTATGGGACTTCACTACTGAGGTCATCAGTCCCCTAGAACTTAGAACTACTTAAACCTAACTAACCTAAGGACAGCACACACATCCATGCCCGAGGCAGGATTCGAACCTGCGACCGTAGCGGTCACGCGATTCCAAACTGACGCGCTTAGAACCGCACGACCACACCGGCCGGCTGCTTCCTTTCAGCAAATAAAATAGACTCACTCGAAAGTCGATATTATTATCGCCGAGACCGTAATTTGCATCAGTGTTTATTTAAACCATTGTTGGTCTACTATGGGTACATATCCATTTTCAAATGGACCTAAGAAATTAAATCAAGTGGAACATACATTCTATTTTTACGGAGCTTATGGTTGTTATAAATTTAAAGATTAAAAGAAACTACGTGATTTAAAAGTCATATTGCATCCAACAATCTATATTCGTAGACTCTGAATAATTGCGGGTTATTTATAATACAATTTTGAATCTGAAATATAATTTGTTTGACCTGTGTATTTGCTTCCATTTGAGTCACGCTTAGTTTTTACGTTTCCTGTTATTCTTCTGAATGTGTTGTAAAAGACATTTTGTAGTCGTCGAGTTTTCCAAGGCACTTTCCTTTTGTAACATTTGTTTCAAGAGATGCTATGATTTTTGACGACGACAGTGAACTAATGGAAAGTTGGAAATTTGTGGTTAGATCTTATGGGACCAAACTGCTGAGGCCGTCGGTCCCTAAGCCTACACACTACTTAATCTAACTTAAACCAACTGACGCTATGGACAACACACACCCATGCCCGAGGGAGGACTCGAACCTCAGACGTGGGCAGCCGCAGGGACCGTGACAAGGCGCCTCAGTAACTCATGTGTGATGACAGCCTTCTAAAACGAAAACACTTTAACAAGAAAGTAAATACAGGAATACTGGAAAAATTGTGTTTTTCATTTTTCAGTAGAAACTAGTATTCAGAACTTCAAATTAAAAAAAAACACACAGTGGAAAGTGATTTAGTAGAGGCAGAATATCTGCAGTTTAATTACGGTTTGAAACTATGGAAATAAATCGATTTTCCTGTAATGTGTAAATAATGGGTAATTCAGGACTAAAACAGATACCTAACATTTTACATACATTACCGAACTTAGTCTGTCATTAATCACGGTCTGCGTGAATACAACGCTGCACAGAGAGAGGCTAATATTGAATCACAATTTATAATTATTGAACCAAATTTTCTTTTAATGGTGTCAATACCAGAAGTTACCCCAGAAATAGCTATGTGAAATAAGTGTCAAGAGAAATACACGCACTTATTAAACTGAATGATTCTGAAAAACTGCGAAACAGGCGATACGGGAATAATAATAAAAGTTTCGGTGCACTTTGTAGCTCATCAACAATTTAATTGAGAAATTTCATGCTATTACACGTTTTTACGAATAATATAACTGAAATGAATAAACACTACAAATTCTCAAGTATTTATCCCGATATTGAGGAACGCATTTCGTTCTCAGTAACAATGGCAGTCCTAACGGCTAGAAAAATGCCCCACTGGAATCGTCGCCGATTTCCGACTTAAGCAGTGTGGAAGATTTCCCTCGCGCTTTCGGATGGCTGTATAAAGCGACACGCGTTTCTTGATGTTTCGAAAGCTTTAGACCGGAGCCATAATGAGAAGTTAATTGCAGAAATCTGTTCCTAACTAGTGCCAGATAAGCTGTTTGACTGAAGTCAAGAGGCTTCCGAACTAGGAGAACTAATTTTGTGAAGGAGAGTGAGTGGAAAGGCACTTCCATCGAGTGGATCTTAGGAAGTGTCCTCTCTTCTACAGACTGAAACGACTAACGTCGAAGCCTGCAAGCCTCGACAACATATGTGATACCGGTAGTACGGCAATGATAGAATGGTGTCCATTACTGAATTACTTTATTATAGGTTTCGATGTTGTCGGAATAGAGGTGGAATAAGGGCCTTTTGCGGGTCCAGTTGAGCCATCCAAACACTCTTCCCAGTCATAAATAATCTGAAATGTTTAACCTAACTAAAGCTTAAATATGTTTTAGTTTTGGTTGCATGCAAATCCCATTTTACCATATACTATTATGTGACGTAATGATACAAACAGGACATTTGTCGGCTTCAGCGAAATATGTTATTCCATGTATGCAGCGGAGTTATATGAAACTATACACGGTGAATCCGAACTCCAAAGACAACAAAATTTCAGTGGTTGTTCAGAGATATTTACTGAGAGTTTTGTATAAGAGACCCATGGTCTACGATGTCTCCTTACAGATTAATTGCGTTTTGTTTGCATTCTTAACCTATTTATCTTTGTATCTGTCATGCACTGAAAATATCGCTGGCCCAAGTACTGGAAAGAGAGAGAGGGACAGAGAGAAAGAGAGACAGAGAGATACGTGGTTCTGTATCGTACCAGAACGTGCTAGAATTATACACAGCGGCTAAGAAGACGTGCAGAACTTACGTTTAAGAAATACTACAAATTGTAGCCAGAAAGGTGACTCCCTATTCGTAGAACTTTGCTCAACAAGTTTGCGCTAAGGAAACATGGTCATCACAATTTTTGTGCTAAGATTGGATGGCCTCGAGGAAAACATTACTGTCTGCAGATAAGTAAAGCTATGTTTAAGGAAGGTGCCACACAATCTCAACAATTATTGTTTCAAAATAAAAAATGTGAGTTTCGCTGATTTGCGTTCTTTCTCTTATTGGAAATTTCCTTAATGCGGTAAATTACTGCACTAACCGTTCTATACAGAGTGAGTGATAAATGAGCTAAAATATTCCTAGGATTGCATGCAGATTTGCGTAACGAGTCAAGAACATTTAATGTAAGACAAACCGTCAAAGGTTACGTATCGTTTGCTTTAGTAGTAGTTTCACTCTTCAGACGAGAGCATCTTCAGATATTCTTTGCTCTGATGGCAACATACTAAAGGTTCAAAGGTCTGCTAACACGACCCCAATACTCAGTCGTGTGAGTTGGATATGCAATATTTATCGTAAGCTGATTGCCCGAGTGTATGGTACAATGCACAACAATTTCAGCTCAGTTTCCGTTCTCCCAAAAGCGCAACACCAGATGAAGAAAAAAAGACAACTGTTTGCTGTCTTTATCCACGTTGAATCCTGCAGACGCAGCCTGATTTCGGCAGATAATAGGCAGCTGCTTACAGAAGTCCAATGTGGTCTATAATTGTCGTATGGCAGCGAAACTTGGCAGATGCCCTAGTGCGTTAATGCGAAACCGATTTACACTGGAAATAAAGTTAGTTCCAAATTCGACCACCAGGTGCAAATCTGGCACTGTGAATAGAGAAAGACGTGCAGAAATGTTTCTGTGGTGTCACCGCCAGACACCACACTTGCTAGGTGGTAGCTTTTAAATCGGCCGCGGTCCGCTAGTATACGACGGACCCGCGTGTCGCCACTGTCAGTAATTGCAGACCGAGCGCCACCACCCGGCAGGTCTAGAGAGACGTACTAGCACTCGCCCCAGTTGTACAGCCGACGTTGCTAGCCATGGTTCACTGAGAATTACGCTCTCATTTGCCGAGACGATAGTTAGCATAGCCTTCAGCTACAGTTGCTACGACCTAGCAAGGCGCCGTATTCAATTGCTATAATACTTCTGTATCATCAAGAGAGATGTTCTACAAATGTGGATTCAAGTTAAGTATTCCAGAAGCTACGTACTTTTCTTTATAGCATTCATTACGTATCCTGTTTCAGACCTCACGCCAGCCTTCGTCAGTTTAACGCGTGCATTTCGGCCTTCTCTAGCTACAACAGTTTCCATATGTAACTAATTAGGAATGGGACTTGGGCAAAAAATATCAAACAAGTCAAAAAGGCATAATGTTGATTTTATTATTAACTTGGTTCAAATGGTTCAAATGGCTCTGAGCACTAGGCGACTCAACTTCTGAGGTCATCAGCCGCCTAGAACCTAGAACTAATTAAACCTAACTAACCTAAGGACATCACACACATCCATGCCCGAGGCAGGATTCGAACCTGCGATCGTAGCGGTCGCTCGGCTCCAGACTGTAGCGCCTAGAACCGCACGGCCACTCCGGCCGGCTATTATTAACTGCTGCTTACACAATGTGTTTAGCATGAGAACCAGAGACGTCGACGAGTTCCTGTACAGTGCCAGATTTGCACCTGGCGGTCAAAATTGGGACTATATTTTTTCCAGCGTAAATCGTTGTTGCATTAACGCGTTAGCGTATCTACCAATCTTCGCTGCCGTACGACTTCCGTGTGTAGCTGCATTTTAATTATGAACAGCCGGTACAATGTGCGTCAGTTGCCAGTCTTGACACTCTTTACTCGGGGCTTCTGCAGGCACACAAAGATACAGTTATCTTCACATTTATCTGTGCTGTAAAAATAAATTGCGTTGTCATTTTTCGACTTAGACTTATGAACTAAAACATTATGACCGTCTGCTTAATAGCGCGTTGGTTCACATTTGTAACGCAATATAGCAGTGACTCTCCATGGTATGGGGTCGATAAGCCCTAGGTAGGTTTCCGAAAGTAGGCGGCACCACATCCCTACGCACATGTGCGCACACGAGCATATGGGATTGGTTCCCAAGTATGTGAGTGGCTCGAAGACTTCTTAAGTAATAGAACCCAGTACGTTGTCCTCGATGGTGAGTGTTCATCAGAGGTGAGGGTATCATCTGGAGTGCCCCAGGGAAGTGTGGTAGGTCTGCCATTGTTTTCTATCTACATAAATGATCTTTTGGGTAGGGTGGGTAGCAATGTGCGGCTGTTTGCTGATGATGCTGTGGTGTACGGGAAGGTGTCGTCGTTGAGTGACTGTAGGAGGATACAAGATGACTTGGACAGGATTTGTGATTGGTGTAAAGACTGGCAGCTAACTCTAAATATAGATATATGTAAATTCATGCAGATGAATAGGAAAAAGAATCCCGTAATGTTTGAATACTCCATTAGTAGTGTAGCGCTTGACACAGTCACGTCGATTAAATATTTGGGCGTAACATTGCAGAGGGATATGAAGTGGGACAAGCATGTAATGGCAGTTGTGGGGAAGGCGGATAGTCGTCTTCGGTTCATTGGTAGAATTTTGGGAAGATGTGGTTCATCCGTTAAGGAGACCACTTATAAAATACTAATACGACCTATTCTTGAGTACTGCTCGAGCGTTTGGGATCCCTATCAGGTCGGATTGAGGGAGGACATAGAAGCAATTCAGAGGCGGGCTGCTAGATTTGTTACTGGTAGGTTTGATCATCTCGCGAGTGTTACGGAAATGCTTCAGGAACTCGGGTGGGAGTCTCTAGAGGAAAGGAGGCGTTCCTTTCGTGAATCGCTACTGAGGAAATTTAGAGAACCAGCATTTGAGACTGACTGCAGTACAATTTTACTGCCGCCAACTTACATTTCGCGGAAAGACCACTAAGATAAGTTAAGAGAGATTAGGGCTCGTACAGAGGCATATAGGCAGTCATTTTTCCCTCGTTCTGTTTGGGAGTGAATCAGGGAGAGAAGATGCTAGTTGTGGTACGAGGTACCCTCCGCCACGCATCGTATGGTGGATTGCGGAGTATGTATGTAGATGTAGATGTAGATGTGACGCAATTCCCATACATTACGGGCCGGTGGCTTGTGGTCACGGAGCTGGCGCCAGATAGCGTCCCAGATATGTTCCATCGGGTTCATACCACGCAAATTTGGTAGCCGACACATCAACGTGAGTGCAGTATCAATCTCCTCAAGTCATTGTGGCACGAATCTGGCCTTGTAACACGACCAGTTATGCCAGAAGATGCCATCGCCATCGGGAAGGGCTTCAAGCATGAAGGGATGCAAGTGTTCCGCAGTAATGTTCACGTCACCCACAGCTATCACAGTCTCTTCGATAGCACAGGTCCAAAGTAAGCCCTGAGTGTCCGCCTTGGCAAATACCCCCATGGCGCGGTGTGTGTTTCGAGCGCCGGCCGTGGTGGCCGAGCGGTTCTAGGCGCTTCGGTCTGGAACCGCGCGACCGCTACGGTCGCAGGTTCGAATCCTGCCTCGGGCATGGATGTGTGTGACGTCCTTAGGTTAGTTAGGTTTAAGTAGTTCTAAGTTCTAGGGGACTGATGACCTGAGATGTTAAGTCCCATAGTGCTCAGAGCCATTTGAACCATTTTTATGTTTCGAGCCGACTTTCGCCTGGGTGACGGTGTATCAGGAGACGATCATCGATCTCGTACAACAAGAAACGTGTTTCATTCGACCAGACGACACGTTTCCATTGATACACGGTCCAACCTCGATGATCGTGTGCCCACTGGAATCGTAATTGATGACGTCGTTGGGTAAACATCGGAACACGTAGGGGTGATCTGCGGCACAACAATGTACTCTGAACAGTGTGCTCCGAAACAGTCGTAAGCAGGCTGTTTATATTTTCTTATTGGCAACGTTACGTAGCGCTCTGTATGAAAATCACTGGTTGTGCTGTGTGCAGCCTGTGGCTAATTTGCATTGTTGTCTGCCATTGTAGTGTTGGGCAGCGGCAGCTGGATGTGAACAGCGCGTAGCGTTGCGCAGTTGGAGGTGAGCCGCCAGCAGTGGTGGATGTGGGGAGAGAAATGGCGGAGTTTTGATATTTGTAAGAATGTATATTATGATTTTTCAACACTATTAAGGTAAATACATTGTTTGTTCTCTATCAAAATATTTCATTTGCTAACTATGCCTATCAGTAGTTAGTGCCTTCCGTAGTCTGATTCTTTTATTTAGCTGGCAGTAGTGGCGCTCGCTGCATTGAAGTAGTTCGAGTAACGAAGATTTTTGTGAGGTAAGTGATTTGTGAAAGGTACAGGTTAATGTTAATCAGGGCCATTCGTTTGTACGGATTTCTGAAAGTCAGATTGCGTTGCGCTAAAAATATTGTGTGTCAGTTTAAGCACAGTCATGTATAATTGTTCAAAGGGGACGTTTCACAGTTGTACCTGCACCACCATTATACAAGGTCGTCAGATCTGCCACAGATCGGCGCCTACCGTGTTTACAGAGCGGGTAAGCCTTCGACCTCCGCGTTCTGTGATGAAACGTGGACGTTCAACACGTCGTCGTCTACTCCTGGTATTACCGTCCTTCAACCACTTTCCATAGGTGCTTACTAAAGAAGCATTCGAACAATCGACCAGCTTCGCCGTTTCCGTGATCCACGACCCCAGGCACCAGACCGTAACAATCTGCATTTGGCAACGTCGTTTATGGCAGTGGATTCCCAGTTTGCAGCCGTATCGTCGCTATAATGGTTCCCCATTCGTCTCTACTCCGCTTAGATATTTTACTATAAATGGCAGTAGCAGCCTCCACCACACACTGGAAGCTTTGTGTACGCGAGTGCCACGCTTGTTTTCTTTCGTCTCCGCTTGAGAATTATGCACCACGACAGATGGCGTGACACTATGTAACGTATCTGTCTGTTGGACTATTCGTGCGGATGGTGCGTCCAGAGTAACTCCACATGGTGTCCTGCCTGAATTCCAACTTCTTCTAAGGTACAAGTACCACTAGAAGACGAGAAATTTTGCCTGTCATTGACCTACGTGCACGTTACTGTATTTCGACGAACAATGTTTCCTTGTAGCCACAGCGACGTTTCTCATATGGCAATGCATTACACAGACCCTTTAACCCAGTTATTCAGTAACTCCGAGTGACTGGCTTGCATATCTTCTCAACATCTGCTTTTGCAACTGCTAGCTTTCGGGAGTAAAAATGCATTCTACGTTTGTTATCTTGTATTAGGGTGCACACAAGTTTTCTAGTTCAAAAGGGCCATCCTTGAATTAGACAGTGCATTGATTGAATATTCATCATAAACAAAAAACCCAGAGAATATAACTTATTACTTTATATTGCTTTCATTTATGATGAAAAAGGGTTTGACAGGGTAAACGCATTAAAATAATTTTAGGTATTGTTCGAGAAGCGTTTCGAGCAACACCGAATAGTAACTGTGGAAAGAATTTATGATAGGACGCACATCACATACAAATAGCACCTTATGAGATGAGACAGCCTGAGATTAAGGTGTCCACTATAATGAAATTCGTTAAGCGATCTAGATGGTTTTATTCACAAAATATTCCCAATTATCGCTGACTCATAGAGGAAATTTATTTCCTTTATTAAAAAAATGCCATTGTCTTGTAGCAGAAGTAATTACCAATAAAATTTAAAATTAGTTACCCTGTTTTAGATAACATAATGTTTGCAGAGGACAGTGTTATTTCACCCGAATAAAAGATGCAAGTAGAACAATAGTACAGCTTCGGGTCCCTAAGGAAAAGTCGTAGGAAGTTCTGAGCACCAAACAACCCTAAATTTGAAAAAAAAACTTATGTATGCAGGTTTCGACAAGACGGATTAAATTATAATATCAGTAAAAGAAAAACTTCAAATTATCCAATGCCTATGTGACGCAACAAGGTGATCTTTAGAAACAGCTGACTGGAAGCTGGTTAAAATTTATGAATTATGGGCACAGCTTTATGGATATATTTATGAAGTAAGAGCACAGCTTTGTGGATATATTATCCAAGTTAGGAACTGTTCAAACTAAGAATTACCTCACAGTTTTATTTCTTACCAGAAACATCAGTAATCACAACGTCAACATCTATCGTCAGACGTACTACTCCTACACCAAGAACATACGTACAACACTCGAATCTTACTCTGGTAATTACAATCAATCCCCTCTAATATTACAAGTGTCTAGTCCAAGGCCTAGGCCCATAAACAACAGAGAAATTGTGCATTTTCTATTTTGAAGAAAACTGGTAACCTACATCTTAAAATAGTGGTATCCCGCCCTTTATATACTCACAAAGCCAAAACACACCACAATACGCTGTTTTGAGATTGCTAGCCAACGTTTCAGAGACGTTTCAAGCTCCTTGCCATCTCTTTCGTTTCTTCTTCTTTGGTTTCGATTTTTCTTATTTTATTTTCTTGTTTTTCCGTTACTATAACATAACAATTATTTCAATATAAATCTATTATCAGTCTCATGCATTGTCATTTCAAAGCAACAAGCCATAAAAATAAAGAGCACATAACTGAAACTCCTTTGAATAGTGATGGGATCACGTTGCTGGATAGGAAAACAAATGAAGATATCAGGAAAGACTGAACATATTTAATCTAAATGAAGAAATCATAAAATACAGGAGCAAATGAAAATAAAGCGAGAAAGGATCAGATGGTGTCAGAATACCAAAAATAGCGATAAATCACAAAAAAATCATAATTAGGAATGTTGTACACCAAGGAAAAGAATGTTCGATCAGGACATTTTAGGGAGAAATAAACATGAAATTATTTATTCGTGGATGGCTGTGGCATACATTGGCGTTTAGATTTCTTTATCATAAATCTTCCCAACTTTGAAAAAGTTATGTAAGATTACAAATATCAGCCTCAGAGGCAAACAAGTGACACAGCCGCGGGGGAAATCTCTCAGTCGAGGACGCTGTCTTATCGTCAGAAGCTTAATGTAATTCGCACCTCGCAGCGATAAACTGATCCCTAAGAAGTTCGTTGTGCCATTGTCATGCAAATTTACCAACAGCGTTGTACCACTCACCGATTTAGTGCGAAGCATTTTTCTCTCAGTTTGTGTCACAGAAAATATAACGAGAAAGCCGGATGTGTATCAAAGGCTCAGCCTGCAGTAAATTTATGATGGTTCCTTATTTGTTTCACGAGCGAAACTTTTCAGGCACCAAGACGCTGGTAGTTGTAGCGTCCTGTTGGCAATTATACGGCTTTGCGTAGTCCCTGACTGAGAACTAATAACAGGTAGTTAATCGTAAGAGGTGTACAATTTTAAATTGGGCCGAAACTCGGTGTGACTCTGCTTTCACATGTACGGAAAGTAGTGTAGCAGGAGAAAAGTTAGCCGCGCGGGATTAGCCGAGCGGTCTTAGGCGTTGCAGTCATGGACTGTGCGGCTGGTCCAGGTGGAAGTTCGAGTCCTCCCTCGGGCGTGGGTGTGTGTGTTTGTCCTTAGGATAATTTAGGTTAAGTAGTGTGTAAGCTTAGGGACTGATGACCTTAGCAGTTAAGTCCCATAAGATTTCACACACATTTGAACATTTTGGAGAAAAGTTACAACAAAAACCTGGTATCAATTCAACCATTTTGGGTGAATGAACTAAAAGTAGCATAAATGTACTAGCAGTGTTCTACATCCGCTTATTTTTCCTCCCATTGTGTAGGATTTTGTTTTCTTTGGACTTTATTATGAGCTGTTATAACGAATGAATGGACGAAAGACGTGGTGCAAGTCTTTTGCAGTTGGCAGTTTGCACATCAGATGGCATAAGGATACTTCCGCGTGAAGATAACTGCAGTGGACCGTGATGCTGACGGAAGGGAGAGTGTGTCGGCACATAGCCTACTTGTCTCTAAAAACACCAACGGGGCCACCAAGCTTCACATCCCCATTCGATGGACCGGTCACTATCAATTGTGTCGCATCCTCTCAGTCTATGAGACACTGCGGAGAAATTCGGAATTTAACTCAAGATTTTGGAGTGGAGTCTGGTGATCTGGAACTGTGCATCAACATCTCTCCTCCTTTTGTCGGCTAAATACCCGAAAATGTTTTCACCATCTGGATTCGAACTGGCCACCTCAGAGTTAAGCGCCAATGTCCTTGTTTACGTTAGTGTCTCCGGCTACACAGCCGTAACAGTTGACATCACGCAATCAGGAAGTGTTGTGAACAGCCATCCACAAAAATGCAGTGCAATGCAGAGCATTAGATTGCCGAAGGACAAGTACATTACAACGCACAGCCACACCCATAGTGACCCTCGAATCAACGAACTACCGCTTAGCCGCAACTTGCCTTCGTGACTACGGTTATCTGGCCGAGAAAATTGTTTTCGCCGAGGAATTTGCTCGGCAATGAGATGAGAGGAACGGCATACATTCCTGATCTCCAAGTGGCATGTCAGAGTGTCTTCAGTGGTAGCACCAAGTTACAACACATAGTGTCTTTCTTAACTCCTCCTTCCACATGAAACGTGTCACAGATATCTACATTGAACGTACAGGGTTGTTACAAATGATTGAAGCGATTTCACAGCTCTACAATAACTTTATTATTTGACATATTTTCACAATGCTTTGCACACACATACAAAAACTCAAAAAGTTTTTTTAGGCATTCACAAATGTTCGATATGTGCCCCTTTAGTGATTCGGCAGACATCAAGCCGATAATGAAGTTCCTCTTACACTCGGCGCAGCATGTCCCCACCAATGAGTTCGAAAGCATCGTTGATGCTTTAAACTGCGCATATCATCGCCGAATGGAGTTAGCAGTTACTGGCTCTTTGTTCAACTTCGTCCTGAAGTGTCGTTGCACTGTTATGACTGACTGATGTGAGTGCATTTCAAGCACGACATACGCTTTCCCGGCTCCTGTCGCCATTTTGTCCCACTACGATCTCGAGCGCTCTGGCGGCAGAAATCTGAAGTGCGGCTCCAGCCGAACAAAACTTTATGAGTTTTTCTACGTATCTGTAGTGTGTCGTGACCGTATGTTAATGAATGGAGCTACAGTGAATTTATGAAATCGCTTCAATCATTTGTAATAGCCCTGTATGTGTTGCCGCTACTCCTGATATCATTACTGAACATGAATGAAATTGGCTACGTGGCGTGTATATGTTAGATTGAACATTCTCTCCAGAACAGGAGTAGACGTAGATTTCTTATGATTCGCCAACAGCGGCATCCGAGCTGCACTTCTGGCGACTCCTTGGCAACCTTCCCGAAACCGCAGTCACACGTGACTTCATTCTCTGACAGTCATGACTGAGGGTCTCATTTTATGTTTGCGAGACTCGCAGCCCTCGCAGAGACTTTTAAACAACGAAGACACTCAACTCACATTCAAGATGGCTGCAATTCAAGTCACCGTCTGGCCATCCAAGACTTAGGTATTGCTATCACTTAAGACAAACAGCTGAATGGTTCCTTTTAAAGGGCACGGCCGTTTTCTTTTCCCATTCCTAACATGTGTTCCATGTCTAAAGACCTTGTCATACATGAGACGTTAAACTCTAATCTTCCTTCCTTTTAAACACCGGCCATGGGACATTAGGAGAGTGCAACGTAAGTAAAGTAGATACTTTTATTGTTACGCCTCCCTAGTCAAAATTGCTAACGCACTTTGCGTTGGTGAGTAGTTTCCGACCGGATGACAGCCCATTTTGACGGTGGGTAAAAAAACCTCATCCCCGCGATTGGTGGGCAAGTGGCAGAGGTGTGGTGCTTTACACATCCTGACAACCAGACTTTTTGACAATGTGCTAGGTTAAATCGTAAACCTCTCCACCATGCATCGTGAAATGGTACACCGTTCATGAAATGGCTCAAATGGCTCTGAGCACTATGGGACTTAACTTCTGAGGTCATCAGTCCCCTAGAACATAGAACTACTTAAAGCTAACTAACCTAAGGACATCACACACATCCATGCCCGAGGCAGGACTCGAACCTGCGACCGTAGCGGTCGCGCGGTTCCAGACTGTAGCGCCTAGAACCGCTCGGCCACTCCGGCCGGCACCGTTAATGAAGATTCGTCCGTCGGATGGGGAGTGAAAGCTTGGTGTTGTTCCAGAGAAGTAGAAAATTTTCCAGCTCCGAGGTTCAACCTCTCTCTTTGTCCTTAACAACATAAATTCAACGCAAGAGTTTGCTTGCATACAGCCCAGTCAGATACACGAGGCAGACACGCTTAAGAAACATGACTCACATATCGCTACCATAGGCGTCCGCAAGGGCATAGAGGGGGGGGGGTTGTGTGTGGAGGGGGGGAGGGGGCAGGAAGTTGCAATTGCCGTCCCTTCCCCTGGAATCTAGAGTACAGAGTTTTTTATTCATTACAAAATTCTCACGCATCGTGGATAATCATCATTTATTTGGTATATAATAAGGTTTTTGTGCCACCTACAAAATTTAGTTTCGTAGCATGACACGTCTCGAAACTAATCAACACATTTATGTCAAAAATTGCATATTTAGTCTCGCCCCCACCTCTTGGATAAATTTTTGTGGAAGCCCACGATTTCTACGGAAAGGTGCCAATATCCGTGAAGCAACAAAGACTCTCTTAGTAGACCGCGAAACAACTTATCGCTCTGTCCCAGACAGCTACGTCATACAGATCTTCCTTTTTACTAGGGTTTAGTCTCATTTTAACGCCATACGTGTATGGAAGATAGAAAGAGAAATCTCCTCACACACTCCCGACACTCTGCGAGGCGCTTTTTGAGACTGGGTATGTTTAGATGTGGGAAATCTAGAACTAGGTCATTCTGCTCAGCAGTGCCGTAGTCATGACACAGTTCGATAAGTAACAAATCCAATCACACGAACCACGTCAACGCTTCGCGACGTTTCGCAGATTTAGATAAAACGAACGAGGCTTAAGTGATAACTGCAATCTCTAGATAAAACAGAACGAGGAGAACCGCCTATAGTATTGTGGTCCAAGCCCACTAGGTTACTGTCTAATCGCCATACTTACCGCTCAACTGGGAGGGACGAAATGTTTTCCAGGGAAATGTTATCTCAGTATGGGAACTGCGTACGTGAACTAACATCGTTTGTAGTGGGTAGATCTACCAAATTGTACAGAACAGGAACAAGGTCGATGTGATGGAAGTAGGAGAAGTACAGTCCTGACCTTTTTTTAATAATCAACACATACTTTGTTGTTCAAGCGTTAACTGAAGACTTTCCCATATTGCATACGTTGAGCGCTGTTACGAGTAAAGTGTGCTTCAACTGAGAACCTAACTAAATAAAGAGCCCGTCCTGAATTAATGTTAAAGAAGTGTTGTCTGTCAGAAGCATCGAAGGTCATGACTGGCTTTCATGTATCTTTTAATACTTACGTAAATACGGCAAGTGGATAAAATTGACCATATGCTACTGTTATCGCACTTCAGATTGCGTAAAATAACGAGAGTTATAATAACATCAAACATTATAATAACATCAAACGCATTAACCTGGCAACTGAAGCAAACAATTGTGGTACGGAGAGTGAGGTCTTCTGAAGTTTGGTTCAAGAAAGGTTAAAACTCGTAAATGTGTGCCTGTCAAAGACTGATATTTCATTTCAACCAACTTACAAGCGATAAAGACATTTCACGCTTAATCGGCTCGTAGATGTTTCAAAATACCTCCAGACATGGCATGGATGTGTGTGCTGTCCTTAGGTTAGTTAGGTTCAAGTAGTTCTCAGTCTAGGGAACTGATGACCTCAGATGTAAAGTCCCATAGTGCTCAGAGCGATTTGAACCATTTGAACCTCCAGACAAAATTTGTCTTTCCGTTTAAGACTGGAATTTAAGGTCCTGTCAGTGCTATTCGTCTCAAATTGTTTCTGAAATAATGTAACATCTAGATAAAGATAGCTGGATATGGATAGAAACCACGCCCGAACAGAATATGAGAGCATTGCATTAACCACACGGCCGTTCAAGATTACGTTACATAGTAATCGTTTTGTTCATTGCTTTCTGGGAGTTCAGCCACTTAATTCAGTTTTAAAACATTTATCAAAAGTGTATTAATTAGACGAAATCTAGCTAAAAAATAGAAATACTCAGAAGAACATTAAATGGCAACTACCTAAACTTGTTCTTGGTGTGGGTAGCCGAGATGATATTTGACTTTCCTCTTGCCTGCTGCGCCATCTGTTGGATCCTACGAGCCTCCATTAGGTTTCACTTTGTCCATAGTCGACGAGACTATCTCGGAAATCGCGAATTCGAGAGGTGTAAAATTTTCCCCCATAGCGTTCTCGAAACACCCTTCTACACCGAACTCTACATCTATACTCTGCAAATCACTGTCAAGTGCATGCCAAAGTGTCCTTAACATTACATCACGTATTAAGGACTCTCGCTGTTCCATTCGCTTATGGAACACAGAAAGAATGGCTGCTTAAATACATGTGTGAGTGCCGTAATTGGTCCTTCATCAGGGCAATTTCCAACGCCTCCCCCTCCCGGATGACGAACTTCGCTGTGACGTCTACCCTTCCTTCCAACTATAACCTGGCCTTGTTCCACGCCCCCCCTCCCCAGGGCCCCCTTTTTTCCTCTTCTTCTCCAAAAGCGGATTTTCCTCCTTCTCCCCCCCCCTCCCCTGAGACCCTGCACCCCATACTTGCCTCTTTCCTTCCCACATCCCTCCCTACCTGGCCCTCTCTAGCGCACCCCCCGCTCATCTCCCCCATCTCTTCCCCTCCCTCCCTTCTTCCAGTCTCCCTCATCTACTTACACCTGGCAGATCCTCTGTTTTGATCATCGTCAGTGTGCCACATCAGTGTTGTGTTTAGTGCTGTTTCTCCTGTGCGTCAAGAGGTGTGATTTTAATTGTGTACTGCCTTGAGGTTCGCCGTCAGTGTTTGTTATGTGCTACGCCATCCGTCGATACCTTTTATGCTCCAGTCATACTGTGCCTTGTGTTCTTTTAATTGTCGCAGTGTGTGGCTTTTTGTGTGTGCTACTTTTAAACAGTTTTAACAGTTTTTTTATCTCCATTTTCCTGTCACCCCCGTTTTTTGTCTATTGCCTTCCATGATGTTCCCCCTTTTTTATATCTATGTTCACCATATTTTCTCCTTTGTATATTTTTAAATGTCTTCTGTTGTTTGTTCTATGTCTTTCGGCTGAAGAGCAGCGCATATGCTGCTGCCAGCCCGCCCCAATGGGGAATTGTAATACAATAAAGAAAAAAAAACCGTAATTGGCCTCATCTTGTGTTCGTGGTTCCTACAGGTGTGGTATTAGGAGATGTAGAATATTCCTAGATTCTTCACTTAATACGACTGTCTTCATACACTTTCCTGAGTTGTGGGTGAGGGACATTGCTCTTAATTTTAAAGATACGATGAGGTTACTAGGCTTTGACTGTAAACTTAAATGGTTGCCATAACTTAAGGAATTGGAAGGACGGTTCCTGAAAGCACACTGTATTCTAAAATGTTATTGCCACATTCATTGGTAGCAGACCGAATTTGTCTGCTGCAGTTTTACAGAGCCTTGTTGCGATCTCGGCTTGATTATGGGCGCGAGGTGTATGGCTCTCTACAACCCTCTTATTTAAGAATATTGGACATAGTGCACCATGAAGGAATTTGACGGGTCTTTGCACTGAGGCTGGCGAGCAGCCGCTTCACATCAGGCGACAACGCCTCATAGTGCGACAGGCCTATAAAACACTGTCCACGCCATACAGACCTGCATACCACACCGTTTCTCCGCCAACAATGGAAAAGCTTTTTCATAATCAATAACGAGCGATGACGCATTGCGGGATTCGCACGAAGGGTTGTCTTTTGGAGACGGATTTGGCTGACTTTAAACTTTTACACCAAGCTTGAAGTAGATCTCCATCATGTCTCCTAAAGAGGTCCAGAATTATAGACTTGACGCACTATATGAATTGTTGAACTCCAAATTTTGTATTTCAGTTCCTGCTTTTTCGTATTTTAGATAGGCACCAGAATTGTAAATTTTTGTACACTGGTAGCTCCACACAAAGGAACTCCCTTGGCTCTTCAGCAGGGGTCCCCGACTGTGTCTTCAGGATTCGTCTTGCCCGTCGATACATTGTATTTCTTCCAGAACTTCATGCGATCCTAAAGGCACTCGAGTGGATGAGGCGTCTTCAGGGCAAATGGTTCCTCATATGCTCGTATTCCTTTAGTGCCTACAATCACTGCAGCACTAACGGAGAAACTGGTCCAGCTAATATAATACATGGTCAAATATACTTCCTTTAACTGTAGAGGAAGCAGGTATCATTCTGCTGGATACCGTAACACGAAGGTGTGGTGTCACCGCCAGACACCACACTTGCTAGGTGGTAGCCTTTAAATCGGCCGCGGTCCGTTAGTATACGTCGGACCCGCGTGTCGCCACTATCAGTGATCACAGACCGAGCGCCGCCACACGGCAGGTCTAGAGAGACTTCCTAGCACTCGCCCCAGTTGTACAGCCGACTTTGCTAGCGATGGTTCACTGACAAATTACGCTCTCATTTGCCGAGACGATAGTTAGCATAGCCTTCAGCTACGTCATTTGCTACAACCTAGCAAGGCGCCATTACCAGTTACTATTGATGCTGTAAAACATGTACCGTCACGAGCGATGTTCACCATTTATGGATTAAAGTTAAGTATTCCACAGCTACGTCCTTTTTTGCTAGTCTAATTTCCTTGTCCTGTTCCAGACCTCACGCCAGCCTCCGTGAGCTAAAACGCGTGCCTTTCGGCTTCCTCTCAAAACCGGGTTGGCTCTCTTGCCAATCCATAACAGAAGGAATTTGGAGAAATCAACAAGCAGACAGAGCCGCCAAGGAGACCTGTAGGAAACGTGATGCGACACAATGTGCCATTCCCCTGTACTGTCATTTCACTGTTGCCGTCGAGATCCATGCAATTGAGGGGAGAGGAATGGCTGGCAGTGAGGGCCAGTAAGCTGCAATCTGTGAAGCCCACTATCCGGCCCTGGCATACCTCATGCTGGTCACTCAAGCGGAATGAAGTCACCCTGAATCACCTCCGAATTGCCTGTGGTGTGCAAAACACAGTACGCCACATTTTTAGTGTCAGCTTTTTGCACAGTGATGAGAGGACAGAAGCAAATTTCGATGGGGATCTGCCCTCTATTTTAGCTGATGAAGAGACGAGTGTAGCGAAGATTCTCAAGTTTTGTGAAGCGTCGGCACTCCAACCTAAGCTTACTTGGGGAAAGTTCGATATCTCTTCTGTTGTATTCGATGACTTTGCGTCGATTACTACGTATTTCCGCTCTTTTTGACAGGAAATCACGAACCTAGTCGCACAACTGAAGCGATACTCCATAGGCACGCAGTCTGATTGGAAGTCTCTTGAGAGGAACGGAGGCAAAAGACTTCTGTAAATCTAGAAATATGGATTCAGATTGAGATCCACTGTCGACAGCACTCATAATTTAGTGCGACTAAAGAGCTAGTTGTGTTCCACAAGAACGGTATTTTCTGAATCCGTGCCGATTATGTGTCAATAGACCGTTAACTCCAGGGTAATTCATTATGTTCGAACACAGTATATATTCAAAAATCCTACTGGAAGTCGACGTTAGTGACATTGGTCTGTAATTCATCGGACTACTCTACTTCCTTTCTTCAGTGCTGGTGTGACCTGTGCAGCCTTCCAGTCTTCGGGCAGGGTTCTTTCGTAGAGCCAGCCCCTGTACATGATTAAGTAAAGAGGTGATTTATCAGCATACTCTGAGAGGACTTACCTTTATTAAGTGTTTTAAGCTGTTTTCCTACACCGGGGATATCTTCTTCTAAGTTAATCATGTTGGCAGCAGTTCTTGATTTGGATTCCGGGACACTTACTTCATCTTCATTGGTTAAGGAATTTCAGAAAATCATATACAGTAACTCCGCTTTCGTGGCATTGTCATAGCTAACATTATCATAGCTAACATTACAATCGCGCCGTAAAGCTATTGATTGTGTACTGCCGCTGGTGTACTTCATATTCGGCCAGAATCTCTTTGGATTTTCTGCAAGATTTCGAGACGGACTTTCGTTATGGAAACTATTAAAAGTATCTCGCACTGTAGTTCGCACCAAATTTTGGGCTTCTATAAAACTTCGCCAATCTTGGGCATTTTACAATATTTTAAATTTGGCATGCTGTTATCTTTGCTTCTGCAAGAATGATCTCATCTGTTTTGCGTACCATGGGGAGGGGGTTGAGGAGAGGGCCAGTCCTGTCTATTATTAATTTATTTGGTACAAATCTCTCCATTGCTATCGATAGTGTTTCCTTGAATTTAAACCACTTATGGTTTACACTTTCGTAGCTAGTTCGGAAGGAATAGAGGCTGTGTCTTAGGACGGCGTAAAGCGAGCTTTTATCTGCTATTTTTAAATAAATATATTTTGCGTTTGTTTTTGGTAGGTTTGGGTGTTATGTTTTTCAGTCTCGTTACAACTACATTTTTCTCCCTAATCCCTGTATTCCTCATAACGCTACCTATTTGTTCGGCATTATTTATTGCTAAGAGGTCAAGTATATTTTCGCAATAATTTACACCTCAAGTGGACTCCTGAACCAATTGTTCAAAACACTTTCGGAGAAAGCGTGTAGTACGATTTCGGGCGTGTTTTATGCTTGCCATTGACTTTAAACGTGTATTTTCGCAATATTTTGAGTGTAGATCGAAGTCAGCACCAATTATAATTGTATGAGTGAAGTACCTATTTGAAATGAGACTTAAGTCTTCTTTGAACTGTTCAGTAACTGCATCATCTGAGTCGGGAGGTCGGTAAAGAAACGAATTAATAATTTATTCCGGTTTTCACGTATGAGCTCTACCCATACTAACTCACACTTCAATTTAGCTAAAAGATAGACTACTTCTAAAAGCAACAAACACGCCGCCAATTTGTGCTTCAGTTTTTTTTACATATACTGAAACCCTTTTTGTTCTTTCCCGAGACCTTCTAACATAAAACACCGCCCAGTCCACTCCACACAGCCCCCGCAACCCGTGTACCTGCCTTCTGTGTGCAGTGGACCCCTGACCTATTAAGCGGGACCTGATACCCCACTACACGGTGGCGCCAAGTCGAGGAATCTGCAGCCTACACGGTCGCAGAACCGTCTGGGCCTGTGACTCAGACCCTCCACTCGGCTCTGTACCAAATGTCCGCATTCTATTCCGATCCAAAGCGTCACACACCATTAGTACCGACATAAGCCGTCACCTGCAATTGGATGCACTCTATGCCCTTTTTGGCATCCGGAAGGACCTGTTCCACAAATATGATGGCTCCCCCTGGCATGCACACACAATGCAGATTGGATTTATTCCCTTCCTTGGCATCTACGTCTCTAAGGAGCCCCATTAAGTGCCTAACATTGGAGCTCTCAACTACCAACAATCTCACCCTCTGTGATTGCCCAGATCTCGCAGGCTGAGAGGCTTAGTCTGAAAGAGGACAAGCGACTGCATGAGGCACAGAGTCTGAATCAGGCACAGATAGCATCTTAAACCTGTTTATCAGACGAACTCGGGAGGCCATTCGGTCGAACCCCCCGGAAAGTCTTTCGCTGCCTGCTACGCCTTGGGACGACCTCTCACTCGATAATGGGTGAGGGGTCAACCTAAGTGCGAGCAGTAACCGTGGCTTCAACAGTAGTGGACCGAAGGGGGAGGGGAGAGGGGGGGGGGACTGGGACATGCTGGACGTCACTCGGATCCCTTCGTCTGGCCCCCCACAGTGATTGCCATCGGCAACTAACATCCTCAAGCTACGTGACTGAAGATAGCACCACCTACAGCTGAGAGCGGAGGTTAACAGTTCAACCTGCACCCGAACACAGCAATCAGAGTCGCCATCCATACTGGAGATGGCGCAACTCTACACTACACAGTTATTAAAACGCTAGTCTCTGTCTAATGAACACACAAAGACGAAGAAATTTAAGAATTAAATAAGTAACCGTACAAGTAACTGAAAATAACTCACTAATGTTTGGACACTGTGAGTGGAACAGTAACCAAACTTTAACCTTTACCTTAATTGTGTTACCCACTGAATATTGTGGGAAGAAAGTCATGACACGATACACCAGCAAATTGTGAAACCCATTTTCCGCATGTTTTCGTATTTAACCGTTTGGTAGTGTCCCTTCTGAGTTGCATTTCACCGAGCGAGGTGGCGCAGTGGTTAGCACACTGGACTCGCATTCGGGAGGACGACGGTTCAATCCCGTCTCCGGCCATCCTGATTTAGGTTTTCCGTGATTTCCCTAAATCGCTTCAGGCAAATGCCGGGATGGTTCCTTTGAAAGGGCACGGCCGATTTCCTTCCCCATCCTTCCCTCACCCGAGCTTGCGCTCCGTCTCTAATGACCTCGTTGTCGACGGGACGTTAAACACTAATCTCCTCCTCCTCCTCCTGAGTTGCATTTGAGTAAGAGTAACGACATTTGTCCAGACACTCTGGGAAACAACCAGGTGGCCACTATACCAGACCTACGTCTGTTGATCGAGCACGCAGCTTCCATCAATTTTAACTGTGCGCTGCACGCGTCTCAAATTTGTCCTGGCTTCCTGCGTCTCACAGAATCCTGCGCTCATTCTCTCTCTGTATCGCAAGTCGCTAAAGAACGCTAGTACGGAGGCGCTCGACTCCTGTTCGGATCGTCTCTCTCTGCAATTCGTACCTCACGTCCCCCCACCCCCCACCCACTTACACACACACTTCCAAACCGAGAAACCCTTATACCTCATGATGTGTCCCATTAATATATCTCTTCTTTCATGTTATTTTGAGAAGCCCGATACTAGTAGGTATCTCCAGATTAAAGCGGTTCCTACCTACATTTCAAACTACTTGAACAGGGGGTCGTTAAGATGAATGAGACATTCTATTATTTCGTAATGTAGATTGCCTTTCTTTGCGACATTACCTCTTTCACTATATAACATGAATTTGATCGAATACTTAGAATTCTCAATCTTATCGTCTCTCATCTTACGCGCAATGTCGTAAAAACCGTGTTACGTTTTACTGATTAAGTCGTGGTGGAACTGATGACCAAAAACTTAGACACGCAGCAGAAAAAAGCTATGGCCTCTTTAACACTACACAGTGGCGATCGATTCTTTGTGGATTCATAAATCATGTTGGGGCTCAAGACACGCCTTGGAAATTTATGTGACACAGGCGTTTTTCAGGGAATAGGGTGCTCTGATTACTCAAAATTACACGGACTACAGATGGAAACGGGGCGAGAAAAGGGAATTAGACTAACTGGAGATCATATTTGATAAAGATGGTCATTTATTACTGTGGAACTTTGTTGCCACATAGAACGTTATGTACATCGCAAACAAGTATTACCGCTTCATGGTCCCTTATAAATGTACGGAAAACATTAACACACTTCATTAATGTAAGGAACAGTAAAGACCTCTCGGGACGATTTAGGACATGTCATTAGGGAATTAGGGGGAATGAATTATTCTGAACTGCACCGAATAATCAGCCATACAAGTGAGAAAACAACGGAAAACTACTGCATATCACCCGAATGAAAGAAGAGTCCTTTGATTATAGGGCACGATAGGAGAAGTGAAATGAAGTCCGTTAAACCGCGCAAAACCAAATGAATTTGATAAAATTCGACCTGTGAAAATGTTACTACACACACATATATATACACTCCTGGAAATTGAAATAAGAACACCGTGAATTCATTGTCCCAGGAAGGCGAAACTTTATTGACACATTCCTGGGGTCAGATACATCACATGATCACACTGACAGAACCACAGGCACATAGACACAGGCAACAGAGCATGCACAATGTCGGCACTAGTACAGTGTATATCCACCTTTCGCAGCAATGCAGGCTGCTATTCTCCCATGGAGACGATCGTAGAGATGCTGGATGTAGTCCTGTGGAACGGCTTGCCATGCCATTTCCACCTGGCGCCTCAGTTGGACCAGCGTTCGTGCTGGACGTGCAGACCGCGTGAGACGACGCTTCATCCAGTCCCAAAAATGCTCAATGGGGGACAGATCCGGAGATCTTGCTGGCCAGGTTAGTTGACTTACACCTTCTAGAGCACGTTGGGTGGCACGGGATACATGCGGACGTGCATTGTCCTGTTGGAACAGCAAGTTCCCTTGCCGGTCTAGGAATGGTAGAACGATGGGTTCGATGACGGTTTGGATGTACCGTGCACTATTCAGTGTCCCCTCGACGACCACAAGTGGTGTACGGCCAGTGTAGGAGATCGCTCCCCACACCATGATGCCGGGTGTTGGCCCTGTGTGCCTCGGTCGTATGCAGTCCTGATTGTGGCGCTCACCTGCACGGCGCCAAACACGCATACGACCATCATTGGCACCAAGGCAGAAGCGACTCTCATCGCTGAAGACGACACGTCTCCATTCGTCCCTCCATTCACGCCTGTCGCGACACCACTGGAGGCAGGCTGCACGATGTTGGGGCGTGAGCGGAAGACGGCCTAACGGTGTGCGGGACCGTAGCCCAGCTTCATGGAGACTGTTGCGAATGGTCCTCGCCGATACCCCAGGAGCAACAGTGTCCCTAATTTGCTGGGAAGTGGCGGTGCGGTCCCCTACGGCACTGCGTAGCATGCCCACTATACGCCCTCGCTCAAAGTCCGTCAACTGCACATACGGTTCACGTCCACGCTGTCGCGGCATGCTACCAGTGTTAAAGACTGCGATGGAGCTCCGTATGCCACGGCAAACTGGCTGACACTGACGGCGGCGGTGCACAAATGCTGCGCAGCTAGCGCCATTCGACGGCCAACACCGCGGTTCCTGGTGTGTCCGCTGTACCGTGCGTGTGATCATTGCTTGTACAGCCCTCTCGCAGTGTCCGGAGCAAGTATGGTGGGTCTGACACACCGGTGTCAATGTGTTCTTTTTTCCATTTCCAGGAGTGTGTATATATATCCACATTGCTCAGTAAGTTTAGCACCATGCGACTAGAGACAGGAAATAGCGCCAGACTGTGGGATCAAAGCCAACCTACAAAAAACACAACAGTAAAAAGTTAACAAGCTGATGGGAACCGTGATTGCGCGAATGCTGATAGTTCATTGGACGTGATTAGTGAAATTCAGGCTATTAGTAACCAGCACAGTGGCCTTTCGCTCATGACACGCTAAACCGTTTCATCTGGTTATAATTATTTAAACTGCATGCTACAACGAACTAGCAGCCCATGAAGTCTCATGCATTAACTTATTTGTCATGAGGGAGACATTGCATTAAGCCAAAGCGATTGTACTGATGGCACATAATAAGACTCGGATTAAGTACAAACGAAAATCGCATTTTCACGAATTACACCCAAATTTTATCCTCAACAATGCGCGATTTTCACTAAAAACATTACTGATTGCTATGTTGGCCGGTCGGAGTGGCCGAGCGGTTTTAGGCGCTACAGTCTGGAACCGCGCGACTGTTACGATCGCAGGTTCGAATCCTGCCTCGGGCATGGATGTGTGTGATGTCCTTAGGTTAGTTAGGTTTAAGTAGTTCTAAGTTCTAGGGGACTGATGACCTCAGAAGTTAAGTCCCATAGTGCTCAGAGCCATTTGAACCATTTTTTAAAATTGCTATGTTGATGTAAACATGTTGATTCCTAAGACTCCATCCACAATATAGTCTACTCAGAGCAGTCTGAACTTACAGATAATATTCCAGAGATACGACTCGAAGGCTCCAGCAAGAGCGTTTTAAAAACGCAACCTCGGAGACCAAGCCTCTCTTTTCTTACACGGAAAGAGTGGACTCCTTTACGTGAGCATAGCCAATAGAGCAGACAGAAAAGCGGGAAAGTTCCGAGTTTGCTGTATGCTCTGTTATAGGACAACAATAAAATGGAATACTCTCTTTCAAATTCTGAAGGTGGCAGGGGTAAAATACAGGGAGCGAAAGGCTATTTACAGTTTGTACAGAAACCAGATGGCAGTTATAAGAGTCGAGGGGCATGAAAGGGAAGCAGTGGTTGGGAAAGGAGTAAGACAGGGTTGTAGCCTCTCCCCGATGTTATTCAATCTGTATATTGAGCAAGCAGTAAAGGAAACAAAAGAAAAATTCGGAGTAGGTATTAAAATTCATGGAGAAGAAATAAAAACTTTGAGGTTCGCCGATGACATTGTAATTCTGTCAGAGACAGCAAAGGACTTGGAAGAGCAGTTGAACGGAATGGACAGTGTCTTGAAAGGAGGATATAAGATGAACATCAACAAAAGCAAAACGAGGATAATGGAATGTAGTCAAATTAAGTCGGGTGATGCTGAGGGAATTAGATTAGGAAATGAGACACTTAAAGTAGTAAAGGAGTTTTGCTATTTAGGGAGTAAAATAACCGATGATGGTCGAAGTAGAGAGGATATAAAATGTAGACTGGCAATGGCAAGGAAAGCGTTTCTCAAGAAGAGGAATTTGTTAACATCGAGTATAGATTTAAGTGTCAGGAAGTCATTTCTGAAAGTATTTGTATGGAGTGTAGCCATGTATGGAAGTGAAACATGGACGATAACTAGTTTGGACAAGAAGAGAATAGAAGCTTTCGAAATGTGGTGCTACAGAAGAATGCTGAAGATAAGGTGGGTAGATCACGTAACTAATGAGGAGGTATTGAATAGGATTGGGGAGAAGAGAAGTTTGTGGCACAACTTGACTAGAAGAAGGGATCGGTTGGTAGGACATGTTTTGAGGCATCAAGGGATCACAAATTTAGCATTGGAGGGCAGTGTGGAGGGTAAAAATCGTAGAGGGAGACCAAGAGATGAATACACTAAGCAGATTCAGAAGGATGTAGGTTGCAGTAGATACTGGGAGATGAAGAAGCTTGCACAGGATAGAGTAGCATGGAGAGCTGCATCAAACCAGTCTCAGGACTGAAGACCACAACAACAACAACAATAAAATGGACCCAGGGAGGCTAGTATTGCTATGTTTAGAGGGAAGGAAACTTCTCTTCCCTCCTCTGGTACGTTTGAGAACACTCACCCACACATTTTCACCGTACAGAAATTGTGCAGGGCGTGGCAATGGAATTGAAGAGGCTGCTGATATTTAAAAACAATGAAACAGTAGCGCTCCATCGCGTTCTTTTCCGAAGTTCCGATAAAAGCTCGACAAGAGAGCAAACACCAACATTCCTACGACATTTGCAATACTTGAAACACATTCCTACGACATTTGAAATGTTTGAAACATAAAAATAAGAAAAGGGGCAAGAACACATACTCCTTTCAAAGATTTGCCGTAACTTTCTTTCCTTCTCAGTTACATCCAGTATCTCCCCACTAGTTATTCTATCTACCCATCGAATCTCCAGCATTCTACTATAGCACCAAATTTCAAAAGCTTCTCTTCCCTTCTTGCGCGAACCATTTATCATAAACGTTCAAAATGTTAAATGTGTGCGAATTCCTAAAGGACCAAACTGCTGAGGGCATCGGTCCCTAGACTTAGACACTACTTAAACTAACTTATGCTAAGAACAACACTCACACCCATGCCCGAGGAAGGACTCGAACCTCCGGCGGGAGGGGCCGCGTAATCCGTGACATGGCGCCTCAAACCATGCGGCCACTGCGCGCGGCCATCAACGTTCCACTTACAAGACTACACTCCAGACAATTACCTTCAGAAAAGACTTCCAAACAGTTCAGTTTATATTGTGTGTTCACAATTTTCTCCTTTTTGGAAACGCTTTGTAACTATTGCCAATCTGTATTTTATATTCTCTCTAGTTGGGCCATCTCTTCAGAATCACCTGATTTAATTCGACTATATTCCATTACGCTTGTTTTGATATTCATCTTAGAACATATTTTCAAAACAAAACACATTATGCCACGTGCTCCGGTGCATGCAGTGTGACGTACTGATTAGAATCGCCGGCTGGCATGGTGTGGATCGGCTACTCAAATCCAACCACAACCACCACCATCACCACCACAACCAATTATTTATTATTTAGTGTTTACCATTTCTGGATGGTTCTTGAAATACCTTATGTTTGCATATTCTGGAATATTCGATGTTTGTCTGAATAAAAGCATTCTGGAATATTTGTACTTTGTGCAAATAGCTGCACTTTCCATGTAGGCGCTCAATTCTGTTCTGGTTATGCACTATCATTAGTTATAAACCTGTTTTATGTGTTAAATGTTGTACTTCGTTGACGACCTGCCTTTGGATTTGGACTTGAACGTTGTTTCGACGTAACAATGTACAACTGATTTCAAGCCCTTTGCTGTCTCTGATAGAACTACAGCGTCATCGGAATACCTTAACGTCTTTAATTCTTCTCCGTGGCATACCGTAAAGTTCTGGATAAAATCTCAGACCTTTCTACTGCACGTCGTGGAATGATGGCTTATGAGAACTTTAATCTCGGCGGTCAAAAAATGGCTCCGAGCACTATGGGACTTAACACCTGAGGTCATCAGTCCCCTAGACTTAGAACTACTTAAACCTATCTAACCTAAGGACATCATACACATCCATGCCCGAGGCAGGATTCGAACCTGCGACCGTAGCAGCAGCGCGATTCCGGACTGAAGCGTCTAGAACCGCTAGGCCACAACGGCCGGCGCTCGGCGGTCACCATGGTACTATTCAAGTGGAGTAAGCTATATGTCGACAGGCGTTAATGCAACGGGTGTTCGCTATAGGGGTTAATAAACCACTCACCACCACCCACTCAAAAAAAATCAATAGAAGCATTTATATTCTTATATACATCAGTTTTCAATTCCGTAGCTAATTTTATGAGAATAAAGTAGCAGGAAAACTAAGACTTTCGAAAACACCTAGCAGTTATAGAATTTACAGGCTACGATTAACACAGGTTATTTTTTAGTTGCTTGTATGAAAGCCTGCGGACGAAGGTGAGCTTACAGCCTGTCCGGTAACACTCTACACTAGTAAAGGCGCACGTCCACAGGCTGACAGTATCTGCTGTCAACAACAAATCCGACAAGATTCGTGCACCAATAGATAAACCAGACAAAACATTGAAATCTGAGTGAGGAAAGACAGAAAGGAAAAGACCCTCCACTATGAAAAACAAAAAACAGAAAGACTGATTACCTGGACGGAGGCGAAAACGACCGAATGAAACAGCGTTTCCCTCATCAACACGCTCTCATACCCATAACGTACAGACCAGTCTCCGCAATCGCGGATCTAAGTCAAATGCTTGACTGGAATACTCTCTTTCAAATTCTAAAGGTGGCAGGGATAAAATACAGGGAGCGAAAGGTTATTTACAGTTTGTACAGAAAGCAGATGGCAGTTATAAGAGTCGAGGGGCATGAAAGGGAAGCAGTGGTGGGGAAGGGAGTGAGACAGGGCTGTAGCCTCTCCCCGATGTTATTCAATCTGTATATTGAGCAAGCAGTAAAGGAAACTAAAGAAAAATTCGGAGTAGGTATTAAAATCTATGAAGAAGAAATAAAAACTTTCAGGTTTGCCGATGACATTGTAATTCTGTCAGAGACAGCAAAGGACTTGGGAGATCAGTTTGGAAGGAATGGACAGTGTCTTGAAAGGAGGATATAAGATGAACATCAACAAAAGCAAAACGAGGATAATGGAATGTAGTCTAATTAAGTCAGGTGATGCCGAGGGAATAAGATTAGGAAATGAGACACTTAAAGTAGTAAAGGAGTTTTGCTATTTGGGGAGCAAAATAACTGATGATGGTCCAAGTAGAGAGGATATAAAAGGTAGACTGGCAATGGTAAGGAAAGCATTTCTGAAGAAGAGGAATTTGTCAACATCGAGTATAGATTTAAGTGTCAGGAAGTCGTTTCTGAAAGTATTTGTATGGAGTGTAGCCATGTATGGAAGTGAAACATGGACGATAAATAGTTTGGACAAGAAGAGAATAGTAGCTTTCGAAATGTTGTGCTACAGAAGAATGCTGAAGATTAGATGGGTAGATCACATAACTAATGAGAAGGTATTGAATAGAATAGGGGAGAAGAGGAGTTTGTGGCACAACTTGACAAGAAGAAGGAACCGGTTGGTAGGGCATGTTCTGAGGCATCAAGGGATCACAAATTTAGCATTGGAGGGCAGCGTGGAGGTAAAAATCGTAGAGGGAGACCAAGAGATGAATACACTAAGCAGATTCAGAAGGATGTAGGTTGCAGTAAGTACTGGGAGATGAAGAAGCTTGCACAGGACAGAGTAGCATGGAGAGCTGCATCAAACCAGTCTCAGGACTGAAGACCACAACAACAAGTCAAATACTGATAATGGTGAGTGTACACTTCGATTTTACACTGTCCAGTCACATTAATATGACCACCTTTCAAAAGTCTGAAAAACCAACTTCTGCAGTGCGAGACGTCTAGGAAAAGACTCGGTGAATTTCTGAAAAGTACCGGCCGCGTGCGACTAGCCGAGCGGTCTAAGGCGCTGCAGTCATGGACTGTGGGCTGGTCCCGGCGGAGGTTCGAGTCCTCCCTGGGGCATGGGTGTGTGTGTTTGTCCTTAGGATAATTTAGGTTAAGTAGTGTGTAAGCTTAGGGACTGATGACCTTAGCAGTTAAGTCCCATAAGATTTCACACACATCTGAACATTTTTTTAAAGTACCGACAAGGATGCAAGGAGGTGAAACGATGCCAACTCCAGTGCAATGCCCAGCTGCGCTAGGTGTCTCGGTTGAATATTCATGGCTCGAAGAGCCCAGTCGAGTTGGTCCCACAGAGTCTCGAATGGGTTTAAATTTGAGCGGTTTGATGGTAAGAGGAATACGGTGAATTACTCCTGCTGCTCTCCGAATCACTCACGTACACTGCGAACTGTGCGACACATTCCACTGTCCGGCTGGTAGATGCCATCGTGCTGACGAGAAACAAACTGCACATGCGGGATGACATGTTCCCCGAGGGTAGATGCATACATGTGTTGATACACTGTGCTTCCCAGAGTGACGAGAATACCAATGGAATGACGTGAAAACATTCCCCAGACCATAATGCTCCCTCCTCCGGCCTGTGCCTCTTCCGACGATTGTTGCAGGACCATAGAGGCCAACTGACATCTGTCTCATACAGCATAAAATGTGATTCATCTGAAGAAGCCGCCTGTCGCCGCTCACCGGACGCCCAGTTGCCGTATTGGCCGAACCCTGTATCGTTGTCTGTGTTCTGGCACCTTCTCCCTTCTTCACCACCAACACGAACACAGCAGTAGACTCCACTGACACCTATCACAACCCTCTACACTAAACACACCCGCTCAACACGCAACACGAACACCGTCAAGGAATGGTGTCGATGTGAGTGAAGACTGGAACCGTTTCTGGTTATCGGGGTGAACGACCCTTCGGGGTGACACAAGCAACATCATGAAGCTGACGCGCCTCCATGTGCGCCGCTCTCGCAGCACGCCTGCTTACGTTGGAAGCAGCCGCGTTCTGAATTTCAGAAGGGCAGCGGAGCTATCTGTGCTTGTTTGAGGTCAGTGCCATCAATTGCGGCCGACTCAGCCTTCGTGCGACACTCGCGTAGCGTTTCGCAACAGATCTGCGCTATTCCTGTCAAGGAGCGTGTCCCAGTAAACCTAACATACTGCTTGTCGCTAGGCAGTTTCTTCCGAGCAAGCGGTTTCGCGCTAATCCCGGAGTGTCCGACTTCGACCGTTGCAGTCAGTTACGAACGAACTCCAGTTCATTGGAGCGCGACTGAGTGAGTGTTAAGGGGCTCTGGAACGCCCTATACTTGCAATGTTAAAATAACGCTTATAAATTACATCTTTCCTCACAAAGTATTTGAGGTAGGAAGTTGAACTTTTTACAGATTATTTATTGGAATATGGGCTACAACTTAACACAGGGATTTTACAAAATTTTAGTTCAGTTATTAAAGATGATTTTTTTTCAATTGTAATGAAAATTCACAACATTTTTTTGAAATTTTTTATTTATATATTCAAAAATATACAGTTTTTTGGAAAAAGGCTGTGTTAAATTATGCGGAAGGTACTGTGTAACATTTACTGAAAGTTTGAAACAAATATATTTGGAAGATCCTTAGAAAACATGTAATTAGTATGAGAAAATAAAAGTTTTGGGAATCGAGCGACAAAGATTGGATTAACTTTTTAGTGCATTCCATGTCCATAGGATGGATTATCTTCATCCTCTGCAAACTCCTCCTCCAGCTTCCTCTTGTTCCTCCTCCTGTTTACTCTTGCTTGTATTTCTAGACTCTTTACAGCCCTGTCTGCAGCCCGAAGGCGTTCCTTGTCTAAAGCAAGCATCGCTCGTACCATGTTAGAACCTATCTTCATTCCCATATTTCTAAATACCTTGCACCTTACAATGTTGCCATCATTGAAAGTCGCAACAGCATCATACACACCAAAGTGAAGTGTTTCTATTCCAACAAATACTGTCTTGGGGATTCTCGACCATATAACACTATTTACACTTTCATTGGGGTTTTGAGTTTTTCCGTGAATACACTTTTTCAACACTTCAGGTGCTGCTAAGTCTCTGAAAATAGGTTAACCACAACACATACTTTATCTCACATCACTAAAATGTACCTGATGAACACGGACGTTAATAATAACACCATTTGACAGCAGTTTAACAGCGCCACAGTGGGTCACGCCCATGTAGAACACATTTCAAAAAAAATTTAAAAATACTTGTAGTCTTCGGAATTGAATAAATTATATATCTATTAAAAGGTAATAGTCTGCAGATTCAGAAAACGCACAAAAGTAAAAATTGAACTTTTCATGATTTTGAGCCTTTCCGGAGCCCCTTAAGGTTTGCGCGTAAATACGTCATGGAAACGTAATACTATGGAAACAGCTTAAAGTTTAATGGTATGTAGACTGCGAGTTCATTAGAGAAGAAGAGCCTGCTAGGCTGGAATGAACTAAGATAGTGAAGGAAATCGATCGCAGTTTTGGTTAAGGAACGATCACAGTCTTCAGTAAAAAAAAAATTTTGTTTTCTTTTTAAAATTCAGTCTTGATCACACCACGTATGCTACAAGAACGTAGGTGACCGGTTTCGGTCATGTCACATGACCATCATCAGACCCATGGTATCCTTCAAAGACGGTAGGGGCCGGCCGGGGTGGCCGAGCGGTTCTAGGCACTAAAGTCTGGAACCGCGTGATCGCTACGGTCGCAGGTTCGAATCCTGCCTCGGGCATGGGTGTGTGTGATGTCCTTAGGCTAATTAGGTTTAAGTAGTTCTAAGTTCTAGGGGACTGATGACCTCAGAAGTTGTCCCATAGCACTCAGAGCCATTTGAACCATTTTTGAAGACGGTAGGTGGAGCACTCTTCTAAGCTGCTGTGATGTCAACTGGTCAGAACTGGTCAGTTGACTTCACAGCAGCTGAGAAGAGTACTCCACCTACCGTCTTCGAAGGATGCCATGGGTCTGATGATGGTCATGTGATATGATCGAAACCGGTCACCTATGTTCTTGTAGCATACGTGGTGTGATCAAGACTGAATTTTAAAAAGAAAAAAAATTTAAAAATTTTTGATCACTGTTCCAAAAATGTTTATTAAAATTGTTCACAGTCTTAAGTGATTTACGAAAACCATGAAAACCTAAATCAGAGTGGCAAAACTGGGATACGAGCCCCGCTCTTTCTCAATACGAGTTCAGAACACCAAAAATAGGCAATAAAGTACCACGTATACGAAACTCTCTGGCAGATTAAAGCTGTGTGGCGGACCAGGAGCCGATCCTGGAAAATTCTGTTAATAATCTTCTAGGCTGTGGGTAAGCCAGTTCTCTGCTATATCCTTTCTTCCAAAGATGCATGTTGTGCAAGGTATGCAGGTTAACATCTGTGACGTTTGGAAGGTAGGAGTGAGGTACTGTAATGCACTGAGGGTGGGTCCTGAGTCGTGCTTGAATAGCTTAATGGGTAGAGCACAGGTCCCAAGTTCGACTCGTGGTCCAGCACACAGTTTTAATCGGCCTCGAAATTTTAATTCAGAGTGGCCCCCCACCCTCCGCTATAGGGCGTAAATGCATTCTGGAAAGTCATGAGTCATGTATACGGGTTGCCCTACTACCTAGGAAATCCCGAATATTTAATAGACACTGTATGGAGACGAGGTTCTGACGAATGAGAACATACAAAAAGGTGAGTTTTTTACCGTTTGGTTAATCCTCGTAGTTTTTTTATCTATCAATATACAGGGTGATTCAAAAAGAATACCACAACTTTAGGAATTTAAAACTCTGCAACGACAAAAGGCAGAGCTAAGCACTATCTGTCGGCGAATTAAGGGAGCTATAAAGTTTCATTTAGTTGTACATTTGTTCGCTTGAGGCGCTGTTGACTAGGCGTCAGCGTCAGTTGATGCTAAGATGGCGACCGCTCAACAGAAAGCTTTTTGTGTTATTGAGTACGGCAGAAGTGAATCTACGACAGTTGTTCAGCGTGCATTTCGAATGAAGTATGGTGTTAAACCTCCTGATAGGTGGTGAACGTTTTCTGTGCCATTTCAGCCAATAAAGTTTTTGGTCCCTTTTTCTTCGAAGGTGCTACTGTAACTGGACTACAGTATCTGGAGATGTTAGAGAATTGGCTGTTCCCTCAGCTCGAACAAGAAGCACAACAATTCATATTTCAGCAGGATGGAGCGCCACCACATTGACACTTATCTGTCCGTAACTACCTGAACGTCAACTACCCGAGGCGATGGATCGGCCGCCAGGCAGCCTGTGACAGAGCACTTCATCACTGGCCTCCAAGAAGCCCTGATCTTACCCCCTGCGATTTTTTCTTATGGGGGTATGTTAAGGATATGGTGTTTCGGCTACCTCTCCCAGCCACCATTGATGATTTGAAACGAGAAATAACAGCAGCTATCCAAACTGTTACGCCTGATATGCTACAGAGAGTGTGGAACGAGTTGGAGTATCGGGTTGATATTGCTCGAGTGTCTGGAGGGGGCCATATTGAACATCTCTGAACTTGTTTTTGAGTGAAAAAAAACCTTTTTAAATACTCTTTGTAATTATGTATAACAGAAGGTTATATTATGTTTCTTTCATTAAATACACGTTTTTAAAGTTGTGGTATTCTTTTTGAATCACCCTGTACTTAATCGAACATGGTTTTTAAAACTGGAAAGATGTACTTTTTTGTAATACCATAACAGCTGAAAAGTAGAATTCGTTGATTGAACTAAATGTGCTGCCGAAGGCTCTTTCAGGTCCATTACGCTGTTTATCTGGCACTGAACATCACAGTGCGCTGTGCCGGATGCTCCCACTTTACAAATAAATTTCATGCAGTTTACTTTTGCCAAAAGGTTCACTGTTCTTTGGCATGTATTGTATTACCGTTCTGCTATTTCATGAGCTTTTGTCGACGTTTTAAAAAAGTAGATAAATCTGATTAAGGAAACATTCTTGCTTCAGTATTTAAGTAGATATCGTCACGAATACGAGCTATTCAGATAAATAATTTCCCGCTTCCGTACAGTCGCTTGCTCTAACACTTATTCCGATACGTTGCACCCTTTTTGAAATATTGTTAGAACGGACAAAAAAATGGTTCAAATGGCTCTGAGCACTATGGGACTTAACTTCTGAGGTCATCAGTCCCCTAGAACTTAGAACTACTTAAACCTAACTAACCTAAGGACATCACACACACCCATGCCCGAGGCAGGATTCGAACCTGCGACCGTAGCGGTCGCGCGGTTCCAGACTGTAGCGCCTAGAACCGCTCGGCCACCGCGAGTCAGAACGGACATCCCGTTCGAATAAGTCCGTGGGATTAAAAACTACGAAAAAGGGTAGAGTATACTACTGTTAGCTGTTTATTCTCCATAGCTCGTTCGTAAAGTAACATTCGATATGTCAGCTTAAAACCGAGTGAAAAAGAAAAAAGGTTACATAAAACATTCAGTGATGAGGAAGAAGATGTGGAGCACAAATGTAAAAACTTCAAAAGCATCGTTCAATGTGCCTTAGACAGGTATGTTCCGAGAAAAGTCTTAAAGGATGGGAAAGACCCATCGTGATTTAATAGCCGTGTTAGAAAATCGAGACAAAGAGAGCTTCACCTCATAGTCAAGAGAAACCTGGATGACAAACAACAGCTGATCGAGACGAAAATCAGCGCAAGGAGAGCAACGAGAGAAGCGTTCAATGACTTTCCAGCTGAGTAAAAACGGTAAGAGGTTTTGGTGTTATGTAAAATTAAGTAAGCGATTCGAAATCATCTAATCATTCACTCAAATACCATACTGGCATCGAAGCGGAAGAGAAAAGAGAGGCTGAAATACTGAATTCAGTCTTCCTGAATCCTTTTACAGAGGAAGATCATAGCACAGTCCCTCCTCTCAGTCATCTTACGAACGTCGAAGCGACAGATATTGCGACAATCGATCCCGGAATAGAAAAGCAACTACAATCGCTTAGTAGCAGAAAGGCATCAGGATCAGATGAAATACCTATAAGAGTCTACAAAGCTTATGCAAAAGAACTTGTCCTCCTTCTAGCAGCAGCTTATCGTAGTTCGCTAGAGCAGCGAAGGGTACCTAGTGACTGGAAAAAACCACAGGCCATACCCGTTTTCAAGAAAGGCCGTAGGACAGATGCACACAATTATAGACCTATATCATTGCCGTCAATCTGTTGCAGAATTATGAAACATGTTCTATGCTCAAGAATTATGATGATTTTGGAGAACGAAAATCTGCTCTATAAAAATCAGTACGAATTTCGCAAATTGAGATCTTGCGAAACTCAGCTCGTTCTGTTCCTCCATTAGATTCATGACGCTACAGACAACGGCGCTCAGGTTGATGCCGTGTTCCTTGACTTTAGGAAGGCATTTGACACCGTCACCCACTGACGTCTACTGAAAAAAAACGAGATTATCGAGCATCGGAGCAGATTTGCGACTGGGTTCAAGACTTTCTTGCTGAAAGAACTCAACACGTCGCTCTTAACGGAACAAAATCGACTGACGTAAAGGTAATTCTCGGAATACTCCAAGGAAATGTGGTTTACAGTGCACATAAATGATCTAGTAGCAAGCGTTGGATGTGCTTGAAGACTGTTCGCAAATGATGCGGTTGTTTATAACAAAGAAGCAAAACAGAAGACGGTATCTATTTGCAGAATGATCTGCAGAGGATTGACGAATGCTGTAGTCTCTGGCAGTCGAACCTGAAAGTAAATAGATGTAACGTATTGTGCATACACAGGAAAGGACAGCCACTACTGTACAACTACTTTATTGATAAGAAACTAAGAGTATCTATCAGAAAATATCTAGGAATAACTACCCAGACCGACCTTAAGTGGACTAACCACATAAAAGAAATAGTAGGAAAAGCAGATGCATGACTGAGAGTCATAGGAAGAATCATAAGGAAATGTAACTCGTCCACGAAGAAATTGGCTCATAAGGAGCTTGTTCGACCGATACCCGAGTAATTTTTATCAATATGGGAGTGATAGAGGAGATAGAGAGGATTCAACGAAGAGCGGCGCGTTTCGTCACTGGATCGTATGGTCGGGGCGAGAGCTTTACAGAGATGTTCAACAATCGCCATTGGCAGGCATCACAACAGCGGCGTTGTGCGTCGTGGAGAGGTTTAGTGCTGAAATTTCGATAGAGTACTTCCCGTGAAGAGTCGAACAACATATTACTTCCTCCCACGCACATCTCGCGTAATGTCTCTTTTTCAAATGATGTAAGACGTGATGTAAGCAAGTGCCTCACGAGGCAGTAAAGCCGGAGTGTGTAGATGCTGTAGTTCAGACCAAAAGTGAGTCTGCGATTTTTAAGGAGTGTTTTCGTATCATGAGTATGGCCCACTAAATCAGGTTACACTGAACAGGAGCCGGGATGTTTAATTCAACATTCTGGGTAATCGAGTGTTGTCTTTCCTCCTACAGCTTCGAGATGAGTATTTTGTGGACAGATGATGACAACAGTCGCCTTCATATGGCTCGAAGCATGCGTTCCTGTTGTGACGATTACAAGATACCCTAACGCACCTCGACTGACAAGCTAAATCACTCAAACTTAATCCCACAGAGCCCGCATCTCGTGGTCGTGTGGTAGCGTTCTCGCTTCCCACGCCCGGGTTCCCGGGTTCGATTCCCGGCGGGGTCAGGGATTTTCTCTGCCTCGTGATGGCTGGGTGTTGTGTGCTGTCCTTAGGTTAGTTAGGTTTAAGTAGTTCTAAGTTCTCGGGGACTGATGACCATAGATGTTAAGTCCCATAGTGCTCACAGCCATTTGAACCAACCAATCCCACAGAAAATTTCGAGAAATTAGAGCAAATACTGAGGCTTACCGAAAATCAGTCTTCTCATGTGCCAATCGCGACTGAAACAGGTTGGGGGGGGGGGGGGATGGGGAGGGGCGGTGGGAGGAGAGGGGCGATCAGGTAGTAGTGCCAGAAGTACCCTCCACCATACATCATTTGGTGCTCGCGGAGTATGATGTAGATGTACATTTACTCAGATCTAATTTGATAACTTTTGTAAGTCATGTACAACGTTCTTTGTAAGCTCAGCAGGCAAACAAAATATTAGTCACCTACCAGGTCGTCATGTGAGCCCTCAACGTTGCCGTTATGTCAGGACAGTGAAGTGGTGTGATTATGCCAGTCGTTTGTATAGAAGCAGCGCAGTAAGATGGGTCGAAGTGGAGACGTGACAGAATGGCAAAGGAGAGCTGTCGTGTTTGGTCATGTACAGTCATGCTCAAAAGTATCCGAACGACCTGAATTGCATTTCGCCTGATTCGCATGCAACCGGCATAACGCAGCTGTCTAGCAGGTCCTCTAATCGCTCCTTGGTACAGTCGTTTGACTATTGAAAATGGTTCCAACATGTCACCACTAGAAAACACTGCTCTGTCTCGCAATAACTCATGATGTAAAGTAATACCACGATACTGCAAATATCAGTGAACACCTTATCACAGATGAGACTGTCCTTAAGGCTTGTAAGCTCACATTTATTACAATAAATGACATACCTGAAATGTTACCACTCTCATTATTACGTCAGATAGGTAATGCACGTAGTAAGTTCGTCGTATTCATGATTTCCTCTTCAAAGTAACACACAGTACTTATTATTTAACACAAAATATTAAAATTTTAAGTTATCCACGAGCAGCTAGTTGAGAATATGTAAGAACCTCAAATGACACGACGAACCGTCTCGTTCTGCATATGGATTCAAACCTAGGTCATGCAAACTAAGCAAAGATATCCTGACTGACGCAAACTAACAGTCATTCCTGATTAGGCATACAGAGAGTGATATACCTCGATTTTAGACAGTATCAGTTAGCAAATATCAACTTTAAATTACATTACACAAACATTTTTAACGGACGCGAATTCCTCCCCAGCATCTCTTGTCCCTGTTAACGAACTACGAGAGATGTTAAATATTGCTTCTTCACAAGTAACTTACTTGAAATGCCGCGAGGTAAAGCTTTGTGCTGGACAGGAATTCGAGCCCAGAACCTAATCGGATTGATATCGAAACACAACCAACTGTGACATATCGGATTTCCTTGCCCGTAGCTAGATGTTTTAACTGAAATAACGAGAAGAAACATTAATTTTTTCCTTCCCAGGACTCCAACCCGGCACCTATCGCTGTTATATTCTAGAGAAAACAAACGTTAAATACGGGTTTGTTGCACCAGCAGCGACATGTGAGCATGTTTGAACTAGAAATAATATGACGAAGAGTTCAGTGCTCACTGGGAATAGAGCCCCACACATATCGTTGTTGAATACACACAAAGAGACGTCAGCTACCGAATTTTTCTCCACCAGCAGCTCGGAATAACATCTTGAACTTACAGTGATCTCGAAAATAGTTCTGTGTCCCACTGGGAGTCAAAAACGTCAGATATCGTTAGTGTTGACAACGAATGAAAAAACATTAAAAATCAAAATTATTATCCACCAGCAGATAGGTGTTCTCATGCTAGAGCTTGATACTACATATTGAAATCTTTAGTGCCGGGCCAGGATTCGAACCCATTCACACGTAATATGTGGAGATGTTGAGGAATCTATAGTTTTGATCAAACAACAAATTGTAGACGAGCTGTATTGCCACGAAGGGATCAAATTCAGCGTTAAGGGCGGTCTGAGTTGCATTCTCAGTTCTGAACCAATTTTATCGACATACAGAAGCTCAGATAAAAGATGGAATAAGTGTCCAGTGATTCTACATAGCGTATGTTTCGTCACTAGAAATAAATAACTAGTATAAGAAGGGTTTCTGGTGATAGAGTTTCTACATGTCGCCACTCCAGACTTTATTGTGGTTCAACCTAACGTCTACTTGGCAGAGAAGGAATATCATCTTTAATGTGAATTTCAGACCACACTGCCATTGCATCGTCTTCACTTGGTGTAGTCAAAAGAGAATGGAATCTTTCTCTCCCTATCTAAAATCATTGTCAGAAGTGGGAATCGAACCCAGACCATAGGTATAAGAACCTACCATCAGTCCAACAGACCACCAAACACTCTCTTCACTGTAAGTTCAAGATGTTATTCCGAGCTGCTGGTGGAGAAAAATTCGGTAGCTGACGTCTCTTTGTGTGTATTCAACAACGATGTGTGTGGGGCTCTATTCCCAGCGACCACTGAACTCTTCGCCATATTATTTCTAGTTCAAACATGCTCACATGTCGCTGCTGGTGCAACAAACCCATATTTAACGTTCGTTTTCTCTAGAATATAACAGCGATAGGTGCCGGGTTGGAGTCCTGGGAAGGATAAAAATTAATGTTTCTTCCGTCATTTCAGTTAAAACATGTAGCTGCGGGCAAGGAAATCCGATATGTCACAGTTGGTTGTGTTTCGATACCAATCCGATTAGGTTCTGGGCTCGAATTCCTGTCCAGCACAAAGCTTTACCTCGCGGCATTTCAAGTAAGTTACTTGTGAAGAAGCAATATTTAACATCTCTCGTAGTTCGTTAACAGGGACAAGATATGCTGGGGAGGAATTCGCGTCCGTTAAAAATGTTTGTGTAATGTAATTTAAAGTTGATATTTGCTAACTGATACTGTCTAAAATCGAGGTATATCACTCTCTGTATGCCTAATCAGGAATGACTGTTAGTTTGCGTTAGTCACGATATCTTTGCTTAGTTTGCATGACCTAGGTTTGAATCCATATGCAGAACGAGACGGTTCGTCGTGTCATTTGAGGTTCTTACATATTCTCAACTAGCTGCTCGTGGATAACTTAAAATTTTAATATTTTGTGTTAAATAATAAGTACTGTGTGTTACTTTGAAGAGGAAATCATGAATACGACGAACTTGCTACGTGCATTACCTATCTGACGTAATAATGAGAGTGGTAACATTTCAGGTATGTCATTTATTGTAATAAATGTGAGCTTACAAGCCTTAAGGACAGTCTTATCTGTGATAAGGTGTTCCCTGATATTTGCATTATCGTGGTATTACTTTACACCATGAGTTACTGCGATATAGAGCAGTGTTTTCTAGTGGTGACTTGTTGGAACCATTTTCAATAGTCAAACGACTGTACCAAGGAGCGATTAGAGGACCTGCTAGACAGCTGCGTGATGCCGGTTGCATGCGAATCAGGCGAAATGCAATTCAGGTCGTTCGGATACTTTTGAGCATGACTGTACATGGCCACACCGTGAATGAAGTTGCCGAAACTGTTAGTATATAAACCATTCTCAGCCGTGTAATATAGCGAAGAGGCAGTGGTCGTAAAAAGATATTATCTAATACGGAGACAAGTGACACGCTTTGTCAGTGACAATCAGCTTCAAATGCTACAGGAGTTGCTGCTATCAGTGAAGGCAGAGCCAACTCAACCAGCTTCCGAGCAAACATTACGAAGGGAACTGTGTGCAACGGTCATCTGGAGTCGGGTACCTCACAATATGGTTTACTTACAGCAGCACATGAAGCTGCACGTCATGAATGGGCCAGACAACACAGCTACTGTACGGTAGCTAACTGGTGGCGTGCAGTGTGTTCCGGCAATTTGCGATTTAACCCTTTTTCAAATGATGTAGGGCGTGATGTCAGAAAGTGCCTCACGAGGCGGTAAAGCGGTAGTGTGTACATGCTGTGGTTCAGACCAGAGGTGATTCTGTGATTTTTTGGGGACTGTTTTCGTATCATGAGCATGGCCCACTAAATCTGGTTACCCTGAACACGAGCCGGGATGTTTAATTCAACATTCTGGGTAATCGAGTGTTGTTCTTCCTCCTACAGCTTCGTGATGAGTATGTTGTGGACAGATGATGACAACAGTCGCTTTCATAGGGCTCGAGCGCGACTGATACGGTCGCAGGTTCGAATCCTGCCTCGGGCATGGATGTGAGTGATGTATGAAACGTCCCCTTTAAACAATTTATACAAGACTGTACTTAAACTGACTCACAATATTTTTAGCGCAACGCAACCTGACTATCAAAGATCCCTGCAAAAGAATGGCCCTGAGTAACATTAAACTATACCTTTCAAAAATCACTTACCTCACAAAAATCTTCATTACTCGAACTACTGCAATACAGCGAGCACCACTACTGCCAGCTAAATAAAAGATTCAAACTACGGAAGGCACTAACCACTGATAGGGATAGTTAGCAAATGAAAGATATTAATAGAGAACAGACAATGTATTTACCTTAATATTCATAATTGACATCCAGTATTACAAATTATCAAAACTCCGCCATCTCTCTCCCCACATCCACCACTGCTGGCGACTCACCTCCAACTGCGCAACGCTACGCACTGTTCACATCCAGCTATAGCAGTTCATGACAACAATGACAGACAACAATGCAAACTAGCCACAGGCTGTACACAGCACAGCCAGTGATTTTCATACAGAGCGCTACGTGGCATTACCAATATAAAAATCTAAACAGCCTACTTACATAGCCCCCGTGCTCCACACAAAAAATTTTACAAATTTTTTTTTTTTTTTTTTTTTTTTTTTTTTGGGCAGTGGCCAATACAGATTTGAAAAATTTTTTCATAATTACAGTAAGAAAGATATCAAATGCACACACTTATTAATACAATGTTGGTCAAAAGCTAAAATTTTCTCACAGTTAGCAAATGAAAGATATTAATAGAGAACAAACAATGTATTTACCTTAATATTCATAATTGACATCCAGTATTACAAATTATCAAAACTCCGCCATCTCTCTCCCCACATCCACCACTGCTGGCGGCTCACTTCCAACTGCGCAACGCTACGCGCTGTTCACATCCAGCTATAGCAGTTCATGACAACAATGGCAGACAACAATGCAAACTAGCTACAGGCTGCACACAGCACAGCCAGTGATTTTCATACAGAGCGCTACGTGGAATTACCAATATAAAAATCTAAACAGCCTACTTACAGATGTCCTTGGGTTAGTTAGGTTTAAGTAGTTCTAAGTTCTAGGGGACTGATGACCACAGCTGTTAAGTCCCATAGTGCTCAGAGCCATTTGAACCATAGGGCTAAACGCATGCGTTCCTGTTGTGACGATTACAAGGTACCCTAACGCACCTCTACTGACCCGCTAAATCACTCATACTTAATCCCACAGAAAAAGTGTGGAACGATTTGGAACAGCTGGCGAAATATAGCAATGAACCTCCCCGCAACGGGGTAGCTCTACGGGATCTAATCATCAATAAGTGACTTCAGCAGGGTACGTCATCCCTGAAGAAACTTTTCGACGCTCTTCCTAACCAGATGAAATCCGTTATGAAGGCCAGAGGCAGTATTACACGGTATTAGCGAGATGTATCCTGGAGATCCGATGTGCTTCTATAGCAATGTGACACCAGTCGTTAATATCCTTCCACTACTCACTGCGCATATTGTACACACTGGCCACAGTACACACACACATACACTCCTGGAAATGGAAAAAAGAACACATTGACACCGGTGTGTCAGACCCACCATACTTGCTCCGGAGACTGCGAGAGGGCTGTACAAGCAATGATCACACGCACGGCACAGCGGACACACCAGGAACCGCGGTGTTGGCCGTCGAATGGCGCTAGCTGCGCAGCATTTGTGCACCGCCGCCGTCAGTGTCAGCCAGTTTGCCGTGGCATACGGAGCTCCATCGCAGTCTTTAACACTGGTAGCATGCCGCGACAGCGTGGACGTGAACCGTATGTGCAGTTGACGGACTTTGAGCGAGGGCGTATAGTGGGCATGCGAGAGGCCGGGTGGACGTACCGCCGAATTGCACAACACGTGGGGCGTGAGGTCTCCACAGTACATCGATGTTGTCGCCAGTGGTCGGCGGAAGGTGCACGTGCCCGTCGACCTGGGACCGGACCGCAGCAACGCACGGATGCACGCCAAGACCGTAGGATCCTACGCAGTGCCGTAGGGGACCGCACCACCACTTCCCAGCAAATTAGAGACACTGTTGCTCCTGGGGTATCGGCGAGGACCATTCGCAACCGTCTCCATGAAGCTGGGCTACGGTCCCGCACACCGTTAGGCCGTCTTCCGCTCACGCCCCAACATCGTGCAGCCCGCCTCCAGTGGTGTCGCGACAGGCGTGAATGGAGGGACGAATGGAGACGTGTCGTCTTCAGCGACGAGAGTCGCTTCTGCCTTGGTGCCAATGATGGTCGTATGCGTGTTTGGCGCCGTGCAGGTGAGCGCCACAATCAGGACTGCATACGACCGAGGCACACAGGGCCAACACCCGGCATCATGGTGTGGGGAGCGATCTCCTACACTGGCCGTACACCACTGGTGATCGTCGAGGGGACACTGAATAGTTCACGGTACATCCAAACCGTCATCGAACCCATCGTTCTACCATTCCTAGACCGGCAAGGGAACGTGCTGTTCCAACAGGACAATGCACGTCCGCATGTATCCCGTGCCACCCAACGTGCTCTAGAAGGTGTAAGTCAACTACCCTGGCCAGCAAGATCTCCGGATCTGTCCCCCATTGAGCATGTTTGGGACTGGATGAAGCGTCGTCTCACGCGGTCTGCACGTCCAGCACGAACGCTGGTCCAACTGAGGCGCCAGGTGGAAATGGCATGGCAAGCCGTTCCACAGGACTACATCCAGCATCTCTACGATCATCTCCATGGGAGAATAGCAGCCTGCATTGCTGCGAAAGGTGGATATACACTGTACTAGTGCCGACATTGTGCATGCTCTGTTGCCTGTGTCTATGTGCCTGTGGTTCTGTCAGTGTGATCATGTGATGTATCTGACCCCAGGAATGTGTCAATAAAGTTTCCCCTTCCTGGGACAGTGAATTCACGGTGTTCTTATTTCAATTTCCAGGAGTGTATTTATAGTGTGATAGCACAGCTGTTGTTCTCTGCGTACATAAATGATTTGGGGACAGGTTGGGCCGTAGTCTGTGGTTGTTTGCTGATGATGCCGCGGTGTACGGTAAGGTGTCGATGTTGAGCGCCTGTAGGAAGTTAAATACGACTTAGACAAAATTTCCAGTTAGTATGATGAATGGCAGCTAGCCCTAAATGTGGAAGATGTAAGTTAATGGGGATGAGTAGGTAGAACAATGCTGTAATGTTCGGATGCAGTATTACTAGTGTCCAGCGGGACACAGTCATTTGTAACCTCCCCCTCACTTATCGACCTTAATGACAGTAAAAATTAAACCGCGTGTACCTAATGGAAATTTTGGAAAAGCAATCTTCACCGAAGTTAATCCCTCGGTAAAGAGGGAGGAAGGGTTACGTCTTTATGAAAGGAAAAATGCAAATGAAACTGGTGGAAATTAATTCTGAAAAGGGGTAAAGTTAATAAAGAAAGTAAATGTGCGGTCGTTGCGTTAACAATTAACTGGCGTTAACAATTAACTGGCGTTAATTAGATATTTGAGATTTGGGGAAAATTGCGGTCGCCAGTCCTATGGACAACTACTATAATAACTGAAAATGAAAGATTAATGCACATATAATTAGCACTAAAAGCGTGGCAACTGAAGGTTGACATGTGTAATGTGAAAACTGAATGTTTGTCAGAAGTAACAAATTTCGCTACACTCCGACTTAATTTAAGAAAATTATTAATAAAACCGGAAAATTGAAAGTTAATTTAGTGACTGAAATTAATAGTGAACTTTGTTTCTGAAGCACTACGGAATTCAATAAAATAAGGTTAGTCTTGGGCTACCTCAACAATCATTTCAAGAGCTACTTGAATCTACGCAATTTAGAAATAAGAGATTTGACTTTGAACTTGAATTAAATGATTCTGAACAATTAACAATAGTAAAATTTAGTACGTACCAAGCTGAGCTGCAGTCACAGGTAAGCTAAAATATGGTAACAGAACTCGCACTTTTAATTTGTGCTTGTGTAATCTAAATATTGTAGTCAGCTATGAATACTTTAACTGAACTTTGAAATTAAAGCAGTGAAATGGAATGATATTACTTTAATGCTGGCGTTCGAATTTCAACGACACTCGGGTTCATTCCAGAAAAGGAAGGGACCCTGCTTGGTAATGCAATTGGGACAATGAGCAACAAAGGTTCACGCTAAGTTGCTGTAATTTTGTGAGGCAAATTGAACAGTTGGAAAAGTTTAGGTCTGCCATACAGTTCTAAAACTTTACGTGCTTCCAGTCTTCCTTGTTGGTTGATTGAAGGTTTGAAGTCGTCGATCGAGGAGGTGGCGACAGTCACTCATTGTCGGCCGTCGCTGTTGCAGAAGCTGGATGTTGGCGCGCCTTCTTCTCGACACGGTCACCAGGCGAAACGGGCTTGATGTGCGCCAGCTAATGCTTCCCGTCCGCGACACCGTGTCAGAAACTATCATAGCAAGTCGAGCGCAATTACATGCTGCCAAACCCCGAAAGCGCGGCAATTCGCGGGAGCGTCGCACAACACACCTGCTCCACCGCCCTACTCCAGCCAGACTCCCTCTGCCTGCGCTCCATGCGGCAGAGTTAACACTACCAAAGATCCTAAACACTTTGGTTCTCCACACGACCTATCGATATAATCGTTCGATAGCATTGTTTTCCCTAGGCCACACCCAGCGTAAAAATACAAATAGTATTTACAAAACAAACCAATTATACATCGACATAAATGCATATATATATATATATATATATATATATATATATATATATATATATATATATGTATATATGTATATATAGTAAAACAATTACGATATATAAAGACTCACAAATTTCATATCTTCAGGTAACAAAATAAGGAAAAAATTATAGTGCAATAGATGGAAACAGGAGGATATGCATTTCCGGCGTTACGAAGTCCTTTAAATATCTGGGTGTAACGTTGTAAAGAGATATGAGGTGGAACGAGCGTGTGAAAACTGTGGTAGGGAAGGCAAATGGTCGACTTAGGTTTATTGGGAGAATTTTTGGAAAGAGTCGTTCACCTGTACAGGAGAACGCATATAGGACGCTGGTGCGACCTATTCTTGAGTACTACTCGAGTGTTTGGGATCCGTGCCAGGTCGGATTGAAGGAAAACATCGAAGCAATTCAGAGGAGGGCTGCTGGATTTGTTACCGGTAGGTTCGAACAAAACGTAAGTGTTAACGAAGATGCTTGGGGAACTCAAATGGGAATCGCTGGAGGGAAGGCAGCGTTCTTTTCGTGACACACTATTGAGAAAATTTAGAGAACCGGTATTTGCAGCTGACTGCCGAACGATTCTGCTGCCGCCAACACACATCGCACGTATGGAACAAGAAATTAGGGCTCATATTGTGGCGTACAGACAGTCGTTTTTTCCTCGCTCTATTTGCGAGTGGAACAGGATGGGAAATGACGACTAGTCGTACAGGGTACTATCCGAAACGAATACTGCTTTTTTTCTATTACGGATGTTTTCCTTTGCCTTAAGGTGACAAATATAGTATCATTGTAAAAGTGATCTCTGGACGAATAAATTACAATACTATAAACTGAGCTGAGGAAAGACATGGGATACCTCCTAATATGGTGTTCGACCTCATTTTGCCCGGCATAATGCAGCAACCTGGCGTGGCATCGACTCAACAAGTCACTGACAGTTAAACAGGGTGGTCAGAAACAGTCTGAAAAACTTGTAAGGATATTGCAGGGTAGTTTGTGCTGAGAAACAATTGTTAAGGAAAAAAAAAGTTCGCTACATTGTGCCGTTTCCGAGTTAATTAACATTTTACTTACCCAATCAGGTCGTTGTGCGCGCAAATTCAAGTGACCCACCAGATAATCTTAGTGTCAATTGGTCTCATACGTAGACGTCAGCGCACGAGACTGCACGGCCTTTAGCTAAGACTCGATCGTCAGAACCGCCCCTTGTCCAATTTTTGTTTCCCTCTCTTGTTCGGTTTTAGGAAACCAAACGAAGAACACTTTTGGCGACACCGTATTAAGTATAAAATCTGACTGGAATTTGTACTGGATTTGATGCCCCGTCAGCGTCATGCTGGAAAAGGAGCTTCTCTCAAATAATGAACACGGTTTATTCATACATGAAATCTTGCAAAGAGTAGATGCAGGTGAACAAATAGATTCTGTTTTGCTAGATTTCTGAAAGTCATTCCACACTGTGTCATATTTTACACTATAATCCAAGATAGGATGATACAGGGTATCGTCGCAGACGTGCAGTTGACTCGACGAATGTTTGACTAATCCGTGAGACGCTGACGTGATAAAAATCAAGGGATACCTTCTAATATTGTGTCGGACCTCTTTTTGCTCGACGTAATGCAGAAACTCGACGTCGCGTGGACTCAACAAGTCGTTGGAAGTCCCCTGCAGAAATACTGAGACCTACTGTCATGTTTCCGGTGCAGGATTTTGTGAACGAACTGACCTCTCGATAATGTCCCACAAATGTACGATGGGATCCATGTCAGACGATCTAAGTGGCCAAACAATTCACTCGAACGGTCCAGAGTGTTCTTCAACCACATCACGAACAACTGTGACCCGTGATATGGCACACTGTCATCCACAAACATTCCAACGTTGTCCGGGAACATGAAGTCCATGAACGGCTGCAAATAGTCTCCAAGTAGCCGAGCATCCAGAGGACCCAGTCCATTCCATGTAAATACACCCAAAGCACTATGGAGCCACCTCCAGCTTCTACAGTGCCTTGTTAACAACCAGAGTCCATGGGTTCGACACTCGAACCCTACCAAAAGCCCTTACCAATTGAAATCGGGACTTATTTGCCCAGGACACTCCAAGCGACATGGACACGAACCCAGGGGAGGCGTTGCAGTCGATATCCTGCTGTTAGCAAAGGCACTTACGTCGGTCGTCTGCTTCCATAACCTACACTCCTGGAAATTGAAATAAGAACACCGTGAATTCATTGTCCCAGGAAGGGGAAACTTTATTGACACATTCCTGGGGTCAGATACATCACATGATCACACTGACAGAACCACAGGCACATAGACACAGGCAACAGAGCATGCACAATGTCGGCACTAGTACAGTGTATATCCACCTTTCGCAGCAATGCAGGCTGCTATTCTCCCATGGAGAAGATCGTAGAGATGCTGGATGTAGTCCTGTGGAACGGCTTGCCATGCCATTTCCACCTGGCGCCTCAGTTGGACCAGCGTTCGTGCTGGACGTGCAGACCGCGTGAGACGACGCTTCATCCAGTCCCAAACATGCTCAATGGGGGACAGATCCGGAGATCTTGCTGGCCAGCGTAGTTGACTTACACCTTCTAGAGCACGTTGGGTGGCACGGGATACATGCGGACGTGCATTGTCCTGTTGGAACAGCACGTTCCCTTGCCGGTCTAGGAATGGTAGAACGATGGGTTCGATGACGGTTTGGATGTACCGTGCACTATTCAGTGTCCCCTCGACGATCACCAGTGGTGTACGGCCAGTGTAGGAGATCGCTCCCCACACCATGATGCCGGGTGTTGGCCCTGTGTGCCTCGGTCGTATGCAGTCCTGATTGTGGCGCTCACCTGCACGGCGCCAAACACGCATACGACCATCATTGGCACCAAGGCAGAAGCGACTCTCATCGCTGAAGACGACACGTCTCCATTCGTCCCTCCATTCACGCCTGTCGCGACACCACTGGAGGCGGGCTGCACGATGTTGGGGCGTGAGCGGAAGACGGCCTAACGGTGTGCGGGACCGTAGCCCAGCTTCATGGAGACGGTTGCGAATGGTCCTCGCCGATAGCCCAGGAGCAACAGTGTCCCTAATTTGCTGGGAAGTGGCGGTGCGGTCCCCTACGGCACTGCGTAGGATCCTACGGTCTTGGCGTGCATCCGTGCGTCGCTGCGGTCCGGTCCCAGGTCGACAGGCACGTGCACCTTCCGCCGACCACTGGCGACAACATCGATGTACTGTGGAGACCTCACGCCCCACGTGTTGAGCAATTCGGCGGTACGTCCACCCGGCCTCTCGCATGCCCACTGTACGCCCTCGCTCAAAGTCCGTCAACTGCACATACGGTTCACGTCCACGCTGTCGCGGCATGCTACCAGTGTTAAAGACTGCGATGGAGCTCCGTATGCCACGGCAAACTGGCTGACACTGACGGCGGCGGTGCACAAATGCTGCGCAGCTAGCGCCATTCGACTGCCAACACCGCGGTTCCTGGTGTGTCCGCTGTGCCGTGCGTGTGATCATTGCTTGTACAGCCCTCTCGCAGTGTCCGGAGCAAGTATGGTGGGTCTGACACACCGGTGTCAATGTGTTCTTTTTTCCATTTCCAGGAGTGTATGAACGCCAAATTTCGCCGGACTGCCCTAACGGATACGTTCGTCGTACGTCCCACATTATTTCTCCTCTTACTTCACACGGTGTTGCTTGCCTGTTAACACTGATAACTCTACACAAAGGCCACTGCTCTCGGTAGCTAAGTGAGGGCCGTCGGCGACTGCGTTGTCAGTGGTGAGACGTAATGCCTGAAATTTTGTGTTATCTGCACACTCTTGACACTGTGGAACTCGAAATATTGATTTCCCTAACGATTTCGAAAATGGAATGTCACGTGCGTCTACCTCCAACCGTCATTCCGCGTTCAAAATCTGTTATTCCCGTCACGTAGCGGTACTGGCGTCGGAAACCTTTTCACGTGAATCGGTTGAGTACAAATGACAGTTTCGTCAATGCTCTGCCTTTTTGTACTTTTTGTACTATGTGTACGCGATACTAGTGCCATCGCCGTGCGCGATTAGCCGTGCGGTCTAGGGCGCTGCGGTCATGGACTGTGCGGCTGATCCCGGCGGAGGTTCGAGTCCTCCCTCGGGCATGGGTGTGTGTGTTTGTCCTTAGGATAATTTAGGTTATGTAGTGTGTAAGCTTAGGGACTGATTACCTTAGCAGTTAAGTCCCATAAGATTTCACACACATTTGTACTAGTGCCATCTGTTTTTGTGCACATCGCTATCCCATGACTTTTGTGATCTCAGTGCACGTTATACTACACGGCGGATATTCAACTGCAACGGAAGTAAAACATGCGGTGTGCCCTAAGAAAGTGCGCCGGCCGGGGTGGCTGAGCGGTTCTAGGCGCTACAGTCTGGAACCCCACGACCGCTACGGTCGCAGGTTCGAATCCTGCCTCGGGCATGCATGTGTGTGGTGTCCTTAGATTAGTTAAGTTTAAGTAGTTCTAGGGGACTGATGACCTCAGAAGTTAAGTCCCATAGTGCTCAAAAAATGGTTCAAATGGCTCTGAGCACTATGGGACTTAACATCTGAGGCCATCAGTCCCCTAGAAGTTAGAACTACTTAAACCTAACTAACCTAAGGACATCACACACAGCCATGCCCGAGGCAGGATTCGAACCTGCAACCGTAGCGGTCGTGCGTTTCCAGACTGAAGCGCCTAGAACCGCTCGGTCACATAGTGCTCAGAGCCATTTGAACCCTAAGAAAGTGTAATAAGACTCTAAGTTTCTCAGTACAGACCTAAAGCTTCGTGTACTCAGTATATTCAGTAGCGACCGGGCGCCGCGTCATCCCCTCACACTGGTGTATTGAGGGACGTGGGATCAGCACACCACTCTCCAGGTCGTTGTCAGCCTCTCAGACGTTGCAGCCGCTACTTCTCACTCAAGTAGCTTCTCAATTGGCATCTCGAGGCTGAGTGAACCCCATCCCAGCCCCAGATGGAGGAAAAAATCCCTGTAATACCGCGAAGCGTACCTAGATCCTCCGAATAGCAATCAGACAAGGTGACCACAGAGCTATGGAGGCGGTCTCAACATACATACATTGTGGTGTCACCGCCAGACACCACACTTGCTAGGTGGTAGCCTTTAAATCGGCCGCGGTCCGCTAGTATACGTCGGACCCGCGTGTCGCCACTGTCAGTGATTGCAGACCGAGCGCCGCCACACGGCAGGTCTAGTGAGACGTCCTAGCACTCGCGCCAGTTGTACAGCCGACTTTGCTAGCGAAGCTACACTGACAAATACGCTCTTATTTGCCGAGACGATAGTTTAGCATAGCCTTCAGCTACGTCAATTGCTACGACCTAGCAAGGCGCCATTTATCTTTTGCTGGTTATCTTATAAAGCCTGTACCGTCAGACCGATGTTCACCAATTATGGAATAAAGTTAAGTATTCCAAGAGCTTCGTACTTTATTTATTAGACTCAACTCCTTTAACTGTTCCAGACCTCACGCCAGCTTAAACGCGTGCATTTCGGCCTCCTCTAGCAACACGGTGTTGGCTCTTCTGCCAACACTACATACATTACTCATAAAATGTGGTTAAATCACTATTTAAAATTGTTCACAGCTCTCTTTAAATATAGATAAGTCTAAGATCTTGCCTATAAGAAACAGAAGTACCCCACAGTAGTCGATTACGTCAAACCTTATCAGTATTTAGGAGTAGTGCTGGAAGTGACATCAAATAGGACGAACACATAATATAAGTATTTGGCAAGGCATATTGAAGAGCGAAATGAATTGAGAGGCTTCTGTGAAAGTACAGTGCTTTCTTAATGGAAAACGCATACCAGACGCTACTGCGATCAATTCTAGTGTTAGAGCGTTTGGGTTCCTTTCAAGTAGCGCTGTTGGGTAAATTAAGATAAATGTTTATTCGGAGAAGTCTGTACTATCAGTTTACTGTCATCACCCTGTATCTCGAGTAGAGCTGATGAAAGACAAGAATGATTTAGGCACCAACAGGGCTATGTAGTTCGTCGTTTTCCCCTCCATCAATAGATCGTTGGAAGAGGACAAAAACACACTAACATTAGTGCGAAAAATATTGTATAATGGCTTACGAAGTATATGTGTAGATCTAGACGTGTAAAATGGCTTACGGCTTATAACTTTATGTTATGCATATTCTGCATATTTGTACTGCCACAGCTGCTGATACTTTAAGGTGAAAGTTAATCACCAATGTCTGCGATTTGACGTTTTGACGCCTTACTGTGTATGATAGCAAAATAATTATGTAAAGCTATATTCGCTTTTTAACTCTTTAGGCTTGAACTCTTGAACTTCATACGTGCAACACCTTAATCGGAACCAAGGCGATTTTTCTTTTATAATGAAAATACTGTCCAATGTTAGCGGGATTGAGTAAAAAATCGTTATCGCATTCCGATGAAACTGTGATAGCCAGTGCTACTACATGTGTGTGTATATTAATCTTTGAAGTTAATTCTTCATGGTTAAGTATCTTGCGTTTTGTCATACCACAATGTTAGTCTTCATGTTTCAATTTCTGGGCTTGCCTGGAAAATCAAAGTAGTCACTCAATTTTCAGTCAACACGCACTTGTGTTGTAGTTCCTTATTCGCAGAGCAGTAACCAGGTAATTGTTCTGCAAAATTCAGTTTTAACAGTGTTTTCAAATAAACAATAGAGATACCTCCAGTTTTCATAGGCGTATTCAAAGTTTTCTTATGCCAGAGTTAGTGAATACACAGAACTTTACACAATTTCTGTATAATACGAGGAAGTCTTTTCTGAAAGTATTTGTATCGAGTGTAGCCATGTATGGAAGTGAAACATGGACGATAAACAGTTTAGACAAGAAGAGAATAGAAGCTCTCGAAACGTGGGCTACAGAGGACTGCTGAAGATTAGATGGGAAGATCACGTTACTAATTAGGAGATACTGAATAGCCGGTCGTTGTGGCCGAGCGGTTCTAGGCGCTTCAGTCCGGAACCGCGCTGCTGCTACGGTCGCAGGTTCGAATCCTGCCTCGGGCTTGGATGTGTGTGATGTCCTTAGGTTAGTTAGGTTTAAGTAGTTCTAAGTCTAGGGGACTGATGACCTCAGATGTTAAGTCCCATAGTGCTTAGAGCCATTTGAATCATTTGAAGATACTGAATAGAATTGGGGAGAAGAAGAATATGTGGCACACCGTGACTACAAGAAGGGATCAAGGGATTTTTAATTTAGTATTGGAGGGAAGCGTAGGGAGTAAAAATCGTAGAGCGAAGGAAAGAGATGAATACACTAAGCAGATTCAGAAGAATGTAGGTTGCAGCAGTTACTCGGAGATGAAGAGGCTTCCACAGGATACAGTAGCATGGAGAGCTGCATCAAACCAGTCTTTGGACTGAAGACCACAACAACAACATATGTAGGATTATTCTCTGTTGCCAAAGGAAGTGTTTATGCTGTTTGCATTCTCTACTGAATAACGGGCAAAACAAAAATAGCAGTATTTTCAATAATCGACAGCAAGACATTTTGCTGGTAAGAGCAAATTTCCAGAATGAGATTTTCACTCTGCAGCGGAGTGTGCGCTGATATGAAACTTCCTGGCAGATTAAAACTGTGTGCCCGACCGAGACTCGAACTCGGGACCTTTGCCTTTCGCGGGCAAGTGCTCTACCAACTGAGCTACCGAAGCACGACTCACGCCCGGTACTCACAGCTTTACTTCTGCCAGTACCTCGTCTCCTACCTTCCAAACTTTACAGAAGCTCTCCTGCGAACCTTGCAGAACTAGCACTCCTGAAAGAAAGGATATTGCGGAGACATGGCTTAGCCACAGCCTGGGGGATGTTTCCAGAATGAGATTTTCACTCTGCAGCGGAGTGTGCGCTGATATGAAACTTCCTGGCAGATTAAAACTGTGTGCCCGACCGAGACTCGAACTCGGGACCTTTGCCTTTCGCGGGCAAGTGCTCTACCAACTGAGCTACCGAAGCACGACTCACGCCCGGTACTCACAGCTTTACTTCTGCCAGTACCTCGTCTCCTACCTTCCAAACTTTACAGAAGCTCTCCTGCGAACCTTGCAGAACTAGCACTCCTGAAAGAAAGGATATTGCGGAGACATGGCTTAGCCACAGCCTGGGGGATGTTTCCAGAATGAGATTTTCACTCTGCAGCGGAGTGTGCGCTGATATGAAACTTCCTGGCAGATTAAAACTGTGTGCCCGACCGAGACTCGAACTCGGGACCTTTGCCTTTCACGGGCAAGTGCTCTACCAACTGAGCTACCGAAGCACGACTCACGCCCGGTACTCACAGCTTTACTTCTGCCAGTACCTCGTCTCCTACCTTCCAAACTTTACAGAAGCTCTCCTGCGAACCTTGCAGAACTAGCACTCCTGAAAGAAAGGATATTGCGGAGACATGGCTTAGCCACAGCCTGGGGGATGTTTCCAGAATGAGATTTTCACTCTGCAGCGGAGTGTGCGCTGATATGAAACTTCCTGGCAGATTAAAACTGTGTGCCCGACCGAGACTCGAACTCGGGACCTTTGCCTTTCGCGGGCAAGTGCTCTACCAACTGAGCTACCGAAGCACGACTCACGCCCGGTACTCACAGCTTTACTTCTGCCAGTACCTCGTCTCCTACCTTCCAAACTTTACAGAAGCTCTCCTGCGAACCTTGCAGAACTAGCACTCCTGAAAGAAAGGATATTGCGGAGACATGGCTTAGCCACAGCCTGGGGGATGTTTCCAGAATGAGATTTTCACTCTGCAGCGGAGTGTGCGCTGATATGAAACTTCCTGGCAGATTAAAACTGTGTGCCCGACCGAGACTCGAACTCGGGACCTTTGCCTTTCGCGGGCAAGTGCTCTACCAACTGAGCTACCGAAGCACGACTCACGCCCGGTACTCACAGCTTTACTTCTGCCAGTACCTCGTCTCCTACCTTCCAAACTTTACAGAAGCTCTCCTGCGAACCTTGCAGAACTAGCACTCCTGAAAGAAAGGATATTGCGGAGACATGGCTTAGCCACAGCCTGGGGGATGTTTCCAGAATGAGATTTTCACTCTGCAGCGGAGTGTGCGCTGATATGAAACTTCCTGGCAGATTAAAACTGTGTGCCCGACCGAGACTCGAACTCGGGACCTTTGCCTTTCGCGGGCAAGTGCTCTACCAACTGAGCTACCGAAGCACGACTCACGCCCGGTACTCACAGCTTTACTTCTGCCAGTACCTCGTCTCCTACCTTCCAAACTTTACAGAAGCTCTCCTGCGAACCTTGCAGAACTAGCACTCCTGAAAGAAAGGATATTGCGGAGACATGGCTTAGCCACAGCCTGGGGGATGTTTCCAGAATGAGATTTTCACTCTGCAGCGGAGTGTGCGCTGATATGAAACTTCCTGGCAGATTAAAACTGTGTGCCCGACCGAGACTCGAACTCGGGACCTTTGCCTTTCGCGGGCAAGTGCTCTACCAACTGAGCTACCGAAGCACGACTCACGCCCGGTACTCACAGCTTTACTTCTGCCAGTACCTCGTCTCCTACCTTCCAAACTTTACAGAAGCTCTCCTGCGAACCTTGCAGAACTAGCACTCCTGAAAGAAAGGATATTGCGGAGACATGGCTTAGCCACAGCCTGGGGGATGTTTCCAGAATGAGATTTTCACTCTGCAGCGGAGTGTGCGCTGATATGAAACTTCCTGGCAGATTAAAACTGTGTGCCCGACCGAGACTCGAACTCGGGACCTTTGCCTTTCGCGGGCAAGTGCTCTACCAACTGAGCTACCGAAGCACGACTCACGCCCGGTACTCACAGCTTTACTTCTGCCAGTACCTCGTCTCCTACCTTCCAAACTTTACAGAAGCTCTCCTGCGAACCTTGCAGAACTAGCACTCCTGAAAGAAAGGATATTGCGGAGACATGGCTTAGCCACAGCCTGGGGGATGTTTCCAGAATGAGATTTTCACTCTGCAGCGGAGTGTGCGCTGATATGAAACTTCCTGGCAAGGTTCGCAGGAGAGCTTCTGTAAAGTTTGGAAGGTAGGAGACGAGGTACTGGCAGAAGTAAAGCTGTGAGTACCGGGCGTGAGTCGTGCTTCGGTAGCTCAGTTGGTAGAGCACTTGCCCGCGAAAGGCAAAGGTCCCGAGTTCGAGTCTCGGTCGGGCACACAGTTTTAATCTGCCAGGAAGTTTCATATCAGCGCACACTCCGCTGCAGAGTGAAAATCTCATTCTGGAAACATCCCCCAGGCTGTGGCTAAGCCATGTCTCCGCAATATCCTTTCTTTCAGGAGTGCTAGTTCTGCAAGGTTCGCAGGAGAGCTTCTGTAAAGTTTGGAAGGTAGGAGACGAGGTACTGGCAGAAGTAAAGCTGTGAGTACCGGGCGTGAGTCGTGCTTCGGTAGCTCAGTTGGTAGAGCACTTGCCCGCGAAAGGCAAAGGTCCCGAGTTCGAGTCTCGGTCGGGCACACAGTTTTAATCTGCCAGGAAGTTTCAAGAGCAAATTTTTCAAAAATCTGCTGCAGAGTATGCTTTAGCACAAAATTTATTTACTGTTATAACTTCTGATACCATTAATGTACGTCTTATTTGTTATTTTAAAATTTCATTTTTGTAACATCAGGTACACTTTTTTCTTGTATTAGTATGTAAGTAGGCTGTTTAGGTTTTTATGTTGGTTACGCCACGTAGCGCTCTGTATGAAAATCTCTGGCTGTGCTGTGTGCAGTCTGAGGCTGGTCGGCATTGTTGCAATAGTCGCTATTGTAGCGTTGGGAAGTTGGCTGCTAACAGCGCGTAGCGTTGCGCAGTTGGAGGTGAGCCGCTAGCAGTGGTGGATGTGGAGAGAGAGATGGCGGAGTTTTGAGAGCGGATGATCTGGACGTGTGTCCATCAGAGACAGTAAATTTGTAAGACTGGATGTCATGAACTGCTATATATATTATGACTTTTGAACACTATTAAGGTAAATACATTGTTTGTTCTCTATCAAAATCTTTCATTTGCTAACTATGCGTATCAGTAGTTAGTCCCTTCAGTAGTTAGAATCTTTTATTTAGCTGGCAGTAGTGGCTCTCGCTGTATTGCAGTAGTTCGAGTAACGAAAATTTTTGTGAGGTAAGTGATTCATGAAAGGTATAGGTTATTGTTAGTCAGGGCCATTCTTTTGTAGGGATTTTTTAAAGTCGGATTGCGTTGCGCTAAAAATATTGTGTGTCAGTTTAGTGTTGGCCAGAGTAGGTAAAGAGCGAAATGTCTGAGTACGTTCAGTTCTGCTCAGCTGTTTGAAAATCAAATAATGTAAGAGGTTTATCAGCACAGCAACTCATTAATTTTTCTAAGGGGACGTTTCATATGGGAAAGATTTTGATAAAGAACAAACAATGTATTTACCTTAATAGTGTTCAAAAGTCATATATATATCAGTTCATGACATCCAGTCTTACAAATTTACTGTCTCTGATGGACACATGTCCAGATCATCCGCTCTCAAAACTCCGTCATCTCTCTCCCCACATCCACCACTGCTGGCGGCTAACCTCCAACTGCGCAACGCTACGCGCTGTTAATAGCCAGCTGCCCAACGCTACAATAGCGACTATTGCAACAATGCCCACCAGCCTCAGACTGCACACAGTACAGCCAGTGATTTTCATACAGAGCGCTACGTGGCGTTACCAACATAAAAACCTAAACAGCCTGCTTACAAGTACACTTTCAGAAACAGTAAAAACGTAATTTATCATTTCAGAACCTACTGGCTCTCAACCCAAAGATTTCTCCACACGCCACCGTGGTGCCAACGGTAGTGACGAAGAAAAACAAACTGAAGTGGAAGAGAAATGCCAATAAATCATGTGAGGTAAGTAGCTGCACCTAATACAGATTGCGAAACATAGATTATAAAGAGTACACTTGCGGCGTTTCTTGTCGGCCTCTCGTCACGGGAAATCGCCACGGAGCGACAGCTCCCTTCTTCCGTACGGTCATGGCATTGAGCGCCGTATGCGGTTTCAACACACGAAGTTATTCCGTCACTGTCGGTGAAGGTAACATTATTCGCCTGACTCGGAACACCTTCCTACACTGGTATACATGTGGAACTGTTCCAGGCCAAATGTTGGAGCGGAGTGAATATAAGACTTGCCATAATTACACAAGGGTGTTTTGTCCGAATTTTCATGGTCAAATGAAGAGTGGAAAATGGAAAGTTGGGTTCCAAATTAACCTGTATGAGGACTAGTTTTGCAAAAAAGGATTTATTTACCCTAAAGTAGTCAATTAAGACAAACTTAATAAGTAATCTGAGGGAAAATTTTTGTTAGGAAAAACTTAATTAGTGATTTGAGGAAAACTGGGATATTTCTCCAGCATCTGCTGCTAGCTATGTAAAACAAGCGACAAAAAGATCATCTCGTCTGTGTCAAGCTATTTTGTACATAAAAAGTTACATTGGTGTACGATGTAATTATCAAGAAGGGTTTCTTCGAATCAAGTACTAAATTTAGGATATTTAGAGAACAGAAGACGCTAGGAAGGCAGATGAGGTGTCAAAAAGTTTAGCTTTTCAAGGCTTAGCTATTTTGCACATGAAAAGTTACACTGTTTTGATGCACTGGTGTGCAGTATTTAAGGACGAGTGTAACTTTCGCATAATGTGTCACAGTCAAGTAATATAGCTCGATGAAACTCGGACCGTAAGTAGAAAGAATGGTATAGGATAGTATTGTACCGGACGAAATAGCACTCGTCGCCACAGTGGTGGGTTCTTGTCTTTATTCCTGGAGGGAGCCGAGTTGACACTACTCAATATAAAATATGAGATAACTTTATCACAACATGAGCAAGACGAAATACTTAACACAGGAATGTCATTAGTATCTGTACTGCCACTGAAGATTAATGTATCACTTGATATCGAACAAGATACTAGTCTCTTTTGACAGGGTACAGTTGACTGTAAACATTTAGGTAAACTTCTGTCTAATACAATTCTGATGAAAAAAAAAAACTGAAGTGGAGGAGAAATGCCAATCAATCATGTGAGGTAAGTAGGTGTACCTAACACAGATTGCGAAACATAGATTATAAAGAGTACACTTGCGACGTTTCTTGTCGGCCTTTCGTCACGGGAAATCGCCAAGGAGCGACAGCGCCCTTCTTCCGTGCAGTCATGGCATTTAGCCTGTTGTGTTGGCTGAAGAGCCAACTCCGTGTTACTAGTTGAGGCCGAAATGCACGCGTTTTAGCTCACGCAGGCTGGCGTGAGGAGGGAAGAACTATACTGACGTGATGTCTGGAACATGACAAGCAATGAGAATTCAGAAAGCGGACGTAATTAGTTTGATACTTAACTTTAATCCATTAATGATGAACGTCGCTCTTGACGGTACATGATTCACAATATTATCTGTTCAGAATACATTCTTATAGTAACTGAATATGGCGCCTTGTTAGGTCGTAGCAAATGACGTAGCCGAAGGCTATGCTAAACTGTCGTCTCTGCAATTGAGAGCGTCTGTAGACAGTGAACCATCGCTAGCAAAGTCGGCTGTACAACTGGGGCGAGTGCTAGGGAGTCGCTCCAGACTAGACCTGCCGTGTGGCGGCGCTCGGTCTGCAATCACTGATAGTGGCGACACGCGGGTCCGACGTATATTAACGGACCGCGGCCGATTTAAAAGCTACCACCTAGCAAGTGTGGTGTGTGGAGGTGACACCACAGAGCCTCATATGCGGTTTCAACACACGAAGTTAGAGATTAGAGAGACGATGCTGTCGTCTTCGGCGGTGATTACTGACTGAGCGGCACTGCGCTCAGACGGAAGTAAGCGAGGAGATGCAGTGGCATATGGGAACTCCTCTGAGCGCGTGACGCCACCGTCTCCCATCCGTCGCTGCTTCTGGCAACAACCGCGAGATACCAATCTTACCGTGGCACTTAGCTCTTCGGACAACATTACATCTAGTATAGAAGATAACTGAAAGAAATACGCAATGAGACGAACAGAAATTACATTTTAATTCAAAGACAATAACTATACTGAAGTCACTGCGATTGACGATGGTCTCTGGACCTTTCAAATAGGTGGTACATGGTTCTTAATAGTGTAAGAACCTGGCCTATTCCGGGCCGGTATGCGTCAGGGTGGGTGGGAGAAATGATGAGGGAGAGGGCAGATTCACTCTGAGGTGTGTTCATTCAAGTAGCCTCATACAGTACTCCGGCCAGCCATCTACATCTACATTTATACTCCGCAAGCCACCCAATGGTGAGTGGCGGAGGGCACTTTACGTGCCACTGTCATTACCTCCCTTTCCTGTTCCAGTCGCGTATGGGTCGCGGGAAGAACGACTACCGGATAGCCTCCGTGCGCGCTCGGATCTCTCTAATTTTACATTCGTGATCTCCTCGGGAGGTATAAGTAGGGGGAAGCAATATATTCGATACCTCATCCAGAAACGCACCGCCTCGAAACCTGAACAGCAAGCTACACCGTGATGCAGAGCGCCTCTCTTGCAGAGTCTGCCACTCGAGTTTGCTAAACATTTCCGTAACGCTGTCACGCTTACCAAATAACCCTGTCACGAAACGTGCCGCTCTTCTTTGGATCTTCCCGACCTGGTACGAATCCCACACTGATGAGCAATACTCAAGTATAGGTCGAACGAGTGTTTTGTAAGCCACCTCCTTTGTTGATGGACTACATTTTCTAAGGACTCTCCCAATGAATCTCAACCTGGCACCTGCCTTACCAACAATTTATTTTATATGATCATTCCACTTCAAATCGTTCCGCACGCATACTCCCAGACATTTTACAGAAGTAACTGCTACCAGTATTTGTTCCGCTATCATATAATCATACAATAAAGCATTCTTCTCTTTATGTATTCGCAATACATTACATTTGTCTATGTTAAGGGTCAGTTGCCACTCCCTGCACCAAGCGCCTATCCGCTGCAGATCTTTCTGCATTTCGCTGCAATTTTCTCATGCTGCAACTTCTCTGTATACTACAGCATCATCCGCGAAAAGCCGCATGGAACTGCCGACATTATCTATCAGGTCACTTATATATATTGTGAAAAGCAACGGTCCCATAACACTCCCCTGTGGCACGCCAGAGGTTACTTTAACGTCTGTAGACGTCTCTCCATTGAGAACAACATACTGTGTTCTGTTTGCCAAAAACTCTTCAATCCAGCCACACAGCTGGTCTGATATTCCGTAGGCTCTTAATTTGTTTATCAGGCGACAGTGCGGAACTGTATCGAACGCCTTCCGGAAGTCAAGGAAAATGGCATCTACCTGGGAGACTGTATCTAATATTTTCTGGGTCTCCTGAACAAATAAAGCGAGTTTGGTCTCACACGATCGCTGTTTCCGGAATACACAATGATTCCTACAGAGTAGATTCTGGGTTTCCAGAAATGATATGATACGCGAGCAAAAAACATGTTCTAAATTCTACAACAGATCGATGTCAGAGATATAGGTCTATAGTTTTGCGCATCTGCTCGACGACTATTCTTGAAGACTGGGACAACCTGTGCTCTTTTCCAATCATTTGGAACCTTCCGTTCCTCTAGAGACTTGCGGTACTCGGCTGTTAGAAGGGGGGCAGCACTGTGTGTGTGTGTGTGTGTGTGTGTGTGTGTGTATGTGTGTGTGAATGCAGCCGACTGCAGAATGCGCTTGTCCTGGGTCGCGGCCGGCAACTACCGTGGTGCCGTGTGTGTATCGCCAGCTGTGAAGAACAAGCGCGGCCCACCCAGATCCTCCAAAGCGTGTACTCGTGATTCTCATGTCGAGCGCGTGGGTGTGACAGTGCTTGTTTGATGCCGGGCGGCAGTGCCCCAGTCATTCCCCAACGTACTACCAGGACGATGGCCAAAGACGTCTACGCTGCAAGGGCAGCCCCCCCCCCCCCCCCCGCCCGCCTCAGACGTTGGTGACTGGCCGCACATCAGCTCTGCTCAACGGTAACATTGCCCAAGTCCCACGCTGTAGAACCACATGAAGCCGCCCCATCACGGATATGGCGAGCCTCGTGCTGGAACTTGACGAGTTAATCAGGGGGCAGGCAGCCAGCAGATCATCATCACCAAGGATTAGCCGTGGTTTGTTTGAAACACAAAAGGCCATTACTCTCTCTAACTCAAAAGCCTTAATGACAGTGAAAAATTAAACTGCGAGCACCTAATGGAAATTTGGGAAAAGTAATCGTCACCGAAGTTAATTTGTCGGTAAAGAGGGAGGAAAGGGTTACATCTAAATGAAAGGAAAAATGCAAATGAAATTGGTCGAAATTAATTTTGAGAAAAGGGTAAAATTAATAAATATGTTAACAATTAATTGGCGTTAATTAGATATTTGAGATTTGGGGAAAATTACGGTCGCCAGTCCTATGGACAACTACTATAATAACTGAAAATGAAAGATTAATGCACATATAATTAGCACTGAAAGCGTGGCAACTGAAGGTTGACACGTGTAATGTGAAAACTGAATGCTTGTCAGAAGTAATAAATTTCGCTACACTCTGACTTAATTTAGCAAAAGAATTAATAAAACCGGAAAATTGAAAGTTAATTTAGTGACTGAAATTAATAGTGAACTTTGTTTCTGAAGCACTACGAAATTCAATAAAATAAGGTTAGTCTTGGGCTACCTCAACAATCATTTCAAAAGCTACTTGAATCTACGCAATTTAGAAATAAGAGATTTAACTTTGAACTAGAATTAAATGATTCTGAACAATTAACAATAGTAAAATTTAGTACATACCAAGCTGAGCTGCAGTCACAGGTAAGCTAAAATATGGTAACAAAACTCGCACTCTTAATTTGTGTTTGTGTAATCTAAATATTGTAGCCAGCTATGAATACCTTAACTGACCTTTGAAATTAAGGCAGTGAAATGGAATGATATTACTTTAATGCTGACGTCTGAATTTCAACGACACTCGGGTTCATTCCAGAAAAGGAAGGGACCCTGCTTGGTAATGCAATTGGGACAATGAGCAACAAAGGTTCATGCTTCGTTGCTGTAATTTTGTGAGGCAAATTGAACAGTTGGAAAAGTTTATGTCTGCCATACAGTTCTAAAACTTTACGTGCTTCCAGTCTTCCTTGTTGGTTTATTGAAGGTTTGAAGTCGTCGATCGAGGAGGTGGCGACAGTCACTCATTGTCGGCCGTCGCTGTTGCAGAAGCTGGATGTTGGCGCGCCTTCTTCTCGACACGGTCACCAGGCGAAATGGGTTCTTGATGTGCGCCAGCTAATGCTTCCCGTCCGCGACACCGTGTCAGAAACTACCATAGCAAATCGAGCGCAATTACATGCTGCCAAACCCCGGAAGCGCGGCAACTCGCGAGAGCGTCACACAACATACCTGCTCCACCGCCCTACTCCAGCCAAACCCCCTCTGCCCGCGCACCATGTGGCAGAGTTAACACTACCAAAGATCCTAAACACTTTGGTTCTCCACGCGACCTATCAATGTAATCGTTCGATAGCATAGTTTTCCCTAGGCCAGACCCAGCGTAAAAATACAAATAACATTTACAAAACATACCAATTATACATCGACATAAATGCATAAATATATATATACATATAGTAAAACAATTACAAGATATAAAGACACAGAAATGTTATATCTTCAGGTAACAAAATAAGGAAAAAAATTTATAGTACAATAGGTGGAAATAGGAGGGTATGCATTTCCGGCGTTACGCCCTACGCTCGATTATTTATACCCTTATAGCTATGCTTCTTATGTAGTCCTACTGGCGGCGGGGGGGGGGGGGGGGGGATGAGGGGGGATGAATGGGTTTTTCATGTGTTTGTGCCGCTGTCAGCCTTTTCTAGTTCGCTCTGCACCGAGCACGGGTTGCCAGGCCTAGTTAAACTTGCGATGTGTGAGTTTGTACGTAACACACAAGTGCGATATTACTTCACTGATGCTCACCCTGAGTTGCGGCGTTAGCAGTTCTATGCGCCTCGGCCGTGACCGGTGTCGCAAATCCCGTCTGGACAGAGTGTTTTGACGCAATGACAATAATATTGTCAATAGTTTGCTCCATTAGCAACGTCGGACGAGCCGGCCTCTACTGCCTGGTCGCGTCTGCAAAAATCTTTAAAAAAATTATAGTTCGCGCGCCGACCTTTTTCTTGGTGCAGTAGGCCTTCCCTCTTTCCAAACATTGGTTCATAATCTTCCAAGACGAGCCTTCCCTTAAATGTTCTCTTAACCAACGGAATTCTGTCTCGTGCTGATGACAATACCCGGCTTTTATAATGATCTGTTTCACATGGGTTTCTTCCTTATGCACTAGTACATGAGCTTGCTCTTAAAGTGCAGTTTCCAGAACATTAATAAAATACAATCCTGAATCTAATTTTTATACTATTTAAATATAGTAGTTTTGCTTCCATCAGCTGTTCCTTCGGGCCATGCGTGCTAACGAGTTAATTTCAACTGTGCCGGTGGATCTGTAGACCGTAAACGTCTGTGTTTATTCCAGTAATTAACTTTGCAGATACCTAGCACAAACACGCCACAACTGGTACCTATAATACTTGTCGATATAATTTGTGCTGGCGATTTCTTTGAAAATTTAGGACATCTGCTCCATTAAAATTTTCTCGTGCTGTGAATCGATAAATTTGTCTAAAGAATGCATAATTTCAGGATTGAGGATGGCATTGAGTTAAGTTACATTTTGGGTAGGTAATACCCTTGGTGACCCTACTGGCCAATACAACGCATTCCGCCTCAGTGCCATGACATTCGTACCAGTCTGTATAGCCAGAAGACGAAACTCGTTCCCACCGATCTCACATATTGTTAATGAAAACATCGTTTCCTTACAACACGAATTTCAACCCCTCAGGTGTCCCTTTTTCATAGCAGTTTGTCAACATACACTACTGGCCATTAAAATTGTTACACCACGAAGATGACTTGCTACAGAACCGAAATTTAACCGACAGGAAGAAAATGCTGTGATATGCGAATGATTAGCTTTTCATAGCATTCACACAAGGTTGGCGCCGGTGGCGACACCTACAACGTGCTGACATGAGAAAAATTTCCAACCGATTTCTCATACACAAACAGCAGTTGACCGGCGCTGCCTGGGGCAACGTTGTTGTGATGCCTCGTGTAAGGAGGAGAAATGCGTACCATCACGTTTCCGACTTTGATAAAGGTCGGATTGTAGCCTATCGCGCTTGCGGTTTATCGTATCGCGGCATTGCTGCTCGCGTGGGTCGAGATCAAATGACTGTTAGCAGAATATGGAAGCGGTGGATTCAGGAGGGTAATACAGAACGCCGTGCTGGATCCCAACGGCCTCGTATCACTAGCAGTCGAGATGACAGGCATCTTATCCGCATGGCTGTAACGGATCGTGCAGCCACGTCTCGAACCCTGAGTCAACAGATGGGGACGTTTGTAAGACAACAACCATCTGCACGAACAGTTCGACGACGTTTGCAGCAGCATGAACTATCAGCTCGGAGACCATGGCTGCGGTTACCCTTGACGCTGCATCACAGACAGGAGGGCCTGCGATGGTGTACTCAACGACGAACCTCGGTTCACGAATGGCAAAACGTCATTTTTTTTCGGACGAATCCAGGTTCTGTTTACAGTATCATGATGGTCGCATCCGTGTTTGGCGACGTCGCGGTGAACGCACATTGGAAACGTGTATTCGTGATCGCCATACTGGCGCATCACCCGACGTGATGGTATGGAGTGCCATTGATTACACGTCTCGGTCACCTCTTGTTCGCATTGACGGCACTTTGAACAGTGGACGTTATATTTCAGATGTGTTACGACCCGTGGCTATAGCCTTCACTCGGTCCCTGCGAAACCCTACGTTTCATCAGGATAAAGCACGTCCGCATGTTGCAGGTCCTGTACGGGCCTTTCTGGATACAGAAAATGTTCGACTGCTGCCCTGGCCAGCACATTCTCCAGATCTCTCACCAATTGAAAATGTCTGGTCAATGGTGGCCGAGCAACTGGCTCGTCACAATACGCCAGTCACTACTCTTGATAAACTGTGGTATCGTGTTGAAGCTGCATGGGCAGCTGTACCTGTACACGCCATCCAAGCTCTGTTTGACTCAATGCCCAGGCGTATCGAGGCCGTTATTACGGGCAGAGGTGGTTGTTCTGGGTACTGATTTCTCAGGATCTATGCACCTAAATTGCGTGAAAATGTAAACACATGTCAGTTGTAGTGTAATATATTTGTCCAGTGAATACCCGTTTATCGTCTGCATTTCTTCTTGGTGTAGCAGTTTTAATGGCCAGTAGTGTAGTTTCTAATGAGAAGACCTAGTACAGCAAGTGCATCACAGAATATATATTTACAGGAAGTGTCTTTAATATTGAAAACGGACAAGACTGAAAGTATACGATGGTAAAAGTAAAATCGTCCCAGTGCAGCCCCGTACGCAAACGAGTCGTTTGTAATTGCGAATGTGTGGTTACGAGCGGCCACTCAGTTAAGTATGAAATACAGTCTAAGACTAAACAAACCACTCACCACGAAGGAATTATTCGAACGGGATGGATATCGGTAAATTTAATGTACGTTTACAGAAACAAAGAAAAAGAAAAGAAGAGAAAAAGAAAAATTGGATGATTTGTTCAAGAGAAAGAGCTTCACAAACTGAGCAAAAGTCAAAAAGGTGTTGGTCCTCTTCTGGCCCTTATGCAAGCAGTTACTGTGGTGTCACCACCAGACACCACACTTGCTACGTGGTAGGTAGCCTTTAAATCGGCCGCGATCCGTTATTATACGTCGGACCCGCGTGTCGCCACTATCAGGGATTGCAGACCGAGCGTCGCCACACGGCAGGTCTAGTCTAGCGAGACTCCCTAGCACTCGCCCCAGTTGTACTGCCGACTTTGCTAGCGATGGTTCACTGCCTACATACGCTCTCATTTGCAGAGACGATAGTTAGCATAGCCTTCAGCTACGTCATTTGCTACGACCTAGCAAGGCGCCATATTCAGTAATTACACTCCTGGAAATTGAAATAAGAACACCGTGAATTCATTGTCCCAGGAAGGGGAAACTTTATTGACACATTCCTGGGGTCAGATACATCACATGATCACACTGACAGAACCACAGCCACATAGACACAGGCAACAGAGCATGCACAATGTCGGCACTAGTACAGTGTATATCCACCTTTCGCAGCAATGCAGGCTGCTATTCTCCCATGGAGACGATCGTAGAGATGCTGGATGTAGTCCTGTGGAACGGCTTGCCATGCCATTTCCACCTGGCGCCTCAGTTGGACCAGCGTTCGTGCTGGACGTGCAGACCGCGTGAGACGACGCTTCATCCAGTCCCAAACATGCTCAATGGGGGACAGATCCGGAGATCTTGCTGGCCAGGGTAGTTGACTTACACCTTCTAGAGCACGTTGGGTGGCACGGGATACATGCGGACGTGCATTGTCCTGTTGGAACAGCAAGTTCCCTTGCCGGTCTAGGAATGGTAGAACGATGGGTTCGATGACGGTTTGGATGTACCGTGCACTATTCAGTGTCCCCTCGACGATCACCAGTGGTGTACGGCCAGTGTAGGAGATCGCTCCCCACACCATGATGCCGCGTGTTGGCCCTGTGTGCCTCGGTCGTATGCAGTCCTGATTGTGGCGCTCACCTTCACGGCGCCAAACACGCATACGACCATCATTGGCACCAAGGCAGAAGCGACTCTCATCGCTGAAGACGACACGTCTCCATTCGTCCCTCCATTCACGCCTGTCGCGACACCACTGGAGGCGGGCTGCACGATGTTGGGGCGTGAGCGGAAGACGGCCTAACGGTGTGCGGGACCGTAGCCCAACTTCATGGAGACGGTTGCGAATGGTCCTCGCCGATACCCCAGGAGCAACAGTGTCCCTAATTTGCTGGGAAGTGGCGTTGCGGTCCCCTACGGCACTGCGTAGGATCCTACGGTCTTGGCGTGCATCCGTGCGTCGCTGCGGTCCGGTCCCAGGTCGACGGGCACGTGCACCTTCCGCCGACCACTGGCGACAACATCGATGTACTGTGGAGACCTCACGCCCCACGTGTTGAGCAATTCGGCGGTACGTCCACCCGGCCTCCCGCATGCCCACTATACGCCCTCGCTCAAAGTCCGTCAACTGCACATACGGTTCACGTCCACGCTGTCGCGGCATGCTACCAGTGTTAAAGACTGCGATGGAGCTCCGTATGCCACGGCAAACTGGCTGACACTGACGGCGGCGGTGCACAAATGCTGCGCAGCTAGCGCCATTCGACGGCCAACACCGCGGTTCCTGGTGTGTCCGCTGTGCCGTGCGTGTGATCATTGCTTGTACAGCCCTCTCGCAGTGTCCGGAGCAAGTATGGTGGGTCTGACACACCGGTGTCAATGTGTTCTTTTTTCCATTTCCAGGAGTGTAGAATGAATTCTGAACAGACAATAATGTGAATCATGTACCGTCAAGAGCGACGTTCATCATTAATGGATTAAATTTAAGTATCAAGCTAATTCCGTCCGCTTTCTGAATTCTAATTCCTTGTCATGTTCCAGACCTCGCGTCAGTATAGTCCTTCCCTCCTCACGCCTGCCTGCGTGAGCTAAAACGAGTGCATTTCGGCCTCCATTCATAACACGGTGTCGGCTCTTCTGCCAACGCAACAGTTACTCAATTTGATTAGCAGCGTTGCTGGATGTCCTCCTGACGGATATCGCGCCACATTGTGTCCAATTGGCGCGTTAGATGGTCAAAATCCCAAGCTAGTAGGAGGGCCCTGCCCATAATGCTCCAAACGTTCTCAGTGGGGAGAGACCTCTTTGGCCAAGGTACGGTTTGACAACCACGAAGACAAGCAGTAGAAACTCTCGCCGTGTGCGGGCAGGCATTATCTTGATGAAATGTAAGCCCAGGATGGCTTGCCATGAAGCACACCAAAACGGGGCGTAGAACATCGTCGACGTGCCGCTGCGCTGTAGGGGTGCCTCGGATGACAACCAAAGGGGTCCTGCTATAAAAATCAATGGCACCCTACACCACCATTCCTGGCTGTCGGGCTGTATGACGGACAGCAGATAGGTTCGTATCCCACCGCTGTCCGGGACGTCTTCTCTGGTCAACGGAGCTCAATTCGAAGCGGCACTCATCACTGAAGGCAATTCTACTCCTCTCCATGAGATTCCAGGCCGAAGATGTTTCTGGAGACGCCCCAGACAGCAGTAGGATACTTAGTTATTGCAAATGTATTCGAAACTTAAACTTTTCGATTAAGTCCTCCTTTAATGGGGTTCAAATTTAAGCTATGGTCTACCTTCACAGGAATACAATACCAGTTCTGCACATTAAATGCTACGGTTCACTGTACACTTGTATCTGTTAAAGGATCGTCATGTAAATATTGACAAGAGTGTACAGTTCGTTTCTACAGCTCTTCAGTTGTATCAACCGAAGTGCTGTTCACCATATTTGAGATGACCCTAGACAGAAATATCCAAGGATTAATATCAGATTATCCTTGAAGCCGCCGGCCGGGGTGGCCGAGCGGTTCTAGGCGCTACAGTCCGGAACCGTGCGACCACTACGGTCGCAGGTTCGAATCCTGCCACGGGCATGGATGTGTGTGCCGTCCTTAGGTTAGATAGATTTAAGTACTTCTAAGTTCTAGGGGACTGATAACCTCAGAAGTTAAGTCCCATAGTGCTCAGAGCCATCCTTGAAGCCAAGGAACAGGCGCTGCTCAACTTATCCATCTTGAACCACGTTAGCACGGTAGATGCCGTCTTCGATAAGCAGTAAAATGTAGGGAGACTTTTGTACCTTGAGAATTGTATTCCTAGAAAGAAATGTCCACAAGAGGCTGTCACAACCTGTTCCCGGCTTATTCGAGTGTATTTGCTGAGAGACATGAGGTTATATTTTTGCAGTATTTGTAAATATTTTTAATTTGCTGTTTAACATATTAAGGCTATTTTGAAGATATTGTTAATTCTTTGGGGCCAGAATTTTATAGTGAGCAAAATTCCATATACTTTTAAAACTAGTTACGTAGCGTGTGGACAGTTACACCATACTTCGTCGATCATGCACCATCTTCTACCTTGAAACGGAAGAACGTCTGTGTACGAAATGGAAATTTCTGTTTGTTTTCGATAACCTATATTTTAAAATGTTTTTAATTTTTAACTTAATAATTCTTCGTCTTCATTCGCTTTCACTTAATGATACGCAGCAGAGTAACAATGTAACAGAGTATTGACAAGATTTGCTCAATTACAACACTTTTAAAATTCAATAGAATATGTGTTTCTACAGGGACACAGTACTAGAAGTGGCTAAAGAATGTCTTGGAACAGTAGTGTGTAAAGGTAGGATGAAGCAAACAGTTTGTGGAATGACACAGTCAAGGCAGCCTGTAAAAGGAAAAAGAAGGCGTATCAAAAATGGCTACATACTAGAACTCAGGTAGACAGAGAAAGCTATGTTGAAGAAAGAAACAAAGCCAAACAGATAATTGCAGCATCCAAGAAGAAATCTTGGGAAGACTTTGGAAACAGGTTGGAGACTTTGGGTCAAGCTGCTGGAAAACCATTATGGAGTGTAATTAGCAGTCTTCGAAAGGGAGGTAAGAAGGAAATGACAAGTATTTTGGACAGGTCAGGAAAACTGCTGGTGAGTCCTGTGGATTCCTTGGGCAGATGGAGGGAATATTTTGAAGAGTTGCTCAATGTAGGTGAAAATACGATCAGTAATGTTTCAGATTTCGATGTACAATGGGATAGGAATGATGATGGAAATAGGATCACATTTGAGGAAGTGGAGAAAATGGTCAATAGATTGCAGTGCAATAAAGCAGCTGGGGTGGATGAAATTAAGTCAGAACTCATCAAATACAGTGGAATGTCAGGTCTTAAATGGCTACACAGGATAATTGAAATGGCCTGGGAGTCGGGACAGGTTCCATCAGACTGGACAAAAGCAGTAATCACACCACTCTTTAAACATGGAAACAGAAAAGATTGTAGCAACTACAGAGGTATCTCTTTAATCAGCGTTGTGGGTACAATCTTCTCAGGTATTGTTGAAAGGAAAGTGCGAGTATTAGTTGAGGACCAATTGGATGAAAATCAGTGTGGGTTTAGGCCTCTTAGAGGTTGTCAGGACCAGATCTTTAGCTTACGGCAAATAATGGAGATGTGTTATGAGTGGAACATGGAATTGTATCTATGCTTTATAGATCTACAAAAGGCATATGACCGGGTTCCTAGGAGGAAGGTATTGGTTGTTCTACGAGATTATGGAATAGGAGGCAAACTTTTGCAAGCAATTAAAGGTCTTTACATGGATAGTCAGGCAGCAGTTAGAGTTGACGGTAAATTGAGTTCATGGTTCAGAGTAGTTTCAGGGGTAAGACAAGGCTGCAACCTGTCTCCACTGTTGTTCATATTATTTATGGATCATATGTTGAAAACAATAGACTGTCTGGGTGAGATTAAGATATGTGAATACAAAATAAGCAGTATTGCATATGCGGATGACTTAGTTGTTATGGCAGATTCGATTGAAAGTTTGCAAAGTAATATTTCAGAGCTAGATCAGAAATGTAAGGACTATGGTATGAAGATTAGCATCTCCAAAACGAAAGTAATGTCAGTGGGAAAGAGATATAAACGGATTGAGTGCCAAATAGGACGAACAAAGTTAGAACAGGTGGACGGTTTCAAGTACTTAGGATGCATATTCTCACAGGATGGCAACATAGTGAAAGAACTGGAAGCGAGGTGTAGCAAAGCTAATGCAGTGAGCGCTCAGCTACGATCTACTCTCTTCTGCAAGAAGGAAGTCAGTACCAAGACTAAGTTATCTGTGCACCGTTCAGTCTTTCGACCAACTTTGTTGTATGGGAGCGAAAGCTGGGTGGATTCAGGTTACCTTATCAATAAGGTTGAGGTTACGGATATGAAAGTAGCTAGGATGATTGCAGGTACTAGTAGATGGGAACAATGGCAGGAGGGTGTCCACAATGAGGAAATCAAAGAAAAACTGGGAATGAACTCTATAGATGTAGCAGTCAGGGCGAACAGGCTTAGATGGTGGGGTCATGTTACACGCATGGGAGAAGCTAAGTTACCCAAGAGACTCATGGGTTCAGCAGTAGAGGGTAGGAGGAGTCGGGGCAGACCAAGGAGAAGGTACCTGGATTCGGTTAAGAATGATTTTGAAGTAATAGGCTTAACATCAGAAGAGGCACCAATGTTAGCACTGAATAGGGGATCATGGAGGAATTTTATAAGGGGGACTATGCTCCAGACTGAACGCTGAGTCCGCTGCTCGTGGTCGTGCCGTAGCGTTCTCGCTTCCCACGCCCGGGTTCCCGGGTTCGATTCCCGGCGGGGTCGGGGATTTTCTCTGCCTCGTGATGACTGGGTGTTGTTTGCTGTCCTTAGGTTAGTTAGGTTTAAGTAGTTATAAGTTCTAGGGGACTGATGACCATAGATGTTAAGTCCCATAGTGCTCAGAGCCATTTGAACCTGAACGCTGAAAGGCATAATCAGTCTTAAATGATGATGAAGATGATGATGTGTTTCTAGGTACATGGCCTTGTTTTGTCTTGGAAACTTTTTTTCACGTTTGGCTGGCTGGCTCTGAGCGCTATGGGACTTAAATTCTGAGGTCATCAGTCCAGTAGAACTTAGAACTACTTAAACCTAACTAACCTAAGGACATGACACACATCCATGCCCGAGGCAGGATTCGAACTTGCGACGGTAGCGGTCGCGCGGTTCCAGACTGTAGCGCCTAGAACCGCTCGGCCACTTCGGCCGGCTCCAGGTTTGGAAAAGACCTTACTTTTCCGGAGTAATTTTTGTAATTTCAGAGAAAGACGTCAACGCACGAAAAGTGAATTCTGTCATTTAAGAATGGAATAAGAAAAGGTAAACTTCTGTTACAGATGTGGCTAGAGACAAAAGTCTGAAAAGTGTTCCCAAGGTGCAACACTTTCTTTGCTGGTCCACATCATTAATGTACCACATTCCTCAACCAGGGGCCATGAGTGAAATTTGAGGCCAATTACATGGAGACTAAATCGAAACGTTGATATTTAAAATACATGTGTGCTAACCAGGACAATATTTCAAATGAGAAATGTTCAAATGTGTGTGAAATCTTATGGGACTTAACTGCTAAGGTCATCAGTCCCTAAGCTTACACACTACTTAACCTAAATTATCCTAAGGACAAACACACACACCCATGCCCGAGGGAGGACTCGAACCTCTGCCGGGACCAGCCGCACAGCCCACGACTGCAGCGCCCTAGACCGCTCGGCTAATCCGGCGGGGCGACAATATTTCATTCCGAAGCCAGCGGCGGCCCGTAACTATAGATTTACAATTAGCTCTCAGTTGGCTCGTTTCCAGACCAACATTAACTGGAATGTTTTTACTACTAATATCGCACACTTCCACCCGTGTCAGTTTTGGCTCTCAATTATGAATCATCTTGTGTACACTGTAAGAGAGAAAAAAAAACGACGCACCACGTAGGAGTTATACAAATTAGTCGCAAATTCATATTCATACGTGCATCGAAACGAAAATACAACAGTGGAAACATTGGCGGCTGATTGGTGAATGTGTGACACTGTAGTGCAGTTTCACAGCGCAGCTGGCAAGGATTGTAAACAGGGGACATATAGATACCAGGGCATAAAGTCATTGCGAATTTCATTCCTTGTAGTCAGTTGGATAGTAACTATGCCTCTCAGACAGCCGCATGAACAATGCAAAAGATGTCAACATTTGAGACAGGACGTGTAGTTTGCCTCAAAGAAGCAGTTTGGAGTAATCGGCGAATCGCTCGACATTTGAATAGAAGCGATGCTACTATTAGAGGATGTTGACTGGAATGGGTGAAACATGGCCGAAGGCAACGTTAGGAAGAAAGCAGTCGACCTAGGGACACGGCAGGACGTGACAAACGAGCAGTCGTCAGAGAGGCACACATGACCCCCGGTTCATCGCTATCGTCGATGCGACGTGCAACTGGTGCTTCAGTGATCACAAGGGCCATTAATAGGTGACTCACAGAAAGGGGACTGAGCACAAGGCGCCACTTCCGAGGACTACCAGGACTATCATTGGCCTCTGCACGATAACAAATCCGTTAGCAGTGGTGCTGGGCACATCCGGCTTAGAATCTCATTGACCGGAGTAGAATTGTCTTCAGTGATGAGTCTCGCTTCGAAATGACACCCCCTGACCAGCGAAGACGTGTCTGGAGACACCTCAGACAGTTGTTGGATACCAACTTGGTTGTTGTCCACCGTATAAACTGACAGCCAGCACTGATGGTCTGCGGTGCCAGTTCATTTCACAGCAGAACCCCTTTGGTTGTCATCCGTTGCACTCTTACAGCACGGCGGTACGTCGGCGATATTCTAGGCCCCGTTTTGTTGCACTTCATCGCAAGCCATCGTGCGCTCACATTTCAGCAAGATAATGCCCACCCACATATGGCGATAGTTTCTACTGCTTGTCTTAGCGCTTGTGAAACTCTTCCTTGGCCAGAAAGGTCACCGGATCTCTCTCCACTGCGAACGTTTGCAGCGTTATGGACAGGACCCTCCAACCAGCTCGGGATTTTGACGATATCGTGTGCTAATTAGGCAGAATTTGGTACGATATCCCTCTGGGGTATGCCCAACAACTCTGTCAATAAAGACTTCCTCAATTTGTGAATCTCTTTCTCTTGAATAAATCATATAGTTTTTCTGATATTTTCATCATTTGTTTGTCTGTATATGTACCTAACATTTATCGATTTCCGTCCCATTTGGATAATTCCTTCGTGGTGATTAGGTCTTTTTTTGTCTTAGAGTGTATCTCAAAGACTTTCATGAATGCAGTGCATCTTTTGCAATACTGATTTGATAGTAAGATACTAACTGTATCATCATAATTAATACAAAAGGCAAGAAAAGTGAAGTACAGTTTATAACAAAAAATAATACAAAAAATTAATAAGTATGAGTTATGCACTACTGGCCATTAAAATTACTACACCAAGAAGAAATGCAGATGATAAACGGGTATTCATTGGACAAATATATTTTACTAGAACTGACATGTGATTACATTTTCACGCAATTTAGGTGCATAGATCCTGAGAAATGAGTACCCAGAACAACCACCTCTGCCCGTAATAACGGCCTTGATATGCCTGGGCATTGAGTCAAACAGAGCTTGGATGGCGTGTACAGGTATAGCTACCCATGCAGCTACAACACGATACCACAGTTCATCAAGAGTAGTGATGGCGTATTGTGACGAGCCAGTTGCTCGCCCACCATTGAGCAGACGTTTTCAATTGGTGAGAGATCTGGAGAATGTGCTGGCCAGGGCAGCAGTCGAACATTTTCTGTATCCAGAAAGGCCTGTACAGGATCTGCAAGATGCGGTCGTGCATTATCCTACTGAAATGTAGGGTTTCGCAGGCATCGAATGAAGGGTAGAGCCACGGGTCGTAACACATCTGAAATGTAACGTCCACTGTTTAAAGTGTCGTCAATGCGAACAAGAGGTGACCGAGACGTGTAACCAATGGCATCCCATACCATCATGTCGGGTGATACGCGTTATGGCGATGACGAATACACGCTTCCAATGTGTGTTCACCGCAATGTCGGTAAACACGGATGTGACCATCATGACGCTGTAAACAGAACCTGGATTCATCCGAGAAAATGATGTTTTGCCATTCGTGCACCCAGGTTCGTCGTTGAGTACACCATCGCAGGCACTCCTGTCTAAAATGGCTCTGAGCACTGTGGGACTTAACAGCTATGGTCATCAGTCCCCTAGAACTTAGAACTACTTAAACCTAACTAACCTAAGGACAGCACACAACACCCAGCCATCACGAGGCAGAGAAAATCCCTGACCCCACCGGGAATCGAACCCTGGAACCCGGGCGTGGGAAGCGAGAACGCTACCGCACGACCACGAGATGCGGGCACACTCCTGTCTGTGATGCAGGGTCAAGGGTAACCGCAGCCATGGTCTCCGAGCTGATAGTCCATGCTGCTGCAAACGTCGTCGAACTGTTCGTGCAGATGGTTGTTGTCTTGCAAACGTCCCCATCTGTTGACTCAGGGATCGAGACGTGGCTGCACGATCTGTTACAGCCATGCGGATAAGATGCCTGTCATCTCGACTGCTAGTGATACGAGGCCGTTGGGATCCAGCAAGGCGTTCCGTATTACCCTCCTGAACCCACCGATTCCATATTCTGCTAACAGTCATTGGATCTCGACCAACGCGAGCAGAAATGTCGCGATACTATAAACCGCAATCGCGATATGCTACAATCCGACCTTTATCAAAGTCGGAAACGTGATGGTACGCATTTCTCCTCCTTAGACGAGGCATCACAACAACATTCAACTGGCAACGCCGGTCAACTGCTGTTTGTGTATGAGAAATCGGTTGAAAACTTTCCTCATGACAACACGTTGTAGGTGTCGCCACCGGCGCCGGCCTTGTGTGAATGCTCTGAAAAGCTTATCATTTGCATGTCACCGCATCTTCTTCCTGTCGGTTAAATTTCGCGTCTGTAGCACGTCATCTTCGTGGTGTGGCAGTTTTAATGGCCGGTAGTGTATATGTGTGACAGTGTACGTTAGAAATTAATTGTTCTGTTTCACGAAAACTGTATTTCACTGGGCCTCTGGATACTTTCTCCTCTACGTGATGTACAGGACTACCACCACTTATCCACTTGACTTGAGTGCTGAGTCAGTGCAGTCAAAGTGCCCTATGTAGAGGAGCGGTACCACAGATAGCTCAGGTAACCAACAAGTTCGCGATACTGTGTCCTACTGAATCTGAATAAAGTGAGCCGGTGAGACACACTTCACCTGTTGGGAAGCCTGCTGTGTCTCGTGTTAGGGGGAGGCACGTGCGAAAGAGCGAGGATCTGTTAATCCTCGTTAGTTCGAGCTGCCCCTTAGAGAAATGACAGCAAGAGACGGAAGGATAAACATGCACAGTCAGTGTGTATGCCTTGAGACCACATTCCGTAAGTTGAAGAGCCTGTTCCGTCTGACATTGAAGAAACAGAACGCAATCAATTGCAGACTGTGACGCACGTTGGAGACAACGATGCCTGTCGTCATAGTCTGATTTTTCCAGTGACTGACAGTGAAGGTTGAGAAGACCAGCCTTGCTCATGAAATTTCAACTAAGCTTACAGTCCGTAGCATTGTCCCCAGGACTGATCGTGACCCCTCGCTCACGGCTTGGGCCAGAGACTTAGAAGGTTCTGTGAAAAGGTAAGCTATGACTACCTAGACTTGCGTCAAAGGGTTGAGAACTGTAGAGTGGGTAAAATCCGAAATTAGTAGCGGTGAGGCTATTGAAAAAAAAATTAAGTGTATATCAAAATTACAAGTTAATGGGAATGAGGGGTGTATTTCTCGCAGCAGATGAGGAACTAAAATCCACTAAGACAAAAATTAAAGCTGCCTGCAAGAGTCTTTGATTAATATTAATGTATCAGCATTTGACATTTGCAATGGCTTATCTCGCGCTTACATTAACCTGTGATCTTGCAATGTATATCATTTAAATATGTTGCCTAGTCAAACGTATTCCCAAAATTTCATTACTCTACATTAATTATTTTTTGATGTTGCGATTTTTTCCGTCAGTGTTGGTAGAGACACGCCAACTGAAGGTTCAAATGGTTCAAATGGCTCTGAGCACTATGGGACTCAACTGCTGTGGTCATAAGTCCCCTAGAACTTAGAACTACTTAAACCTAACTAACCTAAGGACATCACACACATCCATGCCCGAGGCAGGATTCGAACCTGCGACCGTAGCGGTCGTGCGGTTCCAGACTGTAGCGCCTTTAACCGCTCGGCCACTTCGGCCGGCCCAACTGAAGGAAAAGCATTTGAGTGTCAAAAAGGTTAAAGAGTGAAGCCTTTAATGACTAGCATAGCAGAATCTCAAAAACCCTAAATAAATGCTCGTCATATGTAGAGGCTGTCAGTGGGACCAAAGTTAGCGTCCAGACACTTCTAAATGATATAGGACCTGGAACTGAGAGTATGAAAGCGAAAAAGATATTCTGAACTCCTTACTACTCAAGTTTATTTTCCGCACGCTTGCAAAAATTATTGAGGTATAATGGGAAGCAAAAAAAAAAAAAAAACCGAGATACATCGAAAAAATAAGTAAAGTATTTATTATTTCAAGAGTAATTACCATGACTGTCAATACATTTTTCCCACTGTGACAGAAGACGGTCAATGCCTTCATGTAAAAAACTTTTCGGTTGCCTCTGAAACTGTGACTGACATTTTCTTCGCCCGAAGCAAATCGACGGCCATGAATGTCTTGCTTCAGGACTCCAGAAATACGTCGGCCGCGGTGGCCGAGCGGTTCTAGGCGTTTTAGTCCGGAACCGCGCGACTGCTACGGTCGCAGGTTCGAATCCTGCTTCGGGCATGGATGTGTGTGATGTCCTTAGGTTAGTTAGTTTTAAGTAGTTCTAAGTTCTAGGGGACTGATGACCACAGATGTTAAGTCCCATAGTGCTCAGAGCCATTTGAACCATTTGAACCCACCAACCACTCTGAGGGATCTACTCCGAATCGCCGTTGAGGAGTGGGACAATCTGGACCTATAGTGCCTTGATCAACTTGTGGATAGTATGCCACGACGAATACAGGCATGCAGCAATGCAAGAGGATGTGCTACTGTGTATTAGAGGTACCGGTGCGTACAGAAATCTCGACCACCACCTCTGAAAGTCTCGTTGTATGGTAGTGCAACATGCAATGTGTGGTTTTCATGAGCAATAAAAAGGGCGGAAATTGTGTTTATGTTGATCTCTATTCCAATTTTCTGTACATGTTCCGGAACTCTTGGAACCGAGGCGATGCAAAACTATTTTTTTTTATGTGTGTAGGTATTAGTGTCACCTGCGTTGAGTAACAAATGAAATCGCTAAAACTGAAGAAAAAAGCCCGATAGAATTCCTTTCATCTTCTATACAGAATAGTCATAAGAGTGAGCCCCTCTTTTAACCATAATACACCGTAGATCTCTTGCAAAAAGGATCTGTGCCGCGTAGTTGAAACAAAGCACAGGAGCCACCCGTCTATCGTCCAGTATCTTCGACGCCCGTCTGTTGTAGGTTTTTAGATCATGTCGTTAGTTCAAACGTAATGTACTGTCTCCAACAGAAAAACTGCCTTCATGCCAACCAACATAGCTACCAGAAGTATCATCCATGCGCTGCTCAGCTTGTGCTTTCGTCACATAATGTCCAGAAAGTCATGTATCAAGACAGTTTCGTAGATGCACATTTGACATATGAAAAGCATTTGGCTCGGTACCATAACAACATTTACTGACAAGAGAGCGATCATGAATTTGTGACTGGATTGAGGATTTCTTGTGTTGTTTTTCTGGATAATCATGAAAAATGCACAAGTAAATGGATTAGCCCTCCATGGAAGTGTGCTTTGCCCCTTGCCATTCGTATTATATATTAATGACTTGGCATACAATATCAGTAGCAGCCATAGACTATTTGCACATAACACAGTTATCTATAATGAAGTACTAGTTCAATAAGGTTTCAGACTGGAGCTACTTGCGTTAAATGTTCAGATATATAAAATTTTCCACTTTGTATTACGAAAAAGCGTAGTATCCTATGACTACAACATCAATGAGACACAACAGACCCAGTCAACTCATACACATACGGGTATAACGATTTTTTGGGATATGAAATGGATCAATCACGTAGACTCAGTCGTGGGTAAAGCAGGTAGCAAACGTTGGTTTATTGGGAGGATACTTAGAAAATACGATTATTCTACACAGGAGATCTCATACAAAACGCTCGTGTTACTCATCCCAATGCGTGAGACGCATACCAAATAGGGCTAACAGGTGGTATTGAATGTATACAAAGAAGGCCAGCACGAATGACCACAGGTTTCTTTGAGGCACGTGAGAACGTCACGGGTCTGCTGAAAAATCTGAGCTGGCAGACACTTGAACATATACGTCAAACATTCCGTGAAAGCATACTTACAAAGTTTCAAGAATTAGTAATAATTGAGGAATCTAGGAATATATTAAAACCGCCTACGTATCGCCCGCGTAGGGGCCGCGAATACAAGGTTGGTCGAATTACAGGGCGCACAGCAGCCTTTAACCAATCATTCTTCCCGCCCTCCAAACGTGGTTGGAACGAGAAGCCTTAATAAGTGGCGCAATGAGAAGACCCTATGCCATGCACTTCACAGTTGTTTGCAAAGGGCAGATGTAGATGTAGACCATAACATTCGACCCGTGAAACGTTCATAGTCCTACACCATGTTGCTACACGTTTCACAATACTATCATCCCTGACGAGAATAAATTGCACTACTGGCCATTACAATTGCTACACCACGAAGATGACGTTCTACAGACGCGAAATTTAACCGTCAGGAAGAAGATGCTGTGATATGTAAATGATTAGCTTTTCAGAGCATTCACACAAGGGTGGCGCCGGTGGCGACACCTACAACGTGCTGACATGAGGAAACTTTCCAATCCATTTCTCATACACGTCTCGGTCACCTCTTGTTCGCATTGACGACACTTTGAACAGTGGACGTTACATTTCAGATGAGTTACGACCCGTGGCTCTACCCTTCATTCGATCCCTGCAAAACCCTACATTTCAGCAGGATAATGCACGACCGCATGTTGCAGGTCCTGTACGGGCCTTTCTGGATACAGAAAATGTTCGACTGCTGCCCTGGCCAGCACATTCTCCAGATCTCTCACCAATTGAAAACCTCTGGTCAATGGTGGCCGAGCAAGTGGCTCGTCACAATACGCCTGTCACTACTCTTGACGAACTGTGGTATCGTGTTGAAGCTGCATGGGCAGCTGTACCTGTACACGCCATCCAAGCCCAGGCGTATCAAGGCCGTTATTACGGCCAGAGGTGGTTGTTCTGGGTACTGATTTCTCAGGATCTATGCACCCAAACTGCACTGCGGCCGGCCATTATGTAGTAAACGATAGAAAAACAAGCAGAGCCAACCTGAGTGCACAGTGAAGAATACGAGGTGCATTCAAGTTCTAAGGCCTCCGATTTTTTTTCTCCGGACTGGAAAGATATAGAAACATGCGCATTGTTTTAAAATGAGGCCGCGTTCATTGTCAATGCGTCCCAGAGATGGAAGCACCGTACGGCAGATGCAATTTTACCGCCAGCGGCGAGAATGAGAACTGTTTTAAATACTTAAAATGGCGACGTTTTCCTTACTTGAACAGCGTGCGATCATTCTGAATTTGCGTGGTGTGAAACCAATTGAAATTCATCGACAGTTGAAGGAGACATTTGGTGATGGATGCGTCGAAAGTGCGTTCGTGGGTGCGACAGTTTAATGAAGGCAGAACATCGTGTGACAACAAACCGAAACAACCTTGGGCTCGCACAAGCCGGTCTGACGACATGATTGAGAAAGTGGAGAGAATTGTTTTCGGGGATCGCCGAATGACTGTTGAACAGATCGCCTCCAGAGTTGGCATTTCTCTGGGTTCTGTGCACACAATCCTGCATGACGACCTGAAAATGCGAAAAGTGTCATCCAGGTGGGTGCCACGAATGCTGACGGAAGGACCACATGGCTGCCCGTGTGGCATGTTGCCAAGCAATGTTGACGCGCAACGACAGCATGAATGGGACTTTCTTTTCGTCGGTTGTGACAATGGATGAGACGTGGATGCCATTTTTCAATCCAGAAACAAAGCGCCAGTCAGCTCAATGGAAGCACACAGATTCACCGCCACCAAAAAAATTTCGGGTAACCGCCAGTGCTGAAAAAATGATGGTGTCCATGTTCTGGGACAGCGAGGGCGTAATCCTTACCCATTGCGTTCCAAAGGGCACTACGGTAACAGGTGCATCCTACGAAAACGTTTTGAAGAACAAATTCCTTCCTGCACTGCAACAAAAACGTCTGGGAAGGGCTGCGCGTGTGCTGTTTCACCAAGGCAACGCACCCGCACATCGAGCTAACGTTACGCAACAGTTTCTTCGTGATAACAACTTTGAAGTGATTCCTCATGCTCCCTACTCACCTGACCTGGCTCCTAGTGACTTTTGGCTTTTTCCAACAATGAAAGACACTCTCCGTGGCCGCACATTCACCAGCCGTGCTGCTATTGCCTCAGCGATTTTCCAGTGGTCAAAACACACTCCTAAAGAGGCCTTCGCCGCTGCCATGGAATCATGGCGTCAGCGTTTCGAAAAATGTGTACGTCTGCAGGGCGATTACGTCGAGAAGTAGCGCCAGTTTCATCGATTTCGGCTGAGTAGTTAATTAGAAAAAAAATCGGAGGCCTTAGAACTTGAATGCACCTTGTATAGTAATACATGGAAAAATCCGTAGGGGGGTGTTTATCCGCAGTGAATATCAAATGGTTGATGATGATGGCATATAGTTTTATATACAGTCATTCTTCCGTGGGCCGTATGTTACTCGAGTTGGAAATAGGTTATTCAGACTTTTGACAGATGGGTACATTAATGTGACTGGACAGTGTAGTTTGCCTAGTACACTATTTCTCTTTCCAGACACACTGAACGATAGTCTGCTGAGTTCAAATGAAACTTTAGACGAAGCTTATTAAATCGCACGTAAGTTTTGAAGCCTTTATTTGTGTATGACGTTGCCAAGGTGCAAAGTCTTATAAACCATTCACGTCAAACCATACATAGCTATTAGCTATCTTCCCAAAAGAAAGCGATATACAGGGCGAGTCACGTAAGACGTTAACACCTCTATTATTTCGTAAACGGTTTCAGATATGTAAACGAAGTTTTCGGCAAATGATTTTACGCTAAGGGACTTGTATTTTGGTGTGTGATAAGGAGTCTTATCTCTTGTACTGATCGAGTTACTGAAGCAAGTATAACCTTTTTAAATGGAATGATACATTTTTTAACGGCATCCGAAAGCGTTTGAAAAGTCAAGTACCGTGCGATAATTGCCTGTTAATTTTGAAACTATTCGCAAAATACTCTGACAAATGTACTAAAATTGGAAAGCACTGCGGCCAGAGTCCGTTATTGCAGTGTAAAAACCGTCAAGCAGCGCCCTCATGACGGGCTCTTCTGTTATATGCAGTAAGACATTCCTACACTACTAATAAAAACCTCGTTTCCTATTGAAATAGACGTAGAGCAGTTACGATTTTTGTGTAGGGATCTGCGGCATATGGTAGCTTCTGATGGCTTAAATGGGGCTTAGGAAAATTATTTCACATGTGTGTACGCGTCCAGGTTTTTGTGGAAACAACTACAGTTTCGTCAGGCTGTTTTCCTTTCAAATCCTCCCGGTCGCTGCTTGCTTTTCAAAGCCAAAACAGAAACGTTGACCTTTCATACTTGATACTGACAAACAGCCCTATTCACAGAAAAAATAAACTAGTTTATTAACTTTCTTGGATTCTTTGCCTGGAGATGGTTGAATACTTCGTAAAATCCCCACTGTTGGACAAATATGTCTATAGATACTACACGAAATTGTAATTAGTTGGAATACACTTTAAATAAACCAAACACTTTATTCAGAATGAGTGACGACATGTCACGTGCCGGCCGAAGTGGCCGAGCGGTTCTAGGCGCTACAGTCTGGGACCGTGCGACCGCTACGGTCGCAGGTTCGAATCCTGCCTCGGGCATGGATATGTGTGATGTCCTTAGGTTAGTTAGGTTTAAGTAGTTCCAAGTTCTAGGGGACTGATGACCTCAGAAGTTAAGTCCCATAGTTCTCAGAGACATTTGAACCATTTTTGAACATGTCACGCAAAAAATAAATACTTTCCTTAACACTTTACTTTAGCATGTGCTAAATCGCCGTTCGAGAGATATGTTGTTGCATGCTGTGACGATTCGATGGCGCATATTCTCTGCCGTACTTCAGGCTTCAAAATAGACTCCACCTTTCACTGCTCCCCAAAGAAAAAAATGAAGAGGAGTCAAACAAAGGGATTTGGCCAACCATTGTGCTGAAGCATCCCGTCCTACTCACGGGCAGAAAACTTTTTATTCGGTATTTGTGTTGTAACACAGAAAGAGTGGGCTGGGCAGGCGTCTTGTTGGAATCGCGTACATTGTCGCTTATCCAGTCGTATGTCTTCCAGAATAACAGGACGAAAGTTCGTAAGAAAGTGTGTATACGTATTTCCATTTAACACTGCTGGGATGAAACAACGTCCTACAATGGATTTCCTATACCGCCGCAACATACATTTATGCTCCACGGTAGTTAGTATTGTACCCTGCTCAATAGCGCATGTTACGTAATTTACATTACCGTGTTTCATGTTAACTGAATCTTGCGTCGGTTCTTGGTAAAACAACTTTATAGTAAATGAAAAGCGATAGTTTGCTTTTGTTCTACAATATTAGTTTATTGTATTAACAGGTTTTCGGTTTACGTAAACGTTGCTTCGTCGGTAAGGAGCACAAGTTAGTGTCGTCTCCCAAGCACTGCAGAGCAAACCTACAAAATTCTATACGACGTCCGGAATTACGTCTTCTGAATGCCTTATGTGGTGACAGATGATAAGCGTGGAATTTATGTTGGTGCTAGACGCGAATGACAGTCGACTGGCTGGTCCCACATTCCTTGGAAATAACGTCTCGTGCAACCAAGCGGATAGATAAACGCTGTAGCTATAACAGTTTCTTCGTGTGCTCTGCTGTTGCAGCCTTCGTCCTCATGCTCTGACGTTAAAGCTGCCTGTTCGCTCTTGTGACCTAATAATTCGGGCAATTGTCTGACGTGATGGACAGCGACGATCGGGATAGACATCTCTATACCGCCGTACCGTTTCGACAGTTTTTCTTCGAGATTCGCCGATTAAAACTGGCATTTCAAACTTCGTATTGATGTAAATACCAGCATGCAAAGGATGTTGAAGGAGAAATGACTTGTCGATAAACGACGAATGCAAGGACCTTCGAACGTAAAAATACGCGTCTTTTCAAGCCTTTCGGGTGCCGGTAAAGAAAAGGATATCACTTCATTTAAAAATTCATATTTGCTTCAATAACTCGATCGATACAAGAATTAAGACGTTATCACAGACCAAAGTACGAGCCGTTTTGCCGGAAACCTCGTTTCGATATCTGGAACCGTTCACAAAATACGTGACTCACCCTGCATATTTTGGAATTAAGACATCCCTTTCTCAAAAACTTAGATGAAAAATATTAAATAAAGTTACTTCTTAAATATGTTCCATATGATGAACATTCTTCTTGATCTTCAGACACAATACATAACTAAATAATTTAGTATGTTTTTAGAAAGTTTTAAATGTATTTTGCGCGTAAAAAGAGATGGTCCTATGTTGTTGTTGAATCGGAAATCCTCAATGTTTGATCAGCCACCTGGATTTTCTTCCTCCATACTCAATGAGCCATTTGCACGCGGTGTGCTATTGTTGCGTCATGAGTATATGTATCGAGTGTGAGTGACTGTAATGGGCGGGTGAATAGAGTGGTGTCATTTTTATATGGTATGACGACGAGAAAAGAGTATGTGCGAAACCTGGCGGCGGTACGTAACCTTCTCTTGAATAGCACCAAGGGGACCGCCGGGCTCAACATCCCCTCCCGCCATACAGATCACCATCAACAATGTCACATGTCATCACTCCATGAGACACCGCGGACAGGTTCGGAATTTAATGTAGGACAATGGTGCAAATTCCGATCATCAGGAACCTTAGGTCCATCAGCTCTCCTGGCGCTATCGCTCAAATAATGAAGATAAAAATTACTTTTTCCACCAGGATCCAAACAGGGTACCTCTGAATCGAGTGCCACCGCATAGGCGAGGATCAGCGACCTCGGCTACGGAGGCGATAATTTTGTGCGTCATTTCATTGTGGCCTCATTCATTGTTCCAAAACATTCTGAAGACTAAAATTCTCGACGCAACTTGGGAAGTGGTCAAAAACTGCAAATTTTAACGCTGACATATGCTTTCAAACAGTTATTAAAACGATATAAAACTGTCACATACATTTTAGAAAGTGCGCGGAGGCTAATTTTGACGGCCAAAAGTCAGTTTCGGTTATTCTTGGGACATATACTATCGAGTTATACACGATAATTCACTAAAGAACCAAAGAGTACACCTGTGTGATATCGTGTAGGGCCCCCGCGAGCGCGCAGAAGTGCCGCAACACGACGTGGCATGGACTCGACTAATGTCTGAAGTAGTGCTGGAGGGAACTGACACCATGAATCCTGCAGGGCTTTCCATAGATCTGTGAGAGTACGAGGGGGTGGAGATCTCTTGTGAACAGCATGTTGCAAGGCATCCCAGATATGCTCAATAATGTTCATGTTGGGGAGTTTGGTAGCCAGCGGAAGTGTTTAACTCAGAAGAGTGTCCCTGGATCCATTCTGTAGAAATTCCGGATGTGTGGAGTGTCGCATTGTCCTGCTGGAATTCCCCAAGTGCGTCGGAATGCACAGTGGATATGAATGGATACAGGTGATCAGACAGGATGCTTACGTACGTGTCAACTGTCAGAGTCGTATATAGATGTATCAGGGCCCCCATATCACTCCAACTGCACACGCCCCACACCATTACAGAGCCTCCACCAGCTTCAACAGTCCCCTGCTGACATGCGGATCCATGGATTCATGAGATTGTCGCCATACCCGTACACGTCCATCCGCTCGATACAGTTTGAGACGAGACTCGTCTGATCAGCCAACGTATTTCCAGTCATCAACAGTCCAATGTCGGTGTTGACGGACCCAGGCGAGGCGTAAAGCTTTGTGTCGTGCAGTCATCAAGGGTACACGAGTGAGATTTCGTCTCCGAAAGCCCATATCGATGATGTTTCATTGAATGGTTCACACGCTGATACACTCCTGGAAATGGAAAAAAGAACACATTGACACCGGTGTGTCAGACCCACCATACTTGCTCCGGACACTGCGAGAGGGCTGTACAAGCAATGATCACACGCACGGCACAGCGGACACACCAGGAACCGCGGTGTTGGCCGTCGAATGGCGCTAGCTGCGCAGCATTTGTGCACCGCCGCCGTCAGTGTCAGCCAGTTTGCCGTGGCATACGGAGCTCCATCGCAGTCTTTAACACTGGTAGCATGCCGCGACAGCGTGGACGTGAACCGTATGTGCAGTTGACGGACTTTGAGCGAGGGCGTATAGTGGGCATGCGGGAGGCCGGGTGGACGTATCGCCGAATTGCTCAACACGTGGGGCGTGAGGTCTCCACAGTACATCGATGTTGTCGCCAGTGGTCGGCGGAAGGTGCACGTGCCCGTCGACCTGGGACCGGACCGCAGCGACGCACGGATGCACGCCAAGACCGTAGGATCCTACGCAGTGCCGTAGGGGACCGCACCGCCACTTCCCAGCAAATTAGGGACACTGTTGCTCCTGGGGTATCGGCGAGGACCATTCGCAACCGTCTCCATGAAGCTGGGCTACGGTCCCGCACACCGTTAGGCCGTCTTCCGCTCACGCCCCAACATCGTGCAGCCCGCCTCCAGTGGTGTCGCGACAGGCGTGAATGGAGGGACGGATGGAGACGTGTCGTCTTCAGCGATGAGAGTCGCTTCTGCCTTGGTGCCAATGATGGTCGTATGCGTGTTTGGCGCCGTGCAGGTGAGCGCCACAATCAGGACTGCATACGACCGAGGCACACAGGGCCAACACCCGGCATCATGGTGTGGGGAGCGATCTCCTACACTGGCCGTACACCACTGGTGATCGTCGAGGGGACACTGAATAGTGCACGGTACATCCAAACCGTCATCGAACCCATCGTTCTACCATTCCTAGACCGGCAAGGGAACTTGCTGTTCCAACAGGACAATGCACGTCCGCATGTATCCCGTGCCACCCAACGTGCTCTAGAAGGTGTAAGTCAACTACCCTGGCCAGCAAGATCTCCGGATCTATCCCCCATTGAGCATGTTTGGGACTGGATGAAGCGTCGTCTCACGCGGTCTGCACGTCCAGCACGAACGCTGGTCCAACTGAGGCGCCAGGTGGAAATGGCATGGCAAGCCGTTCCACAGGACTACATCCAGCATCTCTACGATCGTCTCCATGGGAGAATAGCAGCCTGCATTGCTGCGAAAGGTGGATATACACTGTACTAGTGCCGACATTGTGCATGCTCTGTTGCCTGTGTCTATGTGCCTGTGGTTCTGTCACTGTAATCATGTGATGTATCTGACCACAGGAATGTGTCAATAAAGTTTTCCCATCCTGGGACAATGAATTCACGGTGTTCTTATTTCAATTTCCAGGAGTGTACTTGTTGATGCCCCTGCATTGAAATCTGCAGGAATTTGTGGAAGGGTAGCACTTCTGTCTGAACGTTCTCTTCAGTCGTCGTTGGTCCCATTCTTGAAGGATCTTTTTCCGGCCTCAGCGATGTCGGAGATTTGATGATTTACCAGATTCCTGATATTCAAGGTGCACTCGTGAAATGGTCGTCCGGGAAATTCATCGCTAACTCGGAGATGCTGTGTCCCGTCGCTCGTGCACCGACTGTAACACCAGGTTCAGACTCACTTAAATCTTGATAACCTGCTATTGTAGCAGCAGTATCAGATCTAACAACTGCTGCAGACACTTGTTGTCTTATATTGGCGTTGCCTACCGCAGCGCCGTAATCTGCCTGTTTATATATCTCTGTATTTGAATACACATGCCTATACCAGTTTCTTTTGCGCTTCAGTGTATATCCTCTCCTTCAGGAAGTATTTTTTCATGTCTGTTTGTGAAACAAAAAACATAAATGTGAAACTTATTTTACAATACAGGATAGATATCGCGTGAACAGGCAGGTTCATAAACTGATCTTGCCTACTTATCCATCTGTCGTGTCAAACATTTCCTGGAGTATCTTGAACAACGCGAATAAAATGTGCTGGATTCAGTTATGCATGAACCACGCGATTCTTCTTATAGCCAGAAGGATATTTTGCAGGAGCTCTGGAAGGATTTATCAGTAGAGCGACTTTCATATCACTTTTTAATTACTATTAAAACACAAATCAGTTCCCAATGTAAATTTACATGACACAACCTTCTCGCTTTTATCTGGGGACAATCCCCAACACTTGCCAAATGCTTTTGATGGATCTCGTGTACCCTCCTCGCCGATGCACATCCCCTAACAAACAGCTAGAGAAATGCGTTGATGAAGTGATGTCTGCGAACTGGTAATAATGACGGGGCTCGGCACTAGAAGAGTGCGGCATTGCGGAGTCTTCCAATTCGTTCCTCACTTGCCTCAAACTAGTTCTTCTTTTTCTTGTGCTTCGGTGCAGGTTCGACTTGGTTATGAACGGACTTGGAACGCTTAATTTAAGGGGTGCCCGAATGCTGTTCCTGTCGCCACTCCACTACAAAGTATGTATACCCAAAATGTATGCGTCTATTCATGTCAAAGTGAGCGAAACTTTTCTAAATGTTTGCGAATTGTGTAACTGACGCAGGACTTGGGTACGAGCGGAGTATTCACCTAATGGTATGTGGGAAACCGCATCCAGTCTATCTGACATACCGACACTCGTTGCCTTAAGAAGCTTCGCAACTCCGGGGCCTGAATTAGAGCGACAACTAATGTATCTGAGTCAAGAAAACGCGCTAGAGCTGACTGTCCCTGGATTCCATTCCTCTGTAAGTTATTCCTCTACATCTGGTGCAGGATCACTAGCTTAAAATAACTGTGCTCTATTTTCAAATATAAAGGTCACAAATACGGCCACGAAGCCCGTCATAAACATGTACACATTTCTGACACACAGTTCATAGTACAAATGTAACTGATCATCTATTCCATCACTACTGATTTCACTCGTACTAAACAGTCACACTAACAGTCACGTTGGACGAAGACCTTTCCATTATAAATCACGACAAATTCGGTTTACTAGCAGTCAAACATTCATATAGTGTTAAGTTACTTGTACTACCCAAAACATTACAAAGTTCCTTGCTTATCGAGGAATTAGAGTCTCTAAGCAAGGTTGCATGGTATTCCATGCCGTTTTGTGACATTGATCAGTACAGGAATAGGTGGGTGCTGCAACTGAGAGCAAAATAATGAGAAGCAAACGTAATATGTTCTTCACACTACCGAGCGAGGTGGCGCAGTTATTAGCATACTGGACTCGCATTCGGGAGGACAACGGTTCAAACCCGCGGCCGGCCATCTTGATTAAGGTTTTCCGTGATTTCCCTAAACCGTGGCCGCGTGGGATAGCCGCGCCGTCTGGGCGCCTTGCCACGGTTCGCGCGGCTCCCTGCCGTCGGAGACCCTAGAGTCCTTTCTCGGGCATGGGCGTGTGTGTTGTCTTTAGCGTAAGTTATTTTAAGTTAGATTAAGTAATGTGTAAGCATAGGGACCGATGACCTCAGCACTTTGGTCCCATCGGAACTTACTACAAATATCCAAATATATCCCTTAATCGCTTCAGGCAAATGCCGGTATGGTTCTTTTGAAAGGTCACGGCCGACTTCCTTCCCTGTCCTTCCCTAATACAATGAGACCGATGATCTTGCTGTCTGCCGGCCTGGGTGGCCGAGCGGTTCTAGGCGCTACAGTCTGAAACCGCGCGACCGCTACGGTCGCAGGTTCGAATCCTGCCTCGGGCATGGATGAGTGTGATGTCCTTAGGTTAGTTAGGTTTAAGTAGTTCTAAGTTTTAGGGGACTGATGACCTCAGAAGTTCAGTCCCATAGTGCTCAGAGCCATTTGAACCAACCTTGCTGTCTGGTCCCTTCCCCCAAATCAACCAAAACTTCAGTTCAGCAAGTCCAATAGTATTCCAAGAATTCCTTGGCACAAGCAAGTTCTGTGGTGTCACCGCCAGACACCACACTTGCTAGGTGGTAGCCTTTAAATCGGCCGCGGTCCGGTAGTATACGTCGGACCCGCCTGTCGCCACTGTCAGTGATTGCAGACCGAGCGCCGCCACACGGCAGGTCTAAAGAGACGTCCTAGCACTCGCCCCAGTTGTACAGACGACTTTGCTAGCGATGCTACACTGACAACTACGCTCTCATTTGCCGAGACGATAGTTAGCATAGCCTTCAGCTACGTCATTTGCTACGACCTAGCAAGGCGCCATTACCAGTTAATATTGAGATTGTAAAACATGTACCGTCAAGAGCGATGTACACCAATTATGGATTAAAGTTAAGTATTCCAGCAGCCACGTACCTTATTGGCTATATTAATTACATTGTCCTGTTCCAGACCTCACGCCAGTTTGCGTGAGCTTAAATGCGTGCCTTTCGGCTTCCTTCAAACTCCGTGAATTGGCTCCTGCCAATTCACAAAAAGTTCATCTTAGATAACAGCTCAGAGAGGTGAGGCTAACTTGTAGGCTTCGAATGCACCGAGTGAACTGTGTTATCCCACTGAGATAGCGTCGGTGCGGCGTTCTCTTATGCGGCACGGTGGTGACACTGCTCGCATGTACAGGAGTGGGTGTGTCTTCGAGCCGGGCGTGGATTGGCAGGGCAGTCACATGAGTTGCTGCCAATCTCTTCACATTGACTGCCTGGCGTGGTGTCGATAGTGCTCCACATGCAAAATATAGTAGAAAACGCAATTTTCACTTTAGTTAACAAACTCTAAGAAAAATTATCCAAATCGGAAATTAATGATAATTTCCGCTTTATACTGTTCTCTATCACACCATTCCTCGACCAACAATATTGAACATCTTACTGAAAGTTTCAGAAGCACTGCAGACACATCCTTTCTCTATGAAAACTAGATACCGACTCCTCGACAGTTTAGTATGAACACTCAAGTTATTGGCTTCAGGCTCTTCTATGGATGGATGAGACAAAATCAGGCCAAAGAACATTCTAGCTGCTCTCGTATAACTAGATACTTCACCTACTTAACCAATCATAAGCTTTTAATGAATTTGTGTATTCTCTTAAAATACCCAACTTTAAATAACAATATCTTTATGTGTCCGAACGACTTGTAACGGAACTGAAATGATGGTGGGCTGACAGTAATTTGGAGCCCGCGCGTCGGAAACGGGCGCGCTTGTGTGAGACTGCCAGGGAGTGCACCCTGATGCCATCTATTGGCGAAACTGGGAATTAGCGCTGCCTGTCAGACAATGCACTAAGCTATCAGAGTCAAATGTATTATTTTTGCTTGGTAATTATAAGTTATTACTGTATAATTTAATGTTGTAAAGCGCTAGTAGTAAATTATTATGACTGGTATGAACTCCAGGGTAGTAAATATAAATATTCTTAAATACTAAATGATTTCGGTAAAGAGGTGGTAGGGGAACGCCCCCACTCTTGGTGATACGAGCGTAGCTAGGGGTAGCTGGAGACACAGGGACTGAACAATGGAATGGCCTGGGGAGTGTTGACGTGATCGGACGTGCGTATCTGTGCTCACGCAAAAGTGATTGTGCAACAGAGAAGAGGCGAATATCGTCGCCGTTTTTGGGAGTGAAACGCGACGAATGGTTGTTGAAGCCGCCTCTATGCCACTGGGGCTGATTGTAAGAGTTCCTGCGCCCAGATTTTATGGCGGACGTGCAGTAGCTTATACGAGTGCTACAGCTCATAGTTCCAGCCGCCATTAAGGGCATGAGGCGTGAAGAGCTGCGTTAGCCACATGCATCTCACCACCAGCACCGACACGTCTACCCAAGGCAAGACTGCTTGCAATTGTTAAGTCGAACTTTGTATACATGTAAAAGGAGAATACCAGTTTTCTTTTATGCAAGTGCAGAGGACAGAATATAGTAACGAGTAAAATTACGACGCATGTTGTTCATTGTAAAGTGTAGTAACCTCAAACATAGTATAGTGAAATCAGACTGAGGCCACCATCGCCTCTTTCATTTACAATTCTTTTGGTTGTAGAATACTTTAGCGTATAAGAATGTTGAAAAGAGCAATGGTCACACCAGAATGAGTCGCCTATTTACAGTTACTTAAAATTTTCTGAGCAACCTTTCAAGTAAAGTCACTTAACTAATTCTGTATCAATGGTCCAAAGAGTAATATCCAAAATCATTAAATAAGTTGAAGGATAGAATTTTGTTAACCGAAGTTGCATAACCTGTCTTGGTAGTAATTACCAAGCCACCTCACAGAAATTGAGAGAGTATTTGCTTTGTAGAATCATCTAGAATGATCAGAAATAGTAATATTCAGAATTAAGTTTAAATTCAACTCAAGCCATTTCACTTTGAAACGAGCCCAAAAATTGATTTATTCTTTTGCTCCTTCAGAGCTGGCGACCGTAGTTATAAGTATTTTCAGGAGGATTCGACGGTAAGTCTGCTGCTCTCGTCGTGCTGATAGGATTATCCACTGCTGCTAGCAGTGGTGATTGGATACATAAGCTCACTACCAAGTTAAGTGGGTCAGGTAGGCAGTGTTACCGTGTGAACTGTAGGGCACTGTAGGCCGTGGATCGAACCCATTCAATCATCACAGCTCTTAGGGAAATAGTCCGGTTAGGAGTGTACTAATCATTAGGTAAATACTGGCGAGTAACGGTCAAAAATGTATACGCAAGTGAATTTAGCGAGGTCCACGTAGCACCTAGTTAATGTGGTGCAATGGCGAGGGTAGGAGTGGAGTAAAAGTGAGCTGAGCTTGTGGCAGCTGTGCTGGATTCAAATATTAACTACGTGAATTCACTACTGCCTCTTACCATTGGGACTGAGCTATTTACAGTTAAAATACGTAGCAGTAAGCGCAAAGGCGTGACAGCTACAAGTCCGTATTGGGTTTATACATACGGAATTGGGAAGTGGGTCATTCCGTCAGTGGAGGGGGTTAAAACAACCGAGTCAGTGGAGAACATACCCCATTTACTGATGGAAAGATTCAGCGGTTCGGTCGCAGACTGAAGTAAAGATATTATTTTCTTGATCAAAATACCGCCTGCTTTTTAAATAATGCCTCTCATACAGTGTACCTGATCCGTTATATGGCTATGCAGCATTACGTACAAGTTCATATATATTATTTACTATTTTAAGGACAATTTTTATATAACCCTGCTTTCGTCCACCATACATTCTGATAGCATAAAAGTTACATATTATTAACCAAAAACAACTGAAAGTGAAAAGTAAAGTTCTGACAATATTTAAATCAACACCTGTTCTACGTTTATTGTTAAAAGCTATGTTCTGGCTACTTGACAATAAACTGTTTGCTTAGAGGTCCTGTACGACATGTATAAAATGTCTTACGAGAGTATCAGGAAACTGATCTTTACACAATACGGAAAATTTCGAGATTTAATTAACTTTCTATGTCTCATCAAATACTAGACTATTCAAAAAGAGGGAACAGATTTCAAACATTTATCGCTTCCAAACTACAAAAGATAGAAACACAATTCCAACGTTCCTGAAAAGAGAAAATTTCAAAATTTTATGCCTTCAATGTGAACACCACATGTTACATGACAAATATCAAAACGGTGGCTCATATCCTGCCACACACGAAGCAACTGGTCTCTCTTTAGCGAATTCACAGTTTCAACAATGCGATGTCGAAGACTTTCAAAATTGTCAGGCATAGGGGGGATAAAAAAAAGCGGTCTTTTACATAACCCCACGGATAAAAGTCATAAGGTGTGAGGCCTGGGACGTTGAATTGGAATAGGAGAAACAGAAGATGAACTTCATCGCCGGTGGCCTCCCAGGTCTCCAGACCTCAAACCTTGTGACTCTTCTCTGTGAGGTTACGTAAAAGATCGCATTTTTCTTGCCCCCTATGCCTGACACTCTTGAAAGTCTGCGACATCGCATTGTTGAAGCTGTGAATTCGATAACGAGAGACCAGTTGCTTCGGGTGTGGTAGGAAATGAACCACCGTTTGATATTTGTCGTGTCGTGGTGCTCACATTGAATGCATAAAAATTTGAAATTTTTCCTTTCCAGGAACGTTGGAACTGTATTTCTGTCTTTTGTAGTTTGGAAGCAATAAATGTATGAAATCTGTTCCTTCTTTTTTAACAGCTCTGTATTTAAGATATCAACTTGCAAATGGAATGGTGAACTACTATTGCTATTTAAGTGTTACACAAAGTTTCATTACAATCAGTATACCGAAAGAGAAGTTAATTGGCAGGTTGCTGTTTGATTTAGCGACTAGATAAGCGCATGTTCTGCGGTACGTCACGAGGCACATGCATACCACAATAGTCCTCTGGGATCAGTGGTAAGACCAACTACCGAGATTGTTTCTACACTACCGGCCATTAAAATTACTACACCAAGAAGAAATGCAGACAATAAAGAGGTATTCATTGGACAAATATATTATACTAGAACTGACATGTGATTACATTTTCACGTAATTTGGGTGCATAGATCCTGAGAAATCAGTACCCAGAACAACCACCTCTGGCCGTAATAACGGCCTTGATACGCCTGGGCATTGAGTCAAACAGAGCTTGGATGACGTGCACAGGTACAGCTGACCATGCAGCTTCAACACGATACCACAGTTCATCAACAGTAGTGACTGGCGTATTGTGACGAGCCATTTGCTCGCCCACCATTGACCAGACGTTTTCAGTTGGTGAGAGATCTGGAGAATGTGCTGGCCAGGGCAGCAGTCGAACATTTTCTGTATCCAGAAAGGCCCGTACAGGACCTGCAACATGCGGTCGTGCATTATCCAGCTGAAATGTAGGATTTCGCAGGGATCAAATGAAGGGGGTCGTAACACATCTGAAATGTAACGTCCACTATTCAAAGTGCCGTCAATGTGAACGAGAGGTGACCGAGACGTGTAACCGGTGGCACCCCATACCATCACGCCGGGTGATACGCCAGTATGGCGATGACGAATACACGCTTCCAATGTGCGTCCACCGCGATGTCGCCAAACACGGATGCGACCATCATGATGCTGTAAACAGAACCTGGATTCATCCGAAAAAATGACGTTATGCCATTCGTGCACCCAGGTTCGTCGTTGAGTACACCATCGCAGGCGCTCCTGTCTGTGATGCAGCGTCAAGGGTAACCGCAGCCACGGTCTCCGAGCTGATAGTCCATGCTGCTGCAAACGTCGTCGAACAGTTCATGCAGATGGTTGTTGTCTTGCAAACGTCCCTATCTGTTGACTCAGGGATCAAGACGTGGCTGCACGTTCCGTTTCAGCCATGCGGATAAGATGCCTGTCATCTCGACTGCTAGCGATACGAGGCCGTTGGGATCCAGCACGGCGTTCCGTATTACCCTCCTGAACCCATGGATTCCATATTCTGCTAACAGTCATTGGATCTCGACCAACGCGAGCTGCAATGTCGCGATACTATAAACCGCAATCGCGATAGGCTACAATCCGACCTTTATCAAAGTCGGAAACGTGATGGTACGCATTTCTCCTCCTTACACGAGGCATCACAACAACGTTTCACCAGGCAACGCCGGTCAACTGCTATTTGTGTATGAGAAATCGGTTGGAAACTTTCCTCATGTCAGCACGTTGTAGGTGTCGCCACCGGCGCGAACCTTGTGTGAATGCTCTGAAAAGCTAATCATTTGCATATCACAGCATCTGCTTTCTGTCGGTTAAATTTCGCGTCTGTAGCACTTCATCTTCGTGGTGCAGCAATTTTAATGTCCAGTAGTGTAGATAGAGAGTTAACGGAGTAATAGACGTACACGCTGGGCATATCGCCCTGTGCAACTTGTGGAACGTATGAAGAGTGTATGTGGTTGTGCGTGTTTTAGGGTTGCAGGCCGCTGGAGAAGAACTTCGACGACATCAAGCACACGACGCTGAGCGAGCGTGGCGCTCTCAGGGAGGCAGCGCGCTGCCTCAAGTGCGCAGACGCGCCCTGCCAACTCTCCTGTCCCACTAGCATCGACGTCAAGAGCTTCATCACCAGCATCGCCAACCAGGTGCGCCCCAAGCTTCACCTACCGTATTCTCAGACCCACTAGACGTTTTCTGCGTGCATTGCTGTAGCGCGATGTCACCATCAGCCTTCTATAATAGACCGCTGTGTCTAGGTGTCTCCCAGAGCTCCCCAAACTCTGTAATTTACAGTTTAAAGTACAGTGGTTATCTGTTAAAGCGCGAAACCAGTCAATGAAACATTCTGCGTGCGACTTGTGGCTGTCCTCAAAAGCCTTATTTCAACAGTCGCTGTTTCTACAGCAAGAAGTGCCTGATCTCGAAAAGGGCGTGTATTTATTGTGTTTAAAATATTGGACTATGGAGTGGAATATGAGAGAGCATTAAAGCAGAGAGAGTTTTATAGGGAACAGGAATGTTTATGGGCCCCTACGAGCTGCGATAATAAAAACAAACTGAAAAAACTAGACGCTTGGAGGGAAATAACTTAGCTATTAGAAAGTGATATGCACGGTGTGAAAAAGAAAATGGTGTCCTTATTAACATCTTTTAGCTGTCAGCAACAAAGAGAAACTAAGTGACTATTAACTTTCTGTTGCAGGTACATCTCTTCTAAAAGAAGTGTTATCTTTGGTAATTTTAGAGCATACACAATTCTATAAGAATTCGAAATCTGTACCTTTCATTAAGGGAAAAAATTATGAAATAGCCCGTACTCCAGTTCAGCTTTAAGGTAGACATTAATTTTGTCCCACTACTCTGCTCCCTGCCTTTTAAAAGAGAGGTCGGCCACCAGCGTAGTTTCTTCTTCTTTTTCTCGTGATCTGCTTCCTGCAGTAAAATAAATTCTGCACATGCGTCGACTGCTAAATCCTGTTCTCTCATAATATCGGCCGGTGAAATTGCAGTTAAAAGCCGGCCGGAGTGGCCGTGCGGTTCTAGGCACTACAGTCTGGAGCCGAGCTACCGCTACGATCGCAGGTTCGAATCCTACCTCGGGCATGGATGTGTGTGATGTCCTTAGGTTAGTTAGGTTTAATTAGTTCTAAGTTCTAGGAGACTGATGACCTCAGAAGTTAAGTCGCATAGTGCTCAGAGCCATTTTGCAGTTAAAACGCTACTTCATAACATTAACAAACCGGGAGCAACGCCGGCAAGTTATCAGACCGAACAGCAATTCCGCATGGGCGAATCGTTTGGCCCCAAGCTCTTCGTTTGGTGTGGCTGGGAAGCCGAGCGCCAATGCATTGGTGACCAACGTTCGCCGAATCCAATCTCTGTGGTTTGTTGGCCCTCGTTGGCTATAATGGCGCGGACACACTATGTCTACAAAGGCGAACGACAACCAACCGCTTCGTTGGTCGAGATTTGCTTAGTGTGAACCGGCGGCAAAGTAGAGCCAGCGAAGCAGTTGGTCTTGGCTGTAGTTCGGACATCCGGCGGTAATATCAAAACGTTGGTGGTGAGTTAACCTCCGGAACCCTCTCCTAGGAAGGACACAGATCGAATGTTCGTTGGTTCAGTAGCGATTTGTCGTGTCCCTTGAATGGGTATGTATCCATTGTGTTTAAAAATACATTAAACTGGCATATGAATCCCCAGTAGCGAAATATCTCAAATGAGATCTTCGTAAAGGAAGTGTCATCTTTGGAAATTTGAGTGTACGCAATTAAATAACAGTCCTAAATTTCTAGATTTCATTCGGAAAAAAATATGAAATAGCCCACATTCCAGTTCAGCTTTAAGGTCAGAAATTAATTTTGTCGCATCAAACTATTCCCTACTTTTTTTTTCTTTTTCTGACGATCAACTTCGTGCAGTAATATAAATGCTGCACACGCGACGACTACAAAATCCTCTTCTTTCCTCATAATATCAACCAATGAAATTGTAATCAAAACGCTACTTTACAGCAATAACAAAAGGGGGTCAACATCGACAAGTTGTCAGAGCAAACCGAGGTTTCACATGAACGAACCCCTTACCCCAACCCCTTGGTTTGGTAAGGATGAGAGACTGAACGTCAATGCGTTACCGACCAGAGTTCAGCCGAATCCATTGGCTGTCGTTCGTTGAGCCTCGTCGGCTTAGTGTGTACGCGCGTTTTGCTATGATCTCCAGTTTTTCGCACAAACGTTTGTTTTATCGTTTATTTAGGTCGTGAATACATCTTCCAACAGGTCGTCCTCTAAGCCTTTTCTCATCACGACGAACCGACCTCAAAATCTCCGTAGTCCATGTCTCATCATTTCGTCTAGCTATATGCATGGCCCATCTCCATTTCAGTTTCTGTCAGTCACTATGACTCCCTCAACTCCTGTTTTCTTTCTCTTATCCATTTTTTTACTTGTGTTCCTTCTTGTTATGCCCAACATACATCTTTCTATTGGTCGTTGGCCCGTTTGTTTAATGACCGTGGTGGATTGGGAATTAACTTGTGAACACAGCATTCAGTTTCCAAAATGAACTCCAGCCCTTTTTTATCTTCCTGTTTGTTCTTTATCGCTGTCCCATTTATGAAGTTCGTCATATGTTTCTATCTATTCATAATTAATATTTACTGTTCTGCTATTGGTGTTCTGGTTGTACATTCTCTGCGTCTTCACACCGAAGGTAGTTCAGATAAGATTCGTTTTGTGTATCCCTCCTTCAAGGCTGCAGAAAATAGTTTGGGTGAAATAGAGTTCTCTTGCTTAACTCCTTTCTCAGTTTGGTACTTTTGACTGTCTTCATGAAATCGAATGCAAACTGTAGCTTTTTATGTACTCTTCAACAAATTGATTTCGATACATTCTATTTCTTCATCCTCAAGTGCTGCCAGCACAGTTTTTATTCCGGAGAAGTGACCTAACTGCTACCTAACGGATGGTTTCCAGAAGGAACCTTTCACTCTGTAGCGGAGAGAAAGGTTCATTCTTTAATTAATCAACTAGTTATCGTCACAGGCTGTAAATTTTGATGAAGAGAATGAAACAAAAAATGTTCTATGCAACAATAAATATCTCAACAATGGAGGCAATCGTGTGCAAAAATGGTTGAAGGTATGTTTTCGAATGTACAAGAAACTATTATTTGCGACCTTTTCTTCACATATCACAGGATCTTGCTTTCTAGACCTCTTAAATTAAAGCATGTTGCAAATTAACATCTTTGCCCTTACTTGTAGTCGGTGAACAAAGGAAGTGTCGGGTGTTTCCAGAACTACTACGGCGCAGCGAAGACCATCCTGTCCGAGAACCCGCTGGGGCTGACGTGCGGCATGGTGTGCCCCACCAGCGATCTCTGCGTGGGCGGATGTAACCTGCAGGCGTCCGAGGAGGGTCCCATCAACATCTCCGGCCTGCAGCATTTCGCCGTCCAGGTACTTGTATCGCATTACTCTAACTTACACTCCTAAAACCTCATCTCTGCTTTCGATTTTGCTTCACAGTGCATCTGTTGGCATAATGGTCCCAGTGAGAGCACGCAGAGAAAATGTCTCACTTTAGTCTTGTGAGAAGGAAAGATTTAGAGTTTCACGTTTCGCTTAGAAACGCTGAAACGACGACGATCGACCAGGAAGATCCCCAGTTAGAATCCCATGTTGAAGAAATTTCCGTCACCCTAATGTTTTCGGTGACAGAGAGACAAGTAGTAGATTGTACAGGGTGTTTCGAAAACGACCGGTATATTTGAAACGACAATAAAAACTAAACGAGCAGTGATAGAAATACATTGTTTGTTGCAATATGCTTGGGACAACAGTACATTTTCAGGCGGACAAACTTTCGAAATTACAGTAGTTACAATTTTCAACAACAGATGGCGCTGCAAGTGATGTGAAAGATATAGAAGACAACGCAGTCTGTGGGTGCGCCATTCTGTACGTCGTCTTTCTGCTGTAAGCGTGTGCTGTTCACAACGTGCAAGTGTGCTGTAGACAACATGGTTTATTCCTTAGAACAGAGGATTTTTCTGGTGTTGGAATTCCACCGCCTAGAACACAGTGTTGTTAAAACAAGACGAAGTTTTCAACGGAGGTTTAATGTAACTAAAGGACCGAAAAGCGATACAATAAAGGATCTGTTTGAAAAATTTCAACGGACTGGGAACGTGACGGATGAACGTGCTGGAAAGGTAGGGCGACCGTGTACGGCAACCACAGAGGCCAACGCGCAGCTAGTGCAGCAGGTGATCCAACAGCGGCCTCGGGTTTCCGTTCGCCGTGTTGCAGCTGCGGTCCAAATGACGCCAACGTCCACGTATCGTCTCATGCGCCAGAGTTTACACCTCTATCCATACAAAATTCAAACGCGGCAACCCCTCAGCGCCGCTACCATTGCTGCACGAGAGACATTCGCTAACGATATAGTGCACAGGATTGATGACGGCGATATGCATGTGGGCAGCATTTGGTTTACTGACGAAGCTTATTTTTACCTGGACGGCTTCGTCAATAAACAGAACTGGCGCATATGGGGAACCGAAAAGCCCCATGTTGCAGTCCCATCGTCCCTGCATCCTCAAAAAGTACTGGTCTGGGCCGCCATTTCTTCCAAAGGAATCATTGGCCCATTTTTCAGATCCGAAACGATTACTGCATCACGCTATCTGGACATTCTTCGTGAATTTGTGGCGGTACAAACTGCCTTAGACGACACTGCGAACACCTCGTGGTTTATGCAAGATGGTGCCCGGCCACATCGCACGGCCGACGTCTTTAATTTCCTGAATGAATATTTCGATGATCGTGTGATTGCTTTGGGCTATCCGAAACATACAGGAGGCGGCGTGGATTGGCCTCCCTATTCGCCAGACACGAACCCCTGTGACTTCTTTCTGTGGGGACACTTGAAAGACCAGGTGTACCGCCAGAATCCAGAAACAATTGAACAGCTGAAGCAGTACATCTCATATGCATGTGAAGCCATTCCGCCAGACACGTTGTCAAAGGTTTCGGGTAATTTCATTCAGAGACTACGCCATGTTATTGCTACGCATGGTGGATATGTGGAAAATATCGTACTATAGAGTTTCCCAGACCGCAGCGCCATCTGTTGTTGAAAATTGTAAGTACTGTAATTTCGAAAGTTTGTCTGCCTGAAAATGTACTGTTGTCCCAAGCATATTGCAACAAACGGTGTATTTCTATCGCTGCTCGTTTAGTTTTTATTGCCGTTTCAAATATACCGGTCATTTTTGAAACACCCTGTAAATGCCGAACACCAAACTGCACGCCAAAGTCATAGATTAATTTCCATACGTCTCCCTAGTACCTTTCACCGTGGGCCATAAGACTGCTCATAGTGATACGTTTAGCGGATAGGGACGCTAAGTTATATACACTTACATTCACCATACCTCGCAGGGGACTTTCAGCGACTTGAGTCCCTCTCACGTCGAGGTGCTGCACTGCGGCGGACGAGAGGAGATCCCCATTCCTCGTCTAACTTCTGAGCCTAGGGCCACATTACACGGTAAGCGAATCAAAAATGGTTCAAATGGCTCTGAGCACTATGGGACTCAACATCTTAGGTCATAAGTCCCCTAGAACTTAGAACTACTTAAACCTAACTAACCTAAGGACAGCACACACACCCATGCCCGAGGCAGGATTCGAACCTGCGACCGTAGCAGTCCCGCGGTTCCGGACTGCAGCGCCAGAACCGCTAGACCACCGCGGCCGGCATTAGGAGGTATCCCATGGTTTTTGTCACCTTAGTGTAGTTGCAGCTTAAATCTGTTCTGTGATTTTGTTCTCCGTAGGAATCCCATTCCTTTTGTGTTAATGAACAACAGGACTTTGTAGAGTAATTGGAGACAATGATGGACCTTTCTAGAATTATCTTGTTTCGCGCTTCTTTGGGTTTAGTGGCTTCCGTCTTTTTCTTCAGCGTTTCTAGCCAGTCAGTCTTTCGCCTAATTGTTACTCTTTTTAAGACGGTGTTTACTATTCATTGGTGTTCCCAGGCGTATGTACAAGGGGAGAGACCCTCAGTGAGGATTCACACGTCATGTATGAACCCATTTGAATTGGCTCCAGGGAAGCCTGCTCTAATACTCCGTCTAATATTTCGTCCCACAGATAGTGCATGGCTTGTGAATTCTAAACATAAGTGTCTTTTACTGTCGGAAGTGGATACATTTACAGGGTTATTACAAATGATTGAAGCAATTTCACAGCTCTACAATAACTTTATTATTTGAGATATTTTCACAATACTTTGCACACACATACAAAAACTCAAAAAGTTTTTTTAGGCATTCACAAATGTTCGATATGTGCCCCTTTAGTGATTCGGCAGACATCAAGCCGATAATCAAGTTCCTCCCACACTCAGCGCAGCATGTCCCCATCAATGAGTTCGAAAGCATCGTTGATGCGAGCTCGCAGTTCTGGCACGTTTCTTGGTAGAGGAGGTTTAAACACTGAATCTTTCACATAACCCCACAGAAAGAAGTCGCATGGGGTTAACTCGGGAGAGCGTGGAGGCCATGACATGAATTGCTGATCGTGATCTCCACCACGACCGATCCATCGGTTTTCCAATCTCCTGTTTAAGAAATGCCGAACATCATGATGGAAGTGCGGTAGAGCACCATCCTGTTGAAACATGAAGTCGGCGCTGTCGGTCTCCAGTTGGGGCATGAGCAAATTTTCCAGCATGTCCAGATACACGTGTCCTGTAACGTTTTTTTCGCAGAAGAAAAAGGGGCCGTAAACTTTAAACCGTGAGATTTCACAAAACACGTTAACTTTTGGTGAATTGCGAATTTTCTGCAAGAATGCGTGAGGATTCTCTACCGCCCAGATTCGCACATTGTGTCTGTTCACTTCACCATTAAGAAAAAATGTTGCTTCATCACTGAAAACAAGTTTCGCACTAAACGCATCCTCTTCCATCAGCTGTTGCAACCGCGCCGAAAATTCAAAGCGTTTGACTCTGTCCTCGAGTGTCAGGGCTTGTAGCAATTGTAAACGGTAAGGCTTCTGCTTTAGCCTTTTCCGTAAGATTTTCCAAACCGTCGGCTGTGGTACGTTTAGCTCCCTGCTCGCTTTATTCGTCGACTTCCGCGGGCTACGCGTGAAACTTGCCCGCACGCGTTCAACCGTTTCTTCGCTCACTGCAGGCCGACCCGTTGATTTCCCCTTACAGAGGCATCCAGAAGCTTTAAACTGCGCATGCCATCGCCGAATGGAGTTAGCAGTTGGTGGATCTTTGTTGAACTTCGTCCTGAAGTGTCGTTGCACTGTTATGACTGACTGATGTGAGTGCATTTCAAGCACGACATACGCTTTCTCGGCTCCTGTCGCCATTTTGTCTCACTGGCGGCAGAAACCTGAAGTGCGGCTTCAGCCGAACAAAACTTTAGAGTTTTTCTACGTATCTGTAGTGTGTCGTGACCATATGTCAATGAATGGAGCTACAGTGAATTAATGAAATCGCTTCAATCATTTGTAATAGCCCTGTATTACAATACAGTACTGTCCGTACATTAAATTGTTATATATTCACCAAAGCCTGGTGCATATTTCTTCTTCTTTTAGAAATACTTTCACCGTACATCTTCGGCACTATTCGGACGGCTTGATTAATATCGTGTTATTCTGTTATTTTAAAATATACGTGTATCGAGTTAATGGATGCAAGGATGTGAAATGATAGCAAAATTTTCACCGGTTTTCGCAATCGTCTTCGCTTAAGGCCATTACTGATCAACGCAGATAACATAAACAACAGTGGGAACAAATTATCAGACTTTGCCGTACTATGGCGGTGTACTTATGTCGTCGAAGATACTGCGCACACCTTCTACCTTAATACGACTATGCCAAGCAGCTGGGTACCACCTCTGGACTTGAGAACAGCCATTAGTGTTGCTGAAGTATACCTTCTTACAAATTATAATTCTGAAGTAATAGCATAAATGGTGCAATATGAGAAGTACAAATGAATAGAAAGACGACTGCTTGTGAGCAGAAACGACTCATACTAGCAATTGCTGCAGTTTAGATCGACTAATATCTCTATTCTGGATGGCTCACGACAGCCCACCCCTGCTGTTTGTCACTATTACTGTACAGCCGGCTGACACCGCTTACCTGAGTGTGTATCAGATGAAACTCATGTGACGCAATCTACTAAAAGTAAGAATTTCTGAAACAGTCTAATTCTTAATGTAGCCTCCCCTCTGCTGTTAAGTTCTTGGAATTTGTCCCGCAGAGGATAGTACTGTACATTGATAAACATTTCTTACTGTGGTGTGCCGAAACGGTTTGGGTGTATACAATGAAAGGTTCTATGATGAAAGTCAGTCTGGGATGCAAGCAGCCATACTGACTACGATATTCAAGTCGTTAATCTCATCTATATATTCTGCCCAAACAATTTAAACAATAATTAACTCACTTGCATACATCGACGCGCAAGTCGCGAAGTGACGTCAAATCGAAAGACTTGCAGCGAACGGTCTGCCCCACAGGAGGCCCTAGTCACACGATATTTACATGTTTACTTGCATACAAACTACATCGCAAATACTGCGTCGCAGTCAAACAGTTATGGCTTGTTTAGGATCTTGCAGTTTACTAAAATACTGTTAGAACACTTAGTCATGAAAAGTCTTGCATAATTGGCCACTATCAGCCTTCTGTATAAACGGCATGTCTAATCTTTTGTTTGTTGTTAAGTATGCAAAAGACTTACATTGCTAGCAATTTATCGCAAACTTGGCAAATACACTTCTGGAAATTGAAATAAGAACACCGTGAATTCATTGTCCCAGGAAGGCGAAACTTTATTGACACATTCCTGGGGTCAGATACATCACATGATCACACTGACAGAACCACAGGCACATAGACACAGGCAACAGAGCATGCACAATGTCGGCACTAGTACAGTGTATATCCACCTTTCGCAGCAATGCAGGCTGCTATTCTCCCATGGAGACGATCGTAGAGATGCTGGATGTAGTCCTGTGGAACGGCTTGCCATGCCATTTCCACCTGGCGCCTCAGTTGGACCAGCGTTCGTGCTGGACGTGCAGACCGCGTGAGACGACGCTTCATCCAGTCCCAAACATGCTCAATGGAGGACAGATCCGGAGATCTTGCTGGCCAGGGTAGTTGACTTACACCTTCTAGAGCACGTTGGGTGGCACGGGATACATTCGGACGTGCATTGTCCTGTTGGAACAGCAAGTTCCCTTGCCGGTCTAGGAATGGTAGAACGATGGGTTCGATGACGGTTTGGATGTACCGTGCACTATTCAGTGTCCCCTCTACGATCACCAGTGGTGTACGGCCAGTGTAGGAGATCGCTCCCCACACCATGATGCCGGGTGTTGGCCCTGTGTGCCTCGGTCGTATGCAGTCCTGATTGTGGCGCTCACCTGCACGGCGCCAAACACGCATACGACCATCATTGGCACCAAGGCAGAAGCGACTCTCATCGCTGAAGACCACACGTCTCCATTCGTCCCTCCATTCACGCCTGTCGCGACACCACTGGAGGCGGGCTGCACGATGTTGGGGCGTGAGCGGAAGACGGCCTAACGGTGTGCGGGACCGTAGCCCAGCTTCATGGAGACGGTTGCGAATGGTCCTCGCCGATACCCCAGGAGCAACAGTGTCCCTAATTTGCTGGGAAGTGGCGGTGCGGTCCCCTACGGCACTGCGTAGGATCCTACGGTCTTGGCGTGCATCCGTGCGTCGCTGCGGTCCGGTCCCAGGTCGACGGGCACGTGCACCTTCCGCCGACCACTGGCGACAACATCGATGTACTGTGGAGACCTCACGCCCCACGTGTTGAGCAATTCGGCGGTACGTCCACCCGGCCTCCCACATGCCCACTATACGCCCTCGCTCAATGTCCGTCAACTGCACATACGGTTCACGTCCACGCTTGTCGCGGCATGCTACCAGTGTTAAAGACTGCGATGGAGCTCCGTATGCCACGGCAAACTGGCTGACACTGACGGCGGCGGTGCACAAATGCTGCGCAGCTAGCGCCATTCGACGGCCAACACCGCGGTTCCTGGTGTGTCCGCTGTGCCGTGCGTGTGATCATTGCTTGTACAGCCCTCTCGCAGTGTCCGGAGCAAGTATGGTGGGTCTGACACACCGGTGTCAATGTGTTCTTTTTTCCATTTCCAGGAGTGTAGTATATTACATGCTTGGATATCTATATGATAAACATTTCAGCACAGAAACACGAAGTAAGTAGGAGTATCGTCATTTACATTCTTTATTTATACAGAAAAATTGCGCAGCATATTTCCCATTCGGCTATCTCTTTTAAATGTTGTTTGTTTGTGACAAAATCACAAAGATGGAGGAACTTCTACCAGCAGATGTTGGGATTCGACAGCAGCAGGATCATGCCCTATCGCGATTGCTGTTTAAGGTACCGTAATATCGCCGCTCACGTTGGTCGGGATCCCATTATTGCACCCATAGCTTCATGGGGGCTGTATTCAACATCATGCAGGAACTCAACCGTCTCACACGACTAGTGCCCGATAGGACAGACACTGTTCATTCGCCTGTGCAGGACCGTACAGTCACTTCAAGTATTTTAAGTCAATAAACGCGCTTGTTTGCAGCAAGACAGATATCCATATGGACAGTGTGACGACTTCTGGAACACTACTGACTGTGCACACGGCGACCACTGTTGTGGCTTCTCGTGGGGCGGGAGTAGAGAGTCTTCCCACTATACCGTGTATAAGTAAAATTTGGTTATTTTTTATCCATCCTGGTGTTGCGATTTTAATGATCATAGTGAATAAAGTAATTCAAATGATGATTGACTTATCTAGAGACTTTTTCATGTATCCAGATTGTGAATAATTTTGGTTCGGTATGAAAATTACACTATCTGATCAAAAGTATCCGAACACTTAGTAGCGCAGCCGGTCGCCTTGGCCGAACGATTCTAGGCGCTTCAGTCCGGAACCACGCCGCTGCTACGATCGCAAGTTCGAATCCTGCCTCGGGCATGGATGTGTGTGATGTCCTTAGGTTAGCTAACTTAAGGTTTAGGGGACTGATCCGACCTCAGTGCTTAGAGCCATTTGAAACTAGTAGCGTATATTGACATGGGGTGTGCCCAACCCTATGATCACCTGAACTCTGCTAGGGACATTTTTAACGAATGTCTAAAAGTCTGTGGGGGAACTGCAGCCCATTCTCCCTAGGCATCTGGTATCAGAGAAGTTAGTACTGTTAGACGCTAAGGTCTGGAGCGAAGTCGACTTTCTAACTCGCCCCAAAATGGTTCTACTTGGTTAAGGTCGGGATTCTGGGCAGGCCAGTCCATTTACTGTCCACGAACTATTGCCCTACAAAATGCTACTTTATAGCAGGGTGCATTGTCATACTGGTACAAACAATCATCATCTACGAACTGTTTCTCCACTGTACGAAATACATAATGCTGAAAATGTGTTCGTATCCTGTCGCATTTAGCGTTTCCATAAGCCAATAAGGGGACAACACACTGACCACTAAAAACACCCCCTACTGTAATACTACCTATTCTGTACTTCATTGTTGGCGCTAACATAATGGCATGTATCGTTCTCCAGGTATTCGTCAAACCCAAACCCTTCCACCGGACTTCCATATGGCATAGCGTGACTCAACAATCCAAATCAGTCGTTTCCGGTCATCCACTCTCCAGTGGCGTCAGTCTTTACACCACCATGAGAGTCGCATGGACTTCTGAAATCTCTGGCTTATGAGGAGTTGTTCGACCATTGTACCCTACTCTCTTTAACTCTGCACACACTCTCATTGTGCTAGCTGGACTGCTGGTAGTACTTTGGCACTCACGAGTGACTCCTTCAGCTTATTTCATGCGATTCTTTATAATAATCCTCCTCAATGCTCAGGGGTCCCTTTTCGTCAGTACATCAGGTCCGCCTTGTCGGGGTATAGCTGTGGTTTTTCCTCCCACTTCAAAGACACATAATCAAACATTGTCCTGGGTAGTTTTGGGTCAGTTGAAAAGTTCTTGACGGATCCGTTATTCAGGTGACATAGAATAAATAGTACACGATCAAAGTCACTGACCCCGCCTAATTGACCCATTCTGCCGTTACTGCTTCTCTGCTGACAACAGAACACTCCAAGTCTCCTAGAATAATGGCGGGTCCGCGTCTCGTGAAATCTAGTGGTCAACTCTGTACTGGCGTAAGCTATCGCCAGCACGTAGGTCGGCAAAGATGTAGCAGGAAGATCGATAGTAGGCTCTGGATCAAGCACGCCTATCACGAGAGAGGCCAGAGCCACACCGACAAGCAACATGCCACCAGCGCCCTCTCGACAGCACGTATTTAGTATTGGTTCAAATGGCTCTGAGCACTATGGGACTTAACATCTATGGTCATTAGTCCCCTAGAACTACTTAAACCTAACTAACCTAAGGACATCACACAACACCCAGTCATCACGAGGCAGAGAAAATCCCTGACCCCGCCGGGAATCGAACCCGGGAACCCGGGCGCGGGAGGCGAGAACGCTACCGCACGACCACGAGCTGGGGACAGGCACGTATTTAGGCCGCTGCCTCTGACCGGAGGGCCTCACTAACTCACACTCCAGTTGACTACTGTCAGCATCTTCGCAGTGCGGGCTCAGTTCACATTGCAGGTTACGACAGCACATAGCGACCAGATTAGTGCCTATAGCGGGACTAGCAGAGAGATTGGAGTTTGTAATAGCAAGATTACCGATACTGTCTGCAAGAGGACTATTATTGATGAGTATGTGCACTCTATTCAAGTTAAGTAACAACCTCGTGTTCATTTAAATAAAGAACCGTATTAATCCACGTGTGCATTTGTGTTGTACAAAGAGGATACTGGCCACTCATAAACACATCCTCTCCCTTGCGATGCAAGACACTAGACACTAGAGTGGCGATTAGGAAACTACAAATTCCCTATTACATAGGGGTGCCCAGATAATTTTGATCAGACAGTGCATATTAATTTATTAATTTGGTGGCCGAAAGTCGTACGCTCTGGCCTTGAGTTGACGGCGTCTGATCTAGGAATGGTCGGCCTTGCGCTGCTCGGATCCTCGTTCAGTAGAACTGTTTAAGTTTTCCCGCACACACCAGTCTCCAGTTCTAGAAGAAGGTATTTCAGCTGATAACAGTCCTGGCATGCGGTGGCTGCAAATCTAACTGACACACAATACAAACTAAGTGACATAACTAACCGAAAAGTTGAACAGTAAATTAGACGGTGTAACCAAACAATTCATAATGTACTCGTAGAATGGTCGCCAATTTCAGATCATTTTCTTTAATTTTTTTATTTCCACAATCTCTTTCACGATGGTTGTTGCTACTTTTCTTCTGTCCAATTCTGGGATGCTATTTGCTTTAATTCTTTCGCTGCGTGTGTTGCAGGTATTTCAGAAGATGAAACTGGCTCAGACGAAGGCCCCTGGGCAGAGTGTGAAATTCGCCGACGCAAAGATAGCGCTGGTCGGTGCCGGGCCTGCATCTCTGTCGTGCGCCACCTACCTGGCCAGGATGGGCTACAACAACATCACCATCTTCGAGAAGCAGAGCTACACTGGAGGCCTCAGGTAATTTGTACACCTTTGCCACAATCCACGTCACGTAGCTGACTCCACACATAAGCTACACTGAAGAGCCAAAGAAACTGGTACATCTGCCGCGAGTACGCAGAAGTGCCTGAACACGACGTGGCATGGACTCGACTAATGTCTGAAGTATTGCTGGAGAGAACTGACACCATGAAACTTACAACGCTGGCCATAATACACTCCTGGAAATTGAAATAAGAACACCGTGAATTCATTGTCCCAGGAAGGGGAAACTTTATTGACACATTCCTGGGGTCAGATACATCATATGATCACACTGACAGAACCACAGGCACATAGACACAGGCAACAGAGCATGCACAATGTCGGCACTAGTACACTGTGTTTCCACCTTTCACAGCAATGCAGGCTGCTATTCTCCCATGGAGACGATCGTAGAGATGCTGGATGTAGTCCTGTGGAACGGCTTGCCATGCCATTTCCACCTGGCGCCTCAGTTGGACCAGCGTTCGTGCTGGACGTGCAGACCGCGTGAGACGACGCTTCATCCAGTCCCAAGCATGCTCAATGGGGGACGGATCCGGAGATCTTGCTGGCCAGGGTAGTTGACTTACACCTTCTAGAGCACGTTGGGTGGCACGGGATACATGCGGACGTGCATTGTCCTGTTGGAACAGCAAGTTCCCTTGCCGGTCTAGGAATGGTAGAACGATGGGTTCGATGACGGTTTGGATGTACCGTGCACTATTCAGTGTCCCCTCGACGATCACCAGTGGTGTACGGCCAGTGTAGGAGATCGCTCCCCACACCATGATGCCGGGTGTTGGCCCTGTGTGCCTCGGTCGTATGCAGTCCTGATTGTGGCGCTCACCTGCACGGCGCCAAACACGCATACGACCATCATTGGCACCAAGGCAGAAGCGACTCTCATCGCTGAAGACGACACGTCTCCATTCGTCCCTCCATTCACGCCTGTCGCGACACCACTGGAGGCGGGCTGCACGATGTTGGGGCGTGAGCGGAAGACGGCCTAACGGTGTGCGGGACCGTAGCCCAGCTTCATGGAGACGGTTGCGAATGGTCCTCGCCGATACCCCAGGAGCAACAGTGTCCCTAATTTGCTGGGAAGTGGCGGTGCGGTCCCCTACGGCACTGCGTAGGATCCTACGGTCTTGGCGTGCATCCGTGCGTCGCTGCGGTCCGGTCCCAGGTCGACGGGCACGTGCACCTTCCGCCGACCACTGGCGACAACATCGATGTACTGTGGAGACCTCACGCCCCACGTGTTGAGCAATTCGGCGGTACGTCCACCCGGCCTCCCGCATGCCCACTATACGCCCTCGCTCAAAGTCCGTCAACTGCACATACGGTTCACGTCCACGCTGTCGCGGCATGCTGCCAGTGTTAAAGACTGCGATGGAGCTCCGTATGCCACGGCAAACTGGCTGACACTGACGGCGGCGGTGCACAAATGCTGCGCAGCTAGCGCCATTCGACGGCCAACACCGCGGTTCCTGGTGTGTCCGCTGTGCCGTGCGTGTGATCATTGCTTGTACAGCCCTCTCGCAGTGTCCGGAGCAAGTATGGTGGGTCTGACACACCGGTGTCAATGTGTTCTTTTTTCCATTTCCAGGAGTGTAGTACGAGAGGTTGGAGATCTCTTGTGAACAGCATGTCGCAACGCATCCCAGATATGCTCAATAATGTTCAGGTCTGTGGGGGGTTTGGTGGCCAGCGGAAGTATTTAAACTCATAAGAGTGTGCTGGAGCCACTCTGTAGCAATCCTGGACGTGGAGGGTTCACATTGTCCTGCTGGAATTGCCCAAGTCCGTCGGAATGCACAATGGACATAAATGGATGCAGGTGATCAGACAGGATGCTTACGTACGTATCACATGTCACAGTCGTATATAGACGTATCAGGGGTCCCATATCACTCCAACTGCACACTCTCCGCACCATTACAGAGCCTCCACCAGTTTGAACAGTCTTCTGCTGACATGCAGAGTCCATGGCTTCATGAGGTTGTCTCCTTACCCGTACACGTCCATCCCCTCCAGACAATTTGAAACGAGACTCGTCCGACCAGGTTAATGTTTCCAGTCATCAATAGTCCAATGTCGTTGTTGACGGGCCCAGGCGAGGAGTAAAGCTTTGTGTCATGCAGTCATCAAGGGTACACGAGTGGACCTTCGGCTCTGAAAGCCCATATCGATTATGTTTCGTTGAATGGTTCACACACTGATACTTTTTGATGGCCCTGCATTGAAATCTGCAGCAGTTTGCTGAAGGGTTGCACGTCTGTCGTGTTGAAAGATTCTCTTTAGTTGTCGTTGGTCCCTTTCTTGGCTCTGAGCACTATGGGACTTAAAATCTATGGTCATCAGTCCCCTAGAACTTAGAACTACTTAAGCCTAACTAACCTAAGGACATAACAGAACAAGATCCCGTTCTTGCAGGATCTTTTTCCGGTCGCAGCGATGTCGAATATTTCATGTTGTACCTGATTCCTGATATTCACGGTACACTCGCGAAATGGTCGTAAGGCAAAATCCCTTCGCATCTCGTGGTCGTGCGGTAGCGTTCTCGCTTCCCACGCCCGGGTTCCCGGGTTCGTTTCCCGGCGGGGTCAGGGATTTTCTGTGCCTCGTGATGGCTAGGTGTTGTGTGCTGTCCTTAGGTTAGTTAGGTTTAAGTAGTTCTAAGTTCTAGGGGACTTATGACCACAGCAGTTGAGTCCCGTAGTGCTCAGAGCCATTTGAACCATTTGAACCAAAATCCCTTCTTCATCGCTACCTCGGAGATGCTGTGTCCCATTTCTCGTGCGCCGACTATAACACCACGTCCAAACTCACTTAAATCTTGATAACCCGCATTTGCAGCAGCAGTAACCGAGCTAACAACTGCGCCAGACGCTTGTTATCTTATACAGGCGTTGCCGACCGCAGTGTCGTATTCTACCTGTTTGCATGCTTATACCAGTTTCTTTGGCGCTTCAGTGTATTTCACAATAGGTCAAACAGTTCCTGCATTTGTTGACTCTAGCATCAGCGGTAAGTCAGTGGTCAGTTTCTGTGCTCGTTATATTGGCACAATATGGTACGATGACATGAGCAAGGCGCAGTAGTCTATAGGCTGGTGACATCGAGATGATCAGCTACTGATGGAAAGATTGCCAGCTGATTCCAAACACAAATAAACGTAATTTAATGCGTGTAAATAGACAAAAAGATTTGAATTCATTTCATTATGTTAATAGCGATCAGTCACTGGAATAAGTTACTACTGTGAAGTGTCTAGTAGTTTCTGTACCTAGTGATTTCAGGTGGAACGACCATATATATCATTCGATGGTGAAGTCAGATCCAGGTTTATATTTATTGGGAGAAGCCTAAGATAGTGTAATTCATGCACGAAAGAGGTCGCTTGAAAATACTTGCCAGACAATACTTGAGTATTGTGCATCAGCCTGTGACTCTTAACAAGTTTTACTAGAATGATAGAATAGGTGACACTAGCAATCCTTCTTTCTGTGAATGGAATCGGAAAGGGGCACAAAGTAAGTAACCTCCATACACACCGTAGGTCCCTTGCAGAATACATATTTCGATTTAGATAGCGCTCTAGTATGCCTTCTTGGAACTCATCGTACAGTCAACATAAGCGTTTTTTTCTCTTTATTGATCTTCCCATTTCTCAATCAGACAGACGAGCTGTCAGTTGCCATTCTGCTCTTCAGTCTACATGAATTTTTAAACTTATTCGACTGTTTTGAAATAATAAAAACCGTTTAGAAATGAATGGTTAAAATATATAAAAATCATTTAAATGTGAAGATGTATGCTTTTCAGTGGCTGTGCTATTTGTTAGTGAGATATGAAAATCTGTGCCAGACCGGCGCTCGAGCGGTCGCCTTAACCACTATGGCTACCTGTGCACGGTCCATGGATTGATCCAAACCTCCATATACCACACTGGCCACATTCCCGAATGCTCGCACAGTATGTGATTTCCTCAACAGGGAGAGAAAATGTTATCTTTGTTTATAACCTGTCGAGGTATGTCTGTAGGGCATTGTATAATAAGATACAGACACATTAAACATAAACATTGCGAGCAGTAGTGGATGTGGGTAGTGTGACATATGGAGGCCTTGGAGTCGGTGATGAAATGCCTGCCGAAATTTAAGATGAATCAGCCACATCATTCTCACAGACCGTTCGTGCTTGCAGGTTAGGTTCAAATCTACATCTACATCCATACTCCGCAAGCCACCTGACGGTGTGTGGCGGAGGGTGCAAATGGCTCTGAGCACTATGGGACTTAACATCTATGGTCATCAGTCCCCTAGCACTTAGAACTACTTAAACCTAACTAACCTAAGGACATCACACACATCCATGCCCGAGGCAGGATTCGAACCTGTGACCGTAGCGGTCACGCGGTTCCAGACTGAAGCGCCTAGAACCGAACGGCCACACCGGCCGGCTGCAAGCTAGGAACAGGTTAATATATGTTAGTAAACCGCAAGAGCATCCATGGTAAAGTTCCAGAATTTTTATCACCTATTGAAGGTAGGAGTGCCAAGAAAGTATGAGGACCGAAAGGCGATTAAAATTCTAAATTAAAATCGGAAAATACACTCTAAGACAAAAAAGAAAAGAAAAAAACTTCTTTACCACGTAGGAATTACGAGAATGGGGAGGAAATCGGTAGATGTGATTTGCATGTGCAGACAAACAATTGATTGAAATTTCATAAAATTTGGATCATTTGTTCTGTAAGTAGGCTGTTTATGTTTTCTTATTGGCAACGTTCGTAGCGCTCTGTACGAAAATCACTGGCTGTGCTGTGTGCAGTCTGTGGCTAGTTTGCATTGTTGTGTGCCATTGTAGTGTTGGGCAGCGACAGCGCGTATGGTTGCGCAGTTAGAGGTGAGCCGCCAGCAGTGGTGGATGTGAGGAGAGAGATGGCGGAGTTTTGAAATTACATATATTATGACTTGTGATGATATTAAGGTAAATACATTGTTTGTTCTCCATTAAAATCTTTCATTTGCTAACTATCCCTATCAGTAGTTAGTGCCTTCCGTAGTTTGAATCTTTTATTCAGCTGGCAGTAGTGGCGCTCGCTGTATTGCAGTAGTTCGAGTAAGGAAGATTTTTGGTGAGGTAAGTGATTTGTGAAACGTATAGGTTAATGTTAGTCAGGGCCATTCTTTTGTAGGGATTTTTGAAAGTCAGATTGCGTTGCGCTAAAAATATTGTGTCAGTTTAAGCACAGTCGTGTATAAATTTTTCTAAGGGGACGTTTCAGTTCAAAATAAAGAACTTCACAAATTGAGCAAGTTAATAACTTGTTGGTTCACCTCTGGCACTTACGCAAGCAGTTCTTCAGCTTGGCCTCCCGAGGGACGTCGTGGCAAATTCTGTCCAATTGGCGCTTTCGATTGTCAACATCCCTAGATGGTCGGAGGCCCCAGTCCGTAATGCTTCAAACGTTCTCAACTGGGAACAGATCCAGCGACCTTGCTGGCCAAGCAGAGAAAATTCTCACCGTCCGTGGATGGACATTATGTTGCTTAAATGTAAACCCCGCATGGCTTGCCATGAAGGGCATAGAACATCGTCGACGTACGCTGTGCTGCAAGGATGTCGCGGATAGCAACCAAAGGTATTCTGCTACAAAATGAAGTGGCAGCCCAGACCATCACGCGTAGGTGTCGGGGCATAGGACAGGCGACAGGTTGGTAACCCACACTGTCCGGGGCGTCTCCACTCTTCGCTAGTCATCGGGCTCAGTTCGAAGCGGGACTCATGACTGAAAATGGTTCTACTCCATTCAGTGAGTTTCCGGGCCGAAGACATGTCTGGAGACGCTGCGGACAATGGTGGGATACCAACGCGGCTGTCGGCCGCCATACCGTCCGACTACAAGGAGTGATGGTCTCAGACGCCATTTCATTTCATAGCAGAACACCTTTGGTTATCATACGCGCAGCACAGCGATACGTCGACGATATTCTATGTCTCTTTTGGCTTCCCTTCATAGCAAGACATCCTGGGCTTACATTTCAGCAAGACAATGCCCGCCCGCATAAGGAGAGAGTTTGTAATGCATGTTGAAACGTCCCCTTAGAAAAATTATACAAGACTGTGCTTAAACAGACATACAATATTTTTAGCGCAACGCAATCTGACTTTCAAAAATCCCTACAAAAGAATGGCCCTGACTAACATTAACCTATACCTTTCACAAATCACTTACCTCACAAAAATCTTCGTTACTCAAGCTACAGCAATACAGCGAGCGCCACTACTGCCAGCTAAATAACAGATTCAAACTACGGAAGGCACTAACTACTAGTATTTACCTTAATATTCATCAAAAGTCATAATATATACAGCAGTTCATGACATCCATTTTTACAAATCTCAAAAAGCGCTACATGACGTTACCAATAAGATAACCTAAACAGCCTACTTACCAATGTCTAATTACTTCGTGGTGCGTCTTTTTGTGCGGTATACTTTTTACAGTAAATAATTCAGTAATATATAGTTCATTTATTACAGATTCCGAATGTGAATTAGTCTGGGTAAAAAGAAGCATCAAAAGTGCGTCAAACACAGTAACATGATGAAACTTCCTGGCAGATTAAAACTGTGTGCCGGACCGTCTAGACTGGAATGAGATTTTCACTCTGCAGCGAGACTCGAACTCGGGACCTTTGCCTTTCGCGGGCAAGTGCTCTACCATCTTAGCTACCCAAGCAAGACTCACGCGCCGCCCTCACAGCTTTACTTCTGCCAGTACCTCGTCTCCTACCCTCCAAACTTTACAGAAGTTCTCCTGCGAACCTTGCTGCAGAGTGAAACTCTCATTCTGGAAACATCCCCCAGGCTGTGGCTAAGCCATGTCTCCGCAATATCCTTTCTTTCAGGAGTGCTAGTTCTGCAAGGTTCGCAGGAGAGCTTCTGTAAAGTTTGGAAGGTAGGAGACGCGGTACTGGCAGAAGTAAAGCTGTGAGGACGGGGCGTGAGTCGTGCTTCGGTAGTTCAGATGGTAGAGCACTTGCCCGCGAAAGGCAAAGGTCCCGAGTTCGAGTCTCGGTCCGGCACACAGTTTTAATCTGCCAGGAACACACTCCGCTGCGGAGTGAAAATCTCATTCTGGAGACAGTAACAGGATGCTTCTATAGACCATCTGAATCTAGATCTGCAGTGACAGAGCGTTTCAGAGCAGTCTTCGAGAATATCAGGAATAAGTTTCCTGATCATGCTATTGTAATAGAGGGAGAGTTCAACTTGTCATCTGTAGAATGGGAGCGTCAGACGACTAAATTGGTACCAAATCAAAAATGTTCAAATGTGTGTGAATTCCTAGGGGACCAAACTGCTGAGGCCATCGGTTCCTAGACTTACACACTACTTAAACTAACTTACGCTAACAACAACACACACCCATGCCCAAGGGAGGACTTGAATCTCCGGCGGGAGTGGCCGCCCGCTCCGTGACGTGGCGCCTCAAACCGCGCGGCAAATTGGTACCACAGAAATGGATTCGTGTGAGACATTTCTGAATATCTTGTCTGAAAATCACTTTGAGCAGTTAGTTGAAAGAACCTACACCTGAGTGCAATGTCTTAGACTTCCTAATAACTAACAGATCCGAACTTTTCGAATTAGTTAACGATGAAAAGGGAATCAGCGATTATAAGGCTGTGACAACAGCAATAAGTACTGATTTTACATGGAATTCTTGAACAGGTGAGAAATTATCTTTGGTTGGCAACAGTGACAAGAGACAAATTGCAGAGTATCGTAGTACTAATCATCAAACATTTAACTCTGAGGATGAAGATGTAGAGCATTTGAGTAAAACTCGAAGGTATTGTACAATATGCCTTAGACAAGTATATGTCAAGCAAGGTTGTGAGGGATGGAAAAGATCCACTGTGGATGAATAGGCTTGTTAGAAAGCTTCTGCGAAGAGCAAAGAGAACTTCAGCTCCGATTTAAGTGAAGTCAAAGCCTGGCAGACAAACAGAAGCTAGATGAACTCAAAATGAGAGTGAGGAACGTGATGTGAGAAGCATTCTTTGAATTTCAGATCACAGTTTTGCCAAATGAACTGACCAAATCTTAAGAAGTTTCGGTCTTACATAAAGTCAGTAAGCGAATATAAACCGTCTACTACATCGCTAAGTGACCATCATAGCACCGAAATGGAAGACTACAGAGAGCAGATGGGATCTTCCGAAATTGTTCCTTTTAATGGTTCAAATGGCTCTAAACACTATGGGACTTAACATCTGAGGTCATCAGTCCCCTAGACTTAGAACTATTTAAACTTAACTAACCTAAGGACATCACACACATCCATGCTCGATGCAGGATTCGAACCTGCGACCGTAGCAGCAGCGCGGTTCCGTAATGAAGCGCCTAGAACCACTCGGTCACATGGCCGGCTTCCTTTCAATCATCGGATGGATGCCGAAAAGGCATAGAAAATGAGTTAGCAGTGTTGACCAATGGAAAGGCAACTGTACCGAATGAGATACTAGTGAGGTTCTGCAAAAGAACTTGCTACCATTCCATCAGCAGTTTATCGTGGGTCACTGGAGCAACGAAGAGTATTTAGCAATTGGAAAAAAGCACAGGTCATTCCCGTTTCAGGAAAACTGTCGGACAGATCTACACTCCTGGAAATGGAAAAAAGAACACATTCACACCGGTGTGTCAGACCCACCATACTTGCTCCGGACACTGCGAGAGGGCTGTACAAGCAATGATCACACGCACGGCACAGCGGACACACCAGGAACCGCGGTGTTGGCCGTCGAATGGCGCTAGCTGCGCAGCATTTGTGCACCGCCGCCGTCAGTGTCAGCCAGTTTGCCGTGGCATACGGAGCTCCATCGCAGTCTTTAACACTGGTAGCATGCCGCGACAAGCGTGGACGTGAACCGTATGTGCAGTTGACGGACATTGAGCGAGGGCGTATAGTGGGCATGTGGGAGGCCGGGTGGACGTACCGCCGAATTGCTCAACACGTGGGGCGTGAGGTCTCCACAGTACATCGATGTTGTCGCCAGTGGTCGGCGGAAGGTGCACGTGCCCGTCGACCTGGGACCGGACCGCAGCGACGCACGGATGCACGCCAAGACCGTAGGATCCTACGCAGTGCCGTAGGGGACCGCACCGCCACTTCCCAGCAAATTAGGGACACTGTTGCTCCTGGGGTATCGGCGAGGACCATTCGCAACCGTCTCCATGAAGCTGGGCTACGGTCCCGCACACCGTTAGGCCGTCTTCCGCTCACGCCCCAACATCGTGCAGCCCGCCTCCAGTGGTGTCGCGACAGGCGTGAATGGAGGGACGAATGGAGACGTGTGGTCTTCAGCGATGAGAGTCGCTTCTGCCTTGGTGCCAATGATGGTCGTATGCGTGTTTGGCGCCGTGCAGGTGAGCGCCACAATCAGGACTGCATACGACCGAGGCACACAGGGCCAACACCCGGCGTCATGGTGTGGGGAGCGATCTCCTACACTGGCCGTACACCACTGGTGATCGTCGAGGGGACACTGAATAGTGCACGGTACATCCAAACCGTCATCGAACCCATCGTTCTACCATTCCTAGACCGGCAAGGGAACTTGCTGTTCCAACAGGACAATGCACGTCCGCATGTATCCCGTGCCACCCAACGTGCTCTAGAAGGTCTAAGTCAACTACCCTGGCCAGCAAGATCTCCGGATCTGTCCCCCATTGAGCATGTTTGGGACTGGATGAAGCGTCGTCTCACGCGGTCTGCACGTCCAGCACGAACGCTGGTCCAACTGAGGCGCCAGGTGGAAATGGCATGGCAAGCCGTTCCACAGGACTACATCCAGCATCTCTACGATCGTCTCCATGGGAGAATAGCAGCCTGCATTACTGCGAAAGGTGGATATACACTGTACTAGTGCCGACATTGTGCATGTTCTGTTGCCTGTGTCTATGTGCCTGTGGTTCTGTCAGTGTGATAATGTGATGTATCTGACCCCAGGAATGTGTCAATGAAGTTTCCCCTTCCTGGGACAATGAATTCACGGTGTTCTTATTTCAATTTCCAGGAGTGTATATCGCTGATATTTATATATTGTTGTATTATGGAACATGTTTTATTCTCACGCATGATATCCTACCAGGAGAACGAAGCCTCTTCTATAACAATCAACCTGGATTCCACATACAGTGATTTTGCAGAAGTCAGCTCTCTTCGCTCACCCATGAGGAGCGCTCAGGTTGATCGTGTTTCTTGACTTTAGAGAAGTATTCGATACAGTTCCACACTATCGTTAAGTGAATAAAGTACGAGCTTACTGAGTATCGGACCAGATTTAAGATTGGATACAGAACTTCCTTAGGATCCTCTAGTAGGCCTACTTAGCTGAACAAATTCGACAAATGTGAAGGCGTCTCCGGTAGTACACCAGGGAGTGTTATAGGACCGCTATTATTTACAGTTTTTATTAATGATCTAGTGGATTACGTTTGAGACCCCATGGGGCTATTCGTGGACGATTCTGTTGTCTATAGGAAGCAGCAAGAGTGGCGGAATGTTTCTAGTGCGACAACATAGATCACAAATGTAATGCTTTCCTTAACACATTTCTCATGCTCTTAAAAGTTCTTCTAAATAGGGAACTAGCAGTAAAAGGCAGCCTGGGTGGCTGCCAAGTGTGTTACGTATATCATGTACAACAAAGTGGTAATTATATCAAAATGTTAGAAGTAGTCACGATCGAGCTATAGTAGCCCATTACAAACCGTATTGTAAGGTGCTTAAAAATGTTATTAGTAGGGCAAAGAGTATGTGGTACTCAAATAGAATAGATATTTCACGGGATAAAATTAAAACCATATGGTGAGTCGTGAAGGAAGTGTCTGGTCAGCAGCACAAGGTCGAGGGTATATTGTCAGTACGCAGTAAAAACGTTTCTCTTACTGATAAGTCAGATACCTGTACAGTATTTAACAATCACTTTCTGAACATTGCTGGTGAATTAAATCAGGGAATCATGGAAAATGGCTTTTTCGAAACTGATATCTGAAATATTAATCTGTGATACTGACAAGGAGGAGACTGAGTCAATAATTAAATCGCTGAAGACTATGGACTCCCATGGATATGATGGAGTATCTAGCAGAATTCTAAAGTACTGTGCTGCACATATTAGCCCTGTACTTAGCTATACTTGTAATTTTTCCTTTAGGAATGGTCAGGATCCTGAATGATTAAAGTCGTCAGTAGTAAAACAACTTTATAAAAAGGGAGAAAGTGATAACTTAGACAAGTTTAGGCCTATTTCTATGCCATCGTGTTTTCTAAAGCTATTGAAAAGGCTGTGTATGTTAGGATTGTTGATCAATTTATTCCTCATGATTTGCTATCAGGTGTACAGAAGTGGTTTAACAACTGAAAACGCTATATTCTCTTTCATCTGTGATGGATTTAACAAAAGGTTTCGAAGGCTAGGTATCTTTTTGATTTAAGTAAGGCGTTTGATTGGGTTGATCACAAAATATTGTTCAAGAAGTTGCACCATTATGGAATATGGGGAGTAACTCACAATTGGTTCACCTCTTAGTTTAAGAACAGACAGCAAAAGGTCATTCCACTCTGTACTGAGAATGGCTATGATGTGGGGTCCGAGTGGGGCACGGTTAAATAGAGGTGAGGGGGGGGGGGCAGTACCCGACGGGTTTGTACTCTGGCCACTCCTGTTCCTTACTTATATGAATGATATGCCCTCTAGTAGTGCAGACAATTGTTAAATATTTCTCTTTGCTGATGACACTAGCTTGGTAGTCAAGGATGTTGTGTGCAGGGTTGGCACGGTTTCAAATAGTGCAGTTCAAAACATCAGTGCTGTGCCGTCCGAACAAGACACAGCCAGGGCAAAAGCACCACAGGCGCAAAGATGCGAGCTGATGCCAGTGCCGTAGAGAGTGGCCACTTGCGCGAGGATCAAGGTATCGACTTCGCCTCGGCCAATCGCCAGCCGAGTACAATCCGCCAATGACCGGACAACAACGGACAGAAGCCTCCTCGGAATATAGAAGAACAGCTCTCGCCCACTTAGCTATAGATTAGCGTCCATGGCTGACTTAGACAGGGAGCGTCGTTTAGTAAACTCTTAGAAATGAACAGACAGTTGTTGAAATTGCATTTGCTATGTACTTTGAAGTTCACCAACGATTATTTGCACTTAGCCATTGTTATACGTATTACATGTAGTGTTGCAAACTTCATTGTTCGACAAGTCACAAAGATAAGTAAACCTTTTTAACTCATTCGTGTGACTTTGTTACTAATTTGTTGCAGTGTTGTAGAACCTTCGTTCTCCTATTATATTACCTGACCCCGGGTCATCGCTGTATAATACTAGCAGGGAGAAGCGGCAACTCGGCCTCCACAGCAGTAGCGACGAGGCCTTTACAAAACTGCCGACGAGGGTCTACAAAAATAAGTTCATGGCTTGTAGAAAATAAACTAACGCTAAATCACAGTGAGACTCAGCTTTTACAGTTTGAAATGATAATTAAAATCGACACCCTAGCTGCAAACAGGTGTTGATATACATCATTGGGGAAATGTTGAAAATGTGTGCTCCGACCGGGACTCGAACGCGGGATCTCCTGCTTACATGGCAGACGCTCTATCCATCTGAGCCACTTCTACAGTTTCTAACACACAATTCAACAAAACCCGACGTTTTAATTTCACGGAATGGGCAAACAATATGTGATCAAAAGTATCCGGACACCTACTGAAATGGCCTACAAGTTCGTGGCGCCCTCCATCGGTAATGCTGGAATTCAGTATGGTGTTGGCCCATCCTTAGCCTTGATTACAGTTTCCACTCTCGCAGGTATACGTTCATTCAGGTGCTGGAAGGTTTCTTGGGGAATGGCAGCCCATTCTTCACGCAGTGCTGCACTGAGGAGAGGTATCGATGTCGGTCGGTGAGGCCTGGCACGAAGTCGGTGTACCAAAACATCCCAAAGGTGTTCTATAGAATTCAGGTCAGGACTCTGTGCAGGCCAGTCCATTACAGGGATGATATTGTCGTGTAACCACTCCGCCATACACCGTGCATTATAAACAGGTGCTCGATCGTGTTGAAAGGTGCAATCACCATCCCCGAATTGCTCTTCAACAGTGGGAAGCAAGAAGGTGCTTAAAACATCAGTGTAGGCCAGTGCTGTCATAGTGACACGCAAAGCAACTAGGGGTACAAGCCACCTCCATGAAAAACAAGACCACACCATAACACCACCAACTCCGAAATTTAGTATTGGCACTATACATGCTGGCAGATGACGCTCGCCGGATATTCACCATACCCACACCCTGCCATCAGATCGCCATATTGTGTACCGTGATTCGTCACTCCACACAAGCTTTTCCACTGTTCAGTCTTCCAATATTTACTCTCCTTACACCAAGTGAGGCGTCGTTTGGCATTTACCGGCGTGATGTGTGGCTTATGAGCAGCCGCTAGACCATGAAATCCAAGTTTTCTCATCTCCCGCCTAACTGTCATAGTACTTGCAGTGGATCCTGACGCAGTTTGGAATTCCTGTGTGATGTTCTGGATATATGTCTGCCTATTACACATTCTGAACCTCTTCAACTGTCGGCTGTCTCTGTCAGTCAACAGACGAGGTCGGCCTGTACGCTTTTGTGCTGTACGTGTCCCTTCACGTTTCCACTTCACTATCGCATCAGAAACAGTGGACCTAGGGCTGTTTAGGTGTGTGGAAATCTCGCATACAGATACATGACATAACTGACACCCAATCACCTGACCACGTTCAGAGTCCATGAGTTCTGCAGAGTGCCCCATTCTGCTCTCTAATGAGGTCGCTGATATGGAGTACCTGGCAGTAGGTGGCAGCACAATGCATCTTGTGGTGTCACCGCCAGACACCACACTTGCTAGGTGGTAGCCTTTAAATCGGCCGCGGTCCGCTAGTATACGACGGACCCGCGTGTCGCCACTGTCAGTGATTGCAGACCGAGCGCCGCCACACGGCAGGTCTAGAGACACTTCCTAGCACTCGCCCCAGCTGTACAGCCGACTTTGGTAGCGAAGCTACACTGACAAATACGCTCTCATTTGCCGAGACGATAGTTAGCATAGCCTTCAGCTACGTCATTTGCTACGACCTAGCAAGGCGCCGTTTATCCTTTGCTATTTATATTGTGATGCCTGTACCATCAGACCGATGTACACCAATTATGGATTAAAGTTAAGTATTCCAGCAGCAACGTACCTTATTGGCTATATTAATTACATTGTCCTGTTCCAGACCTCACGCCAGTCTGCGTGAGCGTAAACGCGTGCCTTTCGGCTTCCTCCAAACTCCGTGAATTGGCTCCTGCCAATTCACAACACGTCTAATATGAAAAACATATGTTTTTGGGGGTGTTCGGATACTTTTGATCGCATAGAACGAACAGAGCAGTGTGAGTAGCGAAACTAAACAGTTCAAATTTCTAGGTTTTCAGATAGATAGTAAAATGTCGTGGAAATCTCCCTTTCAGGATCTTGTTCAAAAACTTAATGCTACCATTTCTAATATTAGAAGAGTATCTGAATTAATTGATAGTTCGACACGTAAAGTCGTCTATTTTACTTATTTTTATTCGCTTATGACGTATGGTATTATATAGTTTGGGGTAATTCTTCCCATAATCAAAGGATATTTTTGGTTCAGAAACGGGCAGATCGGGCAATGAGTAGTGTAAGTTCGTGAACCTCTTGCCGACTCCTGTTCATTAGCCTGGGTATTCTGACAGTGGCCTCTCAATATATATATATTCCTCATTGTCGTTTCTTGCTAACAGTATCAGCTTATTCACAAGAATTAGCAGCTTTCACTCACTCAATACTTGGCAGAAATCCAATCTGCGTTCGGACCGCACTTTCTTGACTATTGTGCAGATATGCGTGCAGTATTCTAGTGCATCTATTTTCAATAACCTACCACAAGAATTCAAAAATCTTAGCAGTAATCTACGCGCTTTCAAGTCTAACCTGAAGAATTTCCTCTTATGGTGGACCTTCTATTCTGTCGAGGTTTTCCTTTAAAATTAAGCTGATTCCTGTGTTATATCGTTGACTACGTTTAAATAAACTTATAGCTTGACCACTTGTTAGGATTCATAAACATTTTCTTTTATCTGTTATTACTTTTCTGCTGTAATTTCATGTAATGACACGTTCTACGACCATGGAGATTTGCTCCTCACTTTGGTCCTACCGAACTAGACGCATAAAATAAAATAAAATAAAATAAACTGCAGTGTTAGGACACTGTGCGAAATGCAGGAAGATCTGAACAGGATCGACAGGGACTGGCAGTTGACCCTGAAAGTGAAGAAATCCAACGTATTGACCGTAAATAGGCTAAGAGATCCACTACTGTTCGATTACACTATTAGCGACACTTTACTGGAAACAGTAACTTCCGCGAAATACCTACGACTGACCATCCCGAGCGACATAGACTGCATTAAACAAACAGGAGGTAAAGCAGATGCCAGATTGATATTCACTGGGAGAATCTTAAGGAAACGTAATTCATCCACGGAAGAAGATGCTAGCAAACCAGTCGTTCGATCCATTATTGAATATTGTCTATCTATCTGCGACCATTACCAAGTACGATTAATAGAACAGATAGAGAAGATTGTACGAAGAATAGCGCGTTTTGTGACAGGACCGTTTACTTGGCGGGAGAGCATTACGGAGATGCTCAACAAACTTCAGTGACAGACGCTACAAGAGAGGCAATGCCTATCACGGAGAGGTTTACTGTTGAAATTTCGGGAGTTTACGTTCCAAGAAGAGTCTGACAACATATTACTATCTCCCACATACATCGCGCGAAGTGATCACGACGAGAAAATTAGTTAAACTATATGTCATGTCGAGTTTTACCGACAGTCTTTGTTCCTATGCGCTAGTTATAAATGGAACAGGACGAGGGCAAAGTTAGTGGCACCAGAAGTAACCTCCGCCACACACCGCAAGGTGGCTTGTGGAATATAGATGTAACTGTAGTAGTTGTAGATACACTAATCTTCTGACTATTTGCAACATCTGTGATAAAGAATGTGCAGGGTTTCCTGTGGCTCAGCTCATTTGCTCATTATCTCGGTGTTCTATCTTTTTGCAGTTCCTCCGAAATACCACAATACCGTCTGCCGTACGACGCCGTTATGTTTGAAGTGGAGTTGGTCAAGGATCTCGGAGTAAAATTTGAGTACAGCCGCGCCCTCTCTACCAGTGATCTCACAGTACAGGTAAATATCTTTCACTTGATATATATTTGTGCCATAAATTACTCTCACGCATTTTCTTGCACATAGCATTAATCCCACAAAACGCAACATGAACGATAACATAAGCCAATACAGGGTGAGGCAGAAAATACACTAATAGGAGGAAGAAGATACTGTACGAAGACGCGCTGAACAGTAATGCAGCCCAATTTTTTATGTGAAAACTCTTCGGACTTTTTAAGTAAAACAAACGTTATTAACATTCTACACCTTTATTCTTCAGGTCTGCATGTAAGCAGCCATCTGCCCCTGGAGGGCTTGCAACATGGCAGTGTGTAACGTAACTATGTGGGTGCGTCAGAAACAGCGTGCTGCTACCGAGTTTCGAATTCGAAGACTTCGTCAACATGATAATGCCAGACCACACTCGAGCGATGCGACATATGCAACAATCCGACGCCTTGGGTCCAATGTCATTGGTCATCCTCCATATCGTCTCGACTTAGCCCCATCCGATTTTCACCTGTTTTCAAAACTTAAAGAACACGTTCGACAACTTCACATTGATAGTGATGAATAGGTGCAAGCAGAGGTGAGGTTGTGGTTCCGTCAACAAAATTAAACTTTGTACAGAAAAGGTATCTGTGTGATGCGAAAAGTGGCTATTGACTCTAAATAATAAAAAATGTGAGGTCAGCCACAGGAGTGCTAAAAGGAATCAGTTGAACTTCGGTTTAGCCTGCCCGGATGGCCGTGCGGCCTAAAAGAACGGCTTTCCGGGTGGTAAGGAGCGCCGGTTTCCGCCACGAATCCGCCCGGCGGATTTGTGTCGAGGTCCAGTCAGCCAGCCAGTCTGTGGATGGGTTTTAGGCGGTTTTCCATCTGCCTCGGTGAATGCGGGTTGGTTCCCCCTATTCCGCCTCAGCTACACTATGTCGGCGAATGCTGCGCAAACAAGTTCTCCACGTACGCGTACACCACCATTACTCTACCACGCAAACCTAGGGCTTTCACTCGTCTCGTGTGAGACGTTCCCTGGGGGGGGGGGGGGGGGGGGGGGTCCACTGGGGGCTGACCCGCGCAATAACCCTGGGTTCGGTGTGGGGCGGCGGAGGGGTGAAGTGGACTGCGGTAGTCGTCGTGGGGTTGTGGACCACTGCGGCTGCGGCGGGGACGGAGCCTCTCCGTCGTTTCTAGGTCCCCGCTTAACATAACATAACATAACATAACTTCAGTTACAGGATAATCAATCAAATTTAAAGGTTGTAAATTCAGCTAAATATCTAGGACCTACAATTACGAACAGCTTAAATTGGAAAGAACACATAAAAAAATGTTGTGGGGAAGGTGAAACAAAGACTGCGTTTTATTGGCAGAACACTTCGAAGATGCAACAGATCTACTAAGGAGATTGCCTACACTACGCTTGTCCGTCAGACATGTCCGAAAGAACAGATACCATCTTCATATATATATAAGGCTCACCGGTCATTTGACCATCTTGCATGCCACCGATTGTATCTGTTCTTTCGGACATGTCCGAAAGAATAGATACCATCTTCATATATAAACGAAGAAAAGATCTAGCGAAGCTGCAGATGTATGGTGAGGAGTCGTCAAAAGTTATGGGGAGTCACTGGGTGTGATTTAGATCGTCGACATTTGTTTCAGTATAGTTATGGCTGAAATGAGTTCCCGACGCCCCGTATTCAAATCGACGGGCATCTGACTCAAAGCAGATCGTCTATCGCGCCGTATGGCTCTGAGGAGGCGAAATGACGTCCATTCGACAAACGCTTGTAGTTATCCTGTGTGGCGATCTACGCGTTTGAAATCTGTGTCTCTTCGATACTGAAGATCCACCTTAGACACGAAGTCGGAAACCCGAGTTCTCGTATGATCTCCGATATCCTGTGACCCACGCGTCTTGCACGGATTATCATCCCACGTGCGAAACCGGTAACGGTCATGTTTGCTGCACACCTTTCTGTAATAGGCTGCTCTGATTTCTGGTCCATACTCGCGCCATATGCCCCATCTACCCGCAACCTCTGGGTACCACACACGGTACCTCCTCTCATGACTTTTGGCTAGTCAGTTTATAACATGTTGTTCAAGAGAATAGTGCTTTATAAACCAGTGGTGAAGAATCGTGAGAGTAATACCAATAGATTCGTTTAGACAGCGCGAGAGCGCATCACTGATGATCATCAAACTCCAGTAACAGCCGCTACGAGACAGGTACTCTGTAGAGAGATTTATAACTAAAATTACGATAACGCCCTGTAACCACCCCCTCTCTTATCGACCTTAATGACAGTGAAAAATTAAACCGCGTGTACCTAATGGGAATTTTGGAAAAGCAATCGTCACCGAAGTTAACCTGTCGGTAAGGAGGGAGGAAAGGGTTACATCTGAATGAAAGGAAAAATGCTAATGAAACTGGTGGAAATTAATTTTGAAATAGGGGTAAAGTTAATAAAGAAAATAAATGTGCGGCCGTTACGTTAACAATCAACTAGCGGTAATTAGATATTTGAGATTTGGGGGAAATTACGGACGCCAGTCCTAAGGACAATTACTATAGTAACTGAAAAAGAAAGATTATTACACATATAATTAGCACTAGAAGCGTGGCAACTGAAGGTTGACAAGTGTAGTGTGAAAACTGAAAGTTTGTCAGAAGTGGTAAATTTCGCTACACTCTGACTTAATTTAGCAAAAGAATTGATAAAACAGGAAAATCGAAAGTTAATTTAGTGACTGAACTTAATAATGAGCTTTCTTTCTGAAGCACATCGAAATCCAGTAAAATACAGTTAGTCTTGGACTACCTCAACAATCATTTCTAAAGCTACTTGAATCTACGCAATTTAGAAAGAAGAGATTTAACTTTGAACTTGAATTAAATGATTCTGAACAATTAACTATAGTAAAATTTAGTATGTACCAAGCTGAGCTGCAGTCACAGGTAAGCTAAAATATGGTAACAAAACTCGCACTCTTAATTTGTGCTTGTGTAATCTAAGTATTGTAGCCAGCTATGAATACTTTAACTGAACTTTGAAATTAAAGCAGTGAAATGCTATAATATTAATTTAATGCTGGCGTTTGAATTTCAACGACACTCGGGTTCATTCCGGAAAAGGAAGGGACCCTGCTTGGCAATGCAATTGGGACAATGAGCAACAAAGGTTCATGCTAAGTTGCTGTAATTATAGTTACGAAAATGGTACAGTTTGAAAGGCTGAGGTCTGCCATACAGTTCTAAAACTTTACTTGCTTCCAGTCTTCCTTGTTGGTTGATTGAAGGTTTGAAGCCGTCGATCGAGGAGGTGACGACAGTCACTCATTGTCAGCCATCGCTGTTGCAGAAGCTGGATGTTGGCGCACCTTCTTCTCGACACGGTCACCAGGCGAAACGGGCTCTTGATGTGCGCCAGCTAATGCTTCCCGTCCGCGACACCATGTCAGAAACTATCATCGCAAGTCGAGCGCAATTGCATGCTGCCAAACCCCGAAAGCGCGGCAACTCGCGGGAGCTTCACACAACACGCCTGCTCCACTCGCTACTCCAGCCAGACCCTCTCTCTCTGCCCGCGCTCCACGCGACCGAGTTAACACTACCAAAGATCCTACACACTTTGATTCTTCACACGACCTATCGATGTAATCGTTCGATAGCAGTTTTCCCTAGGCAAGACCCAGCATAAAAATAGAAATAATATTTACGAAACAATCCAATTATACATCGACATAAATGCATAAATATATATATACAAATAGTAAAACAATTACAATATGTAAAGACACAGAAATGTCATATATTCAGGTAACAAAAATAAGGCAAACAAATAGATGGAAATAGGAGGATATGCATTTCCGGCGTTACACGTGCCCCACATTGTCTGAGGATGTTCGTGTAATCTAAACAGACTCAGAAAATGTCCCAAAAAAGAAACAGCGGAAATGCATATGCTCAAAACATCAACAAAATTTAGCATTCGCCTAATTAACCATAAACCAATTTTTAGACGATAATAATTGAGTGGAGACGCTCCTAATCTTATTCCACTCTGTCATCTTGATCAAAATAAAACAGGTTGACAACATATTAAAATTCATAGAAAACATAGAAAATGGTTTAGCTATTCTAAAAATCTAAATTCCTAGCAGTATCAAGAAATGGAATACTATTTACAAAATTAATCAGATTACATGGTCATAGAAAACAGGTATATCAAAATACGCAAATTAATAATTAATTACATAGAATACGTATTTTATATAAACTTTTCATAATTAATATTCTCGTCATGAGTGTGCACTTAACGCTAAACAAGAAAATAACATACAGCAGATCGACAAAAACATAAATATTGACAACAGAATTCTTTCACATCAGCTGTCCGGGAAGAAAAACAACTCCGCCTTCCGCACTCGCAAGTACAAAGAATGCCGACAGCGGCACAAGAGCCGACAGCGGCACAAGAGCCGACAGCGGTTCCGCCCCGCCAGTATTGTTGCGCCCGCCTGTGCGGCATGCTTGATCTCTCTCGCCCTTGTAACGGCATTTCCAGAACGTCCGTTTCACTGAATTCTTTCGGTAAAACTCACTCCCGAGTAATCTCAAGGAGTCCATAAACACTATCTCAGTGGATAACTCAACACTGTCCATCATCACACGCATGTACTAGCCTGAAACTTAAAACAGTGTCTAAGTACATCGGCAATGACTAGTAAATCACATATTTATGGAATCTTACAGCTATTTACAAAAACATATTTACATTCCTTAATCTACTGTAACTCAGCTGAAAACTTAAACTAGCAGCTTGGATTTTTTCAGTTGATTAGATCATGATTAAATTGATTAAAATTAAATTGATTAATCAAAATTAATTACTTATTAATTACAACTTCTTTAATGACCTCTAGGTCAGGCAAAAGCATCGCAACATGGCACATCCTTAAATCTTACACTCTATATTTACATACTGTACAAATTACCCTTTCTGTGGTATTAATCAATCCTTGGTTGGTACAATTTCAGGTCTACAATGTTCCGTATACCTAATAGCTTTCCAGAGCTTGGATACTCTAAGCAATAAGCATTTGTGTGAGGTGTACCAATGATTTTATATGGTCCATTATAACCAAACTTAAATTTAGAGATTTCATGGTCTATCTCGCTCGATTTCTCATGAGCTTTTATGAGTACTAAGTCTCCGATTGCAAACTTAGCAAAACGCGCTTTAGAGTCATGACGACGTATGCGAGCATCGGCTTTTAGCTTCATTACTTCTCGCAAACGATCTTTTTTCACACCAATACTAATGTCAATCCGTGGAGGGAATTTGATTACCTCTTCCACTAAACTTTTACTTCTGTCATCCAACAGGATTTCCTCTGGAGAAAATCCCGTCGATTCATGTCTCAAGGTGTTCATAATTCTCTCAAATACTGCTACGTATTTGCCCCATGCCCTATGATTGTGATGGCAATAGGTACGGCAAAGTCGGCCCAGGTCGCGCATATACCTCTCAGCGGGATTTCCAGCCAGACAGTAAGCTGAAATATGGATCACTTTGACCCCATTACTTTCCATGTCTTCATTCCACAACTTAGAAGTAAATTGTGCCCCATTGTCTGATAGAATCGCCTTGGGCTTACCAATATGAACAAAATAATCGTTCATAAGCTTGCTATAGACCGCTTTGGCCGTAGCTTTCCTAATCGGGTATAGTTTGATGAACTTGGAAAAAGCTTCTAGCACTACCAAAATGTAGGCAAAGTTTCCTGATGACTTGGGCAAAGGTCCGTACAAGTCCACGCACAGTAATTCAAAGGTGTCGTTAGGCCTTATACTTTGCATAGGACCACGACTCGTACAGTTGGTAACCTTCACCTTCTGACATAAATCGCAAGTTTTCACTCTGTCAGTAACGCGTTTTAACATGTTGTTAAAATGCACTACTTCACTCAGCTTTTCCGTACATTTCTTAGGTCCACAGTGACCATACGCCAAATGGTAGTAGTCTACTATTACCGTGACGTATTTGGTGGGCCAGCATACCCGCCAAATATTACTATCTTCACCCTTACGTATGTACAAGATATGATCGTATATCTTGTAATACTTCCTTAATTTCTCTCCTTCTGGACTACTTTCGTCATATCGGGTTTTCACCACATTTAAACAACCATCCTCGTTCTGATGACGACGTAGATTCTTACAGATGTTCACTATTAATTTACGTCCCTCAACTTCTTTAAAATAGTATAATTTGACAACTCCGTCTGACTCATCTTTCAATACATCTTGATTAGACTCGGGCAACCGCGACAGCGCATCCGCTACGCAATTGTCGGTCCCTTTTATGTAACAGATGTCATAGTTAAATTGCTGTAAATACAGCGACCACCTAGTCAGTCTTTCGTGAAGTAGTTTACAATCCTTCAGATAAGTGAGCGCCTTATGGTCCGTATGAATAATCACCTTACGGTCCCATAGGTAACCCTTGAACTTCTTGAATCCCCACACAATAGCGAGACACTCTTTCTCAGAAATCGTGTAGTTTCGATCACTTTTTGATAAAGTTCGACTCGCGAACGCTATCGTCCGGTGTTCCTTATCCTCTCCTTTACCAACTTCTTGGAACAGTTCTACCCCCACCCCGTAATTCGACGAACCCGTTTCCAGATGGAAGGGTAGTGATAAATCAGGATGAAATAGTATGTTAGATCTTAACAACTCGTCTTTTAATCTCTCGAAAGCGGCCTGACACCCGTCAGTCCACACAAACGGAAAATTTTTGCGTAAGAGGTTATTCAAATTTTCATCATTAAACACTTGTCCTTTTACAAATTTACGGCAAAATCCTGTTAGCCCTAGAAAACTTTTTAACTGTTTCCTAGACTTGGGTGGAGGACAATTCCTTATTGCCTCTAGTTTCTCTGGGTCCTTCGTAATACCAGCAGTGGTAATTACATGCCCTAAAAATTTCAGTTACTGCTTCACAAATTCGCATTTCTTTAGCTTTAGAGTCATTCCGCCACGGCGCAATGCTCTAAAAACTTCATCTAACAGGTCACAATGGTCATGCCAAGTGGCATTGGCCAACAATAGGTCGTCAACATATACAGTTAATCTTGAACTCAAAGCCGGTCCTAGCACTTTATCTAGGGCCCTGATGAATACGGACACAGATATATTAAGTCCAAACGGCAGTACTCTATACTGATAACACCTGCCCGCAAACAAGAAGGCGGTGTATGGCCTAGATTCTTCTTCGAGTTCTATTTGCCAGTAACTAGCCGTCAGATCGAGGCTAGTAATGAATTTAACGTCATGAAAACGTTGCAAAATCTCCTCCATACTCTCTGGTCTGTCTGTTTCACGTTGAACGACCCTATTCAACGTGTGTGCGTCAATCACAATACGCACACTACCATCCCGTTTTGCTACAATGACCAAACCGTTATTGTATGGACTCGTACTTCTTTCAATCACTCCCCATTCGATCATCTTATCTATCTCCCGTTGCACTGCTTCCTTTTTGGACAGCGGTATAGCATACGGTCTCACGAAGAATGGTTCGTGCGGAATTGCATGCAACTTGCATTTATATCCTTCCACAAGTCCTGGTTTGTCTGAAAACACACTCTTATTTTTCATTATTACTTCATACAGGCCTCGTCTTTGTTCGTGTGTTACGTTTGACACACCGTCTACAATACTTTCCAATTCACTTTCTACACTATTGTCAATGCCGAGATTCCTCACATTACAGTAGTTCAAATTCATACCTACGTCAATAGCATCCGGCCAGTTAACAATGTGTATAGGCTGGTATTGCCTATGCACACCGTCTCCTGCCTCGTCAAAACTAACTACTATTGTTTTATCTTGTGACGTACATGTCAAAGTTTTGCTTTCGCAATTAATCACTGCACGGTACTTTAATAGCCAATCTAACCCGATAATTACTTCCGTAGTCAAGTCTGGCACGACGACAAACTCTTGTTCAAATCGTGCCCCACATATCTCGAAGTTGACAAAAATCTGTTTTGTGACCGGTTTACTGGCCTTCCCAGTAGCACCGATAATTTTCACTCCAGTTACTGGCATAACTACGATGCCAGGTCTGTCTTTCAGTAACTCAAATATTTTCCCAGATACAGCACTCAGTTCTGCACCGGTGTCAATCGACACGTTTAGTTGTAGGTCGTGCATATTAACCGACACTACTATCTGTCTACACTTGTCCTCGACTGTTTCTTTATTTTCCCACAGTAAATCCTCGTCTATATCCAGGTCATTCCAGAAAAAACCATCCGGCTTTGATCCTAAATCCGGCTTATCTGGCGGCTTTTTCAGCCTCTGTTCACATACAGTTTTAATTTCAACACGTTTGTCCTGAGGCTTAGTCTGTAGCTTCGCCTCCAATAACGAAACCTTTTCCTGTAACTCGTCAACTAGTGAGTGTTGCTTTGCTATCAATTCATTAATAGTCACCTTCGTTGATTCCACTTTGGTCAGATTAATCTCATCTGCCAATCTACCTGGAGGAATGTGCCCAGTAGTATCTGCAATTACTTCCTCTGGATCTGCGCAACCCACACTGCTACCGTCTGACCGTATAACGTCAGCTCTAACCTCATACACGCTGTAATCTACGTGCTTTTCTACCAATCGTGTCCGGCTATCACTGAAATTTTCGTAATCTTTCTCCTTAATACTTTCGCAACGTTTAAACTGGAGGTTTGCGTCGGATGGGTCGGCTACTTCTACCACTATAACTTTCGGTAAAGTCTGCCGGTTAGGGCCAGAACTTTCCGTTACTACTTCAACATCCAACTCCTGCGGGACGAAACACGACGAATCTTGCTCGTGCTCCCCATTAACATCAACTATTTCTAGTAAAGTCTGCCGGTTAGGGCCAGAACATTCTATCATTTCACAAACACTATCTTCCTGCGGGACGAGACGCGGAAAATCCTGCTCGCGCTCCCCATAAACGCTTATCCCATACAGACTCCTATAATCTCTTAGTTCGTCGTATAAGCGACCGAACTGCCTTAACCAGACCTCATCCCTCTCTGCATCCCCTCACTCGATGACGGACGTTTTATCCGACATCTGATCTCCTGTCAACACTTGCGAATCATTCTTAAACTCAATCTCCAGTTCCGCTGTGGGTATTACAGCTGCCACTTTATAATCGATTTCCGGAACACTACTTAAATTGTTCTCACTGACAGTGAATGTACTTCCTACTGCCGTGTATACAGCTGATCTACTACTTGTGGGCGCACTCCTTTCTCCTAACACTGGCACACTCTCCCGCCGTTGATTATTCCGCACGGAATTTTCATAACGACGACACCTGGGTTTTCTCCTGTTATTGGGCCGCCAAAATTTCTCCGCGCCCGGTCGGCCCCTCACCGGCGCGGCTAATGGTTTCCCTGTCTCGTCCCAGCAGATACAGTCCCCGGATGCTGCTGAGGCGGCTGATCACACCCTCTGGCGTTATTACTATTCTGCGAAGCCCGTATCACGCTAGTATGATACTGGTTTCCATAATTCCTGTTATTATTTGCATTGTACCGATTGTTGTTACGGTCCGAACCATTATTGTTATTGCTGCCATGGTTGCGGTATGCATTATTCCCATGGTTACCGTTCTTGTGGTTGCTGTGGTACCCGTTGTCGTTACCACGGCCTCTACCACTGTCGCGATTATTGCGCCAATTGTCCTCGTCCTCAACTCTTTCCAGGAAATCATTGATTGTCCAGTAATTGCTTCCTACGAATCGTTTTGTAACATCTGGAAGCTTCTTGTAGAGTTCCCAGACTATTTCGGATTCCGTGCGGCGATCACGTAAATATTCCAACTTGCGGATCCAGCCCTCACAAAACTCCTTCATCGAACCGCGAGAATTCGCATCGAAAGGCCTCGATACGACAAATTCGCGCCAGACACTTTGCTGTTTTTGCTCTGACCAGTATTCAGCCAGAAACAAATCTTTAAATTCGTAAAAAGTCAGGTTCGTAATGTTGAGGTTTAAGCCCCAACGCTTGGCATCACCAGCCAACACATCAATAATCGCATTAATTTTTCTCTCATTAGTCCATGATCTGGGTAAAACTCTTTCACAATTCTTAATGAAATCCGTCGCGTGTATACCGCCTTTTTTCAAGGGGTCGAACCGCTCCTCTTTCGTCAACAATTCCGAACTATGTGCATAGATTGGCACATAGCTCTGTTTTTCGTCAAGTTTCTTTTCTACTTCCGACACTCTCGTAATTAGTTGGCAAGTGGTTGTCGCAAGCGTTTCTACTTCCCTTTTTTTTCTCTTCGCAGGTATTAGCCTGCTTCGTCACTTTGGTATCTACTTCGGATACTAAAGCCTTTAAAGTTAACACCTTCTTTTGATCCTCTTTTTTCACTAATTGAATTTGTTCCGTCACCTTATTCTCGATTATCGGAGCAACTGATTCTCCTACACTTCTTTCGATTCTGCTAATTTCGGAATAAAAACGAGTATTTATGCTCGCAATTTCCGCCTGAACGCCTATCATTTCCTGTTTAAGATTACCGATTTCGGTATTAATTACAACAATATCTTCTTTGATTTTATCAACTTTTGTGTTATCAACTCCAACATTGATGTTAACAACATTAATAGCTTTGTTCTGACTGTCTAGCTTTCGTTCAATTTTTTCAGACTGAGCTTCTTGCTTGGCCGATTGACTCTTGATTTCGTTAATCAAAACATTCAATAAATCAGTTAAATTCCCGGAAACTACCGGTTTTACTTCCATAGCGGCTTCCTCTTTAATTGTCCCCTCGTATTCGTCATCAAGGGATTCACATTTGATTTTCACTTCCGATTCCGAAACATTTTCTAAAGTTTGGAATTCCATTTCTGCTCTTTGTTGCGTTACGGCGGTCGCGTCTTTCATGCTAACCGCCTGCCCCTGAACAATGGGTACCGCGGTGCGCTTTTCCCACTGTTCGACCGATTGTTCTGTGTCCAAGTCTACCAAATTTTGGTAATTGTTGCCCTCACTCATTTTAATAATTTTCAATATAAATGCCAAATCTCAAATCTAATTAGGATTACTCCCACTACTTATTCTCGCTGACGTAACGGCCTGTACGTAACCAGTACTTTGTTATGAGATCTGCACAATGCAAAATTCGTGCCCAGAACAACCTCAAATCCGAAGATAGTCCTGTCACCAGGTCGCCACGTGTAACCTCCCCCTCTCTTATCGACCTTAATGACAGTGAAAAATTAAACCGCGTGTACCTAATGGGAATTTTGGAATAGCAATCGTCACCGAAGTTAACCTGTCGGTAAAGAGGGAGGAAAGGGTTACATCTGAATGAAAGGAAAAATGCTAATGAAACTGGTGGAAATTAATTTTGAAATAGGGGTAAAGTTAATAAAGAAAATAAATGTGCGGTCGTTACATTAACAATCAACTAGCGGTAATTAGATATTTGAGATCTGGGGGAAATTACGGTCACCAGTCCTAAGGACAATTACTATAGTAACTGAAAAAGAAAGATTATTACACATATAATTAGCACTAGAAGCGTGGCAACTGAAGGTTGACAAGTGTAGTGTGAAAACTGAAAGTTTGTCAGAAGTGGTAAATTTCGCTACACTCTGACTTAATTTAGCAAAAGAATTAATAAAACAGGAAAATCGAAAGTTAATTTAGTGACTGAAGTTAATAGCGAGCTTTCTTTCTGAAGCACATCGAAATTCAGTAAAATACAGTTAGTCTTGGACTACCTCAACAATCATTTCTAAAGCTACTTGAATCTACGCAATTTAGAAAGAAGAGATTTAACTTTGAACTTGAATTAAATGATTCTGAACAATTAACTATAGTAAAATTTAGTATGTACCAAGCTGAGCTGCAGTCACAGGTAAGCTAAAATATGGTAACAAAACTCGCACTCTTAATTTGTGCTTGTGTAATCTAAGTATTGTAGCCAGCTATGAATACTTTAACTGAACTTTGAAATTAAAGCAGTGAAATGCTATAATATTAATTTAATGCTGGCGTTTGAATTTCAACGACACTCGGGTTCATTCCGGAAAAGGAAGGGACCCTGCTTGGCAATGCAATTGGGACAATGAGCAACAAAGGTTCATGCTAAGTTGCTGTAATTATAGTTACGAAAATGGTACAGTTTGAAAGGCTGAGGTCGCCCATACAGTTCTAAAACTTTACTTGCTTCCAGTCTTCCTTGTTGGTTAATTGAAGGTTTGAAGCCGTCGATCGAGGAGGTGACGACAGTCACTCATTGTCGGCCGTCGCTGTTGCAGAAGCTGGATGTTGGCGCGCATTCTTCTCGACACGGTCACCAGGCGAAACGGGCTCTTGATGTGCGCCAGCTAATGCTTCCCGTCCGCGACACCATGTCAGAAACTACACCCCTGGAAATTGAAATAAGAACACCGTGAATTCATTGTCCCAGGAAGGGGAAACTTTATTGACACATTCCTGGGGTCAGATACATCACATGATCACACTGACAGAACCACAGGCACATAGACACAGGCAACAGAGCATGCACAATGTCGGCACTAGTACAGTGTATATCCACCTTTCGCAGCAATGCAGGCTGCTATTCTCCCATGGAGACGATCGTAGAGATGCTGGATGTAGTCCTGTGGAACGGCTTGCCATGCAATTTCCACCTGGCGCCTCAGTTGGACCAGCGTTCGTGCTGGACGTGCAGACCGCGTGAGACGACGCTTCATCCAGTCCCAAACATGCTCAATGGGGGACAGATCCGGAGATCTTGCTGGCCAGGGTAGTTGACTTACACCTTCTAGAGCACGTTGGGTGGCACGGGATACATGCGGACGTGCATTGTCCTGTTGGAATAGCAAGTTCCCTTGCCGGTCTAGGAATGGTAGAACGATGGGTTCGATGACGGTTTGGATGTACCGTGCACTATTCAGTGTCCCCTCGACGATCACCAGTGGTGTACGGCCAGTGTAGGAGATCGCTCCCCACACCATGATGCCGGGTGTTGGCCCTGTGTGCCTCGGTCGTATGCAGTCCTGATTGTGGCGCTCACCTGCACGGCTCCAAACACGCATACGACCATCATTGGCACCAAGGCAGAAGCGACTCTCATCGCTGAAGACGACACGTCTCCATTCGTCCCTCCATTCACGCCTGTCGCGACACCACTGGAGGCGGGCTGCACGATGTTGGGGCGTGAGCGGAAGACGGCCTAACGGTGTGCGGGACCGTAGCACAGCTTCATGGAGACGGTTGCGAATGGTCCTCGCCGATACCCCAGGAGCAACAGTGTCCCTAATTTGCTGGGAAGTGGCGGTACGGTCCGCTACGGCACTGCGTAGGATCCTACGGTCTTGGCGTGCATCCGTGCGTCGCTGCGGTCCGGTCCCAGGTCGACGGGCACGTGCACCTTCCGCCGAACACTGGCGACAACATCGATGTACTGTGGAGACCTCACGCCCCACGTGTTGAGTAATTCGGCGGTACGTCCATCCGGCCTCCCGCATGCCCACTATACGCACTCGCTCAAAGTCCGTCAACTGCACATACGGTTCACGTCCACGCTGTCGCGGCATGCTACCAGTGTTAAAGACTGCGATGGAGCTCCGTATGCCACGGCAAACTGGCTGACACTGACGGCGGCGGTGCACAAATGCTGCGCAGCTAGCGCCATTCGACGGCCAACACCGCGGTTCCTGGTGTGTCCGCTGTGCCGTGCGTGTGATCATTGCTTGTACAGCCCTCTCGCAGTGTCCAGAGCAAGTATGGTGGGTCTGACACACCGGTGTCAATGTGTTCTTTTTTCCATTTCCAGGAGTGTATCATCGCAAGTCGAGCGCAATTACATGCTGCCAAACCCCGAAAGCGCGGCAACTCGCGGGAGCTTCACACAACACACCTGCTCCACTCGCTACTCCAGCCAGACCCTCTCTATCTGCCCGCGCTCCACGCGACCGAGTTAACACTACCAAAGATCCTACACACTTTGATTCTTCACACGACCTATCGATGTAATCGTTCGATAGCAGTTTTCCCTAGGCAAGACCCAGCATAAAAATACAAATAATATTTAAGAAACGAACCAATTATATACTCCTGGAAATTGAAATTAGAACACCGTGAATTCATTGTCCCAGGAACGGGAAACTTTATTGACACATTCCTGGGGTCAGATACATCACATGATCACACTGACAGAACCACAGGCACATAGACACAGGCAACAGAGCATGCACAATGTCGGCACTAGTACAGTGTATATCCACCTTTCGCAGCAATGCAGGCTGCTATTCTCCCATGGAGACGATCGTAGAGATGCTGGATGTAGTCCTGTGGAACGGCTTGCCATGCCATTTCCACCTGGCGCCTCAGTTGGACCAGCGTTCGTGCTGGACGTGCAGACCGCGTGAGACGACGCTTCATCCAGTCCCAAACATGCTCAATGGGGGACAGATCCGGAGATCTTGCTGGCCAGGGTAGTTGACTTACACCTTCTAGAGCACGTTGGGTGGCACGGGATACATGCGGACGTGCATTGTCCTGTTGGAACAGCAAGTTCCCTTGCCGGTCTAGGAATGGTAGAACAATGGGTTCGATGACGGTTTGGATGTACCGTGCACCATTCAGTGTCCCCTCGACGATCACCAGTGGTGTACGGCCAGTGTAGGAGATCGCTCCCCACACCATGATGCCGGGTGTTGGCCCTGTGTGCCTCGGTCGTATGCAGTCCTGATTGTGGCGCTCACCTGCACGGCGCCAAACACGCATACGACCATCATTGGCACCAAGGCAGAAGCGACTCTCATCGCTGAAGACGACACGTCTCCATTCGTCCCTCCATTCACGCCTGTCGCGACACCACTGGAGGCGGGCTGCACGATGTTGGGGCGTGAGCGGAAGACGGCCTAACGGTGCGCGGGACCGTAGCCCAGCTTCATGGAGACGGTTGCGAATGGTCCTCGCCGATACCCCAGGAGCAACAGAGTCCCTAATTTGCTGGGAAGTGGCGGTGCGGTCCCCTGCGGCACTGCGTAGGATCCTACGGTGTTGGCGTGCATCCGTGCGTCGCTGCGGTCCGGTCCCAGGTCGACGGGCACGTGCACCTTCCGCCGACCACTGGCGACAACATCGATGTACTGTGGAGACCTCACGCCCCACGTGTTGAGCAATTCGGCGGTACGTCCACCCGGCCTCCCGCATGCCCACTATACGCCCTCGCTCAAAGTCCGTCAACTGCACATACGGTTCACGTCCACGCTGTCGCGGCATGCTACCAGTGTTAAAGACTGCGATGGAGCTCCGTATGCCACGGCAAACTGGCTGACACTGACGGCGGCGGTGCACAAATGCTGCGCAGCTAGCGCCATTCGACGGCCAACACCGCGGTTCCTGGTGTGTCCGCTGTGCCGTGCGTGTGATCATTGCTTGTACAGCCCTCTCGCAGTGTCCGGAGCAAGTATGGTGGGTCTGACACACCGGTGTCAATGTGTTCTTTTTTCCATTTCCAGGAGTGTACATCGAGATAAATGCATAAATATATATATATATATATATATATATATATATATATATATATATATATATATATATATATACAAATAGTAAAACAATTACAATATGTAAAGACACAGAAATGTCATATATTCAGGTAACAAAAATAAGGCAAACAAATTTATAGTACAATAGATGGAAATAGGAGGATATGCATTTCCGGCGTTACAGCCCTTTAAATGAAGAGTCAAGCTGCACTCTGAATTCTTTCACATATATTTTACGAAATGAGAATGACTATAAAATCAGAGGAACTGAGTATTACATCAACAAATAAATGTGTACTCTGCAAACGACTGTGAAGTGCGTGATGGTACTCCCCATTGCACAGGTTATTAGGGCCTCTTCCCGTTCCATTCACCTACGTAGCGGGGGAAGAATGATTGTTTACAAGCCGCTGTTTGCACTGTGATTAGTCTGATCTTGTCTTCACGATCCTTACGGTAGCGATATGTAGAGGGCTGTAGTATATTTCTGTAATATGTTTCTTCACATTTTGTAAGTAGACTTTAAGGGGTAGTTTGCGTCTGTCTTCAAGCGTCTGTTCTTTGACAATCTCCCTGACGCTCTCCCGTTGGTCATATAAACCTGTGGCGGTTCGTGCTGCTCTTCCTTGCATACTTTCAACACCCCCAATTATGTCCCATTTGGTATGGGTCCCACACACTTGAGCAATAGTTTAGGACGTGTTACGCGAAAGTTTTTTTAGCACTCTCCATTGTAGTCTCATTGGATTCTCCCAGTATCCTACCAATGAACCGAACTCTACTACATGTTTTACCTACGACTGAGCCAACTTAATCGTTTCATTTCATATCTCTAAAAATTATTACACGCGGTTATTTGTTTAAGTTGACTGATTCTAGTTGTACCTCTTTGATGTTGTAGTACTAGGATACACAGCTTTTTCGGTTTGTGAAGTGCGCAGTTTTACATTTCTGAGCATTTAAAACAACTTGTCAGTCTTTTCGCGACTTTGAAATCTTACCACTATCTGACCGAATAATTATGCAGCATTTTTCAAACCGTATTTCATTTTAGATAACTACATTATAGACAAAAATTATGAGATTACTATCAATGTTGTCACTAACAATGTCAGTATAGAAAGGGGGATCAGCGATCATGATCTCATTATAGCAACTACGATTACAAAAGTTAATAAATCGGTGGAAGGACTAGGAGAGTATTTCTGCTAGACAGCGCAGATAAGTAGTTATTAACATCTCACTTAGACAGTGTATTGGCATCACTTAGTTCCAGTAAGACAGCTGTATAGGTATAATAGGCAAAGTTTAAACAGATTGTAAATCGTGGTCGGGAGTATTATGTGCCTAGTAAGTGGATAAAGGATGGAAAAGACCCACCATGGTTTATGCTGAGGAAGCAGAGACTGTTGCACTCTAGGTTCCAAAGGAGACGCACAAATGACGACAAGCTAAGGTTACTAGAGATTCTTGCGTCTGTGAAAAGATTTATGCGCGAAGCATACAACAACTACCACCGTCTCACCATAGCAAAAGATCTGACAGAGAACTCGAGAAAAATCTGGTCATATATAAAACTTCTCAGAAGACAAATAGGGGTAATGCAGGAGTAGGTTTAATAATGAATAGGAAAATAGGAATGCTGGTAAGCTACTACAAACAGCATAGTGAACGCATTATTGTGGCCAAGATAGACACGAAGCCCACGCCTACTACAGTAGTACAAGTTTATATGCCAACTAGCTCTGCAGATGACGAAGAAATTGAAGAAATGTATGATGATATAAAAGACATTATTCAGATAGTGAAGGGAGACGAAAATTTAATAGTCATGGGTGACTGGAATTCGAGTGTAGGAAAAGGGAGAGAAGGAAACGTAGTAGGTGAATATGGATTGGGGCTAAGAAATGAAAGAGGAAGCCGGCTGGTAGAATTTTGCACAGAGCACAACTTAATTATAGCTAACACTTGGTTTAAGAATCATGATAGAAGGTTGTATACATGGAAGAACCCTGGAGGTACTAAAAGGTATCAGATAGATTATATAATGGTAAGACAGAGATTTAGGAACCAGGTTTTAAATTGTAAGACATTTCCAGGGGCAGATGTGGACTCTGACCACAATCTATTGGTTATGACCTGTAGATTAAAACTGAAGAAACTGCAAAAAGGTGCGAATTTAAGGAGATGAGACCTGGATAAACTGAAAGAACGAGAGGTAGTACAGAGTTTTAGGGAGAGCATAAGGGAACAATTGACAGGAATGAGGGAAAGAAATACAGTAGAAGTAGAATGGGTAGCTTTGAGGGATGAAGTAGTGAAGGCAGCAGAGGATCAAGTAGGTAAAAAGACCAGGGCTCTTAGAAATCCTTGGATAACAGAAGAAATATTGAATTTAATTGATGAAAGGAGAAAATATAAAAATGCAGTTAATGAAGCAGGCAAAAAGGAATACAAACGTATCAAAAATGAGATCGACAGGAAGTGCAAAATGGCTAAGCAGGGATGGCTAGAGGACAAATGTAAGGATGTAGAGGCTTATCTCACTAGGGGTAAGATAGATACTGCCTACAGGAAAATTAAAGATACCTTTGGAGATAAGAGAACCACTTGTATGAACATCAAGAGCTCAGATGGAAACCCAGTTCTAAGCACAGAAGGGAAAGCAGAAAGGTGGAAGGAGTATATAGAGGGTTTATACAAGGGCGATGTACTTGAGGACAATATTATGGAAATGGAAGAGGATGTAGATGAAGATCAAATGGGAGATATGATACTGCGTGAAGAGTTTGACAGAGCACTGAAAGACCTGAGTCGAAACAAGGCCCCCGGACTAGACAACATGCCATTGGAACTACTGACGGCCTTGGGAGAGCCAGTCCTCACAAAACTCTACCATCTGGTGAGCAAGATGTATGAAACAGGCGAAATACCCTCAGACTTCAAGAAGAATATAATAATTCCAATCCCAAAGAAAGCAGGTGTTGACAGATGTGAAAATTACCGAACAATCAGTTTAATAAGCCACAGCTGCAAAATACTAACACGAATTCTTTACAGACGAATGGAAAAACTAGTAGAAGCCGACCTCGGGGAAGATCAGTTTGGATTCCGTAGAAATACTGGAACACGTGAGGCAATACTGACCTTACGACTTATCTTAGAAGAAAGATTAAGGAAAGGCAAACCTACGTTTCTAGCATTTGTAGACTTAGAGAAAGCTTTTGACAATGTTGACTGGAATACTCTCTTTCAAATTCTAAAGGTGGCAGGGGTAAAATACAGGGAGCGAAAGGCTATTTACAATTTGTACAGAAACCAGATGGCAGTTATAAGAGTCGAGGGACATGAAAGGAAAGTAGTGGTTGGGAAGGGAGTGAGACAGGGTTGTAGCCTTTCCCTGATGCTATTCAATCTGTACATTGAGCAAGCAGTAAAGGAAACAAAAGAAAAATTCGGAGTAGGTATTAAAATCTATGGAGGAGAAATAAAAACCTTGAGGTTTGCCGATGACATTGTAATTCTGTCAGAGACAGCAAAGGACCTGGAAGAGCAGTTGAACGGAATGGACAGTGTCTTGAAAGGAGGATATAAGATGAACATCAACAAAAGCAAAACGAGGATAGTGGAATGTAGTCGAATTAAGTCGGGTGATGCTGAGGGAATTAGATAAGGAAATGAGACACTTAAAGTAGTAAATGAGTTTTGCTATTTGGGGAGCAAAATAACTGATGATGGTCGAAATAGAGAGGATATAAAATGTAGACTGGCAATGGCAAGGAAAGCGTTTCTGAAGAAGAGAAATTTGTTAACATCGAGTATAGATTTAAGTGTCAGGAAGTCATTTCTGAAAGTATTTGTATGGAGTGTAGCCATGTATGGAAGTGAAACATGGACGGTAAATTGTTTGGACAAGAAGAGAATAGAAGCTTTCGAAATGTGGTGCTACAGAAGAATGCTTAAGATTAGATGGGTAGATCACATAACTAATAAGGAAGTATTGAATAGGATTGGGGAGAAGAGAAGTTTGTGGTACAAATTGACCAGAAGAAGCGATCGGTTGGTAGGACATGTTCTGAGGCATCAAGGGATCACCAATTTAATATTGGAGGGCAGCGTGGAGGGTAAAAATCGTAGGGGGAGACCAAGAGATGAATACACTAAGCAGATTCAGAAGGATGTAGGTTGCAGTAGGTACTGGGAGATGAAGAAGCTTGCACAGGATAGAGTAGCATGGAGAGCTGCATCAAACCAGTCTCAGGACTGAAGACCACAACAACAACAACAACAACAAGACTTCCATTCAGTCCCCTGTTGACCAGTCTGGTGTGGCAGTTGAAGATAGCAAAAAGAAATCCGGAGTTTTAAATTTCACGTTCAAGAAATCGTTCACAAAGGAAAACCGTACAAACATATCGTCATTTGAGCATCGGACAGACTTCCCTATGGACGACATAAATAAGCATACTTGGCGTAAAGAAACACTCAAATACTTGAAAACAAATAAACCACCAGATCCGGATGGAGTCACAGTTCGATTTTAAAAGGAGTACTCTACGCATTAGCCCCTTACATAGCTTACATTTATCGTGAGTCTCTCGCCCAAGACAAAGTCCCAAGCGACTGGAAAAAAGCGCAGGTGACACCAGTATATAAGAAAGGTAAAAGAAAGGACCCTAACTTCTGTTTGCTGCAGAATCCTTGATCACATTCTCATTTCGAACATAATAAACTTTTTTGAGACTCAGAAGGTTATGTCTACAGATCTTCCCGGGAAACAATATTGAAAAAATTTATAGAACCGGCATTTGAAGCTGACTGCAGAATGATTCAACTGCCGGCAACATACATCATGCGTAAGGACCACAAAGATAAGATACGAGAAATTAGGGCTCATACGTAGGCGTACAGACAGTTGTTTTTCCCTCGCTCTTGGCATTAATTGACAGAGTTGTTGGATGTCCTCCTTAGGGATATTGTGCCAAATTCTGTCCAATTGGCGCGCTAGATCGTCCGTGTCCATACTGCTCTAAACGTTCTCAGATGGGGAGTGAACTATCGAACTTGCTCGCCAAGATAAGGTCTAGCAAGCACGAAGACAAGCAGTAGAAACCCTCTCCGTGTGCAGGTAAGACCAGACCATTATCTTGTAAGACCAGAATGGCTTCTCATGAAGGACAACAAAAGAGGGCGTAGAATATCGTGGTGCTATAAGAGTGCCGAGAAGAACAACCAAAGGTGTCCTGATGTGAGAAGAAATCACACCTCAGACCATCACTCCTAGCTGTAGAGCGACAGGTTGGTATCCCATTGCTGTCTGGGGCTTTTCCAGACTAGTCTTTGCTGATCATCGGGGCTCACTTCGAAGAGAGATTCATCACTGAAAACAATTCTACTCCAGTCAATGAGATTACAGGCCGAAGCTGTGTCTGGAGACGCCGCAGACAGCGGTAGGCTCAAATGGCTCTGAGCACTATGGGACTTAACATCTATGGTCATGAGTCCCCTAGAACTTAAAACTACTTAAACCTAACTAACCTAAGGACAGCACACAACACCCAGCCATCACGAGGCAGAGAAAATCCCTGACCCCGCCGGGAATACAGCGGTAGGAGGTTAACCTGACTGTAACCAATCATACGGCTCGACAACCAGTAATGTTGGTCTGGGGGTGCCATCTCTTTCCATAGCAGGACCCCTTTACTTTTATGTGCAGGACCTTTACAGCACAGGGGTTCGTCGACTATATTCTACTCCCCGTCTTGCTCCCCTTCATGGTAAGCCATCCTGAGCCTACATTTCAGCAAGATACTGCCCGCCCGCACACAGTGAGAGTTTCCACTGCTTTTCCAGTATAGTAGCCGGATATCTCCCCAATTGAGAACTTTTTGACCATTATGGGCAGGGCCCTCCAACCCTCTCGGAATTTTGACGACCTAATACGCCAATTGGACGGAATTTAACACGATATCCCTCACGAGGGCATTCAACAACTCTACCGATTAATGCCGAGCCGAACAGCTGCTTGCATAATTGCCAGAGGTGGTTCAACGCGTTATTGTATTTCCCAACTTGCTAAGCTCTTCGTTTTGAATAAGTCACATCACATCTTCCGATCTCCAAACGCGCCGTGAGTGTTGAGGCAATCATCGCACCGACGCACTGGGTTGAAGATACCGTTTTGATCAAACACCGTTTCCTGACGCTCGAAGAAATCTGTAACTGCTTGCTGCACATCCTCGTCCGACAGAAATCGTCGACCCTTCAAGGATTTTTTCAAGGGATCTAAGGGGTGATAATCCCATGGGGAGAGATCAGGACTATACGGCGGGTGCTCGAGTGTCCTCCAATTGAGTTGGCGTAACTTCTGCGTTACGACATTTGCGATACAGGGACGTGCGTTATCAAGAAGCAACAGCACCCCTCGTCGCAATATTTCACGATAGTGGTATTTGACAAACATGCTACCCTATACACATTCTTCATTCTCCGATGGATGTCTACCGATGTTTGTCCTCCGGCAGCCAAGAAAAGAATTATAGCACATTGGTCTCGTTTGGACGCATTTGGTAATAAGGCAGCCAAAGCCCATGTCGCCGAATTTTTCGCACACACGTCGGAAAGACACGAATACCACACTAATCCCTTGCCTGCATGTCGGTGCTTATATACCCCCATCAGAGTCGCGCTATGTTGCATATACGCAAGCGCGCTATGTTGCATATACGCAAGCAGCAACACCCTCAAACAGACACATTTTGATCGCCCGAGATATTTCCCGGACCCGTTTTGTTCTGAAATGTATTCCTGAAATCCGGCTTACCTGCAATAAGTATAGATGTATTATCTAAAGAGACATGAAATTCTTTGCCAGACAGGGACTCGAACCCGGATTTCCCGCTTGTCGCGGGCAGTCGCCTTACCATTTGGATATCCGAGCTCGCTTCCCAGACCGTCTCATATGTCGCTTTAGGAAGTATATCTATTCAAGAATCCTCAGGAAACGTAGTCCACTCACAATGGAGGTAACTTACACAGCCCTCGTACTGACAGCACTTGAATATTGCTCGTCAGTCTGGGATCCGTAACATATACGAGTTGACACATACGAGTCGTAGTATTGATAAAGGAAATAGGAAAGATCCAAAGAAAAGCGGTGTCTTTCGTTACAGGTTCCTTTAGTAAGCGCGAAAGCGCCACGGACATTCTCAGCCAACTCCAGCGGCAGAAGCTGCAAGAGAGGCGTCCTACATCATGGTGTCGTATTCTGTTAAAATTCCGAGAGTGTACATTGTTTGAAGAATCAACCAATACATTGCTTCCTTCTACCTACATCTCGTGGACAGACTATGAAGGTAAAATTAGAGAGATTCGAACTGACACGGAGGTTTACCAGCAATCATTCTTCCCGCGAACCATTCGGGACTGAAGCAGGAGAAGAAAAAAGTGACCGTAAGATGGGCTGCGGAGTAAAGATGTAAATGTAGGTGTAGATTTAGGTGAAGGAATTTGCTCAAAATTGCGACACGAAAGAGATCTGAGAAGAGAGAATCAGCAAAAAGTGGGATAGCAAAAGGCAGTTATTTCTTCACGGAGTCTGACGTAACAGTACCTGTGGCCTATTTCTGATTTATAGGAAGAGAACAGAACATCTGTTAAGTGATATTCACTTGTAATTATATAGGACCAAAGAGTGTCTTTTGAAAGTAATGACGTAAGATTCAGTGTCAACTACGTCGTTCGTTAAATTCGTTAAATACGTTCCCTTTTGCTTTAGATCACTTTTGAATGGACGACGTTAGACTAAATAAATTAGAGTTGTTGTAGATTATAGATGTGTGAGTTTTATGCCATAGTCTGAGACATGTGCCCTTGTCGAATGTTTCATCTCCCAATGCTGGCAACAATCTCAGAGGCTATAAAGACGTAATAAGTTGCTTTTAGAAATCAGAAAAGCCCAGCAAGCTGATTTGTTTATACATATGTAACCGCCCAACGCCCAGGTGGTGACGTCATCCGACCTCTGCTACAGATCGCGAATGAGGCGAAAACAGGAAGAAATGAACAAGTTTGATTATCCCTTGTTTTGAACCTTGTTTGTAGATTTTAAAGGTCAGAATTTTAGAATTTAATTTGTCACAATTACTTTCTACTCTGAATAATTTTTACTGGGAGAACAATAGCCAGTCCAAAGGAAGGACTGAAAGATTTTTGAGTGAGCGTCTGATAAGGGCCAATTAGTTACTTCCTCGAAATCATGGGATCAGGAGGAACTGATGACCTTCTATCAACGTATTAACTGAAACTAATATTTACAAACTACTAGCGAAGTTATCATATTTGTTCCAGAGCGCAGTAGAATATTTGCAGAGTTATTAGACATGCTCGGGGCAAACAACATCAGTGAGCGCACAGCTAAATCGGCGCGCTGCAACAGCAAGTCACGTTATGACGAAGTACCGTCTGTTTCGCTCACTGATTGCTCACTGAGGCCCAATTCATAGTCTGCACGCCACTCTGGACCAAATGAGTAACAGATGTCCGCCTGTACGAACCGTCTCGTATCGTTCAGAAACAATACATTCGTACACGAAGAATCTGCCCAAAATGTCTGCTGCACTGACCACCGAAATCATAATTATTCTACATTTATTGCTTCACAGCGAATCTGAAGATCATCTAGATATTTCTGAACGGACGGTAGCCATCAGGCCGGCCGGGGTGGCCGAGCGGTTCTAGGCGCTTCAGTCTGGAACCGCGTGATCGCTATGGTCGCAGGTTCGAATCCTGCCTCGGGCATGGGTGTGTGTGAAGTCCTTAGGTTAGTTATATTTAAGTAGTTCTAAGTTCTAGGGGACTCATGACCCCAGCTGTTAAGTCCCATAGTGCTCAGAGCCATTTGAACCATTTGTGGTGTTGATCTTACCCGCTTACTCCGATTTCCAATCCTGAATTAATCAAGTTGCTTCATTCACGACATGGAGTGCTATTTATATGGCTACTTAAATAAATTTGCATACTTGTAATTAAATTATTAAAGTAATTAAACTAATAATTTTCCAGCTCCGTTTTTTTTCTAAACGGTTAGGAAGGGCTTGGGCTGGTGGCGACCCTGAATTTCCGAATTTTTATCATTATTTGTGTGAGAGAAGCAGCTAGAAATGAGAGATAACGTATGTGGCTCTATGATGGTTCAAATGGCTCTGAGCACTATGGGACTTAACATCTTAGGTCATCAGTACCCTAGAACTTAGAACTACTTAAACCTAACTAACCGAAGGACATCACACAACACCCAGCCATCACGAGGCAGAGAAAATCCCTGACCCCGCCGGGAATCGAACCCGGGAACCCGGGCGTGGGAAGCGAGAACGCTACCGCACGACCACGAGATATGGGCTGGCTGTATGACAAACGTCGTAAAGATAGTAATATGTTACAATACTATGTTACTTGGTAGTGACACATCATGCGAAAGTTGCTTTCGTCATTAAGTTTTGCCCACCAGCGTACTTTACTAAATTATATTCTCTTGTCTCCACTATTTTTGCTTGTTGAAATTTTCTGAAACAGCAGAGCAATAGACCAAACCGAAGAAGACGTAATTTTTTTCATTACAGAGAAATTATCGATAGTAAAGGCTGTTACTACGGAAATAACAATAGCTGTTTCATCTCCCTTGACTGCCTATAAGAAGATGACAGAGCTACCACATTCTAATAACTAGTCAACAGGTGCAAAACAAACATGCACATATAATAAACCGAGCGAGGTGGCGCAGTGGTTAGCACACTGGACTCGCATTCGGGAAGACGACGGTTCAATCCCGTCTCCAGCCATCCTGATTTAGGTTTTCCGTGATTTCCCTAAATCGCTTCAGGCAAATGCCGGGATGGTTCCTTTGAAAGGGCACGGCCGATTTCCTTCCCCATCCTTCCCTAACCCGAGCTTGTGCTCCGTCTCTAATGACCTCGTTGTCGACGGGACGTTAAACAACACTCACCCCCTCACATATAATAATATTGTTGTTTACGTTACCTTCTTTAGAGCTAATGCTAATTAATGCACTAGAAACACAGAAGAAATCTCACCTAGATTTGCATGTTATCTCTGTCGGTCCACTCAATCTTTGGCCTTTAGCGCATCATCTCTCACGTCTTCTAGCTGCAAATCATTTACTTTCCTTTTCCGTAGCTGTTACGTCCGAAGCAGCAATCATCGCAGCACTAATTAATTAAAATCTTAGAACTGTGTAGATCTTAAAGCTTTTTTCTTGGACACGACAATTGCTCTTACTTGAGTTACAATTAAGGCCAATTTTCGTCGAATATGTTGCAGAAACTGAAATCTGATGGATACGAAGTGATTTTCCTGGGCATCGGTCTTCCACACCCTAAATTGAGCCCCATATTTGAGGGTCTCACGGCGGATATGGGTTTCTTCACTTCAAAAGACTTCCTCCCTGCAGTTTCCAAGGGAAGTAAACCAGGTCAGTTCTTCATTTCATATTTCTAAACCATACACTGGCTATTATCAAGATATATATCACAAGTAAAAAAGAGCCTTTTGTAACTGTGTTACCTGCTCATGTAAGGAGAAACTGAGTGGTGTTCAATTTCAGCACGATCAATACACCTCAGGATTCAGTAATATCAACCAAATATCTCACTGAAAGATCCTAAATCTGTAAGAAGTCGCGTGAATACATAAAATCAGCATCAGGGAGAACATTGAAATGCCTCTGTCTATAATGAGAATTGCGGCGAGGTGAGGCACATCTTTCAGAGAAGCCCAATACAAGACACTCGTGGACAAACTGGAGTCTCTGTGATTCCCATCATTTGGGACGGAAGCTTGAGAGCAAAAGAATCCTGAGATGTCGTGCTAAAGTTGCAAACATCATTTTCAGTCAGTTTAAGAATTATGTAGAGATTTTCAGGGAACTTACATGGAAACAAACAAAATACGACTATTTTCTCGTTAAAAGCAGCTGAATAAATTAAGAAAGTTAGTATAGACTGTATAACGATTTTTCTGTTTTGTGTTTCTCTTCCATTACGTTAAAGTAAATTGTCGAATTGCCCACACCTGCATTGTTATTTGTGAATCTTGACTGTTTTTGCTGCTCAGGTAGATACTGATCCTCACATTTTCGTTTGTGCCATTACTGAATGACGTTTTCAGACATGAGTTCTTATACTAGGTTTTTTCATCCAGGCATACTCCACAACATTATTTTGAAACACCGTGTACAATGATTCTCAGTGGATACTTACGAAGGTGCACATCTTTAAAACAATATGTATTCTAATATTTTTGCCAAAGTAGCACCGTGTCACGTTTATCTAATATTTTTTCACGTGACTGTCAGGTGAATTGAAATGAAAGCATGTTACATATTTTTATAGAACGGCGAACAGTCAACGAGTTTCACACTTCGGTCGAAAAACTAACTAGCACGTTTTCTGTTCAAGTGCTGACGAATCGTAACCGTATCAGTGTCCCAGAAGATTGGAGGCTGGCTTGGCTCTGCGTCCAGCCTCCTCCCGCTTGTGCAGGAGAGGGAAAAGAGATTTTGCCAGTTATCACTGGTGTGAAGCCACTGAGACCTCGAATAACATCTCTGATCATGTTGTATAACGAAGTAGTGGTCTGCGGAACAAGAGGAACTGTAATAACGTGTTATTAGCTTTTTTTAAAGTTGCATAACAAGCGCACTGCTTTTGTTTTGTTTTTATTTATTAGCCTGGTTCCTTTCAGCAGAACTGCTGAGCAAAGAGAATGCCATCGTCATGCTTATGTTGCCTCTGTGGTAGCACGTCGCTACAGCTGCGAATTTCAAGGCGCGGGATCGACCTTGAAAATCAATCTGTGCTGGAACGACACGCACGCCAGAGAGTAATTACGTTATTATAACTGTTGTTAAGGCGAGCCCTCGCAGTACAGTTCGGCTCATGGGATACTCAGCTGTCGTGGACAGCAATTCTTTTATAACACAGAACTCCGGCGACTATCGCGGATTTTGAGAGCAAGTCAGTAAGTAAGGTAATTTTTTCTGCTCTGTAAGTTGACAGCACAGACTCAACAACGACATGTCCTCACCTCACTGTTGATCTTGCGCGGTAGCTTTGTTGTTTCACTGAATAGCTCTATTCACAGTTATTTCAAAGCATTGTATTATGAGCTCTCCGTCGCCCGTACGCACCAAGGAAGAAAGGAGGGGAGTGATTTGTTTTCCGACTTCTAAAGGAAGGGACAAACGCCGCATAGATTATTCACAGTGTAGCTGCTGTATGGTGACACTGAACGAAAAAAAATTTAGTAGTGGATAAATCGCTTTGAAAAACGATGTGTATATGTCTACGAAGGAGTGCATTCGGCAGGCCGTTCGCATTGAAAATGGACATTGTAAAACCCCAGTTCGTCTAAGCCCCTTTAATTAGCCTTGAACTGATGTTACTTCTCGTACCCTGACCAAGCTCACAGATCCCTTTATGAGCGTGGTTAAGCAGCGAAGACTGCAAACCTCAACGAGAAGAAACAGGGTCGCCATCAGTATTGCTCTTCCTAGGTTTTCTAAAGCGAACTGGAATTCGTCAGCTAACCTGACTGTTGATTGAATACTTAATACATAGCATTCAACGGGACAAGGGAAAATAATCCATGCACAAAAATTCATTCACACCTCACTCTCACCTAATCAAGATGTCGTTGTTGTGGTCTTCAGTCCTGAGACTAATCAAGATAACACTACTAATACAACAGGCCCACCTAACGCCAACTAATCATTTCCGCCGCTCTGTCTGGACCTGGGAAGATTCGTTCGGTGGGGTAGCTCTAAAATAATTCACCTCGAAGTACGAATTTCAACTATTTGAGGTTTTAATAATAAATCTTCAGTTAATCTGAAGTGCCGTAAATATTTCACTATGAATTTACATTATGCTCAATCGCACCTAACACAATGCTTTAAGCAGAGCGTCCCCTTAACATAGGTACTCACCAGCCTCGGAACGAACAACCACTACTGACCACGCTCCCGGTCTCAACAAAACCGACGCTACCCCGTCCCAACGCCGGATCCAGTCAGAGGCACAGCTTCCTCGACCCCGTGGCTGGGGTGTCTTTGTGGATGCTACTGAGCCTGGGACGCAGATTTTAGGTGACGGCAAGCTTGCCCACTACTCGTGCCACTCTCTCGGCCTCCTCGACCAACCTGACAATAACACCTGAAGCTTGAAAGGGGTAGACCTCTCTGTCCAGAACTGAGAGACTGAGAGACGGAAAGTTGGCCATCTTACACCAGAGCAGAAAATGATAAATGGAAATGAGCGTTTGGCGTCATTGGCCGGGAGGCCTCTTACGGGGCAAGTCCGGCCGCCTTCGTGCAAGTTTTATTACATTCGACGCCACATTGGGCGACCTGCGCGCCGGATGGGGATGAAACGATGACGAAGACAACACAACACCCAGTCCCTGAGCGGAGAAAATCCCCGACCCAGTCGGGAATCGAACCCGGACCCGTAGGACGGCAATCCGTCACGCTGACCACTTTTTTCATATTGTTCGTTGTTGGTCGTTGTGTTTGATCGTGGCGGACGTCACATGAGATCTGTTCAAATTCGTTTGTTGGTCCTTCCACTCAATTTTTTATTACAGACCAGTCAGCTATCGGGGCGGTCACCAAAGCAGAAGAGAAGCAGCTTGTGTGTTTTGAAGTTACTGGTAGCCGTTATTAGTAGTGGTTGTGGATACAGAGTCGTCTACTCAGAGCAGGCGACTCTTTACCACAATCAGTACTAATTACGGCTAACAGTAACTTCAAAACACACAATAAACTAATCATTCAAGGCATACATACCCTCTAACACTCAGACAGGAGGGAACATGTTGTTGTTGTGGTCTTCAGTCCAGAGACTGGTTTGATGCAGCTCTCCATGCTACTCTATCCTGTGCAAGCTTCTTCATCTCCCAGTGCCTAATGCAACCTACATCTTTCTGAATCTGTTTCGTGTATTCATCTCTTGGTCTCCCTCTACGATTTTTACCCTCCACGCTGCCCTCCAATACTAAATTGGTGATCCCTTGATGCCCCAGAATATGCCCTACCAACCGATCCCTTCTTCTAGTCAAGTTGTGCCACAAATTTCTCTTCTCTCTAATTCTATTCAATACCTCCTCATTAGTTATGTGATCTACCCAACCAATCTTCAGCATTCTTCTGTAGCACCACATTTCGAAAGCTTCTATCCTCTTCTTGTCTAAACTATTTATCGTCCACGTTTCACTTCCATACATGGCTACACTCCATACAAATACTTTCAGAAACGACTTCTGACACTTAAATCTATACTCGATATTAACAAATTTCTCTTCTTCAGAAACGCTTTCCTTGCCATTGCCAGTCTACATTTTATATCCTCTCTACCTCGACCATCATCAGTTATTTTGCTCCCCAAATAGCAAAACTCATTTAACACCTTAAGCGTATCATTTCCTAATCTGATTCCCTCAGCATTACCCGATTTAATTCGACTACATTCCATTATACTCGTTTTGCTTTTGTTGATGTTCATCTTATATCCCCCTTTCAAGACACTGTCCATTCCGTTCAGCTACTCTTCCAGGTCCTTTGCTGTCTCTGACACAATTACAATGTCATCGACGAACCTCAAAGTTTTTATTTCTTCTCCATGGATTTTAATTCCTACTCCAAATTTTTCTTTTGTTTCCTTTACTGCTTGCTCAATATACAGATTGAATAACATCTGGGATAGGCTACAACCCTGTCTCACTCCCTTCCCAACCATTGCTTCCCTTTCATGCCCCTCGACTCTTATAACTGCCATCAGTTTCTGTAAAAATTGTAAATAGCTTTTCGCTCCCTGTATTTTACCCCTGCCACCTTCAGAATTTGAAAGAGAGTATTCCAGTCAACATTGTCAAAAGTTTTCTCTAAGTCTACAAATGCTAGAAACGTAGGTTTGCCTTTCCCTAATCTATTTTCTAAGATCAGTCGTAGGGTCAGGGAACATACACTCCTGGAAATTGAAATAAGAACACCGTGAATTCATTGTCCCAGGAAGGGGAAACTTTATTGACACATTCCTGTGGTCAGATACATCACATGATCACACTGACAGAACCACAGGCACATAGACACAGGCAACAGAGCATGCACAATGTCGGCACTAGTACAGTGTATATCCACCTTTCGCAGCAATGCAGGCTGCTATTCTCCCATGGAGACGATCGTAGAGATGCTGGATGTAGTCCTGTGGAACGGCTTGCCATGCCATTTCCACCTGGCGCCTCAGTTGGACCAGCGTTCGTGCTGGACGTGCAGACCGCGTGAGACGACGCTTCATCCAGTCCCAAACATGCTCAATGGGGGACAGATCCGGAGATCTTGCTAGCCAGGGTAGTTGACTTACACCTTCTAGAGCACGTTGGGTGGCACGGGATACATGCGGACGTGCATTGTCCTGTTGGAACAGCAAGTTCCCTTGCCGGTCTAGGAATGGTAGAACGATGGGTTCGATGACGGTTTGGATGTACCGTGCACTATTCAGTGTCCCCTCGACGATCACCAGTGGTGTACGGCCAGTGTAGGAGATCGCTCCCCACACCATGATGCCGGGTGTTGGCCCTGTGTGCCTCGGTCGTATGCAGTCCTGATTGTGGCGCTCACCTGCACGGCGCCAAACACGCATACGACCATCATTGGCACCAAGGCAGAAGCGACTCTCATCGCTGAAGACGACACGTCTCCATTCGTCCCTCCATTCACGCCTGTCGCGACACCACTGGAGGCAGGCTGCACGATGTTGGGGCGTGAGCGGAAGACGGCCTAACGGTGTGCGGGACCGTAGCCCAGCTTCATGGAGACGGTTGCGAATGGTCCTCGCCGATACCCCAGGAGCAACAGTGTCCCTAATTTGCTGGGAAGTGGCGGTGCGGTCCCCTACGGCACTGTGTAGGATCCTACGGTCTTGGCGTGCATCCGTGCGTCGCTGCGGTCCAGTCCCAGGTCGACGGGCACGTGCACCTTCCGCCGACCACTGGCGACAACATCGATGTACTGTGGAGACCTCACGCCCCACGTGTTGAGCAATTCGGCGGTACGTCCACCCGGCCTCCCGCATGCCCACTATACGCCCTCGCTCAAAGTCCGTCAATTGCACATACGGTTCACGTCCACGCTGTCGCGGCATGCTACCAGTGTTAAAGACTGCGATGGAGCTCCGTATGCCACGGCAAACTGGCTGACACTGACGGCGGCGGTGCACAAATGCTGCGCAGCTAGCGCCGTTCGACGGCCAACACCGCGGTTCCTGGTGTGTCCGCTGTGCCGTGCGTGTGATCATTGCTTGTACAGCCCTCTCGCAGTGTCCGGAGCAAGTATGGTGGGTCTGACACACCGGTGTCAATGTGTTCTTTTCTCCATTTCCAGGAGTGTATATTTACAGAATTTAATTATGACATGAAATTTCTACTTGATCATTGGGTAACGGTCACAGACGGCAACCTACACTGGCGTCAAACATGAACAGTCTCATCTAATGCGTTCTGCTCAGCCTCCTCAAGGGAGTGTGGGGAACATTCAGTGAAATAAGACATGGAAGGTGTCCGGGAGACACCGTCACTGGCAATAGCTTTATGGAGCGACTCCATTGAGTCGTTTCAACAGGAACATCGAGACAGTTGCTCGAAACATGGAAGAAGGTTGCCACTACTTAGGAGTCGCGGTAAACATGGCAATATGCCGATGGTGTGTTACAAGCTAGTGGAGGTATTCATGTATCGAGCCGTGTACACGACATGAAATTATAGAATATTTCACATGAGTTGAACATTAGCTGTGGTTTAACATTTGCAATCATTCCTGATTCTTGTCACCATCGAAAGTTTGTACTCCATGCGTACCACACCAGCCGACACATACAAACAGGATCGTTTGGAAATGTCGTAATCAGTTTAAGGTGTTTTGAACATGAACAAAAAGACTTTCTCAGTCACATATTAACCGATGATGAGACGTGAGTCAAACATTAAGAATTACAGATAATCGGGAGAGAATAATGTGGAAATATCCGTCTTCGCCTAGAGCAAAGAAGTTCAGAGGTGAAGCTTTTGCAGGAAAGTTGAGGATGACTGTGTTTTGGGATATGTAAGGTCCGTTGTTGATGCATTACTCTCCCAAAAATCGATCTGTGAACAGTTACAGCTAATGTGAGCTACAGCGAGATATGAAGTCCAAAATCAAAACGAAGAGGAGAGGGTAGATTTATGAAGGGGTGATATTCCTACAGGGTAATTCTCGCTCTCATACAGATGGGGAAACAATCTGTTGCACTAAAAATCTTGATTTTGTGCTACTGAAGCACCCACCTTACAATCCTGATTTACCTACAAGTGAGATCCACCTTTTTGGTCTGACGAATCCAAGTTTTCATCGGATGATGAGTTTGTGGAGGCATTGCAAAAGTGGGTGTGCACGATGCCACAAATCTTTTTACAGGGCGAAGTTAGGAAGCTTGTCAAGGGGTAGACCAAGATTTTACAGGTTGAGGGAGATTGTTTGGAAAAATTATGTTACTTGCAGTGATTTTTTCCAAATAAAACGTTTGTTTTTAAACATCGCCTTTACTTTATGAATTCTCTTCGCATAACAGCGGACAAACGTTCCACGCGGCAGAAAATGACTCGTCAGTTCAGTGCTGGATACTGAATGGTGTTCAAACCCGCGTCCGACCATCCTGATTTAGGTTTTCCGTGATTTCCCTAAATCCCTTCAGGCAAATTCCAGGATCGTTCCTTTGAAAGGGAATCCGATGGGACCGATGACCTCGCTGTTTGGTCCTCTCCCCCCCTCCCCCCCCCCCCAAACCAACAAACCAACCAACCAATAAATGGTGAGAAGTCATACCACCCCAGCGCACAGCCCATACTTGTACTTCTACTCACAGCTTGTCACATGGTAAAAAGACTGCCACGTGCACTGAACACCGCCACTGGATGCTCGAAGCATGGATGAAGATTGACAGTACTTACGAGTCGCAGTAGACATTGTGAGATTCCGATGGTGTGATACAAGCCACATGAAATGGGCCACCTGCTGCAGCTTTCGAGCGTCCCAGATTTTCTCACTAGGGTTAAGGTCATGTGACTTTGGAGGCAGTAGAGACACAGTCATGTCCGCGGAGTGATCCTCAACTTATCTTGAGAAATTTGGGAGTGATGAAGTAGTGTGCTTTCTAACTGGTGCCAAAGGCCGGCGGCAGAGTGGTGTAGGCGGGAAACGAAAGCACATTATCGATCAGCAGGCTCCTGTTCCGCTCGTCGGTAAGAGACGCTAGCAGCCATTCAGTGACTCCACTTCTCACGCAAACATTGCCTATCCAAGAAAACTTCAGCACCTACTCCTTGGCGTCTCCTCATATCTTAATCTACGTACTCGAACCTAGACAACAATTTGTACTATGTCTTGTCAGTCTGGCCAACCTTTTGACATGTTTTGGAAGTCCAACACTGGTGTTCCTAAGACCATTCTTATCTGCGTGACGTGTGGTCAGCAGACGTGTAAACCTGGGGTGGTGGGTTATCTACCCTACAACATGTTGAGTGTTTGCGTGCCATAAATATTCGCCGGTTCTTGTTACTCAGCAATGAATTAGCGAGTATTTAGCTGCACCGTAGCCCGTCTGCGCGATTGTACGGTCCGTGATGTCCGACTCATTCATCAGCGCCTTCAGATGACTCCCGCGTCGGTGGACTTGTCTGACCCGTGGAACTCACGCTACTGCCTAGAGAGGAGGTGCTTCAAAATCCCAATATCTGTGCGATCTCTGCAAATGAGTGTCCTATAGGTCAGGCACTAACATCTGTTGTTGTTTTGGTCCTGGTTTGACGCAGTTCTCCATGCTCGCCTGTTCTGCGCAAGTCACTTCATCTCTGCATAACTACGGCAAACAGTCTATTTGAGCCTGCTTACTGTAGTTGACTTTGGTCCCTCTCCACAATTTTTACCCCCGACACCTCCCTCCATTAACAAATTAGATATTCCTTGATGCCACAGGTTGTCTCCTGTTAATCTGTCTCTTTTTTTAGACAAGTTTTGCCCCCGAATCGATTAAGCACATCTTCATAGGTTATACTTTCTACCCATCTTTTTTTTTTATCGTCAGCATTTTTCTGCAACGACATATTTGAATAGTACCTATAATCTTCTAGTCTGTAATGTTTATCTCCCACGTTTCACTTCCGTATAAGGACACACTCGAGACTAATAATTTCAGAAACGCTTACTAACACTTAAATTAATGTTGGCTATTAATATTATTCTTATTTTCAGAGAAGTTTTCCTCACTATTGCCTATCTACATTTTATATCCTCTTTACTTCTGTCTCGTCAGTTATTTTTGCTGCCCAATAGTAAAACTCGTCTGCTGCCTTTAGTGTCTCATTCCCTAACCTAATTGCATCAGTACCACTTGATTAAGTTCGACTACACTACATGACTTTCGAATGGTTTCCAAGTCCTTTGCCATTTGCGTCAGAACTACAGTTTCATCAGCAAACCTCAGAGTTTTTGAAACTCTCTATAGCATTAAAACTATGTACCAGACTGGGACATCAACCAAGAACCTTTCTTCCCGTGGGTAAGACTCTTAGCGACTGAGCATGCCCAGGCACAACTTCCGCCAGTACCTTTCTCCTACTTTACAAACTGTCGGATCTGTCGATCTAGCGATAAATCGCGTACCAGGAAATTCAGTGAACGCAGTTGGACCATGGAAAGTCTTAGTTTGCCCTTGGCCTTCAGCTCGCAACAATTTGAGGAGTCGTCAGGAACGAGACGTGGGTTGGATGTAATGTTGTTCCCCTTCCCCCGAATGGATAACTTGTGTAGATCAGAGATAAACAAGCAGCTGAAGTGGCGTCCAATTGAAAGACTTGCATCCGACCATTTAAGTACACTTTTCAAACTTTACATAGCAGCGTTATCACTCTGCTGTGCGCCGCTCGGGATTAGCCGAGCGGTCTTAGGCGCTGCAGTCATGGACTGTGCGGCTGGTCCCGGCGGAGGTTCGAGTCCTCCCTCGGGCATGGGTGTGTGTGTTTGTCCTTAGGATATAATTTAGGTTAAGTAGTGTGTAAGCTTAGGGACTGATGACCTTAGCAGTTAAGCCCCATAAGATTTCACACACATTTGAACTCTGCCTGAGATCGACTGTCACACCGATGACCAGTGGAAGAGGAGACTAGGTCCAGTCACGTGACACGCCGAACTGTTGCATACTCAGTGCTGAGAGGAGAGCTACTCCCCAGTACACTTTTTTTTCAGTTGTTGTTGTTGTTGTTGTTGTTGTTGTGGTCTTCAGTCCTGACACTGGTTTGATGCAGCTCTCCATGCTACTCTATCCTGTGCAACCTTTTTCATCTCCCAGTACCTACTGCAACCTACATCTTTCTGAATCTGCTCAGTGTATTCATCTCTTGGTCTCCCTCTACGATTTTTACCCTCCACGCTGCCCTCCAACACTAAACTGGTGATCCCTTGATGCCTCAGAACATGTCCTACCAACCGATCCCTTCTTCTAGTCAAGTTGTGCCACAAACTTCTCTTCTCCCCAATCCTATTCAATACTTCCTCATTAGTTATGTGATCTACCCATCTAATCTTCAGCATTATTCTGTAGCACTACATCTCGAAAGCTTCTACTATCTTCTTGTCCAAACTATTTATCGTCCATGTTTCACTTCCATACATGGCTACACTCCGTACAAATACTTTCAGAAACGACTTCCTGACACTTAATCCTATACTCGATGTTAACAAATTTCTCTTCTTCAGAAACGCTTTCCTTGCCATTGCCAGTCTACATTTTATATCCTCTCTACTTCGACCATCATCAGTTATTTTGCTCCCCAAATAGCAAAACTCATTTACTACTTTAAGTGTCTCATTTCCTAATCTAATTCCCTGAGCATCACCCGACTTAATTGGAATACATTCCATTATCCTGGTTTTGCTTTTGATGATATTCATCTTATATCCTCCTTTCAAGACACTATCCATTCCGTTCAACTGCTCTTCCAAGTCCTTTTGCTGTCTCTGACAGAATTACAATGTCATCGGCGAACCTCAAAGTTTTTATTTCTTCTCCATGGATTTTAATACCTACTCCGAATTTTTCTTTTGTTTCCTTCACTGCTTGTTCAGTATATAAATTGAATAACATCGGGGAAAGGCTACAACCCTGTCTCACTCCCTTCCCAACCACTGCTTCCCTTTCATACCCCTCGACTCTTATAACTGCCATCTGGTTTCTGTACAAATTGTAAATAGCCTTTCGCTCCCAGTACTTTACTTCTGCCACCTTCAGAATTTGAAAGAGAGTATTCCAGTCAGCATTGTCAAAAGCTTTCTCTAAGTCTACAAATGCTAGAAACGTAGGTTTGCCTTTCCTTAATCTAGCTTCTAAGATAAGTCGTAGGGTCAGTATTGCCTCACGTGTTCCCATATTTCTACGGAATCCAAACTGATCTTCCCCGACGTCGGCTTCTATTAGTTTTTCCATTCGTCTGTACAGAATTCGTGTTAGTATTTTGCAGCCGTGATTTATTAAACTGATAGTTCGGTTATTTTCACATCTGTCAGCACCTGCTTTTTTTGGGATTGGAATTATTATATTCTTCTTGAAGTCTGAGGGTATTTCGCCTGTCTCATACATCTTGCTCACCAGATGGTAGAGTTTTGTCAGGACTGGCTCTCCCAAGGCTGTCAGTAGTTCTAATGGAATGTTGTCTACTCCTGGAGCTTTGTTTCGACTCAAGTCTTTCAGTGCTCTGTCAAACTCTTCACGCAGTATCATATCTCCCATTTCATCTTCATCTACATCCTCTTCCATTTCCAAAATATTGTCCTCAAGTACATCGCCCCTGTATAGACCTTCTATATACTCCTTCCACCTTTCTGCTTTCCCTTCTTTGCTTAGAACTGGGTTCCCATCTGAGCTCTTGATATTCATAAAAGTGGTTCTCTTTTCTCCAAAGGTCTCTTTAATTTTCCTGTGGGCAGTATCTATCTTACCCCTAGTGAGATAAGCCTCTACATCCTTACATTTGTCCTCTAGCCATCCCTGCTTAGCCATTTTGCACTTCCTATCGATCTCATTTTTGAGACGTTTGTATTCCTTTTTGCCTGCTTCATTTACCGCATTTTTATATTTTCTCCTTTCATCAATTAAATTCAATATTTCTTCTGTTACCCAAGGATTTCTGCTAGCCCTCGTCTTTTTACCTACTTGATCCTCTGCTGCCTTCACTACTTCATCCCTCAAAGCTACCCATTCTTCTTCTACTCTATTTCTTTCCCCCATTCTTTTCAATTGTTCCCTTATGCTCTCCCTGAAACTCTGTACAACCTCTGGTTTAGTCAGTTTATCCAGGTCCCATCTCCTTAAATTCCCACCTTTTTGCAGTTTCTTCAGTTTTAATCTACAGTTCATAACCAATAGATTGTGGTCAGAGTCCACATCTGCCCCTGGAAATGTCTTACAATTCAAAATCTGGTTCCTAAATCTCTGTCTTACCATTATATAATTTTTTTCAGTAGCTGCTTATTTTTTATGACCCACCGTCTAATTTTTTTATGGTGGGTCGTATGTTGCCACTTAGCCGCTGTGACTGGGTCTGGGTTCCGGAGTGACTGAAAGTAACACCACACCGGCTGCCGTCCCCACTCACACCGTTGCCCTTGTCCCGCCACGTGGAGGCGGGCTCTATTTGTTTACATCCATTTGATATCTTTTTTGTGCAGCATTAGAAAAACTTATTGAAAGGATACAGTACCGCCCGATATTGAAAATAGGTACAACATTCTTCGTTATTCTTGTCATAACAACATATTTTTTGTAATAATAACTCAATTTCACTTAATACACCGAAGCCGGATACCAGTGTAGTAAAGAAGGATAATTTATTTATCTAACTGATCACATGTGCACTCCCACAAAATAAATCCCTACATCCAATTTGGTGAGATCTGTGAAATGAATGAATGTATGGTCGTCTGCTAACCACAGATAGTGAATGTGAATATATGATCATCTTTGAGACGGTCCTTTGGTCACCTTTTCTTGGAACCAAAGAGATGAAATTTACCGGAGCTTTGAGCGCCTGAAATGTGGCTTACCAATACGGTAGCAAGGTGCTCCCCCACTTCGGCAGAGGTGCGAGATGACCTGAAGAACGGCCATGTTTTCAGCATTCTGGCGCTGGATCTTGTGTTGGTAAGACCTGTCTTAGGTGTGCGCCGTAAAGACAAAAGAGTGGATAGATTGGTATGCATGTGGAATACTTATGAGTAGTCTGGAATAATAATTTCTCTATTTCAGGAACTTTTGTGGGGCGAATTAAATGTCAGGCAGATAATATTAAGGGGATCGTAGTAATCTTCGGAAGTGACCAACGGTCACAATGAAATCACGTGTAGCAATAAGTTGAAATACTTCCGAGTGCTAAAGTTAAGCTGAATTACTGGCGTGTGTACTATAAGTTGGAAATATTTAAGAAATGGCGTGTGCAGGACTTGAGATTAGAGACGAGTACTTCCACGTGGTGAGTACTGTATGAGTCTCAATCTGTGTATGAGACAAAGGATAAGGAGAAGTACTCGTCCATGGTATCAGTTGAGGACTCGCGTGTGTGATGAATTTGTTCTTAATATTACTTTGCGTGTTATGTTTCCGTGTGACGCTTGATTCAAACTATAATACTCTGAGAGTGAAGCAAGGTGAGTCAGCCGTCTATCCAGCAACGCCACTTGGCTTGCATTGCACAGGAAGACGTGCATATATCCTCCAGAGTTCATAGTAGGAAAGAAAAGTTACGAAGTGGGGCAGTGTCGTGTGAAACTGGAATGAACGTTAATTGAAGTGGGAAAGCTGAAAGTGATGTGATTATAACATTGTGACTATTCCTTGTGTTGTATTCCATGTTGCCAGTGTGGTGTATTTCATGTAATTTAAGTATGTGTGGTTTGCATGGGAGAGTAGCAAGATAGGTTCAGAGGCAGTGGGTTATGCATGTTCCTTTTTGTACCGCTCGGTCTGGAGGATAGTTTCGTGCTGATATTTGTGAGAGTCAAAGTGTGAGATATAGCAAAAGATCCACCATCCTATCCAGAAAGTGCACTGTAGTGTTAGATAATTACGAGACCGTAAGACAGAGAATCACCAACGTAAAGCCATGCCCACTGGGCGGAGTTTCTCATGTGCAATTGTTGTAGAAAATGTACTGATGTGTTTAGGTTATAGAATTTATCGGAATAAAAAAGATAGTGAAAAGAAAAAGATTGGTGGCCTTTTCCTTCGAATAGTATGTTGTCATGATATCCAGAATTTATAATGTGTGCGCCATTCATATTCAGTGCGATGGCCACGTGTTGATCAAAGCCGTTAAATAAGAAAGAAAATGTGGTATTGCCAGTACGTAGTGAACAGTCAGAGTTGTGTAAATTACTAATAGTCAGATGTGCGTTTTCGTTTCCGTTGCGTAATATTAAAACAGGAGAATAACTTGTAACTTAATTGTGAGTACTAGAGTTCATGTTACTCGATAAATAAGAATGAGTCCACTCGCTTGGCAGACCACTCATCTTGCAGGCCTGACTGCTTGATGCCACAGTATGAGCAAGGCATGCGGGTGCCTCTCATTATAACTAATACAAATTCAAGTGAGATATTAATAAACAAAACGGAATTAAATATTTAGAAAGAAGGAAGGGAGAGAATTGAGTAGAGAAGAGATAGGTATAATGTTGACGGTCACCTGGTTGTGGGCGGCGGCCCGGGTCTTGGAATGACCCTCAAGACGCTGGCCGTCGTTCACCATGCCTTTAACATCTACCATCCTAAAAACTAACTTAACTAGAAGAGATTAGGGTACGTTAAAGCTAGAAACTAAGACTAAGACCTTTACGTCGAGCGTGTCCCCAGTACAGCAACCTCTTGGTGGTCAGTGGAGTCGCTCCTCTACTTCAGCCTCGCTGGGCTGTTGCAGGCATGTGCTGCCAGGGAGCGCGCCTGCCGGAGCTGCGTGGCGTGGTGACGGTGCTGGGCGCCGGAGACACAGCCTTCGACTGCGCCACTTCCGCCCTGCGCTGCGGCGCACGCAAGGTCTTCGTCGTCTTTCGAAAGGGCTTCCGCAACATCCGAGCCGTGCCCGAAGAGGTAAGTCCGAACACAATTCCCTACCTTCTACTTAAAAGGGACACCGATTGGGAAACGTCGATTATTGATTGGTGGAATAAAGAATTTTAGATCTTTAGGACTCAGTACACGCTACGGAACCAACACTCTCCAGACAGCCGCTGAAAACGCAGTGTATGCACCTGAGAGTCTGTAACAGCAGGAACAACACGTCAACTCATCGGAATATTTTCCCTCTGTATGAATATCATTGCAGAAGCTGAGACCCCGGTCATTCTGTCAGAAAAATTTCATAGAAGGTGCTCCGAATAAACTATCGCCGCAAATAAATGAAAACCTTACGTGAAAATTATGTTTTTTTTCCACAGCACGAAAACATTCTTTGTGCCTTTCTAACTAAGCACACCAAACAAAAAATTAGTCACCACCAGGAGACATGACGCTATCACCGTGTAACACTGCCTCTAGACTTAATAATGGCCTCAATTCGGCGAGAAAGAGATCCATGAGACTTTTTTTCAGGTATGCTACATCCAACGGAACACGCTCTTTGGTGATTAGATCCTACAGATCTCCAAATTGTGGTGATGTTTATTGCTACGTTTCACAAGATATTCCAAGTAGTCACAGACCAAGATGGCGTGATTTAGAGGTTGCGATAGAGTGCCTGAGTGTTCGTCAACCCAGGAACATACAGGGTGCGTTCCATAAGTAATGCGACAAAATTCATAAAAAATCATTTATTGAATATATTTGTTCACATAATCAAAAATTTTCAAAATAGCGCCATCTTGCGTCGATACACTTCTGGAGGCGGTGTTTCCATGTTTGGTAGGCATCATGGAATGCCTTTTCCGGAATGTCCTTTAGAGCTGATGTAACATGCGCTTGGATGCTTTCAATTGTGTCCCAATGTTTTCCTTTCATGACTCCTTTTAACAGACGAAACAAAAAGAAGTCAGCGGGAGCCAGGTCAGAACTGTAAGGACGCTGGGGAACCAATGGGGTCTTGGTCTTGGTCAGGAAGTCGTTCACAATGAAGGCGATGTGACCCTGCGCGTTGTCGTGGTGAACTTTCTACGTGGCCTTGATGTCGCTTCGGCAGCGCGAGACCTTCGTTTTCAGTCTTTTGAGCACTTCCAAGTAGAAGTCCCGGTAGGTACGAATTCGTGGTGGACAATGTCTCTGACGTCAAAGAAGTCAATGAGCATGGTTTTGATCCTGGACTTGCTCATGCGTGCCTTCTTGGGACGGGGCGAAGATGGGGTGTGCCACTCTGAACTCTGCCTTTTTGTCTCACGAGTCATCACCGGTGATAACTGAGTTAAAAAAAATGGTCATTTTCACACATTTCCAACATTTCTCGGCACCGAAGCACTCGCATGTGCTTGTGTTCGTCGTTCAACACTTTTGGGACGAGTTTGGCACACACCTTTCTCATGTTCAAATCTTCGGTCACAATGCGGAAAACGGTTGTTTTTGACATGTTTAGAGTTTGTGCTATCAATTGAAGGCTCAGCCGTCTGTCACAGTTCAAACAATCGCGCATGCGCGTCACATTTTCGTCGACTCCTGCGGTTGATGGCCGTCCACTGCGAGGTCCGTCGGTGATCTCCTCTCGGCCCTCCATGAACGACTTGTGCCATCGGAAAACTTGTGATTTGGACAAGCAATCATTCCCAAAGGCATGCTGGAGTAATGGAAACGTTTCGGTGGCGGACTTCCCAAGTTTAATGCAAAATTTGATAGCGCACCGTTGCTCTACAGAATGATCCATTGTGCCGTCTTACATAAACTCAAAACGGGGTTGACGGAAACGCACGTCTTGACTCTCCTGCAGCTCGCAACCGAATGAGCGTTTTGAAGCTAACACCCCCTCCACTTAGCCCAGCCGGTTACAACACTCTGTGGTGTACCGTTGCGTCAGAAAAAAATTGGTCGAATTACTTATGGAACGCACTGTGTATGTTTGTTGTTGTCATGTTAAAAGACTGGAGTGTCCACTGCTTACTCATAATGAAGATGGAAAAAAAGGGCAACACTTGGTCACCGAGAATGTTGAAATAAGCATCCTCGTTCACGGTTATGGTAACTCGGATAAATGGGCCTAAGTCACGGAACGAAAAACTCCTCCAAAACACCATAGAGCCACCATTAGCCTGACCTACAAACTGAGACATCTCACTGCATCATTCTTGCACTCGACGCCTTGCATGATTTGAAAAAAGGCTAATTAGGATCATATTACACTCCTCCAGCAAATTGCTATCCACTTTCTGCGTTGATTGTTCCATTGAAGAATTGCAGCTTTATGTGCTGCTACGATCAGTGGTCATTTGTTAGGTATGTGACACCAGCTGTCCACTGCGTGCTGGTCCCTCTGCAGTGTTCGCTTGGGAATTAATTAGCTGGCCCTGTATTCACCGAGAGCGGCAATTCCTGTCGGTTTTGAAACCGATTGTCATTGATAAGCTTGGCACTCTTCTTAGTTCCTGTCGGCTAGAATATTTTTATGATCACTGTCCTCACACTGTGTACATGGCTGTGAGTGGTACACCACTATTTGTGGATATATTGGACAGTCTGCGATGATACACCAATAATTCGGGCAGCTTCAACCACGGCGTGATCATGGGCACGTTCATATATGGTAGTTCCTTTCTGCCTTTATCTTACGTCTCTACGTCGACCCATCTTGCACTGACTCCTTACAGTCGACTGGCACATATGCACCACTTCACTACCATGACTTGACATCAGCGGTGAAGCGTCACATTCTGGCCTGGTACCACTTTTGAATTACCTGCAGCGTTCCAAAGCCATCCATCTGCTCTTTTAAGGGGGCAACTAATATTTTGTCCGTTGAGCTGGCAGTCATGAGCTGCTGAATTGGAGAACAAATACCTAGTATCGTGAAGGGATTGTCTCTCACTTTCACCAGACGCTGGTGGTGACTATTCTTGTTTTGGATTCCAAGAGACACCGAAATTTTGGTCAGCCGTGCTGATCTGTAACCGCACAAATGCCGGGCCAAAGTTGCTGAGTGGTTCTAAATCCGTACATGCCCTCCCAGATGTGTTCAGTAGGAATGAGTTCAAGTGATCTGGAGTGCCACACAAGCAACCTCAATAAGCGGAAAGCGCATCAAAGCATTCTTCCTGTGGCAAAAGTATCAGGGAACTCATTTCAACTCACGTAAACATTCTCCACGCGAGAAGAAGTCCGTCACTTTCCTTAACAATGCACTGTTGGGCAACTAGATATATCACCTCTTGTGGTCTTCAATGAACTTCCATTCGTCTGCGTGTATCGCGGATCATCAGTCTAGACGATGAAACTTCCTGGCAGATTAAAACTGTGTGCCCGACCGAGACTCGAACTCGGGACCTTTGCCTTTCGCGAGCAAGTGCTCTACCATCTGAGCTACCGAAGAACGACTCACGCCCGGTCTCACAGCAGCACTTCTGCCAGTATCTCGTCTCCTACCTTCCAAACTTTACAGAAGCTCTCCTGCGAACCTTGGAGAACTAGCACTCCTGAAAGAAAGGATACTGCGGAGACATGGCTTAGCCACAGCCTGGGGATGTTTCCAGAATGAGATTTTCACTTTGCAGCGGAGTGTGCGCTGATATGAAACTTCCTGGCAGATTAAAACTGTGTGCCCGACCGAGACTCGAACTCGGGACCTTTGCCTTTCGCAGGCAGCTTAAGCTGTGAGACCGGGCGTGAGTCGTGCTTCGGTAGCTCAGATGGTAGAGCACTTGCCCGCGAAAGGCAAAGGTCCCGAGTTCGAGTCTCGCTGCAGAGTGAAAATCTCATTCCAGTCTAGACGATGGTTTCCCCAGGTCCGAGAGCCCAGTGGCGGTATTCTAAGTCATGCTAGTCTCTACGGTCTGCAACGTGTTGTAAGCGGAGGTGTCTCATACCTAGTAGATGGTTCGGGATGAAAATTATACGCACCACTTTATGTTGACCAACAACAACATGTGTAGTGACTGTTTCCACTGAAGTCCGTGTATTCGCTGTTATAACCCGAGATATTCGAAGACGATACACATCATGTACAAAGCCTGGCGACATCTCAGTCACGAACCATGCCGAACCACAATGGTGTGCAAAACTTAAGGACGAAAGTAAATTTCGAATCATGTGTCAATGCCAAGCAACACAGCTCAATGAAACTTGAATCGTACGTAGAACTAGCTGCTACCGTATAGTATAGTAAAGAAGGTAAATGAAAGAAATATGCAGAGGGACGAACAGAAATGACACTTTTACTCAAAGACAATAATTACATACACGATTTACGGTCGCCCCCTGCACATTTCAGAAAGCGGAACTTGGTTGTCCACCACGGACGGTATCGCATGCTCAGCAACGTGCTCCCATCCTGGCCACAAGTCTGGTAAGTTCTTATGGTAGGACGTTCCGTTACTCCACCAGCGCGATTGACAACTGTTGGATGGTCGTTGGTGAATGTGGACGTGCTGGAATACGCCTCTCCAACGCATCCCACACGTGATTGACGGACTTTAAGTCGTGGGCACGAATATCCTCTCGTTCCAGGAATCCCTCCATCTGCTCTGCTCGATGCGGCAGCGCACGGTCGTCCATAAACCTGAAGTCAGGCCCAAATGCTGCCCTGAAAAGACGGCCATGGGGAAAGAGTACAGTTTCACAGTAAAATTGACCGTTGAGTGTATCGTGTTCAAAGATCTGGAGGTCAGTAGGTCCATGCAAAATTATTTCACACCGTAACAAATGGACTACTAAAACGACCACGCTCGATAATGTTTCTGAGGGCATAACGTGTTCCCACCTCTGGTCATACACTCCTGGAAATTGAAATAAGAACACCGTGAATTCATTGTCCCAGGAAGGGGAAACTTTATTGACACATTCCTGGGGTCAGATACATCACATGATCACACTGACAGAACCACAGGCACATAGACACAGGCAACAGAGCATGCACAATGTCGGCACTAGTACAGTGTATATCCACCTTTCGCAGCAATGCAGGCTGCTATTCTCCCATGGAGACGATCGTAGAGATGCTGGATGTAGTCCTGTGGAACGGCTTGCCATGCCATTTCCACCTGGCGTCTCAGTTGGACCAGCGTTCGTGCTGGACGTGCAGACCGCGTGAGACGACGCTTCATCCAGTCCCAAACATGCTCAATGGGGGACAGATCCGGAGGTCTTGCTGGCCAGGGTAGTTGACTTACACCTTCTAGAGCACGTTGGGTGGCACGGGATACACGCGGACGTGCATTGTCCTGTTGGAACAGCAAGTTCCCTTGCCGGTCTAGGAATGGTAGAACGATAGGTTCGATGACGGTTTGGATGTACCGTGCACTATTCAGTGTCCCCTCGACGATCACCAGTGGTGTACGGCCAGTGTAGGAGATCGCTCCCCACACCATGATGCCGGGTGTTGGCCCTGTGTGCCTCGGTCGTATGCAGTCCTGATTGTGGCGCTCACCTACACGGCGCCAAACACGCATACGACCATCATTGGCACCAAGGCAGAAGCGACTCTCATCGCTGAAGACGACACGTCTCCATTCGTCCCTCCATTCACGCCTGTCGCGACACCACTGGAGGCGGGCTGCACGATGTTGGGGCGTGAGCGGAAGACGGCCTAACGGTGTGCGGGACCGTAGCCCAGCTTCATGGAGACGATTGCGAATGGTCCTCGCCGATACCCCAGGAGCAACAGTGTCCCTAATTTGCTGGGAAGTGGCGGTGCGGTCCCCTACGGCAGTGCGTACGATCCTACGGTGTTGGCGTGCATCCGTGCGTCGCTGCGGTCCGGTCCCTATGTCGACGGGCACGTGCACCTTCCGCCGACCACTGGCGACAACATCGATGTACTGTGGAGACCTCACGCTCCACGTGTTGAGCAATTCGGCGGTACGTCCACCCGGCCTCCCGCATGCCCACTATACGCCCTCGCTCAAAGTCCGTCAACTGCACATACGGTTCACGTCCACGCTGTCGCGGCATGCTACCAGTGTTAAAGACTGCGATGGAGCTCCGTATGCCACGGCAAACTGGCTGACACTGACGGCGGCGGTGCACAAATGCTGCGCAGCTAGCGCCATTCGACGGCCAACACCGCGGTTCCTGGTGTGTCCGCTGTGCCGTGCGTGTGATCATTGCTTGTACAGCCCTCTCGCAGTGTCCGGAGCAAGTATGGTGGGTCTGACACACCGGTGTCAATGTGTTCTTTTTTCCATTTCCAGGAGTGTATAAGGATACGCCCAGTACTGCCGAACATGATCATTTGTCCGTTGAGCTGACAGTCATGAGCAGCTGAATTAGAGAAAAGATGTCGCGTGGAGAAACTGTAGGAACTGCTCCCTCTTTCACCCAAATTAGGGTAGCAGCAATTCTTGTTCTGGGCTCCAAGGGGCACCGAAATCGTTGACCAGTCATCCTGATCCAGAACTGGTCAAATTCCGCGAAAAATGTGCACAGTGTTTCATAGCCCTCTCTGACAATGAGATGTAGTGTAGTGTCAATGGCGCACCAGATCAGTTTATCCAAAAACTCGGGAACAATTATTTATAATGTTTCCGGAAGAATGAAAACAACTGTAAAGAGTGAATATCTTTCTGGTTGGGGAGAATCATTCGTAGCGTTCCACGAGATTGAATATTAGAGCCACTGCAGTTTCTCATATATGCACATGACCTTCCATTTATACAAATTAAGCGGAGTCATTTCTTTCTGTGGATGACAGAAGCATTACATTCAATCTCAATAGCTTGCAGCAGTATAGGAGATTGTATATAATGTGTTAAATGAATGACAAATTTGTTGTATGCAAATGGTCTCTCTATTAATCATAAACAAATAAATACATACTCAATTCAGCACACCAAAGGGTGCAACACCAATGATAAATTTAGAATATGGGGGAGATTTAGTATGTAAATAAAATCTTCAAAATATTCAGTTGGAAACTATTGTTGAGAATTTAAATCGATGGAAATACTGGAGATCTTCTTAAACAACCTGACTCAATTTTTAATGCAATTCGTGTCATTGCAAGCCTTGGAGGGAAATAAATCAGTAAGTTAGTTAACGTTCTTAGATTATTTTCAATCATCTGAAATTATGTGCTATGATATCTCATAATTAAGAACAAAACTGTTATTACCCAAAACTGAACCATAATAATAATAATACGTGGTGATCACCCACAATCATTTTGTAGACAAGTCTCCAAATCAAATGGCTCTAAGCACTACGGGACTTAACATCTGAGGTCATCAGTCCCCTAGACTTAGCACTACTTAAATCTACCTAACCTAAGGACATCACACAAATCCATGCCCGAGGCAGGATTCGAAACCTGCGACCGTAGCAGCAGCGCGGTTCTGGATTGAAGCGCCTAGAACCGCTCGGCCACAGTGGCCGGCTACAAGTCTCCAGGGAGATAAAAATTTGCCAGCAGCAATGTGGTGCATACATTCTCTGATGAAATTTGTAATAAATAATCCATTGGACCTCAGAAGAAGTAACGGCATCCATAATGGCGATAGCAGAAGAAAAATGACTTTTATTTTCGCTCAATAGGGGGAAATAAAACTTACCACTTATTCAGTGATATTATAGGCCCTACAGAAAGCAAAGCTAAATCTGAAAGTGAGCTGAAAAAGTTTTTCTGAGTAACATCTTCTGTCACACAAAATTATTTTCATTTAGAAACTTTAAGTTCATTTGGTGTCAAAGTATTAAACATTTACTTATCTTATTAAATGAAGTGTTATCTTCTTTTACATAACCTTATATGTAATTAGTCAGCATGCAGTCATATTTAAATTCAAGTTAAATTAATAACCTGTAAATAGACTCGTTCCATGTTGTTACGACAGATCGCCCATGTGAGTAAACTAACTTAATGTGTGTGTGAAGACATTTGGCCTTATTGTGTACCTGACAAGGAGGTGGCCTGCAGCGGCATAAATGCAAGTAAAGTCGTCCACCTTTATTGCCTGGGAAACCAGAATGTTCACCTGCGAAACTCTACAAATTTGGTTACTCTACTCGTTGGCGTCTCCCTTCCATGAGATGTAAGTGACGAGTCCTAAGTATAGTAGCTCAGAGTTCATGACTGCGAGTTCATCTTGATTACAGTGCAGCCGTTTGAAATGCAAAGCGTATGGGGCAGTACAAGTGAATCTCTTCCTGTAGTAAGTAACAAGTCCAGTGGGTCATTGTCAAACAATGCACATAAGCAGAAGCACATATAAACTCGCTCATAGAGAAAGCGAGTAGATGCTTTTGATTTATTTGGAGATTTATGGATTACAACTGCAAAGAAGGACGCATGAAGAGCACTCGTGCGACGTAGTCTTGAGTGTTACTGGGTTGTATGGAGTCCTAATGAAACCAGCGTTAAAACGAGTTGGAGAGAATATGAAATAATTTAGTGGCAGGCTTCGATTCTTTGCTACGATCCTGAAAAACTGCAGCTAGTATTCGAGGAAGATTGCCTGTGAAAAGCGACTCAGTTCCCCTAAGCGAGGTTCGCATCATTTTGTACTAACAGAAGATCTGCCAACTTTATTTACAAAGGGCAGTCAAATGAAAACGAGACAGATGAAAAAAGTAAGTAAACTATTTATTATTTCAACAGCAATCGCTACACTGTTTATACATTTATCCCACTATGAGACAAGATGGTCGACGCCGTAATGGAAAAATGTTTGCAGTTGCCTGAAGAATAATGATTGTACCCACGTATACACCTCTTTGTCCGAGGTCTGTCTCCAGGACTTCAAAAATATGAAAATCGCAAGGTGAGAAATAAGAGCTGTATGGAGGATGTGTAAGATTGTAGCCTCGGTAAGGCCCGTCCAAACGGTGTCAAGGTTGTGTTGAGTACGCTGCAGAAGTTTCACAGGGTCGCCCTTACACCTTAGGCGCAGCCCTGATTACAATGATAGTTCCGTAGGCAAGCATGAGCATTTTACCATGGTCAAACCATCTTGTCTCACAGTGGAATAAATTTATTAACAATTATGGCGAATACTTTTGAAATGCCGGTCGCTGTGGCCAAGCGGTTCTAGGCGCTTCAGTCCGGAACCGCGCTGCTGCTACGGTCGCAGGTTCGAATCCTGGCTTGGACATGGATGTGTGTGATGTCTAGGGGACTGATTTTAAGTCCCATAGTGCTTAGAGCCATTTGAACCATTTTTTTAACTTTTGAAATAATAACAAAAATAGCTCTGAGCACTGTGGGACTTAACATCTGTGGTCATCAGTCCCCTAGAACTTAGAACTACTTAAACCTAACTAACCTAAGGACATTACACACACCCATGCCCGAGGCAGGATCGAACCTGCGACCGTAGCAGTCGCGCTGTTCCGGACTGAGCGCCTAGAACCGCGAGACCACCGCGGCCGGCGAAATAATAACAGTTTACTTAATGTTTCCATCTGTCTCGTTTTCATTTGAAGGTCCCTTGTAAACTCGATAACTATAATGGACACGTGCGTTTGACTTTCAGAAGTCTGGTTAGAGAAGCACTATTTAGGGAGACGCTCGAAGTGGGATAGCCATTATCTTACGAAAACCTCACATTTCAAGAACCGTATTTCAGCGAGCATCCTATAAACACCCATCTTTTTCCTACATGTTACTCCCTTAGGGACAGTGAAGAGAACGTAACATCAATGACGATTCTTGGTGATTTTGATTTTCATGTTTCATTCCGTATTGGAATGGGAAGTCATGTTGCTAGAATGTAAAGTAGCTTCTTCAGAGCCCTACAGGGATTTGTAAATGTGGGAAAAGGGTGAACTAAATGTGATGTAAAGTGTTTACTGAAGCTACAGTGGCTTTTCATTCTTCTGCAGGTGGACCTGGCCAGAGAAGAGAAGTGTGAGTTCATCCCTTTTCATTCACCGAAGAGGGTGATAGTCAAAGGTGGCAACATCGTCGGTATAGAATTCTGCAGAACTGAGCAGGGAGAAGACGGCACGTGGATAGAGGATGAAGACCAAATCATAAAACTCAAGACCAATTTTATAATTTCGGCCTTTGGCTCAGGTCTCTATGACGAAGACGGTAAGTTGTTACATTAATTTTCTTTTTTTTCTGCTATGTCTCTTGAAATCAAAGTTATCATGAAATTTCCTGAGTTTTTAGATTCAAACTACTCTTTTTTAAGTAAGTTCACTACATTGTTTTTAATAGACTGGTGACGAAAGTACAATTGCATATCAATAAGTAAATGTTACTGTTTTTTTTCATGACTAGATTATGATAACTGAAATACGACATTGGTGTTTTCCTGATTCTTGGATCCACAGCCATCAAACATCGACTATAAGAAGTCATGGTATCACTGAGACTGTATATCATCTGAATCAGATTCTTTCTTCACCACTTTTGGCCAGTTATTTTGAAGTCAGTCATTAGTGGTGCATAAACAATTTTATTCAGTTAATATATACTTAAGAGCCAAAGAAACTGGTAAACCTGCCTAATACTGTGTAAGGGCCCCGCCAGCACGCAGAAGTGGCATGGACTCGACTGAAGTAGTTCAAATGGTTCAAATGGCTCTGAGCACTATGGGACTTCACATCTGAGGTCATCAGTCCCCTAGAACTTAGAACTACTTAAAGCTAACTAACCTAAGGACGTCACACACATACATGATCGATGCAGGATTCGAACCTGCGACCGCAGCGGGCGCGCGCTTCCAGACTGAAGCGCCTAGAACCGCTCGGCCACAGCGGCCGGCTCTGAAGTAGTGCTGGAGGGAACTGACACCATGAATCCTGCAGGGCTGTCCATAAGCTGAACAACACGCTGCAAGGCATCCCTGATACGCTCAATAATGTCCATGTCTGGGCAGTTTGGTGGCCAGTTGGAGTGTTTAAACTCAGAATAGTGTTCCTGGAGCCACTCTGTAGCAATTCTTGAGGTGTTGGGTCTCGCATTGTCCTGCTGGAATTGCGCAAGTCCGTTCCGTTGAGCGACATTATTATTCTTTTAATTAATTTATATGACCATATGGGGTGCTTCCTTTCTCTGTGGGTCACCAGAGATCGGAATTAGGCATCATAGGGGTATGAACGCATATAACCAGAATCTTGAAACAAGTAAAATGCAATAAAAAATGAGGATGGGGTAGACGAGGCAGAAAAATCACATATTGCGTGGGATTGTTTAAACAAATTCCTCCGTGTTGCGTCACCAGGAACAAAAACTGGAAAAGTATATAAAAGTAAATACTAGCCCTGAGTACTAAGGCCGCACACGACCCATAGCGCTGGCGCGGTATGAAACAGACATGTGATCGATGAACTATTTAAACTGGACAAGCGGGAAGTAACTGCAGAGAGGAGACGGAACCATCACAACATTAAGAGGGAAGAGGACTTGTACACTAAAAAAACCTAAAAAACAGACATTCAATGTATGTTTATCCCTTGTTCAGTGATGATCATTTGCACATGATTCTATATCCACTATCGATTTTGTTTCCATTTTGCAATATGAATTAAGTAAACACTACTAATGAGTAAGTGATGTTTAGTTGTAAAAAATTAGACGCCAAACCCTCGTTACGAGCTTTCTGTATGATATTCTCTGCCTATTATCATAGAATCTGTGCACCTGTAATGTCATTCAGGGATTGGGTTTTTAGCACACTAGTTCCTGTGTAGACGCTACTCAGTTGCTGTTTCACGATGAAGGACTGATGAGCTGAAATGCGGGAGGTAGTAAATAAAAATTTGTGCAACAAAACACAGTGTGTGTGCTTTTTATCCATGAAAGTGAAATTGTTGCACCACGAAGCTACAGAAGAAATCTCTAACACAATATTAAAAGATTTTATTCTTTCAGTATCCCAAAGGTAGCATTTCTTGCATATTCCTTGAGACGTGAAAAAATTTGTCATTCTTCATGTTTAAATGTCGAAATAATGAGAAGAAATGGACTCTAAAGTTAAATATAACAGCTAATTCCCATTTAAATACACAACAACTGCTGCAAAGTAACGTGCTACTAAAATAGCGTGAATATCTTTGGTTTATGTTATGAGCATAACATGGTGTCATAGGAGCAACGACGTACATGACATAATTTACTACTAAAAATCATCCATATAATACCTGAAAATGGCCTGAGGCCGAAATTGTACAATCGTACATGACATAAAGAGAATGACAACTGAAGGCATCAAGAAAGACTCTAAACAGTGGCCTTTAAACAAAATTAACGCTATGCCATACAAGATGTCCAGCCTGAGATACTGAGTAGAGCCTGTGCAAAGCACGGGTGGGTCACTAGTTTAATAATAAATGTGCACCGACCTATTTAACTTACGTCTTTACTAATATACAGAAAGAACGTCACTTCATACGTAAGTACAGGGTTACCATTCCACTAGTTAAAATGTAGTAACACTGAAATTTGACATTACATGTTGTAAGTCTGTAACTAAAAATTATTGTACAATACCCCTAGCACAAAAATCGAAGGTTTACTTGCAATACAGGTAAGTGGTGGCCTGGAAAGTGGGCAGTCTTTACCACTCACTGTACTCACAACAAACCAACTGATTCATTTAAAGTTTGGGTTAAATGAGAAACAACAGCCATTAAGTACTTTAGAAAATGCATTATTAACTGCCAGCTCTTAAAAATCCACACGTCTATCGGTTTTGGTCATAAACCATCATTATAGGACGTCTGCCCACAAGGTGAAAACAGACCAGGTGAAGGCATATTTCACTTCCTTATTGGCTCATATAACATCAAACTTATTGTGAAAAATCACATTTGCAGTAGTAACACAGTATCAAAGTGATTAATACCAAAGTGACGAAAAGCATGCTGGAACATAAATCCACGAAATAAGCAAAGAAAATCCTCTACAATTTCAGTGAAGAAGGCAATGTCTCCTCTGAAGTGGACAAAGTACGGGCTGCCAGAGGTGGATTACAGCACCATGGCCACCAGCGAGCCCGGAGTATTCTGCGGCGGAGACCTGTCGGGTGCCACCGAAACCACTGTGGAAGCCGTCAACGATGGCAAGACTGCTGCCTGGAGTATTCACAAGTATATACAGGTACAACAATACCACCTATCACAACTATACGCATACACGTACGACACTGTAGCCTGCCACATCCATCAGAAAATATAGGCACGACACTATCGCTGGCACATTCACAGGTACATACAGACGCAACACTGCTGGTTGCCACATCCACAAGCATGTATCTGCACAACACTGCTACCTTGCACATCCACATGCACAAAGGAACACCACTGTAGCCTGCAACATTCATCAGAACTTATAGGTACAACACTATGTCTGCCACGTCCACAAGTACATACAGGTACAACACTATCGCTACCACATCCACAAGTACGTACAGATACGACACTGCCAACTGCCACGTCCACAGCTACATACACCTACAACCTCGTCATCGACGGGACGTGAAACCACAATCTACCTTTGTAATGCGGCATCCACAGGAGCGGCGCGGTGCGGCGGTGCCAGGCGCGGCGGTGTTGCCGCGCTTCCACAGCGCCATCGACGACGTGGACGTGAGCGTGACGGTGTGCGGCCTGCGCTTCCAGAACCCGTTCGGGCTGGCGTCCGCGCCGCCCGCCACCACCAGCGCCATGATCCGCAGGGCCTTCCAGCAGGGCTGGGCCTTCGCCGTCACCAAAACCTTCTCCCTCGACAAGGTACTGCTCAACAGATTATACAGGGTGATTCAAAAAGAATACCACAACTTTAGGAATTTAAAACTCTGCAATGACAAAAGGCAGACCTAAGCACTATCTGTCGGCGAATTAAGGGAGCTATGAAGTTTCATTTAGTTGTACATTTGTTCGCTTGAGGCGCTGTTGACTAGGCGTCAGTGTCAGTTAATGCTAAGATGGCGACCGCTCAACAGAAAGCTTTTTGTGTTATTGAGTACGGCAGAAGTGAATCGACGAGAATCCGCGGGAAACAACTCAGTATGAACGTGACTCGCCTAAAGTGAACGTTTTCTGTGCCATTTCAGCCAATAAAGTTTTTGGTCCCTTTTTCTTCGAAGGTGCTACTGTAACTGGACTACAGTATCTGGAGATGTTAGAGAATTGGCTGTTCCCTCAGCTCGAACAAGAAGCACAACAATTCATATTTCAGCAGGATGGAGCGCCACCACATTGGCACTTATCTGTCCGCAACTACCTGAACGTCAACTACCCGAGGCGATGGATCGGCCGCCAGGCAGCCCGTGACAGAGCACTTCATCACTGGCCTCCAAGAAGCCCTGATCTTACCCCCCTGCGATTTTTTCTGATGGGGGTATGTTAAGGATATGGTGTTTCGGCCACCTCTCCCAGCCACCATTGATTATTTGAAACGAGAAATAACAGCAGCTATCCAAACTGTTACGCCTGATATGCTACAGAGAGTGTGGAACGAGTTGGAGTATCGGGTTGATATTGCTCGAGTGTCCGGAGGGGGCCATATTGAACATCTCTGAACTTGTTTTTGAGTGAAAAAAAACTTTTTTAAATACTCTTTGTAATGATGTATAACAAAAGGTTATATTATGTTTCTTTCATTAAATACACATTTTTAAAGTTGTGGTATTCTTTTTGAATCACCCTGTACTAACATCCACACAGTGTGGTGCAGCGGCCACATTTTTCTTCCAAAAATGCCGGAACTACCGTGTGGATTGGTCCACGTAAATCGTGAATTGTGATTAAGCTAGTATTGTGTCGTTCCTCACACAGAAATTGTGCCAATTCCGTGGGATAGGAAGGAGTATTGTAATAGGCCCTTAGAAGATATGTTTTATAGTATCTAGACTGCCTGTTCCTTGGGACAATGAACGGCTTCATTCTGAGCATAGAGAGTGATGTGTTGAGGTCTACTCTGGAGGTCAGTAAAGTACCATTAAGGCTCATTTACAATGGAGTCACGTCAGTGTACGGAAAATGTGGTGTCACCGCCAGACATCACACTTGCTAGGTGGTAGTCTTTAAATCGGCCGCGGTCCGTTAGTATACGTCGGACCCGCGTGTGGCCACTAACAGCGATTGCAGACCGAGCGCCGCCACACGGCAGGTCTAGTCTAGAGAGACTCTCTAGCACTCGCCCCAGTTATACAGCCGACTTTGCTAGCGATGGTTCACTGCCTACATACGCTCTCATTTGCAGAGACCAGTTTAGCATAGCCTTCAGCTACGTCATTTGCTACGACCTAGCAAGGCGCCATATTCAGTTACCATGTCTTCTGAACAGATAATATTGTGACTCATGTACCTTCAAGAGCGACGTTCATCATTAATGGATTAAAGTTAAGTATCAAACTAATTACGTCCGCTTTCTGAATTCTAATTCCTTGTCGTGTTCCAGACCTCACGTCAGTATAGTCCTTCCCTCCTCACGCCAGCCTGCGTGAGCTAAAACGCGTGCATTTTGGCCTCCTCTAGTAACATGGTGTTGGCTCTTCTGCCAACACAACAGAAAACAGTGATGTGTTCACACTAAACGTCTATGCTTTGTGACGACCAACTGCCCTTCACTGAACTCGTTTTATAAAAAGCCGGAATATTGTTTCAGCTTTTAGGAGCTTGCTATTGTAGTAGAATCAGTTAGTGGACAAAGAAAAATCGGGAATGGATGTCCTTAAGAAAGGCCGTAGGGCGAATTCAGCACACTGGTAAAAGACTAAGAAAAGAACTCTAAAAACATTTCCAAACATTAACATTTACCTAATCCAAAAGTTTTATTCTAACAAACAGTACATAAATACTCAGTAGGCAGTACATACTGCCTGTTTGCTTTATCTGTGCCCCTTTTTCTGTTTTCGATCATTCGTTGTTGTACTCATCAGACTGAAGACTGGTTTAATGCAACTCTGCCCGCTAATCTACAGGGTGTTTCAAAAATGACCGGTATATTTGAAACGGCAATAAAAACTAAACGAGCAGCGATAGAAATACACCGTTTGTTGCAATATGCTTGGGACAACAGTACATTTTCAGGCGGACAAACTTTCGAAATTACAGTAGTTACAATTTTCAACAACAGATGGCGCTGCAAGTGATGTGAAAGTTATAGAAGACAACGCAGTCTGTGGGTGCGCCATTCTGTACGTCGTCTTTCTGCTGTAAGCGTGTGCTGTTCACAACGTGCAAGTGTGCTGTAGACAACATGGTTTATTCCTTAGAACAGAGGATTTTTCTGGTGTTGGAATTCCACCGCCTAGAACACAGTGTTGTTGCAACAAGACAAAGTTTTCAACGGAGGTTTAATGTAACCAAAGGACCGAAAAGAGATACAATAAAGGATCTGTTTGAAAAATTTCAACGGACTGGGAACATGACGAATGAACGTGCTGGAAAGGTAGGGCGACCACGTACGGCAACCACAGAGGGCAACGTGCAGCTAGTGCAGCAGGTGATCCAACAGCGGCCTCGGGTTTCCGTTCGCCGTGTTGCAGCTGCGGTCCAAATGACGCCAACGTCCACGTATCGTCTCATGCGCCAGAGTTTACACCTCTATCCATACAAAATTCAAACGCGGCAACCCCTCAGCGCCGCTACCATTGCTGCACGAGAGACATTCGTTAACGATATAGTGCACAGGATTGATGACGGCGATATGCAGCATTTGGTTTACTGACGAAGCTTATTTTTACCTGGACGGCTTCGTCAATAAACAGAACTGGCGCATATGGGGAACCGAAAAGCCCCATGTTGCAGTCCCATCGTCCCTGCATCCTCAAAAAGTACTGGTCTGGGCCGCCATTTCTTCCAAAGGAATCATTGGCCCATTTTTCAGATCCGAAACGATTACTGCATCACGCTATCTGGACATTCTTCGTGAATTTGTGGCGGTACAAACTGCCTTAGACGACACTGCGAACACCTCGTGGTTTATGCAAGATGGTGCCCGGCCACATCGCACGGCCGACGTCTTTAATTTCCTGAATGAATATTTCGATGATCGTGTGATTGCTTTGGGCTATCCGAAACATACAGGAGGCGGCGTGGATTGGCCTCCCTATTCGCCAGACATGAACCCCTGTGACTTCTTTCTGTGGGGACACTTGAAAGACCAGGTGTACCGCCAGAATCCAGAAACAATTGAACAGCTGAAGCAGTACATCTCATCTGCATGTGAAGCCATTCCGCCAGACACGTTGTCAAAGGTTTCGGGTAATTTCATTCAGAGACTACGCCATATTATTGCTACGCATGGTGGATATGTGGAAAATATCGTACTATAGAGTTTCCCAGACCGCAGCGCCATCTGTTGTTGAAAATTGTAACTACTGTAATTTCGAAAGTTTGTCTGCCTGAAAATGTACTGTTGTCCCAAGCATATTGCAACAAACGGTGTATTTCTATCGCTGCTCGTTTAGTTTTTATTGCCGATTCAAATATACCGGTCATTTTTGAAACACCCTGTACCTTTCCCAGGTCTTTTCATATCTGCATAAACCTTTGCATCTGCTGCTCGCCCCACCTCCCCCCTCCCCCCCCCCCCCCGGCACACACAAACTTCCCTCCATTACCAAATTAACTGTTTCACGGTGCCTAAGAATGTTTCCTGTAAGTCTATCTTTCTTGTAATCAACTTCTGCCAGACAGTTGTTTTCCCCCAGTTCTACTCAGTAGATCTTCAGTAACTACTCGGCCTATCCATCTAATCTTGAACATTCTTCTCTACTACTGTACGCAGTTCACTTGCAGGCCTCTGGTACAGCGATAGTACATCTATGTTTTGAGCGTGTAGTAGGAGAGGACTCAATGTCCTCCCTTTGTTTCCACTCACAATAATTAGACCGAAGACAACGTTTTTGATGTATAAACACTTAATTCCTTATTACTTTACAGGCGTTATCAAGCAATATCTAACAAGTGCACAAGGTTCCCGCGAGGGCCCTTGGCTGGAGAGACATACGTCTGCTCGCTGCAGAGACTTGTGGCTACCCTGCTGGCCGCTTACCAACAGCTGACCAACTTACCTGCATGCACACAGGACCTGGAAGTCCACTTCAGCACACACAGTTACAATGTTTATACATTTACATCTACGTGATTACTCTGCTATTCACAATAAAGTGTTTGGCAGACAGTCTCTCTACCGTTCCACTCCCGAACGGTACGCGGGAATAACGAGCACTTTTTTCTGTGCGAGGTCTGATTTCTCTTATTTTATCGTGATGATAATTTCTCCCTATATAGATGGGTGCCAACAGAATGTTTTCGCAATCGGAGGAGAAAACTGGTGATTGAAATTTCATGAGAAGATCCCGTCGCAACGAAAAACGCCTTTGTTTTGATTGCCACTCCAATACACGTATCATGTCTGCGACACTATCTCCCCTATTTCGCGATGATACAAAACGAGCTGCCCTTCTTTGTACTTTCTCGATGTCATCCGTCAGTTCCACCTGATGAGGATCCCACACCGCACAGCAATACTCCAGAATAGGGTGGACAAGCGTGGTGTAAGCAGTCTCTTTATTAGACCAGTTGCACCTTCTAAGTGTTCTGCCAATGAATCGCAGTCTTTGGTTTGCTCTACCCACAATATTATCTACGTGATCGTTCCAATGTAGGTTTTTTGTAATTGTAATCCCCAAGTATTTAGTTGAATTTACAGCCTTCAGATTTGTATGACTTATCGCATAATCGAAATTTAGCTGATTTCTTTTAGCACTCATGTGAATAACTTCACACTTTACCTTATTCAGGGTCAATTGCCACTTTTCGCATCATACAGATATCTAAATCATTTTGCAAGTCGTTTTGATCATCTGATGACTTTACAAGACGGTAAATGACAGCACCATCTGCAAACAATCTAAGACGGCTACTCAGATTGTCTCCTATGTCGTTAATATAGATCAGGAACAATAGATGGCCTGTAACACTTCCTTGGGGAACGCTGGATGTTACTTCTGTTTTACTCAATGACTCCCGAAAGGGGGCAGATTATACCGGACAATCTGAACAGCCCAGTTTTCAAACTGCCACTAGAAAGCTCTTACAGTGGCAAGTGAGTTACGGAACTCAAACTGTTTATCATTCACTTATCACTTCCATGTAAAAACAAATGCGATCAGAAAAGGTTTCTAACACTTGTATAATACATTATGATATTTCTGTTTTTCAGGCAGATTATCTTGTCATTGCCAAGCTATATTTTATATCCTCTTCACTTCTGCCATCGATCTATAAAACACGGAATTAGGTAAACAGTTAACTTGCTGAATGTCTCCTAGCAAAAACGACCGCATGAATTTACTTTTACTTTTGGGAAACCTTTGATAACTGACTACGCATCACCTCACCGATCAATGGTAATTTAATATATGTGGGGCGACTCTGTAAGATAATTATCCCTTCCTGCAACACTAGTATTTCATTATAAGATTATGTGTAACAGTATTATGATCTATAAGTATCCATAGGTGCATCAGAGATTAACTGTTGTGCAACACAGTTCGATTGTCGTTTAGTGAGAGGCATTGATTTTGTAAGTCGTAGAGCAGAGACAGTTCCGAGTCCAAAACTACAGAATTATACATAACTTTTCCGCAGTGCTTCTGCAGAGAGATTTAGAATTTTGAATCTGGCTTCTCTTCTTCTCTCAATACATAGATGTAGCATAATGAATTGTGTGACATCTCAGCTTAAAGATCAATCAGTGGAAGAAGATAATGTTCCTAACCAAGCGAAAATACTTTACTGTATTCAGATGAATGCCATGCCCTTCATCATACGAAGTTAACATGAAATGGAGTCAACACACAGCGTTTTTTACAGGGAGAGTGGACAGTAGACTTTGGTTTTATTTCGAGAATTCTGGTTAGGTACAATGGAAACAGCACACGGGTTTCTTGTGCAGGCTATCTACATATCTAGCTTATTACAGCTGGACGGCGTGGTCACAACTTAAAAGGTTTCTGGTGATATTGACAACGGCTGCGGAAGCCTGCGCTAGTCCACTGACGGAAATAGTGTTACGCCATGAAACACCAATCCTATACCAATCAAACTTTGTGGAGAGGTTTAACACATAACAGGTAATAAAAGATTAAACATTCATTCCATTCGGAATTGATATCCATCATCAACATCATAGCTACGAATACACTGTTGTGTTCGCTGTAGCGTGGAAACAAACAGCGTCCGAATATCATCTTGGGGAATTTCTTGCCATGCTTGAAAAATACCCTGTGTCGGTTCATGAAGACTGCTGGGTGAAGGCTAATATGGAACTGTAACTCTTCCCATCGGATCCCAGATATTCTCTATGGCTGTCGAATCAGGGGACTGTTCAGCCCAGTCAAGTATCCGTACAGGTCTCATGGGTTTGTGGTGTGAACTGCTGTGTGGGGGCTTGCTTTATCCTGCTGAAATATCCCATTTGGTACCCTGGTCATGAAAGGTACGACAGTAGGCTTTAATATGCCTGCCACATACTGACGAGCATCCAGTCTCCCTTCAACAATTACGAAATCAGTCCTGTTACCACATACAAAAGCTCCCGACACCACTATTCCACAAGCTGGAGAGTCATGGCTCTCGAGATTCGCTGCTTCCTGTGACCTTTCACCATGTCGTCTACCAAAACGTTGGTGTCAGTATGGTCACCAAAAACAGAAGCGAGGCTCATCACTGAACACCACAGAATGCCGCTCAATATCCTAATTGTTACTGGCTCTACACCACAAAAGTACCTGTCGGTTGGGGTATGGTGGCAGTGGTCATCGAACTGTGGCATCTCGAGATCTCAGAGTAGCCTCATGTAATCTGTGCTCGACGGTTCGTGGCAAATTTCAGCTGTTCTCATCCATCTGTTCATCAGAACCAGTCGAACAGTCCTAGATATTCACGTGGTGTAGTCCTTCTGGAAAGATGATGATGATGATGATGATGATGATGATGATGTTTCGTTTTTGGGGCGCTCAACTGCGCGGTTATCAGCGCCCGTACAAATTCCCAGCCTTTGTTCAGCCCAATCTCGCCACTTTCAGGAATGATGATGAAATGATGAGGACAACACAAACACCCAGTCATCTAGAGGCAGGTGAAAATCCTAGACCCCGCCTTCTGGAAAGACCGTGCCTGCTCTCCTTGCACTCCGTTGTCGTGAATCAACCTGGTCGCCACTCTTCCTACAGTCGTTGCACTACAGCCAGATGACTGTGCTATCTGTCAGTTTGGTGCTACCACGTCCCTCATGCCAATTATTCGACCTTCCTTGAAGTCCTAAAGGTGGTGATTAGCTGCACGTGCTGTGCTCTGATCTCCACCAGCAGATTTTCAGTAACGTTAGACTCACGCGATCAGTATTATATACTCACACCATCGTTCATCTGCACGAAAGGCTTTCTTCTTTTCTGAAAATGCTGGAACTATGCTCTCGTAAAGGTGATATTCTTGTCAGCATATCCCACAGGCAGGAAAATACTGGAATGTCAGCCCGATTCACTCCATGCGTTCGCGTTGTAACACCTTTTTTTCAGTCAGTGTAATTAGTCGCATGCCTGACATTCCCACCAAACTAGTCTCACGAGATATGAAGCGAGTGATGCTGAAGAAATTGGCTTTGTGTGAGGAGTGTTTGCGTGTGTTGAGCAGGACTGCGTGACCAACGTGTCTCCGCGCATCGTGAAGGGCACCACGTCGGGTCATCACTATGGACCACAGCAGTCGTCGTTCCTCAACATCGAGCTCATCTCGGAAAAGTCGGCAGCCTACTGGTGCCGCAGCATCACCGAGCTCAAACAAGAGTTCCCAGAAAAGGTAAGCCCAAGCGCCCCGATATGTATCTGCTGGTGACTCAGTGGCTGCTGCAGTTACTAGGATACCGCAGCCGCTAGTGGACGTACACCCAGTGAGTCACCAGCATAATACCACAGCATACATTTGTCTGTCTTTTGTCAAGAAATATATCATATCCTTGGGTAACAGAAGAGATACTGAATTTAATTAATGAAATGAGAAAATATAAAAATGCAGTAAATGTAGCAGATAAAAAGGAATACAAACGTCTCAAAAATGAGATCGACCGGAAGTGCAGAATGGCTAAGCAGGGATGGCTAGAGGACAAATGTAAGGATGTAGAGGCGTATATCACTAGGTGGAATGAGTATATAGAGGATCTATACGGGGGCGATGTACTTGAGGACAATATTGTGGAAATGGAAGAGGATGTAGATGAAGATGAAATGGGAGATGTGATACTGCGTGAAGAATTCGATAGAGCACTGAAAGACCTAAGTCGAAACAAGGCCCCAGGAGTAGACAACTTTACATTAGAACTACTGACAGCCTTGGGAGAGCCAGTCATGACAAACCTCTGCCATCTGGTGAGCAAGATGTATGAGACAGGCGAAATACCCTCAGACGTCAAGAAGAATATAATAATTCCAATCCCAAAGAAAGCAGGTGTTGACAGATGTGAAAATTACCGAACTATCAGTTCAATAAGCCACGGCTGCAACATACTAACGCGAATTCTTTACAGACGAATGGAAAAACTGGTAGAAGCCGACCTCGGGGAAGATCAGTTTGGATTCCGTAGAAATGCTGGAACACGCGAGGCAATACTGACCCTACGACTTATCTTAGAAAATAGATTAAGGAAAGGCAAACCTACGTTTCTAGCATTTGTAGACTTAGAGAAAGCTTTTGACAATGTTGACTGGAATACTCTCTTTCAAATTCTGAAGGTGGCTGGGGTCAAATACAGGGAGCGAAAAGCTATTTACAATTTTTACAGAAACCAGATGGCAGTTATAAGAGTCGAGGGGCATGAAAGGGAAGCAGTTGTTAGGAAGGGAAAAGAGACAGGGTTGTAGCCAATGCCCGATGTTGTTCAATCTGTATATTGAGCAAGCAGTAAAGGAAACAAAAGAAAAATTCAGAGTAGGAATTAAAATCCAAGGAGAAGAAATAAAAACTTTGATGTTCGCAGATGACATTGTAATTCTGTCAGATACAGCAAATGACCTGCAAGAGCAGCTGAACGTAATGGATAGTGTCCTGAAAGGAGGATATAAGATGAACATCAACAAAAGCAAAACGAGGATAATGGAATGTAGTCCAATTAAGTCGGGTGATGCTCAGGGAATTAGATTAGGAAATGAGACACTTAAAGTAGTAAATGAGGTTTGCTATTTGGGGAGCAAAATAACTAATGATGGTCGAAGTAGAGAGGATATAAAATGTAGACTGGTAATGGCAAGAAAAGCGTTTCTGAAGAAGACAAATTTGTTAACATCGAGTATAGATTTAAGTGTCTGGAAGTCATTTCTGAAAGTATTTGTATGGAGTGTAGCCATGTATGGAAGTGAAACGTGGACGTTAAATAGTTTAGACAAAAAGAGAATAGAAGCTTTCGAAATGTGGTGCTACAGAAGGATTCTGAAGATTAGATGGGTAGATCACATAACTAATGAGGAGGTATTGAATGAAATTGGGGAGAAGAGAAATTTGTGGCACAACTTGATTATAAGAAGGGATCGGTTGGTAGGACATATTCTGAGGCATCAAGGGATCACCAATTTAGTATTGGAGGGTAGCGTGGAGGGTAAAAATCGTAGAGGGTGACCAAGAGATGAATACACTAAACAGATTCAGAAGGGTGTAGGTTGCAGTAGGTACTGGGAGATGAAGAAGCTGGCACAGGATAGAGTAGCATGGAGAGTTGCATCAAACCAGTCTTTGGACTGAAGACCACAACAACAAAATATCATATCCTTCTTTCCACTTCTATGTGGGGAGGAATATGTTCTGTGCCTAATGAAGGTCCTAGCAACTTAACAAATTAGCCATAATCTAGTTAATAGTGTTTGTGGCGTACATTATATTTAAGAGATTTGTTAATGTCGTGAATTTAAACGTTGAGGCTGATGGTGGTACATACATATATCCTTTACTATAAAGCTAATCGGCCAACTCGGCTACTGATTATAAGGGTAAGTGGTGGTGATCAGACCGTGTATTTGATGTTGGCAGGTGGTTATCGCCAGCATCATGTGCAGCTTCAACGAGAGCGATTGGACGGAGCTAAGCCAGATGGCGGAAGCTTGTGGCGCAGACGCCCTCGAGCTCAACTTGTCGTGTCCACACGGCATGGGGGAGTCGGGCATGGGGCTCGCCTGTGGCCAGGTCAGTGCAGCATTGCAGAACGGCACCGTTTCTAACCTATGTCGAATCTATTATCACCACCTGTCAATACGCAAAGTACCGCCACAACACACAAGGTGGGACTTTACAAGGAAACATCATCGACTCAGTCTTGTATTTTAAGCAGAAAAAAAACGTACGTGCAAGATATCATCCCCAGCAATCGATCCTGGGCGAAAATCTGGGCCATTATTCTGATAGTATCCAGTTATGACCTCATGAATGTACAGCTTTAAGGGGGGTAGGACGTCAAACGGGCCGACTTGGATCAGGAGAGGCACCACAGGACGTTTTAATTTCCACTGTCTATACTTTTACAAGTAATTTCATAAAACTTTGTCAGCATGACCAGGAAGGATTCAGGATTCACACTCGTAGCAGCGGAAGTTCAAAAACATAACAAAATAATTTTTTTACGTGTGAAATTTCATCGCTTTTTCACTTACTACTGGCTGCATTTGTTGCTATAGGTACACTTTTCTTCATAAGCAAGAGCGACTGTTCGATGAATTTTGCACAGCATACAAACCATACTTACAGGTGTCTGAAACTCTAGAATCTATTTAATTTATGAAAAAATGAATGTGCTGTTACGTTTTAAACTTTTTGTTTAGAAAAAATCAAATTTTGTAGTTAATTATCTCAATTTTTACCGCAGTTTTTAATATATTTGGAAAATTTTAGAGTTTCATACACCTGTATGTATGGTTTGTATGCTGTGCAAAATTCATCAAAGAATCTCTGTTACTTGTGAAGAAAAATGTACCTATAGCAACAAATGCAGCCAATAGTAAGAGAAAAAATGATGAAATTTCATATATAAAAAAAATTTATTTTGTTATGTTTTTGCACTTCCACTGCTATGAGTGTGAATCCTGAATCCTTCCTGGTCATGCTGACAAAGGTTTATGAATTTATTGGTAAAAATGTAGACAGTAGAAAATAAAATGTCCTGTGGTGCCTCTCCTGCTCCAAGTCGGCCCATTTGACGTCCTACCCTCCTTAAAAAAAATCTATTGTTTGTCACTCTCTATGTCCAATTATGCTCGCTAAAAGCCCGAGCACGAAGTGGAGTAAAGGATTTTCATTTAAAATGTCGGTGGATCAACAAGTGATAGTGCAAGCTTCAGGAGCGGTACGGAATAACGGGAAAATTGCAACATTTAAACTTCAAAGAACGAGAGCTCCAGAAAGTCGTGACTGGTAAGTATCACTATGTGTGGCTAATCGACTAACTCTTATAGAAGGCGAACGAAAGCTTATAGGGCTTATTTTGTGCTATTATTTATTCCTTTTAATGTCATTGCAGAAATAATAGACAACGTTACGAATGAAGATGTGCTAGATATAGAACAAAACAGTGGAATGACGATCGCTGCTTATTTACTAGAGGATGACGATGGTAGTAATGCTGCTGCCCTTTCACAGTCACCACAGTCATCTTCGTCGAACAGAGTCTTTGGTACAAAGGTACAGGGATGTGAAAACAAGGAAGTAAGTAATTATGAAGCCTGCTTTGAAGATGGAATATCGCCGGATACCACTTTGCCTCTATCCGTGACAGAGGACTATATGAAATGAACAGTCGCCTTTTTGAAAAGCAGAAAGAAGGAGAATGTCTCTTTCAGAACGGTCAAGAGGAATGTCGAATTACTATAACAAAAAAAAAAAATATCTGTACATCTGGAGCAGATGCCTTGAAAATCAGGGTACGCACCAACAAAAGCTTTCCAAGGTCAGCACTGTGTATATAAATTTAATAACGCATTCAGGATAAAGATGACGAACCACGATTTTAATATTCAGCAGTAGGGCTTTCAAGCCACAATGGTGGTGGGACTAAAAAAGCTAAAAAAGTTTAAAGCATCTCTTGGCTGTGGGCACGCTTTAAAGAAGAGACATGGTATTGTGTCGCGAAAAATAACCCATGTTACTAGAACGAAAAATCTACGTATACTTACGGCATGTGAAGAGTTTGTCGCTAATACTTGAGCGCCGGCCGATGTGGCCGAGCGGTTCTAGGCGCTTCAGTCTGGAACCGCGTGACCGCTACGGTCGCAGGTTCGAATCCTGCCTCGGGCATGGATATGTGTGATGTCTTTAGGTTCTTAGGTTTAAGTAGTTCTCAGTTCTAGGGGACTGATGACCTCCGATGTTAAGTCCCATAGTGCTCAGAGCCATTTTATGAATAGCTGAGTAATTATGGAAACGGTCGATAGACAAAATATTTACAATATGGGCCAGAGACGCTTTATCTTAGCAATTACATCCGGTAGATCCCTTGTCAAAAAGGGACGAAAGATGTCGACACAGCCTTCAGTTCCATTAATAACACTATGCACAGCTACACAATATTGCCAACGGTATCTGCAGATGGACACTTGCTGTCAGCCCTGTTTGTAATTTTAAAAGAGCCGAGCGGGACTTCCGGCCGCTAGTCAACCGAAGTTTGACAGTATCGTGGGAATCGCCTTATCTTCTAGGAAAGTCAACAAGGAACATATACGGATATGGCGACGGAAGGTCCTTTCTAAAGTCGTACAAAATGACAGCAGAACAGTCTTGACTGTGATTTCATTTTCCGACCACAAAATCTCGTCAATGCATCAAGAGAACATGGAAGAAGACATTTCAGTTTATGCGTTGACGATACAACCAGGTGCAACAAGGTACTGTCAACCGCTGGATTATTTGCCATTCGCATATTCAAGGGTTTTGTCCACAGTTTTACCAGCTCGAACAGCTTTTGGGTGTCGATGTGAACTTTGGCCAGCGTAACAACATCCTTCAAATGCAGCCGCTTCTTTTTCTTTACAGGCAGTTATGTGCACCAGCATTTTGGCCTGTCTTATAGTAAGTTTGGTATCGAAGCGGCTACGTCAGTGACAGGTCAGATCTCTTTCAACATACAGTGAAATACTCTAATGACATTGGTAACATGCTTTGTTCATTGCGTCAAAGTGCGAGCTTTCTAACATGTAGCTGGTGCCACAGATTTCTTCGTTTTTAACTTTTTTATGTTGCATTGTACAAATGTAGTGTAGTTGTTGTTGTTGTGGTCTTCAGTCCTGAGACTGGTTTGATGCAGCTCTCCATGCTACTCTATCCTGTGCAAGCTTCTTCATCTCCCAGTACCTACTGCAACCTACATCCTTCTGAATCTGCTTAGTGTATTGATCTCTTGGTCTCCCTCTACGATTTTTACCCTCCACGCTGCCCTCCAATGCTAAATTTGTGATCCCTCGATGCCTCAGAACATGTCCTACCAACCGATCCCTTCTTCTAGTCAAGTTGTGCCACAAACTTCTCTTCTCCCCAATCCTATTCAATACCTCCTCATTAGTTACGTGATCTACCCACCTTATCTTCAGCATTCTTCTGTAGCACCACATTTCGAAAGCTTCTATTCTCTTCTTGTCCAAACTAGTTATCGTCCATGTCTCACTTCCATACATGGCTACACTCCATACAAATACTTTCAGAAACGACTTCCTGACACCTAAATCTATATTCGATGTTAACAAATTTCTCTTCTTGAGAAACGCTTTCCTTGCCATTGCCAGTCTACATTTTATATCCTCTCTACTTCAACCATCATCGGTTATTTTACTCCCTAAATAGCAAAACACCTTTACTACTTTAAGTGTCTCATTTCCTAATCTAATTCCCTCAGCATCACCCGACTTAATTTGACTACATTCCATTATCCTCGTTTTGCTTTTGTTGATGTTCATCTTATATCCTCCTTTCAAGACACTGTCCATTCCGTTCAACTGCTCTTCCAAGTCCTTTGCTGTCTCTGACAGAATTACAATGTCATCGGCGAACCTCAATGTTTTTACTTCTTCTCCATGAATTTTAATACCTACTCCGAATTTTTCTTTTGTTTCCTTTACTGCTTGCTCAATATACAGATTGAATAACATCGGGGAGAGGCTACAACCCTGTCTTACTCCCTTCCCAACCACTGCTTCCCTTTCATGTCCCTCGACTCTTATAACTGCCATCTGGTTTCTGTACAAATTGTAAATAGCCTTTCGCTCCCTGTATTTTACCCCTGCCACCTTCAGAATTTGAAAGAGAGTATTCCAGTCAACATTGTCAAAAGCTTTCTCTAAGTCTACAAGTGCTAGAAACGTAGGTTTGCCTTTTCTTAATCTTTCTTCCAAGATAAGTCGTAAGGTCAGTATTGCCTCACGTGTTCCAACATTTCTACGGAATCCAAACTGATCTTCCCCGAGGTTGGCTTCTACCAGTTTTTCCATTCGTCTGTAAAGAATTCGCGTTAGTATTTTGCAGCTGTGGCTTATTAAACTGATAGTTCGGTAACTTTCACATCTGTCAACACCTGCTTTCTTTGGGATTGGAATTATTATATTCTTCTTAAAGTCTGAGGGTATTTCGCCTGTCTCATACATCGTGCTCACCAGATGGTAGAGTTTTGTCATGACTGGCTCTCCTGAGGCCATCAGTAGTTCTAATGGAATGTTGTCTACTCCCGGGGCCTTGTTTTGACTCAGGTCTTTCAGTGCTCTGTCAAACTCTTCACGCAGTATCTTATCTCCCATTTCATCTTCATCTACATCCTCTTCCATTTCCATAATATTGTCCTGAAGTACATCGCCCTTGTATAAACCCTCTATATACTCCTTCCACCTTTCTGCTTTCCCTTCTTTGCTTAGAACTGGGTTGCCATCTGAGCTCTTGATATTCATACAAGTGGTTCTCTTATCTCCAAAGGTCTCTTTAATTTTCCTGTAGGCAGTATCTATCTTACCCCTAGTGAGACAAGCCTCTACATCCTTACATTTGTCCTCTAGCCATCCCTGCTTAGCCATTTTGCACTTCCTGTCGATTTAATTTTTGAGACGTTTATATTCCTTTTTGCCTGCTTCATTTACTGCATTTTTATATTTTCTCCTTTCATCAATTAAATTCAATATTTCTTCTGTTACCCAAGGATTTCTATTAGCCCGCGTCTTTTTACCTACTTGATCGTCTGCTGCCTTCACCACTTCATCCCTCAGAGCTACCCATTCTTCTTCTACTGTATTTCTTTCCCCCATTCCTGTCAATTGTTCCCTAATGCTCTCCCTGAAACTCTCTACAACCTCTGGTTCTTTCAGTTTATCCAGGTCCCATCTCCTTAAATTCCCACCTTTTTGCAGTTTCTTCAGTTTCAATCTGCAGTTCATAACCAATAGATTGTGGTCAGAATCTACATCTGCCCCAGGAAATGTCTTACAATTTAATACCTGGTTCCTAAATCTCTGTCTTACCATTATATAATCTATCTGAAACCTGTCAGTATCTCCAGGCTTCTTCCATGTATACAGCCTCCTTTCATGATTCTTGAACCAAGTGTTAGCTATGATTAAGTTATGCTCTGTGCAAAATTCTACAAGGCGGCTTCCTCTTTCATTCCTTCCCCCCAATCCATATTCACCTACTATGTTTCCTTCTCTCCCTTTTCCTACTGACGAATTCCAGTCACCCATGACTATTAAATTTTCGTCTCCCTTCACTACCTGAATAATTTCTTTTATCTCGTCATACATTTCATCTATTTCTTCATCATCTGCAGAGCTAGTTGGCATATAAACTTGTACTACTGTAGTAGGCATGGGCTTTGTGTCTATCTTGGCCACAATAATGCGTTCACTATGTTGTTTGTAGTAGCTAACCCGCACTCCTATTTTTTTATTCATTATTAAACCTACTCCTGCATTACCCCTATTTGATTTTGTATTTATAACCCTGTAATCACCTGACCAAAAATGTAGTTAGTGTAGTTAAGTGAAACGAATGAGTGTGTGCTTAAATAAGTAGCGTAGCGCTATTTATTAACTTCACTGTTTTGCGTTATTTTCTTTGAATTGTGAAGCTGACACTGTTAAAGTGAAGTGCATTTGCAGGTGTTGTGCTATTCTTCAGTAGGAGGGCACTGGTTGTTACTCTGCTGTACAGTACTTCGGGCTTGGGCATTAATCGGGTGCAGTGGGGCGAAGCGAGTGACAAACAAGCGATGTGCGCACGTGTTTAAAATATGTATTTTCAGAAGATCATAACTGCGTACTGTCAGAATAATGGCCCAAATTTTCGCGCGGGGTCGAATGCTGGGGCTGATATCTTGCAAGTGTGCTCAAAATGGTTCAAATGGCTCTGAGCACCATGGGACTTGACATCTGAGGTCCTCAGTCCCCTAGACTTAGAACTACTTAAACCTAACTAACCTAAGGACATCACACACATCCGTGCCCGAGACAGGATTCGAACCTGCGACCGTAGCAGCAACGCTGTTCCGAACTGAAGCGCGTAGAACCGCTCGGCCACAGCGGGCGGCTTGCAAGTGTGTCTTTTTCTCCTTAAAATCGAGCTCCAGTTGGTGATGTTTCCATGTCAGTCAGATACTGATTGGTCTTCACGAGTATCTGTAGGAAACTTGTAACTCTTCAGGCTATCCCGGCGATCTAATGACATCTTGGGCTGTCGGGTGTTCTGCCGGATATCAGCGTCGTACTTGCACGATATTTCGGTCACGTAGCTCGAGATCTTCATCAGGTGCGACCTGAGACTGCTCCTCGAGTGGACCTGGTCGAGCAGCAACGCTCCAGCAGGTCGCAGGGAATGGGCGCGGACCACAGAGGAAGCGCCTGCAGCCGTTGGTGGACGGGGAAGGCCACAGGCATAAATACTCGACCAGGTCCACTCGCGCGCGACGGACGCGGTGCGCAAAGTCCTGTTGCACCATAACTATGATGCCATAGTTAAGCTGCACAACAGGACGAACAAGAAGAGGCCGCCACTGTTCATCCTGGCTGTCGAGTCGCCTCAAGAAGACTCCAGCCAAGATGGCAGCAAAGACGTCGGAATCTGCGGGTTAACTACCCTAGCAGGTTTCGACGTGACGATCGAGCCACTTCCGCCTGACCTCGACACGAAACCTCAGTGTTTTAAGTGTCAGAGAGAGGGCCACGTGGCAAAGCACTGCCGCTTCGAAGCAAAGTGCGCCAAATGCGGTGACGGTCACGACACCCGCGAGTGCACTTTGTGTAGAGACGACAAACCAACATGTGTTCGCTGTGGCGGCGACCATGTTGCCAGCTGGCGAGGCTGCCGGGCATTTTCTGCCCACATAGAAGACTGCCGCCGCGAGAAGCCGACGACAACGAAGAAAAGGAGAAGGAGGAGGAGGCGGAAGCGCGCCAGCGCTGAAACCCCAGAGCTGTCGAACAAAGCAGCAGCGCCCCGCCACAACGCGCGGCCGGCCCCTCCACCCGCCAGTGGCAGAGGTGGTTGGGGGGGCCCTTCGCGCGAGCAGGAGGGACGCCAAACAGCGCGGAGCAGCGGAGAGGAGAGAGCAACATCGACGCGAAGATGGAGGAAGCCGAGTCGCGTTTCAGGATGGCCCTCCACGCGGAAATGGAGGCTGCCTGCCTCTTGCTAAGGGAAGCATGGGCTCTCCACACGCAACGTGACGTGCCGACGGCACATAGCAGCGCGTCCACGGCCACGCAAACTGAAGATAGCACAAAGAAGAAGAAGAGGATGGTGATCAACCGCGCCAGCCAGACCACCGACGGCGCTTCAACCATCCCCACAGAAACCAGCGTGCGTGTCGATGAGGGCACCCAGACGTCGTCCAAACGGTACAAGCGCCATCGAGGCACCCAAACCGAAACGGCGGATGCGGAGTCCATCGGCACGCAAACCGAAATGGAAGCTATGGAGCCCACCAGGACTACATGGAAGCCATATAGGATCACAACAACGAGCAGCAAACCTCTCACTCCGAGATCTCCCTCTCCAGAGGTAGAAGACCTTGGAGTAAGTCGAATATTAGGCGACGCCCAAGAAAGTGGCCCCAGCACAACATCGGCCGTGCCACCGAGAAGACACCCGTGCTCTAGGGAGTACGAATATATAAAGCATTGGAAACCGAGATAGGTCCAATCTAACAAAATCAGAAGGTTGCAAACAACCAGCAGCTCCAGCCGGGTTTTGCAGGTTTTCCTTAGGCTGTAAGGTGAATACCGGAGCTGTCCCCCAATAGTTCCTGCAAACAAATTCCCAACTGGGAGAGACAAACCCCCACCCCCTTATACCCCAACCTAAAAATAAACAGTGCCAACACAGCATTCCTTAAGCTAAGGCCAAATAGAACAAGTTGTTCTGCAGTGGCCCGCCCACTACCACTCAGGTGCGGGAATGAAACAATAAAAAAAAAAAAAAAAAAACTCGAGGAGCAGTCTCAGGTCGCACCTGATGAAGGTCTCGAGCTACGTGACCGAAATATCGTGCAAGTACGACGCTGATATCCGGCAGAACACCCGACAACCCAAGATGTCTGTAGGAAACTTGTCTGCAGTACTCCCCAATGTTATTAACCTGTGTCGCCGAGGCCACTCATATGACAGATCAGCGAGAGCGTGCTCAAGCCACGAAATAAAACAAAAGTTTTAAGCTATCCAGTATAATCAGCTTAGAGTTATAAAATGTAAACCAACCAATAAAAGTTACCTTCTTTTGATTCTTTTTCTTACGATGTGTTTTGAGTGACGTAACATACAGTATAAAGACAGTTTTATTGAAATGATTAATTCTCGTCACCATGCTATAAGTTTTTCTTCTGTTTACAGACTGTTAACTGATAATGAACTGAAGTTAAAAAGTTGCAGCTGCAGCAGTGTAATGATTTTATTTATATCGAGTGTCCCTCCAAAGAGTCGTCAGGAGCATTTTCTCTGCTATTTCGGCAGATATTTCCAGTTTAGTTTCTGCAATGTGTAGCTGGACTCACCAAAAATAAATACTGCTCATCACGTCTTTCGGCGACATCCAATGTCTACAGAAAGTGTAACTTTGTTTCTCGTTACGTACAAAATTATTTTTAAAGCGGTATTTTAAGTGCCCATTCGTGACCATGATCCCACATTACTTATTGCGATACACGTTTTATCGATATGTATTAAACGGGATGTGCTGACTGCAACCGCATACAGCAGTGCAACTTAGTCCCTGCTGAAGTATTGGATATTCCTCACGTTTTAATTTCCTTGTTAATACATATCGATAAAAATAACATCGCACTAGACTAATCTGGGACCGCTACATCGAATGGAGCGTACCATGGGTAATGCTGGAATTCAATATGGTGTTGGCCCATCCTTAGCCTTCATGATAGTTTCCACTCTCGCAGGCATACGTTCAATCAGATGCTGGAAGGTTTCTTGGGGAATAGCAGCCCTTTCTTCACGGAGTGCTGCACTGAGGAGAGTTATCGATGTGGGTCGGTGAGATCTGGCACGAAGTCGGCGTTCCAAAACATGCCAAAGGTGTTCTATGGGATTTAGGTCAAGACTCAGTGCAGGAGAGTCCATTACAGGGATGTTATTGTCGTCTAACCACTCCGCCACAGGTGCTCGATCGTGCTGAAAGATACAATCGCCATCCCCGAATTGCTCTTCGACAGTGGGAAGCAAGAAGGTGCTTAAAACGTCAATGTAGGCCTGTGATGTGATAGTGCCACTCAAAACAACATGGGGTGCATGCCCCCTCCGTGGAAAACACGACCACACCATAACACCACTGCCTCTGAATTTTGCTGTTGGCAGTACACGCGCTGGCAGATGACGTTCACCGGGCATTCGCCATACCCCCACACTGCCACCGGATCACCACATTGTGTACCGTGACTCGTCACCATGTGTGGCTTATGAGCAGCCGCTCGACCATGAAATCCAAGTATTCTCACCTCCCGCCCAAATGTCATAGTACTTGCAGTGGATCCTGATGCAGTTTGGAATTCCTGTGTGATGGTCTGGATAGATGTCTGCCTATTACACATTACTACCCTCTTCAACTGTCGGCGGTCTCTGTCAGTCAACAGACGAGGTCGGCCTGTACGCATTTGTGCTTTACGTGTCCCTTCACGTTTCCACTTCACCATCAGATCGGGAACAGTGGTCCTAGGGATGTTTAGGAGTGTGTAAATCTCGCATACAGACGTATGACACAAGTGGCACCCAATCACCTGACCACGTTCAAAGTCCTTGAGTTCCGGAGAGTGCCCCATTCTGCTCTCTCACGATGTCTAATTACTACTAGGTCGCTGATATGGAGTACCTGGCAGTAGGTGGCAGCACAATGCACCTAATATGAAAAACGTATGTTTTTGGGGTGCCCAGATACTTTTGATCACATAGTGTAACTGAAAGAAATACTCAATGAGACAAAGAGAAATGACACTTTGACTCAGAGACAATAATTACACTAAAGTCACTGCACATGATGTTCGCTCATGGGAAATTTCATGTAGATGGTGATCATTCTCTCGTGATCATTTGTACAATTAAGTATATAAATTCAGTATGTGGCATCACATACTCTTCCTCTTCAGTACATCACAACTATTTGGCTAATCATACATTTAATACAGGGAGTCCTATCTCTGATGTCGAAAACTAAGGACACGAAACATCTTACTTTGGTGTAACACGACGGAGAAAACCTTCCTTAAAAGATTGACTGTCATCTGGACAGTCAGTTGCTCAACAGTTGCACGTCTATTCGCTCGTACACATCTCGGCAGCCGTTGTTCACCCACGTCATCTATGGCCCACGATGCAGAATAATTGCTTCAGCTCCAGTTTTGGACAGCGTCATTTTGCCATGCATTGTAAACTTTAAGAACGACAGCGCGCGAATAGTTTACGAACTAAACTGTGTTGGAAATGTTTCCACCCTTGGCACGAAAGACAATGATCATGCCCATTTTGGATGTTACGTAAACTGCTCCGATTCTGCATTATGATTACGACTGTACTGTTTTATGCGTCCCCCGATACTTATTACATACCCTCCTCTGCTAGTGCTGCCACCTGCCGTATGTGAGTTGTTACTGCACACTGACGTCGAACACGTGACTGGGCCGTGTATAAGGTTATCTGGCTATTCTGGGAGGAAATGGGGCTTGTTCCAGCAATCAGTGTGCTACGAACCGATCGCAAGGTTTCGCTATAGCACCATTCCCAATAGGGCCGTCTTAAAGTGTGCAATTAGTATCTACCTAAGGAGTGGGCGCACTTCCCCGGTCACCACCAAGCGACGTAATACTCAACGCCTCCTGTTGTTCTTAATCAGCAGTACCTAGGAGCGCTTTGCCAACACCATTCACAGTAACTGCTCTTGTGCCGCCAGCTGCGTCTGCCAGCTGCTGTAGCCCATTGCACGATACTTGCTTCCCGCACCCTCGGCAGGCCGCCTCAATTTTATAAATGGCACCTGTACTATAGAAGACGCCGGCGGCCATTTGCAGCAACAAGCATCAATACTCAAACTAAAGTTTTATTCGGTGGTTTTGATCAAGTTGCCGGCCGAAGTGGCCGTGCGGTTAAAGGGGATGCAGTCTGGAACCGCAAGACCGCTACGGTCGCAGGTTCGAATCCTGCCTCGGGCATGGATGTTTGTGATGTCCTTCGGTTAGTTAGGTTTAACTAGTTCTAAGTTCTAGGGGACTAATGACCTCAGAAGTTGAGTCCCATAGTGCTCAGAGCCATTTGAACCATTTTTTGATCAAGTTAGAATTAGAATATTATTATAATGAAGTTTTAATACCACCTTACAGAGTTTATTAAATGAAATATGCCCATGAGTGGGACATAGACAGGTGATTAACTGAAATACGCATACCAAATATTCTGTGAAATGATAAGAGAATATGGTGTGGCTGGGAGAAGTCACTGTAACATATTTATATGATACCACAATCACATTTATTCAATAAACATTACTATCTCAAATATTCCCTCTCACTTATCACGGAATGCTGGCATGATACAAATAGTATAATATCTAAGTAAACTTAGTTAAACATCCGGCTAACATGTGCCGTGAACCGACAATGACTGCCGCCTGCACATTTCTATCACATCATTTAGCCACACACACACACACACACACACACACACACACACACACACACACACACACACTAACATTCACTCTATTCATTTTATCTAACAGATAAAAGAGGAAGGTTCCCATACACCAAGTGGGACAACATTGGGAGAGAGCACATGGTTCCAACTGTAACTTTAATTCGGGCAAGTCCCGTCTTCACGTTTAACTATCTCCGCGAGTTTTATTGGATATTATGAAGGAACAATTAAATCACGCGCGTGAATTTACGTAGAAGATCCAGCTCGATCACCAAATGTGATTACGTCGAGCTGAAGCTTCTCACCAAGAAATGCACGGGGTCTGCGGACCACGTGTTACCAATCCCGCCACAATCAGTAGTCAATAAACACATTTAAATAAAATACACTTTGCATATAAACTTCACACTCACACTGAAATGCAAATTGAGCAATTCTGAGTATTACTCGGCAATGAGCGCCTGTTCACTCCCAAGTGTAGTGAACACAAATTCCCATGAAATTACTTGGCAAAAGAAATCATCTCCCTATCTCTCGTAACCGAGATGATTCTAGGAAATACCATAGTGGCTTTCCTCAGCAGGGAAGCTGCTTCCAAGTTCAAGTGAACATGGAATTCTAAATCTTCGGTAACTATCGGAGCGATAGGGCAGAGCGTCCTTACTCACCCAGGTCTTCCCAGCAACAACCCCGATACGGTCTCCCTCGTCCGGGTCCACACATCGTGGCCGCAAGGACTCAGAGATACCGCACACGGTTATTTGCCAACCTAACGAGCGTTAATGACGCGCATGGAGCTTATGCCTCTTTGGTCCAGTGCAGTCGCGCTCTACTAGATTCGAGGTTGGCTACACTTCCACTATGCCTATAGCACACCCACAGCCGACATCTCACGCATACCTCATAATACGTTCGCATTCACACATTGCAGACAATTACCATATCTAATATTAAAATGATCGTCTATATTTAAATAACCCTATCTTACTAATTATCATCAGGCTCTTCCCTGAGTGTCGGAAGGGCACTCAGGTGTCTTTAGTTGTGGGGTCGAGCCATGTAGCGGCTTACATGGAGCCGTTACACCATAACAAAAAAGCAATAAAAAATTGCTTATGTACGAGTAGTTGTAACCTGCCATCATCTTGTATCAACATGCACCAAGCCTCATCAGTCCATATATTGACACGAATTCAGTACAAAATGGTTGTCTCAATACCACACTACACTTTCCGATCTTTAAACACTTAGTCGCGAGGATCTCAGACTACACATATGATTTGTATATGACTGAGGTCACGCCTGGCAGACGCACAGTGATAACTAAGTGCGCAGATGATATGAATTCGATAGTAATTATTAACTGATATGCTACGTTTTTTATGTAAGTGACAAAGACTCCTCGTTTATTATATACAGGGTTATTACAAATGATTGAAGCGATTTCACAGCTCTACAATAACTTTATTATTTGAGATATTTTCACAATGCTTTGCACACACATACAAAAACTCAAAAAGTTTTTTAGGCATTCACAAATGTTCGATATGTGCCCCTTTAGTGATTCGGCAGACATCAAGCCGATAATCAAGTTCCTCCCACACTCGGCGCAGCATGTCCCCATCAACGAGTTCGAAAGCATCGTTGATGCGAGCTCGCAGTTCTGGCACGTTTCTTGGTAGAGGAGGTTTAAACACTGAATCTTTCACATAACCCCACAGAAAGAAATCGCATGGGGTTAAGTCGGGAGAGCGTGGAGGCCATGACATGAATTGCTGATCATGATCTCCACCACGACCGATCCATCGGTTTTCCAATCTCCTGTTTAAGAAATGCCGAACATCATGATGAAGTCGGCGCTGTCGGTCTCCAGTTGTGGCATGAGCCAGTTTTCCAGCATGTCCAGATACACGTGTCCTGTAACGTTTTTTTCGCAGAAGAAAAAGGGGCCGTAAACTTTAAACCGTGAGATTGCACAAAACACGTTAACTTTTGGTGAATTGCGAATTTGCTGCACGAATGCGTGAGGATTCTCTACCGCCCAGATTCGCACATTGTGTCTGTTCACTTCACCATTAAGAAAAAGTGTTGCTTCATCACTGAAAACAAGTTTCGCACTGAACGCATCCTCTTCCATGAGCTGTTGCAACCGCGCCGAAAATTCAAAACGTTTGACTTTGTCATCGGGTGTCAGGGCTTGTAGCAATTGTAAACGGTAAGGCTTCTGCTTTAGCCTTTTCCGTAATATTTTCCAAACCGTCGGCTGTGGTACGTTTAGCTCCCTGCTTGCTTTATTCGTCGACTTCCGCGGGCTACGCGTGAAACTTGCCCGCACACGTTCAACCGTTTCTTCGCTCACTGCAGGCCGACCCGTTGATTTCCCCTTAGAAGCATCCAGAAGCTTTAAACTGCGCATACCATCGCCGAATGGAGTTAGCAGTTGGTGGATCTTTGTTGAACTTCGTCCTGAAGAGTCGTTGCACTGTTATGACCGACTGATGTGAGTGCATTTCAAGCACGACATACGCTTTCTTGGCTCCTGTCGCCATTTTGTCTCACTGCGCTCTCGAGCGCTCTGGCGGCAGAAACCTGAAGTGCGGCTTCAGCCGAACAAAACTTTATGAGTTTTTCTACGTATCTGTAGTGTGTCGTGACCATATGTCAATGAATGGAGCTACAGTGAATCTATGAAGTCGCTTCAATCATTTGTAATAGCCATGTATATTGGATATGTTAACATGGTTGACACGAGGGCAGTGTGCTCTTAAATGAAACGATTAAGCATTGACGCACCTCATAGTGAGGCATCACTGGAGAATGGCAAAACAAACCGAAATCGGGGTCATGAATAAATTCATTTAAAAACTGCCCAAGAGGGAAATGATACATTATAGAAGAATGAGTTAAATCGGATACATCCATGTTAACTGTCTCTCATACTAATTCGCTTCATACGGCCCGGTTCAAAACTCATTTTGCCTGAACACAGAACTGAGAAATGTGACGAGTAGATTAAGACACTGGACTATATTAGAGTGGAACGGGATTCAAATCCCTGCCTATCCATAGAGTGATTTCCCTAAATCTATTATGGCAACTCCCGTAATACGTGTGAAATGGACACATCTGATTTCCTTACCCAGTTCGAGATTGTGCTCTCCAACGACCTTATCGTCAACAGGACATTAATCCTTAATATTCCTTCTTTCCTTTTTATTTTACTTATTTATTTATTTTTAACAAACAACAATTTTCCACTGCTAGGCAGTGAGCCAGCTGAGTGACTGACGCTTCTCTGCCCCAGGATCCGAATTTGGTGCGCAGCATTGCTACGTGGGTGAGAGCCGCTGTGAAAATTCCGTTCTTCGTCAAGCTGACGCCCAATATCACCGACATCGTCAGCATCGCCAGAGCGGCTTACGAAGGTATGTCATTTAGACCGTAATTCGTCTGCATACAGCTCTTTGCTGGAACGTGGTCTGTGTTGTAATGTACGCAATGTGGACTGAAGTCTCGGGAAACGACACTGAAAACCCTATGTGTGATGTCGCACCAAGTGTACACAGTTATACATGCTGTTCCAAATACGTAGGACTGAAACTATACGCACTGCGGACGATCCGAATCTCAGTATTTTGTGATACCAATGCTTGGAAAATATTTCAGTCGGTACGGGCTATGCTTTGGAAACTGTTTGTTTCTTAACAGATAGCTGCTAAACTGTTTACAATTCCTGACTGATTCTCGAATACTGATCATTACTCGTTACGGGAACCTGCAGACATACGTGGGGCGTAGGGATGCAGCGCCTGGGAGTCGAGCGGATGTAAAAAGGAAAGTCCTGCGAAACGTTAATCGCCGTGCTTGGAAATTTTCGACAAACAACATCGTTAAAACCGCAGAGAAATGGCGAATAATCTCGAGAAGTAAGGGTTCACATAGTAAAATTTGAGCATATACTGTTAGATCGCGACGTAGAAGATTCGTCAATAAGCCTGTAAAATGCTCACTTTCGAAGATCAGAGAGTAGATTGTGCTGGAGGCGAAGCAATTATACCTAATTCATGCTTGCAAAATATTGTAACATCGAAAAGTGTGCAATGACAAACACGCGAAGTTCGTTCAGATAACTTACTGGAATGCAGCCGGGTGACGTCGTCGAACACCGCCGATATTTCGACAGGTGACCACCCTGTCATTATCGAGACAAAACTGCAGCAAGTGAGCTCTGTGCAAGTGAACTTAAAACCTCGGGTTGCACAGCAGTTCCGGAAAGAAAGACACGCGCGCGCGCGCGCTTGCACACACACACACACACACACACACACAACTGCAAACACTAGTGCCACCACACAAACAAATGACCGATGCCAGAAGTTATCGACAGTAAAAATTGATAAACAACGGATGAGATAGCATCAACTCTGTCCCTTTGATTATTGTAGAGGGAGAGAGCAGGATTCCATGCAGAATTTAAGCAAAAACCTCCATCTCTATTCACAAGGTTACTTGCTAATTTAATCACAATCGCTTTGTTAATAACACTATGCCGGAAGCTGGAAGTGCACGCCAGAATCTCAGTGTTATTAATGCCTTAAGATGACCGGTGCCAAAACAATGTTGTGCAACAGCCGATTTGCTCGCTTGTTGTAAGCGTGTGTGAAGTGAGGCTTATGATCACTGCTATGGTCCTCCATGGTCCTGTTAGTCTGACCAATTTGTGACATGGCACAACTGCAAGGGATACGGTAGAATGGACATAGTGAAAGACATCAGACGTGCATTGTGCTATCGACCAACCATGAGCTGGGTGAGTGATGATAATACCGAGTTGGCACGGCCTTTCTGCCTTGCGCATGGAGCATCTCTAACAATCCTGGTCTTATTTTGCAGAAATATGATGTGAAATGTGTTTACCGACCTCCAGCTAAGAGTAGGGTCCTCTCAGGTTCCGTTAAGGTTCAAATGGCTCTGAGCACTATGGGACTTAACTTCTAAGGTCATCAGTCCCCTAGAACTTAGAACTACTTAAACCTAACTAACCGAAGAACATCACACACATCCATGCCCGAGGCAGGATTCGAACCTGCGACCGTAGTTCCGTTAAGGGTGATCCTGGTTTGCGTAAGGCGGATATCTATCGTATTCCTTGGGGCTGTGGCATGTCATATACTGTCAGACTATCAGGACTGTGGGGGACTAATGTGCTGAGCATAAGCGTCACACACGCTTACAATAGCCGAGTAGATTCGCTATTGCAGGACATTGTCTTGGCACCGGTCCTAATATGGAATCTACATCTACATGATTACTCTGCAATTCACATTTAAGTGCTTGGCAGAGGGTTCGTCGAACCACAATCATACTATCTCTCTACCATTCCACTCCCGTACAGCGCGCGGGAAAAAGAACACCTAAACCTTTCTGTTCGAGCTCTGATTTCTCTTATTTTATTTTGATGATCATTCCTACCTATATAGGTTGGGCTCAACAAAATATTTTCGCATTCAGAAGAGAAAGTTGGTGACTGAAATTTCGTAAATAGATCTCGCCGCGACGAAAAACGTCTTTGCTTTAATGACTTCCATCCCAATTCGCGTATCATATCTGCCACACTCTCTCCCCTACTACGTGATAATACAAAACGAGCTGCCTTTTTTGCACCCTTTCGATGTCCTCCGTCAATCCCACCTGGTAAGGATACCACACCGCGCAGCAATATTCTAACAGAGGACGAACGAGTGTAGTGTAAGCTGTCTCTTTAGTGGACTTGTTGCATCTTCTAAGTGTCCTGCCAATGAAACGCAACCTTTGGCTCGCCTTCCCCACAATATGATCTACGTGGTCTTTCCAACTGAAGTTGTCCGTAATTTTAACACCCAGGTACTTAGATGAATTGACAGCCTTGAGAATTGTACTATTTGTCGAGTAATCGATTTCCAACGGATTTCTTTTGGAACTCATGTGGATCACCTCACACTTTTCGTTATTTAGCGTCAACTGCCACCTGCCACACCATACAGCAATCTTTTCTAAATCGCTTTGCAACTGATACTGGTCTTCGGATGACCTTACTAGACGGTAAATTACAGCATCATCTGCGAACAACCTAAGAGAACTGCTCAGATTGTCACCCAGGTCATTTATATAGATCAGGAACAGCAGAGGTCCCAGGACGCTTCCCTGGGGAACACCTGATATCACTTCAGTTTTACTCGATGATTTGCCGTCTATTACTACGAACTGCGTCCTTCCTGACAGGAAATCACGAATCCAGTCGCACAACTGAGACGATACCCCATAGGCCCGCAGCTTGATTAGAATTCGCTTGTGAGGAACGGTGTCAAAAGCTTTCCGGAAATCTAGAAATACGGAATCAACTTGAGATCCCCTGTCGATAGCGGCCATTACTTCGTGCGAATAAAGAGCTAGCTGCGTTGCACAAGAACGATGTTTTCTGAAACCATGCTGATGACGTATCAATAGATCGTTCCCTTCGAGGTGATTCATAATATAATAAAAAAGAAAGATTCTGGCATGCACTTACCAGCTACCGCGATAGTGTTATTAAAGGAGCAGGTGAGATTTAATTACCGAGCGACCTTGTAAATAGAGATGGAGGTTTTTGCTTACATTCTGCTTAGAATCCTGCTCCATCCCTTGTCAAAAAAACAGAGGGACAGAGTTAATACTATCTCACCCGTTGTTTGGTAATTTTCACTGTCCATGACATTGGTGTCGGTCATCTTTGGTTGTGTGGTGGCGCTAGTTTTTACAGTGTGTGTGTGTGTGTTATATTTCCAGAATTCCTCTGCAAACCAAGGTTTTAAATTCAGTTGCACAGTGCTTATTTGCTGCAGTTTTGCCTCGAAAATGATAGGCTAGTCACCCGTCGAAGCAGTGACGGTAGTCGACGACGTCACCCACTGCACACGCCGCACGCTATTACAAAGGCTCCACCAGCTTGAACAGTCCCGTGCTGACACGCATGGTTCATGAATTCATGAGGTTGTCTCCATACGCGCACACGCCCATCCGCTCTATACAGTTTGAAACAAGACTCGTCGGCGTTGAGAGGCCCAGGCGAGGTGTAAGACTTCGTGTCGTGCAGTCATCAAGGGTACACAAGTGGGCCTTCGGCTCCGAAAGTCCATATCCGTGACGTTTCGCTGAATGGTTCGCACGCTGACACTTGTTGAAGACCCAGCACTGAAATCTGCAGCAATTTGCGAAAGGGTTGCACTTCTGTCAAGCTGAACAATTCTCTTCAGTCGTCCTTGGTCCCGTTCTTGCAGGATATTTTACCGGCCCCAGCGATGTCGTAGATTTATTGCTTTACCGGATTCCTGATATTCACGGTACACTCGTGAAATGGTCGTACGGGAAAATCCCCACTTCATCGCTACCTCGGAGATGTCGTGTCCCATCGCTCGTTCGCCGACTGTATCAACACATTCAAACTCACTTAAATCTTGATAACCTGCGATTGTAGTAGCAGTAACCGATGTAACAACTGCACCAGACACTTGTTGTCTTATGTAGGCGTTGCCGACCGCAGCGCCGTATTCTTCCTGTTTACATATCTTTATTTTGAATACGCCTGTGCCAGTTTGTTTGGCGCTTCAGTGTAGTTTCAAGGAGTATCAACGGTGATTATCACAACTGATCTTAAAACATTGCTAGAGCCAAATTACAAATGCAATTCAGTCCTTAGTCGGATACAGGTTTTTTTGTCATCGCTTATCGCTTCTTTCACGACTGACGATTTTTTTTTATCACTATGGGACTTAACTTCTGAGGTTATCAGTCCCCTAGAACAACTACTTAAACCTAACTAACCTAAGGACATAACACACATCCATGCCCGAGGCAGGATTCCAACCTGCGACCGGAGCGGTCACTTGGTTCCAGACTGCAGTGCCTAGAACCGCTCGCCCGCTTCGGATGGCGACGATGATTTGTTAATGTAAAAAAATGTCAAGTTTCACTATGGTTTGGCGTCCACAATAAATTTCAGACTATTTATAAAAGGCTGGTTAAGTCATTCGAAAACCAGAGGAAGGGTAAAAGCGTATCAATCCCAATCGGACCCCCGCGCGGAGTAAAGGAGACCGTTTATAAAACACTAATACGACCTATTCTTGAGTACTGCTCGAGCGTGTGGGATCCCTATTAGGTCGGATTGAGGAAAGACATAGAAGCAATTCAGAGGCGGGCTGCTAGATTTGTTACTGGTAGGTTTGATCATCACGCGAGTGTTACGGAAATGCTTCAGGAACTCGGGTGGGAGTCTCTAGAGGAAAGGAGGCGATCTTTTCGTGAATCGCTACTGAGGAAATTTAGAGAACCAGCATTTGAGGCTGACTGCAGTACAATTTTACTACCGCCAACTTACACTTCGCGGAAAGACCACAAAGATAAGATAAGAGAGATTAGGGGTCGTACAGAGGCATATAGGCAATCATTTTTCCCTCGTTCTGTTTGGGAGTGGAACAGGGAGAGAAGATGCTAGTTGTGGTACGAGGTACCCTCCGTCACGCACCGTATGGTGGATTGCGGAGTATGTATGTAGATGTAGATGTAGATGTAGCCGTGCGGTCTTGGGGCGCCTTGCTACAGTTTGCGCGGCTTCCCCCGTCGGAGGTTCGAGTCCTCCCTCGGGCATGGGTGTGTGTGCTGTCCTTGGCATAAGCTAGTTTAAGTTAGATTAAGTAGTGTGTAAGGCTAGGGACCGATGACCTCAGTAGTTTGGTCCCATAGAACTTACCACAAATTTCCAATCGGACCGTGCTCTCTGTGGTATTCAAACCGAGCTTCAGACTGAGCACAGCTTTGCTAGGTTGGTTAGTTACTCCGTCTCAGACTTCTTTGCTTCACTGCCCTACCGTACCAGCACCTGCTCTGAAGCTGTATTTTTTTTATTATTTATTTATTGCCAAATTATAGACCTGTTACCTGATGTTTAAAACAGGTCGTACGTCTTACAATTTTCGTTTTTCATCTTTTTACAGTTTTCTCTCCTTTTGTTTTATCTACAACATTTACAAACAATGATACTTTTCAAAATAACAATAATTTAAGGTTGAAATATAAATAAAATGTTGTTGTTTTTTAAGAAGAATATAAAAAGAAGAAAGGATAGATGAGAGATTTGTTAGTACCGTCACCGAATGTGACTGACGGGGAATACCTCGGAATGGTTTCTTCGAGCCGTTGACCGCCAGTCACACACACACACACACACACACACACACACAGATGGTTATTAATAGAGAAATAATGTTGCTTATCCTATTTATTTCTAATCCTATGTATTAACTACTTTAGGTGCCCATCCTTGTACAGCATTTGGTGTTTTCTTGGCTAGATTGCCAGCACTTTTGCTTATTTACTGTCACATCTCAGCTTCCTCCTCCTGTTCCTCCTCATTGTCACTATTTTCGCTGTCACTGTGGGTATCGCTGTCCATCCTCTGGAGATTGCTGTTACGCGGCACATAGGCATGTCTGTAATGTCGTGTCCGCATATACTCTTCATGTGTTGTTTTTGAAATATTGTTTGTCAGTGCGTTTAATTGTGCCCATTGTTCTCCGTCTCTTATTGCTGTGTATACAGGGTGAGTCACCTAACGTTACCGCTGGATATATTTCGTAAAGCACATCAAATACTGACGAATCGATTCCACAGAGCGAACGTGAGGAGAGGGGCTAGTTTAATTGGTTAATACAAACCATACACAAATGCACGGAAGTATGTTTTTTAACACAAACCCACGTTTTTTTAAATCGAAAGCCCGTTAGTTTTGTTAGCACATCTGAACATATAAACAAATACGTGATCAGTTCCGTTTGTTGCACTGTAAAATGTTAGTTACATCCGGAGATATTGTAACCTAAAGTTGACGCTTGAGTACCACTCCTCCGCTGTTCCATCGTGTGCACCGAATTACGTAGGGATCCAAAGGGAACGGTGATGGACCTTAGGTACAGAAGAGACTGGAACAGCACATTACGCCCACATGCTAACACATTTTTATTGGTCACTTTCACTGACGCACATGTAAATTACCATGAGTGGTGAGGTACACGTACACACGTGGTTTCCGTTTTCAATTACGGAGTGGAATAGAGTGTGTCCCGACATGTCAGGCCAATAGATGTTCAATGTGGTGGCCAGCATTTGCTGCACACAATTGCAATCTCTGGCGTAATGAATGTCGTACACGCCGCAGTAGATCTGGTGTAATGTCGCCGCACGCTGCCACAATACGTTGTTTCATATTCTCTGAGGTTGTAGGCACATCACGGTACACATTATCCTTTAACGTACCCCACAGAAAGAAGTCCAGAGGTGTAAGATCAGGAGAACGGGCTGGCCAATTTATGCGTCCTCCACGTCCTATGAAACGCCCGTCGAACATCCTGTCAAGGGTCAGCCTAGTGTTAATTGCGGAATGTGCAGGTGCACCATCATGCTGATACCACATACGTCGACTCGTTTCCAATGGGACATTTTCGAGCAACGTTGGCAGATCATTCTGTAGAAACGCGATGTATGTTGCAGCTGTTTGGGCCCCTGCAATGAAGTGAGGACCAATGAGGTGGTCGCCAATGATTCCGCACCATACATTTATAGTCCACGGTCGCTGTCGCTCTACCTGTCTGAGCCAGCGAGGATTGTCCACGGACCAGTAATGTTCCGTAGATTCACTGCCCCGTGGTTTGTGAAACCCGCTTCATCGGTAAAAAGGTAGAATTTTTGTATGATTTGTATTAAACAATTACACTAGCCCCTCTCCTCACGTTCGGTCTGTGGAATCGGTTCGTCAGTATTTGATGTGGTTTACGAAATATATCCAGCGGTAACGTTAGATTAGATTAGATTAATACTAGTTCCATGGATCATGAATACGATATTTCGTAATGATGTGGAACGAGTCAAATTTTCCAATACATGACATAATTAAGTTAATTTAACAACATACTTAAGTTAATATAACAACTTTTTCATTTTTTGTGTTTTTTTATTTTTTTATTTTTTAAATATTTTTTTTTTAATTTATATCTAAAAATTCCTCTATGGAGTAGAAGGAGTTGTCATTCAGAAATTCTTTTAATTTCTTCTTAAATACTTGTTGGTTATCTGTCAGACTTTTGATACTATTTGGTAAGTGACCAAAGACTTTAGTGCCAGTATAATTCACCCCTTTCTGTGCCAAAGTTAGATTTAATCTTGAATAGTGAAGATAATCCTTTCTCCTAGTATTGTAGTTATGCACACTGCTATTACTTTTGAATTGGGTTTGGTTGTTAATAACAAATTTCATAAGAGAGTATATATACTGAGAAGCTACTGTGAATATCCCTAGATCCTTAAATAAATGTCTGCAGGATGATCTTGGGTGGACTCCAGCTATTATTCTGATTACACGCTTTTGTGCAATAAATACTTTATTCCTCAGTGATGAATTACCCCAAAATATGATGCCATATGAAATCAACGAGTGAAAATAGGCGTAGTAAGCTAATTTACTAAGATGTTTATCAACAAAATTTGCAATGACCCTTATTGCATAAGTAGCTGAACTCAAACGTTTCAGCAGATCATCAATGTGTTTCTTCCAATTTAATCTCTCATCAATGGACACACCTAAAAATTTGGAATGTTCTACCTTAGCTATATGCTTCTGATTAAGTCTGATTAAGTCTTAGGTGACTCACCCTGTATATCTATGTCTGTACCTGTTTAATCTAAGTGTAGTGTATGTCTATTGTTCGCGTATTGCCCGCAAAAAAGACAGTGGGTTTTGGGGAACCTTCTTCCCCGCATGTGCATGTAGGTGTCTGCCTCAGACTCACGCGGTGTAATGTCCGCCGCTCGTGGTCTCGCGGTAGCGTTCTCGCTTCCCGAGCACGGGGTCCCGGGTTCGATTCCCGGCGGGGTCAGGGATTTTCACCTGCCTCGAGATGACTGGGTGTTTGTGTTGTCCTCATCATTTCATCATCATCCAGGAAAGTGGCGAAATTGGACTGAGCAAAGGTTGGGAAATTGTACGGGCGCTGATAACCACGCAGTTGAGCGCCCCACAAACCAAACATCATCATCATCACGCGGTGTAAGTGCGTGGGATAAGGTCCGTGTCCGGCTAAGACTGTACTGGTGATCCGACACAGGCAAGGCGGACGGGGTGTCGGCGATCAATACGGTGTCGGGGCTGATGCGGCTGCACGCGGACGGGTCGCCGTGGCCGGCGGTGGGCTCGCAGCGGCGCACCACGTACGGCGGCGTGTCCGGCGCGGCCACGCGGCCCATGGCGCTGCGGGCCATCTCGGCCGTGGCGCGGGAGCTGCCGGGCTTCCCCATCCTCGGCATCGGCGGCGTCGACTCTGCCGACACCGCCTTCCAGTTCCTCAGCGCCGGCGCCTCCGTCGTCCAGGTCAGGCTGGCTACCGCGCTCCTCCGCCTTCCGTTCCTTTCATTTCTCCTCGTGAAACTATAGTTCAATTGACAAACTGCCTATTAGCTTCTGTCTCGGGTTCTTCGGCCGTCGTTCAACTAATGATTTTTCTGACGTTTCGCCAGCACGAGTGGCTGGCATTGTCAAAGCTTCACCCTCCATTGCCGGTGGTGAACTGGAGGCGAGCTCGCGGCCGCAGACTATATGTACCTGGCGCGCCAACGTCCGAGGGCTTCTCCGCGGTCATTTCCGGTGCGTTTCTCCTCTTGCTACCTGCGACGGTCGTTCGCTGCAGTACGGGAAGCCAGGATCCGTTTACCTTAAGGCTTTCCTCTTTCTTGTTGAAACTGTTCGCGTGTTTTTGGATTTCTACAGCTTCTCTGAACAAGCGCGTGTGATAGTGCTTCTCTACAGACAGAACTTCCGTGTCGGCGAATTTTATTACGTGGTCGGTCTCATTCAGTGCGTGCTCTGCCACGGCCGATTTCTCCACCTGCCCCAACCTGCAATGTCGCTTATGCTCTTTGATCCTGGTGTTAATGGATCGTCCAGTCATTCCGACATAAACGTATACCGTATACCGTATACCTTGCACATGCGGAAAAGTTTATGTCGGAATGACTGGACGATCCATTAACACCAGGATCAAAGAGCATAAGCGACATTGCAGGTTGGGGCAGGTGGAGAAATCGGCCGTGGCAGAGCACGCACTGAATGAGACCGACCACGTAATAAAATTGTCACCACCGGCAATGGAGGGTGAAGCTTTGACAATGCCGGCCACTCGTGCTGGCGAAACGTCAGAAAAATCATTAGTTGAACGTCGGCCGAAGAACCCGAGACAGAAGCTAATAGGCAGTTTGTCAGCAAGTGGCCACGAAAGCCTTAACAATTTTGTATAGTTCAATTCTTTTATCTTGGCGGCTCGCGCATGCCCGCCCAGACGCGGGAGATTGCTGCGTTGCCAGTTGCACGCGCCAAGAGAAGCAGCGCCGTAGTATAGTATAGTTCGCAAACTACGTTTAGGGGGGAGCGCGCAGTTTATGAAGTAAAGCCACCACGGCCGCATTAATCCTTTCGCTGCTACAGAGACGTGCTCCCCGCATTCCGCGCCGTGCGCGATTTTATCATCACTGCACTGCTCGCCTGTGCAGACACATGGTGTTCCGACTGCTTTGACACACTTATCATTCGAATTCACAAAAACTATTTGGCCCAAAAATTTGATTTTTACACGTCTTCTTGACTGATACCTTCCCCCCATAAATGACTTAATTTTGATTCGATGTTCAACGCAGTTATTGTGCAGTATTAAATGTAGTAAACCATTGCACGAAATTTTGAAGAGTTTGCAGAGGTAAAGGTTCATAGCGTATACTTTCCGTATGGTCGATTTTAGTTGCCACTAGAAATTTAAAAAAATTACATTCAAACGAATAAAATTCATGAAGTAAGACACTTCGATATTGTTTTTAAATAAAGAAAATATTATACACCAAACAAGGTTTGAATGCAGTACTTTTCGCTTAGTAGCGAAACACTTTTTTTTTTGTTCGATATAGTTCGTTGCGTTTTGTCTGGGTGGACGTCACAAGACATGTGTTCCAGTTGATCGCCTGACTCAGGTGTTTTTTTTTTTTTTTTTTTTCCACAGAGAGCACGCAGCCCTCTGACCGAACACGCTTTTTTTGTGTTTGGTCGTTGCGGACGTCACATGACATCCGTTAAAGTTCGTTTGTTGATTCTTCCACTCAGTTTTTTATTACAGAGGCCAACCAGCTCTCTGACCAAACACACTGAGCTACCATGCCGGCGAATGGCTCACTTTAACCATTACGCTAACGCAGCTGGTCATTCGACAGACTTCCTGGAGGACTTTAAAACATCACGCAAAATACCGACAAACACTGTTCGTATGACAATGAATTACTCACGTTTCGTCGAAGTACAATAGCAAATAAACAATTACCGCTGTTCCTTATTGCGAAAAAGTGGTTAGTGAGAATGATACAAACACCTTCCCTTGCTATCACCTGAATTAGGAGGCTTATTGCTTCTTTGGTTTAATTAATTAATAGAATATGAAGCAATTGGTATAAAGAATGCTTTTTCCAAACTTTATATACAAGAAAGTCTGCTATCAAGACACTTTATTTATGACTGAAAGTTTCTAAAACTGAAGACACTCGTTCGTGCTCTGCACTGCAGTCGAGCTCTGGCAACGTCGTTCTCTATTCATTGGCTGACTGTGTTTTGTGACGTCAGATGCGCAGAACGAACCTCAACTCCGCCGCCGTCGTAAATGACGCGTACTTTAATTAACTGCTACCGAGCACTGATGCTACTTCCTTATCTACTCGCGTTAAGACCTTCTTGGGACCACATTCCAATATTAGTTTTTTAATGCTTTGTTGTTCTTTCCTTTTTTCCATATTCCTCCATTGTATCATTATATTTCGTTTTCCTGTCTTCAAATCACTTTTTCCCAATTTTCTTTTCTTTCTTTCTTTCTTTTGGTTGTGCCGTTGTTCCCGCGGAGAAGCAGGATCGGCACGGTTAATCGGATATGGCAATGTTAGTTGAAGGGCTGGCCAGATGCCTTTCCTGCCGCCACCCCGTACCCCCCGTTTTCAAGAAGGGACATCGAACAGATGTGCAGAACTATAGACCTATATCTCTAACGTCGATCAGTTGTAGAATTTTGGAACACGTATTATGTTCGAGTATAATGACTTTTCTGGAGACTAGAAATCTGCTCTGTAGGAATCAGCATGGGTTTCGAAAAAGACGATCGTGTGTAACCCAGCTCGCGCTATTCGTCCACGAGACTCAGAGGACCATAGACACGGGTTCCCAGGTAGATGTCGTGTTTCTTGACTTCCGCAAGGCGTTCGATACAGTTCCCCACAGTCGTTTAATGAACAAAGTAAGATCATATGGGCTATCAGACCAGTTGTGTGATTGGATTGAAGAGTTCCTAGATAACAGAACGCAGCATGTCATTCTCAATGGAGAGAAGTCTTCCGAAGTAAGAGTGATTTCAGGTGTGCCGCAGGGGAGTGTCGTAGGACCGTTGCTATTCACAATATACATAAATGACCTTGTGGATGACATCGGAAGTTCACTGAGGCTTTTTGCAGATGATGCTGTGGTGTTTCGAGAGGTTGTAACAATGGAAAATTGTACTGAAATGTAGGAGTAACTGCAGCTAATTGACGCATGGTGCAGAATGACAATTGAATCTCATAGTAGACAAGTGTAATGCGCTGAGAATACATAGAAAGAAATATCCCTTATCATTTAGCTACAGTATAGCTGGTCAGCAACTGGAAGCAGTTAATTCCATAAATTATCTGGGAGTACGCATTAGGAGTGATTTAAATGGAATGATCGTATTAAGTTGATCGTCGGTAAAGCAGATGCCAGACTGAGATTCACTGGAAGAATCCTAAGGAAATGCAATCCGAAAACAAAGGAAGTAGGTTCAGTACACTTGTTCCCCCACTGCTTGAATACTGCTCACCAGTGAGGAGTCCGTACCAGATAGGGTTGATAAAACAGATAGAGAAGATCCAACGGAGAGCAGCGCGGTTCGTTACAGGATCATTTAGTAATAGCGAAAGCGTTACGGACAGTATAGATAAACTACAGTGAAAGACTCTACAGGAGAGACGCACAGTAGCTCGGTACGGGCTTTTGTTGAAGTTTCGAGAACATACCTTCACCGAGGAGTCAAGCAGTATATTGCTCCCTCCTACGTATATCTCGCGAAGAGACCATGAGGATAAAATGAGATAGATTAGAGCCCACACAGAGGCATACCGACAATCTTTCTTTCCACGAACAATACGAGACTGGAATAGAAGGGAGAACCGATAGAGGTACTCAAGGTACCCTCCGCCACACACCGTCAGGTGGCTTGCAGAATATGGATGTAGATGTAGATGTAGAAGGAATTAGTGTACCCCAACTGTCTGCGACTATGTTTTATGTACCTCAATTTCAAAAAAAAAAAAAAAAAAAATGGTTCAAATGGCTCTGAGCACTATGGGATTTAACTGCTGTGGTCATCAGCCCCTAGAACTTAGAACTACTTAAACCTAACTACCCTAAGGACATCACACACATCCATGCCCGAGGCAGGATTCGAACCTGCGACCTTAGCAGTCCCGCGGTTCCGGACTGCGCGCCTAGAACCACTAGACCATCGCGGCCGGCACCTCAATTTCGAGTGGATTGTATACAGGGTGTCCCAGCTATCTTGTCCACCCAAAATATCTCTGGAACAATAACAGCTATTGGAAAACGACTTTCACCGGTATCAATGTAGGGCTGGGGCCCTTGAATGTACATATTTGGAAACATTCTAAAACGAAAGCATATGTACTTTTTAACACAAACTAACGTTTTTTTAAATGGACCTCCTATATTTTTTCTTCAGCAAACCATAGCATGACAAAGCACATACACAATGGCGTTGATTGTATCGCAATATTCCCATTACATCCCGAGATATTAAGACGCGAAGTTGACGCTTGAAACACCCGACATGCGCTGCTAGCGCACGTCCTGAGGTTCAGGCGTGAACCCCATGCTGCCCGTAATCTCGATGTGATTGACATGCGTAATCACACTTCCATACTTAACAAGAGGTCCGAAACGAATAATACGGTCTGCTGCCATCCTGCTGCGATTACGGGCAGCATGGGGTTCACGCCTGAGCCTCAGGACGTGCGCTAGCAGCGCATGTCGGGTGTTTCAAGCGTCAACTTCGCGTCTCAATATCTCCGGATGTAATGGGAATACTGCGATGCAATCAACGCCATTGTGTATGTGCTTTGTCATGCTATGGATTGCTGAAGAAAAAATATTGGAGGTCCATTTAAAAAAACATAAGTTTGTGTTAAAAAACACATATGCTTTCGTTTTAGAATGTTTCCAAATACGTACATTCATGGGCCCATCCTTAGCCTTGATGACAGCTTCCACTCTCGCATGCATACGTTCAATCAGGTTCTGGAAGGTTTCTTGGGAAATGGCAGCCCATTCCTCACGGAGTGCTGCACTGAGGGGAGGTATCGATGTGGGTCGGTGAGGCCTGGCACGAAGTCGGCTTTCCAAAACATTCCAAAGGTGTTCTATACGATTCACGCCAGGACTCAGTGAAGGCCAGTCCATTACAGGGATGTTATTGTAGTGTAACCACTCCGTCACAGCCCATGCATTATGAACAAGTGCTCGATCATGTTGAAAGATGCAATTGCCATCCCCGAATTGCTCTTCAACAGTGGGAAGCAAGAATGTGCTTAAAACATCAATGTAGGCCTGCACTGTGATAGTGCCACGCAAAACAACAAGGGATGCAAGCCTCCTCCATGAAAAACACGACCACACCATAACACTACCGCCTCAGAATTTTGCTGTTGGCGCTTCACACACTGGCAGATGACGTTCACCGGGCATTCGCCATACCCACACCCTGCCATCGGATCGCCGCATTGTGTACCGTGATTCGTCACTCCACATAACGTTTATCCACTGATGAATCGCCCAATGTTTACACTCCTTACACCAAGCGAGACTTCGTTTGGCATTTACCGGCATGATGTGTGGCTTATGAGCAGCCGCTGGACCATGAAATCCAAGTTTTCTCACCTCCCGCGTAACTATCATAGTACTTGCAGTGGATCCCGATGTAGTTTGTAATTCCTGTGTGATGGTCTGCATAGATGTCTGCCTATTACACATTACGACCATCTTCAACTGTCGGCGGTCTCTGTCAGTCAACAGACGAGGTCGGCCTGTACGCTTTTGTGCTGTACGTGTCCCTTCACGTTTCCACTTCACTATCACACCGGAAACAGTGGATCTAGGGATGTTAAGGAGTGTGGAAATCTCGCGTACTGTCGTATGACACTTTGACACCCAATCACTTGACCACGTTCGAAGTCCGTTGAGTTCCGCGAAGTGCCCCATTCTACTCTCTCACGATGTCTAATGATTACTGAGGTCACTGATGTGGAGTACCTGGCAGAAGGTGGCAGCACAATGCACCTTATATGAAAAACGTATGTTTTTGGGGGTGGTCCGGATACTTTTGATCACATAGTTTATAAGATTCGTCGCACGAAAAAAACAGAGGTGGTACAACCTCAGGTATATCTTGTCCTGCATCCGAAGCAGAGTACACAGCTGTATTGGGAGTCGTAGACGAGTTAGAGCAGAGGGAAAGATATGCTACTGCCAGTAGGTGACTCAAATTGTGACATCATTTTCTTTTGAGTGTTGCAATAGTTACCAGTTTCATCATGAGAAACCGTAATAATGGAGGAAAATGTCACCAACTTTCTTTTTACCTTGCTCTCGGTAAGGCAGCTTTCAACTGGGTGAAGTATAAAGGGCATTCATCAGAAAAAAACAGGAGTTTGTGGAGTTTTCTGTTTCTTATACAAGCAGAGGACATAAAATGGGATTACAGCACCGAATAAAATATATAATGTCAAAATTTAGACACAAATATGAACGATAGGCAGAAACGGAAATTCTCTGAACACACACACTGGCCATAACTCAAAACCACTAGACGCTTTCAAAAGTAATTTATAAATAAATTTGTGCACAAATCTGTATGTTTCTAGCAAATAATTTAAGAAAGACAATAAATACCTTTAATGAGCTCATCTGTTGCAGAGAAGTGAAAAATTACAGAAAACCGCCGAAACGCAAGGCACACAATGAACAACTGAAAGAGTTGGGCGATATCTTGGGCACTGGGTGGCAAACAATGAGTTTGTTGACTCCAAACAGTTGATACATTCAGCACTAGATTACAGCACCACACAGGTATGAGACTTTGATATCCCTGTGAAATCAGGGAAATAAATGTAGATGTGGGATACGCATTTCGTGCTGGTCACGAAAGAGTTAAGGAACGCTCAGGTATCCTAGCCTACCTCGACTGGCCCGCTAAATCATTTCATTTGAAGGCCTTATTTAATTGATGTGGACGTTATTTAATTGATGTGGACCTTTACCCTTAATTTATAAATCCTAAGAAATTTTAATATTAAAGAGAACCATTATAGCTGTATTAAGGCAAATTTATGTTGGCCCACGGCATTCACCTGAGTTTTACGTCTCAGATACTGCTAAGGTAACAGACCTACAATGAAGAGCCATGCCTATTTTTTTAAATCGCATTTTGAGTGCTGGTGCGATTCTCAGCGACTGACGCATTGATCTGTGACAGAGGTAACTGGCCCGAGCAGCTACGGACGCTAAGGCAGAGAGCACCTCCGTGTCCACAGGGGTCTTCGTTCTCCTCAAAGTAAATACTGAATGTGAAGCTAATTGGATCTAGCAGTCAACATGCAAATGTTTTAAGCCCTCTGTTTCTTTACTTGATATAAATTAACTAAAAGCACAAGCTCTGTGGCACTTAAACAACACAGTTAAGCTCGATCATGTACCTCAAACTTAATTTAGTTCCGTGTTGCCGGCCTGTGTGGCCGTGCGGTTAAAGGCGCTTCAGTCTGGAACCGCGTGACCGCTACGGTCGCAGGTTCGAATCCTGCCTCGGGCATGGATGTGTGTGATGTCCTTAGGTTAGTTAGGTTTAATTAGTTCTAAGTTCTAGGTGACTGATGACCTCAGAAGTTAAGTCGCATAGTGCTCAGAGCCAGAGCCAGTTCCGTGTTCGGACAGTAGCTGGTCCAGAATGATAGTCTGTTTTATTACACAGTTACGTTGCAATAATCTTGCATACGAATACGAGTGTTTCGAAGAGATTCATTCAATTTCAAAAAGCTACTAGAGTGTGCTGGGAAGTAATGCGTCATAATTTTTTATCTGAAAACTCTTAAAGCTTTTTAAATAAAACGAACATTATTGACATTCTACACCTTTATTCTTAATGTCTACATACTTATTTCTCAACACAGTCATTCTAGCGACGAACACATCTCTCCCAAAGACAGAACAGTTTTTTGATAATGTCACAATCCCAGCGTGTGGCTGAAATTATTTAGGTAAATCCGGAAAACTTAAGTCAGGATGGCTAGATGAAGACTGGAGCCTCCACCCTCCCCAGTCGTTTTGTCCCTAGCGTATACCATTGATTTACAAATGAGTTGTTTGATAATGATAAAAGCCTAATGCTACACTGTTCATTCATTTCTCACTCTCAGTCACTGACCACACTACACAAATTTAAATACATTTTTTCATAACGCTACACACACTGGCAGCTGAAGTGAGGACCATCTTGCGGACAGTAGATTCCCTTTCGCCAGCCAGAAAAAATGAGTCATCATCCTTCTATAAGGCATGACATGTTGAGGTCATAAAAAGGATAAGGTGTTAGTATTACACAGAGCATAGCTTTGGGAGTAAGTTCTCAAAATGGTTCAAATGGCTCCGAGCACTATGGGACTTAACATCTATGGTCATCAGTCTCCTAGAACTTAGAACTACTTAAATCTAACTAACCTAAGGACAGCACACAACACCCAGCCATCACGAGGCAGAGAAAATCCCTGACCCCGCCGGGAATCGAACCCGGGAACCCGGGCGTGGGAAGCGAGAGCGCTACCGCACGACCACGAGATGCGGGCGGAGTAACTTCTCCCAGAAAAGGAAAAAAAATGGCTCTGAGCACTATGCGACTTAACTTCTGAGGTCATCAGTCGCCTAGAACTTAGAACTAATTAAACCTAACTAACCTAAGGACATCACACACATCCATGCCCGAGGCACGATTCGAACCTGCGACCGGATTGGTCGCTCGGCTCCAGACTGTAGCGCCTAGAACCGCACGACGACTCCGGTCGGCCAAAAAAAAAGTGTGAAAGTGTTATGTGGAATGTAAGATGTTTTATTATACACTGATGGAAAAAAATCGCAACACGAAGGAGGAGATATGCTACATAAACGAAAGATTCTAGGAGTGTTTCTACATTGTAAAGATGACGTCTGTTCAAACTTCGCACCAGTCGCATTAGAGTGGCGCTAGTAGCGCCACTGTGATGATACAAATCAGGTTTGCTTCAAATACACGCTCTAACGGTCGTGAGCGTTAGTCGCCTTTGAGACTGCACGTGGTGAACTGGTTAGTCAAAAAATGGTTCAAATGGCTCTGAGCACTATGGGACTCAACTTCTGAGGTCATCAGTCCCTAGAACTTAGAACTACTTAAACCTAACAAACCTAAGGACATCACACACGTCCATGACCGAGGCAGGATTCGAACCTACGGCCGTAGCGGTCGCGCGGTTCCAGACTGTAGCGCCTAGAACCGCTCGGCCACCCCGGCCGGCGAACTGGTTAGTCAAGAATGCCCTTAAGGCGACAAGGACGCCATTGTCAACACATCACTGAATTTGAACGAGGTCATGTAATAGGGCTACAAGAAGCTGGATTTTTCTTCTGGAATATTCCAGAAAGACTTGGCAGGGAAGTAGCCACTGTACATGACTGGTGGAAGCGGTGGTCAGCAGAATGTACGGTCACAAAAAGACAGGGCCCCGGACAGCCACATGGCACTACCGAGAGGGAGGACCATCGTGTTCCGAGTGTGAATCTGGCGCATCGCAGCCGGCCGGTGTGGCCGTGCGGTTAAAGGCGCTTCAGTCTGGAACCGCGTGACCGCTACGGTCGCAGGTTCGAACCCTGCCTCGGGCATGGATGTGTGTGATGTCCTTAGGTTAGTTAGGTTTAATTAGTTCTAAGTTCTAGGCGACTGATGACCTCAGAAGTTAAGTCGCATAGTGCTCAGAGCCATTTGAACCATTTTTTTGGCGCATCGCACTGCATCTGCAGCAGCAGTCTGAGTAGCAGTTGGCACCACAGTGACACAACGCACTGCTCCAAATCAGTTACTTCGAGGACAACTACAAGCCAGACGCACTGTAGTGTGCATTCCACTGACCCCAAACCACCACCATTTGCGACTTCAGCGGTGCCAAGCGAGAGCTCATTGTAGGGCAGGATGGAGGCCTGTTGTGTTTTATGATGAAAGCTGGTTCTGCTTCGGTGCCAGTGATGTCTATGTGTTAGTTAAAAGGAGACCAGACAGTTGAGGACTCGCAACCAGCCTATCTCCGTGCTAGACCGACTGGACTTACACTTGATGTTATGGTCAGGGATGCGATTTCGTGACAACAGGAGCACTCTCGTGATTATCCCACACACACTGACTGCAAATTTGTAATTCAGTCTGGTGATTTGACCTGTTGTGCTGCTATTCATGTACAGCATTCCAGGGATGGGCCGGCCGAAGTGGACGTGCGGTTAAAGGCGCTGCAGTCTGGAACCACAAGACCGCTACGGTCGCAGGTTCGAATCCTGCCTCGGGCATGGATGTTTGTGATGTCCTTAGGTTAGTTAGGTTTAACTAGTTCTAAGTTCTAGGGGAATAATGACCTCAGCAGTTGAGTCCCATAGTGCTCAGAGCCATTTGAACCATTTTGAACCAGGGATGGGGTGTTTTCCAACAGGATAACGCTCGCCCACATACCGCTCTACAGATTGTCGACATGTTGCCTTGGCCTGCTCGATTACTAGATCTGTCTCCAATCGTCCAATTGGACGACAACTCGAGCGTCACCACAATCAGTATTAACCGTCCCTATACTGACCGACCAAGTTCAACAGGCATGTAAGTTCATCCCGCAAACTGACACCCGGTACCTGTACAATACAGTGTATGAACGCTTTCCATGCTTGCACTCAACATTCTGGCGGCTACACCCGTTATTAATGTACCAGCATTTCACATACGCAATGGCTTGTTTCGCACTAAACATTAACCTGTGATGTTTACCGCAAACCCACGCACACAGACCGTTACCTACACCGGGATTCGAACCACCACCCACAACAAAAGCAAGGCATCATAAAAAAAAGTTGGGGGATGGAGCAAGGAAAATCTGCGAACCAGAGCTGCTTAACGAAGAATTAGAACATCTCATCTATTCAGTGCTCAAGAATGGTTATTCGTTCGCTGAGGTAAAAAGAGCGTTAAGACCACGATCATAACGATGCTCAAGCACCGATGAAATCGAATGTTTTCCTGCCTTTCATTAAGAGCGTTACTAACTGCATATGAAATATCTTGAAAAATCGGAACATCGCGGTAATCTACAAACGTGCCAGGGAGATACAAGATCACCTAAATACGGCCAAGAATGCTAGCCAACCGCTGGGAAAAAAGAGCAATTTCTAGATTCCGTGTAGTTGTGGGGAGGTGTACGTGGGTCTTCAAACAAAATGAGCGACCAAAAAACGACGAGTGCAAGGGCAGTTTCAGAAGAGGGGAGATTGACAGATCAGCTGTTGCGGAACATGCTTTGCACCCAGAAGACCGCGACATTGAGTTTGATAGGACTCAAGTATTGACAGCAACAAGCGGATACCACGAAAGGCTATACAGGGGCCATAAAGATTCTAAAACACCCCAGGAATTTCAACAGGAAGGAGGAGGGTGTGAAATTGTGTGACATCTGGATTCCGGTGCTGAAGAAGATGTGTACCAGTCTTCCAGCACGTGGTGATAGCAACAGCGGACGACGGCAATCGACAACGGCCAGTTGCGCTCGGGTATTCAAAACAATGGACGTCACGCCACTGCGCGGAACACGCAGAAGTGGAATTCTGCTGCAGTCAGTAGCGAGCTAGCGTGTGAATCGGATAGGACGTTCAAAGAAGCTGCGAGCCCCCTTCAAAATGTCCTCTGCAGATGGGGCAAAGGTTGGGTTTTAATGTGAAATGTATTCGACCACGACATAATAACCCGGAACATTGTATTAATTGCTATAATTTAAATATGTCACCTAGACAAATGTATTCCCTAAAGTTCATCGCTCTACATTACCTATTTTTTATGCTGAAGATTAGATGGGTAGTCCACATAACTAATGAGGAAGTACTGAATAGAACTGGGGAGAAGAGAAATTTGTGGCACAACTTGACTAGAAGAAGGGATCAGTTGGTAGGACATATTCTGAGGCATCAAAGGATAACCAATTTAGTATTGGAGGGCAGCGTGAAGGGTAAAAATCGAAGAGGGAGACCAAGAGATGAATACACTAAGTAGATTCGGAAGGATGTAGGTTGCAGTAAGTACTGGCAGATGAAGAAGCTTGCACAGGATACAGTAGCATGGAGAGCTGTATCAAACCAGTTTCCGGACTGAAGACCACAACAACAACAACAACGTATTTTTTTGGTGTTGCGATTTTTTCCTTCACTGTAGTTATTATTTGTGTTACATTTTTCACCAAACCCCTACTTTGTGTTGTCTAAGTAAATCTTCAATGTAATAACTGTCTGGGTTGACCTGTACTTCCTAACTGTCCTTTTAAATAAGTTTGTTTTAGCAATTTCTTTAATCCCCTTTGGTAGTTTGCAGAGTTTTATTCCTTGGTACGTGATGACTGGGTGTTGTGTGATGTCCTTAGGTTAGTTAGGTTTAAGTAGTTCTAAGTTCTAGGGGACTGATGACCATAGATGTTAAGTCCCATAGTGCTCACAGCCAAATTCTATTCATTGGTAGAAAATGCTGTTTTGAGTTTTATGTTTATTGTTTCTGTTTTTCACCCTGGATCTTGTTCCATGATCAACGACAGAGATGTATCTCCAGTAATCGTCAACATTGTTTTTTATGTAAATAACTATTAGGTAAATGTATTCACACGGTGCTGTTAAAATCCACAGTGGTCTGAACAGGTTTTTACGATAAGCTCGAATACTGATTTTTTGTTATTCTTCTTAAGGCCCTTTTCTTAATTTGAAAGTGTGCTCATATTTCGTCCATTTGAGCCCCAGTAATGAATGCCATAGCTGTCAGATTTCAGATAGATTATATAATGGTAAGACAAAGATTTAGGAACCAGGTTTTAAATTGTAAGACTTTCCAGGGGCAGATGTGGACTCTGATCACAGTCTATTGGTTATGAACTGTAGATTAAAACTGAAGAAACTGCAAAAAAGTAGGAATTTAAGGAGATGGGGCCTGGATAAATTGACTAGACCAGAGGTTGTACAGAGTTTCAGGGAGAGCGTAAGGGAACAAATGGCAGGAATGTGGGAAAGAAATACAGTAGAAGAAGAATGGGTAGCTTTGAGGGATGAAGTAGTGAAGGCAGCAGAGGATCAAGTAGATAAAAAGACGAGGGCTAGTAGAAATCCTTGAGTAACAGAAGAAATATTGAATTTAATTGATGAAAGGAGAAAATACAAAAATGCAGTAAATGATGCAGACAAAAAGGAATACAAACGTCTCAAAAATGAGATCGACCGGAAGTGCAAAATGGCTAAGCAGGGATGGCTAGAGGATAAATGTAAGGATGCAGAAGCTTATCTCACTAGGGGTAAGATACATACTGCCTACAGGAAAATTACAGAGACCTTTGGAGAAAAGAAAACCACTTGTATGAATATTAAGAGCTCAGATGGAAACCCAGTTCTAAGCAAAGAAGGGAAAGCAGAAAGGTGGAAGGAGTATATAGAGGGCCTATACAAGGGCGATGTACTTGAGGACAATATTTTGGAAATGGAAGAGGATGTAGATGAAGATGAAATGGGAGATATGATACTGCGTGAAGAATTCGATAGAGCACTGAAAGACCTAAGTCGAAACAAGGCCCCGGGAGTAGACAACATTCCATTAGAACTATTGACAGCCTTGGGAGAGCCAGTTCTGACAAAACTCTACCATCTGGTGAGCAAGATGTATGAGACAGGCGAAATACCCTCAGACTCCAAGAAGAATATAATAATTCCAATCCCAAAGAAAGCAGCTGTTGACAGATGTGAAAATTACCGAACTATCAGTTTAATAAGTCACGGCTGCAAAATACTAACGCGAATTCTTTACAGACGAATGGAAAAACTAGTAGAAGCTGACCTAGGGGAAGATCAGTTTGGATTCCGTAGAAATATTGGAACACGTGAGGCAATACTGACCCTACGACTTATCTTAGAACTTAGATTAAGGAAAGGCAAACCTACGTTTCTAGCATTTGTAGACTTAGAGAAAGCTTTTGACAATGTTGACTGGAATACTCTCTTTCAAATTCTGAAGGTGGCAGAGGTGAAATACAGGGAGCGAAAGGCTATTTACAATTTGTACAGAAACCAGATGGCAGTTATAAGAGTCGAGGGGTATGAAAGGGAAGCAGTGGTTGGGAAGGGAGTGAGACAGGGGTTTAGCCTTTCCCCGATGTTATTCAATTTATATATTGAACAAGCAGTGAAGGAAACAAAAGAAAAATTCGGAGTAGGTATTAAAATCCATGGAGAAGTAATAAAAACTTTGAGGTTCGCCGATGACATTGTAATTCTGTCAGAGACAGCAAAGGACTTAGAAGAGCAGTTGAACGGAATGGATAGTGTCTTGAAAGGAGGATATAAGATGAACATCAACAAAAGCAAAACGAGGATAATGGAATGTAGTCGAATTAAGTCGGGTGATGCTGAGGGTATTAGATTAGGAAATGAGACACTTAAAGTAGTAAAGGAGTTTTGCTATTTGAGTAGCAAAATAACTGATGATCGTCGAAGTAGGGAGGATATAAAATGTAGACTGGCAATGGCAAGGAAAGCGTTTCTGAAGAAGAGAAATTTGTTAAAATCGAGTAAAGATTTAAGTGTCAGGACGTCGTTTCTGAAAGTATTTGTATGGAGTGTAGCCATGCATGGAAGTGAAACATGGACGATAAATAGTTTAGACAAGAAGAGAATAGAAGCTTTTGAAATGTGGTGCTACAGAAGAATGCTGAAGATCACATAATTAATGAGAAGGTGTTGAATAGGATTGGGGAGAAGAGAAATTTGTGGCACAACTTGACTAGAAGAAGGCATCGGTTGGTAGGACATGTTCTGAGGCATCAAGGGATCACCAATTTAGTATTGGAGGGTAGCGGGAAGGGCAAAAATCGTAGAGGGAGACCAAGAGATGAATACACTAAGCAGATTCAGAAGGATGTAGGTTGCAGTAAGTACTGGGAGATGAAGAAGCTTGCACAGGATAGAGTAGCATGGAGAGCTGCATCAAACCAGTCTCAGGACTGAAGACCACAACAACAACAGCAGCTAATAACTGAGTGTACTTATGAACAATACGTAACTAAAAGACACTGGTTGTTACACATTGATGATAGGACATAACGGCATAATATGCTGATGACATTCTGGCTGCAAATATCTTTGCGTGTTCACATCGCTTCAACTGAGAGTCAATAATCATTTCTAGAAATTTTGCATTTATTACCCTGCCTGTAGAAGTGCCGTCTACATTTAATTTAAGAGTGTCATTTTCCCTCTTCGGACTATAATTCATGGCATTTGTTTTCTTCATGTTCGGTGTCACTTTATTGCTTATTGACCTATTGTTGACTTCCTTGAGGGTTTCATTTGCTCTTTCTGAAAGGAGTTCTCTTGTTTTCTCAGTGACTATAATATTGCTGTCATCAGCTAAGAGAATTTTTCCTCCACGACTAACACAAGTGCAAAAGTTATTTATGTATATCATGAAGCGTATTGGTCCTAAAAAGCTACCCTGAGGAACCCCCTTATTAATGTGTTTTGGCTCTGCTTATTGTGTCACTAAAATTTTATATTTATTTAAGGTATATGTTATCTCCATTCTTTGTACCAAACTTGCTAAGTGTGATCGGAACTAATCAGTCACACATTCATCATTGTTAACACTATCAAGTACTAGGTTTGTGAATGCCACTGGGGCTGATTCCGTACTTCTACCACTCCGGAAACCAAACAGTCATTCAATTAAAACGTTGCCTTTGTTCAAGTACCTCATTAATCTGTCTTTCAAAATTAGTTCTCTTATTTTTTAGAATAGTGACAGCAGGGAAACGGGCCATTAATTTTCTATGCATTTGGCTGCATTACCTTTCTTTAGCAGAGATATAGCTCTTGTCTGTTTAAATACTCTGGAAATACTCTTGTCTGTTTAAATACTTTGGAAATTTCCCTGCTGTAAAGGATTCGTTTATTACGTTTGCTAAGGGAGGTTGTATGCTTTCTATGCATTGTTTCAGTACACATGTAGGTACTTTATCTAAGTCTACTGACATTTTATTTTTTTAGTTTTTGTACAGTTTTACGGATTTCGTGCTCTGTGGCTTGCAGCAACATCATTGCACTCAGTACCTAATTATTTACAGATGCTATATATGTTATAAACGTTTTTTGAAAATTGATGCTGTAACTTCTTTGCAATACTTGAAAAATGGTCATTTACATTGTTTAATAGGTGGTGTTGATCATTGATTAATTTATCCCCCTCCCTTATCAGTATGTTTTTCTGCCTTTGTTTGTCTCTCCCTGTTTCCTTTTTTCATGACTCCCACACTGTTTTACTTTTATTCTTTGCATTCTATTTTTTTTATTATTATATGACATTTTTGCAGCGATCAGTAGCTTCCTATAAATCTTTTCTACCTGTGATAGAAATTCAGAAACTCTGGCTCATTATGACTCTTTTTCATGGAACGGAGGTGCTGAAGGGTTTTGGTGGACTTCTTACGTAATACCTGCCGTTATCCATTTGTTTTTGTGAGACATTGATACTTTTGAAAATGTCTTTTCAAAGTTCAGTTTAAATAATGCTGAGAATTTAGATAATTGCATATTTATATCGGCTTTCCTGTGCACTTCATCCCACACTTGGTTTGCTAATTCTTTACAAAAATCTTGTATTTTGATTTCTGATAAATGTCATTCATAAGCTTACAATTTACGGAATTTTCCACACGCGATTTTACTGTTATTATTTGACAGATATTGTCTGATAGTCAAAGATCTTCTATAGCTACTTGACACTTTTCCTGTCCATATTTGTGACCACATTGTCAATTACTGATGTAGTAGCTGTAGTAACCCTTGTAGCACTAATGACCACCAGGACGATGTCAGAACTCTGAAGGACATTTTTGAGACTGCTACTAGCTTCATTTAAAGTATTTGTGTTTGTATTTGTTCCTCCACACAAAATTACGTTGACTTTTGTACTTGAGATTTTATCTAAAACAGCTGTTTCTTTACTAAAAAAACGTGCCACACTCCCACTGGGAGATTTTTATACACCCAAAATGATTAACTTCTTGGTATTATCAAGCACTGTTACTTCAGTAGCTGATGTTTAACTTCACTTACTGCATTACGGTCAGATCTTGATTTGAACTGTTTTCCTTTTCTGATATAAATGTATGATCCTCCGTCCTTTGAAATAGGCCTACAATAAGAGTCTATCCTTTCGTACAATGATAATATGATATGTTGGATTTCTGTGTGTCTATACCAGTGCCCGGAGACATAAGCTACTGAGTAGTTCAAAAGTTGGAAAAAATTATTTGGAAACTTGTGGTAAGTTCCTATGGGACCAAACTGCTAAGGTTATCGGTCCCTAGGCTCATACACTACTTAATCAAACTTAAACTAAGTTACACTACTGACAACACACACACCCATGTCCCAGGGAGGACTCGAACCCCCGACGGGGGGAGTCAAATGTTTGAGTTCAGCTTCAAATTTCTCTATTTTATTTTTTATTGATTATGTGTTGCCGGCCGCGGTGGCCGTGCGGTTCTAAGCGCTGCAGTCCGGAACCGCGGGACTGCTACGGTCGCAGGTTCGAATCCTGCCTCGGGCATGGATGTGTGTGATGCCCTTAGGTTAGTTAGGTTTAAGTAGTTCTAAGTTCTAGGGGACTGATGACCTAAGATGTTAAGTCCCATAGTGCTCAGAGCCATTTGAACCATTTGATTATGTGTTTTGATGAAGGATTGTTAAGGCTGTGAAATGTCCCATGTTGCTTTTCCCAATGATTTCATTTTCTTTGTGACATGTAGTATGTGTGTCATTTGGTGTGTTAGGACCTATCTAGTGAGTGTTTGTTTTAGAATTTTTTAAGCTGCTGGAGGTAATCTTGAAGCAAGGGAACCTGCTGTTTGAAGTCATCCTAAAAGTGATCTATTTCCCTTAGCTGTGTCAACGGGTATTTGGCCGTGCATGGTCTGAGATCCACCCCCTGTACTTTGATGAATCAGCGGTACCAATCTTCCCTTCCCAGTCCTATTTCGGTGTAGGTCATGCCTAGTGAAACCACATCCATTGATAGTCCCGATAGGCATCAGAGCAACATGGCGAATTCGGATGCCGTCAATGTTGTCTGTAACTCCACATTAATCAACCTCACAGCTCCATTATACTGTGGCTGATGATGACGCTGAAGCAGCTCAACAGAGAATAAATTTGTGCCGCGAGTCAGGGAATTTCCCTTGTCCACTTCACCACCTATGTCATATGCTCCATCCCCGTCCAAAGGAATATTTTGCAAAAAAAGTGTCAATACGCGTACGTTAAAAAATCTTTCTGAAATAGGACTGCTACACATCCCTAGAGGTCTTTCAAGTAACAGTGTCATATCTGCTCCGTTTATGTCGTCTTCGCACGAAATCTATCTCCATTCGATGCCAGTCGTTTTTCTCCATCATTCTCATCGCGATCATCTGAAACAGTTGGCACTTACATTCTTGTAAGACTTGTTCACATAAACCAGTTTTTCCGGCTCTTTAGAGAATAATTGCATTGGATAATCTGTCGGGTTGAGGTGTCGTATAACCACATTTCAAATACGTTACCACAACTGATTGCTTTTAATCGTAACGTCCAGGTTTCTGTCTGCTTTAGGGGAACTGACCATCCGTTGATGCAGCGCCATGTTTATCATTACAGATCAGATTTGATATTCGTGCGATGGCTTTGAAAATGGAAAATCTCATGCTAGATGATGTGTTTAGTCATTAACCAGCTAGATTTCCATACCATTACGCACACGTCGAAGTATTTTGATGTACAAAGTGCACGTTGCCTACCGCTTCAATAATTATCACAATGTAATGTCATTATAAAAAATAAATAAGTCCCATGCAGTCCGTCTTCATCTCGATAATACTTACAAGGCGTATAGTTTTTTGTAAACTGAACTCGCAGACTATTCAGAGGGAATCCACTTCTGGAACGATAGGTGAAGGTTGCATTGACGCCTTGCTAGGGGAGAGAGCCTTACCGTTCTTCTCTTTCGCTTTCAGGTGGGAAGTGCTATACAGAACCAGGACTTCACACTGATTGAAGACTACGTGACGGGCCTCAAGACGCTGCTCTACCTACGCTCCATAGAAGAACTCAGCTCGTGGGACGGCCAGTCTCCGCCGACGGAGAAACATCAGAAAGGAAAGCCGGTCGTTTCTCTCCAGAACATCCTCGGAAAGGTACTTACGTCTATAATTCATATCTGCGACGTTGATGGGCAATATAATACAGGGTGATTCAAAAAGAATACCACAACTTTAAAAATGTGTATTTAATGAAAGAAACATAATATAACCTTCTGTTATACATCATTACAAAGAGTATTTAAAAAGGTTTTTCTTTCACTCAAAAACAAGTTCAGACATGTGCAATATGGCCCCCTCCAGACACTCGAGCAATATCAACCCGATACTCCAACTCGTTCCACACTCTCTGTAGCATATCAGGCGTAACAGTTTGGATAGCTGCTGTTATTTCTCGTTTCAAATCATCAATGGCGGCTGGGAGAGGTGGCCGAAACACGATATCCTTAACATACCCGTATAAGAAAAAATCGCAGGGGGTAAGATCAGGGCTTCTTGGAGGCCAGTGATGAAGTGCTCTGTCACGGGCTGCCTGGCGGCCGATCCATCGCCTCGGGCAGTCGACGTTCAGGTAGTTACGGACAGATAAGTGCCAATGTGGTGGCGCTCCATCCTGCTGAAATATGAATTGTTGTGCTTCTTGTTCGAGCTGAGGGAACAGCCAATTCTCTAACATCTCCAGATACTGTAGTCCAGTTACAGTAGCACCTTCGAAGAAAAAGGGACCAAAAACTTCATTGGCTGAAATGGCACAGAATACGTTCACCTTAGGCGAGTCACGTTCATACTGAGTTGTTTCCCGCGGATTCTCAGTGCCCCATATACAGACATTGTGACGGTTGACTTTCCCGTTAGTGTGGAAAGTTGCTTCATCACTAAACACAATCTTTGAAACGAAAGATTCATCTGTTTCCATTTGAGCAAGGATAAAATCACAGAAATCGATTCTTTTAATCTTATCAGCTGCAGACAGTGCTTGAACCAATTTCAGACGATAAGGTTTCATAACTAACCTTTTTCGTAGGACTCTCCATACAGTTGATTGTGGAATTTGCAGCTCTCTGCTAGCTCTGGAGTCGATTTTCCTGGGCTGCGAACAAATGCTTGCTGGATGCGTGCTACGTTTTCATCACTCGTTCTCGGCCGTCCAGATCTTTTCCCTTTGCACAAACACCCATTCTCTGTAAACTGTTTATACCAACGTTTAATACACCACCTATCAGGAGGTTTAACACCATTCTTCGTTCGAAATGCACGCTGAACAACTGTCGTCGATTCACTTCTGCCGTACTCAATAACACAAAAAGCTTTCTGTTGAGCAGTCGCCATCTTAGCATCAACTGACGCTGACGCCTAGTCAACAGCGCCTCAAGCGAACAAATGTACAACTAAATGAAACTTTATAGCTCCCTTAATTCGCCGACAGATAGTGCTTAGCTCTGCCTTTTGTCGTTGCAGAGTTTTAAATTCCTGAAGTTGTGGTATTCTTTTTGAATCACCCTGTATTATACGTACGTATGCTGTATCCGATTTGTAAAAACTAGACACATTTTGTGTGCCGGTGATGCTATGGGATAGTCGTTTCTTCATAACACTACTATGAAAACTTTTAGCTCTGTAGTCCTCATTCTCCCGTACCAGAAAACGATGTCTTACTTCCGTTAGATTGGAAAATACTGTCCGCTTAATCACTGTTCTTTCTTATTGGGTTGAGGTATTAGCTCATACACTGACGGGAGGGGTACTGGCTATACCATGAAGCATCAATCATGTATTTATCAAGCGTGATGTAGATGTTGACCACAATGCGGTTTCTAAATCATTAAGCTTTCATTCCATTTGGAATTAATGTCCACCCACGCCAGTAACAGAAACGACCCACCAAAGACACGTACTCCTATATTAATTATGAATGAAAAGCACAATATTATGTATGTTCTACAGCATTAACTTATTCTGTAAGCCGATTTTCGGCTCACAGAGCCATCATCAAACTTTAACTGACTATCGTCGTCAAAGAGAGTACAGTATTTAAGAACAACACTGAAAGAGGTATTACACATTTAGAGTGAGATATGAATCCACAGTAAATATCACCTCTGATAGTGTAGTGGTAATGCAGTTAAAAACGTTGAAGTTAAACATGAAAAAAAATATAAAGGGAACAAACCAGAAAACATCAACACTAAACAGTGCCCATAAAAGAATTTAAATTAAATTAACAATCGCAATAAAATAAAATAGAGTACCTACTAAAGAATAGCTTGAAAATGTGTAACATATAGAAGGTGATACAGAAACAATGTGAAACATAGAACTGACATTTGTAAAAACAGAATATAAGGAGTAAGTAGACATTCACAATAAAACATAAATACAGGAAAAATGGAGGATCACAATGGAACAGACAGTGTGGGAAGCGTTAGAGGACTGTAAGGATTAAGTGAAATTTAGATGAGGGGAAGTATTGAGCCCTGTTTGGTCGTTTAATATTAAATCAGGACTGTGGGTCAGATGCTTGTTGACTTCCAGGGCTGACAACAGATTACGTTATTTGCCTTTGTTCGCTAAGTGGAGGACATGGGACTGTGACTGGTAGCTGTGGCCCTCACTCAGTATATTCTCAGCAAATATTAAGTCACAATGCTGCACCTTCCAGCTACATTCGTGTTCTGTCAACCTAGTTGTTATGTCTCTGCCTCAATGACCAACATAAAACTTATCCAATCAGGATAAATAAATTTGTACTCCTCGACTTCCATGTATAATTCTTCTGCAAGCTATTCCTCAGTACTCTTCGCACACGCTAAATTTATTTTATTAGGATTGTTAATTTAAAGCGTTCTACAGGCGCTGTTTAGATTACTATTAACGTTTTTCTGGTTGATTCCGTTTCTATTTATTTGCTGTTTAACGTTTTAATTGCGTTACCACCGCACTGTCAAAGATGACAGTTACTCTGTGTTGGTATCTCTCTTTGGATGTGAAATATTTTTCAATGCTGCTCTTGAATATTGTTTCCTCTTTGACGACGCTAGTGAGTTAAAGTAATGGCCTTGTAATCCGAAAACCGGTAAACAAAATAAATTAATTCTGTAGAACGTACATAATATTCTGCTTTCCATTTACAATTATGAAGTTTTTCTACCAAGAATCGACGGAAGAATCAGTTTATCCGGTTATATTCGTTGTGGCATGGAAGCAACAGCCTCCAAAAGTCATCTTAACGAATACCTTGCCACGCCTGAATCACACGCACTTCCAAGGTCATGTAGATTACTGGCTGGAGACTGATGTGAATATATACGTCTATGTAACGTATCCTATAAATGCTTTATGCGTGACAAATCAGGGCACAGCGGACGCCTTCAAGGATCCGTACACTCTCCTGCAGTTTGTGGTGTCACCTACAGTTCGAGTTCTTGCACTGTGCTACTGGAATATGCCATTTCATACCAAGGTCACGATGGGTAAGACACCTGGTATTACGATTCTTGCCACAACATACCGGCGAACATTCCTCCTCCCCTCTACAATTGCCGGCCGCGGTGGTCTTGCGGTTCTAGGCGCTGTAGTCCGGAACCGCGGGACTGCTACGGTCGCAGGTTCGAATCCTGCCTCGGGCATAGATGTGTGTGATGTCGTTAGGTTAGTTAGGTTTAAGTAGTTCTAGGTTCTAGGGGACTGATGACCTAAGATGTTAAGTCCCATAGTGCTCAGAGCCATTTGAACCATTTGAACCCTCTACAATTTCCAATCACTCCTGTTGTCATAGCCCATATCATGATTCAAGGGGTTGCTGAGATATGGATCTTGAGAATCGCTGCTTCCTATGACCTTTCATCAGGTCGTCTACGGACACGATACGACTACTAAAAACCGGAGAAGGAGCCATCGCTGAACACCACAGAATGTCACCTGTTGTCCGTGGTATGGTGTCAGCGTAAAAGGCGCCTGGCAACTTCAAATTTCAATCCAACTTCAAATAATCTGTTCACGACTGTTGACGGTGCCACGCTGCTTAAAAATCTGCCCGGATATCAGCTGTTATCACCCGACTATTCGTCAGAGCCAGGCGACAATCCTACGATCTCCTCGCGGTGCAGTCCTATTAGGACGCGTTTTCACACTGTCGTCCTGAGTACACTTCGTCTGCCCTGCAGTCACTGCATCTGTGCGATACGTCGGTGTGATGCTGCCATGTTTTTCATGCCGGTAATTCGACCTTCTTCAAAGTTAGGAATATGATGCACGCGCATGTTCTCTGGGGCTGCTATGTTTAGATCTTCACCGAAAAGCTGCAGTAACGTTAACCATGTCCATTAGCCATCACGGAATCACATCTTCATCATCCTGTAACGTCAGCCATGTCCAATAGCCATCACGTAATCACATCTTCTTCATCTATAGGCACGACACTACTGGAAAAAACTGAAAATAAACTCACATAAGAATGAAACTTGAATCAACACATTCCACAAGCATGGAAATACTAGAGTATCTGTTTGGTAGCGTTTAGTCAAGATGTTCATCACGTAACAGTTTCCATTTCCGTCAGTGTATTTGCTTGAATTAAGATTATTTTCGCAAAAAATAGCTCGTTCCTTTCCCCATAAGAACTAATTTTACAACATTGGCAGTTAACTACAACATTAAATAGTAATAATAAGTAAGTTCCAATTAAAATATTGTTCTCTCATTTCTTACACAGTAATATTAATGACTTACTTTGTTGCATCTTAAGACTATTCTGCTCGAATAGTTAAAAGTGTCCTCGCCCTTTAATGTGCATCTTACCGTGAAGGGGAATACATGAGGAAGTTGAAGTCACATCGAATTTCTCATTCTCAACGGTAACCAATAATCATTCGTCTTGAATTATAAATATTATTTTATAATTTCATTTAATAACAATTTTTACAGAAACACTTCATTTCCTATCAAAATTTAACTACATACTACCTTAACTACTTACTACATAAGACCTCGGTCCTTTCGTTTCGTATGTTAACAACAGTAATAATAATTATTACTTTCTTCCGCATGACGTATTTAATTTTGTTAAATGGACTGGACTAGAAAAGTGCTTTTCTGCGTCCGGCGTTAGCATAGTGTTTCTCGAATAGGGGAGACCATGACCAGGCTAAAGACACCGCATTACATGAGCTCAATATTTCTTTAAAAACTTTCACTGAGCTCGAATGGCTTCATACTTGTTTAACGTCCCAACAGTCCCACTCTGTGCCGTCTCCTCTGCTAAGGAGATCTCCTTAATTACTTGAGGAATCCAGGACGGACACACGCTGACCCGCGGGGAATATTCAGTCTTCTCCTTGTTGTAGCCGTACTACAACATGTCGCAGAGGACAGCCTCCATGTCTACACAACTCCTGGCACTCCCAAACATACAGTTTAGTACATACACTACTGGCCATTAAAATTGCTACAACACGAAGATGACATGCTACAGACGCGAAATTTAACCGACAGGAATACGTTGCTGTGATATGTAAATAATAAGCTTTTCGGAGCATTCACACAAGGTTGGCGCCGGTGGCGACACCTACAACGTGCTGACATGAGGAAAGTTTCCAACCGATTTCTAATACACAAACACCAATTGACCGGCGTTGCCTGGTGAAACGTTGTTGTGATGCCTCGTGTAAGGAGGAGAAATGCGTACCATCACGTTTCCGACTTTGATAAAGGTCGGATTGTAGCATATCGCGATCGCGGTTTACCGTATCGCGATATTGCTGCTCGCGTTGGTCAAGATCCAATGACTGTTAGCAGAATATGGAATCGGTGGGTTCCGGAGGGTAATACGGAACGCCGTGCTGGATCCCAACGGCCTCGTATCACTAGCAGTCGAGATGACAGGCATCTTATCCGCATGGCTGTAACGGATCGTGCAGCCACGTCTCGGTTGCTGAGTCAACAGATGGGAACGTTTGCAAGACGACAACCATCTGCACGAACAGTTCGACGACGTTTGCAGCAGCACGGACTATCAGCTCGGAGACCATGGCTGCGGTTACCCCTGACGCTGCATCGCAGACAGTAGCGCCTGCGATGGTGTACTCAACGACGAACCTCGGTGCACGAATGGCAAAAACGTCATTTTTTCGGATGAATCCAGGCTCTGTTTACAGCATCATGATGGTCGCATCCGTGCTTGGTGACATCGCGGTGAACGCACATTGGAAACGTGAATTCGTGTTCGCCATACTGGCTATCACCCGGCGTGATGGTATGGGGTGCCATTGGTTACGCGTTTCGGTCACCTCTTGTTCGTACTGACGGCACTTTGAACAATGGACGTTACATTTCAGATGTGTTACGACCCGTGGCTCTACCCTTCATTCGATCCCTGCGAAACCCTACATTTCAGCAGGATATTGCACGGCCGTATGTTGCAGGTCCTGTAAGAGCCTTTCTGGATACAGAAAATGTTCGACTGCTGCCCTGGCCAGCACATTCTCCAGAACTCTCACCAATTGAAAACGTCTAGTCAATGGTGGCCGAGCAACTGGCTCGTCACAATACGCCAGTCATTACTCTTGATGAACTGTGGTATCGTGTTGAAGCTGCATGGGCAGCTGTACCTGTACATGCCATCCAAGCTCTGTTTGACCTAATGCCCAGGCGTATCAAGGCCGTTATTACGGCCAGAGGTGGTTGTTTTTGGGTACTTATTTATCAGGATCTATGCACCCAAACTGCGTGAAAATGTAATCACATATCAGTTCTAGTATAATATACTTGTCCAATGAATACCCGTTTATCATCTGCATTTCTTCTTGGTGTAGCAATTTTAATGGCCAGTAGTGTAGTATAGTGACCCAGATCCCTCTCGTTGACTGCCCCGTCGTGATCTCACTTGGAGTCTGACAACTGTGGTCAAGCGTGACCGTTGTCGTGCAGAGAAGCCCTGGTCACCCACCCTGGATCGACCGAGACCGCAGCAGATGATCACCAGTCGGCCACGAGAATGCGCGGCCGCCCCCCGACATGTCGGTGCGAAGATGGCAACTTGCAGATCATCCGTGATGACCCACAGAAGGAGGAGGGCTGGCTGCTCACTAGCCTTCTCATCCACAATGACCCAGTAGTCCGCAACGGCAGACCACGGCTGTGGTATGCATCAGGTTTGGCAGCGCGATGTTGAAGTCAGAAAGCAAGTAGCAGGCTGGCCATCATCGAACAACTCGTCACGGTTTCACTCAAAGTTATTAGATTGTCTTTCTCCCTGATTCTTCGACACGGACAGAATGACAACACGACACAATGTGTCTTTTGTTCCGAAAGCTGCGTTTTTCATAGGAACCGAACTCCCGCCTATGAGCCGGGGGCTCTGAGTACAAGAGCGTATTTGTCCCCATTTATCGGACCTGTTAGCGCCCCTTGCCTTGCTGTTGTTATTTCCGTAATGATTGGAGGTAATCGAGCTCGGTCCTCTGTCAGCGTCTGACTTTCTAGCGGTGCTCAGATGCGGAACTACATAATGTTACGACACAGTGCATTGCTAAGTAGTCCAGAGGTGTTTTGCGTTTTTTCCTGTCCTGTTCTCCAAGTCTCTAACTTTAGAGATACGCTTTACTGATATAATTATTGGAACATCAGTTCAGCTCCAAACTACTCCGTTCTGAGCTTGTCTGGCGGAATTTTAATATTTTTTTAAGCCTGTACAATAAATTTATTCTGCTGTGCAGCAGCACTTGCCTTTAATACGATGCGTTAGTTTGATCGACAGGATTCTGTTGGTCTGAAAATGGCGAAATGTCTAAACTCGTAAGGCTAAATGAAATAAAATAAGACGAGTGTCTTTTTATAAGTGCAAAATATGATTACCACGTCTCATAAGGCTTTTATGCAATACGTATCGTTAAGTGAATACATTGGCGAACAACATGGTCCACTGTTCCAGTTTCTCCACAGTTAAAGCTAACGTTAAGTCGACATCCTATATTATCCAGATGCATAAGGTACGGCCCATCCATGACTTACAAGAAAATGGATCACACCTCTAAAGGGTAGGATTTAACTACTCTTATGTCTTCCCCGAATATAGAGAAAGAACTCATAGACCCAACGTCCCGTTGTACCTGGATTCCGGTCCTCTTGTGATTCTATCATTATGCACGAAGCGATTTCTTCCCTGGGGTTCGCTCTTTTCCCTAATATCTTGGACACTTTTTTCTGTTTGTCTTCTTCGAAACCAGTATTGCCCTCCTTTCTTTCTAACTGCCCCGTCTTAAGAGGCATTATTCCCAACATGATGATAAGAGATTCCGCAGAAATGTTCCTGTACACATTCTGTAAATCGTATAAATATGCCCCCTGCACTTTGCGTAGGGTTTTCTTAGGTTCAACTAGTCTTACCTAATGCGCCCACGTACTTGCAGTGTAATCTACAGTAGAGTCAAGAATAGCATCATGATGCAGTCCGGTATTGTTTAAGCGTAGGTGGATTTCTGCAATTTTGTATACGAGGCTAAGAACTCGTTGGCAGACAATTTTGAAATGTGTGTGAGTGTTTTACGTACAACTCAAGTACCTCGTTACCGCCTATATGTGAACCAAATTATTGGTTTTTCTTATTGTTGGATTTCTTATCCATGACAGGTACCCTTGGAGCACCATGTATAACGTTTTGTTTCTAGCCATTTTCAGTTTTTTCTGAGCACCTAGTATGATGTTTTTTTTTTTTTTTTTTTTTTTTTTTTTTTTTTTTTTTTTTTTTTTTTTTTTGGGAAGGAGACCAGACAGCGTGGTCATCGGTCTCATCGGATTAGAGAGGGATGGGGAAGGAAGTCGGCCGTGCCCTTTCAGAGGAACCATCCCGGCATTTGCCTGGAGTGATTTAGGGAAATCACGGAAAACCTAAATCAGGATGGCCGGACGCGGGATTGAACCGTCGTCCTCCCGAATGACCGTATGAATCAACGACACAACACATTGACAATTTTCTTCTAATTTTAACCTACTGTTTCTTGTTATTACTGTCAAGTCGTCTGCGTGGGCCATGAATCCTTTTGATAGTTCGCCTATTTTCTGTAATATAGTTTCCAGACAAATATCCCAGAACACTGGTCCATACAAAGAGCCCTGTGGGAATCCTTACTTAGATGTTGTACAGGACTCTGCTCTATAGTGGTTTGATTTTCCTTCTGTACTAACTTGTTGCTAAAATTCTTCTGTTCATAGCCATTTGTATGGCATCTACGAGCTCTTCCTCATTTTTGTTCACAAAAATACAAGTACATTCGTACTCCATCTGTCAGCCGTATCTTGAACTCAGAATGCAACAGTTCCCAGTTTGCTTTCCGTAATTTGTAGTTGCACGACGTTATATTATAATTTTCCACGTTATGCTACTCATTAGATAAATTCAACTATCAAAATTTTCTAACAGTACATTTATAACACTCACGTGTCTTTTATTACATCCATACATCGTTTTTTGACGTCCTCGTAGTAATCTTCTGCACGCGTTCAGCTGGTTTACAGAAAGAACGATTATATACGCTGGGAAAGCCCCAGATAAAAAATTACGTGCCTTCACTATTGCATGCACTGTGCGTTGGCTGTTACACCAGTCAAGTATCTGACCTTGCAGATCGTAACGGAATCCAGTAGCGTAACCTCCACCAACTAACAGCGTTGTTTCTGGATTTCCTTAGAGCGCGGAGGTGATTCGGCGCTTATTGGCGATTCCCACTTCTCTCTACCACACAAACCGAATGGTCAACGCACTATTCAGTATACCTTTAATTTAAGGGTGGCCATCCAATTTTAGTCACAGAAAACGTCCGCTAATTCACTCAATCATATCCCTACTACATCAATTCTGACACATTAGGATGCCATCGAGCAGTACTTTTGTACCTATAACTTAACCATAGCTCATTTGAATGGGCGAATGACCACAGCATGGATTCTTCAGAAGATTGTTTCTTCTCTCCTGCATCTGCGAATTCCACCAGAGTTTGCTCTAGGGATGGACAGTGTTTCCGCTTGTTGTACGTGACTCAGCTCTACAATGTTTTCCACGAACAATACGAGACTGGAATAGAAGGGAGAAGCGATAGAGGTACTCAAGGTACCCTCCGCCACACACCGTCAGGTGGCTTGCGTAGTATGGATGTAGATGTAGATGTAGAATGTATTTTCAGTTCGATCAACATCTTGGTCTTTGTTCTTTAGAAAATGCTTTAAATGGTTATGCTTTGAAATGGTTATTAAAAGATTTCAGAGACCAACCCGATACTGCCTTTATAAACAGCTACGGAGTACAGGCTGTATCAAAAGGATCATCCGATTTTTAAAAATCATAACTATTATATTATTTGAGATATGTGCGTGAAAAACGTACTGCTCGAAAGAGCAAGCTCTCGAGTTTTGCATGGTTCCCGCCACACTGGCATCTGGAAGTGCGGGAATTTTGAAATCAAAGGATAACTGAACGATGCATCGGTCGCACAGGACCAAATGATTCAACCTTACATGACTGGCCTCCAAGGTCCCCGGAATTGACAGTATGTGATTATTTCTTGTGGGGGTTTATAAAAGACTCTGTTTATGTGCTCCCTTACGAACAGCAATTAACGAAAACAAAGGAAGTTGGTTACAGTACACTTGTTCGCCCACTGCTTGTATACCCACTGGTGTGGGATCCGTACCAAATAGGATTGACAGAAGAGATAGAGAAGATCCAACGGAGACCAGCGCGCTTCGTTACAGGATCATTTGGTAATCGCGAAAGCGTTACGGAGATGATAGATAAACTCCAGTGGAAGGCTCTGCAAGAGAGACGCTCAGTAGCTCGGTACGGGCTTTTGTTGAAGTTTCGACAACATACCTTCACCGAGAAGTCAAGCAGTATATTGCTCCCTCCTACGTATATCTCGCGAAGAGACAATGAGGATAAAATCAGAGAGATTAGAGCCCACACTGAGGCATACCGACAATCTTTCTTTCCACGAACAATACGAGACTGGAATAGAAGGGAGAACCGATAGAGGTACTCAAGGTACCCTCCGCCACACACCGTCAGGTGGCTTGCAGAATATGGATGTAGATGTAGATGTAGAACGAACTGAGACATCGCATAACAACAGCTGTGGAACTGTAACTCAAGACATGCTCGCTGCAGTATGGGAACATTGACAAATGCTGTGCATCTCAAGAGGCGCATATTGAACACCTATGAGAAGGTATGAAATTTTTTTTTGACTTTCCCGTTCACCAAAAAACAAATTTCATTGTATGCTTTTATAAGTTTCAGGAATATTGCGTGCCAAATCGGATGATCCTTTTTGATACATCCTGTACATTTCCTGCTTGCAGAATTTGCCTCAATTCGGCGAGCATCTACAGAGACGAGAGGAGATCATAGCGGAGATGAAGAGGAAGCAGGGGCCCCTGGGTGCAAGCAAACCCTCCGAGCCGCTGAGGCCGGCGCACCAGCCCCGCAAGCCCGTACCCAGCGTCCAGGACATCGTGGGGCAGGCGCTGCCACACATCGGCGCCTACAAGGCTCTCGACAACACTAAGCAAGTCGTCGCCGTCGTGGACGAGGTGAGAGGCAATCTTCTACGAACTAACGCGTTGGAATCATAACGTGTAGCCTTTCACGGCCGGCATCTTCGTTAATTAAAACTTCCGGGCTAAGATGCCGTGGTCGAACAGTAGAAATTCTTCTTCCTGACGTTTCATTGCCGACATCTTCCGAGATGAGCCAACGACTGACTGCTAGGCCGGGAGTGGATTCATCAAACACGTCGAGGACTGTCGGTACCTAGCAGTCATCCGTTAAATCTCCATTTATTTGTTAGCAACACAATACAGTTTTGTGATTGGAATAAGGCGGATAGGCTAACATTTAGATATATGGAACGTAGTGCAGAACTGTCTTCTAATAGGCAGAAGAAGAAGTTTGACAATTTACAGAAGGGCAGACAGGAAACACCGGTTACAGACAATTCCCGTACGGTCATTAATTTGTCCGGAAAATATCTAAGGAAGAAATTTCTGTTCTCTCAAAAGGAGAAAATTTTGCAGTTACTCCACTGAAGGTTCCCATTGATGATACTGTAGCTAATATAGAGGCGGGAATTCGTCTGTTACCATCACATTCTGCCAATGAAGTTAGGGTAGAAACAGCCAAGATACTACGTACAGCTTAGCCACCTATCAGTAATTTGTCTCAAGGAGAAAAGAAGGCGTTACGGAAGATGGATGAGCACAAGAATATTATCGTACTTACCGCTGATAAGGGCAGTGTTACCGTTGTATTGAAGAGTGAATACTACCACAGTAACATCAGTGACCTCTTGGGTCCTACCACTTATAAAAAGTTGAAAAAGGATCCTGTTGCTGTTGTTGTGGTCTTCAGTCCAGAGACTGGTTTTATGCAGCTCTCCATGCTCCTCTATGCTGTGCAAGCTTCTTCATCTCCAAGTAACTACTGAAACCTACATCCTTCCGAATCTGCTTAGCGTATTCATCTCTTGGACTCCCTCTACTATTTTTATCCTTCACGCTGCCCTCCAGTACTAAATTGGTGATCCCTTGCTGCCTCAGAACATATCCTACCAACCAATCCCTTCTTCTAGTCAAGTTGTGTCACAAATCCCTTTCCTCCCCAATTCTGTACAGTACCTCCTCATTAGTTACGTGGTCTACCCATTTAATCTTCAGCATTCTTCTGTAACACTACATTTCGAAAGCTTCTATTCTCTTCTTGTCTAAACCATTTATCGCCCATGTTTCACTTCCATACGTGGCTACACTCCATACAAATACTTTCAGAAAAGACTTCCTGACACTTAAATCTATAATCAATGGTAACAAACTCCTCTTCTTCAGATCCGCTTTCCTTGCCATTAGCAGTCTACATTTCATATCCTCTCTACTTCGACCATCATCAGTTATTTTGCTTCCCAAATAACAAAACTCATTTACTACTTTAAGTGTCTCATTTCCTAATCTGATTCCCTCAGCATCGCCTGAGTTAATTTGACTACATTCCATTATCCTCGTTTTGCTTTTGTTCATATTCATCTTATATCCTCCTTTCAAGACACTGTCCATTCCGTTCAACTGCTCTTCCAGATCCTTCGCTGTCTCCGACAGAATTACAATGTCATCGGCAAACCTCGAAGCCTTTATTTCTTCTCCATGGATTTTAATTCCTTCTCCAAATTTTTCTTTTGTTTCCTTGCTGCTTGCTCAATATACAGATTGAATAACATTGGGGATAGGCTGCAGCCCTGTCTCACTCCCTTCCCAACCACTGCTTTCCTTTCATGCTCCTCGACTCTTATAACTGCCATCTGGTTTCTGTACAAATTGTAAGTAGCCTTTCGCTCCCTGTATTTTACCCCTGCCACCTTCGGAATAGAGATTATTCTGTCTGCGGAGCTGGTTGGCGTACATACTTGTACTACTGTGGTAGGTGTGGGCTTCATGTCTATCTTGGCTACAATAATGCATTTACAGGGTGTTTCAAAAATGACCGGTATATTTGAAACGGCAATACAAACTAAACGAGCAGCGATAGAAATACACCGTTTGTTGCAATATGCTTGGGACAACAGTACATTTTCAGGCAGACAAACTTTCGAAATTACTGTAGTTACAATTGTCAACAACAGATGGCGCTGCGGTCTGGGAAACTCTATGTACGATATTTTCCACATATCCACCATGCGTAGCAATAATATGGCGTAGTCTCTGAATGAAATTACCCGAAACCTTTGACAACGTGTCTGGCGGAATGGCTTCACATGCAGATGAGATGTACTGCTTCAGCTGTTCAATTGTTTCTGGATTCTGGCGGTACACCTGGTCTTTCAAGTGTCCCCACAGAAAGAAGTCACAGGGGTTCATGTCTGGCGAATAGGGAGGCCAATCCACGCCGCCTCCTGTATGTTTCGGATAGCCCAAAGCAATCACACGATCATCGAAATATTCATTCAGGAAATTAAAGACGTCGGCCGTGCGATGTGGCCGGGCACCATCTTGCATAAACCACGATGTGTTCGCAGTGTCGTCTAAGGCAGTTTGTACCGCCACAAATTCACGAAGAATGTCCAGATAGCGTGATGCAGTAATCGTTTCGGATCTGAAAAATGGGCCAATGATTCCTTTGGAAGAAATGGCGGCCCAGACCAGTACTTTTTGAGGATGCAGGGACGATGGGACTGCAACATGGGGCTTTTCGGTTCCCCATATGCGCCAGTTCTGTTTATTGACGAAGCCGTCCAGGTAAAAATAAGCTTCGTCAGTAAACCAAATGCTGCCCACATGCATATCGCCGTCATCAATCCTGTGCACTATATCCTTAGCGAATGTCTCTCGTGCAGCGATGGTAGCGGCGCTGAGGGGTTGCCGCGTTTGAATTTTGTATGGATAGAGGTGTAAACTCTGGCGCATGAGACGATACGTGGACGTTGGCGTCATTTGGACCGCAGCTGCAACACGGCGAACGGAAACCCGAGGCCGCTGTTGGATCACCCGCTGCACTAGCTGCGCGTTGCCCTCTGTGGCTGCCGTACGCGGTCGCCCTACCTTTCCAGCACGTTCATCTGTCACGTTCCCAGTCCGTTGAAATTTTTCAAACAGATCCTTTATTGTATCGCTTTTCGGTCCTTTGGTTACATTAAACCTCCGTTGAAAACTTCGTCTTGTTGCAACAACAATGTGTTCTAGGCGGTGGAATTCCAACACCAGAAAAATCCTCTGTTCTAAGGAATAAACCATGTTGTCTACAGCACACTTGCACGTTGTGAATAGCACACACTTACAGCAGAAAGACGACGTACAGAATGGCGCACCCACAGACTGCGTTGTCTTCTACATCTTTCACATCACTTGCAGCGCCATCTGTTGTTGAAAATTGTAACTACTGTAATTTCGAAAGTTTGTCCGCCTGAAAATGTACTGTTGTCCCAAGCATATTGCAACAAACGGTGTATTTCTATCGCTGCTCGTTTAGTTTTTATTGCCGTTTCACATATACCGGTCATTTTTGAAACACCCTGTACTATCCTGTTCGTAGTAGCCTACCTGCGCTCCTATTTTTTTATTCCTTATTAAACATATTCCTACATTACCAGAAGTCTTGTTCTCCTGCCACCGAACTTCACTAATTCCCACTATATCTAACTTTAACCTATCCATTTCTCTTTCTAAATTTTCTGACCTACGTACCAGATTAGGGGATCTGACATTCTACGCTATACAAAAAATATCTTTGCAAAACGGAAGCTTACCCTCCTATATTATGTGGGCTACCTACCTAAGGTTCATAAGCCCAATGTCCCACTGAGACCGGTGCTATCGGATCCGCTACCCGAGCGCTGGCTAGACATCTCGCCTCCTTGTTACGACCGTATGTTGGAAATACTGATTATTATATTAAAAATTCTATGCACTTTATCGAAAAATTGAAGGAGATTACTGTTAGCCCAAGTGATATCCTTGTCAGTTTTAATGTGATGTCGCTGTTCATCACTGTTCCGATCAACGAAGCTCTTTCTTACATAGCTGACTGATATAATAGCTTTGTTTCGACATTGCCTATCCACGACTTATTTTCAGTATAACAATGAGTTCTATGAACAAATTGAAGGAGTGGCAATGGGGAGCCATCTAAGTCCAGCTGTTGCTAATCTTTTTATACAATTTTTTGAACACCAGGCGTAGCAGACAGCCAATAAAGGTCCTTTGAAGTGGTATCGGTATGTGGATGATACTTTTGTGATATGGAATCACGGTGAAAAGGAACTGGATGGTTTCTTGGTGAATTTAGATAGTATTGATCCAGATACACAATTTACTGTGGAGACAGAGGCTAATGGACAGCTTAAGTTTCTTTAAAGTTTCAGTAATTAAACGGACAGATGGGAGTTTAGATCATAAGGTATATAGGAAAGATACACCACCTATCATTACCTCCACAAGGATCCGAACCTTCATCCCAGGCAGAAGAGAGGTGTTATTAAAACATTGGTGGACAGGGCTAATAAAATCTGTGAGCCAGTTTATTTGCTAGAGGAACCGTATCACTTGCGAACAGCTTTTAAGAAAAATGGAGACGCTGATAATGAGATAGATCGAGCACCCTATCCCAGAAGAGAAGTATCTGAAAACGTGCAACAACAACAACCGTTGGCTGGGAAAGATTTTTCCATTTATCCACAATATTATGGACCGTATTGGAAAAGTTCTGGTCAAGTTTCGAGTTGAAACAGTCTTTAGACCCACCAAGAAGATTAGCGAATGTTTAAGATCGGTGAAATATGCCCGGCAACCTTTTGCAACCCCTGGGGTGTATAAATTTCCGTGTAGTTGTGGGAAGGTTTATATTGGATCAACGAAACGAAGTGTTAATACCTGCCTAACTGAACACAAAAGGAACAGTCGTCTGGGTCACACTGACAAATCAGCTGTAGCGGTACATGTTATTGAAGACGGTGATCATGAAATAAAATTTAGTGAAACGAGCGTACTACCTAAGACATCGCATTATTATGCACTTATGTACAGAGAAGCCATACACATTTGTAAGCAAAACAATAGTTTTAACAGAAAAGAAGAAGGCTTAAAGTTACATCAGATATGTCGGTCGACTTATTACCTACGATGTGACAATCCATTACCTTTGATCGAGAGTAATGACGTTAGTCGGAGATAGTTTTACTGTCGACAGCGGCGGCGCCCTCTGTGCGCTCTATATAAACGGGACCTCCAGGGCCTAGCAGTCCGACTCAGTCTCCTCAAGCTCCTCTCCGGCCGTACGTGGGGTCTGGACCCCTCCACCATCCTCCACACCTATAAATCCCTCATCCGTCCTATCCTTTGTTATGCCCATCCGGCCTGGATCTCCGCCCCCCCTACCTTTTACAAATCCCTCCAAATCCTTGAACGTCATGCTCTCTGCCTCGCCTATCGCATCCGTCTCCCCTCCCCCACGTGGATCCTGTACGATCTCATCCCCTTCCCCCACCTCCTCCTTTTCCTTGAAAGGATATGGATCCTGTACACCTCCCGTAAACTTGATCCTCCTCACCCGCTCGTCTCCCCGATCCTCTCCCACCCCCGCCCGCTGCCGCGCCTGTATTCCCACGTCCCGCCCGGTCTCCATCTCTCCACCCTCCTTACCCTCTCCCAATGTGGCTTCCGCCATCTCCCCCTCCCTGATGATGTCCTCCTCCCCTCCATCTACCCCTCCTATCAACTTTGACCCTGCCCCACCCACCACTTCCGGTGTCCTTTCCTTTAGGCACCCTCCCTCCCTTCTCTTCCCTTCCCTTCTCTTTCCTTTTCCCCCGTCCCCTCCCTCCACCCCTGTTCCCCCGGGCTTCCCCTCCCCCTTCCTCTCTCCCCCCTCTCTCCCCTGCCCGTGGCATCTCTGCTCTCCCCTCTCGCTCTCCCACTCCCCCTCCTCCTCCTCCTCCTCCTCCTCTCTTGGCAGGTCCCCGGACTCGCACACGCATAGTGAACATTCGCGCGCCGGAGATCATCGCCATCAGTGTCTTGTGTGTGTGCTTCGTTTTGTGTTTCGCATTCTTTCGCAGTTACGACTCCACTGTTCGCATGTGCCGTCGCCGTCCTCCGTGTTCTGTGCACCGTGTCAACCAGTGTTAGTGTTTTTATCGTCCAGCGTGAACGGCTTCATGTTTATTGTTTTTTGTCTCTACTTTTTTTGCCCGCCATTTTCATTGTATTGTCTATGTCGCCTTTGTCACATGATTGTACCACTTAAGGCTGAAGAGCGGCGTACTATGCTGCTGACAGCCCGCCTGTATGAGGTGCTAAAATTACAATAAAGAAAAAAAAAAGGCCTAGCAGTCATTTGTTGACTCACCTCGGAAAATGTTGCCCGCAGTTAGCAACTAAGCATCAGGAGGAAGAATTTCTACTGTTCGGCTTCTGCCTCTTCGCCTGAAGGTTTTAATCTGTCATTTTAGAGATTCTCTCGTTTTGGAGGAGTATACCTGATACTCGCAGAAAACGGGTGGTGGTGGTGGTGGTTAGTGTTTAACGTCCCGTCGACAACGAGGTCATTAGAGACGGAGCGCAAGCTCGGGTTAGGGAAGGATTGGGAAGGAAATCGTCCGTGCCCTTTCAAAGGAACCTTCCCGGCATTTGCCTGAAACGATTTAGGGAAATCACGGAAAACCTAAATCAGGATGGCCGGAGACGGGATTGAACCGTCGTCCTCCCGAATGCGAGTCCAGTGTGCTAACCACTGCGCCACCTCGCTCGGTACAGAAAACGGACGAAGTAATTTGAACACTCATATAATATGGTGCAGGGTCACTTTTAGCATCTGAAACAGCCTGAATTCTCCTGTGATGATGATCATTATCACCACCCTCCCACATTGTTCCATTTTATTCGATGGGTGATCAAACGAGATTTCTCCACCAATTACAATCCTTAAAACTTTTCTCCCTCTTCAATGCTGTTCCAGATAGGCCCTCTCTTGTCTATGTCAGATTTCGCCTTATTCCTGTAGCTGAGCCTTGGTCTTCCTTTTGGTATTTTATCTATCAGTTTTAAATAATACGTTACTCTGGTGGCCTGATAGTATCCATACGTCGTGTAACGCTAGCTTTATTTTGACCTGTGTGGACTTTTTTTACAGGTTTTTGGAATTAGAAGTAATAACGAGACAACAACACACTATCGTCAGTAAGAGAATTATAAACTCATGAAAACCTAAGTTTTAGAATAATGAACAAGAATCAAGTTCTTCTGCTCTGTCTAATTCCTTCAATTGATTAAATACGTGTTACCTTCCTGTTAATGACTCATCAGACCCAAAAGTCGTTGTTGGAAAGCGGAAATGCTTGATGACACAAGACCGTGCTCATTTTTAGTTTCGAGACAATGAAATAATTTGCAAGATAACAGCAGTCATAATCGGACTTCGTAAAGAACATTAGAGTGCAGGCTAGATTTGTAGAAATGAAAATGCATAAAAGATAGCGAGCGAATGTTGCGTCACCAAACAAGCGACTTCCAACGAATTTAACAGGCTAAAACGTTAACATAAGCTTTACACATAATTAGTAAAAAGCGTCAATCACATTACTAGATGATAAAAACATAATTAAGCTCATATCTGTTAGTATTCAAATAAGGTTACAGAACATTAATGCTATGTGACCTTACGGGATGGCAGTCGGAACAACAAGGGATAGCAAGGAGAAGAAGACTGATCGTACTTAGCATTTCTTTATTAAAAAAAGTATACAGAATTGGAAAAAGATATTAATATATTAATTCGTAATATACAGATACATTCTGTTTCAAGCACAATAGTTCTACCTATGACGTAGCGAAATATAATGATTCGTTACTGTCGAATATGTCCATACCATTTCAGCCTCTGCAAGTTTATTTTATCTTGAAGTCTTAGAAGAGGACCTTGTTTCGGATTTCCACATTTCTGATTCTGTTCTTCCGTGTCTTTCAGACCACGCTACGGACAAACCTCATCTCCGCTGCCTGAATTCTGCTGGTGTCTTTACTTGTGATGGTCCATGCTTCACAATCATATGTCAGAATCGGACTGTAGTAGGTTTCATTGATGACTCTCAAAAATTTTAGCGGTTCTTTCTTGTTCCATATCATATCTTTAACAATTTGATAGAAGCTACTACCTGCTTGGATTCTGTGGGCGATTTCTTTATCTATATAACCAATAGCAGAGACAACACTGGCAAGGTATTTGAAATGATGGGTCATCTATAGCCGGTACCCCTCCATTTCGACATGTCTCATTGGTTGTCCGTACCTCTTCATGACAATTACCTCACTTTTCTCTTCGTTGTAAGTGAGACCACATACTTCAGCAGGTTCTGCCCAGGTGTTTATTTTATCTTGAAGGTCTTCTAAAGGGTCAACTCATACACATATGTCATCAGGTAACAACATAGAATTCACTTTTTCACCTTCTGTTGATACAGTACTTTTCCTTGGATCTCGTTCAACATAGTATTGAAAAGGGGACAGAACTCCGCCTTGCCTTAACCCACATTTCATGTCAAATGTTACAGCGATTCTTACAGATGTTTCTGGCCTTACTATGGCTGTCATCTATAGGGTGTTACAAAAAGGTACGGCCAAACTTTCAGGAAACATTCCTCACACACAAATAAAGGAAATATGTTATGTGGACATGTGTCCGGAAACGCTTAATTTCCATGTTAGAGCTCATTTTAGTTTCGTCAGTATGTACTGTACTTCCTCCATTCACTGCCAGTTGGCCCAATTGAAGGAAGGTAATGTTGACTTCGGTGCTTGTGTTGACATGCGACTCATTGCTCTACAGTACTAGCATCATGCACATCAGTACGTAGAATCAACAGGTTAGTGTTCATCACGAACGTGGTTTTGCAGTCAGTGCAATGTTTACAAATGCGGAGTTGGCAGATGCCCATTTGATGTATGGATTAGCACGGGGAAATAGCCATGGCGCGGTACGTTTGTATCGAGACAGGTTTCCAGAACGAAGGTGTCCCGACAGGAAGACGTTCGAAGCAATTGATCGGCGTCTTAGGGAGCACGGAACATTCCAGCCTATGACTCGCGACTGGGGAAGACCTAGAACGACGAGGACACCTGCAACGGACGAGGCAATTCTTCGTACAGTTGACGATAACCCTAAAGTAAGCGTCAGAGAAGTTGCTGCTGCACAAGGTAACGTTGACCACGTCACTGTATGGAGAGTGCTACGGGAGAACCAGTTGTTTCCGTACCGTGTACAGCGTGTGCAGGCACTATCAGTAGCTGATTGGCCTCCACGGGTACACTTCTGCGAATGGTTCATCCAACAATGTGTCAATCCTCATTTCAGTGCAAATGTTCTCTTTACGGATGAGACTTCATTCCAACGTGATCAAATTGTAAATTTTCACAATCAACATGTGTGGGCTGACGAGAATCAGCACGCAATTGTGCATTCACGTCATCAACACAGATTTTCTGTGAACGTTTGGGCAGGCATTGTTGGTGATGTCTTGATTGGGCCCCATGTTCTTCCACCTACGCTCAATGGAGCACGTTATCATGATTTCATACGGGATACTCTACCTGTGCTGCTAGAACATGTGCCTTTACAAGTACGACACAACATGTGGTTCATGCACGATGGAGCTCCTGCACATTTCAGCCGAAATGTTCGTACGCTTCCCAACATAAGATTCGGTGACCGATGGATTGGTAGAGGCGGACCAATTCCATGGCCTCCACGCTCTCCTGACCTCAACCCTCTTGACTTTCATTTATGGGGGCATTTGAAAGCTCTTGTCTACGCAACCCTGGTACCAAATGTAGAGACTCTTCGTGCTCATATCGTGGACGGCTGTGATACAATACGCCATTCTCCAGGGCTGCATCAGCGCATCAGGGATTCCATGCGACGGAGGGTGGATGCATGTATCCTCGCTAACGGAGGACATTGTGAACTTTTCCTGTAACAAAGTGTTTGAAGTCACGCTGGTACGTTCTGTTGCTGTGTGTTTCCATTCCATGATTAATGTGATTTGAAGAGAAGTAATAAAATGAGCTCTAACATGGAAAGTAAGCGTTTCCGGACACATGTCCACATAACATATTTTCTTTCTTTGTGTGTGAGGAATGTTTCCTGAAAGTTTGGCCGTACCTTTTTGTAACACCCTGTGTAAATTCTTGATCCTGTGTAACATGTCACCCTGTATTCCAATTTTATTATGTGTTTCCCACAGTTTTCTCTGTTCACAGCATCAAAAGCTTTCGTTATATCCAGAAAGGCTATCCACATGTCTCTGTTGTGTTCGTAGCATTTTTCCACTAATTGGCGGAGAACAAAAATTAAATTAGTTATTCAGCTTCCCTTCCTGGATCCATACTGTTCTTCCAGGAGTTTTCTTCAATCAGGGGTTTGATATTAAACTCTATAATTCTTTCATAAACTTCATCCTCTTGAGGTGTTAAAGTGATACCTCTACAATTACAGCGTTTTTTCCTATCTCGAAAGTTGGGATCATGATGCCCGTTTTCCTAACTCTTCTTTCCATATCTTACAAAAGTGTCTGTAGATCCATTGTTTTCCCGCAACTCACATGGCTTTGATCATTTCTCCGGTTATTTCATCAACACCAGCGGATTTTCCTGTTTTGATATATTTCCAGGCATATTCAAACACCTTTTCAAGTTAAGACTGTCCCATTGTCTGTGTCAAATGGATGTGATACAACACTGTCTTCTTGTGTACGCTGTACAAGGTTTGTTCAAAAAACTTCGGAACTATGTCCACAAAATTTTTCTACCCTTACCTTTTACTTATCGTGCGTGGGCTCCTCCGAAATATTCTCCTCCACAATTGATACATCGCTTCCAACACCGTTTCCACTTCCAGAAGCAGTCTTGGTACTCCTCTTCCTGGATCGCGCGAAACGCAGTCCGCCAATTTTCTTTTATCTCGTCTATCGCTTCAAATCTTCGTCCTTTCAACGGGGTTTTCAACATTGGAAACAAAAAAAAGTCCACAGTGGGACAGGTCTGGAGAGTATGGAGGATGAGGCACCAAAGAGATTTCGTTTTTTCTGCAATAGTCACACACCAAAAGGGATGAATGTACGGGTGCATTATCGTGATGCAAGAGTCATGAATTGTCTTGCCACATTTCAGGCCGTTTCCTTCTCGCATTTTCTCGCAACCGTCGCAACACCTCCCCGATTTACCGTCGATTAACAGTTTGGCCCAGTGGCACGAATTCCAGGTGAACTAATCTTTCAAAGTCAAATAACAATATCAGCATGTCCTTCACATTTGACCTGACCTGACGAGTTTTTCTTTGTCTTGGAGAACCTTTCCAGACCCATTGTGAAGACTGAAACTTGGTCTCAACCACATAACCGTAGACCGATGTCTCATCATCAGTTATGACTCTCTTAAGGGACATCTCATTGTCATTTTTGTCATTTGCGTGATGCAAAAGCTCTTCGCAGACTGAGAGGCGAAGGTCTTTCTGGTCCTGACCCATGAACCGTGCGATGAACTTGGCGGGAACACGATACATTCCAAGATGATGGAAACGCGCGACCGCTACGGTCGCAGGTTGCAATCCTGCCTCGGGCATGGATGTGTGTGATGTCCTTAGGTTAGTTAGGTTTAAGTAGTTCTAAGTTATAGGGGACTGATGATCTCAGAAGTTAAGTTCCATAGTGCTCAGAACCATTTGAACCAAGATGCTGCGTCAGGATTTCTTGATGTGATCCAACTGAAACGTTGCAGTCTTTTGCAATCTCTCGAACAGCCAGTCTTCAATTGGCAAGCACAATTTCGTTAACGTTCCTGGCAAGAGCGTCGCCGGTAGACGTCGCAGAGCGTCCAGAACGAGGGTCATCTTTAACTTGTGTCCGGTCATTCTGAAACCATGTGAACCATTCGTAACACCGAGTACGGCTTAAGAACTCATCACCGTATGCCTCCTACATCATTTTCTGTGTCCCTCTAAAAGTTTTCTTGAGTTTCACGTAAAATTTAGTGCAGACGCGTTGCTTCCCTTACTCTGGAATTCTCAAACTGAGCTACACAACGTTCTACTCAGTACAGCACTTAACAAGAACTAACAGACATACAACAATGAAGCTTCCAGAAGTTACACATTAAACACAAGCATGTGCAGGGATGCCAACCGCATTTCGCTCCAACACACCATTGGCGCGTAATTACGAATGTTCCGGAATTTTTTGGACAGACCTCGTATATAATGTACATGCAACAGCTCATCAAAGTAAGACTTCCAAGTTTGTTTAATCATATCGTCATCTGTGATGGGATTTCCATTATTGTCCGTTAGGTACATGACATGTTCCTGATATCTGTTTCTGTTTTTCATCATCCTCTCTCAGTTCACCATTCCACTTGTTAAATCACTTCTCTCGTTCTTCTGTAACAACTAGCGTTGCTTGAGTCTTAGCAGTCGTGTATAGTTCTTTGTTGTTGTTGTTGTGGTCTTCAGTCCTGAGACTGGTTTGATGCAGCTCTCCATGCTACTCTATCCTGTGCAAGCTTTTTCATCTCCCAGTACCTACTGCAACCTACATCCTTCTGAATCTGCTTAGTGTATTCATCTCTTGGTCTCCCCCTACGATTTTTACCCTCCACGCTGCCCTCCAATACTAAATTGGTGATTCCTTGATGCCTCAGAACATGTCCTACCAACCGGTTATAGTTCTTTATGAATCGATAAATATGCGAATAAACTCCTAATGGTGGTTAATAATCTTTTGTACAATTTTTCATAAAGAAACAGTTTTAATTCCTTGAGAATTGCTGAGGGAATGTAGTGAACAATTAGTTGTTTTCCGAACGAAGATCGCAATAGCTCGAAAACATTCACATCCATTGAGTTCAGAGGCTTCAGAACGTTTATTGTTTCATACTTCCGAAACCAACATTTTTCAGTTGTCAGTGTATGAGCATAATTACGTTGGTGGATGCAGTCCAGTTTTGGAAACAGTCTTCAGTTTTTGAATCAACTTGGTCGCCTAAACTGAGTTCACAGTACTGAAAATGAAATCATCGTATGGCAGTGATGGCCAGGACCCACCTGGGAAAGTTCGCCCGTCGAGTTACAAACCTTTTCAGTTGACGTTACAGTGGGCGACCTGCGTATCGATGCTGATGAAATGATCATGAGGACAACACGATACAACACCCAGTCCCTGAGCGGAGAAATTCTCCGAATTGGCCGGGAATCGAACTCGGGCAAGTTGACCACTCAGCTAAGAGGGGCGCACTTCACAGTAATTATTAGTTTTCTCTCCGATTACTGCGACCGTAAGATTTTCTAACGGTCGCTTTACAGAGGAAAAGAATTTCGTCAGTCTTCTTTTCCTTCTTCTTCTTCTTCTTCTTCTTCTTCTTATTCTTTTGCATTTCGCCTCTTCGTCTACAGGGTCGACATTGTTATACGGGTTGAGGCGATATTAGTGGTATTTGGTGGCCGGATGCCATTCCCCACCACTCCTTCCGGGACGCAATCTGTGTACACCATTTGTCTGCGTCTAGAGTAAATTTATGTTCAAGTGTGAGTAGTTCCCAAAATGTTTGCGTAGCGTGCGTCTGAGAAGAGCGTGGACTGTTTCGGCCCTGAGCGACTCTAAGCCAGCAACGCAACACATCCCTCTGATTGCGTCCTGTGAGCGCTATCAAGGTGTCAGCAGAGTAGTAATCGTCTAGCAGGAGGTAAAACGCACAAGGCTAAAGCTACAATCTCGAAATGATAAGAACTCGATTGGACACTTAAGAGAAGCTGAAGGTGCTTCAAGAAAAGAGCTTGGTTTCATATAACAAGTTTTAATATACCAAAAAATGATTACATTTGGATTTAAAATGATTCTTATGCAGTCTTCAGTCTTAGTGCTCCATTTCTAATTATACTACTAGCCATTAAAATTGCTACACCACGAAGATGACGTGCTACAGACGCGAAATTTAACCCACAGGAAGAAGATGCTGTGATATGCAAATAATTAGCTTTTCAGAGCATTCAAACAAGGTTGGCGCCGGTGGCGACACCTGCAATGTGCTGACACGAGGAAAGTTTCCCACCGCTTTCTCATACACAAACAGCAGTTGACCGGCATTACCTGGTGAAACGTAGTTGTGATGCATCGTGTAAGGAGGAGAAATGTGTACCATCACGTTTCCGACTTTGATAAATGTATAAATGTCGGATTGTAGCCTATCGCGATTGCGGTTTATCGTATCGCGACATTTCTGCTCGCGTTAGTCGATATCCAATGACTGTTAGCAGAATATGGAATCGGTGGGTTGAGGAGGGTAATACGGAACGCCGTGCTGGATCCCAACGGCCTCGTATCACTAGCAGTCGAGATGACAGGCATCTTATCCGCATGGCTGTAACGGATCGTGCAGCCACGTCTCGATCCCTGAGTCAACAGATGGGGACGTTTGCAAGACGACAACCATCTGCACGAACAGTTCGACGACGTTTGCAGCAGCATGGACTGTCAGCTCGGAGACCATGGCTGCGGTTACCCTTGACGCTGCATCACAGACATGAGCGCCTGCGATGGTGTACTCGACGACGAACCTGGGTGCACGAATGGCAAAACGTCATTTTTTCGAATGATTCCAGATTCTGTTTACAGGATCATGATGGTCGCATCCGTGTTTGGCGACATCGCGGTGAACGCACATTGGAAGCGTGTATTCGTCATCACCATACTGGCGTATCACCCGGCGTGATGGTACGGGGTGCCATTGGTTACACGTCTTTGTCACCTCTTGTTCGCATTGACGACACTTTGAACAGTGTACGTTACATTTCAGATGGGTTACGACCCGTGCCTCTACCCTTCATTCGATCCCTGCGATACCCTACATTTCAGCAGGATAATGTACGACCGAATGTTGCAGGTCCTGTACGGGCCTTTCTGGATACAGAAAATGTTCGACTGCTGACCTGGCCAGCACATTCTCCAGATGTCTCACCAATTGAAAACGTCTGGTCAATGGTGGCCGAGCAACTGCCTCGTCACAGTACGCCAGTCACTACTCTTGAACTGTGGTATCGTGTTGAAGCTGCATGGGCAGCTGCACCTGTACACGCCATCCAAACTCTGTTTGACTCAATGCCCAGGCGTATGAAGGCCGTTATTACGGCCAGAGGTGGTTGTTCTGGGTACTGATTTCTCAGGATCTATGCACCCAAATTGCGTGAAAATGTAATCACATGTCAGTTCTAGTATAATATATTTGTCCAATGAATACACGTTTATCATCTTCGTTTCTTCTTGGTGTAGCAATTTTAATGGCCAGTAGTGTACATGACATGTTTCGATCTCTCTGGATGATCTTCAGATCGAAGCAGTTGTGTCAGCAATCCGTCTTGTCTATGTCAGGACCTCATGGACTACTTAGAGCTGAAGATGGTCCAGAGAGATTAAAACGTACCACGTAATTAAAAAAGTGCAACTGAGACTGAATAATAAATTAGAATTGTTTAAAATATGAATACAGTTCCTGATTCTGGCGGGACGAATATGTCGCCAGTATTGATTACATTTGGGTGCACTTAGTCGACCTACGACTAAGCTAAGAACTTAAAAGAAGAATGAATACATTCACCAATGCAGTGCGTTCAGTAGACCAACAACTGGAACAAATTACGATTGAAACTAACTGCTATGTACATTCAGTGGACTGCTGAAATACACGGGAAAACTTTGATGGGCAGCAGAGCTATTCGTTTACTAGGGCAGATTCGTAAGTTCTCATCTAGACTGTAGTTAATCACTCCATGCTCTGTAGTCACTAGCCATAAACTAACTCTCGGATCGCTACTCTGCGCGTTATATACTACTCCGCGTGACATCAGACATGCCCTGTGCCACATCACGAGATGTTCGTAGCTCGTATTAACCAAACATATCGTGGCATCCTGAACATTCTCCTCAAAGTCACTGCTTTACATCACGTACCGCATCTACCAAGCCTGGCCTCTGTCTTTGACACATTATTTTATTTCCCAAGCCTGCGAACATAGAAGCGGTGCTTCTGTCGATAGCAGTATTTGAAATTCAATTCAACCATGAGCTTATTCCGGAACACTTAATGAATGACCACAGCCTTTTGGCGGTGCCTTAGGGGGATGTTATCTCCGAATATGCAGGGGACAGCCCATTGCCCGCACCAGCGCTGGTACTAACTAATGCCTGACACTATTAATTTTGGAGATGCGAACTGGGTGTTCGTGACAGGTACTAGCCCAGTGTTTACGTTATTGGATGTGGGGAACCACCTAAAAACCATACCCACGCTGGCCGGGTTACCAGCCCTCGTCGTTTATTTGCGAGGCGGATTTGATCCAGGGCAGGCCCGTCTACCCATATCCCTGAAGCGTCCATTTAATGTACTCGGCTATTCGAGAAAATAAAAGAATTTCGCCAGCGATCTTTTTTAAAATAGTTTCATAAAACCTTTACCGTTGTAGAGGGGCACTTTTATAAAATGTCGCACAAAATTTGGACGATATCAAAGGTGTTTGACTTTATGATGTGGGCTTTAAAATAACGATATGGCATCCCAAAACCTTTACAGAATCTGCATCATGCTTTCATGTGGGAAGAACGCAGCTTTACACGTATAAAAGGAAAGAAGGCGAGGGGTTCATATTCCGCCGACGACCAGGACATCAAACACAGCACAAGCTTGGATTGGGCAGTGTCTGAGAATTTTACGGCATCTTCTTTTACAAAATTTGGGCCGTTGCCCTTACTTATTATAAGACATTTGTTTTGAGAAATTTATGGTATCAGACACAGAAGAAAGGCATTAATTGGGCAATGTTCAAGAAAAAAAATCGGTTGTACTGTCTCAGAAGAAACCATCCCACCATTAGCCGTAAGTGATTTAGGAAAATCCACGGAAACTCTGAATCTGGATGGTCCGACTGGGATTTTAACCCAGTTTGTCCTAAATGCGAATCCAGTGCATTAACCGAGAATTGTCTTCTTTCCATAATGTTCTCAATAACACACAATGCAGTAGTGAACACTGTGAAAGCAGACTCGTCGGAATAGAGTCGGTATTTCAGGTTTGGGCTGCTTGTATTCCTGAAGCTCTCCTTTGCATTTCATTTGGTTTGCAAGAGATTTGACTATAGAAGCTTTCCCATGAACGTTTTGTTTTGCAGTTCCCACTGGATTATTTGCCTGGGATAATTTTCTTTATATGCACATTAAGATCAGTAGTTACTTTCGAAACAGCTTTCTCCGTTTAGAGGTTAGTGTGCTCTTTAATGGCCTTCTTTCTGTAAGAGTAAATTTAGTTTCGATTACGAATTTTCCCTTGAATTCTAAATGCTATCGTGTGAATAGATGCTCTTAATTTGCGACTGCCGTCACGAACGAACAAACAAACAAAGCAGACGTTGACAATTTGTCTTTATCATACAGTGTGCCGGGAGGCCACCTCTTCTGCAGCTATTGTACTACAGAGGGATATCAACAGCCGTCACTGTTTTGCAGATAAGTTAGAAAACAGTCTCTGCTGTGATTGTAATGAGATATCCATATCATTTTATGTAGCCTCACTGTGGTGATAATGATGCCTTTCATTCCACTGTTGAATTAAGGCGAATCATTTCGAATCCCTTTGTCGCTGGAACATACTACCAAGAGTGGTCTACATCTGCTCAAACAGTTGCGGAACTGAATAAGTTTGTTCATCCTACTTAAAGAATAAAAAAAGTCATTCTGAACGTTATCGCAACTGTGTCAACTACTAACAGATTGATTTAATTCAGTCACAAATCTCCGACGGAGGGCCACTTCAGACTGCTTGTCCATAGGAAAACGCCGGCCGGTGTGGCCGTGTGGTTCTAGGCGCTTCACTCTGGAACCGCGTGACCGCTACGGTCGCAAGTTCGAATCCTGCTGTGGCCATGGATGTGTGTGATGACCTTAGGTTAGTTAGGTTTAAGTAGTTCTAAGTTCTATGGGACTGATGACCACAGCTGTTAAGTCCCATAGTGCTCAGAGCCATTTGAACCATACGAAAACGCTTTTATTATCCGTTACATATACACTGACGGAAGAAAAATCGCAACACCAAAAAATAATTTATGTAGAGTAATCAAATTTCGAGAGTACATTTGTCTAGGTAACATATTTAAATTATTAACGTTGGAAGACCACAGGTTAATGAAAGCCGTCGCGAGGGATTAGCCGAGCGGTCTAAGGCACTGCAGTCATGGACTGTGCGGCTGGTCCCGGCGGAGGTTCGAGTCCTCCCTCAAGCATGGGTGTGTGTTTGTGCTTAGGATAATTTAGGTTAAGTAGTGTGTAAGCTAAGGGACTGATGACCTAAGCGGTTAAGTCCCATAACTTTTCGCACACATTTGAACATTTAATGAAAGCGCGAGATATCTGTTGTATATGTGAAAAGGTGCTACAATAATAACCGGTGTAACTGCCAAAATTTGAATGCAAGCATGCAAACGTGCATGCGTTCTGTTGTATGGGTGCTGGATGTCTGTTTGCGGGATGAAGTTTCAAACCTGTTGCACTTGTTCGGTCAATACTGGGTCGGTTCATGCTGTTTGTGGATGACGCTGGAGTTGTCGTCCGGTGATATCCCATATGTACTCGACTGGAGACAGATCTGGTGATTGAGCAGACCATGATCTGTAAGGCATGATGAGTTACAAAAGCGGTATGTGGGAGAGCGTTATCCTGTTGGAAAGCACTCCCTTCATTGTTGTCCATGGCAGCACAACAGGTCGAATCACCAGAGTGACGTACAAGTTTGCAGTCAGGTTGCGTGGGATAACCACTAGAGTGCTCCTGCACCCCAGACCATAACTCCAGGTATAGTTCCAGTGTGTGCAGCACGCAACAAAAAAAATGGTTCAAATGGCTCTGAGCAGTATGGGACTTAACTGCTAAGGTCCTCAGTCCCCTAGAACTAAGAACTACTTAAACCTAACTAACCTAAGGACATCACACACATCCATGCCCGAGACAGGATTCGAACCTGCGACCGTAGCGGTCGCGCGGTTCCAGACTAAAGCGCCTAGAACCGCTCGGCCACTCTGGCCGGCGCAGCACGCAGACAGCTTGGTTGCAGGTCCTCAACTAACCTCCTTCTAACCAACACACGGCCATTACTGGCACCGAGGCAAAACCAGATTTCACAGGGAAACACATCAGTCCTCCATCCTGCTCTCGCTTGACTCCACTGAAGTCGCAGTTGGCGGTGGTTTGGGGCCAGTGGAGTGCACGCTACAGGGCGTCTGGCTCGGAGTTTTCCTTGAAGTTGAAACGTCCCCTTAGAACAATTTCTGAATTACTGTGCTGATAAACCTCTTACACTATTTCCTTTTCAAACAGCTTAGCAAAACTGAACGTACTCAAACATCCATTAAAGTGACACGCAATATTTTTAGCGCAACGCAATCTGACTTTCAAAAATCCCTACAAAAGAATGGCCCTGACTAACATTAACCTATACCTTTCACAAATCACTTACCTCACAAAAATCTTCATTGCTCGAACTACTGCAATACAGCGAGCGCCACTACTGCCAGCTAAATAAAAGATTCAAACTACGGAAGGCACTAACTACTGATAGGCATAGTTAGCAAATGAAAATTTTTAATAGAGAACAAACAATGTATTTACCTGAATAGTCATAATATATATAGCAGTTCATGACATCCAGTCTTACAAATTTCAAAACTCCGCCATTTCTCTCCCCACATCCACCACTGCTGGCGGCTCACCTCCAACTGCCAACGCTACACGCTGTTCACAGCCAACTGCCCAACACTACAATGGCAGACAACAATGCAAACTAGCCACAGACTGCACACAGCACAGCCAGTGATTTTCATATAGAGCGCTACGTAACGTTGCCAATAATAAAACATAAACAGCCTACTTACATAGGATTTTCATATAGAGCGCTACGTAACGTCTACATCTACATCTACATCTATACTCCGCGAGCCACCTTACGGTGTGTGGCGGAGGGTACTTATTGTACCACTATCTGATCCCCCCTTCCCTGTTCCATTCACGAATTGTGCGTGGGAAGAACGACTGCTTGTAAGTCTCCGTATTTGCTCTAATTTCACGGATCTTTTCGTTGTGATCATTACGCGAGATATATGTGGGCGGTAGTAATATGTTGCCCATCTCTTCCCGGAATGTGCTCTCTCGTAATTTCGATAATAAACCTCTCCGTATTGCGTAACGCCTTTCTTGAAGTGTCCGCCACTGGAGCTTGTTCAGCATCTCCGTAACGCTCTCGCGCTGACTAAATGTCCCCATGACGAATAGCGCTGCTTTTCGCTGGATCATGTCTATCTCTTCTATTAATCCAACCTGGTAAGGGTCCCATACTGATGAGCAATACTCAAGAATCGGACGAACAAGCGTTTTGTAAGCTACTTCTTTCGTCGATGAGTCACATTTTCTTAGAATTCTTCCTATGAATCTCAACCTGGCGCCTGCTTTTCCCACTATTTGTTTTATGTGATCATTCCACTTCAGATCGCTCCGGATAGTAACTCCTAAGTATTTTACGGTCGTTACCGCTTCCAATGATTTACCACCTATGGCATAATCGTACTGGAATGGATTTCTGCCCCTATGTATGCGCATTATATTACATTTATCTACGTTTAGGGAAAGCTGCCAGCTGTCGCACCATGCATTAATCCTCTGCAGGTCTTCCTGGAGTACGTACGAGTCTTCTGATGTTGCTACTTTCTTGTAGACAACCGTGTCATCTGCAAATAGCCTCACGGAGCTACCGATGTTGTCAACTAAGTCATTTATGTATATTGTAAACAATAAAGGTCTTATCACGCTTCCTTGCGGTACTCCCGAAATTACCTCTACATCTGCAGATTTTGAACCGTTAAGAATGACATGTTGTGTTCTTTCTTCTAGGAAATCCTGAATCCAATCACAAACCTGGTCCGATAATCCGTAAGCTCGTATTTTTTTCACTAAACGTAAGTGCGGAACCGTATCAAATGCCTTCCTGAAGTCCAGGAATACGGCATGAATCTGCTCGCCAGTGTCTACGGCACTGTGAATTTCTTGGGCAAATAGGGCGAGCTGAGTTTCACATGATCTCTGTTTGCGGAATCCATGTTGGTTATGATGAAGGAGATTTGTATTATCTAAGAACGTCATAATACGAGAACACAAAACATGTTCCATTATTCTACAACAGATTGACGTAAGCGAAATAGGCCTATAATTATTCGCATCTGATTTATGACCCTTCTTGAAAATGGGAACGACCTGCGCTTTCTTCCAGTCGCTAGGTACTTTACGTTCTTCCAGCGATCTACGATAAATTGCTGATAGAAAGGGGGCAAGTTCTTTAGCATAATCACTGTAGAATCTTAAGGGTATCTCGTCTGGTCCGGATGCTTTTCCGCTACTAAGTGATAGCAGTTGCTTTTCAATTCCGATATCGTTTATTTCAATATTTTCCATTTTGGCGTCCGTGCGACGGCTGAAGTCAGGGACCGTGTTACGATTTTCCGCAGTGAAACAGTTTCGGAACACTGAATTCAGTATTTCTGCCTTTCTTCGGTCGTCCTCTGTTTCGGTGCCATCGTGGTCAACGAGTGACTGAATAGGGGATTTAGATCCGCTTACCGATTTTACATATGACCAAAACTTTTTAGGGTTCTTGTTTAGATTGTTTGCCAATGTTTTATGTTCGAATTCGTTGAATGCTTCTCTCATTGCTCTCTTTACGCTCTTTTTCGCTTCGTTCAGCTTTTCCTTATCAGCTATGATTCGACTACTCTTAAACCTATGATGAAGCTTTCTTTGTTTCCGTAGTACCTTTCGTACATGATTGTTATACCACGGTGGATCTTTCCCCTCGCTTTGGACCTTAGTCGGTACGAACTTATCTAAGGCGTACTGGACGATGTTTCTGAATTTTTTCCATTTTTGTTCCACATCCTCTTCCTCAGAAATGAACGTTTGATGGTGGTCACTCAGATATTCTGCGATTTGTGCCCTATCACTCTTGTTAAGCAAATATATTTTCCTTCCTTTCTTGGCATTTCTTATTACACTTGTAGTCATTGATGCAACCACTGACTTATGATCACTGATACCCTCTTCTACATTCACGGAGTCGAAAAGTTCCGGTCTATTTGTTGCTATGAGGTCTAAAACGTTAGCTTCACGAGTTGGTTCTCTAACTATCTGCTCGAAGTAATTCTCGGACAAGGCAGTCAGGATAATGTCACAAGAGTCTCTGTCCCTGGCTCCAGTTCTGATTGTGTGACTATCCCATTCTATACCTGGTAGATTGAAGTCTCCCCCTATTACAATAGTATGATCACGAAACTTCTTCACGACGTTCTGCAGGTTCTCTCTGAGGCGCTCAACTACTACGGTTGCTGATGCAGGTGGTCTATAGAAGCATCCGACTATCATATCTGACCCACCTTTGATACTTAGCTTAACCCAGATTATTTCACATTCGCGTTCGCTAATAACTTCACTGGATATTATTGAATTCTTTACTGCTATAAATACTCCTCCACCATTGGCGTTTATCCTATCCTTGCGGTATATATTCCATTCTGTGTCTAGGATTTCGTTACTGTTCACTTCCGGTTTTAACCAACTTTCCGTTCCTAATACTATATGCGCACTATTTCCTTCAATAAGAGATACTAATTCAGGAACCTTGCCCTGGATACTCCTGCAGTTTACCAATATTACGTTAACTTTTCCTGTTTTTGGTCTCTGAGGACGGACGTTCTTTATCAACGATGATAATGTCCTCTCTGGTAAGCCGTCAGGTATTTTATCGTTTTGCCCAAGGGGGGGTCCCTCTAACCTAAAAAACCCCCGTGTGCACGCCACACGTACTCTGCTACCCTAGTAGCTGCTTCCGGTGTGTAGTGCACGCCTGACCTGTCTAGGGGGGCCCTACAGTTCTCCACCCAATAAGGGAGGTCGATGAATTTGCAACCATTATAGTCGCAGAGTCGTCTGAGCCTCTGGTTTAGACCCTCCACACGGCTCCAAACCAGAGGACCGCGATCGAATCTGGGCACTATGCTGCAGATATTAAGCTCAGCTTGCACTCCGCGTGCGATGCTGGTTGTCTTCACCAAATAAGCCAGCCGCCGGAAGGAACCAAGGATGGCCTCAGAACCCAAGCGGCAGGCGTCATTCGTTCCGACATGTGCTACTATCTGCAGCCGGTCACACCCAGTGCGTTCAATAGCTGCCGGAAGGGCCTCCTCCACATTACGGACGAGACCCCCCGGCAAGCACACCGAGTGCACACTGGCATTCTTCCCCGACCTACCCGCTATTTTCCTGAGGGGCTCCATAACCCGCCTAACGTTGGAGCTCCCTATAACTAATAGGCCCGCCCTCTGTGACTGTCGGGACCTTGCCGGAGAATCGGCCACTGGCCCTACAGGCGAGGCATCCTGTGGTGGCTCGGAAACGATGTCATCACCACTAGGAAGCACCCCGTACCTGTTGGAAAGGGGTAAGGCAGCTGCCACGCGGCCAGATCCCACCTTCGCCTTTCGGCCAGGCACGCGCGAGCCCACCACTGTCCGCCATTCACCCTGGAGTGATGGCTGACCGGTAAGATGCTCACTGCCGGAAGACGCAGCGACATCAGGGGTTCCATGTGATTCCAAGGCCACCGAGGTAGGCATAGGTCTCACCACAGTTGCCCCAACGCCACTACGAGCCGACGCCTGCGCCTCGAGCTCGATGAGCCTAACAGACAAAGCCTCCACCTGCCCCCGAAGAGTGGCCAATTCTCCTTGCGTCCGCTCACAACAACCACAGTCCCTACACATGACTATGTTTACCCTACCCTATACGGTGACAAATTCCCAAGATAATCTTCTGATGAGCTACTCTGATAATCAAGAAACACTCACTGAAATACGAGACGCGAAAACTACGCTAGGTTTTCCCAGAAAAACTATTTAAAAGCTAAGCGCAGCAAATAAGTACAAAAACGCTTTATACAAACAGTACTCGCTGCTGCTGGTGCTCTCGCTCTGGCTGTCACAAGACAACTGCTGATTCAAGTGACTAGTGGCTAACGGCCGCGAAACAAACAAAGACGGTTTTAGGGCGCTTTCTGTTCTAAACGATCAAGAAAACACTAAGAAATCTAACACGAAAACTACGTAAAGTTTTATCAAGAACTGTTAGTTACTATGCAGAGCAGATAAACACAAATAGAATCCCTTCCTTAGTGGAAGGTCGTAAACAAAATGCAAAATAAACGCTTTATACAAACAGTACTCGCTGCTGCTGGTGCTCTCGCTCTGGCTGTCACAAGACAACTGCTGATTCAAGTGACTAGTGGCTAACGGCCGCGAAACAAACAAAAGACGGTTTTAGGGCGCTTTCTGTTCTAAACGATCAAGAAAACACTAAGAAATCTAACACGAAAACTACGTAAAGTTTTATCAAGAACTGTTAGTTACTATGCAGAGCAGATAAACACAAATAGAATCCCTTCCTTAGTGGAAGGTCGTAAACAAAATGCAAAATAAACGCTTTATACAAACAGTACTCGCTGCTGCTGGTGCTCTCGCTCTGGCTGTCACAAGACAACAACGTTGCCAATAATAAAACATAAACAGCCTACTTACAAAGTAACCGATTTGTAACAGTTGGTTGTGTCACTGTGGTGCCAACTGCTGCTCAGATTGTTGCTGCAGACGCAGTACGATGCACCAGAGCCATACACCGAACACGATAGTCTTCCTTCACGGCATTGCCGCTTGACCATCCGGAGCCCGGTCTTCTTGCGACCGTACATTCCCGTGACGACCACTGACATCAATCATGTACAATGGCTTCACTCCTGCCTAGTCTTTTTGAAGTATCACAGAAGGAACACCCAGCTTCTCGTAGGCCTACACAACCTCGTTCAAACTCAGTCAGGTGCTGATAATACCGTTTTTGTCGCCTTAAAGGCACACTTGACTAACATCAGCTCACCACGTCCAGTCTCAAACATAACTAACGCTTACGACCGTTACGGCATGTATTTAAAGCAAACATGATTTGCATCCCCATAGTGGCCCTACTAGCGCCACTCCTACGCGACTGGTGCGAAATTCGAATAGACATCATCTTTCAGATGTGTGAACACGCCTACAAACTTTCGTTTATGTCGAAAAACTCGTTCTTAGTGTTGCGATTTTTTTTCCGTCAGTGTATTTTGTACCTGCTCGTACAGCGTAACGCGAAGCGTGCTAGCTTGCAAGATATGAAAGTGAGCCACGCCGGCATCGAGCCAGCGCGGCGGATTAACGACCGTGACTGGTGCACCGGCCAGCCTGAATGTGGTTTTTAGGCGGTTTTCCACACTCAGGCCAATTCTGGGCTGGTCCCCAATTTCTGCCTAATACAATACATAAATAGTTAAAAACCATCACACATAGAACAAAGTTTACACATTTCAGACAGGAGGCACAAACGATTTCTCTCCCTTACGTAAGTGACTACTGAGGTGACAGAAAGGGCATCCAGCTGCAAACCCCATACTAGACGGGAATACCTCTAAGTAAAAAGAGAAGTTAAATATGTTTTTGTAGAGGAGGAGGATATTGGTGTTTAACGTCCCGTCGACAGAGAGGTCATTAGAGACGGAGCACAAGCTCGGATTAGGGAAGGATGGGGAAGGAAGTCGGCCGTGCCCTTTCAAAGGAACCATCCCGGCATTTTCCTGGAGTGATGTAGGGAAATCACGGAAAACCTAAATCAGGATGACCGGACACGGGATTGAACCGTCGTCCACCCGAATGCGAGTCGAGTGTGCTAACCACTGCGCCACCTCGCTCGGTAATTTTTTTTTTTTTTTTTTTTTTGTAGAAGTTGCATATTTCAGTACGTATATTGAACACCAATGGTTTGTAGACGATTTGGAAACATTGCGTTGTATAAAACGAAAAAGGAAACCCCGCGATCAGGCCCTGAAGACCACTTGGTGGTCTACCGACAGCTGTGTCGCCATCTGTCATTTATCATCGAATGTGGTATGGAGGGGTATGGGGTCAGCACAGCGCACTCCCGGCCGTTGTCGACGTTCCGACCTCGCAGCCTCTAACTCTCAGTCAGATAGCTCCTCAATTGGCAAGACGGGGTTGAGTGCACCACTGTTCAGTCCCACCAAGGAAAGATCCCTGGCTGAGCCGGCACTCAAACCAGGGTCCCCCGCATGCGAACCTGTCGCATTGACCACTCGGCTACGGAGGCGAACTTTGCGTTATATAATGGTAATAATTGAATTTTGGGAACAGTCTCAGAAATTCGTGAATCACTTATACCTAATGCGCTTTGGTGCCGATAATTTTAGGGGATAACAGAGTTGATGACAGATTTGACAGCTTCAGTACATGCACTATAATACGATAGTTACGCTATTGATTTGTATAGATTGAAAATAAAACATTGTTTATTGAAGTTACCAGTGTAGTTGCCATACAAAAATGCAATAATTTCAAAAGCCGCGCGGGATTAGCCATGCGGTCTGAGGCGCTGCAGTCATGGACTGTGCGGCTGCTCCCGGCGGAGGTTCGAGTCCGCCCTTGGGCATGGGTGTGTGGGTTTGTCCTTAAGAAGTGGCTCTGAGCACTATGGGACTCAACTTCTGAGGTCATTAGTCCCCTAGAACTTAGAACTAGTTAAACCTAACTAACCTAAGGACATCACACACATCCATGTCCGAGGCAGGATTCGAGCCTGCGACCGTAGCGGTCTCGCGGTTCCAGACTGCAGCGCCTAGAACCGCACGGCCACTTCGGCCGGCTGTCCTTAAGATAATTTAGGTTAAGTGGTGTGTAAGCTTAGGGACTGATGACCTTAGCATTTAAGTCCCATCAGATTTCACACACATTTGAACAATAATGTCAAAACAAAATCTCGTCCATGCGTAGCTATTGCTGAAAATCTATTTCTTAACGAAAGATGACGATTCGTACCCCCAAATTAAATAGTAGTGTTAGGTTCCAACAAATCGTTAATAGCGAGGTCTGCAGAGATGGAACAGTAGTTCAGCTGGAGAGGAATGGGGGCAGGTTTCATCATCCCGTCATTGAAGTTTGTGACGTTAGTATGGGAACACAAAGAAAGCCGCTAGTCTGCTTTCTGACTCGCCACGCTATTCAGCTCAGTTACATATACCTACAGAGCACACAGAGAATGCTGGTTAACCCAGCTGTTTGTGCAGCAGTACTATAGCACTAACAATGTGTTGCATGCACAGTAGATCGTTTGCGTTCTTTCTCAAACAATTTTACATAAATTAATCGGTAAAAAGTTTCTTTCGTTGCTTAGTGCCTTACATGTCAGCTTCATAGTGAACTACCTATACTTTCGTTAATGGTCATAGGTATTGTGATACTTCCAAACTAAGTCACCTAGCACAATAATTCGAATAGTTTGCAATGTAAAATAGAAGTAGGTATTACCTTGTGTTTGGTGCGTGTTAGGTCATAGATTGCTGTCTGTGAAACGTAGGCTTGGAAAAATTGGAAATTTGTGGTAAGTACTATGGGACCAATCTGTTGAGGTCATCGGTCCCTAATTTTACACACTATTTAATCTAACTTAAACTAACTTATGCTAAGGACAACACACACACACTCCCATGCCTGAGGGTGGACTCGAATCTCCGACGGGGCGAGCCGCACGAACCGTGACAATGCGCCCCAGACCTCACGGCCACCCCTCGCGGCATAGGCTTGGGAGGACTTATATATCTGTTTCCAATCTCAAGAAAATGTGCACTCACTTATTTCCACCCACACGTGCTGCAATACAGCAAAAGTAAATTATTCTTAAACGTATCATATTTCACAAACAGTTAAAGATTTCGAAATGAGTATTTAGCAAATGAGAACATGCAAATGGGAGAATATTTTACCATTTGTTTCGTATGCAAAACTTTTGTATATATCACAATAGAAGTACCGATAGATTTTTCAGTGGATTAATTTAATTTTTATGGGCTGTTTATAGTTGCTAAAAGGAGAAAAATGTGTGGACTTACAACAACATAACTGAAGAAATTAAATTTTCTTATACTGATAATGAATTGCTTATACGTTAGTAAAGTTAAACTGGGTAAACACTATTATAATTTGCTACAACAAGGCAAATTTTATATAGCAACAAACCGAACTATAGTTGTTGCTCAGAGTTCGCCACTGCTGAGCCTTCTCTGGAAAAATAAAACACAAGCTAAAAAGTCGGACGAAAATAAATCACCTACTGTGTTGCAATTTTGGTGGAATCGCGTAACCTAACCTGCCTTTAATAAAGAACAGATGGAATGGAAACCCAGCAAAGAATTTTCTCCCCTCACTTCAACCATCTGAGAAATACGAAACAATTCGTACCAAATTTGTACTATATCTTTGTTCATATCTCCATTCAGAGTGAAATATTGATTATTTTCAATTTTTATGTATAGTGCGTAAATGATGGCTGTTTACAAAATACCGCAGTGGTGTAGGTGAATTCGAAACGAAACAATTTATGCGCGGCATTTGTGGTTTAACAAGCAGAAACTAGCCTCAAATTTTCCTACAAAAGCCACCTAAGCGACAGCGCTCGCACTCTACGCGACATTTGGGCTAAAATCATTCTTCAGTATTAAAAACCACTTGTTGTTGCACTTACAAACTATTAAACTGACGTTTGTGTAAATTTCACCTCAAAATATTGTGTGTTTTAAAAGCATAAAATTATCAATCAAATCGTTTTGTTTGTCTGGCCTTCTTACTTCGAAATTTCTTTGCCTCTGACAGATAGCTGAGATCGAATTATAAACGTAATTAGTTTCACGAAAGTCTTTAACTTCCATTACCCTCATGAGAAAGTTTAAATTAATAATATTAACGAAATAGCAGATTAAGTCAGAGGGGTAAGAAAGCGAGACGATATTGGGAATCTCATGGCGCACAAATTTTGTAGCGTACGTGACTTTTTTAGGCTCATCTGGGTTTTTCATAGCTTGACAGACCACAAGTGCCCTATATCAAATTGTTCGTCTCGATTTCTGCTACACCATTGTGATACGTTGTAAAACGTTACCGTTTACACCCTATATACGAGGACTATTAGGAAAGTAACGAATGATCGGTCGTGAAATGGAAACTACAGTGAAAATCCGATGAAGCTTTGCTCAGATCTGTTGGACAGTGCCTCGAGTGTGCCCGTAGATAGCGTCACGTGATCTTCTCAGTTCTGAACGCACAGTGGGGCCGTAAAGATGCCTAGCGAATATCGTCTCCCGCGAAGTATGGATGCTTGCCGTGAGATTTTTCCTGATTTCATGCAGCCTCACGGTTCACAGTTTATGGACGCGATCTCTTTGCCCGGCGAATAGTACGGTGCGTTCCATTGACGACTGCACTTCAATAGCACCGTTTGCGATCGTGCCAAGGGCACAGGGTCTGGACTAATGAGGAGTAGGGTAATGTGTTCTTCTCGAATGCGAGCAGATTCAGTCGGAGTAGTGATTCTGGATGTACCCTCATATCGCGAGAGTTAGGAACACATAATTTACCCAAGAACATTGTCGAAGATGATCGTTTTGGTGGCACAGAGGTTACTGTGAGGGGAGACATAATGTTGTATGGCTGTACTGACCTCCCAGTCTTTGAACACAGTACACTCGTCGATCAACATTATACACTCCTGGAAATTGAAATAAGAACACCGTGAATTCATTGTCCCAGGAAGGGGAAACTTTATTGACACATTCCTGGGGTCAGATACATCACATCATCACACTGACAGAACCACACGCACATAGACACAGGCAACAGAGCATGCACCATGTCGGCACTAGTACAGTGTATATCCACCTTTCGCAGCAATGCAGGCTGCTATTCTCCCATGGAGACGATCGTAGAGATGCTGGATGTAGTCCTGTGGAACGGCTTGCCATGCCATTTCCACCTGGCGCCTCAGTTGGACCAGCGTTCGTGCTGGACGTGCAGACCGCGTGAGACGACGCTTCATCCAGTCCCAAACATGCTCAATGGGGGACAGATCCGGAGATCTTGCTGGCCAGGGTAGTTGACTTACACCTTCTAGAGCACGTTGGGTGGCACGGGATACATGCGGACGTGCATTGTCCTGTTGGAACAGCAAGTTCCCTTGCCGGTCTAGGAATGGTAGAACGATGGGTTCGATGACGGTTTGGATGTACCGTGCACTATTCAGTGTCCCCTCGACGATCACCAGTGGTGTACGGCCAGTGTAGGAGATCGCTCCCCACACCATGATGCCGGGTGTTGGCCCTGTGTGCCTCGGTCGTATGCAGTCCTGATTGTGGCGCTCACCTGCACGGCGCCAAACACGCATACGACCATCATTGGCACCAAGGCAGAAGCGACTCTCATCGCTGAACACGACACGTCTCCATTCGTCCCTCCATTCACGCCTGTCGCGACACCACTGGAGGCGGGCTGCACGATGTTGGGGCGTGAGCGGAAGACGGCCTAACGGTGCGCGGGACCGTAGCCCAGCTTCATGGAGACGGTTGCGAATGGTCCTCGCCGATACTCCAGGAGCAACAGTGTCTCTAATTTGCTGGGAAGTGGCGGTGCGGTCCCCTACGGCACTGTGTAGGATCCTACGGTCTTGGCGTGCATCCGTGAGTCGCTGCGGTCCGGTCCTAGGTCGACGGGCACGTGCACCTTCCGCCGACCACTGGCGACAACATCGATGTACTGTGGAGACCTCACGCCCCACGTGTTGAGCAATTCGGCGGTACGTCCACCCGGCCTCCCGCATGCCCACTATACGCCCTCGCTCAAAGTCCGTCAACTGCACATACGGTTCACGTCCACGCTGTCGCGGCATGCTACCAGTGTTAAAGACTGCGATGGAGCTCCGTATGCCACGGCAAACTGGCTGACACTGACGGCGGCGGTGCACAAATGCTGCGCAGCTAGCGCCATTCGACGGCCAACACCGCGGTTCCTGGTGTGTCCGCTGTGCCGTGCGTGTGATCATTGCTTGTACAGCCCTCTCGCAGTGTCCGGAGCAAGTATGGTGGGTCTGACACACCGGTGTCAATGTGTTCTTTTTGCCATTTCCAGGAGTGTAGTAACATTATACTTTGTTCACCATGTGCCTCTTTTTGGGATGCATTCGGCCCTGACTTCAATTTTATTGATGACAATGGCAACCGCATCGAACTGCAGAGGTGGAAACCTCTTGGACGAGAGGATATTCGGCGAATGGACCAGCCCGCCTGTTACCTTGACGTAGGTCACATTGAGCATGTGTGTGATACGTTAAGGAGACACGTTGTAGTGCCAGATACCATCCAGCCGTTATCAACTGTCTTGGTGGAAGAATGGAATACTCTACTACGACAACTCTTTACAAAACTTGTGGCCAGCATGGTAGCACATTGCAGAGCATGTACTGCTGACAATGGTGATCACACACCCTATAGAGAACCATGTCCTGGCTTTCGTAATTTCCATGATACCATCAAAAACAAAAGTGTCATTTCCGTTTCTGTTCATCTCATTGTATATTTCTTTCAGTAACCATCCGTACTGTACTATAATGTAGCAGATCTTTCCATGTATGGTTCAAGTTTCGTCGAGCTACGTTAATTAGCGTTGACACATCATGCGAAAGTTCCGTTCATCCTTAAGTTTTGCACACCATAAGGCTTCCCCACAGCTTCACCTGCGTATGTGTTCAGCAGATATACTACACTCTCCTCCTCATCCTTCCTCTCTTGATCCACCTCCTCCTTCTCCCTTTGCCCAACTCCTCCCCCCCCCTCTCTGAAGTGGTCTTCCTCCCACACTCTGCTTGCATATTCTCGCCCCTTCTTTTCCTCACTCTGTCCATCCCATTCTGCCCCCTTCTCTCGATCCATCCCTTCCTGCCCCCCTTCTCTCTGTCCATCTGCTACTGCCCCCATTCTCTCTGTCCATCCCCTATGCCCCCTCCTCTGTGTTTATCTCCTCCTTCCCCCCTTCCTATCCATCTCCTCCTCCCCACGCCCTATTCATCTCCTCCTGCCTTCCACCTTTCTCTGTCCATCACCTCTTGCCTCACTCTCTCTGTCTATCCCCCCTAACCATCCCTCCTTATGTCCATCTGCTTCTGCCCTCTCTCTCTGCCCATCCCCTCCTCTACGCATCTTTGCTTATACTTATGAAGTTTTCTGTTTGTGTACGAACCAGATTGTGGTTACTCCATTGTGGTTTTACTGAAGTGTCGAACGTGCTTCGGTATCCATTGTGACTGTTATCGGAAGGTGAGTAAAGAGCGTACAAATGAGGTGTTTTATAAGTTTTGTTTGTTGACCATTCTTCCTTTCTGCAATTGCTGCTTTGATATTTCGGTTCCTTATTACAGAGCACTAGTGCCCATTGAAAGCCAAAGTTATGGTTATAACTGGAAGCGTTCCCTTTTATTATAAAAACATTCTGAGTGTTCACACTAAATGATGTAGTGCAGTACTCAACAACTGGTATAAAATTTGTATACATAATAAATATTCGGTAAGGTTTTACTAAAAGTCCTGCCATGGTGTTGAGATTAAAGATCCATAGTGTATATACACTACTGGCCATTAAAATTGCTACACCACGAATATGACCTGCTACAGACGCGAACTTGAACCCACAGGAAGAAGATGCTATGATATGCAAATGATTAGCATTTCAGAGCATTCACACAACGTTGGTGCCGGTGGCGACAACTACAACGTTCTGACATGAGGAAAGTTTCCAACCGATTTCTCATACACAAACAGCAGTTGACCGGCGTTGCCTGGTGAAACGTTGTTGTGATGCCTCGTGTAAGGAGGAGAAATGCGTACCATCATGTAAAGGTCGGATTGTAGCCTATCGCAACTGCGGTTTATCGTATCGCGACACTGCTGCTCGCGTTGGTCGAGATCCAATGACTGTTAGCAGAATATGGAATCGGTGGGTTCCGGAGGGTAATACGGAACGCCGTGCTGCGTTCCAACGGCCTCGTATCACTAGCAGTCGAGATGACAGGCATCTTATCCACATGGCTGTAACGGATTGTGCAGCCACGTCTCGATCCCTGAGTCAATAGATGGGGCGTTTGCAAGACAACAACCATCTGCACGAACAGTTCGACGACGTTTGCAGCAGCACGGACTATCAGCTCGGAGACCATGGCTGCGGTTACCCTTGACGCTGCATCACAGACAGGAGCGCCTGCGATAGTGTACTCAATGACGAACCTGGGTGCACGAATGACTAAACGTCATTCTTTCGGAAGAATCCAGGTTCTGTTTTGCAGCATCATGATGGTCGCATCCGTGTTTGGCGACATCGCGGTGAACGCACATTGGAAGCGTGTATTCGTCATTGCCATACTGGCGTATCACCCAGCGTGATGGTATGGGGTGCCATTGATTACACGTCTCGGTCACCTCTTGTTCGCATTGACGGCACTTTGAACAATGGACGTTACATTTCAGATGTGTTACGACCCGTGGCTCGGCCCTTCATTCGATCCCTGCGAAACCCTACATTTCAGCAGGATAATGTACGACCGCATGTTGCAGGTTCTGTACGGGCATTTGTGGATACAGAAAATGTTCGACTGCTGCCCTGGCCAGCACTACTCTTGATGAACTGTGGTATCGTGTTGAAGCTGCATGGGCAGCTGTACCTGTTCTAGTATATTTCTCCAATGAATACCCGTTTATCACCTGCATTTCTTCTTGGTGTAGCAATTTTAATGGCCATTGGTGTGCAGGGTGAGTCACGTAACATTACCACTGGAAACAGCTCCTAAACCACAACAAACACTGAATAACCAATCCCACAGACCGAAAGTGAGGAGACAGGCTGGTAGAATTGGTTAATACAAACCACTGAGAAATGCACAGAAGTATGATTTTCAATACATTCTTACGTTTTTTTAATGGAAGTCTGTTATTATTTTTAGGACAACTGAAAATAGAAACAAATTCTTGATCAATGCCGTTTGTTACGTTGTAAAATGTTAAGTACATCCAGAGTAATTTGTAACGTAAAGTTGACGCTTGAAGCCTCAGCCGTTCAGTCGCGTTGTGTAACAAACAATATCTGTTGGGGTATGTTTACGAAGAGTACGATGTTTACGAGTTTGGCTGTCTCGGTGTCTGCATGTAGCGCTTGCTGAATTAATCTTTGTTCTCAGAATAGCTGTAGTACCCAGTGTTACCGGGCGGCTCTGATAGTGTACTGTACACAAGTAAGAACAGAAGTATGCAATGCACAGTAGGAACGTGAGAAGGTCGCAAGTGCAACAGTGCGTATAGTGTCGTAAGAACTGTGGATATGGTTTATTCTAACTCTGAAAAGACAGAGATGTTACTCATCTATGGCGAGTGTAGACAAAATGCAGCTGCAGCCTGCAGGTTGTATGCAGAAAGGGCAGAGATCATCCAACGCACCGCACATTTGAAAACATCTACAAACAATTGTAAGCAACAGTTATGGTCGTAACACGCAAACGGGTCCGTAACAAACCCATCACAGGAGAAGCAGGTGCAGTTGGTGTGTTAGCTGCTGTTGCCGTGAACCCACACGTGAGTTCACGTGACATCGCTTGAGGCAGTGCATTGAGTCAAAGTAGTGTAATGCGCATACTTCATCATCACAAATTTCATCCGCATCATGTGTCGCTGCACCTGCAATTACGTGGAGATGACTTTAATAATCGAGTGAATTTCTGTCGATGGGCATTAACAGAGAAGGCGTTGCAGTTGTACCTGTTTACCGATAGAGCAGGTTTCACAAACCACGGTGCACTGAATTTACGAAACATGCATTACTGGTCCGTTAACAATCCTCGGGCTTCGACAGGTAGAGCGACAGCGACTGTGGAATGTAAATGTATGGTGAGGAGTAACTGACAACCATCTCATTGGCCCTCACTTCATTGAAGGCATCCAAACAGCTGCAAAATACATAGAGTTTCTACAAAATGATCTGCCAACATTGCTAGAAAATGTCCCTCTGGAAACGCGCACAGGTACAGGGTGTTTCAAAAATGACCGGTATATTTGAAACGGCAATAAAAACTAAACGAGCAGCGATAGAAATACACCGTTTGTTGCAATATGCTTGGGACAACAGTACATTTTCAGGCGGACAAACTTTCGAAATTACAGTAGTTACAATTTTCAACAACAGATGGCGCTGCAAGTGATGTGAAAGATATAGAAGACAACGCAGTCTGTGGGTGCGCCTTTCTGTACGTCGTCTTTCTGCTGTAAGCGTGTGCTGTTCACAACGTGCAAGTGTGCTGTAGACAACATGGTTTATTCCTTAGAACAGAGGATTTTTCTGGTGTTGGAATTCCACCGCCTAGAACACAGTGTTGTTGCAACAAGACGAAGTTTTCAGCGGAGGTTTAATGTAACCAAAGGACCGAAAAGCGATACAATAAAGGATCTGTTTGAAAAATGTCAACGGACTGGGAACGTGACGGATGAACGTGCTGGAAAGGTAGGGTGACCGCGTACGGCAACCACAGAGGGCAACGCGCAGCTAGTGCAGCAGGCCTCGGGTTTCCGTTCGCCGTGTTGCAGCTGCGGTCCAAATGACGCCAACGTCCACGTATCGTCTCATGCGCCAGATTTTACATCTCTATCCATACAAAATTCAAACGCGGCAACCCCTCAGCGCCGCTACCATTGCTGCACGAGAGACATTCGCTAACGATATAGTGCACAGGATTGATGACGGCGATATGCATGTCGGCAGCATTTGGTTTACTGACGAAGCTTATTTTTACCTGGACGACTTCGTCAATAAACAGAACTGACGCATATGGGGAACCGAAAAGCCCCATGTTGCAGTCCCATCGTCCCTGCATCCTCAAAAAGTACTGGTCTGGGCCGCCATTTCTTCCAAAGGAATCATTGGCCCATTTTTCAGATCCGAAATGATTACTGCATCACGCTATCTGGACATTCTTCGTGAATTTGTGGCGGTACAAACTGCCTTAGACGACACTGCGAACACCTCGTGGTTTATGCAAGATGGTGCCCGGCCACATCGCACGGCCGACGTCTTTAATTTCCTGAATGAATATTTCGATGATCGTGTGATTGCTTTGGGCTATCCGAAACATACAGGAGGCGGCGTGGATTGGCCTCCCTATTCGCCAGACATGAACCCCTGTGACTTCTTTCTGTGGGGACACTTGAAAGACCAGGTGTACCGCCAGAATCCAGAAACAATTGAACAGCTGAAGCAGTACATCTCATCTGCATGTGAAGCCATTCCGCCAGACACGTTGTCAAAGGTTTCGGGTAATTTCATTCAGAGACTACGCCATATTATTGCTACGCATGGTGGATATGTGGAAAATATCGTACTATAGAGTATCCCAGACCGCAGCGCCATCTGTTGTTGAAAATTGTAACTACTGTAATTTCGAAAGTTTGTCTGCCTGAAAATGTACTGTTGTCTCAAGCATATTGCAACTAGCGGTGTATTTCTATCGCTGCTCGTTTAGTTTTTATTGCCGTTTCAAATATACCGGTCATTTTTGAAACACCCTGTATGTGTTATCAACATGATGGTGCTCCTGCACATTCTGCAATGAACACTAGGTTGACTCTTGACAGAATGTTCGTCGGGCGTTTCATAGGACGTGGCGGACGCATAAATTGGCCAGCCCGTTCTCCTGATCTTACTCACACCTTTAGACATCTTTCTGTGGGGTACGTTAAAGGAGAACGTGTAGCGTGATGTATCTACAACCCCAGAGGATATGAAACATCGTAGTGAGGCAGCCTGTGGCAACATTACACCGGATGTACTGCGTCGTGTAAGACATTCATTATGCGGTAGATTGCAAATGTGTGCAGCAAATGATCGGCACCACTTTGAACATTCATTAGCCTGAAATGTCAGGACACACTCATTTACATTCTGTAATTGAAAACAAAAAACAAATGTTTAAGTTTAAGTACATTCTCATGCTAATGTTCATTTACTTCTAACAGATCAGTGCCGTACAGTATTTTTCAGAGAAAAAGACTAATAAAAATGTTAGCATGTTGACGTAAAGTGTTGTTCATGTCTCTTCTGAACCTACGTTACATCACTGTTCTTTTTGTATCCCTAATTAATTCGGTTCACTCCGATACACACGACTGAACTGCTGAGGAGTTCCTCAAGCGTCAACTTTACGTTACAAATTACTCTGGATGTAATTAACATTTTACAATGTAAGAAAAGGCATTGATTAAGTATTTTTTATATATTTTCAGCTGTGCTAAAAATAATAACAGGTTTCCATTTTTAAAAAGCAAAAGTATGTGTCGAAATCATACTTCTGTGCATGTCTCAGTGGTTTGTAATAACCAATTACACCAGCCCCTCTTCTCATTTTCGGTCTGCGGAATTGGTTATTCAGTGTTTGTTGTGGTTTGGGAGCTTTTTCCAGTGGTAATGTTAGGTGATTCAACCCGGGTTCAATTAGTGTTACTGCCAAGTGTGTTTACTTGATGGGAGGACTATAACGTAGAACACTTAGTCTCGTGGGGACAGTTGGGGAGTTACTTGAATGAGAAGTGGCGGCATTGGAAAAACCCATGTCCCTCCATACCATACCCAAATGACGTAGTATGGCAGTCACTGGCAGGCTGACCGGTTGGCGTCGCAAAGCTCACTTTGAGTTTAATTTTTTTTTCCAATTCGTTGTATTTTCCGGAAACTGCACAGTCAAGCAGGCAGCTCCTTGTGAACGACAGCTGTCGTTTCACCCGAGAGTGTACATTTTCTGCTGTCTACCTTCGACCACATACCAAAAAGCTATACAGTCGATGCCAGGAATTCGTGTAACTGTTTTGTGTACCAATGGTGGATGAATGTTTCCAACCGACTTCTCATAGACAACCAGCAGTTGACCGGCGTTGCCTGGTGAAACGTTGTTGTGATGCGTCGTGTAAGGAGGAGAAATGCGTACCATCACGTTTCCGACTTTGATAAAGGCCGGATTGTAGCCTATCGCGATTGCGGTTTATCGTATCGCAACATTTCTGCTCGCGTTGATCGAGATCCAATGACTGTTAGCAGAATATGGAATCGGTGGATTCAGGAGGGTAATACGGAACGCCGTGCTGGATCCCAACGGCCTCGTATCACTAGCAGTCGAGGTGACAGGTATCTTATCCGAATGGCTGTAACGGATCGTGGAGCCACGTCTCGATCCCTGAGTCAACAGATGGGAACGTTTGCAAGACAACAACCATCTGCATGAACAGTTCGACGACGTTTGCAGCAGCATGAACTATCAGCTCGGAGATCATGGCTCCGGTTACCCTTGACGCTGAATCACAGACAGGAGCGCCTGCGACGGTGTACTCAACGACGGACCTGGGTGCACGAATGGCAAAACGACATTGTTTCGGATGAATCCAGGTTCTGTTTACAGCATCCGTGTTTGCTGACATCGCAGTGAACGCACATTGGAAGCGTGTATTCCTGATCACCATACTGGCGTATCACCCGGCGTGATGGTATGGGGTGCCATTGGTTACACGTCTCGGTCACCTCTTGTTCGCATTGACGGCACTTTGAACAGTGGACGTTACATCTCAGATGTGTTACGACCCGTGGCTCTACCCTTGATTCGATCCCTGCGAAACCCTACATTTCAGCAGGATAATGTACGACCGCATGTTGCAGGTCCTGTAGGGGCCTTTCTGGATACAGAAAATGTTCGACTGCTGCCCTGGCCAGCACATTCTCCAGATCTCTCACCAATTGAAAACGTCTGGTGAATGGTGGCCGAGCAACTGGCTCGTCACAATACGCCAGTCACTACTCTTGATGAACTGTGGTATCATGTTGAAGCTGCATGGGCAGCTGTACCTGTACACGCCATCCAAGCTCTGTTTGACTCAATGGCCAGGCGTATCAAGGCCGTTATTACGGCCAGAGGTGGTTGTTCTGGGTACTGATTTCTAAGGAACTATGCACCCAAATTGCGTGAAAATGTAATCACATTTCAGTTCTAGTATAATATATTTGTCCAATGAATACCCGTTTATCATCTGCATTTCTTCTTGGTGTAGCAATTTTAATGGCCAGTAGTGTAATTAAACACTGGCACAAAGATGTATGTGTAAATAACAGAAATTTTTTCACGTGCTCTCGCTGCATTCTTCTAGAGCATATGGGTATCAGGTCACCTTAGTCGATTCTGTTGCTTAATTCTGATTTTTATGATTCAGAGACAATGTGCGAGTCTGCATTACACCTAAGATAATCACTTAAACTGGTCAGAAAAATTGTGTAACGTCTCTCTACCTAAAGTATTTCAATAACTAATAAAATTTCAACGATGTAGCAAAAGACTATTATCCCTGAAGTTGTGGCAAAGCTGTGGTTTTTTATACCGGCATGTGATGTGTTTTTCAGGACCTGTGCATCAACTGTGGGAAGTGTTACATGGCGTGCAACGACTCTGGCTACCAGGCCATCCAATTCGACCCTGAGACGCACATGGCGCGGGTCACGGACGACTGCACGGGCTGCGCCCTCTGCCTCTCCGTCTGCCCCATCATCGACTGCATCACGTGAGTCATTCTGCTGTAATGTCCTCTGTATAACTTAGTGGAATCAAGAAAAGGGGGCTATTGCGAACTTGTCAGACATGTGAATGCGTTAGTAGTGGTTATTCTGTTTACCACGTCATGAACACTATCGTATCACCAAAAGATGATGAAAAGAGAAAAAGAGTGTCGTATGATATTGTTATCTGGGAGACCCTGGAGTGTCGTTCGCAGCCTAAGTGGAAAGCGTTTTCTCCCACAACGCACAGTGGCTCATTTTCACACGGCATATGAGAGGTGCGTTTTAAGCGTATGTGATAAGCGTGTAGGTGACTTCAATTGGTATTTGTGTGTATATCATCGTGTCACTGATGTCTTGTATACTGATGATCGCCCATACATAACTTACTCCTCTTGAACAGCACCAGGCGGACTGCCTAGCTTAACGTTCCCATCTGACAGCAGGATCACCATTAACAGTATGACACGGTCTCACTTCACGAGACACTGCAGAGAGATTGGGACTTTAATCCGGGACATTCGGCCAACGTCTGGTGGACAGGAACGTTACGCCACCACCTTTCCTCCCCTTTGCGGCCAAATACTGGTGGCAAAAACTCCTAATCTAGGGTCACCACACAGTGGTCCGATAGAGACATCGGATACAAAGGCTGGTACCAAAAGCTAATAGCATGTGGAACTGATGCAACTGAATTTCTATTCCCTCCTGCTGTAAAAACTTCCTGCTGTAACCTTCATTCACCCTTAATCTTTGTGCCCACTCATTTTTCCTGGAACGAAGAACCCCTACCTCATGGTTGCCCTAATGAAGAGAGTTGATGCTTCGATAACAGCAGAAGCGGCTGAGTGAGAACGCGGCATCACCCCAATTTCCAGTTCCAAAGAGCCTACTCATCTGCAGTACCTCTAGTCCCACATTTGTCAACATACTCTCAGAATCCTTTTTATCGATTTCCCAATTACTAATGGGCACTGATTTACTACCACAGACATAACGCTGAATCTTACTGACCAAACCACACAATTGTTCAAATTGTTCAAATGGCTCTGAGCACTATGGGACATAACATCTGAGGTCATCAGTCCCCTAGAACTTAGAACTACTTAAACCTAATTAACGTAAGGAGATCACACACATCCATGCCCGAGGCAGGATTCGAACCTGCGACCGTAGCGGTCGCACGGTTCCAGACTGAAGCGCCTAGAACCGCTCGGCCACATCGGCCGGATAAATTTGTGCAACTTTCTGCTTCTGCATCATGTCCATCTGCGCGTCGTCCGTCAGTCGATAGTGTCGCCATTTACCAAAGGCTGGACTGTCTACAGTGGAGTACATTGCTTCTGCCTTGCTCTGGCAGGGATGGAAATTCTTCCATTGATAGGCAGAAAACACTATGCTGTACAGATACTCATAGTGTTCTGATCCTGAAATCTGAAGAGACAGTTGCAAACCTGCATGAAAATAACATTCCGACTTAGCAGTTGCTATCTCTGGAGCAAGTGCATAAGTTGATAGTTCAAGTGTGAAAATGGCATCCAATTTACTGAACGATAGCAGCAAACTTCTTATTGCTACCGTGAAATTGATTGTCTACCCTCCTTAAACATGCAAAAATGGTTCAAATGCCTCTGAGCACTATGGGACTTAATATCTATGGCCATCAGTCCCCTAGAACCTAGAACTACTTAAACCTAACTAACCTAAGGACATCATACACATCCATGCCCGAGGCAGGATTCGAACCTGCGACCGTAGCGGTCACGCGGCTCCAGACTGAAGCGCCTAGAGCCGCTTGGCCACACCGGCCGGCCACACAGTTGTCTGAAATGCTTAACCTACAGGGACCATCTGACCTACAAATTGCCCCCTTGTCCCCATTGCAAAGTCAGATTCCTCCCGGCATGGGGCCTCCCGGCCAACAGTGCCATACGATCATTTCATTTTATTTACTCATGGAACAATTTCCCAACCTGCAATTCCCACCCCAATATAATATCTGTAACCTATACGACCCTACCTTCCTCCATTAATGTAAGGCAATGTTTCCTCCAAAAAATCTGAGCTGCTGTCCCCATCTGCCCTCTCGATACGCCACTCCACTCAAACCATTCTATATTAACGCACTACCCAGATGTGGGAGTGCCACATCTCGGTTTTTAGTGGCCTTTAGAATCTAGTGGTCGACGGCGGGGATAGTGCCCAAACCCGAAAGGACAAACCGAGAGTATTCCAAAACATGAAAGCGAAAAATCGTCAATAGCGCACAAAGTAAGCCACGATAGCAAACCGAGAAAAAAACCAAGAGCAAGCGAGTAGCTAAATGCGAAAATAATGTCGGCAATTGGAAAGCATCGGAAACATCAACGCAACTGGATTAGGAAGTGCGCACACGTTCCTCGTAGCTTATGCTGCCAGAGGATCTTCCCAACTGACACGAAATCCATGCCACCTGTGGATGGCCAACGCTGATGCGTCCATTTCCGTCATGATATTCGAGTCTGGCGAGTATACTACGCACTCATTATAATGAAGATATTCATTTTGTTAACATCGATCTGCAAAATATCCAGGCCTTTGGGTCTACCTATACACTTCACCAAGTCACACTGGCCGCCTGTCCCGAATTTCATCTAAATTCTATCGCCACAGGCTCCATTTCCTTTTCTCGTGTCTATAGTCCTTTTCTAATCCTACTTCCATTCTACTGTGCATAGCAGAACCCCATCCAGCCGCATCTTGTCCCCTCTGCAGGCGTGGCAAGATACTTTGCCTTCACTTTATGAAACATCCCCTTAGAAAAATTAATGAATTACTGTGCTGATAAACCTCTTACTTTAATGATTTTCAAACAGCTGAGAAAAACTGAACGTACTCAGACATTTCTCTCTTTACTTATTTTGATCATCACTAAACTGACACAACATTTTTAGCGCAACGTAATCTGTCTTTCAATAATCCCTACAGAAGAATGGCCATGACTAACAATAACCTATATCTTTCATGAATCACTTACCTCACAAAAATCTTCGTTACTCAAACTACTGCAACACAGCGAGCGCCAATACTGCCAGCTAAATAAAAGATTCTAACTACGGAAGGCACTAACTACTGATACGCATAGTGAGCAAATGAAAGATTTTGATAGAGAACAAACAATGTATTTAACTTAATAATATTCAAAAGTCATCATATATATACACTCCTGGAAATTGAAATAAGAACACCGTGAATTCATTATCCCAGGAAGGGGAAACTTTATTGACACATTCCTGGGGTCAGATACATCACATGATCACACTGACAGAACCACAGGCACATAGACACAGGCAACAGAGCATGCACAATGTCGGCACTAGTACAGTGTATATCCACCTTTCGCAGCAATGCAGGCTGCTATTCTCCCGTGGAGACGATCGTAGAGATGCTGGATGTAGTCCTGTGGAACGGCTTGCCATGCCATTTCCACCTGGCGCCTCAGTTGGACCAGCGTTCGTGCTGGACGTGCAGACCGCGTGAGACGACGCTTCATCCAGTCCCAAACATGCTCAATGGGGGACAGATCCGGAGATCTTGCTGGCCAGGGTAGTTGACTTACACCTTCTAGAGCACGTTCGGTGGCACGGGATACATGCGGACGTGCATTGTCCTGTTGGAACAGCAGGTTCCCTTGCCGGTCTAGGAATGGTAGAACGATGGGTTCGATGACGGTTTGGATGTACCGTGCACTATTCAGTGTCCCCTCGACGATCACCAGTGGTGTACGGCCAGTGTAGGAGATCGCTCCCCACACCATGATGCCGGGTGTTGGCCCTGTGTGCCTCGGTCGTATGCAGTCCTGATTGTGGCGCTCACCTGCACGGCGCCAAACACGCATACGACCATCATTGGCACCAAGGCAGAAGCGACTCTCATCGCTGAAGACGACACGTCTACATTCGTACCTCCATTCACGCCTGTCGCGACACCACTGGAGGCGGGCTGCACGATGTTGGGGCGTGAGCGGAAGACGGCCTAACGGTGTGCGGGACCGTAGCCCAGCTTCATGGAGACGGTTGCGAATGGTCCTCGCCGATAACCCAGGAGCAACAGTGTCCCTAATTTGCTGGGAAGTGGCGGTGCGGTCCCCTACGGCACTGCGTAGGATCCTACGGTCTTGGCGTGCATCCGTGCGTCGCTGCGGTCCGGTCCCAGGTCGACGGGCACGTGCACCTTCCGCCGACCACTGGCGACAACATCGATGTACTGTGGAGACCTCACGCCCCACGTGTTGAGCAATTCGGCGGTACGTCCACCCGGCCTCCCGCATGCCCACTATACGCCCTCGCTCAAAGTCCGTCAACTGCACGTACGGTTCACGTCCACGCTGTCGCGGCATGCTACCAGTGTTAAAGACTGCGATGGAGCTCCGTATGCCACGGCAAACTGACTGACACTGACGGCGGCGGTGCACAAATGCTGCGCAGCTAGCGCCATTCGACGGCCAACACCGCGGTTCCTGGTGTGTCCGCTGTGCCGTGCGTGTGATCATTGCTTGTACAGCCCTCTCGCAGTCTCCGAAGCAAGTATGGTGGGTCTGACACACCGGTGTCAATGTGTTCTTTTTTCCATTTCCAGGAGTATATATATATATATATATATATATATATATATATATATATATATATATAGACAATAAAATGGATTGCTGCTATAAAAGAGGACATGAAAGAGGCAGATATAAAACAAGATGAAATTCAAGACAGAAAATTATTTAGGCAAAAAATTCATGACTGGGTAGTTGGTCAAGCTGAAAAACCAAAGAAAACTGGAACCACATGGTCTGATGAAAGGAAAAGAGCTCATTCCGAGAGAATGAAAACAATTTGGGCAGAGAGAAAGTCTAAAAGAAAATAACTGAATGCCCCGTGATTGTACTTCGCGTGGTCCAGTAGGGCCCAAACGTGAATAATAATAATATATATATATATATATCAGTTCATGATATACAGTATTACAAATTTACTCTTTCTGGTGGAGACACGTCCACATCGTCCATCGTCCGCTCTCAAAATTCTGCCATCTCTCTCTCCACATCCACCACTGGTGGCGGCTCACCTCCAACTGCGCAACGCTACGCGCTGTTAACTGCCAACTGCCCAACACTACAATAGCGACTATTTCAACAATGCCCACCAGCCACAGACTGCACACAGCACAGACAGTGATTTTCACACAGAGCGCAACGTGACGTTACCAACATAAAAACCTAAACAACCTACTTACACATTTTTCTATTAATTGACGGAGAGCAAAAATTACATAATTTATTCAGCATCCCTTCCTGGATCCACACTGTTCTTACAGGAGTTTTCTTCAATCAGTGGTTTGATATTAAACTCTATAATTCTTATATAAACTTTATCCTCTTGAAGTGTTAAAGAGGTGGCAAGCAGGGTGATCATCCAACTGTGAAATAAAACAATGTCCCATATTAATTCCTGTTTGTTGTAAAGCTCCCTGCAAACATATGCATGAATAAGAAGTTATTACAAGACTTTTTTCGATCTCAACAAATGCACAGAGTACGAAAACTGCCAATTACTGACATGGGACGGCACTAATCTAATACTTGAATGTCACGGTAAAGACTGGATAGTTTAGGTGAATAGGATAAAACCGTAATCTGCCAGTGAGTTATGGGATGACAAATCCGCAGTGGACACACAGTGATTGTCTGAATCTGCCAGAAGAATAGGAAACTACCACAAACAAATAACATCACTGATTAACGAATGAGCCTTCAGTCACTCGAGGAAAGGATAAGATTTGTAGAACATAATCGATCATTCTTTACAGACGAATGGAAAAACTAGTAGAAGCCGACCTCGGGGAAGATCAGTTTGGATTCCGTAGAAATACTGGAACACGTGAGGCAATACTGACCTTACGACTTATCTTAGAAGAAAGATTAAGGAAAGGCAAACCTACGTTTCTAGCATTTGTAGACTTAGAGAAAGCTTTTGACAATGTTGACTGGAATACTCTCTTTCAAATTCTAAAGGTGGCAGGGGTAAAATACAGGGAGCGAAAGGCTATTTACAATTTGTACAGAAACCAGATGGCAGTTATAAGAGTCGAGGGGCATGAAAGGGAAGCAGTGGTTGGGAAGGGAGTGAGACAGGGTTGTAGCCTCTCCCCGATGTTATTCAATCTGTATATTGAGCAAGCAGTAAAGGAAACAAAAGAAAAATTCGGAGTAGGTATTAAAATCCATGGAGAAGAAATAAAAACCTTGAGGTTTGCCGATGACATTGTAATTCTGTCAGAGACAGCAAAGGACCTGGAAGAGCAGTTGAACGGAATGGACAGTGTCTTGAAAGGAGGATATAAGATGAACATCAACAAAAGCAAAACGGGGATAATGGAATGTAGTCGAATTAAGTCGGGTGATGCTGAGGGAATTAGATTAGGAAATGAGACACTTAAAGTAGTAAAGGAGTTTTGCTATTTGGGGAGCAAAATAACTGATGATGGTCGAAGTAGAGAGGATATAAAATGTAGACTGGCAATGGCAAGGAAAGCGTTTCTGAAGAAGAGAAATTTGTTAACATCGAGTATAGATTTAAGTGTCAGGAAGTCATTTCTGAAAGTATTTGTATGGAGTGTAGCCATGTATGGAAGTGGAACATGGACGGTAAATAGTTTGGACAAGAAGAGAATAGAAGCTTTCGAAATGTGGTGCTACAGAAGATTGCTGAAGATTAGATGGGTAGATCACATAACTAATGAGGAAGTATTGAACAGGATTGGGGAGAAGAGAAGTCTGTGGCACAACTTGACCAGAAGAAGGGATCGGTTGGTAGGGGCTGGTAGGACATGTTCTGAGGCATCAAGGGATCACCAAGTTAATATTGGAGGGCAGCGTGGAGGGTAAAAATCGTAGGGGGAGACCAAGAGAGGAATACACTAAGCAGATTCAGAAGGATGTAGGTTGCAGTAGGTACTGGGAGATGAAGAAGCTTGCACAGGATAGAGTAGCATGGAGAGCTGCATCAAACCAGTCTCAGAACTGAAGACCACAACAACAACAACAATCGATCCTAACAACACGACTATCAGTTTTCGGTAATTCTCATATCTTACTCGCCCAAGCTGCAGTTTCTCAACACATTCTGCATTCAGTGGTGTGGAACGTTGTGGGGGCCGTCATCTGCGACGGACTGCAACACATCAGCGTTGACCGCCAGTACAGCACTTCTCTACGTCTGCAGATGCCGCGCTTACTTCCGTGTCCCCAGATCAAGCGTATCATTCTGTGTCCGCAGCTGAAGCGTATCTTTCCGAGTCACCAGCCCAAGTGTTCTCTACCAGCACCGAGATTTTCTCCTCTCTACATGCCCACGCCAATTCCCATGTGTCAGTGAAAAAGGCTCCGCAAAATGCTGGCTACTGCTGTTTTTGTCAATAAGACAACACTCTCCCCTCGTAGCAAAAGTTTTATAACGTTAACCAATCTTTTCACTCCGATGCACGAAGTTCTTAAACGATTCTGAGCTGTACTTCCACTCCTCAGCTAAGTTTTCCACTTCAGCAAATATCTAATCTCCACATCGTATTTCTCGGAAAGGGGCGTTCTGACTTCCTCTTCTCTGCTAATTTCTTAGATTAACCAATGTAAAGCCCGATTACAAGTTTTTAGACAAGATGGCGTTCACCCCACGTGAAGCGAAGCCAGAAAGTTGGTCCATCGATTTACAACGAGAAAAGAATTCCTGAACTCAATCCAGCTCTTTTGCTTCTCACGGAATGCCGAGATCTCTATTTGTTACTGATTTCCCTTTGCACAGCGTTCTCGGAAGAGTACCCGTCAGTGCAAAACAAAGTTCCTTAGAAACGTGTTTTGGCTACATGGCAATGGTTCTAAAAACTAAGACTGTGGCTCGTACGAAAAAAAAGAAAATATTCTCCGGATAAGATCCTCATGGCAAAATAACGTATTCTGGAAAGGTTCTCAGTTTCGGATAGAAAAAAAAATTGCAAGTATAGTCTCTGGCGAGGGAGTTCTTTCTGATTACGTCCCCTTCTTGAGAAAGCTCTCGGTGTGTGTCGTCTGCCGCGACTGGCACAGAACCTATGGGTAATCTTAGATTCCATTAATCTCGCTGAAACACGCAAACTATTCAATCTAAAAATATGGAAATGGGATCAATGTGTTCTAGAAGAGTTGCATTGAATTTCGGTTTTTCTTTTATGTGCGCCAGCAAATTATTAAGAGGATCAAGGACAGTTTACGAAAATGTATTCTCTGGCGATGCTACCGAATTTTCGCCATAAGGGAAACTATTTCATTATTGTAGTTAGGTGAACACGTTATGCAAACGAAATCTTAAGACATTTTCATCTAGCCTTCTCGAAACCTGAAACCCTGTCGGAGATTTTTAACACGAGATAATTTTTGTTAAATATGATGCATAATGATCCTTCGATAAGGATTGAAGCTGAAACAGTGGGTTTCTGCCACGGTTCACGCGTCAAGTACTTAAGCGGCCGCTTTTTTTTCTTTTTTTTTTTACGAGAAACAGATCGCTAGGTTTGTAACAAGCCAATTGTTAATTTTTCTGATCCACCTATTTTCTAACATAACAAAATATAAGATTTATGCCGTGACAAAACATGATGATGAACATCTGAAAACGTTAGTGACACAGTTGGTTGGTGTATACCTAAGTCTTCTCCTACACCAGTCTAAAAACCTGGGTCTGCTAAACAGCACAAAAATTGTTTCATTTTTCCTTCGTTTGAAAAGCTGCCTCTCTCCTTTCATTATTTTCGGGAAGGAAGTTTGCCGGCCAAATAATGTTTTTAACGTTAAGCCAGTATGAACTTCTACACTTTCTCACTTTAATATTTCTTCGGGCTATGTAGGTCATTTTTGCCTTCGGAGCAATATAAATTTTGCCATTTTTACTAAAAAAGAAACTAGGTAAAACTTAACCTCCACAGAACTTACTCAGCTCGAAGTATTCTATAGACCTCACTTCAAAAAACGGGGACTGTTCCCCGCTTGTGAGGAACTTCTCTAATTTTATTCATACGAAATCAGAGAAAGTTCTTCGCGTTGACCAACTTCCCCCACCCTTTTACTTAAGCTGAGAACATTCTCAGGTGAAGTATATTCTCCGATTCACTTTATTCATGCGAACCTTAGAACATTCTCTGAAATTCGGAGAATAAATAACATTCTCCGTTTTATCCGTACTATTCTCAGTGTCAGCGCAGGTGTCACATGACTTCTGTGAATGTAGGTATGGACCCCAAACTGCACAGGGTGCGTTGTGTGAAAAATTCCATAACGTGGTGCCCAGACGCCCGGCCCAAAGAATGCTTGTATTGCGGCGTGTACCAACCAGTAGTGGACCCACCGTGTCAGCCCAGTCCCTTTCTCGTCTGAACGCCAAGTCGAAACTCCCAGGAGGATCCAACCGGACACCAAGCCATTGCCTTGGGCCTCTCTCAGGACCTTTACTCATCATGGACCCAGATAAACTACGGAAAAAAATCATATGCAAAACAGCCTCTAGTAAAGTCAAGGAATTAATATAAAAGTAGACGGCTTAACTGTGACAATCACTGACGTTACTTATTTCAAGCGTTAAACATTTTATTAATTGATAGGGATAGAATTCAGATAGTAATGACTGTATATCGATTATGAATGACACAAGAAGTGTGCTAGTCCGGCAATGGACAGACGCCAACATTGACCTACCCAATATACCCTGAGGTGCCAAAGTCACGGGATACCCCCTAATTTCGTGCCGGATCTCCTTTTGCCCAGCGTAGTGCAGCAACCCGACGTGGCAGGGACTCAACAAGTTGTTGGACGTCCCCTGCAGAAATACTGAGCCATGTTATCTCTATAGCCGTTCGTTATTGCGAAAGTACTTGGAAGAGCAGTTGAATGGAATGGACAGTGTCTTGAAAGAAAGGTATAAGATGAACATCAACAAAAGCAAAACGAAGATAATGGAATGTAGTCGAATTAAGTCGGGTGATGCTGAGGGAATTAGATTAGGAAATGAGACACTTAAAGTAGTAAAGGAGTTTTGCTATTTGGGGAGCAAAATAACTGATGATGATCGAAGTAGAGAGGATATAAAATGTAGACTGTCAATGGCAAGGAAAGCGTTTCTGAAGAAGAGAAATTTGTTAACATCGAGTATTGATTTAAGTGTTAGGAAGTCATTTCTGAAAGTATTTGTATGGAGTGTAGCCATGTATGGAAGTGAAACATGGACGGTAAATAGTTTGGACAAGAAGAGAACAGAAGCTTTCGAAATGTGGTGCTACAGAAGAATGCTGAAGATTAGATGGGTAGATCACATAACTAATGAGGAAGTATTGAATAGGATTGGGGAGAAGAGAAGTTTGTGGCACAACTTGACCAGAAGAAGGGATCGGTTGGTAGGACATGTTCTGAGGCATCAAGGGATCACCAATTTAGTATTGGAGGGCAGCGTGGAGGGTAAAAATCATAGGGGGAGACCAAGAGATGAATACACTAAGCAGATTCAGAAGGATGTAGGCTGCCGTAGGTACTGGGAGATGAAGAAGCTTGCACAGGATAGAGTAGCATGGAGAGCTGCATCAAACCAGTCTCAGGACTGAATACCACAACAACAACAGCAACAATTGCGAAAGTGTTGCCGGTGCAGGATTTTGTGCACAAACTGATCTCTCGATTATGTCCCAAAAATCTTCAATGGGATTCACATAGGGCGATCTGGATGGCCAAATCATTTGCTCGAATTGTCTAGAACGTTCTTCAATTCAATCTGGAACAATTGTGTCCCTGTGACATGACATCGTTGTTTGCGAATTGAAGTCGACCAATGGCTGCAAACGGTCTCCAAATAGCTGAACATAATCATTTCCACTCAGTGATCGGTTCAGTTGGACCAGAGGACCCAATCTATTCCATCTAAACACAGCTCATATCATTATGGAGCCAACACCAGCTTGTACAATACCTTGTTGACATTTTGGGTCCATGGCTTCGTGGGGTTTGCGCCACACTCGAACCCCACCATCGGCTCTTACCAGCTGAAATTTGGACTCATCTGACCAGGCCACGGTTTTCCAATCGTCTATGGTCCAACCGATATGGTCACGAGCCCAGGAAAGGCTTTGCTGTTAGCAAAGGCACTAGCGTCGGTCATCTGCTGCCATAGCCCATTAAAGCCAAATTTCGCCGGACTGCCCTAACGGTTACGTTCGTCGTACGCCCCATATTGATTTCTGCCGTTATTTGATGCAGTGTTGCTTGTCTGTTAGCACTGACAGCTCTACATGCAAACGCCGCTGCTCCCAGTCGTTAAGTGAAGGTCGTCGGCCACTGCGTTGTCCATGGTGAGAGGTAATGCCTGAAATTTGGTATTTTCGCACACTTATGACACTGTGGATCTCCGAATATTAAATTCCCTAACGATTTCCGAAATGGAATGTCCCATGCGTCTAGCTCCAACCACCATACCGCGTTCAAAATCTGTTAATTCTCGTCGTGCGGCTGTAATCACGTCGGAAACCTTTTCATGTGAATCGCCTGTTACAATGGCAGCTCTGCCAATGCACTGCCCTTTTGTAACTTGTGTACGCAACACTACCGCCATCTCTATACGTGCCATCCCTATCCGTTGACTTTCGTCTCCTCAGTGTACATGTATCAACTCTACGAATATCACAATGGTAGTCTTTATCATCAGCATCCAACCAAGATCATATACACTCCTGGAAATTGAAATAAGAACACCGTGAATTCATTGTCCCAGGAAGGGGAAACTTTATTGACACATTCCTGGGGTCAGATACATCACATGATCACACTGACAGAACCACAGGCACATAGACACAGGCAACAGAGCATGCACAATGTCGGCACTAGTACAGTGTATATCCACCTTTCGCAGCAATGCAGGCTGCTATTCTCCCATGGAGACGATCGTAGAGATGCTGGATGTAGTCCTGTGGAACGGCTTGCCATGCCATTTCCACCTGGCGCCTCGGTTGGACCAGCGTTCGTGCTGGACGTGCAGACCGCGTGAGACGACGCTTCATCCAGTCCCAAACATGCTCTATGGGGGACAGATCCGGAGATCTTGCTGGACAGGGTAGTTGACTTACACCTTCTAGAGCACGTTGGGTGGCACGGGATACATGCGGACGTGCATTGTCCTGTTGGAACAGCAAGTTCCCTTGCCGGTCTAGGAATGGTAGAACGATGGGTTCGATGACGGTTTGGATGTACCGTGCACTATTCAGTGTCCCCTCGACGATCACCAGTGGTGTACGGCCAGTGTAGGAGACCGCTCCCCACGCCATGATGCCGGGTGTTGGCCCTGTGTGCCTCGGTCGTATGCAGTCCTGATTGTGGCGCTCACCTGCACGGCGCCAAACACGCATACGACCATCATTGGCACCAAGGCAGAAGCGACTCTCATCGCTGAAGACGACACGTCTCCATTCGTCCCTCCATTCACGCCTGTCGCGACACCACTGGAGGCGGGCTGCACGATGTTGGGGCGTGAGCGGAAGTCGGCCTAACGGTGTGCTGGACCGTAGCCCAGCTCCATGGAGACGGTTGCGAATGGTCCTCGCCGATACCCCAGGAGCAACAGTGTCCCTAATTTGCTGGGAAGTGGCGGTACGGTCCCCTGCGGCACTGCGTAGGATCCTACGGTCTTGGCGTGCATCCGTGCGTCGCTGCGGTCCGGTCCCAGGTCGACGGGCACGTGCACCTTCCGCCGACCGCTGGCGACAACATCGATGTACTGCGGAGACCTCACGCCCCACGTGTTGAGCAATTCGGCGGTACGTCCACCCGGCCTCCCGCATGCCCACTATACGCCCTCGCTCAAAGTCCGTCAACTGCACATACGGTTCACGTCCACGCTGTCGCGGCATGCTAGCAGTGTTAAAGACTGCGATGGAGCTCCGTATGCCACGGCAAACTGGCTGACACTGACGGCGGCGGTGCACAAATGCTGCGCAGCTAGCACCATTCGACGGCCAACACCGCGGTTCCTGGTGTGTCCGCTGTGCCGTGCGTGTGATCATTGCTTGTACAGCCCTCTCGCAGTGTCCGGAGCAAGTATGGTGGGTCTGACACACCGGTGTCAATGTGTTCTTTTTTCCATTTCCAGGAGTGTATTTTCAAAATACTACATCGATATTTATAGCTTTTTAAATACTTTACAAGGTGTAGAAGTATGAAACCGGAACTTGGTTGCAATAATTACACGTCTGTTGTTTGAAGCTGATAAACAATATTTTATTCAAAATAGCCTCCATTCTCCCATCTCTCCGCAGGCTATATATGCCACGCCAAAAACAGTTCTTCATTCGAAGTGAACCAGTCAACGAGCCATTTTTGTACATATTCATACGAATTGAAGCGTTGCTCTGCGAGAGCGTGGCCCAGTGATGCAAATAGAAGATAATCGGACGGAGCCAAGTCTGGAGAATAAACCGCATGCCCTAGTATTTCCCAACTAATCGCCTCGTTCGTTTTCCTGACCCGTTTTGCTGTGTGTGATGGGGCGTTACCATGGAGCAATATGGCTTTGTGTTGCCTTTTCCGCCGGCCGCGGTGGCCGTGCGGTTCTAGGCGCTGCAGTCCGGAATCGCGGGACTGCTACGGTCGCAGGTTCGAATCCTGCCTCGGGCATGGATGTGTGTAATGTCCTTAGGTTAGTTAGATTTAAGTAGTTCTAAGTTCTAGGGGACTGATGACCTAAGATATTAAGTCTCATAGTGCTCAGAGCCATATGAAACATTTGAATTTTTGCCTTTTTCCATATTCTGGTAGTTTTTCACATAATACTCAATTTAAATCGATAATTTGCTGTTGGGAGCGAGCAGTGTTAACGGTTTCACCAGGTTTAAGCAGCTCATAATACATGACACCCTTCTGATCCCAGCAAACACAGAGCATTTCCAAAGTTATTTGGTCTTGCAGTGGATGTCGATGGCTTGCCTGGATTCACCCATGATTTACGACGCTGAGGATCCATTTTTCATCACCTGTCAGTATTGGATGGAGAAACGACTTTCTTTTGTATCTGGTTAGCAGCATTTCACAAGTGGTCTTTCGATTTGCTTGCTATCTTTCATTCAGTTCACGCGGAACCCATTTTCCCACTTTCTGCATCTTTCCCATAGGTTTCAGCCGAAGAGAAACGGCTTTCTGCGTCACATTCAGTTGTTCCGCGAGTTCCCGTTGAGTCTGAGTATCATCTTCATCTAATAAGGCCTGCAATTCGTTGCCTTCGAACTTTTTCGGTGGTTTCCCTCACTCGTCCTTTCTCACGTCAAAATCACCACTTTTGAATTTTTTGAACCACTCGAAACACTGTGTTCGCCATGGAGCACGTTCGCCGAAAGCTTCGACAAGCTTCGATGAGATTCTGCAGCAGTTTTCTTCAAATGATAACAGAAAACCAATGCTGTCCGCAAATCGTAGTTTGTAGGCACAAAACTCCACATGTTTACGGCTTTGAAACAGATTCCGGTGTACGGAACTTGGGTTACTGCGTGTTGACATTCGTCGTAGGCCATTGCAGGAAGCAGATGGCGCTGCAGATGCGGTCTCACGGGCCCTACACTGACGTCTAGCACCATCTATAGGGAAATTTCTGTTTCATACTTTTACACCTGTAATAAAAAAATTTCTGTGTGGCTGAAAAGCACACACTTTGTTGCTGACTTTTCGTGTATAGAACCAACAAGGAAAAAAAACATGCTCATCCAATAAACCCTCGCCTCTAACTGACACACACTACACCAGCCTCGAAGCTGCATGTCACTTCCACCATCATGCGTTGGGAGGGCAGGACGCTTCACGACTCGTCTAACAAGCCATCGATTTTTTTCATCCACTTAAATAGCTACACACACACACACACACACACACACACACACACACACACACACTTGGATGACAAGTACACTGTTGTGAGACCTGAGTCTCTGAAAGTACACTGTTGGCCCAATAACAAATTAAAATAATTTGAACACCCTGGTGCCTAACAGTTTTCTTGTGTAAATTTCGCTTGCCTGTAAGGCAAATGCCAGAACTGGAAACCCCTGTCAAATATTCCCAAATCGGGATCCCTCCCGCAATACGCCCATCTTTTTTCTATAATGAGTCTTGAACAGCCTGTCCTATCCGACTGCGTAGAGTATGAGAGGCATTGTAAAAGTGCAATTGAGATGGTGCACTTGTCTCAGCCAGGAAGCAGTCCAGTGTTCGTTATGAAGAACAGCTAGTGCTTGTACCTAGAGATGAATCATTGGCAGGGCTCGAGTGGTGCTCATCGCAACCAAAACTAGAGTATGTCACGTTGGGCAGCGGGAACCACAGTGGGTCAAGTGAAATTCAATGTGAATATAGGCATAGCGTTCACATGATGGCCTCGTCTCCCAAATGGTGAAAAAGCCAACCTGTTTCACTTTCGTATCTGCTGTGAAACAAAACAAAAAGTTTTCACCTTTTACCTACATGGAAAAGTGGTACCGGTATGGCGGGATACCGGTGGTTATCAGCTATCCTTGCAAGGACGTATTTCATTGAATTTATACGGATATGGTTGGTTGCCCAAAAATATATGATAATTTAATGTGTATTCCGATACATCATGCATGTTATAAGAATAATCAACTTCAATAAAGTGCAGCCTAAGGAAATCGGTAATATCTCGCATAATATAAAGCTTTCTAAATCTCCAGTACACATTGACACACGAAGCACACGTATACGTGTGGCTCATCTGAGTAATGGAATGTATCTACGGAGTGTAATGCGCAAATTAATACACCCAGTATTAAAAAAAAACGGAAGGAAAGAACGTCCCATCCACAATTACGTTTAGAAGACGTAGCACAAACTTGTACAGGATTGTGAAAGGGAGTAGAGTCCTTTCCAAAGTAACCATCATGACATTTTCCTTGAGCGATTTAGGGAAACCAGGGAAAGCCTAAATTTGAATGGCTGGATGGGGATATGAATCCCAGTCTTCTACACCTTCGTCTAGTTCTACATACACACTCCGCAAGCCACCGTACGGTGCGTGACGGAGGGTACCCTGTCCACTAATTGCCATTTGCTTTCCTGTCCCACTGGCAAATAGAGCATCTTAATCCAGCATCTCAGCTATGCACCAACTCGCTCAGTAAACGGTTCAAGGTATTCTTAGGAGAGGAAAGATCTTTGATTCGAGTTTTGAAATAATTGGGCACAGATAAAGATACCGCTGGGAAGGTAAAAGTGACGAATTGTCCAGCTGAAACCGTCGCGTAGTGCATAAATCAAGTTACCAACCAGCCGCCGTCCACACTTATAGTTTCCGTGATTTTCCTAACTCACTCCCACATGGTAGGCCACGCTCGATTTCCTTCTCAGTCCTTGTCCAGCTGAACAACCGTTCTGTCTATAGCCTCCCGCCATCGCTGAGACGTTAAAGCGTCATCTTTCTGGTAAATACCTCAACAGTGGCGGCCCCACCAGAGGGTGCAAAGTGTGCACTGCACCCGCATCAGCTCCGGAGGATCGTTCAAGTCTGAATGCATGATCCACCACTAGGCTAAATATTAATTTGTACACAAAACTATCTGTTACTAATTTTATTTCATATACAGTCATGATTAACAGATCCGTTTCATATTAGTGATAGGTTTCTAAACTGGGCGTTGATAACCACGATTTTGACCGCCCTAAACAAACAACAGCAGCTGCTAAACGCTTGCAACTCACTTATTTCATTGGGACCTGCTGTAAGTTGATTTGAAAGTACTGACACTGCCTAGGATTTTGTGAGTACTCAAGTTCGGAAAGTAGATTTTCCGTAAACGTTTTTGTTATTTTTAAAATTGATTAATCATCTGTTTCAGTGTTTTTTTGTTTCTTAATAAACGTAGGTTCTACAAAAAGTGTTTCCAAATAAATTCTAAAACAAAATTAATATCTCAGTATATTTTTCAATACTAGAGCTGGATTAGGTGGTTAGTCTAACTTTAAAATTAGATGTAGTGGCTATAGCTAGATATAGGCTAGAGCCGTCTCTATTGCTTACCTTAGCTGGTTGTATGTTACAGAAATTTACTGCGACAAAATAAAATGCCTGACGTGAATGTGTTACTTGTCTTTTGCAGCATGGTTCCGAGGACAACACCGCACATAATCAAGCGTGGTGTGCCTTTCGCAAACGGGACTCTCGAGCCAGTGTACTGAAAAATTGGTGCATCGCACTCCTTACAGCAGGTAATCGCCTTTATATTTACAGCATAGTCACGCCACTTGCTAATTCAAGTTATGTCTCGTGTCTCAGTAGGTTTCTCTACTTAATTTTCCGTTCGTTTCTGGGGAGCCGTATAAACGTGGGCAGTTCTCTAATTGTCTTCTACAAGAGTTCGTTAAAAGCTGACTTTTATTTTCAGACCACCTTTGCAAGAAATTTTGTGAGCGAGATATTAATACTCACCAACCAGTCTCACTACTACCTCCATTTCGAAGCAACTATAAAAATATTCAAGTTCCATAACATACATATTTCATAAATTATTTAGCCTGTCTCAATTTGGATATCAAAAGGGTCTCTCCACAAATCACCTTATTTTTCCATTCACAGCTCAGACTGTACAAAATTTAAATGAAAAAGAATGTTGACAACTGTTATTTTCTGTGACTTGTCCAAAGCGGTCAAATGTGCAGTTCATAATACGATGGCTATTAGGAAAGTAAGGTCCGATCGGGCGCGAAATGGAAACCACATTGAAAATGCGATAAAGCTTTGCAGAGATGTATTGGGCAGTCTCTCTAGTATACCAGTCGATCGCGTAAAGTAGCTTTTTTTTTAATTCAGAGCGCACAGTGAGCACATAAAGATGCCTAGTTAAACAGTGTCTTCCACACAAAGTATGAAGGCCAAGTGGGAGATTACGCCTGATGTCATGCAGCCAACATAACACAACTGTGATGCGGTTCCTTCTTCATGGCAATTCTCGACCGCACTCTGCAGGGGCAATGAGGATGCTCCTGCAGCGTTTTCGATGGGAATTGTTTGATCATCCACAATGCAGCCCGTAATTGGATGCCCCTGAGTTTCGTCACCGCTCACATGAAGCGCTGGTTTTGAACACAGCTCGTCGGCACAGTCAGCGAGCTGTAGACAAGCGTAGAGAATTGGCGGAAAGCAAAGGCGGTGCCTTCTATGACCTGGGTACTGGAACGGTGGTACAACGCTAGGACAAATGTGAAAGTCGGAGCGGCGACTACGTAGAAACAGTCTGGAACCGCGCGACCGCTACGGTCGCAGGTTCGAATCCTGCCTCGGGCATGGATGTGTGTGTTGTCCTTAGGTTAGTTAGGTTTAAGTAGTTCTAAGTTCTAGGGGACTGATGACCTGAGAAGTTAAGTCCCATAGTGCTCAGAGACATTTGAACCATTTTTTTGACTACATAGAAAAGTAGCTGGAGGGTGTAGGTAACTGTAGCAAATAAAACATTTTTAATTCTCACAGTGGCTTCCATTTCGCGACCGATCGGACCTTACTTTCAGAATAGTCCTCGTATTCTCCTAGAGAAGCTCAGATGTTATGGTATCAGAGGCCCTGTTAGTAGCTGCTTTTCATCCTATCTTACTAAGAGAATGTAGTGTTGCATTAAATAACTGAGGGAGTGTGCACAATGAAACAGCGTCTTCAGCATGGAGAATAATCACTAAAGAAATATCACAAAGATCTATACTGAGTCCACCGCTCGAGGGTAAATCAATAAATGAAACAGAATTTCTAATCTCGAAGTGTTTGTTCTGATAGGAATCTGATCTGGAAGTCACATTTTCAGACTTTTTAACCTTCTTTTCGATAAAACGAATATCGCGCTAGACTAATTTGGCACTGCTTTACCGAATGTGCGAGTAAACAATTTTGTTCGTAACGAGAAATAAACCGACGCTTTCCGTCGACACTGGGCGTCACATCTGCCGCAAAACCAGAGAAAATGAGCCTGCCGACTCTTAGGAGGGAAAGCGGTACATACAGAGTATTACAGAACGTAGTTTTAAAATTTTGGGAGATTGTAGTACATGAAATTCAGAACATTTTGCAACAAGGAACCTACAGTCGGAAATGTGCAATAAAGTTTCTACAGCACAATGCGCTTTCTACACATTCGATAGGCTAAATGAAACACCGTAATACTCTAGTTTGGAAAACGTTTATTGACAATAGAGTACAATAAAATACTGTGAACCGAATTTGCGACTTTACTACTATAGGGCAAATGTTCAATGTGACGACCATCAGCATCGTTACATAATGTGTAACGACGAACAATGTTTTGTCTGATTCTCTGTAAGATCCGCTCTTCCATCTGACAGTATCGAACGCTGTAAAGATGCACTCAATAACCTCAGGTGCTGTTCCTACTCGTATTGAGTATATAAGGGACTTTTCATAGCTCCAGCAGATAAAGTAAAAGAGGGATGAGGTCAAGGGAGTGCATTGACCGAGGGACCAGGCATCCCTTTCCATTTTCTTTCTGCCTGCAGCTGTCTGTGAGATATACCCTAGCTCTACGATGAAAGTGCGCTGGAGTATCATCATACTGAAATCACAAACTAGAGCACAATTGCAAGGGAACGTCCTCCAGAAATTTAGGCAAAGCATTCTCCAGAAAGTCCTGTGGAAGGGTGCAATCGGATGTGGATACTGCCAGTGAACTAAGTGTATTGAGAACACTAGTAAACTTATTACTGTACACTTCATCAGACCACACATTTATACTGCATTGTGTGCTACATGATATGCTATACGATGTAGACAAGATATGACGCAACAGCAGGTGCACACTGCCAAGTAGACAGGCGGTCGAGTGGACACGTAGTGAGAATGAGCAAAGCAAATTCAATGGCACATAAAAGCAAAGACATAAAAAGATCATGGCTCACACGAGTCCACAGACTTTCATCTGAACGCTTTTGACTAAACTCAACAAACTAAGATAAAAACATTCAAATGATTATCTTAAAAATATCTTGGTCCATACAGCTCATAAATTCATAATGTTCGTCTCTTTTTGATCGCTTTGTCATTATGTCTGCTGATATATCACTTGTATGTAAATACAATGTTTTTACAGCTGTGTTAGACAAAGTTCCCTTCTATAATTATGTCTAACTAACATCAGTATGCTGTGACATTTTATGATTTCAAGGACTGACAGACAAATTTAATGTACTCTGAATATCATTAAATAAAGTTACACGCTTTTTATAGCCTCTGAATGCATGCAATAAATTCTTTAAATAAATTGTCTCACGATAAGCCTCAGAAAGAGCCATACACTTAGCCGATGTGCTAGAAAGAGCAACAGTTTTCCGCTTAGCACTTTGCCATGAAATTACGGAGCCACACAAATTATGAATAAAACTGATATGACTCCCTTCCTTGGGACCAATTTTTCCACTCTGCATCTATAAAACCACATAATTCTAAATCTCCTTCAGTAAGCTTCAGACAATAAGCCTTAGCCTCCTTTAAAGATCTCAAAATTCTCTTAGCACATTTTCAATCCTTGTTGGAATATGAATTAATTCAACTGGCTTAAATAGTTCACACTGATTGAAATATCTTACCTCGTAAGTATAGACAAATACATTAAACTACCTATTAGAGCTTGATAAGGAACATCATCTTCCTTATTTTCTTTTTCACTTAGAAAATCAAATTTAGTTTCAATATCAATTTTTACAGTTTTGCAGCGATACTGAATCTTTCCAACTGCCGATCAATATACTTCTCTTGATACAACATCAACATTTCATTTATCTTGTCATATTTGATTCTCATCCCTAAACAATTTTTAGCTGTTCCTTTACTTTGAATTCCAGACTTAACTTATGTTTCAAGTATTCAGTTTCACATGTATCACTTGTGAAAATATAAAAATCACTAATATATTAAGCTGTCATGGGTTCTAAGCCTTTAGCCTAATGTTTTAAAAACAAACAGGGTTCTAATCTAGACCATTTGTAATACATACTATTTAAAACATCATTTACTCTTTGATCCCGCACTCTGGCTGATTTTTTTATTCCATACGTCGTTGTTTTTAATTTTAATACTTTTTCATTACAAGTATTAAAACCTTCAGGAGCTTTATAAAAATTTCCTCTTTGATCTCACAACTAACTTGGCATGAATTTTCCTTCACTGTTGATTTTTTCCTTAAACACCCATTTACACTGCACAGCATAACACTTTATGGAAGATCCCGAGGCAAATGATGTAGCCATTAGCAGAGATGTGACTATTACTGAAAATTTAAACGTTGTAGAAGTTGAAATAAAGACTCCTGAACAAATCGTGAGTTCGGTGGATGGAGACAAAGCAGTCTCATCCTATTGCAAGAGAAGACTTACATGATGTTTCAGAAGACTCCGTTAAGTCAGAGGAAGAAACTGATAGTCAAAAACTTGTTTCACAAGAAGATGAAGTGAAGAAGAGTAGAAGATCACAACAGCACTTCAAACCAAACATGAGATATGATGATTATGAGACTTATTCTTCTGCAGGAACTTCCATTTTGATCCTGCAGGCACTATGAATCAAGACACAAAGGAATTAATGATATTAGCTACCAGAGGGCATTGATTTAAATCAATAATAATAATAATAATTTCGTGTGGCTCAGTGGCTCGGTGCAAGTCTTTCAACTGGACGCCACTTCGGCGACTTGCGTGTCCCTAACCTACCCCAGTTATTCAACCGGAGAAAGCGGACATACAGTATAACGTGAAATCCTTCTGCACGGGCTACTTGAACACGCCTCCCGTCAGACCCAAATTCTCAACTTATCCACACATTACTGATGTAGTGTCCCTTGCCTATTAACCTCATTTCGCCGATTCCTGTGACAGTTCGAGCATAGTGTGCATCTGTACTGAATTGATCACTGGCCGTCCTTGGCATAATTATATATTTGATGTTTGTTCTTTTGGACATGTCTGGAAGAACAGACACCACATAGACGATTAAAGCGAGGACGGCCAGTGATAAATTCAGTGTGGATGCACACAACGCTCGAACTCTTACGGCAATCCACGAAATGCCGCGAGTAATAAGGCTAAGGCAAAGGGGGCACTACATCAGAAATGTGTGGGTAAGTTGAGAATCTGGGTCTGACGAGAGGCGTGATAGAGAAGTCCCTGCAGTTGCGATCGCCAATGTGTTCGCGTGTTGCAGTAGTCAGCGCACTGCCTAGTAGGCAAGAGACCCAGGTACAAGTCCCGGTCCTATACAAGTTTTCAACTGTCCACATTGACTTAAATCAGTACCCACTGACAGCTAATGTCATTAATTCTTTCGTCTCTTAATAAATTTTTTGGCGATTCTGGGGCGAACACAACATTTTTCACTGTGATTTCACTGAGTCTTTCCACCTAATGTTGTTACATCGGCTTCTCCATGCCATGGCACTGCAATTTCAGTCTGATTGGCTGCCACAGTTTTATGCATGCTAACATTGTTCTCTATATTCTTTATCAATTTTTATTTGTTGTGAAATGCACGCTAACACTCGAATCGAAGTACCAGACACTTCTATTAAACGAACCACTTTAAAACACTGCAATGAAGGGCATCTGGGGTTCTGTTAATGAAATTCTTCTGGGATGTTGACGACATAGTCAATATATAAAATTGTCCGACGTTTCGGCCACTATTGGAAGTTGCCGAAACGTCGGACAATTTTATACCTTGACAATGCGGCCAGCAGCCTTGATGAATTTTATAGACGGTGACAATGGGTGACAATGACCGCAGAAGCCTACGCCTACATCTGAGGTTCTATTTTGTCGAATATTATTAACCTCAGTGTCAGGGTACGAGCATCTAAAATGGCCAGTCTTTTTCCACTTATAACAAATAACTTCTTTCTTCCTTAGATGTTGGTGTCCCACACAATTTCATAAAATAGGTTGAGTGTTATTTTTAAATAACGACATAGAAGTCTCATTTGGGTGAAAAGACTTATGTTTCTTTGCCAGTTCTTCACTCTGAAAGCGCTATCAGTGGTAACCTCTTCCACCATATCGATATGCCTGATTATAATTACATCCTTTGTTATAGGAATTCCTGAATGTTCAGTGATCATAATCATCGTAGAGTATTTTTCTGGTAATGCTGCTAACAATAATGACCCGATCAGTTCATCACTAAGCGCAGAACCACTTCCAAGTAGTTTTTGACCATTTTCTATTACTTGATTTACATAGCTTCTCATTGAATGACACTTTTCTACTTGTGCTGATATTAATGTCCTGAATAAGTTTATTCTTCTTGCAAAACCAGAGTCATCAACCAACAGTTTCAGTTTCTGTCATAAGTCCACTTTCGTCACAGCTTCTTTTACGTGCAGATACAAAGAAGGATCAACAGTAAGACTTATTTTCGCCTTGGCCTGGATATCTTCAGCTAAAACTACTTCTGAGATACATTTTGCCAATCCTTCGAGAATAATCACGTTTTCCATTGCAAAAGCATAGTTCACTTCAGTCGTAAAAGCTGGTTACCAAATAGTATCTCAGTATTTGTGTGGCTGTTGGCTTGAAAAAAAAATGGCTCTGAGCACTATGGGACTTAACATCTGTGGTCATCAGTCCCCTAGAACTTAGAACTACTTAAACCTAACTAACCTAAGGACATCACACACATCCATGCCCGAGGCAGGATTCGAACCTGCGACCGTAGCAGTCGCGCGGTTCCGGACTGCGCGCCTAGAACCGCTAGACCACCGCGGCCGGCTGTTGGCTTGAAGCATGGTTTAACAACTCTTACAAACTTCACTCTTATAAACTTCACTCTTACCTTAAATGAATGAATTTTGAAAGTGGTGTTTTAATTATCTGGACTGTAATGTATATTGAATGAATTTCGGTAGTGTAAACCAAGCCGTCTCGTGGGTGTGCAGGGTGGTCCTTTGTCTGAAGCATAAGGACACCGGGATACCAATGAAATAATTAGTTCTTGGGACGAAGTGGCAGCCTTCTCATAGAAATTTTCTGACTCTTTTTTCTGTTTTTCTACACGGATGTTTAAAATATCCTTAATCCGACTGTCTGTCAGAAGTTGGTCACCATAGTCGCAACTAATATTATCCTCCTATGTAATGATTATGTCTTTTTAAGGTGCTTATGTGCTACGATGGATCACACTTCATACCTATAGAGCACTGCAGGCAAAGTCAGCTATCTATGCATGCGTAATTTAAAAAATACTGATAATTCTTCATCCTTGGAGAATAATGTAGGAGGCAGCGCAATATTTACGGCTTTGCGGAAGGTTAGTCTCGTCCAGGTTGTGGCTGCTAAAGGAGATGTGACGAGTGGGCGGGATATGAAACTGGGCAGGTTATGTTGAGGAGAGTCTTAATTTTGAAACAACAACAGTTTAAATTATCTAGACTTCGCATTAGCTGGTGCTGTCGACTAAATTTTCCTGCAGTTTCATAGCTATTACTGTAAGGTTGTATCTACTTGCTCATACAGCGATGTCGTTGACGTGTAGGGCAATCTCCCACAAGCGTAGCGGGTGGTTGGCACTGTTGCCTTACTATGAACCACCTGCACTGCTTCCTACCACATGGAGGTTGACACGGACGATCAGTCGACCTTCCTGTCCTGTGACTAGAAGGGTTCTGCTGGGATGAGGAAGAACAGTGGGACACGAGGTTGGAGAGACTCCCACAGCCCCCCCCCCCAACCTTAAATCAGAACAGGTCTCCATTAATGGGGAAGAGGGGGAGGGGAGGAAACCTGAATTGGACACATGTGATCTTGCATTACGCGACGTCTGTTGTATTCACACAGGCATTGTAATTGAGGTAACCTGGGATAGCCTGGTGTCCACAGTAGGCACGTCTGGCAAGCTCAGACTCTGGCTCAATACTTACTGCGTAGATCGTTTGGCAGCTCTACCTCTTTGTGGTTCTCGTGAACGCTGGACAGTGGTTTCAATAGTGTTGGCTGGAGACTGGTTGTCCACTTCATTTTGAAGGGTCCAAGCCCTTTAATGGGATAGTTTTATCGAATTACTTTCTTATGTGAAGTAAGTTACTGCCAGTGGGTAACCCAAGACTTGACACCTGGGGTTGATAGCCCTACAGTCATCTCTGTATGAGACCCTTGGTCCTTCAACAAGAGATGTTAACAAAACTAGGTAAGCTTGCTGGGCTGTTATTGTCCTGTGCGGAATAAAAAACACTTAAAAGCAATTAAAAAACAATTTCCATAAGTCCAACTTGTAACGGAACATATTAAAGGCTTTACTGTACCGAAGTATGCGATACCCTCCAAATTCAACCAGTTTAACGAGTATTTATGATTATAGAAAAGTTGTTGTGTATGTTAACAATGATTGCGTAACATGTCTCCATAAACAGTCAACCCATTAAATTATACTGAATAACTAACCCACACAAAAGTTAATATCACTTGATCACTGATACAGCAAATGTCATCATGTAAAAACACTGAGTTCATCTTAAATAATTAATATGAAGTACGAAAAATAGTGTACAACTTAGGTATTTTGGATCTCCTTAAATAAAAATCACCCAGTGAAACCTATTTGTTCACTAGGAGCGGTTTCACTTAGTATTCACGAAATCAATCCTGTTTTAGACGAAAACCAATGTATTTCTTAATAATTCATGTTAATTACTTATTTATGCAAATTAGAGAAGTCAATTGACAAACTTCTAGAAAACGGACTTTTTGTAACAAAGAATTATTCTGTCAAGTCAACAAATCTGTCTGTCATTTTAATAACATGTTAAATTATGTCACTCGATGCAAATTAAAAACTTTTCTGCACAAATTATGATAACAGATGTACATGTGACTTGTAAACTATATCTCTTTTTAGTAGTTCTTTGACAATGTTATAAATACGAGCAGCAAGAAGGGTCGGGAGGCAGTCGGAATGTCACTTTGGTACAGTGTGTTAGTGTGTTATTGTTTGAGGTGGATAAACAATGCAAAGAACATGTAACGGAAGTTGTGTTGTGTCATAGTCTTTGGTGGACAGTGGAATTAAGATGGCCACCAGAGAAATAAATATTTGAAGTTTACATATTTGTTGGTTTCGTTCATCCTTTATCATCAAAAGCACATAAAACAAAACACGGGACCTCATGCTTTTTAACCCTAGACAACCAGATTTAGAGCCAGCATCAACATCGAGACACAGCAGCGATCCAGCAAGCAGCAGTGATTACTACAATGCATTGTAATGGCGCCAACCTAACATCAAGTGCTAACAAGCTCCGTAAATGGGAGTGAAATAGTGCGATTATAGCAATTAGCAATATCTACGACCAGGCGACCATTACAAACTTCAGTACGTCATTTGTGAAAGACAAGTACTGGACAGTACCTAGCCCTGAGCCCTGCAGGACCTCACTCATAACATTGTTGATCACTTTGAATGCATTGTTTCCTTATCTAGAAAAATTTGTCTTGTGATATATGATGAAAAGGATTACCACTGTAATAAGTGGACTATCAACTGTTTTCTAAAGATGAAAATATCTCTACTACCTTGACCCACAGAAAATTTTTATCTGTGGCTGCCATGCATCTAAAGTAGACTCTAATAGTTAATATTGCACAAATATCTAAATATTACGTAGTGAAGTTAAGAGTTGTTGATGAATATTTTTCCTTTCCTTTACAGGTTTAGTGATTCACAAGTGAGAAAGTTCAGCACGTCGGCCAGCATGTTGCCATGCCGACAGTGCGCTGCTGTGCGGTTATCTTCGAATGAACTTCGCACGTTACCAGGAACTGTCGGATGCTTTCAGATTCCATAACAGTTTTCTTTAACGCAATAAAAATTTCCAGAAAGGATCTCCTTTCATGTCTCCAAGCGTGAAATTGCGACAAACAAAACCATACCGGCTCTCGAAATTTGGTTTCGCGCTGTATGACATGAAAAAGCATGTGTTAAGCAAATTTAAGAAATCGGCAGCTCACATCAAGGAAAACGCGACGTGGTGCCAAACAGAAGTTTGATCACTCAAGAAACAACAACTGCTCAAATTTATATTTTGCTCATTTACTTCTTAAAAATCTTAACCTTTTCATAAATCTTTCTTTCCTTTAAGTTTCAAATATAATAAAGTTTATGAACGTATTGTGTGTATTATAAACAAACAGTGTAATACAAGTGTATGTCTGGTAAAAAACTAAATAAAGAATGTATTGGTTGTGGAAATACGTAATAGATGTCATCTTATTAACAAAGGGAATATTCCTGGAGACTGCACTGATAAAGCTGAAGCATCCATATCCAGGTCTCAGACCAGCCACTCTACACTCTCCCGAATCACTTTACGCAAACGTCTCCTGGCTTGCTAAGTCTCAATGTGCGATCAAAATTCTGCTGCTGTGGGTTCTTCAGTACTTCGAAACAGTCTCGGGAGTGAGACCCAGTGAAAATTCTAAGAAGGGTGTCTAAATCGTAAAAAAAATGTTATGTTGCTAAAATGGTAAAATGCATGGGTAATGTCTCGCTTATATGTACAAACTGTCGCTTCGTTAAAGCATAGATCTCTGACGTTCTCTTAGCATTTCCTCTTCCAAGACCAGATGTTGGTCACTTTGACGCTACTATGTAGGCTTCAAAGTGTATTCTAACTCTCCAAGATAAGACAACAAAACTGAAAACTTGACCACCTATTACAGGTACATGGATTGGTTGCCTACTTTTTCTGATATTACATATGGTATCCTTACAATATTTTTATTTTTATTTTTATTTTTCTAAAAAGCTTATTTGTTCTCGGAGCAGAGACTAATACGAGGGCTATTTTTTCTTCAAAATCCGACAGGGTGCGAAATGGAAACCGTATTAAATAATCAGAAACGTTTTATTTGCGCCATACAGCTACGTCTTCAAGCCACTTCTCTAATCTCCGACTTAAACATTTGTTGCAGCATTGTACCAACTTTCCAATTCCCTTGCCATAGAAGTGTGCTTTCCGCCAACTCTTTAATCTGGTCTGCAGCTCGTTGTCTGTGTCAATATGTTGTACTCATAGCCAGCGGTTGATGTGAGCAAAGGAATAAAAATCAGAGGAAACCAAGTGCGGGCTCTATGGCAGGTGATCAAATATTTTCCATCGAAAAAGCTGCAGGAGCATCTTTCTTGCAGCTGCAGTATGAGGCAGAGCTCTGTCATCAAGAAGGACAATGCCTGATGACAATATTCCTCTTCGCTTGTTCTGAATTTCCCTTCGCAGATGATTTTCTCGATTCATCTACATCCACATCTACATTTGTACTCCGCAAGCCACCCAACGGGATGTGGCGGAGGGCACTTTACGTGCCACTGTCATTACCTCCCTTTCCTGTTCCAGACGAGTACGGTTCGCGGGAAGAACGACTGCCAGAAAGCCCCCGTGCGCGCTCCAATCTCTCTAATTTTACATTCGTGATCTCCTCGGGAGGTGTAAGTAGGGGGAAGCAATATATTCGATACCTCATCCAGAAACGCACCCTCTCGAAACCTGGCGAGCAAGCTACACCGCGATTCAGAGCGCCTCTCTTGCAGAGTCTGCCACTTGAGTTTGCTAAACATCTCCGTAACGCTATCACGCTTACCAAATAACCTTGTGACGAAACGCGCCGCTCTTCTTTGGATCTTCTCTATCTCCTCCGTCAACACGATCTGGTACGGATCCCACATTGATGAGTAATACTCAAGTATAGGTCGAACGAGTGTTTTGTAAGCCACCTCCTTTGTTGATGGACTACATTTTCTAAGGACTCTCCCAATGAATCTCAACCTGCTACCCGCCTTAACAACAATTAATTTTATGTGATCATTCCACTTAAAATTGTTCCGCACGCATACTCCCAGATATTTTACAGAAGTAACTGCTACCAGTGTTTGTTCCGCTATCATATAATCATACAATAAAGGATCCTTCTTTCTATGTATTCGCAATACATTATATTTGTCTATGTTAAGGGTCAATTGCCACTCCCTGCACCAAGTGCCTATCCGCTGCAGATCTTCCTGCATTTCGCTGCAATTTTCTAATGCTGCGACCTCTCTCTATACAACAGCATCATCCGCGAAAAGCCGCATGGAACTTCCGACACTATCTACTATGTCATTTATATATTTTGTGAAAAGCAATGGTCCCATAACACTCCCCTGTGGCACGCCAGATGTTACTTTAACGTCTGTAGACGTCTCTCCATTGAGAACAACATGCTGTGTTCTGTTTACTAAAACCTCTCCAATCCAGCCACACAGCTGGTCTGATATTCCGTAGATTCTTACTTTGTTTATCAGGCGACAGTGCGGAACTGTATCGAACGCCTTCCGGAAGTCAAGGAAAATTGCATCTACCTGGGAGCCTGTATCTAATATTTTCTGGGTCTCATGAACAAATAAAGCGATTTGGGTCTGACACGATCGCTGTTTCCGAAATCCATATTGATTCCTACAGAGTAGATTCTGGGTTTCCAGAAATGACATGATACGCGAGCAGAAAACATGTTCTAAAATTCTACAACAGATCGATGTCAGAGATATAGGCCTATAGTTTTGCGTATCTGCTCGACGACCCTTCTTGAAAACTTGAACTACCTGTGCTCTTTTCCAATCATTTGGAACCTCCCGTTCCTCTAGAGACTTGCGGTACACGGCTGTTAGAAGGGGGGCAAGTTCTTTCGCGTACTCTGTGTAGAATCGAATTGGTATCCCGTCAGGTCCAGTAGACTTTCCTCTGTTAAGTGATTTCAGTTGCTTTTCTATTCCTTGGACACTTATTTCGATGTCAGCCATTTTTTAGTTCGTGCTAGGATTTAGAGAAGGAACTGCAGTGCGGTCTTCCTCTGTGAAACAGCTTTGGAAAAAGGTGTTAAGTATTTCAGCTTTACGCCTGTCATCCTCTGTTTCAATGCCATTATCATCCCAGAGTGTGTGGATATGCTGTTTCGATCCACTTACTGATTTAACGTGAGACCAGAACTTCCTAGGATATTCTGTCAAGTCGGTACATAGAATTTTACTTTCTAATTCACTGAATGCTTCACGCATAGCTCTCCTTACGCTAACATTGACATCGTTTAGCTTCTGTTTGTCTGAGAGGTTTTGGCTGCGTTTAAACTTGCAGTAAAGCTCTCTTTGCTTTCGCAGTAGTTTCCTAACTTTGTTGTTGAACCACGGTGGGTTTTTCCCGTCCTTCACAGTTTTACTCGGCACGTACCTGTCTAAAACGCACTTTACGATTGCCTTGAACTTTTTCCATAAACACTCAACATTGTCAGTGTCGGAACAGAAATTTTCGTTTTGATCTGTTAGGTAGTCTGAAATCTGCCTCCTATTACTCTTGCTAAACAGATAAACCTTCCTCCCTTTTTTATATTCCTATTTACTTCCATATTCAGGGATGCTGCAAGGGCCTTATGATCACTGATTCTCTGTTCTGCGCTTACAGAGTCGAAAAGTTCGGGTCTGTTTGTTATCAGTAGGTCCAAGATGTTATCTCCAAGAGTCGGTTCTCTGTCTAATTGCTCGAGGTAATTTTCGGATAATGCACTCAGTATAATGTCACTCGATGCTCTGTCCCTACCACCCGTCCTAAACATCTGAGTGTCCCAGTCTATATCTAGTAAATTGAAATCTCCACCTAAGACTATATAATGCTGAGGAAATTTATGTGAAATGTATTCCAGACTTTCTCTCAGTTTTTCTGCCACTAATGATGCTGAGTCGGGAGGTCGGTAAAAGGAGCCAATTATTAACCTAGCTCCATTGTTGAGTATAGCTTCCACCCATAATACTTCACAGGAACTATCCACTTCTATTTCACTACAGGATAAACTACTACTAACAGCGACAAACACGCCACCACCGGTTGCATGCAATCTATCCTTTCTAAACACCGTCTGTGCCTTTGTAAAAATTTTGGCAGAATTTATCTCTGGCTTCAGCCAGCTTTCCGAACCTATAACGATTTCAGCTTCGGTGCTTTCTATCAGCGCTTGAAGTTACGGTTCTTTACCAACGCAGCTTCGACGGTTTACAATTACAATGCCGACTGCTGCTTGGTCCCCGCATGTCCTGACTTTGCCCCGCACCCTTTGAGGCTGTTGCCCTTTCTGTACTTGCCCGAGGCCATCTAACCTAAAAAGCCGCCCAGTCCACGTCACACAACCCCTGCTACCCGTGTAGCCGCCTGTTGGGTGTAGTGGACTCCTGAGCTATCCAGCGGAACCCGAAACCCCACCACCCTATGGCACAAGTCACCACCACCCCATGGCGCAAGTCACGTGATACAGTCGGTGAACAAGATCATCAGTTGTGATTCCTCAGTTTCTCCCGGCGTATTTCTTGCTCAGACAGTCCACGGGTGTACTGCCGGTCCATAGTGTCCAACGGGCACAATATTTCGGCGATTAGACATGTCGCCATCGTCAGGTGCGCTGGCGAACTGAGCTCCTGAGGGCGGACGGCCGTCTTAAGGGGCTCCGGAACGCCATATACGTGCAATGTTAAAATAACGCTTATAAATTACATCTTACCTCACAAAGTATTTGAGGTAGGAATTTGAACTTTTTACAGATTATTTATTGGAATATGGGCTACAACTTAACACAGGGATTTTACAAAATTTTAGTTCAGTTATTAAAGATGATTTTTTTTTCAATTGTAATGAAAATTCACAACATTTTTTTGCAATTTTTTATTTATATATTCAAAAATATACAGTTTCTTGGAAAAAGGCTGTGTTAAATTATGCAGAAGGTACTGTGTAACATTTACTGAAAGTTTGAAACAAATATGTTTGGAAGATCCTTAGAAAACATGTAATTAGTATGAGAAAATAAAAGTTTTGGCAATCGAGCGACAAAGATTGGATTAACTTTTTAGTGCATTCCAGGTCCATAGGATGGATTATCTTCATCCTCTGCAAACTCCTCCTCCAGCTTCCTCTTGTTCCTCCTCCTGTTTACTCTTGCTTGTATTTCTAGACTCTTTACAGCCCTGTCTGCAGCCCGAAGGCGTTCCTTGTCTATAGCAAGCATCGCTCGTACCATGTTAGAACCTATCTTCATTCCCATATTTCTAAATACCTTGCACCTTACAATGTTGCCATCATTGAAAGTCGCAACAGCATCATACACACCAAAGTGAAGTGTTTCTATTCCAACAAATACAGTCTTGGGGATTCTCGACCATATAACACTATTTACACTTTCATTGGGGTTTTGAGTTTTTCCGTGAATACACTTTTTCAACACTTCAGGTGCTGCTAAGTCTCTGAAAATAGGTTAGCCACAACACATACTTTATCTCACATCACTAAAATGTACCTGATGAACACGGACGTTAATAATAACACCATTTGACAGCAGTTTAACAGCGCCACAGTGGGTCACGCCCATGTAGAACACATTTCAAAATTTTTTTAAAAATAGTTGTAGTCTTCGGAATTGAATAAATTATATATCTATTAAAAGGTAATAGTCTGCAGATTCAGAAAACGCAAAAAAGTAAAAGTTGAACTTTTCATGATTTTGAGCCTTTCCGGAGCCCCTTAAATCCGCTCCCCTGCGAGACGTTCTCTCCGCGGTCCACCCCCGCGGCCGCGCGTCGGCGGTCGCTGAGACGCTGGCGTCGGCGTCTGTGGTGGCGTCGGTGAAATCGCCTCGTCTGCCCTGGTCACCCATTCGTTTTCTTTGCTGGGCGTCTTTTTAATCAGACCCAATGCTGGTTCCCATGCATTGCTGAGGTAATAGCCGCAATCTCGGTTGATGAGCCCGTCCCTGGTACGTATTTCGATAGCCTCTCTAACGACGCTGTCCCAGTATTTAGACGTCTGTGCCAGGACCCTAGTATGTTGGTAGTCCATTTCGTGATTTTCGGACAAACAGTGCTCTGCGACCGGCGACTTGTAGGGGTACCTAAGTCGAGTGTGCCTCTGATGTTCTCGGCAACGACCTTCGATGGTACCCACCGTCTGTCCAATATAAGTCTTCCCACACTGACACGCAATCTGGTATATGCCGGCCTTCCGCAAGCTGAAATCATCTTTGAAACATCCCAGTGATGCTCGTGTTTTACTGGGTGGGCAAAAGACAGTTCCTACTCGGTGTTTCCTCAATATTCGTCCTATTTTCCCCAATAGTGTGCCAGTATATGGTATATAGGCAGTGGCTATCTCTTCCTCCGTGACTTCTTCTGTCTCCACACGCTGTACTGTAGAGGTGGGGTGGAGAGCGCGTCTGATCTGCCATTCCGAGTATCCGTTTTTCCGGAATACAGTTTTGAGGTGTTCCAGCTCATGGGGCAGGCTCTCTGCGTCAGATATGGTGCGCGCCCTGTGCACCAGTGTTTTTAGCACCCCATTTCTCTGCGAAGAATGGTGGCAGCTGTCTGCATGAAAATACAGGTCAGTACGCGTTTTCTTCCTGTATACCCCGTGGCTCAGGGTTCCATCCGCTCTTCTTTTGACCATAACGTCCAGGAATGGTAATCTTCCTTCTGCTTCGGTCTCCACAGTGAATTTGATGTTCGGATGTGTGGAGTTCAGGTGTGTAAGGAAGTCTATGAGCTTTTCCCTTCCACGGAGCCAGATCACGAACGTGTCATCGATATACCGGAGAAAACAAGTAGGTTTCCATTTGGATGACGCCAAAGCTTCCCCCTCGAAGTACTCCATATAGAAATTCGCTACCAGAGGCGAGAGTGGGTTCCCCATTGCGACTCCTTCTGTTTGTCCATAGTATTCTCCATTAAAGAGAAAATACGTGGAGATCAGAACGTGCCTGAAAAGGTCGGTCGTCTTCTCGTCAAATTTCTGTGCAATAAGCTCAACTGACTCTCGAAGAGGCACCCTGGTGAATAATGAAACAACGTTAAAACTCACCAGGATAGCTGAGCCTTTCAGCTTGTAGTTGTCGAGACGTATTACGAAATCCACAGAATTAAGAACGTGATGAGGGCATTTACCCACATAAGAGCTTAGTAATTCTGCCAGGTATTTGGCCAGCAAATATGTAGATGCCCTAATGTTGCTGACAATTGGTCGTAACGGCACCCCTTCCATCCCTGACCGCCTGCATCATGTATATCTGTAGGCCCTGCATCAAAGTTTCTGCCCCATTGTCGCACTTTGCTGTTACACATTACAGTTACGTTATGTGGGCTACATAAAATCAGCTGGGACCCCTCAGCATGAAGAAGTCAAATAACAGCGCGCACTTCACTTTTGGACGGAAAGTCTATTGTCCTAGGCGTCTTTACTTTTTCCGAAGCTGCCTAGTATTGTCACTATGGTTTTAATTTTGCAATCAATCGGAACTTGAAAAAAACCTTGTACATTTTCATTTTTTCTGTACTAACTTCGAATACAACCAAGGAAACGCTAACATATTCAGTCATGTTTACTGCTTCTAGAGTTCACTTTCACTCTTCTGAAACTCACTCTACCATCGTTTACGGTCTCGGCTATGCTCAACGGTCTGTGTGGCACCATTATTGCCGCGTCCCTTGAACCTTGTAGACGAATACTTTCATTCGCCTCTACCATCGTCCTTATCTCGATATGCGTTAACGTTCATGCTCTAACACGCCTGTAACGTCGTAATATTCATCAATGGAAGTCTTCTTGACCAGTAGAAACGAATACGGAATACTGGACGGTGGATCTAAAATAGAAATGAAAGTAGTATCGGATGTATCCCCAAGAAATCGTAACAGGATCGCTAATGTTGTGAAAATACATGAGTGATTTATCAGATGCAGTCAGGAACACCATCACGTGATTCTATGATGATATTGTTGTCTATGGTAAAGTATCATCTCTGGAAGACCTAAGGAAATGCAGAACGACTCAAGTAGTATTTGGCGTATTGAAAGGCAGTCCTCCAGAATGAATCTTCCACTCCGCAGCGGAAAGTGTGCAGTTTCGAGACTTTCTGGCAGATTAAAATTGTGTGCCGGACTAGGACTCGAATCAGGAATCCACAGGTAACCAGAAATAAATAACACATCTCTGTATCACATGAGCAAACATAAATGTCCTATATGCTTCCAAAAATCAACTCCGTGTCCCACAAATAGTAAACAATGAGTAATCCACTGAGTAAGTAGGTGCAGCTAAACCAAATCAAGAAGTTTCGACGTTACAAGCGGTTTGTCCGCAATGCGACTGTGTTTAAAAAAAAAAGAGTTTGATTGAAAGACACTTGGCTGGCAAGTTGCCATGTAGTGGTTGGGCCAGGTAGGTGAGTGCGTTCTGAGCAGCGTTCTGAGGCATTGCAGCGAACTGTGAGAAAAGGTGGGGTGTACATATTTGTCTGGCAGCAGCGCGTTTGCAGCTTGGAAATCCCATGGCGGTTGGAGCAAACTGTGCCACAATGTACTTACGGACACAAAGCAAATTGGTCATAAAAATGGTTCAAATGGCTCTGAGCACTATGGTACTTAACTTCTGAGGTCATCAGTCCCCCAGAACTTAGAACTACTTAAACCTAACTAATCTAAGGACATCACACATATCCATGCAGGATTCGTACCTGCGACCGTAGCGGTCGCGCGATTCCAGACTGAAGCGTCTAGAAGCGCTCGGCCACTCCGGCCGGCCAAATTGGTCATATTCTGACTGTTCTAAGACTGAAGCTTCGAATATTCACTAAAAACACAAAACCACTTCCAAACACACTACAGACAATCTAAAGATAGCGTTGAAATTGCAATAAAGACGCTAACTCAATAAAATTATTTCCATGTACATAAAGTAGTCTTTAACAAAGTTATTAATATTTACACTGAAAATTGGTTATAAGATTATTTCCAGGTGATACAGACATGCAAGCTATCTTTATAGCACCTGGTAGGATAGGGCTTGATGTCACCCAGAGAATGATCATTGTTGAACAAATACGCAAGTCGTTTAATTAAGCTACAGATTAATTCGTGAAATAATGCCAAAGCCACATGTACACTGAAGATTAGCGTTAGCATGAGTGATTTATCGCATTATCCCAATTTTTGTTTTTGGAGAGGGCCTGTTTCAAGCAAAACACAATTTTCCTTTTATTCCCATGACATGTTTCGCTGAACTTTCAGCATCATCAGTGGGTTTTTTGCTATCTTCCTGTTCCCACATGTTGTGCGTTTCCTGGATTTTATGTAATTTAATGCAGATGTTTTGTTTCACAGTTTGTCATTTTTGCTGGTTTCTCCATTATCTTCACTGTGAACGTCTGCACTAAGTAACTTTTAGTGTCACTTGTAACCTCCCCCTCACTTATCGACCTTTATGACAGTGAAAAATTAAACCGCATGTACCTAATGGAAATTTGGGAGAAGCAATCGTCACCGAAGTTAATCTGTCGGTAAAGAGGGAGGAAAGGGTTACATCTAAATGAAAGGAAAAATGCAAATGAAACAGGTGGAAATTAATTTTGAAAAGGGGTAAAGTTAATAAAGAAAGTAAATGTGCGGCCGTTACGTTAACAATTAACTAGCGGTAATTAGATATTTGAGATTTGGGGAAATTACGGTCGCCAGTCCTAAGGACAATTACTATAGTAACTGAAAAAGAAAGGTTATTACACATATAATTAGCACTAGAAGCGTGGCAACTGAAGGTTGACACGTGCAGTGTGAAAACTGAAAGTTTGTCAGAAGTAATAAATTTCGCTACACTCTGACTTAATTTAGCAAAAGAATTAGTAAAACCGGAAAATCGAAAGTTAATTTAGTGACTGAAGTTAATAGTGAGCTTTCTTTCTGAAGCACATCGAAATTCAGTAAAATACGGTTAGTCTTGGACTACCTCAACAATCATTTCAAAAGCTACCTGAATCTACGCAATTTAGAAATAAGGGATTTAACTTTGAACTTGAATTAAATGATTCTGAACAGCTAACAGTAGTAAAATTTAGTACGTACCAAGCTGAGCTGCAGTCACAGGTAAGCTAAAATACGGTAACAAAACTCGCACTCTTAATTTGTGCTTGTGTAATCTGAATATTGTAGCCAGCTATGAATACCTTAACTGAACTTTGAAATTAAAGCAGTGAAATTGAATGATGCTGGCGTTTGAATTTCAACGACACTCGGGTTCATTCCGGAAAAGGAAGGGACCCCGCTTGGTAATGCAATTGGGACAATGAGCAACAAACGTTCATGCTAAGCTGCTGTAATTTTGTGATGCAACAATTTTAAAAGTTTGAAAAGCTGAGGTCATACAGTTCTAAAACTTTACGTGCTTCCAGTCTTCCTTGTTGGTTGATTGAAGGTTTGAAGCCGTCGATCGAGTACGTGGCGACAGTCACTCATTGTCGGCTGTCGCTGTTGCTGAAGCTGGATGTTGGCGCGCCTTCTTCTCGACACGGTCACCACACGAAACGGGCTCTTGATGTGCGCCAGCTTATGCTTCCCGTCCGCGACACCATGTCAGAAACTATCATCGCAAGTGGAGCGCAATTACATTCTGCCAAACCCCGAATGCGCGGCAACTCGAGGAAGCTTCACACAACACGCCTGCTCCATTGCACCACCCCAGCCAGACCCTCTCTGCTCTGCCCGCGCTCCACGAGGCAGAGTTAACACTACCAAAGATCCCACACACTTTGATTCTTCACACGACCTATCGATGTAATCATTCGATAGCAGTTTTCCCTCGGCAATACCCAGCGTAAAAATACAAATAATATTTACGAAACAAACAAATTATACATCGACATAAATGCATAAATATATATATACAAATAGTAAAACAATTACAATATGTAAAGACACAGAAATGTCATATATCAGGTAACAAAAATAAGGAAAACAAATTTATAGTACAATAGATGGAAATAGGAGGATATGCATTTCCGGCGTTACACACTGTTTCATGTTACTGTTTTTGTAAACAGAAAACCTATAGTAAAGCACATGCTTCCCAAAAAGAACCTGTGAAGTCGACGTGCATCCTCTCCCAGGGGTGTTCCAGGCCAAAGAGGAAACTGATACGGCAGTACTACCTGGTCCTATGCAGAGGCCACGTAAACCCACACACGATGTTAAGAGTCACAATCGATTGCCAGCCAGTAGGCACGTCACCGTGGCAAAGACTTCATATGAGATATATCCCAGTGCAACACAGGCAGCACCCGGAGTATGTGAGGACACAATGACAGGGGGACGACTACTCGACATTTTTGCTTCTCTCTGACAAGCTTGAGGACAACCTGGACGATGCTGAGTTGATCGTGTGGCAGGGAAAGTGTACGCGGCACTGAATCCAGTCCCACAGGAGGCAGTCAGGCCATCCCATCTGGACTGTAATGATGATTTTCCAGAGAAGTGGCTCCTCCTGCACATTCCAAGGAAAATGCACCACTGTATGCTTCTACAGGGTGTTTCAAAAATGACCGGTATATTTGAAACGGCAATAAAAACTAAACGAGCAGCGATAGAAATACACCATTTGTTGCAATATGCTTGGGACAACAGTACATTTTCAGGCAGACAAACTTTCGAAATTACAGTAGTTACAATTTTCAACAACAGATGGCGCTGCGGTCTGGGAAACTCTATAGTACGATATTTTCCACATATCCACCATGCGTAGCAATAATATGGCGTAGTCTCTGAATGAAATTACCCGAAACCTTTGACAACGTGTCTGGCGGAATGGCTTCACATGCAGATGAGATGTACTGCTTCAGCTGTTCAATTGTTTCTGGATTCTGGCGGTACACCTGGTCTTTCAAGTGTCCCCACAGAAATAAGTCACAGGGGTTCATGTCTGGCGAATAGGGAGGCCAATCCACGCCGCCTCCTGTATGTTTCGGATAGCCCAAAGCAATCACACGATCATCGAAATATTCATTCAGGAAATTAAAGATGTCGGCCGTGCGATGTGGCCGGGCACCATCTTGCATAAACCACGATGTGTTCGCAGTGTCGTCTAAGGCAGTTTGTACCGCCACAAATTCACGAAGAATGTCCAGGTAGCGTGATGCAGTAATCGTTTCGGATCTGAAAAATGGGCCAATGATTCTTTTGGAAGAAATGGCGGCCCAGACCAGTACTTTTTGAGGATGCAGGGACGATGGGACTGCAACATGGGGCTTTTCGGTTCCCCATATGCGCCATTTCTGTTTATTGACGAAGCCGTCCACGTAAAAATAAGCTTCGTCAGTAAACCAAATGCTGCCCACATGCATATTGCCGTCATCAATCCTGTGCACTATATCGTTAGCGAATGTCTCTCGTGCAGCAATGGTAGCGGCGCTGAGGGGTTGCCGCATTTGAATTTTGTATGGATAGAGGTGTAAAATCTGGCGCATGAGACGATACGTGGACGTTGGCGTCATTTGGACCGCAGCTGCAACACGGCGAATGGAAACCCGAGGCCGCTGTTGGATCACCTGCTGCACTAGCTGCGCGTTGCCCTCTGTGGTTGCCGTACGCGGTCGCCCTACCTTTCCAGCACGTTCATCCGTCACGTTCCCAGTCCGTTGACATTTTTCAAACAGATCCTTTATTGTATCGCTTTTCGGTCCTTTGGTTACATTAAACCTCCATTGAAAACTTCGTCTTGTTGCAACAACACTGTGTTCTAGGCGGTGGAATTCCAACACCAGAAAAATCCTCTGTTCTAAGGAATAAACCATGTTGTCTACAGCACACTTGCACGTTGTGAACAGCACACGCTTACAGCAGAAAGACGACGTACAGAATGGCGCACCCACAGACTGCGTTGTCTTCTATATCTTTCACATCACTTGCAGCGCCATCTGTTGTTGAAAATTGTAACTACTGTAATTTCGAAAGTTTGTCTGCCTGAAAATGTACTGTTGTCCCAAGCATATTGCAACAAACGGTGTATTTCTATCGCTGCTCTATTAGTTTTTATTGCCGTTTCAAATATACCGGTCATTTTTAAAACACCCTGTAGGTATCACCTAATGCAAAAACAAGCGTTCTATCCATCGAACTCTGGATCAGGAATGACTAGCAACTCAGATAGAGCATCGGCATTACTGTGCTAGGCAGTGGACCAGTAACAAATATCGTAATAATAATTACTGAGAAAGAGTGCCCACCTCTGCCACTAATGGGCAGTCCTATCTGGTAGCTTAGTATGAGAGCTGAATAACGAAATAAGTGGCTTGTGGTCAGTAATGAGTAGGAACTGTACTTCTTAGAAGGAAACATGAAACTTTTGAATGCCGAAAATGGCAGTCACTACATCGTTTTCCTCCTGCCAATAGTTACATTACACTGCTGAAGTCATCTTCAGTGCGGAGCAATGGGCTCCTCAGTACCTCCTAGGAACCAAATGACAGAACCACACCAATGCCATACTGAAATGCATCGCGTCAGTGGCGAAGGTTAATGGCTTACCTGGTGTAAAAGAATCCAGACGGGATGCGGAGCATCAAATACTGCTTGAGGGGCTGAAGAGTCTGTTGACAGTCTACAGACTATACGAATGTGGCGCCCTTTTGGCAAAGCTTAAGAGGATGGCAGATCTGCGCGGCCTGTGGAATAAACTTAACACAATAAGAAATGATGTCCAAACAGGATTGGAGCTCCTTCAGGTTCTTGGGCGCTACCAGGCTGACGATGACCTTGATGTGCTCGTCCATAGGGACGAGGTCTGCTTTGCTAAGCACATATCCCAAGAAATGCACCGATGGGGCAAGAAACACATTTTTCCAATTTGCAACAAAGACCGTTCGCCAGAAGGCAATGGAAAATCACCTGCAGGTTTTGTAAATGCTCGTCTAATATGTTGCTGTGAGCAAGATGACATCAAGGTAGTTGATAAAACAGGGAGTGTCCTTGTTGTGTACATCGCTAGAGGTACACAGCAATACCGTAAGAGGCTGCCACTACACAGGCACATCACTCCCCAGATTTCTTCTCAGTTCGAGCAGCAGCCTCCAAATGACACTCGCCAATCGAGATTACCTTTTACTTCAGCCGCCACAGTGGTTAGCACACTGGACTCGCATTCGGGAGGACGACCGTTCAATCCCGCGTCCGGCCATCCTGATTTAGGTTTTCCGTGATTTCCCTAAATCACTCCAGGCAAATGCCGGAATGGTTCCTCTGAAAGGGCACGGCCGACTTCCTTCCCCATCCTTCCCTACTCCGATGAGACCGATGACCACGCTGTTTGGTCTCCTTCCGCAAAACAACCAACCAACCAACTTCAGCCGCCAGGTCCATCAGTGGATTGTGTTTCTCTGCTAGTTGTGTTTCCAGCCACCAGATAGAGCGCTGTCAGTAGTGGACTACTTTGCTTCCATCTAGAACTGGTGTGGATGCAGATTTTTCTGCAAACAGACACAAAAATCTATGTGTCACAGACACTCCCACATTCCTGCAGTTCAAGCATTCCTCTGCTATGGAGCACAGTTCCATGAGCTCTGTTCAGAGAATTACAGTTCCGACTTAGCAATTGCTATTTATGAATCAATGGATATAGGTGATTGTGAGTGTCTGCAATAATGCTTTTAGTCGGAGTGACTAAATCATGGACTGTCAAGACGCAGCAAAATTATTTAGATTTAGTACAATTTGTATCATTACTATTAATAAATGTATTTCATTATTTCTTATCGGGTTTTGCGACAGGTCCTAACAGTTACTGCTCACAAGGGAACCTCCCCTTCGCAGCCCCCTCAGATTTAGTTATAAGCTGGCACAGTGGATGGGCCTTGAAAAACTGAACACAGATCAATCGAGAAAACAGGAAGGAATTGTGTTGAGCTATGAAAAAAATAAGCAAAATATACAAACTGAGTAGTCCATGCATAAGATGGGCAACATCAAGGATAGCATAGGCTCAGGAGCGCCGTGATCCCATGGTTAGCGTGAGCAGCTGCGGAACGAGATGTCCTTGGTTTAAGTCTTCCCTCGAGCGAAAAGTTAACTTTCTTTATTTTCGCAAACTTATGATCTGTCCGTTCGTTCAATGACGTCTCTGTTCACTGTAATAAGTTTAGTGTCTGTGTTTTGCGACTGCACCGCAAAACCGTGCGATTAGTAGACGAAAGGACGTGCCTCTCCAAAAGGAACCGCAACCATTTGATCGCAAGGTCATAGGTCAACCGATTCCTCCACAGGAAAACACGTCTGATATATTCTACACGACACTGGTGACGGTATGTGCGTCACATGACAGGAATATGTTGCCGACCCACCTAACTTGTACACTTGGCGAATGGGTAAAAAGATTCTTCTACCTTGCCCGATTTAGGTTTTCTTGTGGATGTGATAATCACTCCCAAAAAAGTGATGACAGACATATAATAATTATCTCAAAATAAAAAATTAAACTTTTCACTCGAGGGAAGACTTGAACCAAGGACCTTTCGTTCCGTAGCTACTCACGCTAACAACGGGACCACGGCGCTCCTGAACTCAGACTTCCGTTGTGTTGTCTATCTTCCTCATGGACTAGTCAGTTTGTATATTTTGCTTATTTTTTTTATAGTTCCACACAACTTCTTCCTGTTTCCTTGATTGATCTGTGTTCACTTTTTCAAGGCCTATCCACTGTGCCAACTTATAACTAAATCTGAGGGGGGTGCGATGGGGAGGTTCCCTTGTAAGTAATTGGCCCAAGCAGAGTGCTTCTTGTGACAGTATGTTCTACAGAGATGGTTTAGTTCTTTCATTATCTTTTCACACGTATTCCCATGTGGAAAATAGGCAGAGATTTTTACATGTTGTATGGTCTTTTTGCTTAAGCATTCTTCAAACCGTTTGGATATAGATTGTGGACCATTATCAGACAATAGTGCTTTCAGCACCCCAATATTTACAAAATAATCTTTCTCTAACTTACTCACAATAACTTTAGAGTTGGCCTTTTTTTACTGGATAAAACCTCACATATTTTATGAATCCATCTACTAGTACAAACATATATTCGCATCCTCCCCCTTGAAATTGGCAAAGGGCCAAAAAGGTCCACAGTTACTAAATCCAATCTATTCTGAGGTTCCACTGAATTACATCTGTCCCTGAAAATTTTTTTTAGCTCTTACCTTCTGACATCTGTCACAATATTCTAGTCTTTTCTGTACCCTACACCACATGTTGTCAAAAATCACTACCTCACTTAATTTTGCAATACACTTCTGTGCCCTATAATGTCCATAATTTCCATGTATATAATCAATTAATAAATCCATGTGTTGTTCTGGGAAACAAATACGCCAATTATCATGTGTTCTTTCTTCAGCCAAAAACAACATCCATGTATATCTGGTAGTATTCTGCCAATTTTGGAAAATCAGGATGACCTATCCTCCTTTTTACCAATTTAAGATTGTCATCTTGGTTTTGTTCCCACCTGAGATTTTTACAAATTTGTGTTATTGGTCCCTCTTCCTATAACAACGTATGTGAGCAAAATATCATCACAATCCCATATTCCTAAGGGACCTGTTCCCTGCTCGTTCTCCTTCACGTTTCTCGATAATGCATCTGCCACAATATTTTCGAAACCTTTTATGTGTTCTATTCGAAGATCAAATTGCTGGAGATACATGGACCACCTCACCAGTCTGCTGTGTTTAAGTTGTCATGTCTGCAAATATGTTAAAGCACTATTATTCTGGAAGCGTTAGACAAAGGAGACCATGTAATAGGCATCTTCCATGGCTTTACCAAATACTTTAATACAGTAAGCCACACAATTGTCACAGCTAAACTGGGTGCACTATGAATAACAGGGGTAACAAATAAATGGTTTCATTAATACCTGAAAAACAGAGTGAAGTGGGTGGAGACCCCTAGTATGAACTCCAATCATACCATAAAACACCTTTCTAACCCACAATTTATTAATTCTGGAGTGACCTGGGCCCAATACTCTTCTTTATATAGAGGGCAGGTATAATTAAACTTTTTCTGCTTGAGCAAGTGTAGACTGGAAATTATTTACTGTATGTACCCAGTTTTATAGGAATGATGTTCATACTGTGCACTGCAGGATTTGCATTGTTGGTAGTGTTTAGTGTCATGACTTACCATTAGGATTGGTACTGGTATGATGACATACGGTTGAAACACAAGCATGAGTGTGAATTACAGTTGCAGACAGTGAACATGGGTGTGGACATGATGAGCAGGGCTTTACTTGTAAAGCTGTTCCATCAAAACAACATCAGTAGCACTTCATGAGTATCAGCACATCAAAGGAATATGGAAAGGTCCCCCTTCTACACTGGGGTTGAAGAACATGATATGGAAGTTTGAACGAACTGGTGATTTGGGAACTGCACCACAAGTTGCTGAAGAAGTTACTTTTGGCTGGGCTGAGAATGCTGGACGCAATATGCAATCTTCAAGCAGTGCATGAGGTGTGTCATGACAACTGAACAGTCCATATCCACCATTCAAAAAGTGCTGCGAAATGGTATCTCTAGTGTGGTTCCAGGCTGTTGTGGATGCGGATCATCAAATTGTATAATTTTTGTAACCTGGAATGTAAACATGACATGCAGTTAACTAATGTTACCCTCTCATGTTGAAATTAAAATGTGTTTCTTTCAATGTTTAATAGTTATTCCTCTTCCATATGTCCTTACAAATGCTTCCACAAAGTTTCATTGCCCTGTGATCATTCATTTTTCATGTGGCCCTATTGAGTAGTGATAGTTTAATTATATTAGGGGTACCTAAAAAACACCAGAAAAACATTACCAGGGGCAGAAATCGTGTAGTACACATTTCTGCTGCTAGGCATGTATAGTGCAACTCATTGGCAGTTAGTGTCACTAGTGTTGTCAGCCTGGCTTTTTCTGTTCATCTGCAGTGATTGTTTTTGCTAGCGCTGTTTTGTTCTTGTTTTGTTTTTTATTATAGCGAGCTTAAGTGGACAATGTGCAGCTGTGAAATTTTGTTTTCTACTCAGTAAAAATGCTACTGAAACTGTTTTAATGTTGAAAACAGGCTACCAAGAAGACAGTAGGGGAAAAATTCAAGTACACAAGTGACAATTTGACAACAATGAAGAAGTCTAGAAAAAAACAAGGGAGGATCTGGCACTCATTTCTAAAGATGACAACAAAAAATGTTTTGAACAGTGGAAGCACTGGTGGGACAAATGTATTAGTTATAATGGAGAGTATTTTGAAGGAGATAAAGCTGTTCTGTAAGCAATTTGGAAATATGAGTCTCAAAGTGGACTGAATGAAAAAGCTGAGTAAAAACTTCATGCATGTATGTACGTGGATAGACAAAAACAAATTAACCCTAAAAAAGCTTTAGTTTGCACATAAGCAGAAAAAAACACTAATTTTCTAAAACTAAAGGACAAGCTCATAGACTGTGTATCAAGAACAAACTTCTTAAGGATACATTTTGACTTACAATTAAAGTGGACTAAGCATATTACAGCAATTGGGAAGTGAATAACTTCAGAACACTATGCTCTTAGAATAATAAATTCAGTGTGTAGTAGCTCATGCACTAGAACAACGTGTCAATAATTAGTTACAGCATCAACTTGAGGGGAACAAGTCAGCACAATATACAAACAATCCTTAATCTACAAAAAAGGATCATATGAATTATAACATAAAGTAGCAAGAGAATTCACTGCACTGAGTTTTTTAAATCTATGGGAATTATGAGTTTTCCATGTGAACACATTTTGGAAACAGTGTACCACATAAAGAAAGATTTCAACCAGTGCCCAACAAATGGGTCTCTACATGAATGTTTAACCACTTAAATCTCAATGGAAAATACAAAAGAAAAATCCAAAATAATGTGCTGTATAATGGAATTAAATTATACAGCAAATTTCCACTAGTGATCAAAGACAAAATTGAGATACATGGCTTCACAAATATCCTAAAAATTATCTGTTAAAAATGTGTTTATTGTGTCAAGGATTACCTGAAATGAATTATGTTGGCATTATGCTAATGATTAACTGCTGTGATTAAGAGGCATTTTACAATATTGTCACAGAAGCAGCTAAGTAGCACCATGGTGTAGTGGTTATTACACTAAACTTTTGCATGGAGGGTCGACAGTTCAAAACTCACCTGGACTGTACAATCTTAATTTCTATATTTGGTTTGAGTACATTCTAGAAGTATCCACAAATCATTGTACTGGAATGTTCTGTAGCTGTATATATACTGCATGTGTTCTGACAGGAGGCAGTTCATTCCGCACTCTTGTATGGGAAAGTGCTGAATAAATCTTCGTTAAGTGAAGTTAGTGTTCGCCAATCATCTAATTACACCTTCTTCTGTGTGACATTATTCTGGTGGAGACGCTGGGTATTGGAACTTGTGATAGCACACATTATCAACAACACATTGGCTCCCATCAGGCCACGACAGAGCCACCGTTGACGTGGTGAGAAACCTGAGTTCGAGCCATATTCAACAGATCGCAATCTATCGGAGATAGAAGAAGGAGAGGACATTATGATGACAGCAACTGTGTGCCACCACATGAGACATCCTTCCGGGTTCTCTGGTGATGATGGCCAAGATCCAAACAAGTGGCTGAAGGTATATGAGCGTATAGCCAAATTTAACAAGTGGGATGACACTAGGTTATTTTTCTACTTGGAGGGCACGGCCAAGCAATGGTATGAGAACAACGAGGAGAAGTTCACAAGCTGAGAAGTACTCCAGGTGGAACTGCGCAAGTATTTCGGTGACACACAATGACAGAAGCACAAGGCTGAAGATAAATTAAAGTGCAGGGCACAGCGTCCAGGAGAAACTAAAGCATCCTACATTCAAGACGTCTTGGAGCTGTGTAAAATAGTGGATCCTAGAATGACGGAGGAGGATAAGATTGCACATCTCATGAAGGGTGTTGCTGAGGACATGTATCAAGCCCTACTCCTGAAGGAGGTTTAGAGAGCAGACGACTTCACAAAATGGTGCCAGTATATCAAGACAATGTATCAAAAAAAGAATTATATGCAAGAAGTTTGAATGGCTTTCAAACATCATATCAATGTCTGTGATGGAGCAAGAAACTGACTTCACAAGTGTTCTTTGGCAGATAGTCAGAGAAGAAGTTCAGAAGGCACTTGGATTGCACAGAGTAAAACACCGAGACGCTCGAGAGGTCATAACACGTCTGGAGGACCCAGGATAACCAACCAGTATATTTCCACTGTGGATGACTGGGACATGTAGCGCGCTATTGTTGAGAAAGGCGGCAGATATTTGATGACGCCCGTGCCAGAAGACAGCAGACCGATCTTAGCCGACGCCTACTACGGGATGGCGAAGATGAACAAGAAGATGTGGGTGCAGGATGACGTAGTTCACCGTCGCCGCAAGCTAGCCACCGGAGAGGACACTCCCCAACATGCCAATCAATGTCTCCATCTCCGTTTAGAAGCTCCAGCTGATCACCTAGCTGCCGCAACCTGGAAAACTAAAGGGTACAACCTACCTCGGAGGTGAGGCTGCCAAAGAAAAAATCCTCCACCGTCGACATCCTCGTGGATGGCCGACCAGCCCAAGCTCTTGTGGACTGGAGCATCATATTCAGTCATTTCGGAAAAGTGCCGTCGCCAGTTGCAGAAAACCATATTCGTCGACAGCAAAACATCTCTGCTGAATGTGGCTAATGAGAAATATTTAAAACCTACAGGAAGATGTACCATTCATGTGGGAATAAGTGGCCATACACAGCACTTAGAATTCATCATCTTACAAGAGTGTAGTCAAGACGTCATTCTCGGATCGGAATTTTTGAAAGCTTCGCAGGCGATTACAGATAGTGGTCGCTCAAAGATTAGCCTAGACGAAATGAGATACTGTGGACAGGAAGATGTGCATCCGAATGTGTAGAGACTCCTTGTGCTGGATGAACTGATCATTCCTGCAGTCAGCGCTAGAAAGGTACCTGTCAAGTGTCATGTCATGCATCAACCCATGGATCTTGTAGTGGAATGTAAAAGAAGCATACCACTGAAGAATATCTCGGTCATCCCAGCCTCTGTCATCTCGTTTAAGAATGGATTCAGTGAATTATGGATAGTTAACTGTCACTGAGAACCGCAGATCCTTCCAAGATGCATGTGCGTAGCAAACACTGAGCCGTTAATTGAAGAACAGTTGAGTGTCACAGAAACCTCCCATGCCAAGTCTGTGGGCAAAATTAGTGCTACCACTATGAGACAAGATCTTCTAGCTCGACTATCACCAGATCTCACTAAGGAACAACAGAAGAAGCTACTTGCCATTCCTCAAGAGTTCTCTGAATGCTTTAATCCACAGGTAAAGAGAAAATTAGACAAATTGATGGTGAAGCACCAGATTAGCACTGGAGACCATCAACCAATAAGCCAGAGAGCATACTGTGTGTCAGCAACAGAACATCAAATAATTCACGATGAGGTAGAGAAAATGATGAAGAATGACATCATTCAGCCTTTGCAGAGCCCATGGTCATCACCAGTGGTCCTCGTCAGGAAGAAGGATGGCAGTTGGCACTTTTGTGTTGATTACAGGAAGCTTAATAAGATTACTAAAAAGGACGTTTACCCTTTTCCACAAATTTACGATACACTAGATTACCTGAAGGGGGCTAAGTTTTTCTCAACCTTGGACATGTCCTTGGGATACTGGCAAATCGAAGTAGATGAGGCTGATCGTGAGAAAACTGCATTCACCACCCCTAAGGGCCTGTATGAGTTTAAGCTAATGCCATTTGGTTTGTGTAATGCACCAGCAACTTTTGAATGGATGATGGATAATCTTCTAAGGCACCTGAAGTGGACGATTTGTCTTTGTTATTTAGATGACATTATAGTGTTCTCAGAGACATTTGATGAACATGTAAAAAGACTGAGGGCCTTTCTTAAGTGTCTCCAACAAGACAGACTGAAACTTAATGAAAGAAAGTGTCTCTTTGGAGCAAAAGAAATCAAAATACTTGGACACCTTGTGTCAAATGCAGGAGTGTGGCCAGAACCAGAAAGGTGAGATCTATAATGGAATTTACTGTTCCTGAAAGTATTAGAGATGTGAGAAGCTTCCTCGGATTATGTTCTTATTACCGTCATTTTGTCAAAGAGTTTTGTATCAAAGCCAGGCCACTCCAAGAGTTGTTAAAAGCCGACGCTAAATTTATCTGGGGAGGTGCTCAACAAGATTCTTTCGATGTGCTGCGAAAAGCTCTGACGACTGACCCTTTACTTGGTCTGTATGATGAGAGAGCACCTACAGAACTACACAAAGATGCCAGTGGATATGAGATCAGTGCTGTTCTGGTGCAAATTTTTGATGGAAAAGAGGTTGCAGCCTATGCTTCTAGGACACTTACAAAAGCCGAGAGAAACTACTCAACTACAGAAAGGGAATGACTTGCTGTGATCTGGGCCATATGAAAATTTCGACAGTACCTCTATGGAAGGCCATTCACAGTTGTTACAGACCATCATTCACTTAGTTGGTTAACAGGTCTTAAGGATCCAACAGGACAACTCGCCAGGTGAGCCCTACGTCTTCAAGAGTATGACATTACCACAGTGTACAAAAGTGGAAGAAAACACTAGGATGCCGACTGTATCTCAAAAAACATTGTGCAAGACCATCAAGACTTTGATGAAGGTAGTGACTGTCTCACTGCACTCCAGGATCTCTCTGCCGAGCAGAAGGAGGACGCCAAGATATCTCAAATTATGGTTGCCTTAAATCAGTCAGAGGATGTGAAAGGACAGTTTAAGGTATTTAATGGATTACTTTGCAAGAAAAACTTTTGACCCAATTGGAAAGAGGTGGCTAACAGCCTGGTGACCTCGTCTCAATCTTCATACCTGTTTGGAAGGTTGGCCTCTCCGAGAAGCTCTTCAGGCACTAACTTGGACCTTATAAGGTTGTAAGACAGTTGCCTGATGTTACTTATGAAGTTGAAGATTTCGACCCCAACACAAGATGACAAAAGATCAGATACGGCCCACGTCCTTTGAATGAAGCCCTATAAGGATCCTGCAACCCATGGTAAATTAAAAGCTCCAGTGACAGGCAATGAGTGGAAAGGCGATGAAGAGTGTAACGGCAAAAGAAGTTCTAAGAAGATCACCACCAGGGAGAGAATCAGTCATCGGGAGTTGGAGTATGCAGGACCGATGACTCGTTCCCGGACTAGGAGGACGTAACACCAAGACGCTGTTCTCTTAAGGAGGGATCAATGTCGCAGAAGAAGCTAAGTAGCACCATGGTGTAGTGGTTATGATACTGAACTGTTGTATGGAGGGTCATGAGTTCAAAACTCAAATTATTGTTAATTATATAGGTCTATAATTCAGCAAATTACTTCTGTTTCCTTTCTTGTATGTAAGTGTGACCTGTGTACAGTTTTTAGCTATGTATCTTTCATCAAGCTAGTGGCTGTATATTATTCCTAAAAATGGAACTATTTGATCTACAAATTCCGAAAGGAACCTACCTGATACAAAATCTTGACTGAAAGACTTGCCTTTCATACACGATTTAAGTTGCTTCACTATTCCAAGGATACAGTGACTGGTTCTAAATTACTCACATCATTAGCTGTCCTCAATTTGAATTCTGGCACATTTACTGCATCTTCTGGTGATTGAATGCCAGAAATCTTTGTGAAGTAACTCATCCATCATGGCACTGTCATCGGCAATACCACCTTAGCTATCACTCAGGCAAGATATTGTGTTTCGTCACTGATATGCTTTAGGGACCAGAATTTCATTGTGGAAACTATTAAAAGCATCTCACACTGAAATTCATGCTAAGTTTTGAACTTCTGTAACTTTGAGATTTTGATTTTTTAAAAATTTGGGTGCTTTTTTCATACATTCTCCAAGAGTGTCCTGATTTCTTGTTTGTTACTGGGACCTGTTGCATCTCTTATTAATTTACTTGGTAAAAACAATTGCTGTCAAACACTATTTCTTTGAATTTAAGGCATGTATCGTTAACACAAGGTTAGTTTGGAAGGAATGTAGCTTGCCTCTTAGGAAGACATCCAGCAATTTTTTATCTGCTTTTTTAAATAGACATACTTTACTGTTAATTTATAGCCTACATATTTATGTAGTGCTCAAAGACATAGTATCAAAGCTTCCTTTTCAGTGTCTAGATCATGCAAACATATAAACAGCTCATCAGCTTTGTTGTTTAGTCCTCTATACTGCATTCTCCATTCTTGGTCCGGTTGAGGACTGTTTCCCAACTACCAATACCTGGTCCTCCTCACTTTGATCCCTAGTCTGTGCCTCAGTTTTCACTAATTACCTGGCCAAGGCTAGCACTAGGTTTTACACATACTTGGGACCTGGTAACCTCATCCTACTTTAGCCAACCTTAACAATGGAATTATTCTATTGTTTTTCCTTCCTTGTATCTGTTTTGTTGAATGACACACAGTTCAGTAAAAGCAACTAAATATATAAAAAAAAGCTCATTTTACAATTTTAAAATTTCAGTCAGCCATCATCTAAACAATTACAAAATCAAAAATTCCTTTTCATGTCCCAGCTGATGAACTGAATGAATTTTTCTCTGCACCAGTCAACCCACAAGTGGCAAAGAGCTGGTGCCCATAAAATGTCCAATACCTAACCAACCACAACACTTTCCACCCAAAACACACAACACTAAATACAGCAAGAAAAGCAAGAATGAGAATCTCATCAGGAGTGATAGGCAACAACAGTATCAGCATACCCATGATAAAGAATGTCACCGATAGCTTACTGCCTGCCTTAACTGACATTTAATTCTTCGCTTGTGACTGGAACATATCCCACTCAATAAAAAAGAAACACAGTCCAAAGTATCCCCAAGATCAAAAAGCCACACACCTGCCATGCAGTTACCAACAATTAGTGTATTAACTTCTATTTCCAAAGACCTGGAATATATTATTAATGACCAAATTACTGAACACTTGCATGAAATCAACCTACATGACAAATGTTAGTCCAGCTTTCATAAACACCACAGCACAACACTCCACTAATTAAAGTATCTGTTGAACTGAAATACATTATGTATAAGCAGGAGGCAACAATACTGACACTGCTAGACTTCTTCAAAGCTTTTGATATTCTCACTTTGCCAAAAAGCTTCTGATATTCTCACTTTGCCATACAGCTCAGAAAAATGTGTACTTTACATTTCTCAGGTGTGCAATGAAGTGTTTTGAAGGTTTCCTGAAAAACGGACAACAATGAGTTGATGTGGGATGAAAACTCATCCTTGAAACAAGTGCCACAAAGGTCACTCCTGGGCCCACTTTTGTTTTCCTCATATGTCAATGATATTTAGTCGATTCTGTCCTCCTATAAATATAATTTCCATGCTCAAGATCTCCAGCTTCATGTTAAGTGCCAGACATGAAGCTATAAATACTGTGATCAGCCAGATCGTCTTTCACGGTAATATGGGTGAAAAACTTAGAGCTTAAACAAACTAAATAAAAACCACACATAATCTTACTATTCCATCAGAAATCATTAAGTTCAGAATTCTATGAAAAATTGTCTCCTGTTCTGCTTGACGGTATTCAAATACCATCTCAGGAAACAGTGGTGAACTTGGGTGTTGCTTTGGATGAGCACCTAAATGGTGCAGAGAATACTGCCCACATGTGCTGGAAAACTTCCATTTGCCCTTATGTCAACAAAAATTTTGGGACATATTTCCACAGGATGTGAAATGTAACTGAACTTCTACAACTGTGATGTAACTCAACATGGCACAAACAGTGAAAACACTTGACCAGAACCAACCACGAATTCTTGTGCGTGTTACCTCTGTGGAATTTGCCGATATGATCTGGTTAGTGCCTCATACACCCAGTTACAGTGGTTGCAGCTTGACAAGTTACCAGACTCCCACATTATGTCTACTTTGCCAACTCCTCGGTGCCCCAGTACCTCATATAAGAGATTATACACCTTTCAGGCCATCATAATTGAAACACAAGGTCCACTTATATACACTGAAGAGCCAAAGAAACTGTTACACCTGCCTAATACCACGTAGGGCCCCCACGAGCACGCGGAAGTGGCGTGGCATGGCATGGACTCTACTAATGTCTGAAGTATTGCTGGAGGGAAATGATACCATGAATCCTGCAGGGCTGTCCATAAATCCACAAGACTATGAGGGGATGGAGATGTCTTCTGAACAGCATGTTGCAAGGTATCCCAGATAGATGTACTCAATAATGTTCGCGTCTGGGGAGTTTGGTGGCCAGCAGAAGTGTTTAAACCAAAAAGAGTGTTCCTGGAACCATTCTGTAAAAATTATGGGCATATGGGGTGTTGCATTGTCCTGCTGGAACTGTGCAAGTCAGTCGGAATGCACAATGGACATGAATGGATGCAGGTAATCAGACAGAATGCTTATGTATGTGTCACCTGTCAGAGTCTTATCTAGAGTTATCAGGGATCCCATTTCACTCCAGCTGCAGACACCCCACACCATTACAGAGCCTCCAATAGCTTGAACAGTCCTCTGCTGAAATACAGGGTCCATGGATTCACGAGGTGGTCTCCATATCCATACACATCCACCTGCTTGATACAATTTCAAATGAGACTTGTCCAACCAAGCAACGTGTTTTCAGTAATCAACAGTCCAATGTCAGTGTGGATGGGCCCAGGTAAGGTGTAAAGCTTCGTGTTGTGCAGTCACCAAGGTTATAGGAGTGAGCCTTCAGCTCTGAAAGCCCATATCAATGAAGTTTCATTGAATGGTTCGCACCACTGACACTTGTTGATTGACCAGCATTGAAATCTGCAGCAATTTCTGGAATGGTTGCACTTCTGTCATGTTGAATGATTCTCTTCAGTCGTCATTGGTCCCGTTCTTGCAGGATCCTTTTCTGGCCATAGCAATGTCTGAGATTTCATGTTTTACCAGTTTCCTGATATTAGTAGAACACTCATGAAATGGTCATATGGGAAAATCCCCACTTCATCGCTACCTTGGAGATGCTGTGTCCCATCACTCGTGCACCGACAATACCACCACGTTCAAACTCACTTAAATCTTGATAACCTGTCATTGTAGCAACAGTAACTCATCTAACAACTGTGCCAGACACTTTTTCTTATATATGCATTGACAGCTGCAGTGCCATATTCTGAGTGTTTACATCTCTCTGTATTTGAATATGCATGCCTATACCAGTTTCTTTGCAGCTTCAGTGTAGCATCCCTGCTGCGCCCATTCACAAAACAAAAATGTTCACAAACTTATTTGCAGTCACTGCTGGCCACCTATGGAACAACCTGCCCTGCACTCTGCACACAATTCAATGCCATGCTGCTTTTAAGTAGTAGTTTCAGTACTTCCTTCTGTCACTCTCATAACATTTTCTCCAAAAATTAATCTATATGGCCCACTTTCCCCATCAAATATTCAAAATAATTATCTTATCTTCTCACAGTTGTACTCCTTCCTCGACGAGTCCTGCCACCTTTTCCCTTATATTTATTAACTGTATGTCGTAATGTTCCTCTTTCCCTCCCTCCTCCACCCCTCTCTCTCTTGCCCATTGCTGCTATCACACCATTCAAAACCTCCCTTATTGTAACATCTAATTATTGTTTTACTTACCATGTACAATTGTAATTTTTAATTTCCAAATGTACTGTGAAGATTCTCACCTTAATATATGTTACATGAAATACGTAGAAAGCCTGATTAGAAGTAAGAGGACCTAATGGCTCCAATATTGCCACATCAAATAAATCAGTAAATAAATAAAATACATGGATTCTGGCATGGGGACACATAACAAGTAAACAATGAGTTGTATAGTATTGTATTATCACCATTTTTAGTGAGGGTAAAATGGCATCAAAGAGAAAGAGGGTGGTAATGTCCATGAACAATGTCAATCCATCTGATATCATAGAGGCATTTGAAAACTTTTCAGGATGCTAGGGCATGGGATTTGGTGGCATAAATGACTGACTGCAAAGTAATGATGACACTGACTACTGTTAGATTTCTCGTAATTATCATCGACTGTTGTCTGCAGACAGTGACCATAGTCATAATGTATTAACTGTTGAAAGTTGGCAATCAACCTGAAAACATTACGAAACAGACAAGAGGCAACAAAAAAACTGGGCAAAATAATGGTTTATTTGGCTGAAATTACGCTGTTGAAATGCCTGCACGATTGTGCTGCACGTAAAAGACATACAAAACTTTCCAGTTATTTCATCCACTGTTCAAAATTTATGAAAAAGTAATAATAATTTGCATATTTATTACAAAATAAATATAATTCCTGTGTTTATGGTATTAATGCATCTCATTCTAAGTTTTTTCTGAACTTCAGGATAATCATGATTTCCTATAATCCATACGTCTTAGTCCAGATTAATAAGGTTACACTGTACTTTCTTCTGGTCATATATCTAAATAATGTTGGCAATCAAAGCTTCAAAAACGGACGTTGGTTCAAGAATTTCAACAACATAAGATTAAAGAAATTTATTAATTGATAAAGCAAAATAAATTAAAATGTCCACAGTAAGTTCTATTCACTGTGCCATCAATATGAAGAAACAACAGTCGTCACATACATTCATTTGATTAACATTCAAACATCATTAAGACATTTTTTCTCGAGAAACTGTGCTTACATGGCATACAAATCATTATGAAACAATTTTTATTCTATTACAGTCATATATGCAATTTACTTCTAAGTATTTTTCTACACAACTTTTAATGCACAACAATTACTGTATACCAAAATGTGCTCATAAAAACAGGCAGTGTTAATCTGTTAACTCCATACATTTCAGCAATCGTACAACATACATGGCCAAGACTTCTGTCACTCTGACAAAGTATTTCTGAATACTGAGTAGAAGAGTTGCTCAATATCATTGTAAGAAAGCTACACTTAAAGAGTACTGAAACAATGTTTCCAGCTTCTGTAATTATAACAGCTTCAGATGCAAACAAGCATTACAAGAGAATAATTAAAACATTACTGCATAACAATTAGAATAATGAGCTTTTAATTGGTACAATGCAGTGGGCAGAACGTTAACAAACAACATTTACAACAAAACCAACCATATTAAACTTATCTTCAAAGCACCACTATGAAAAAGTACCCACACAACAATCAACTTACACTTTCTTCTTCTGTGGCTTACTTCAAGCTAGATATAGCTGGAACGTCTCCTTACAATTCCAATTTTAAAAAGCAACAGCATACAATTTTACACATGAAGTATCTGAACAATTATCACTCCAGCTGCCAGGCACTGCTGCACAACATAACCAAAATATCAGCTGCCAATACGTGCACAGAATCGCACTGCTTCACCAAAACCCACCAGATGACTGTCCACCAGGGGGGTTCTTCACTCTGATGCAGGACTTCCTTGCAGTGTCATCGAGCTCCTCTGAAACACGAGAATTGGCAGCGGGTTATTGTGGTCAGCGAATATTGAGAATTGGAAAATAATTAACAATCCAAGTGCTATGGATGGTAAGCATGCTGTTAGATTCTTTTATGAAGTCCTGAGCTCATTAACTTACAAACATTATTTTCCTACTATGTCTCAATCTCTAGGTTGTACTAGAAGGCATGATTAGAGTGTTCACTTCAGCACACAAGTTTATGAGTTAGCATGCTTCAGTTGGATATAATGTACCTTTGTCTTTTGTCTTTTTTAGCCACACTTAACAGACTCCAAACCACTGTGAAACATGGCTTTTTGTGCAAAATTTACTACTACAATAGAGCAGGAGTGATTGCCCTGTATGCTGCAGTATCACCTGTGTAAGTTACCTATGCTGACATTTATTTTTGCAGTATTACTTAATGCATTGTAAAGTTACGTTACTGTCAATAACAGAACAGTTAGTTCAGTCAATAACTATAATGTGCTGTAATTACTTATATTTTTATCATTTCTCTTAACATAAGTTTCCCTTGCTTTCATTGTGAATCTATGTTGTAAGGTCATTGCTCTCAATGACAGTGATGATTTAGTGGTGAGGAGTCTGCTTCTTGGTGCCATGGAGGTAAGTAAAGATAAACTGTCTTTAGAGTCTAGACCTGTTAGAACTGTGGAGATTGGCTTTTTGATGTAAGCTTTATTTGTAGCACATTAGTATGGCAGACAAAGGAAGCTGTAAATGAATGGAATTTTAACAAAAATATCTAAAGCATAACTTCAGGAAGCTACATTTTTTAGTACATCACAGTTGTTCAGTATTATTAATGGTTAGCCACAAGAATTATTGGAATTATGGTATCAGCAGTTTTAAGGTTAAAAACCATCAAGGTGTGAGTAATTAGACATGATAAGGTAAGATTACTGTGGCAACAAAAATTACACCACCAAACATTCATGCTTTTGAATTGTTCTATAGTTTTCACACCTTACACAATTTATACTTTCCTTTGGGAGAAGAAGACTGAGTTCCTAATGCATTATTTTGCAATTACGGTATACTCTCTGCACAGATATGTAAATTATAATCTTACCACTTATTGAGAAGGTTGAATCTTGCAGATTACGTTGTCCCTTACTTGATGGGCAACTCGTGAGTGATGCTTCAGCTGATGGGGACACAGGTGCTTCATCAGCCAGTTTTGGCTCCAAAAGAATTCCACCATTTTCAACTGCAATATCTAATTTGAGTTCATTCATTTTTGTTACAACTGCGGGTACTGACACTGCATTCAAAGTTGCATCCTCCTGAAAACCATTAGTTGTCAATGACTTTTCAGCAAATTTTTACAATTAATTATTACACTCAATTTCAGATTTGATGTTATGTCAAAGAAAAATGTGCAATAAGTCAGTCTCTCTCTCTCTCTCTCTCTCTCTCTCTCTCTCTCTCTCTCTCTCTCTCTCACACACACACACACACACACACACACACACACACACACACACACACACACACACACACACACACACACGCACACACACATTCTGATAAGTGAACACTGAAAAATTCACTTTCATTGACCAAGAAAGTACTGTCATACCATCCCTGATGTAGAAGATATGTGCACACAATGGATAGCTTTAGGATCTACAGACTGGCACATTAACATGCTAGTTTTAATAAAAGCAAGAGACCAAAAGAGCAATATATTCATCTACAAAATCACACAATATTAACTGTACTTACTTCGGCATGTTTAACCTTCTCATAAACATATTCCGAATACACTGGTGTTGGAACAAATTTCCCAAAACCTTGAACAGCCTTCAAATCACCTTCATCAACACACACTCTTCCATTAACTATTACATATTCTGGAACACCATGACATTCCATTCCCTGCAAATATTATAATTTTAGTAAACACAATGAGATTTCATGGTCAAAAATACTAAATGTAATATAAATGTACATAATAAAATATCTGTTTTTCATTTACTGTGTAATGACAACCAATGTGGTAAGCCTTTAGGCTTTTTTTAAAATGTTACGCCCTTTGACCTGGTCGATTAACCATGCACGATAGCACCCACTTCCACGATTAGAGAAGGCACACTGCCCCTGAATTTAATCCACCCAGCAGATCAGCAATGAGGCCCATGTGCCACACAGTCTGGAAATTGTTTTTAGATGGTCCCCACATCCAACTAGGTGAATACCAAACTGGTATCCATGTTCCATCTCAGTTATGACGGTAAACTTCTCGAAAATATTCTCACATTCTGCCATGGGATAACTCTGTCACCCTCTACCACTAATATTGCCCAACCCAGATTAACATGTTGACCTCATGAAGATATGGAGCACTGCAAGAAAAAGGACAATATTACGCCTTTTGACAGGAATATGAGGTGCCATTAAACATGCACCTTTCCATTCTGCTGTGTGGATCATGACACACCAACAAATATAATGTAATTTTTGCATGATGTTTTAAATGATCCAGGAGTAGGGGGCATCAGATAATGGCCCAAGAAATAAGTGTCTGTTTCAAATAATAAACAGCATCATATATGAAAATTACTTCCTTCAAGAAATGATAAACTTGTAGCGTGTAAATGATATTTACAGATGAAAGCCATAGCTTATACCATTATTACATTAAAGAAGCAACATAAAATTTTTAGTTTTCTCTAAACGTTGTCTCTCACTATCCCCAAAAAAGTAAAGCATTGAAGTACAATAGGCAGTGTATTACATATTCTTTGATGCAATCTGCCAGGCATATGACAAAATGAAGTCTGAATGTCAGCTTCACACTCCTCAATACGTTGCATATTAAGATCAGCAGTTTTCCAATGTAATGGTGGCATATGTGACCAGTGACAAGCCGTAATTCATAAAACAAAATGGCACAAAAGAAGTAGTCTGTACTGATCAGGGTTAATGAACACTAAAAATTCTAGTGGAATCTGGGATTCCCTATTCTTTGTGGGGATAAGTGGAATTGAAGAAAAAGCTAGGCTCACTCATGAGGTCTCAGCACAGTTGAGAATTTGTTACTGACCCATCTTGCAGGCTAGAGTTGAGTGAGTTAATGGTCTGAACCAAGATTTTTCAGTACTAGGATAAACTCTGCTGCTGTCTTTAACCTGTGCTATAAGGTGGCGACTTCTAAGGTTCCACTGGATCATTCAGACATGCACTTTACTCTGAAAGCAACTATTCAGAGGCAGAGTACAAGTTTACTGTACATGGGTCTCTCTCTTTAATTTAGGCATAACTCAGAGACGCGCTTATGAATATCCATCATCCGTTAACTGATTACTGAACCAGTCTCTTTCAGCTTATATCAGTAAAAGGGAACATGAATAGAAGACAGTCTCTTAGGGGATTCTGATGCCGTGTACTGCACCTGTTAAGGAAAACTCATAGAAGACTTAGTGGTACCTATTCTCCAGTAATGCTCCACTGTTTGGGGTCCTTACAAAGTCATTCTTATGGAAGACATCAATTCATTTAATTCAGATATTTGTTACTAGTGTAGTTACAGATCAGTATAACACATGTGAAAACTTAACAGAGGTACTTTAATAACTTAAATGAGAAGGGTTGAAATAGGTGACAATTATAAAACTGTGCTGTGTTAATTTAGAAAAAAAGTATTGCAGGTTTAACTACTCTGCTACCTCCATCATATAGATTGTGTAAGGATCATGGAGATATGGTACGAGACAATAGAACAAACATGGAAGGCATAAAGATGGTGATTGTTACTCTCACCATAAGCAAATGGAACATGACAGGGGGAAAGAAAGAACATCAAATGTTTTGTAAAATGATTTGTCTAAAAGTACGAAATATACAGATTAAAGAAACATTTTACACCCCTTTGAATAATGCTCAAAATTGTGGCCAGCAAACAAGTTGCCAACCAGAATTTAAAGTTAAACATTTAACTTAGAATTTCGAAGAGTACTGGATGATATTTGTCGAGTAGGTTATGTTGACTGTGTACCTTATTAGCTGTTGATAACTTTCTGCATCATTCAAAAGGTATGTCAAATGTTTCTCTAATCTATTTTATTCCTTACTTTTACATGAATCATTTTGCAAAACTTTTTTCACATTTTTTTCAAATTTATTTTCAAGTTTGTTCAGAAATCATGACATAATATTTCAATATCAATTGATATTCCATTATTATTATTATTATTATTATTATTATTATTATTATTATTATTATTATTTCTATTTTTCTCAGACCTTAGGTCTGGTTAAAAATGGAAAGTGACGCAGACCATCAAGCGTGACTTCCTTTTAACTGTATGGTATGTGTTACATTGTATTTAGGAACTTTTGGGTTATTGAACACATATCAATAATTACGGATTTCTGTAGTTGTATATATACGTTTGGATGTAGCTGTATTGCATTGATGTACTGGTGGATATTGTGTGGTATGACTCCTGTAGTTGATAGTATAATTGGTATAATGTCAACTTTATCCTGATATCGCATGTCCTTGACTTTTTCAGCCAGTTGGATGTATTTTTCAATTTTTTTCTCCTGTTTTCTTCTGTATATTTGTTGTATTGGGTATGGATATTTCGATTAGTTGTGTTAATTTCTTCTTTTTATTGGTGATTATGATGCCAGGTTTGTTATGTGGTGTTGTTTTATCTGTTATAATGGTTCTGTTCCAGTATAATTTGTATTCATCATTCTCCAGTACATTTTGTGGTGCATACTTGTATGTGGAAACGTGTTGTTTTATAAGTTTATGTTGTAAGGCAAGTTGTTGATGTATTATTTTTGCTACATTGTCATGTCTTCTGGGGTATTCTGTATTTGCCAGTATTGTGCATCCACTTGTGATGTGATCTACTGTTTCTATTTGTTGTTTGCAAAGTCTGCATTTATCTGTAATGGTATTAGGATCTTTAATAATATGCTTGCTGTAATATCTGGTGTTTACTGTTTGATCCTGTATTGCAATCATGAATCCTTCCATCTCACTGTATATATTGCCTTTTCTTAGCCATGTGTCTTGATCGATGTGTGGCTGTGTTAGATGATACGGGTGCTTGCCATGTAGTGTTTTCTTTTTTGAATTTACTTTCTTCGTATCTGTTGATGTTATGTGATCAAAAGGGTTGTAGAAGTGGTTATGAAATTGCAGTGGTGTAGCCGATGTATTTACATGAGTGATTGCTTTGTGTATTTTGCTAGTTTCTGCTCGTTCTAGAAAGAATTTTCTTAAATTGTCTACCTGTCCATAATGTAGGTTTTTTATGTCGATAAATCCCCTTCCTCCTTCCTTTCTGCTTAATGTGAATCTTTCTGTTGCTGAATGTATGTGATGTATTCTATATTTGTGGCATTGTGATCGTGTAAGTGTATTGAGTGCTTCTAGGTCTGTGTTACTCCATTTCACTACTCCAAATGAGTAGGTCAATATTGGTATAGCATAAGTATTTATAGCTTTTGTCTTGTTTCTTGCTGTCAATTCTGTTTTCAGTATTTTTGTTAGTCTTTGTCTATATTTTTCTTTTAGTTCTTCTTTAATATTTGTATTATCTATTCCTATTTTTTGTCTGTATCCTAGATATTTATAGGCATCTGTTTTTTCCATCGCTTCTATGGAGTCACTGTGGTTATTCAATATGTAATCTTCTTGTTTAGTGTGTTTTCCATTGACTATGCTATTTTTCTTACATTTGTCTGTTCCAAAAGCCATATTTATATCATTGCTGAATACTTCTGTTATCTTTAGTAATTGGTTAAGTTGTTGACTTGTTGCTGCCAGTAGTTTTAGATCATCCATGTATAGCAAATGTGTGATTTTGTGTGGGTATGTTCCAGTAATATTATATCCATAATTTGTATTATTTAGCATGTTGGATAGTGGGTTCAGAGTAAGACAGAACCAGAAAGGACTTAATGAGTCTCCTTGGTATATTCCACGCTTAATCTGTATTGGCTGTGACGTGATATTATCTGAATTTGCTTGGATATTTAGTGTGGTTTTCCAGTTTTTCATTACTATGTTTAGGAACTGTATCAATTTAGGATCTACTTTGTATATTTCCAATATCTGTAGTAACCATGAGTGGGGTACACTATCAAAAGCTTTTTGGTAATCAATGTATGCGTAGTGTAGTGACCTTTGTTTAGTTTTAGCTTGATATGTCACCTCTGTATCTATTATCAGTTGCTCTTTACATCCTCATGCTCCTTTGCAGCAGCCTTTTTGTTCTTCATTTATAATGTTGTTCTGTGTTGTATGTGTCATTAATTTCTGTGTAATGACTGAAGTTAATATTTTGTAGATTGTTGGTAGGCATGTTATGGGGCGATATTTAGCTGGGTTTGCTGTGTCTGCTTGATCTTTAGGTTTCAGATAGGTTATTCCATGTGTAAGTGTATCAGGGAATGTGTATGGGTCTGCAATGTAACTGTTAAATAATTTAGTTAGATGTGAATGTGTTGAGGTGAACTTCTTTAGCCAGAAATTTGCTATTTTATCTTTTCCAGGGGCATTCCAATTGTGCGTAGAATTAATTGCTCGGGTGACTTCATGTTGCAAAATTATCACTTCAGGCATTTGTGGTATCATCTTGTATGAGTGTGTTTCTGCTTGTATCCACCGTGCATGCCTGTTATGTTGTACCGGGTTTGACCATATGTTGCTCCAGAAGTGTTCCATGTCTGTTATGTTCGGTAGATTGTCCATTTTAATGTGTGTGTTATCTATTGTTTGGTAAAATCTCTTTTGGTTTGTGTTGAATGTTTCGTTTTGTTTCCTTCTATTTTCACTTTTTTTGTATCTTCTAAGTCGTTTGGCCAATGCTTGCAATTTCTGCTTCTTTTCATCTAATTGCTCTATCGCTTCTTGTTGTGAGATTTTACCTAACCTTTTTCATTTTTTTTCTGACATTTCATTTCTTATAAATTGTGTTAGCTGTCCGATGTCTTTTCTCAGTTTTTCTATTCTGATCTGTAGCCTGTGTTGCCATGCTGGTTTTGTGGGTTTCTTCTGTGTGTTGGTTGGTTCTGATCTCTGCCTAGTGTGTATATTTAGTGTAGTGAGTGCTCCTACATAAACCAGTAGTTGTAACTCTTCCATAGTTGTGTTTTCATTTATTTTGTTGTGTATGACTGTGTTGATAGTTGTTATTGTTTTTTCGACTTGTGGGTTATTTGGTGGTCTATGCAAGAATGGTCTAATGTCTGTATTTGTGTCTTTGTATTCTATATATGTCAGCTGAAATTTCTCTTCTATATCTAACATGTGTGTCACTTCGTGTTCTATTTGTGCTTGTTCTGGTGGCTGTCTTAAGCTGTCGTTTTCCTCTGATTATTTAATAGACGCGTTTTGTTCTTTGTTTGTTTTCTCTGGGATGTTTGAGTCCGTTACTGTATTTTCTTCTTCTTCTGATTGCACATTATTTTGTTCTAGTATTTGTTGTACTTGTTGTTTGATGTTTTCTAATTCTGACTGGGGTATCCTGTTATTTTTTATTATTACACGGATCTGATCAGCTAGTCGTTGTTCTGTTAAAAATTTTAATTCCGGGTATCTGGTAATAAATGTTGTGTATACTTGTGATCTGTATCCAGTTGTGTTCATTCCTAGGTTTGTTGCTTGGTAATAACAGAACATGAGGTGTCGATTAACTTCATCTGACCATCTCATCCTCTGTCTTTGTTTTCCTTCTAGGGTGGTTGCAGGAAGCATATCCTGCAAAACACCTCTATTTGGATTTAAATCATTTTCCAGTTGGCTAGCAGTGTCGTAACCATTGTGGGCGGGCATAGGGTTCAAGCGTCGTCCCCGACCATGACGGCACTTGTCCGAGGCTTCTTTAGTTCAGTCCTGAACCAAGTAATCACACTAAAAGGGGGGGTTAGCCCTATTAGTGGTTTGTTCTTTTCGTCGCCTTTTACAACTGGCAGAACATACCGGAGGCCTATTCTTTTCCCGGGCCTCCACGGGATTTATTATTATTACTATTACTATTACTACTACTACTATTATTATTATTATTAAGTGATTTTGACAGTTAAATATCACACCAATGTAACTTTGTGTTTTAGGTTCAGATTCTTTATTAGCTGTTGACAACATGTAGTAGAATGAGCTTTACATTCATATACAGAAGCAATCACTGTATTAATTACTGTTCACATTGCATGTACAAATCATTTATCTTTTGGTAACCTGTTGCACAGAATTATAATCCTCATCCTGAAGCTCAATTTCTACAATATTAGTATCCATAAATTCTCTTAAACTTCAGAATGGATTGTTTTTTAATATTTTATCCAACTCACTTTTAAAATTACTGAAAGATGTATTCACTTCAGAATGTAGTAATTAATTAAAAAATTTTGAACAGTTCACTTTGTGAGTTGTCTGTTTTTGTCAGCCTATGTCTAGGAATGTCAATATTCGTCATATTTCTGGTGTCCTGACAGTGTATTTTCTCTCTGGTGTCAAACTCTGCAACAATGTTTATTGTATATATCACTGTTTCATAGATTTAAAGACTCATCACTGTCATTATTTTTGTCGTAGTGAATAAAGGGCAGCAGTGTTCTCTTGCACAAACCTTATACATTATTCTTAGCACCTTTTTTTGAATCAGTAATAGATCACTGACATGACATGAGTGACTCCATAACAACAGCCCATACGATATGCAAGACTGAAAACTGAAGTAAGCTATCCTGAGATATTCATTTCTCACTATATCAGATAATTCCTATACAAGATATGACGCCCTTGATGTCTTTCTGCATACAGGACTAATATGGGGTTTCCAGTTAGTTTGTAATCAATATGTATTCCAAGCAGTTTTACAGATTTTACTTCTATGTCTTTACCTTGTCCCAGCAGCAGGCATTGAGTTTTCTCTGGATTGCACATCATTACGAAATATCGTATTCATGATCCATGGAACTAGTATTAATCTAATCTAAATGTGAACCAGTTTAGTGTGTAGGAGTGTGTGTCCTCTGATTTCTGGCATAACCTTAACCTAACTCTATTTGTAGTGATTAAAGTTGTGTCATCTGCATAGCAGATAACTGAAGCCCAAGACAATGTGGCAGATCATTAATTGCCAGAATGAAGAAGAACGGTCCAAGGACAGAGCCCTGAGGGAAACAAGATGTGACTTTCTTCAGGGAAGAATGCTTACCTCAAATTTACACAAATTGCCTACTATCATTTAGATAAGAATTAATTGCTTCAAATGCCGTATAATTTATTCCCTAATACTGTAGTTTGGCTACTAACAAGGGAACCCCCCATCGCACCCCCCTCAGATTTAGTTATGAATTGGCACAGTGGATAGGCCTTGAAAAACTAAACACAGATCAATCAAGAAAACAGGAAGAAGTTGTGTGGAACTATGAAAAAAAAATAAGCAAAATAAACAAACTGAGTAGTCCATATGCAAGATCACAACATCAAGGATAATGTAAGCTGAGAAGTTTCGTGGTCCCGTGGTTAGCATGAGCAGCTGCGGAACGAGAGGTCCTTCGTTCAAGTCTTTCCTCGAGTGAAAAGTTTTAATTTTTTATTTTCAGACAATTATTAACTGTCCGTCCGTCCGTCAGTCCGTCCGATGCGAGGTAACTGCGCCGTAGTATGGGGACGCTACACCTAAACAAACATCGAAACACATGTCAGTCGACTACAGCGCACAGAAGAGAGAGTATTCCTGCTAACGAGGCTCCCTGGCTGGCAGTTGACTGTTCGCTACTTTGGACGAGAGTGCATTAAATATGTGAGATGTATTCCGTGGGCAATACGAATCCAGTAAATATAGCGGACGGTCGGACAGATAATAATTGTCTGAAAACAAAAAATTAAACTTTTTCACTCGTTGGGAGATTTGAACTAAAGACCTCTCGTTCCGCAGCTGCTCATGCTAACCACGGGACCATGGCACTCCTGAGCTAACTCTCTCCTCGATGTTGCCTATGTTGCGCATGGACTACTCAATTTGTATATTTTGCTTATTTTTTTCGTAGTTCCACACAACTTCTTCCTGTTTTCTCGATTGATCTATGTTCAGTTTTTCAAGGCCTATCCACTGTGCCAACTTATAACTAAACCTGAGGGGGGCGCGATGGGGAGGTTCCCTTGTAAGATGTCATACGGAGTACAGTAAAAGCCTTACTCAAGTCACATAGCTCAAGAGAGACCATATTCTTATTTTCAAATGCAATTAATGCCTGATTAACAATTTCAAGGAGTACCATAAATCAATATATGTCCTCAAGAAATTGTTAGATTGAGTTTCAACAGTTGCTTTATCTACATCGTATTCATGACCAAAGTAGCAGTTTGTGTTTCTAAGACAGACTGTGAATAGTATATTCCTCCTCTTGACCTCTAACCCACATCATGCTTGGCTTCTTATTTGTAGTCACATAATACCTGGCTGTGCATAGTGGTATGTGAGGAATAGTGGATCACAATCCACAAAACATTCATCTGCTATGCTAACAGAGTACAGGTCTCTTGAGAAATTAACTATAATATTGTCCATACAGGTATTCCAAAATGTTGGCTGTAGTAATAGATTTAATAATCTGAGTAAGTTTGTAGATGTTTTTGAGTTGCACTCATCTGAGCCAGACAACTTGTTGAAATCACCACATACCACAACATTAGTTTTGAGTTTTAAAATCTCTCTCATCATTTGTTCAAAATTCTCAAAAAATAAATTAACATCAATCACCAGTTAGGGATCCATACAAATTGACAATTAGAATATTTTGTTCAATCAGTCTTATATAACTAAATTATCTATTTAATTCAGAGGAGTCTGAGCTTACATCTATTTTAGAAAATTTTATGTTGTCTGATAAATATTGCAACTCCCACATTTTTTCCTCCCATTTTTGCACACAATAACTGCCAGAATGTACTCATTAGGTATGAAAAAATCTATTTAATTTTCTGTCAGCCCAGACTTACGACCAAGAATTAACTGCATATTTGTTTTACAATTAAGATTGTCCAATGCTAGCAATTTGTATTTCCCTCAAAACACTGATGCCACATTCAATGATGACACTAAAAATTCAATATTGAATAATCAAATACAATTCAATTCATAGAAATAAGAGTTTCAGGACACCATACAGATCAGTCTTCTGCATACATCAGTTTACAGTTTATAAATTAAAGTTTTGTTTTCAATGATAAATTTTACATCTGAATACATTTTACATTTACTAATATATATGAAATAGTATTCATTTTTTTTATCATCATTAGATCACTGAATTACCAGGGTGTATACATGGACAAGGAAAAAATTCCCAAATCTCCCAGTTAAAAAATAAACTTTCTCCCGGGTGAAAATACACTTTTTCCATGTTAAGTGACAATATACTTTCCCTCAGAACCGGAAAACTTAGCAGTCCTTTCAATGGTCAATATTTTGTACACTGCAAAGAACTCCCACCGCTTTAGGAAACAAACCCCAGAAAAAAAAAAAAAATGTGATTTTGAAAGATATTTGATTTGCAGCAACATGTACACTGCTTATTTTCATATAATGAATGTATATAATCTAATTCCACCAAACACAGAATGTTAGTTTCTGAAGCATTCAAATCGAGATCGTGAAGTGCTTTTGTAAGCCAATCATAGCTCATGTCACGTGATCTCATCAGCCGATGGTAGCAGATATTCACTGCATTCACCAAAAACTGGATTTCGTAAACCGGTCTCCCAATACCGCTTCTGGGTGGTCATGTAAACACTTCAAAATCAATTCCAGAAATCTGCTTATAGCCAGTTTTACAATTCCACAATTGTTTTCACTCCCATGTAAACGCAGCCAGTATTGAAACATACTTGGGCTGTCAGGTTTAGTCTTGTTTTTAAAAATTTTGGCTAATATTGATGGAGTGGCTTTTTGTACAGTGAAGGATAAGCAGAAATATTAGACTGAAGCTGTTTATACCTCATATAATTTAAGAGAAATAGCGATTGTGCTGACTGAATCAAACTACATCTGCTGTTTTCCAAGTGCCATAGTTAACCGGGCTAGCAAATCCGCTCTGGACCTTAACATATAAACACAACAGTGAAAAATGGTTTCCAAAATTTTGTTTTCGTCTTTCATACGATGTGTCGCATGTAGACAGTGATTCAGAGCATAGAACACATGCTGTAGCCAACCTATAGCAGCATCACTGTTAAGTAGCGCGAACACACAAATAGGAAAAGTCAATGGTGTAAGTTTATCTACATAGTGTAGCTACAAGAAAAGCTGAACTTTCACATATAATAAGTGCTTTTTTTGTGTGTCTTACACTTCGATATATCACACAAATGTTCTAGTAAAATTTTAAGTAATGACGTAAATGTTTGGTCTTCTGGGCTCAAAATTCTTCTAAGTGGCTGGCCCTCAAAGTGTTAAGCTTTAAATGAGAATCAAACACACTGTGATTTAAGAAAATCAAAGCATGTTTGCACAAGTAACATAACTCATATTGTGTAAAATGAAATGTACTTCGAAAGTAAAGCTTTTCAAACCACCAATCGCAATATTTTCCCACGACCTATTAAAATTCATTTCAGCAGTTGTCACAGAGTGGCGGAAAACAGCATTACTGTGCCTGTGCAGCTACGATGAGATAGGTAGTCCATATCTTCATACGTATATAGCATTAAGAGACCTTACATTAAGTCATAAACAAAACAGAACATCAGAGGATACTCCAAGAGCATCGGAATTTCGTAAACCACAATAAAATGCATAATTCAAGTTAAAGAGTACATTTGTATGTCCAGATTCACAAAGACATAGGCCCCAAGCTGATATTAAACTTTTCAGTGTGGTTTTCAGGATGCAAATTTTCTTGGGGTACCAATACTACATTATCTCATGTTTAGTTCTTTATTATGGCATAATGTCATACATCCCAAAGGATAACAACGTGCACTTGAAATTCTGCAGACATTTGGCATTAGCCAACAGTGCTTCAAATAAATTGACTACCTCTGTGGAAAAGATTAATTAAAGCCAAAGATTAATCGGCAAAAAATAACTTCAGTGTTGTGCAAGGCAATTAATGGCAGACTGCCAAAAACCTGGAAATAAAATAAAATCAGAAAACTGAAACTAATACCATATTTTAGCCTTCCATAATTACATGAATGTATTTTAATTTACTTTATAGCTCCCGGCCACAGAAATCTGTTTTGTTTTCATTTGACTTAAGAGCTGTAAATCACGAGGAAACAGCAAAATCACGAAACTTAAGCTCGGTTCACATGGAGACTACCCCTCATCCCACTACAACTTGGACTGCTCTGTGCATGTGTGAATCTGGCAGTTTGGGCACATTAGAAAAATGTTTCTGGGTAGAATCTGGCTGGTTGTAGCTACTGCTGATACAGCTCATGTCTAGTTACCTTTGATACAGCTAGTAGCCACACCTCAAGTAACCAGAAGCGGGAGAAGGAATTGCTCATACGCGACTCAACTGCGTATGTGCATAACCCCACTGGCAACTACTCAAATGAACCTAATGAAACCGTTGTGACAATGCCCATCGGAAGCAGTTTTTTGTTATGAAGTAATGCATAGTCTTCGCCCTAAAGCCTTCGACACATGTTGCTGTTTGCAGACGCTTGTGTGTGCACTGTGTTTTGTTGCTGTAAATGGCACATTTCCTTTGTAACTTAGGTTTTATTTTATTTTTTTCCTCATTTATGTTTTATTGCTGCAGCATTATATTTCAGTAGTGGGCTAAAGTAAAATTCTTTGTTGGAGTATCAGATCTTACCAGTCAAAACTAAAAAAATTTAACTGAAAACAACAAAAAGTTCCTGGAATTCTAAAAAAATTCCCGTTTTTTTCCTGGATTTTCCAGTTGTCCCGGAGCGTATATACCCTGATTAACCAATAACACATGCATTACAAAGTTTTTTTCATGAAGATAAAGAACTCATCTAGAGAATAAAATGGATTTTCTATCAAAATCCTTTCAAATTTACCAACAGCAAGGACTGAGATTTTTAGGTAGGGCATTGCTTAGCTTCAGGCAATCACAAAGTGCAATTTTTATCCCAAACAATGCTGCTCTCTGGCTATTTACATGACATTTTAATTTTTGTCTAGTATTATACTGGTGTAGGTCACAGTCTGAGTTTGGACTAATTGTTTTCACAAGCACTATTACATTTAATAAGTATATACAATTACATGTGCACAAAAATTTTGGAAACAAGTTTCAACATGATTCTTTGGGTTTGGCACAGCATATACTTCTGACAGCTTTCTTCTGTAGTGTTAGGCATGTTCACACTGCTATTTTTGTTTATGCCTGATTTTATGCAAAACTCCTCTTAGCATTTGAGCACCTGTTGTCAGTTTTAGGATAAATATTTTTAATGCAGCTACCTTTCTGTATGTCCACTGATGGGAATAAGGTTTGTACTTCAAGAAAAATGTTTAAAAATATGTTCTGCAACAAACAATTGCAAAAAAACTTCATAGTTAAAAGTAATGTTTTCAGTGCTGCTCTCTGCCAAGAACATGACAAACATATTTGTTGTGTTGTTTGAATTTTTTTAAAAACTATATACACAAAAGACTGAGACCACAATCCCCCCCCCCCCCGATTCTCTCAAAATACTTGGGGACTGGTGAGAAGTATGTTTCATTTCCAGTCACCATAATAACTAGATGAAACCCTAAGGAAGGATATGGGTCAGTTGTTCCAGTCCAGGATGATCTTGGATGATGAGATGGGTGCTCCTTTGTCACTGGTTCTTGGGGTTGTCAGAGGATTACGGGGGTGTGAGGATATGGTGTGAGAAAACTGTCTGCAGACTAAGTCTGTAGGACATTGTCTGTCTGTGAAGGCCTTAGTAGGGCCTTTAAGCATACTGGGCAAGATTTCTCACACTGCAATGGTCACACCCCACACACCCCTAATCATCTAACCACCTGAAGTGCCAGATAGAAAGTAGAACCAGCCTCAACACCCAATATCAATATGGGAACCAGTGAAACATATCCTTCACCAGGGCTACAACTATATCATTCTTCCCAGAATGGAGGACCATCTTACCCACTTCCAGAGTGGTCTTCTGTCACACACCAAGTTTCTTAGTCAATCCTTAAGCCACACCTACTTCCAACCCCTTGCCAAATGGGTCATATACCTCTGGAATAGCTGGTGCAAGGGCTGCCCGATACACCCCTGCTGAACACACTACAATCCAGTCCTGTCACAGACTTATTCTATCCTATGCTATCAGAGACAAGGCCATCTAGGAAGTGTCATACACTACTGGGTCAAAATTCTTATGTAATGAAAAATTGACAAGCTGATGCCATGATACGACAACTCACCGGTATAAAACGATTCTGGAAGTATTGCGTTGTCAGCAGATAAGTAATAACTGCAAAATGAGTCAGTCAGTAGGGCTCAATGACTTTGGAAGTGGACTAATCACTGGATGTCACCTGTGTAACAAATCCATCAGTGACATTTCACTACTCCTAAAGCTGCTCAAGTGATGTGGTTATGAACTGGCAAGGTGAAGGAATAACCACAACTAAACCAAGACCATGCACATCTCATGTCCTGATAGACAGGGACCACTGTGAATTGTGAAAGGTGTTTGTAAGTAACTGCATGAAATTAGTTCCAAAGTGTTACCACCAGTCCAGCAAGCACAATGACTGTACAAGGTCTGTTCAAAAAATTCTAAAACATTAGTAATTTTGCATCAATGGTGCATTGGAGTCAAATGCAGTTGGCATCCCTGCACAACCCTGTGTTTAATGTGTAACAGCTGGAAATTTCATTGTTGTATGTCTGTTATTGTTCTGTGATGTGTTGAATGGAATGTTGCGTTGCACAGTTTGCAAATTTTGACACAGCAAAGGTAGAAGAGCAACGCATCTGCTTGCAATTTTGCGTGAAACAGAGACACACCAAATGATGCAGGAAGCCTATGGTGACGAGGGCTTAAGCCATACTCTGTGTTACGAATTGCTCACATGGTTAAAAATGGCCGGACGGAAGTTAAAAAACATGGCCCTTGTTCAGGACGCCCTCCAATATCTACAGACGACACTTGCATAAGGAACGTCAACAAAATTGTGTATGCCAATTGATGACTGACCACCTAATAGATTGCAGAAGAATGTAAGATTTCAGCATCCTGATGCAGCATTTGGAATGGATTGTGTTGCCACTACGTTCGTCCCACGGCTCATGAGTCAAGATCAGAAACACATTCACCTTGCAATCTGAAGAGCTTTTGGATCATGCACATGAGAATGAGATGTTCCTTAATAGAAACATAACTGGTGATGAAACGTGGGTCTATGGTTATGATGTTGAAATCGAGGTTCAATCTTCACAGTGGGTCAGGAAAGGTTCTCAGAGACCAAAAAATGCTTGTCAGGTCAGGCCAAATGTCAAAGCCATGCTGATAGTTTTCTTTGACTTTGAAGGATTAGTTCATCATGAATTCATGCCACAGGGACAAACTGTTACTCAATGATACTATCAGGATGTGTTGCAATGCCTGCAAGAAAATTTGACAAGGAAACAGCTTGAAATGTGGTGAGACAATTCATGGCTCTTGCATCATGATAACGCACCTGCTCACTCATCCCTGTTGGTACGTGACTATTGCACAAAAAACAAAATCACTCTGCTGCCTCATCCCCATACTCTCCAGACCTGCCGCCTGCAGACTTATTTCCAAAGTTGAAAACCCCACTGAAAGGACAAAGATTTGCAACTATAGATGAGACAAAAGGTAATTCGTAAACGGCACTTTGCATGACCCAGCAAGAGGTGTACCAAGACTGCTTTCGGAAGCGTAAAAGACATTAGGTGGCTGTGTATCATTTATGGAGGAGAGTATTTCAATGGAGACCGTGCACAATAAGTACAAAGTATGCATAGAAAAATTTTGTGGACAAAGTTCTGAAATTTTTTGAACATACCTCAAATACATATGTAATTAAAATGAATTGGGAACAATGGTCAAGCAGTTCCTCATAAGCCACTCATTTCTGTAGTGTAGGCTCTTCCAGCTCTCATGCCCACTGGAGGGCAGACAGGCGGAGGTGGGCAGGAGTGGGCGAACAGCAGACACACTGGCTGTCAAGCTGCCAGACCGTAGCCTGCATAATGTTACTGCACTGGCAGAATGTGTGCGGACAGGGATGGTCATGTGCCACATGCATGCCCACAATGAAGGCAACTAGACCACCTGGTAGGTACCCTACACAAACTGCACCTGCCCACACACAAGCTGAAGGGTGCCTGGGAGTGCCAGCACACTATTTGGTGGCATTTGAACAGCCTTCTGTAGTCAATCCTAAGCAATGCTTGAGGTGGATGACTTGAAATGAGTGATTTGGAGTGACGAATCACACTATATCCTGTGACAACCTGACGGAAGCAGTTGGGTTTGACGAATACCTGAAGAACATTACCTGCCACCGTATATAATGCCAGCAGTGAAGTAGATAGGAAGTGGTGTTATGGTGTGAGGGTGCTTTTCACAATTATGGTGTTGTACACTTATTGCAACTTACAAAAATGCTACATGTGATAGTATATGAAAACATTTTACTGCATTCTGTACTGAGTACAGTAGACAAACAGTTCAGAGACTATGACTGATTGGATCATCATGACTATACAGCAGCACCTGAGAGGCAATTGCTTTTGAACAATAACATTTCTCAAATGGACTGGGCTGCCTAGAGTCCTTAACTGAATCCAATGGAACACATTTGGAATTAAAACATCAACTTTGGTCCAGACCCCAGTGCCCACCATCAGCAGAGTTCAAGCTGTCAAAGACAAAGGTTGAAAACATCCCATATTGAAGTTCACTAATATGGTGTCTTGATACTTTTGATCGAATAATATATACAGCTGTGTTGCTATTTCTGCACAGCATTTTATGTGGGCATGATCGCAAACCAGCTGACCACTCTAATGAATAGCAACTGCCAAACTGTGACCAAAGACAGAGTATACTACCCAGTGGCACAACACATTTCTGAGCACAACACGTTCAATTTCAATGACTGCTTCACAGGCTGTCCCAGCTAGATCCTTCCAGGCAACACCAGCTTTTCTAAACTATATAGATGTAGTCATCCTTGCAATACATGCTTCATTCTTATAATCCTATTGACCTCAATATCTGCCCCACATCCACATCCACCGTGCTCCAAGATCCGAGCTTCACTCATCCTGCACCTACATCCCTCTTCCCCAGTCAATCGGTCACTGCACATCAGTGTGTGTTGCACAAAATCACCTGGTACAGTGCCCCCACAGAATTCCTATCTGGTATTTTCATGCTGCCCCCCCCCCCCCCCCCACTCCATTCCACTCCCCTCCCCACCAACTTTATCCCCATATCCATTTATCCATTCCACATGACAACTTTGCACCCCAGTCAAGCAAGCTAAGGAGCCGAGTTGCTCTAAACAAAAAAATTTGGTCTTGTTTCTGTGCCTTTCGTCAACTTGCTCAACTTTAAATGCAAACACTTTAGGTTAGGCTTTATGATGACTTATGAGTATCAATTAAAAGACTATGTCTTCATCTCCACATTAACATGAGAGTCAGTATGTACTATCACATCTACAACACATTTAATTATTTAGGTTACGTAAGATCTTCTGAATATATACTTACCTCAAAGATGTTGAAATCGACAGCCTGATTATGAGTTTTAGCAGAAATAACTCTTGTCTTCACTGGGTCCCAAACAACAATGTCAGCATCAGAACCAACAGCAATACATCCCTATATTAAATGTTAAATGAAGAATTAAAAACGAAGTATTTTCTGTTTGGAACTTTTGTTCAATGCGCAAAATTATGAGAGAGATTTAAAGTTACAAATTTTTACAATTCAGTACCCATTCTACGATACATGTTATGTAGCAGACCAAAAATCTCACCTTCCTAGGATAAATATTAAATATTTTTGCTGCATTTGTGCTGGTGACAGCAACAAAACGTTTTACATCCATGACTCCAGAGTGGACACCCTTTTCCCACACTACTGACATCCTGTCTTCAACACCATTTACACCATTTGGAATTTTAGTGAAGTCATCTTTACCCATAGCTTTTTGGTCCAGACTAAATGTACAGTTATCACTGCCAACAAGCTGAAGTCCATCTCTAAAATAGCAAAATTTATTAGTAAGTTTGTTCAGCTCATAAAATATGGGAATCTTTGACATGAACAACACAGGGAGAGAAAACAAAAAACAACACACACATTTTCTAAAAATCTTTAGAGAACAGAGAACACAATCACTATAAATATATCTATTTACACACACACACACACACACACACACACACACACACACACACACACAGAGAGAGAGAGAGAGAGAGAGAGAGAGAGAGAGAGAGAGAGAGAGAAGTGAAGGACAGGTAAAGCATGTCCACATGCACAAGATATTTACACAATGTCAAAAATATAGTAGTATTAAAGCTTTCTACATTAGCATTTTCTTCTTCTTTCATTTGCCCGCATATCATTAACATTATACTCTACATATTTACACATCAAACTATGCTCATATTATGAATTTGATTTGTAATGACCATCTGAAATGTTCACAATTTATGCAAAAAACAACGCAAAAACACCAGGTTTTGAGTTGTGCTGGATTAGTAATCATTAATATAAGAAAGAAACAGCCTTTGTGCATTGCATCCACAAACCTCAGACGAAAATTTCCAATTTTCTATACTGTGAGGTGTCTTTGCCTTCAAGCTAGAAGATGCCTTAGCAGGCATAATAAAAGTGTTCTTTTAAATATTGAGCTTTAGTCAGTGAGAACAGAATATTGAGCATATAGAAAACTGAAATATTTATTAAGTTGAACTATTCAGTTTAATCACTGAAGTCTTAGAATCACCAAACTCTTTAAAAATACAGTTGAATACATGCATGCCCACCCGCATGAGGCTGAGTAATCAGTTGTTTTAGAGTCTGGGCTAGAAACCATCTTACTATCACCATCACAGCTATCTATCCGAGGGTAGTTACTCCGCATTACCAGTGGTTCCATATGGAACAGCAAGACAATTTAACTTTCCTAATCTGTACTGACCTTTGTCTAGTACTGCTTTTTGATCAGTAATGAATGTGACACCCAGAGCTGTTTGATTTAAAGATCATTGTCAGCTATTACAACCCAGCTTACTCCTTTTGGCTGAAGGCGTGTTACAAGAAATAGCAGTATGGAAACACTTAAACACAGTGGTTCTGGCTGTTATGTTTCACAGCCAGAGCAGAGTACTGATGCAAGTTTTGTTATATGGGACACCAGAACAGTTAGCAAGTCAGCAGAAATACTGCCAAGTAAAAGAGACAGGAAGAGCACTGAATCATTAAGCACTTGTTTTAAATTTTTTCTCCCAATGAATTGTTATTTGAGTGACTGACAAGCATTTAAGAGCATCATTCACATTTCATCACTTGTAACGGTAATACTGAACATAGCCAAACCACCAGCGTAACCTTTGGAATACTGGGGCATTCAGGACAGAGTTCTCTTGTATGTTTGCTTTACTCCAACACAATATGTTCGGGAAGAAGTATGTAGCAACCACTGGTGACTTTGAAAAGACAGGACTATTAACATTACCAGCACTTAATAAAATTCAATAACTAAGACTTGATAAAATAAGAATTGGACAGACAGTGATATCCTAGTGGTATCTGTCCTGGACATAGGTGGGTCAGGTCACACTGTAGACTGTCTGACAGTTGCAGAGGATTCCATAAGGGCCACCATAAAAAGCAATGAAACTTTTTCAAATGCCGGAAGCATAGAAAAGATGAAGAGACTGGCTAACTGAAATCGCAGGTTAATAGAAATTAGAAGGAACTTGGGATTATGTAAAAGACCTAACATATTTTGAAAGACATGACACACGGAATCAATAAAACTCATTATAGAGGTCAATATATGCTTTTCTCTTGTTTTAGATACTATCTCTAGGCTCATAAATACTAGTAGTACCTAGGAAAGCAAGCAAATTATATATAATTGGGCAACAGGTCTTCTAAGGAACAACACATATCCTAGCACAGAGAAAATATTTTCAACAATATCAAAAATTACAATTTGAAATGCATTGGGGAGCCAGGATAAGAATGGGGCAATGAGGAATTAACTTGGCACTGAGGTCAATGAAATGGTTAACTATTTTAATAATGAATGCACACTCAATCTACTCACTGCTAAATTTGAACTCTTCTTCTCATTTAAATTATGTTCTGTCAAAGTTTCAACAATATCACATATTATTAACCGACATATCTATGTACATTTTAACAGTAATAATAAAAAGTCAATTTTAATCTAATGGTGTCATAGAAGCAGGCTGCTGAATGCAACAACATTTGCAACACTAACTTATTTCACTTTTGGGGGTAGGGGGGGGGGGGGTTACAGAAGAGTAAGATTTTGTAACAAGTGATGTGAGCAATACTGACTCACCATCAATTAACTTAATGTACTTAAATTGTGTGTGCAACAATTTTTCATCTTGAGCATCTTCTAAGGAAAACTAAAGTCCCTTCCTCTATTTGATCCAAGTGAAAAATTTCAGTACTTCATTTTATATATAAAATGTGATAACATTACTCTGCGCCTTTCTGCTATATGGCATACGCAAATGAAAAGAAAATAAGTAGTACTTCAAAACTATAGCTGTGAATGTAATGCCCATTTATTAGAAGTGCTCTTGTACTGGACTACAAACAAGGCAAGAAAAAGAACAAATCTATTTAAATCAGGGCAGTGGCTAGGGTAAGGACTGGGGGACTAGGTTAATGAAAAACAGAACTTACTGGGCTAACATGGTGATCAGGTACTCAGGTGTAGTAGGGTCTGGGCGAAGCGGAGGACTGGTAACATATGCTGCAGCATGCAGCCAGCTTTTGTCCAGCTGCCGGGTGCCATCTGTACCCACAGAAGAGGCAAGTGTCTCGCCAAAAACGACTACCCCTTGTTTGCGGACAGAGCTTACGATGGCAGCTGAAGACTTGCTTGTCACACGCACGATGTACAGGGGGCAGTTCACCTGTGTCACAACATAAATTCATTTGTCTGCACACCTATACACATAAGACGTCTAACTGAAAGCCCCAATTCAGTGCAACTGAACTGCATTCCATTTCATGAATGAAAAATGCTAATGTATTCAAAGAAATACATATTGGCATACAGCTTGCCTGTTGCTGTTGAATTAGTACTTTATTATTGGTCTGTAGCACTACATATTAATCTTTCTCCTAGAAATGCAGAAAAACAGAAGTTATAACATCAAAAATCTCTTACTCTGAAACAAGAAAGTAAGTCTTTCACAAGAAACCTCCTTTCAATGAATCAACAAAATACAGAATAATCAAATGTAAATAAGAAATGAGGGACCAACAGCACTGATGAAACGAAGATATGATATGCAACTGTGACACTGTCAGCATTTTATGGTGCAAATACTACAAAAAAACACTATTTGCAATTAACAGAAGAGACATCCTAGCTCAACGAAACATGAAAGAGAAGCACTGGGACACTACTGCAAGACTACAAGCATACCCTACTATTAAGCTACTGTCCAGAAATACTCCTCAAAAGGAAAAACCCTAGTGTGATGCAACAAAAATTAAAAGTGCAGCAGATAGTTGATGGGTTTATGCCACAATAAAAATCTTTACTAACTACTTCTATTATGCAAGACTACTTCGTTTTTGAGAAATATACTATTTAATACCTACCCCATGTTTCATTTTAATCAAAATTCCATTTCAGACACAAATTTCACTAATTTTATGCTAACTATATTTATGCATTATGTATTTTGCATTTTAAAATTGAATAAAAACAAAAAACAAAAGCAAGAAAGTAATAAAAGATAGAATGGTTTAAACAATGAGAACAAACAAAATACAGATATTCTGTCACAACAGCTTAACATAATCCCTGATTATCTTATGCTTTTAGAACTCCAGATCTTTTTTCTGGGGAAGCAGGCAAATTATTCACAACCCAACTCTAGGGACATATCCATCAGGCAGGGTGGAAGGTGGTAAAGTGACAACACCAACATGACTTGACAGTTGCAGTGAAATGGCACTGCCATAGCCAGAAGGTGTACATGATCAAAGGCAGAGGCACATGTGAAAACACCCACGTGGTTTACCAACTGACCTGCCTACACTGTTAAGCTTTCTATGTGGGAATGACCAACAACAAACTGTCCATTTGCATGAACGGACACAGGCAGACAGTGTTTGCTGGTAATGAGGATCACCCTGTGGCTAAACATGCCTTGGTGCACGGCCAGCACATCTTGGCACAGTGTTACACCGTCTAGGTTATCTAGATACTTCCCACTAACACCAACCTATCGGAACTCCAGAGATGGGAACTTGCCCTTCAATATATCCTCTCTTCCCACTACCCACCAGGCATCAACCTCCGCTAATTTCAAGTTGCGCCACTCATACCTTACCTGTCATTCAACAACGTCTTTGCCTCTGTACTTCCGCCTCGACTGACATCTCTGCCCAAACTCTTTGCCTTTACACATGTCTTCTTGTGTCTGTATATGTGCGGATGGATATGTGTGCGCTCGCGCGAGCGAATGTATACCTGTCCCTTTTTCCCCCTAAGGTAAGTCTTTCTGCTCCCGGGATTGGAATGACTCCTTACCCTCTCCCTTAACACCCACATCCTTTCGTCTTTCCATCTCCTTCCCTCTTTTCTGATGAAGCAACCGTGGGTTGTGAAAGCTTGAATTTTGTGTGTGTGTGTGTGTGTGTGTGTGTGTGTGTGTGTGTGTGTGTATCAACATACCAATGCTTTCGTTTGGTAAGTTACATCACCTTTGTATGGGTCAAGGTTGTTTGGTTTGTTTAAAAGAGGGGTAAAGGGACCAAACTACAAGGTCATCGGTCCCTTGTTCCTAATAAAACAGTGCCACAAGTGTGAGAATAAAACAGATGAGACATATAACACAAAACTGAAAGGAAGGAAAGACCACAAGACACGAGTCTAGGTATCTTGCAACTTTGAGCCAACTGTCAAATTCAAGTACCAAATGTAACCTAGGATGTCACAGTCCCAATTGTAAATGAGAAATTGTATGGCCTGTTACTTTCTGCATATATATAAATTGTTTATAGCTGCTTGTTACTTTCAGAATGCATATAAAATGTTTTATTGCTGCATTAACCAGACCAACAAGTATGTTAAATAATTTAAGTTTTATCATTTCAAGTTGTTCACACACCCTTAACATGATGGAATATTCTAGCAGATTAATGCTCTATGCATGGAAAAGGTTGTAGATTGGATGAGCATCTGGAGAAATTTTAACAATGGCCACTGCCCCTACCTAATAGCAAATACACACAAACATTTGTGAAAACTGCAAGTCAGGTAATAACCATGTAATTGAAATTAGTTCTGTAACACAGATTAGGTACATGACAATTCACAATTTTTAAGATTATAGTATTGTATACAAAATCTGGCAGATATGGTGTGAAGCTCCTGCATGCTGCATCAGTCTTTAAATGTTTCGGTGTGTAATAAAAGGTGACCTGGGTACTTTCTTGGTAAACAACCCACCATGCAGTTTAGTCTAAAGTCCATAAAGCATGAGCAATGGTTGCTGAAGAACCGCTGATCGGTCATATCCCAAATACATTCTGCAATCCACCTTACAATGTGTAGCAACATAAAATCACGGAAGCAACAATATCTGCCATTCTTCGAAGAAGCTCACACATTGATGGACATAATCCTACTAAAATATGGTATGTGGAGTTGCCTGAAGGCTCTAAGGTGACCCAGTGTAGTGGTTGCTGGTCTGTTTGTCCTCAACATAAAGGAGGCATGACTGCACATTGTATCCAATATCACTCTAAATGATCACACTTGGCATAAGCTTTTTCTACCCTGCAACATAACAGGCATCCAGACTTTAGTTACCACAGCAGCACTTGACACCTGTTTGTGCCATCACTTTATAGGACAGTTATAATTAAACGTTCATTATCTGAGAAGGTCCCCACGAAAAATGAGTGATCGCAGGGCAATGAAACTTTGTAGAAACATTTGTAAGGACATCTGCAAGAGGAATAATGATTTAAACCATTGAAAGAAACAGTTAAATTTCCACGAGTAGGTAACATTTGTTGATTGGGTATCACGTTTACATTCCAGGTTACAAACATTGCTCGATGTGATGACAATCTGCATCCACAATGGCCTGGAACCACACTAGAGATACCATTTCAAAACTGCTTGCAACACTTTTTCAATGCAGGACTGAAATGTTCAGCTGTCTTGACAACAGTTGTACAAGTGAAGTCCTGACCCATGTTGACCATCTGCAAACGTAATTCACACCGATTGCCATACCAGTACCAGTCCCTAACAACAAGTCATGACACTAGCAATGAAAATCCTGCAGTGCACAGTCTGAACATAATTCCTATTACATTGTGTACCAATACAGTAAACTGTTTCCTATCTATACTTGCTCACTTGCTCAAGTAGCAAAAGTTTAACTATGACTGCCCTGCAGAATAGGTTGAACCAAGTCTCTTTCTAACACTACATGACCATGGTAATATGAAATGTTTGCCATTTCTGGACTATTGGAATTTGATGCAATGGCATGCAAGACACCAGTCTGGCCTATAGCACACAAGTGTCTGCATCAGTCGCATCAGCAAAACCTCAGAGTTCATGTCTGTACTCGTTTCCGTGGCCCAGTATCAAATCAACATTGAGGACATAGCTGTATTATGTGTCACTACCACGTGGAAAATGTGGCATGTATCCCATGATGTCATCAGATTGCATGGTCCAATGTATGTCACTGTGGACAAAACTCTTCTCCCCACTTACATCACTCAATTAGTAATCTGAATGTACAGACTATCTGGAAACTATTTCTATCACCTGTAGCTATTTCCCCATAAGTTCACAGTAGTGATTCGTTAACAAGTAAACCTATACAAGGCATACACTTTGATTTTGATCGGCTTTGAGTATGTTGCAGTGTAGAGGAAAATAAGAAAGAGCCTTTTTCCTACATGCCCTTACGGCAGTTAAGGGGATGAAACACCCCCTTGAAAAAGACTGAGTTTAATATTTCTGAATAAATACCTATGAAATGGTAACAGATATAAAAAACGTCAATGAAATGGTAATAAATATTAAAAAAACTTCAAATAAAAGTTCTATGGTTGTTAAAAGTATGTTATAAAGGTAAACTGAGATTTGCTAAAAAAGTCTCCCTCCTCACTCACATAAACCTATGGTATACCTGAACTGAAGTTTTTTTTCTTTATTACACTGCTCACAATTATAGTCTTATCACGTTTCTCAACATAAATCTTTTTAATTTGTTCTGTCCAAAACATGCCTCTATGTCGCTGCTATTTTAGCAGCAGGCAAAGCAAGCATTATTTCATCAGGTATTCTTTCACGCAACTTTACAGATCCACAGCTAAACAATGACTGTCGATAACATTAAATACTCAATTATCACTTTAATTTTTGTGATAAATGATCATAATCAGTCGCTGTTGTAACACTTACTGAATCTCAGGTGTACAGCACACATTTTCTCCATAGAAAACTGAAAATTGACACTAACAAGAAAGTCTAACTCTTAGTGCATTCAAATGCTTGCTGGGTGCATCACTGCTGCTACATTGTGATGAAGCTGTGTAGAGTATGTTTCCCTAGCAGTGTGGCCGCAGCCACACGGTTGGTTGCCCCACATTCAGCGAGAGAGTGCCACATGATACCAAGTGAGGGAACTCCCAGCTGTGTGCTTCTGCATGTGTGTGCATAGCTAGTATGTGTGCATAGCTGGTGACAAGGATTTGACATATGGATACAGTGTTCTACGACGGAAGCTGTACCACAAGAACGAGAAAGATGCAATACGGAAAGGCGTTATTTAGAATAATACAGGGATTAGTGACAAGAGCAACAGGGATTTAGCTAAAAGAGATATTTACAAATTGCTCAGTTTTTGGAGTGATGTTACAAATGGGAGGAAAGTGAAACAAGTTGGAAATAGTATAAGGAAAAACTGTTAGTAAAAGAAATATCATCGAAACAACAGAAGAAGGGAGAATAAGTGGAGATAGTGTGTCATTTCTATACCACACTAATTCTAGTTTTCAAAAACTGACAAGGCAGTTCTGCTTTGTCTACAGTGTGTGCATCACATCATCAATACTCACCTCCTAAGAAAGTAGATTTAGCAGATGGTGCTAAACAATTTCACACCACGTTATATACATTTTCAGCCTTAGAAAATTGTTCATAGTACATCTACAAAAATCATTGTACCACTTTGGTTTAAGTCTACTGAATGCAACTACTCTTAAATATGCATACAAACAGGACCATCACCAACAGTGAACCTTTTACAAGATAAAGCCCTGCATCCTTCACTATACTTACTCGGCCAGAAGATGAAGGAGATGGTTCTTGGTGTCAGCGTCAGGAGAAAGGGGAGGACTAACAACATGTGCAGCAGCGTGATACCAGCACGTGTGGCGGTACTGCTTGCCATCAGACGCAAGGGCAGCCACCAGTGTCTCCCCAAATACTGGGCTCTGCCCAGGAGCAGAAGAGACATTGCGTGCCTGCACCAGCACGTCTGCTGCTGGCTTACTCATTACGTGCACTACGTACAGGGGACAATTCACCTACAAAGGAATGCGTGACGCATGCATAACATAAAAATTAAATTTGACCATATGACAGTATGAGGAGTCAGAATGTTACTACTGAAAGTTTATAATAAACCACCATGCCTCCTAGGCTAATGTGCTTTTTAAGCAACCACATACTACTGTGAAACCAAGGAAAATCCTAGTGTACATCTTGTCTCAGAGTATAATCAAAGACAGGAAGGGGAGGGGAAAAAAATAATTTATTGGTAAAAGAAAATTTGGCAAAAAGGACAATGTCAAAGCACGAGTATTGAGTATTGGCAACTGATTCAGATAATCTCAGTCTGCACAGAAGTGAGTGTGGTTTGAGTAGATGGGAAAATGCATTAAAATGAACACATGAGAGTTGAAGAAGGAAAATCGGAAAAGTCACAGCCCAGAATGTGGCAGTATGAGCCTGCCTGTTTAAATGTGGTTCAACAAGAAACAGTTAAGATGATTCAAATTTCTAATTTTAAGTTGAGAGCATCAAATATGATGTATGTCTAGTCATTCCAAGTAATACACGAAATGCTGAATAATTTCTTTAAATAGATCTTTACCATACATGCACAGATTAAAGGCTGAAATTTCTATGCAAAATGATAGATTTGTGATACCAGAACAAAACTGATTTTAAAGCAATTTAACTACACATAAATAAATAAATAAATAAATCCACAACAGAGTGGAAAGAGATGCCAATTCCTGATTTGAAACATGTTAAACAAGTACTAATTACAGAGGCGTAAGAATGAGATAAAAAATTTGAGAATTATTTTCTATTTTAAGTAGAAACTAATGTAATAAGCAGCCCATTGTCATATTCTTCCCTATTTGTGAGTAAGTGACTTTGGTCGTATTATTGTTGCAGCACATGCACAACAGTATTTGTCCTTTACACTGATACACATGCAGTGGCCCCAACAGGACTGTTAGAAATTGTGTTCCTATTATACCAAGAAGTAACTGGACAGAAATAGTATTCAGTGAAGAGAAGTACAGCACTTACAAACCAAGCATTTAGAGCTGAGATACATATTCTTATGAATAAATACATAAATTTAGAAATACAGAAATCTTCCTCAAAATCATTCAGTTAACGACTACAGCCATCTGGCTGTAAGACGGTAGGGTCAATCAGCTGCTGGAATTACAACACAGAGATAACTTTAGACGATGACTAGGAGGAACCTGATCACATTCTTTCTGTCAGTATTAGCTTAGTGTCAATATTAATTAGGAAAGATAAGCTCGACTGTACTGAAGTATTTTAATCAGCCCAAAAATTGCTGCTGTTCTCTTCTAGCAACACATGAATTCGGTGGAAACAGATCTCCCAGATCAAAAGTTAATAAATTTAAAACTGATTAATTAATGCTACTGCTTTGATGCTACTTCACGTTCTATACGTTCTGAGATAATACCAACACAACAGTCTATATTTTCCTATCCTGTGCATGTTGGGGAGTAGTTTCTGACTCCTCACAGTCAGTCATTTATTCATCGTATCTACTAATAAGCAATAACAATAAAGAGAAATGATATACATCAACATATAAAAGCTATATTACGGGGACCAGTTCTGTGTATGTAGACAATTATTTGTAATTTATCGGCTCATTGTGTACTTCAAAGTAACATAAAAGACTTTTTCACATTAGAGCAATTTGTTTACTCATAAATAATTAAATCTTTTTTCCCTTTTTTTCAATTTCTGGTGAAATATGACAAGAGGTACATGTCCAGTATCATATACTTTTTGAATTTCACAAGGGTAGTAACACAACAGTTGCTTTCAAAAACATTTGTGATATTTATTCAAGTAAGTTAGATTTTCGTAAATGCCAAAGTTGGCTTTCTAAGTTCAAAGTGGGTAATTTTCACGTTTTTGACTCATGTCAATCAGAAAGACCAACAAATTTAGCCAACTACATTTTAAGGGTGAAGTGGAAGTGAATCTGTGCCACACAATTTAACTGTCAAACACACTTAACCGACCTTGGATGACCATCCAAGAACATTTGCAGAAGATTAGTAAAGACAAAATATGCTAACCGATCCAATACATGCCATTTATTGCTTCAGCAGCAGAAAACAGAAGCATTTTTTGATCAAGTGATCACTGGAGATGAAAGCTGAACCATTTAAGATAATCCAGAACACAAAAGGCACTGGTTCTCTCCAAATAAATCACCAATGAAGTACAGCTATGCCAAGTTTGCACTCCAAAGAGGCAGTTTTGTGCGTTTTGTGGAATACTCATGGGTCATTAATGTTGAAGTGCTGATACCTGCAGAAACTGTGAACGCACACCTTTACTGTGAACAACTGGATTGAGTAAATCAATCTTTAATTGGAAAGTGCCCAGTAATTGCCAAATGGAAAGGCATTATTCTGCAAAATGATAATGCAAGACTGCACTGTGCACGATGAAACCCAGAAAAAATTAATGAATAGGAATAGGAGGTATTGCCTCACCCACTAAACTCACCCAATACTGGGTCACAGGATTTCCATTCATTCCAGTTGTTAGAATATTTAAAAAAAAAAAAAATTTGAAATGTGGGTGATGCCCAAAACGTTTCCAGATATTTTGCTCAAACACCAAGTTATTTTTATTGGTCCAGCAACGAAAACTTGCATACTAGCTGGCAAAAGGTGGGTGATGAGAAAGAGTACATAACTGATTAAAAACAAAAACATGTTAAAAATTTACTTGTTTGAATTTAATGTAAAGAAACAACATTACTTGCTGGTCCCCATAATATGTTATTCTGCATGCATTTAAATACGAAAAATACACTCAAATGATTCTACAGGTACTTATGTAATTTTTAAATAACAAAACAACCAACTATTAACAATAAAGCAGTGCACATATATTGCGAGCAGTAAGCACTTGGTTGGAGATAAAAACCAACTTATGATGATTTACTATAAAGCTCAATCTGGCATCTACCTTCCCAACAACTAGTATTGTATCCTTGTTCCACCTTAAATTGCTTTGGATGCATACACCATGACATTTTACAGATATGAATATTTCCAGTTATTAATTGTCACTGACACTAAATTTATTAGACATCATACACTCATACATAAATATATAAACACACAAACTGTGTGCAAACATGTTTTGTCAAAATGACACAATCAAGATCATTACAATACATTGCACACATAACCAATCAACTAAAAAACAGTGTTAATAGTATCATTTTATAAAATTTACCTATCAATATATTAATATGCTCAGCTGCTTAATGTGAAACACCTAACTGAGAAACATGTGTCACAGCAATCAATCAGTAATGGAGGATACACAGGGTGTGGAATCTTGTGATTACAGGAGGTCCATATCAAACCCTGATTTGATCTGACCAATGTAACAAACAAATCACAGTTAGGCACTAGCAATAAATTGTTCCATTCATTCCATTTATGCCTCCTTTCAAAGGTAAAAGGCACATCATAAATTTTACTGAAAAATACACAGGACAAGAATTGCATTTTCGTACATTTAGCATGTACCTACAAAAGAAAGAATAAAAAGTCTTACTGTACATACAAAATACATTTGTGTGTTCAAAGCCAGACCAACTGTTTTTCTTTGCACTACAGGCAATAAACAAGTCAGTTATACTGCACATACACTGCTGTAGAGAAAGTTCTTTAACAGCTACTCAATGTAATGATTTTAATTTATGGTACATACAATTCATCATTGTGTATGCTACCTCAAGTATTCCGTGAAAGGTAACTTGGAAGATCAACTGAATGGTACAGTGTTTATTGATAAGATCACATTCTGCATTCATGCCAGTGATTGTTTCACATGTTGCACTGAACATAAGACAAGACATTACTGGAGTTTATCAAGCAGTGACATTTAAGACCAACCCCAGGTTTCATCATGTGGAGGGCCAGGGCCTGTACTGTCTGGTGTTTGTTGTGAGAGCAGTGGACAGTGTAGTTAAAATTCACCCCCATTCTGTTTTTCCTACACCAAGACATGTTCTTCCAGGAGGACAATGTCCATGTACCCAATTCTTGGGTTACCAACACATTCCCCAACATATTCCTCAACTTCTCTGGTCAGCATGATCACCAGACTTGACTCCCATTAAGCCTGAGTGGGATACCATGGAGTTTGCTGCATAATTCTGGAGCATATTCTAAGTTAATGTACAATAAATTTGCGTGAAGCAAAAAAAGCTTCTGTCCACAAATCAGAAATATATAGAAAGCATCACTGATCTGAAGCTTACTTTGTCCTTTTCTTACACAATATCCTGTGAATCATCGATGAAGAGCAACAGGCAGATTCCATATTCAAAGAAAGCATTTGATACAGTGCCCCACTGCAGATTGTTAATGAAGGTCTGAGCATAAAGAACACATTCCCTGACATATGAGTGGCTTAAAGACTTAATTACTAGGACACAGTACACTCTCCTGGATGACAAGTGTTCATCAGAGACAAGGGTATCATGAGGAGTTACCCAGGGCAATGTTTTAGGACCACTCTTGTTCTCTCCATAATCAATTATAAGACACATATCTTGAGCTACAATCTGCAACTTCTGACAATGCTGTAGTGAACAGGAAAGTATTCTCATAGCGTGACTAGGAGGATACGGAATGACTTAATGGAATACTCATTTGGTGTGCTGCTAGACAAAGTTATGACGATTAAATATCTAGGTGCAAGCATAACATTAAAAAGCGATATGAAATGGAACAAGCATGTAAGGCAATGGCAGTTTATAGGGAGAATTTTAGGGAACTGTAGCTTGTCTATTAAAAAGACTGCATACAGAACACTAGTGTGACCCACTCTTGAGCACTGTTTTAGTGTTTGGGACCCCACCAAATAAAGTTAAATGTAAACATCACAGCAATTCAGAGGCGTGCTGCTATATTTGTTACCAATATATTTGATCAACATGAGACTATTATGGAGATGCTTTGTAGACTCAAACTGGAATCCCTGGAGAGGAAAAAATAACATTCTTTTTGAAAATACTATTGAGAAAAGTTAGAGAATCGGCATTTGTGGGTAACTGCACAATGATTCTAACACTGCCAAAATGTAGGGGGTGGACAAAAGTAGGGAAACACCAAAAACACAACACATAATCATGCCTAATATGGTGAAGGAAAACCAGTAATATTCACAACAGTTTCCAGTGATCTCAGAATGGATAAATACAGGTCCTGCACGATTTTAGAGGGAATCTCATGATATTCTTCCCAGCAGTGTGAACGTGGGCCCTGTTGTCTTTGAACACAGTATCACCATTGGTGAATGAACATTGTAGCATGGGCTGGACCTGATTAGCCAACATGGTCACATAATCCTTGGCAGTAGTGTGACCCTGCAACGTAACCATGGAGCATGGGGCCTGGGACTATGGACTACCACACTATGGCTGCCCAAATCATTACTGACCCCCCCCCCCCTTTTGGATGTAAACTTGGCAAGATGTTGGAAAATGGAACAAGACTCGTCTGACCAAATGGCTTTCTTCCATTCCTCCACAGTCCAAGTTTTATGACTCTGCCACCAAGTTTCCCTGTTATGAACATTTGCATCATTGATGAGCATTTAGAATTCCAGCTCACCCTGCAATTTCTTGCTTATGAAGCTTGCTTCAAGTTTTGGTGCTGACAGGGTTTGCAAGTGCGACATTCAGTTCTGCAGTGACTTTTACAGCTGTTGTCCTACTGTTTGTCATTACGATCCTCTTCACTGACCGTCCATAATGACCACTCTATACACTCTTTTGTCCATGTTATGACTTAGTGGATGATCCAGAATGAGATTTTTCACTCTGCAGCGGAGTGTGCGCTGATATGAAACTTTCTGCAGATTAAATCTCCCAGAAAGTTCCATATCAGTGCACACTCCGCTGCAGAGTGAAAATCTCATTCTGGAAACATCCCCAGGCTGTGGCTAAGCCATGTCTCCACAATATCCTTTCTTTCAGGAGTGCTAGGTCTGCAAGGCACGCAGGAGAGCTTCTGTAATGTTTGAACAGTAGGAGACGAGGTACTGGCAGAAGTGAATCTGTGAGGACGGGGCGTGAGTCGCGCTTGGGTAGCTCAGTTGGTAGAGCACTTGCTCGCGAACGGCAAAGGTCCCCGAGTTCGAATCTCGGTCCAGCACACAGTTTTAATCTGCCAGAAAGTTAGTAGATGATGTTTTCCCACTTTCCCTGCATGTGGTATAAATCTTCGCTACTGTGACTTTTGGAACACCAAGTACTTTGCCTACCTTGGTTATGAAATGAAGCACCCACCATGCAAGTACCAAGAATTTGCACATATTAGAGTTCACTTATAGCTCCAACCACAATGCACTCAACTTCATAAGAACACTATTCTGACCACAACTGACAATTGTAGCGTATTGAGGGCATTGTACAGGTGCCATTCATGGTCAAATACAACAGCACAACCAGCAGGCTTGGTCAGCATCTGCAATTGTGTTCAAGCATGTATTTCTCGCAGTGAGTCCATATTTTTGTCCCACTCCTGTATGTATCACCTAAGGACCACAAAGACAAATTGGATAAATTAGAGTTAATACGAAGGCATATAGAGAGATTTTTTTTTTCCTCGCTCCACTTGTGAATGGAACAGGAAACGGACTAGTAGTGTTACAAGGTACACTCTGCCAATGAATCATATGGTGGGTTGGGAAATATGTATGTAGATGCAGATGGCATCTGATGCAGTCTGCATTACTGGCAACAAAACAAACAAACAAAAGGAATAAGTGAAACTAGAGTCTAACATTATTGTCCATGATTAAACTCAAAAATTCTATGTTCATGTCTCTTATGCATGACTGCATAACTGCATAGTAACTAGAGGATGGTATACTAAAAAACTACAGTTGTCCAACACTATATCTCCACAGATGTACAACCTTGTGATTATGATGATACAACAATCAACCTGTACTATATATGAATACAATGTTATGTGGGTACCATTGTTTCAATGAGTCAATTTTTCATATTCCACTAGCATACTTTTCTTGAGAAGGAACAGATATTTCCTGTGACAAAACACAGATACTACTAACATGCACATACTTTTTTATTAAGTAAAACATGACAGTGTCATCTACCAAAGCAACACATTCCAAATTTTAGAAAGAAAATATGTGGCTGATTACATGAACTCTTAACTCTAGAACGCCGTAAATGTGTTTATACTCTTACCTCTATTGTATTACCTGAAATGATATACAAAGTTATTTGCAATACAGGGTAACAATACATTGAAAAACACTTGCTAGGCATGAACAAGATGAAAATAAAAACAAAAACTAACAGTGAACAATAATTCTACAATAGGCGGAGGGGATTGTCAAAATGTGTACACATGTTTAGAGCTACACGTCATCAGTGTTTCCCAGCCAATAATGTTGGCTTTCACAAAGTGCAACCACCACATCTTCGAGTAGGTCCTAAATTGGCCTCATTATACTGAATGCACTCTCTTCCAGTTCTAACACCATGCAGCAATACTTGACAGTACCAAGAATCAAATCTGGGTTCTCCGAGAGACAGTCAAACACACTGACCATTCAGTTACTGAGGCGACTGCAAATTATCTTTTATTTAAAATATCAGCCTTCCACTTTAAATCCCAGAGACAAAAAAATAGAAACAGGATGCAGTCACAGCATTGTACTACAGCATCCTTAGAGAATTAAGTTTTATAGCATAATATTTTCATGTTGGCTAAATTATTTCATAATTTATCTTTACACAAGTCACCTGTGTAATGGAATATTCTGATTTTATCACAGCTGTTTTCTTCTAAGTGAGTGGACACACTTTGGGTCCACTCACAGATGTCGCATTTTGTTTCTGCATTCCTAAAATCTTCGTGATTGACCATTTACTTCTACAGTTTTACATTACAATGAACTTTGCAGAGAGAAAAGATATTTGCATAAACTGCAGCAGTTCTGTTCTTGTCTCTACCATCTGCTACATCTACACTCTGCAAACCACAATGACGTGCGTGGCAGAGGGGAGGGTACGTCCAATTGTACCGGTTATTAGGGTTTCTTCCTATTCCATTCATGTGTGGAGCATGCGAAGAATGATTGTTTGAATGCCTTTGTGTGTACAGTAATTATTCTAATCTTATCCTCACAATCCCTATGTGAGCAATACTTAGGGAGTTTTAGTATATTCCTAGCCACATCATTTACAGCCAGTTCTTTAAACTTTGTTGACAGAGTTTCTGGGATAGTTTACATCTGTCTTCAATAGTCTGCCAGTTCAGCTACTTCAGTATCTCTGTGACACTCCTACAGATTAAACAAACCTGTGACCATTCATGCCGTTGTCCTCTGTATGTGTTCAATATCCACTGTTAGTCCTATCTGCTGCAGGTCTCACACACTTGGGCAATATTCTAGAACTGGTTGCACAAGTGATTTGTAAGCAATCGCTTTTGTAGGCTGATTGCACTCCCCTAGTATTCTACCAATAAACTGTAGTCTACCCCCTGCTTTACCCACAACTGAACCTATGTTATCACTCCATTTCGTATCTCTACAATGTGTTACACCAGGTATTTGTACGAGTTGGCCGATTCCAACGGTGACTCATTGATATTATAGTCCTACTAGAATACTTTTTTTTTCATTTTGTAAAGTGCAAATTTTACATTTCTGAACATTTAGAGCAAGTTGCCAGTTTCTGCACCACATTGAAATCTTATCAAGATCTGGCTGAATATTTATGCAGCTTCTCTCAGACAGTACTTCATCATAGATGACTGCATCATCTGCAAAAATCCTGATTTTATCTCCAGTCAAGAATAAGATTGTCTTCTCAATATACTAAAGAGATCTTCAACAAAATGTTCATTATGTATACAGTAAAATCACAGAAAAGCAGGCAATATCAAACACATGCTCTTATGAGATAGTTTTGATTGTATTTACACAAAATTATTTGTTTCACTTTACTAAATTCAAACTCAATAACAGATAGTAAACACAACATTGTGCTGCTATTTGAAATATTGTCTTGGTCTGAAATTGTGACCATGTATTATTTACATATATGACCTAAAATACTATAAAAATACCTGGTTAGCAATGACGCATGCTCTGCCAACAGCTTCTGCTTCGACTGGTTCTGGCCTTGACAGCTGGTGCCCCTCAGGACCAGTAATGCCAGCGGCTAACAATTGTTGTGCTTTCTGTAATAATTGTGGTTTCCTGTTACTCAAGCCTCAGCTCTCCATGTATCATAACCCAAAAATACAACTAACAGACACCTGCAGTCATTCGTAATACTCAAAATTATTCACAAATTTACATTTAGCACATGTCATGTTGGAATTAATTTTTTTTCACATAATATACTTGTGAAAAAAAACTACTGAGGACTGGGTAAAAAATCTGGTGTAAAATGCTTTATAAGGTCCTCACACAGTCAATATTTATTGCACAATAATGAGTACCATTTAATAATACTTACCATCTGGGAATGGTATTGACAGTTTGTGCTATATACTGAAGGGTACTGAAGAGCTTTAAAGATATTGACACTTGCTCAACACATTGTGCAATATATTGTACAGTGTACAGGTGATATTGTGTAATACACAGAAGTTCTTGCCAATACTTCGTGATTTGGGGACATGCAAACAACAGATACAGTGACACCATACAAATACGAACACATCAGGAAAGACAGATGAAAGGAATTATCTGTGGAAGTGCATTCAGGAGGGTAGTTTGACTACAAATTTAATACTTATTCAATAATTAGCTGTAGAATCATTAGATAAAAGTGTATGGAAAGAATACTGCGACCGTGTCTGTTTTAGAAGCTTGAATTATTTATTGCAAAAATACGTAACAGCACTACCTACCGATACTCTACAATAATGTATCTTATTCTTTTCAGGTTTGCAGATCGCTTCCAGCATTGTGGAAAGTGAAATCCAATGAGTATATGAACAGTATCTTTTCTATCTACAAAGCTGTAAAAGTTCACCCCTTCAATGAAAGATACATCAGTCGTAATTAAAAAATTCTGATAGTCATTTAGCTATGCTCCAAGTTCTCTTAGCATGTTATTATGGTCACTTATAAGATGCCTTCCAAGCCACTTTTTTCACCCCTTGCCGCTTCCTCTCACTTTCCTTTTTGCAGAATACAGCACATCACTACGGACGAAGAGTTCTAACTAACACATCCTGGACATATATATTGTGCAATAAAATTGTGCCGTTCTTCACCTCACACTTTCATGCAATATTTTGACACAGTATTATTGTACAATAAATACTGACTGTGAGAGGGCCACTTTAGATGGACGCTGCTACTAGAATTTTATATCACATGTATTTCCTAAAATGCAAACAAAGAAAATGACAGGATGAAGATAATGAAAAGGAGCTATGCTGAAGAAAACTCAACAACTTTCACATGACAAGTTTAGAGAAATTAAGAAGAGCTGCACCAGCACAAAACAAAGGCAGGACTAGGTCCTATGAGGAGAACTTTTAAAGAAAAGAATTTCTATGACAGTACCGAGTGAGATGACACTGTAGTTAGAACACTGGACTCTCATTCGGGAGGACAACAGTTCAAACCTACATTCAACCATTTAGATTTTGTTTTCTTGTGATTTTCCTAAATCACTCCAGGCAAATGCCAGGTTCCTTTAAAGGTGCACAGCCAATTTCCTTCCCCATCCTAGATATCATCCAAGCTTGTGCTCTGTTTCTAATGACTTCGATGTCGACTGGATGTTAAATTCTATCTACCTATCTATCTATCTATCTATCTTTCTTCCTTCCTTCCTTCGGAAATAAGAGCAACCACAGTATGTCATTTGTTTAATAGTTATAACTACCAAAAAAGTGCTTCCTAATCAAGTGAAATGACATTTGGAGTCAAATCATACTGGTTTTCTAAACAAACCACAAGAATACTTTTCCAACAAGTTAAAAGAAATTACAGGACAAAACACAGCTTTCTAAACAAACTGTTCTTTCATCACGTAAAGTTGCTTACCATGTAGCAAAGAGCAGTAAACCTCACACCACACCAGTAGACCTTATTTTACCAGTTGTTCCAGATAGGGTATTATCATGATACATGAGACAGCTGCCAAAGTGTTTTTGTCAGACCACACTATTGTTCATCAAACATTTGACATGACTGACAACATGAATTGTGAAAGTGTTGCACATGTATGTACAGACTTAGGTCATAGTATGGCTGGCTGTTAGGCTGATGGCACAAATTTCATCTCCTCTTCATTAATGCACAAATCACCAAAGAGGTGTCAAATCAAAAAGACTAGCACCAGGAACCTAAACAATTCCAGACAAGGTCTCCTGGACAACAATGATATACAGCCATTTCATTTCACTAGCATTAAAAAAAACATAAGCCCTGTCCTTCATGGCCTCCTTTGCTCAGTGAAAGAAGTAGTAAACTTCTGTGAAGTCAGACACGAAAATTGAGATGTTTTGAACAAATGTATGCTGATATGGGAGCTGACAGCATTTCCCTAATTCATTACAATAACTCCCACTGGCTTTCACGTGTTAATGTCTTGAACAGGGTGTATGAACTCAGTAGTGAATTTACTCTTTCCTTGACCCACAGAAACATTTGACTTCTGAGCAGTCGTAGATAGTGACTGTCTTGTAACTGGTGTACCTTAGATACATCTTTGCACAAACACTCACTTAATGGGATGTATCCCTTCAAGGTAATGAAACCAACATTCTGCAACTGTCAGATCAATTTTGTCTTCAGGAAGAAACTACTACTGTAGAAGAAAAAGTTATATGATAAAGACATACATTATATTTTCCCTGCTCTTCACACAGTTTTAGATGACAATGACTTTGAGCTGAGTGAAGATTTAAGTCTGCATTTGTGGATCATTTAAATGAACTCTATGATTACTTTATGAAGTGCTTTCCAGAACAAATAGATCAACAACAAGAACCAAGACAGAAATCAACAAGAAATTTGTCAAAAAGTGACCATGAAAGTATCAACAATTTTGATCAACACATCTGGATCAAAAATCCTTCCAGTACAGAACTTTCATCAACACTTACCAAGGAAACATAAGGGCAATTTATTGACATTTCTTCAAACTTGAATATTTTAACATGGTGCAACAGAGTCAGCAACTGTAAAATGTAATTATATTAAATTTCAGCCTCCACTTGCACAAGCAAAGAAACTGTACCTAGGTTTCAGCTATAATAATGTAGCCTTCTTCAGAAATGTCAGAATATAAAATTAAATTAAATTAAAACATGCCAGATATTGGCCTTGTCAAACTTAAAATGTTAGTACTACAGTACATAGTCATAAGACTGCATCAGTTCTACTAATGTTTTGCCATTAGGTCACACCAATGGGCCAGACATATGGGCCATGGGTGCCGAGTAGTAACTGGGCAGCGCGGGCAACGACGCAGCGAGCTCAGCTGGTTGTTGCGTGCATGCGCGTGCAGAGTAATACAAAACTTAAAACCAGTAAATGTTAACTGAGATTATTATGGAAAATAGTTTATTACAATAGTTTGGACTATTAATGGCATTAAAATCCTAAGTCACTGAAGTTATCTTTCCATAAAAGGCAATAGACATAAAAATGTACTGTACAAAAGTATGAATAAATATTAATCGATAACATTATTTGTTACAACAGCTAGAAATGTTACTGGCAAATAAACCATAATAACTGAAGTTACAGTTCTATGAGAGGCAAATGACATTATATAGTGTAAAGGAACTTTTTAATAAGAACAGGCCATAAGTTAAGATTAACAGTGCCTGAAATGTATGGAATTTGGCTTAGAATTAATGCCTGTAAATGATAATACGGACTGATGTCTCATACAGGGTAGTGGTTAGATATACAGTATGTGATCAGCAAGTAATACATGGAAAAACCAGTAGGCTGTAGGTCATAGCCAGCTACTGCGGTAGGTAGAAGACTTTATAAAGTACCTACGTCATCAGCAGCTGGCTATGACATACAGCCTACTGGTTTTTCCATGTATTAATTGCTGATCACATATCTAACAGCTAACCTCTATGAAACAATTGTCCTTATTATCATTCACAGGCATTAATTCTTAGCTAAGTTCCATACATTTCAGGCACTGTTAATCTTAACTTATGGCCTGTTCTTATTAAACACTATACACTACACTATATAATGTCATTTGCCTCTCATAGAACTGTAACTTCAGTTATTATGGTTTATTTGCCAGCAACATTTCTAGCTGTTGTAACAAATAATGTTATCAATGTTTATTCATACTTTTGTACAGTACATTTTTATCTCTATTGCCTTTTATGGAACGATAACTTCAGTGACTTATGGTTTTAATGCCATTAGTAGTCCGAACTATTGTAATAAACTATTTTCCATAATAATCTCAGTTAACATTTACTGGTTTTAAGTTTGTATTACTCCGCACACACACACAAACGCGACCGCCAGCTGAGCTCGCTGCGCCACTGCCCACAGTGCCCAGTTACGACTCGGCGCCCACGGCTCACCTGTCTGGCCCATTGGTGTGACCTAATGGCAAAACATTAGTAGAAGTGATGCAGTCTTATGACTATGTACTGAGTACTAACATTTTAAGTTTGACAAGGCCAATATCTGGCATGTTTCAATTTAATTTAATTTTTTATTGTGACATTTCTGAAGAAGGCTACATTAATATAGCCAAAACCTAGGTAAAGTTTCTTTGCTTATGCAAGTGGAGGCTGAAATTTAATAGAATTTCTTCAAACTCCATATTGAAATCTAAGTACAGTTCCTCATTACTGCTTCAGTGAAGGAGAAGCATCCACAAGTAGGTAACACGGCCTCATTAGTTTTTATACTTTCTGCAACAGCCTATTTATGTGCGGTAATTTAAATCAGCATTGGATGTCATCTACACGAAACATATATTGTGACTGAACATGGAGAAAGATGAGGAGTCTCGTGTGGAGATTTGAAGAACTGATAATGAAGAGGGAAGTTCATCCCTCTCACTGATTTTGTTGCAAGGATATTACATAATAACATTAAAGGTGATTAAAATGTGTTACGTTAACAGTTAATAAAGAAATAATCTCTCTCTCTCTCTCTCTCTCTCTCTCTCTCTCTCTCTCTCTCTCTCTCTCTCTCTCTCTCTCTCTCTCCCTCTCTCCCCCCCTCCCCCTCTCCCCCCCTCTCCCTCTCCCCCCCCCCCCCCCAAAAAAAATAACTTGAGTTTATTTCCCCCCTGTTCAAGTTGGACCCCACATGTAAAATGAGCCACAGGTGTTCATGTTCAGGTCAAGGGAGCTGTTTACACAGGAAGTTTGATAACGAATGCGCTAAGGTGTAATGTTTAACAGTGTGGACTCCTAATTTGCTTCCCAGTGATCGCTCCAAATTTATCTGGAACATAGTAATATGGAGCTGTCCACAGCCTAATGAGGGGAAAGAATGAGCTGCTTGCATCAAAACACAGTATGCTTAACATGTAAGTAGCTGGAGCGTCATTAAATAAGAACACATGAATTAGACTCTGGCCACAAAACTCCAGATATAAATCATTCATCCTTATGCTAACCACGGAACTCTTTCCATATGGAGTACCTTTCACTACTGTTATGAAATTCTGGGGTAATGCATATTTAACTTAAGCATGATGAATACTTATTGTTGGGTTTCTGGGTGAACTTCCTTGAATTCAACTGAGATTCTAATACAACTTGAATATGGCCAATAGAGCTTTCCGATCAGGAATATTTGTAAGCTAGCAATTTTTGTCAAATCACTATGGGATGACCTTTATTTTGCGGATAGGAACATCACGATGACACAGAAAAGGTTCAACTCCAAATTGCTGCCACCATAAAAATCATGTTGCTGTTTCAAGTGTTTTCTAAAAGCTTGCATTCATTTTACCATTAACCAAAACTAATAGTTTAAAAAAAAGCAGCTGCAGAATATCACACCAGCTACTCAGAACTTCACTGTCACAACTCACTCATGTAGAACACCAGATCAGTGTGTGATGACTCATCACTCCATAAATTGTTCTTCCACTGGTACACAGACCATCAATATCATTGGTGCCACACTCTTTTTCCAAAGTGTCTTCTGAGCTGTGGTACAATCATGGAAAAAGTTGTCAGCTTTGAATAGAGATTTTCTGCTGATAGCCTCTGTATCTCAACTGCAACAATCTCTCTAAAAGTCAACAAGAATTCCAAGCAATTGGTTCATGCAGTGCGGTTTAGAGTTTGTCAATCCACAGCAGCTAATTTCTTATGCCTAACAGAAAAATAACTGGGATCACTGCTTCCTTAACATTCTCATTTCACAGTAATATCTTCAACAGTAGGCATAAACACACATTGGTGTTCTGATGCAAAGCCCAAATTTGTGGGACCCTAGAGTCAATATCCCACTCACATTAACTATCCCCTTCATTAACTATCCCACTTTGACAGAATGTGTATGATGCTGACACATTGTATTTCTACTTACATACCCTCCAATGTACCGTGCATGTTCAGTGGTACGTCTGAAGACATTTAGCTCCTTGGCATACCCAACAGGAAAAAGAAGTGTTTTAGGTCTCGCTCTCTCTTGCTCTCTATACACAAAGGCAGATGCCTTCTCTATCAAAGAGGCAAGATTGGGTCACAGACAGATTGGCAACCCAAATCGAGTTTTTGGCAGGCATGGCAGCTGTGTGTGAAGCCGGTAAATCCTATCCCTTGTCGGAAAGTCTGAGGGCAAATGTCTGGCACCCTAAACCTTTTCCCTTACCTAGGGTATGGTAATCCCAATAGAGGAGTCCCTGGTTGTTCAGATGGGGGGCTGTCAGGTTGACAACTCTACACCACAAAAATTTAATTAAGTTAAAAATTCAATCAATCTGTCTCAGAAATCAGATAGATTTAATTGGAAGATGAACATGGCAAGTAAAACTGGTACATCATTTGATCATGGCTACCTGATACATCTGAAGCCTCAACCGTCCAGAGGCCATTACGGTAGTAGCATCAGAGATAACATTACAACACAGATGTAGCAGCACTGCAGGAAACTAGATGGATAGGTGAAGGGGTATGTGAAGCAGAAAGGAAAACTACACACATCAAAAAACATTTTGCATCACCTCAGTTTCGAAAGTTCCAGAACCTGTACAGAAAATTGGAACAGAGATCAACATAATCATTTCTGCCCTTTTCATTGCTTATGGAAACCACGCAATGCATGTTGTACCACCATACATCGAGACCTTCAGAGGTGGTGGTGGTCCAGACTGCTGTACACACTGGTACCTGTAATACCCAGTAGCACATCCTCTTGCACTGTATTCCTCCTGGCATACTATCTACAAGTTCATCAAGGCACTGTTGGTCCAGACTGTCTCACTCCTAAATGGCGGTTCGGCATAGGTCCCTTAGAGTGGTTGGTGGGTGACATCGTCAATAAACAGCCCTTTTCAATCTATCCCAGCCATGATCGATAGGGTTCATGTCTGGAGAACATGCTGGCCACTCTAGTCAACCAATGGTGTTATCCTGAAGGAAGTCATTCACAAGATGTGCACAATGGGGGCACGAATTGTCGTCCATGAAAATTAATGCCTTGCCAGTATGCAGCCGATATGGCTGCACTATCGGTCGGAGGATGGCATTCACATATCGTACAGCTGTTATGGCGCCTTTCATGACCACCGGAGCCCTACATAATGCCACCCCAAAATATCAGGGATCCTACACCTTGTTGTACTCACTGGACAGTGTGTCTAAGGTGTTCAGCCTGACCAGGTTGCCTCCAAACACATCTCTCATGATTGTCTGGTTGAAAGCATATGCGACACTCATCGATAAAGAGAACGTGATGCCAATCCTGAGCGGTCCATTCAACACGTCGTCATGTCCATCTGTACCATACTACATGGTGTCGTGGCTGCAAATAGGGACCTCGCCATGGACGTTGGGACTGACATTGCGCATCATGCAGTCTATTGCGCACAGTTTGAGTCTTAACACGTCATCCTGTGACTGCACAAAAAGCATTATTCAACATGGTGGTGTTGCTGTCAGGGTTCCTCCGGGCCACATTCCATAGGTAGCAGTCATCCACTGCAGTAGCAGCCCCTGGGCGACCTGAGCAAGGCATGTCATCGACAGTTTATGTCTATCTCCTCCATGTCTGAACAACATCGCCAAGATTGACTCCAACATGCCTGGACACTTCCTTTGTTGAGAGCCCTTCCTCGCACAAAGTAACAATGCAGACGTGATCAAACTGTGGTACTGACCATCAAGGTATGGTTGAACTACAGACAACACGAGCCGTGTACCTCCTTCCTGGTGAAATGGCTGGAACTGATCTACTGTAGGACCCCCTCCATTTAATAGGTGCTGCTCATGCATGGTTGTTTACATTTTTGGGCGGGTTTAGTGACATCTCTGAACAGTCAAAGGAACTGTGTCTGTGATACAATACCCACAGTCAACGTCTATCTTCCAGAGTTCAGGAAACCAGGGTGATGCAAAACTTTTTTTTATGTGTGTATGATTTTTTACGGAGGAGGATCTGAGACATGTTTTGCCATCAGTAAGAGCATGGGAATCTAGTAAATGAGTTCAAAATGGTGAGCAAGCATTTGTCACACACTACAATCATGCTGAAAAGCTATGACACAACCTTCATCAATGTCCATGCCTTTACCAAATACAAGACAGATGACGAAAAAGAAGAGTTTTATTAAGAGCGAGATCATTTTTATGAAGAAGTCCCAAAAAAGAACATACATGTACTTCTAGGTGATTTTAACACACCCAAAGTAGGAAAAGAAAATATAGCTCTTCCGATTGTAGTGAAATACAGCTTGGACAAAGAAACCAATGTTAACAGTTTCAGGATGATTACACTTGCCACTACAAAGAACACAGTTATCTCAAATATATCACCTCATATGAAAATTCATCTAGGAATATTGTGCTAAGTGAATTGGAAAACCATCTATCAGATAGATCATGTAATGCAGCACAGACAAATAGTGAGAGACATCTTAGTCCAAAGAGGAGCAGAGTGTGGGATGAAGAAAAGTTTGAGTTTTGAAAGGAAACAAAGAATGGAAACCAAAGGTTTGACATGACAAAATAAACAGTGAGGAGGAAGGCAAAGTGTTTGAATTAGAAATAAACAACTGTTTTCATGTGGAACAAAATGCAGATGAAGAAGAACATGTGGAGGAAGTGAGGCACACTTAGAAGATACCCATGTCAGACACTATGAATAAAGTGCTGGGGAAAAAAAAAAACAGGGAAAAAGAAGATGGTTTAAGGAGGAATGCACAGGCTGAATCAATCTTAAGAGTAATGGAAAGAATATTTGAGTTAGCTACTCAACTATTCTAACCCAGAACTACATTTCAGTGAAAACCAGAAGAAACCAATGAAACAGAGATTAACATCACTGTGGAGGACACAGTGAAAGCCAAATAGTAGGTGAAAAGCAATAAAGCCTAAATTTACTCATCTGAACCCCCCCCCCCCCTTCAGGAGAGGGGGGGGGCGGGTAAACTACTTTGCCAAGGTTGCTAATAATAACCTCAATTCTCAATAACTGGTTTTCATAATCAATGTTACAATCTTCAGCACTCAAACAGATTGTTGCATATTTCTTAAAATATCAGTAAAAGCACTCTTTCCCATGAACTGGAAGGTACGCAACAGACCAGAAGACTCATGCTATACTAGCGGCACCCTGGCTGCAATAATGTGCTTTGTTGTGAGTGGCATAAAACTTGTGTGCTGAACAACTGTGTACATAGTTGTTTCAGTTTTTACATGCATCAGATTGCTAGCCTATTACATACCTGCCAGTTCATGAGAAAGAGTACTTTTACTGCTATTTTATGATGTGAAGATGGCAACATTGATTACCAAAACCAATTATCGAGAATAAAAGATGGAGGAAACATACTATACACCAAGCTGTGTAAACTCATTCAGATTATTTGGAATATTGAAGCCCTGCCAGACAGCTGCAAGTCAACAGTCATTTGTCCAATACAAATGAAAAGAAACAAGATGGATTGCTCTAACTGCCAAGGAATCAGTTTACTTAACATGATGTACAAGAGTCTTTTCTACAATTTAGTTAGAAAAGGTAAAACAATTTGCAGAAAATATCATGGAGAACATAATACTGGATTCTGTTCAAACCGTTCAACCACTGACAATGTGTTCACTCTTACCCAAGTTCTTAAGAAATATTGGAAAAAAGGGAAAAAATCCAGGTACTGTTCATAGATTTTCAAAGAGTATACAACAGTATTTGAGATATCCTCTATAAAACCTTGAAGGAGTTCCAAATCCCAAGTAAACTCACTGAAACGATTAGAACATTTATGAGTGAATCTAGAGTGATAGTAGTAACTGGGCGAGCAAACGCACAACCTTTCCTCATAAAAACTCAACTCAGACAGGGAGTTGCACTGTCATGTGTACCTCAGACTGGAGAAAGTCTTATGTGAGAGCAAACTTGGAGAGTGTGATGGACTACGAATTGAGGGTGGTAGGTTTCAGATTTTTCTTACGCACATGACCTAGCATTAGTGACTGAGTGTGAACAAGATCTTGGGGGGGGCGTATAAAAGGGTCACCATACCAGCAAGTAAAGCAGGACTACTCACCAAATAAACAAAAAAGTTAACATATGCAAGTAGGCAGAACTAAATATGTACAAGAGCACTTCACAGCTAACGGAGACTAACTTAAGTTTGTTGATCAGTTGAAGTAGCTGGGAAGTTGGTACAACTGTTATAATCAAGAGCCCATTGATGTAAATGAAAGAATTCCTACTGGTTCCAGATGTCTATATGCTCTCAGAAATGTGTTCAAGTGTGAAAATGAAGATCTACAATGCTGTTATACACCCCATTGTCCTGTACGGTTCAGAAAACTACAAAAGGGAGCTGCAAACACTTAAAATTTGAAAGACAGGTGTTGAGAAGAATCTGGGGCCCAGTGAGAGACAGAGATGCTTACAGAACAAGAAAGAATAATGACATTTGAGAGATCATGAACCAGCCCAATACTTTACAGTATCAAAAGACCAAATGACTCCAATGGGCAGGTCCTTAACCTGTATGCCAGAGACCCAACTTCCTAAGCAAGCATTCATTGATCACACTATAACAAAAAGACCCCTGGGTAGGCCGACAAACAAATGGAAGACAACATAAAGAAAGGTGCAGAAGCTTAGAATATAGTCAATTGGAGAAACAGCAACAGACAGAATGCAGAGGAGACTGATTGTTGACACAGCACATGGTCTCTGGGACCAGCAACCACTGGATAAGTAATTAACTAAATAATTATAGAAAATTGTTTCAAATAATCAGTTTGTTTCACTCACAAACAATCTAAGCTACAACTACACTTTAATTACACGAAGTTCACATATTTCAGTTTGTAAGGTCGTTACATCAAAATGTTAAGGCACAGCTTTCTCTCCTACATCATACAGTGATTTTTCCATTATGTAAGCCCTGTGTGTCAGCATAAATTCACTAGTATCTATACAGTTCATTAATAAGCATTGTACAAATTAAAACATTTATCAAACTTTGTGTGTCATCAGACACTGTTACATACATAAGTTTTCATTACCACAGTAAAACAAGCAGAAATGTACATGTAAAATACAATCTAGGCAGTAAGTCAATTACCTTAGCTATGATGGAACCATTTTCAGCATGAACCAATGCTACTGCTCCAAGCTCTTTACACCTTTCAAATACTTCAAATAATTCAGAATCACCCAGCATGAAAACATCTTTGTAAGCCATAAATGTTTTGAAGGAGTTTACTCCATGGTGTTTACAAAGAATTTCCATTTCTTCTCGAACCTGGAATACATAAACACACACATTTATGCAACTGACAACCCAGTACATTCAGCATTTTATCAGTATAAATGTTAAATATTACTGTCATTTAGAGAAGTAAGTTTCCCCCATGTAATGTGCTACAGAAATGCGATGAACTTTAAGAAAGTCAGTATTGTCACGAAGCCTATTATTCAGTATTTCTATTACACCAACACACGACTTTTTGAATGAAATGCATGTGTTCTATATCTTAATCATCATATGTTAATGAACACCATATTGGTTCTATGAGTCCTATTACACATTGTAATGTAGGATCATAAAGGGTGATGAGTGCTACCAGTAACAGCTACTTAACACACATTTACTCCCAGTGACATGTGCTACGAGCAACATTTACTATCAGATTTCTCACACTTATAATATTTACACAATTCTTAAAACTTTGTAACATCTTAAGTGAATATGCTCAGTTGCAAGTAACCAGCTGAAATTACATTTTGTGTGCATCAAAAAGTGCTACAATCCATTATTAGCATATTTACTGATTCACAGTGATGCATGACGTCTGCTCAAAAAATTATGGAAAATTCATAATTTCGCACCTATGGTGCCTTGGAGCGAAATGCAGTTGGCATCCTTGCACACCCCTGTGTTTGATGTGCAACTGTTGGAAGTTTCATTGTTGTATGTCAGTTAGTTACTGTTCACTGCTGTTTCGAGTAGAACATTGTGTTGCACAGTTTGCAAATTTCAAGATGGCAGAGTCAGAGGAGCAAAGCGTCTGCATTACTCAAAACTCAAGAAAACGTTTACAGAGACACACCAAATGATGCAGGCAGTCTACAATGATGAGTGCTTAAGCTGTACTCGGTGTTCTGAATGGTTCACACAGTTTAAAAAAAGATGGATGGAGTCCTTGTTCAGAACGCCCTTCACATCTACCAACGGTGCTAGTGTCAGGAATGTCAACAAAACTGTTCATGCCAATCAAAGATTTGACTGTCTGCAAAAACACAGAAGAACATAACATTTCAGTTGGGTCATTTGATGAAATCCTGACAGTATCGTCCATGCTCTCCAGACCTTTTCTTTATTTTTCAGAGTTGGAAACCCTGTAGAAAGGACGAAGATTTGCAATGACAAGCATGATTTAAAAAAAAAAAAAAAAACAAAAAAAAAAAAAAAAAATATTTCACAGACCACACTTCACACAATCCAGCAAAAGGTGTACCATGACTGCTCCTGGAAGTGTAAACAGTATTGGGAGCAGTGTATAAATTGTGGAGGAGAGTATTTCGAACGATACCATACACAATAAGTAACAGGTACGGGTACAAAAATTTTGTACACAAATTTCTGATATTTTCTGAACAGACCTCATACCTGTTCTTTTAACAGGTTAGATATCAAGAGGCACATTTCACTTCTTTGAGGAAATAACAGTGATTTTTGACACAAATAGGACTACTTAATAAATGTACTCTGGGAAAGGAAGGCACTAGTGATGCTTATAATGGTGAGGCTTCAGCTAAGATAAGTGCATTAAGAAAATGTCAATAAGTTGTAAATTGGAAACACTGCAACAAAGGTACATTTCTATGTTGGAGACACTAAACCTGATGATAAAAATCAACAATGATCGACAGGCACACTGTACAGCAGAGTAGTCCTTTAATTCTCTAAGTATAATAGAGTTGAGCAAAAAATTTGTGCTTTAAGGAGCACGCGAAATTGTGTTCCCCGATGGGACAAGATATAGCAAATGAAGACGACATGGGAGGCAAAGGCACTCTCTTCCATTATACTTAGCAAAGAAAGAAGAAACAACAAGCATATGAAGTCAAGCGGGATGTAAAAAGTTAAGGAAAGACAGCAAGATAAGAATATGTCTGAAAATAAGGTGAAATGAAAGTAAGTACAATTAAAGGAAAAATGTAATGGAGCAGAGTGGAGGAGAAAAGATTAGTCAAAAATAAAAGCAATGGTAAAATACATAAAAATGCCAATAGATGAAAGAATAAATAAATGGATAATGAAGGAACAAAATGGGAAAGGATAGATACAGTGATAACAGCGTAGGGCCAGCCTATTTTAAGGTTAGTTAGATAATTGAAACAAACTAAACATTGGAGATCTTTGTTGCTTTAGTGTAGAAGAACTTGTCTAGAGGGGTAAAGATTCAGCCAAAACAAAGGAAGGAAGGAAGGAAGGAACACTAGGGTAGGAAATCTGATCTATTCTTTAGAAGGTAATCATCCCTGTGTTCATCTTAACTTGCAGAAACCACTGAAAAACTAAATCTGGATGGATAGGAAGGAATTTGAACTCTTCCCTTCCAGAATGCAACTCCAGTGATGTAACCACTGTGCACAGAATAGATCATCTATGCAACTCCTGAAACAGTATATGCGAGTGGTTAACCAGCGAGTTCACTGACCTCATGTCTCAGTGTACCTTGGGAGATCTTTTTGTGGTTGAAATTGCTAAGTAGAATGCTACGACGCGTTATATAAAATGTTTATCCACAGACTTCTCACTTGTTTGATCATGTAAATTGTAATGGAAGCCACAGAATATATGGTAGCTTCTGGATACACAGGACATGCAGTTATTTGGGACAGTGATAAATACGTGAACAATGGGGAAAGCAGTTAGAAGAGATGCTATTCACGGGAAGATATACAACTCCACAGAAGAAAGCCTACTAAGTCATTTGTGCAGCAGAACACCATTATGGGACGTTCAACATTATTATCTCATGAAAGATACTGCGCATTCTAGACAACAGTTGTTGGGATAGGTGATGATATGATGCAAAAGATACCACAATTATACACTATAACAGTATACAATAACATGCTAAATGCAAAAAACACACACCTTGTCTGACCACCAGGTGACTCCAACATGTAGACCATAGTCACAACAGACTTTTTCATCTGCTGATTCTCTGTATTTCTGGTATGTTTCAAGTAGTGACTGGCCTTTCTTGGGTAGAGCAAAATCAACTGTGAACACAAAGTTTTGTGTTAAAACAATTCACAACTTTAATTCCATCACTGCATAATGAACTGACAATTCACTTACTGATCATAGTAGTTCCTCCAGCTATAGCAGCCTTTGTCCCTCGGTAGAAATCATCAACAGACTTTGCACCCATAAACTCAATTTCTAAATGCGTGTGCGGATCAATACCTCCTGTAAAGCAATAAGAAGTACATATCATTAATTTCCATTATTTACCTGTAAAGCTCTACAAAGGTATAGACTTATTTGCAATAACCCCAGCATTTACATTTGTCCTCATGATTCATACAGCAGTCAGAAAATCAAATTTTCTTATCCTGTAAGATGGAGTTGCACATGAAACTAAATCTACATTAAGGAACTGGTACTTTTTATGAAATATAATAAACACAATGACACGGCATAATTTTGTGACCAAAGTCTCATCAAACAGAAATGTGAAAATTTACCTATACATTTAATCTGCATGTATATTATGTAAAGCACTGGTGCACAACAGTACACCTCATAGAAATACCATCTACTCCACACACACACACACACACACACACACACACACACACACACACACACACCTCTACTTTCTATTCATATTAATGACTGCTAATATTAGAGTGAAAGCACATTGATTTCTCCATGTGTGTTTCACCATATAATATAATAATGCCTAACAAGCTGGGGCATTCATAACTATGTATCAGGGCTGGGAACCAGCAACCACCAATTGAGAGTGGACATATTTGTCATGGTTGACAAACAATGCCAAACATCTGATGTATTTGAAAAATCTCATCAGCTTACAAGGATGCCGACGCCAAAGAGATTTAAAATGTTGCTACAGTCCAATATCTCGACTGGAACAGCCAAGACCCCTGGAAGGCCTTTTAACTTAAGGACTGACCACATCTGGATGCAACCTAGGGTGCTTATTAGATGTACAGGTGAATGTTGGCCAACTGTGGGAGGTGTGAGAGAATCACCAAGGCACTAGGGAATATGGAAACCATGAGCTGCCACCAACAATTTCAAGCATTAGCAGAAAAAACTTAACACAAAACTGATGAATTCTGGTATCTTAGATGGTGCATTAAATGTGAGATCCTGTTTCCAAGTCATCTGGATTTGCATGTCTGGTCTTCAATCACTAATGACCTTTGTGTGTTGATTTACTTGCTTAAATAGCACACAGATGACACTACTTTAAGGGAGCCCTCATTAATGGATTAAGTTGTTGGTAGACTGTCCTTATCGTATAACAATGACTGTCAACTTCAAGTCACCTAATATACATCAGAATGATATGCAGAGACCTACCAGAACTTGCTCAAGGTTAGCACACTTAATAGCTGATATCAACATTGTCCATCCTGACTTTGCAAGATTATAAGGCCACCATGAAACAGTTTCATGCTGCCCCCACTAAACATTTTCATGCTGTCCCACAATCTGAGGCAGCCTACACCACAGGAGACCACACTTTCTTGCACCAGCTACTTTCTGTACTCCAACAGCTGTAAAATATATGCCACTATATGGAACTGCATACGGGGATCCATACTGAACAACTAATATCTCACTTATACCAAACACACTATAACGTACTGGAGAAAAGTTTAATTTTGCCATCTGAAGTTTTCCCGGCGTACTTCCAAACTGAACAGTTCTCAGGTATCCAACCGGGTAGCATCATAATTTCTCCACAATATTTCGGCAGACGTACACGCTGCCATCTTCAGGTGGTTCCCGACGAATGCTGTGCCGTTCCTCTCGCCGCCCTTTATATACTAGCCGTTACACCCTCCACTGTTCCTCTCCTGACGTCTTCCGTGCAGCCGGCATGCCGGCTACTGGAGGTGGTGGGGGAAGTGGTGCCTGGGTCTGAACTGGGGTCTGCAGTCTCCCTGCTGCCACCGTCGGGGGCGGTCCACGATCTCTGGGACCGCATCTTTCTCTCCAGGCTGAGTGCAGGGTTCCAAGCCTGACTAAGTTGAAGGCCACTGTCTTTATTAATTAGATCGTCCTCTAGTCTGATTTTGATGGCCTCTTTAGTAACGCAGTCCCATAAGGAGGAGGATTGACAATATTTTTGTTTTTTTGATAGTCCATAGTATGCCCAGTCTTTATACAATGGTCAGCCATAGCTGATTTAGTGGCCCGGCATAATTCGGTGCGGCGCTTGTGTTCGCGGCACCTCTCTTCTACAGTGCGGACTGTTTCCCAATGTATGATCAATGACGCAGAAATGTCAGTGCTCGAGAAATGACCACACTTCACCCCGACATCTCTATCGATTGTGGACATTATAAGCAGTGTGGAGCAGGCCCCCTACACTCTGCCAGCCAATGAAGCAGAAGAAATACGTCGTGAAACTTGCCGTGTGCTCACCAGGGCCGCACCACTGAAACAGAACATCTCTAAGGAGGAGAGAGAGAGAGCGGCCATCCGTGAGTTACGCAGCGATCCTGAGTTGGTGGTCTTGCCTGCTGACAGAGACAATGCTACAGTACTGCTCCTGCACTCAGAATTTAAGAGAAAATTGTATGAACTTCTCGATGACGCAGCGTACAGAAGGATAGAACGAGACCCGACAAGTCGCCTTCAAAGAAGAACCGTTTAATGTCTTCGCAGTACCTTTGATCAAAAAACTATCAAGAAACTTCGACCATGAGCGGCTGCACCGCCACGACTGTATGGGCTACCGAAGGTCCACAAGGATGGGACACCTATGCATCCAATAGTCAGCAACATAGGAGCAGCAACCTATGAACTGGCCCAACACTTGACGGGTCTCGTTAGCCCACTCATGGGAAAATGGGAACACCACATCCGCAATTCCACCCACTTTGTGCAATGTATACAAAAACTTCAGCTCCGACTTGTTAGTGAGCTTCGACGTAGTGTCCCTCTTCACTAGGGTACCACTGAAAGACTCCATCAATCTGATAAGCAAGAAATTCGCCAACAACCTAACAAGGCTCTTCGAGTTCGTGCTCACCTCAACATACTTCCTGGTCGACAGAAATTATTATGAACAGACAGATGGCATCGCCATGGGAAGCCCACTTTCACCGGTTGTAGCCAACTTTTTTATGGAGAATTTCCAGGAGAAGCCACTAGAACAAGCCAAATAAAAACCAACTTGTTTCTTCCGCTACGTGGATGACACATTTGTTGTTTGGCCACATGGACGGGACAGCTTAAATGAATTTCTTGAACACCTCAACTCGCTGCGCCCCAACATACGGTTCACGATGGAGGTGGAGCACGATGGTGCCCTACCGTTTCTCGACATCCTGGTGAAATGGAAATCTGACAGCAAGCTGGGACACAGTGTATACAGAAAACCTACACACACCGATTTGTACCTAAATAGCTTCAGTTGCCACCACAATTCCCAGCTTGAAGGCGTTTTGTGCACATTTGTTCACAGGGCACGAACGATCTGCGATCAGGAGAGCCTTCCAGCAGAACTGCAGCATCTTGAGACAACATTTCGGAAAAATGGGTACAACCAGAAGCAAATAAGACACACACTCAGACAGACTGTGGCAAGAGAACAAGAAGAAGAAACAGAAGAACACAAGTCATTGGCGTGCATTCCGTTTGTCGGAAACACCTCAAGAAAAATCGGTAGAATCCTGGGGAAACACAATGTGAAATGTGTATTCCGACCCTCTGCAAAAACCTTGACTCTACTGGATTCAGTTAATGGTGACCTAGGCCTTCGAAAACCACGTGTTTATCAAATTCCCTGTCAGTGCAGAAAATTACATCGGGGAGACAGTCCGCACTGTAGAAGAGAGGTGCCGCGAACACAAGCGCCACACCGAATTACGTCAGGCCACTAAATCAGCCGTGGCTGACCATTGAATAAAGACTGGCCATACTGTGGATTATGAAAAAACTACTCTGTCAATCCTCCTACTTCTGGGACTGTGTTACTAAAGAGGCCATCGAAATCAGACTACAGGACGATCTAATTAATAAAGACAGCGGCCTTCAACTTATTCAGGCTTGGAACCCTGCACTCAGTCTGGAGAGAAAGATGCGGTCCCAGAGATCAAGGACCGCCCCCAACGGTGGCAGCAGGGAGACTGCAGACCCCAGTTCAGACTCAGGTGCCGCTTCCCCCACCACCTCCAATAGCCACCGCGCTGGCCGCACCAAAGACACCAGGAGAGAAACGGTGGAGTGGGTAACGGCTAGTATATATAGGGCACCGAGAGGAACAGCACAGCACTAATCAAAAAAAATTTTATTTTATTGTTTAACACAGACAGCAAATTAAAATTGCCCATGCTTGTATTAATGTACGTGGATCACTATTAGCTGTTTGTCATTTACACAACCTGCATATCTTTGCAAGAGATATACTCAGTAGCTCGGTACAGGCTTTTGTTGAAGTTTCGAGAACATACCTTCACCGAGGAGTCAAGCAGTATATTGCTCCCCCCTGCGTATATCTCGTGAAGAGACCATGAGGATAAAATCAGAGAGATTAGAGCCCACACAGAGGCATACCGACAATCCTCCTTTCTACGAACAATACGAGACTGGAATAGAAGGGAAAACCGATAGAGGTACTCAATGTACCCTCCGCCACACACCGTCAGGTGGCTTGCGGAGTATGGATGAAGATGTAGATGATGATACACCATTAAACTTAATCCCTGGTAGTAGTTTAGTGCTTATCTATAAATATGGTTGATAGGACGAGTGATGCCCTAGAATTCCTGTGTAAAGTTAAGTTATAAATATCTACAATAATGACACCTATTTTTCAATATTTTAACACAAGACATCCGTACTCTGTCTAGTTTGAATGACATAACTAATAATACTTTCATGCATCTAACACAATAAAGAGACTTACTTTTACAAAGCAATATAATTTTTGTGTGACCTACTCCACAGATATTCTTTGGTTTATGAGCCTTCACATTCAGACATTTGGTTTGTTCCATTCACTTGTTCTGCATGATTTTTCCTTCATACACATTCCAGAATATTTGACAATCGAATGAACAGTTTAATAAAGAAAAGAATTACTTTTCATTCCTTTGAATTAGTTGCTGGACTGCCTCACTGATATCTCCACAAGATGGGGAGCCAAGGCCGACAGCAGAGGTGAAAGCACCCCAGATAGCACTGTTGAGTGCCCATCTGGGCAAGGGTCCAGGGGAGTGATGCTGAGGAAAGGACAGGAAGATTAGAAAGTGGTCACTCGCACAGAGGTCATCATGGACCCTCCAGTAGACAGATGGGAGAAGACAAAGCTGCAAATGGAAAGGTCAATGGCCGAGAAACTTCCGTGCGCCACAATGGTGTGTGTTGGGGTACAAGTACTCGAGAGGCAAAGGTCAAGTTGTGCCACTAAAGTTTCTACATCTCTACCACTACAAGAATTCGTGGTTCCACCCCACAAAGGGTTATGGGCACTGAAATCACTCCAGATTAGGAAAGGTGGTGGAACCGGAGAAATCAATGCAAACAATATGTTCTGAGACACGTCACTATCAGAATGGAGGTAAACTGTGCAGCCATAAGATCCTGAAATGCCCTTACGTGAACAGCCACAGCCTCCAAAGGTGTATTAAGAGGCACAAGTTCGCTACACAGTGTGTCCACAACATATGTGCAAACTCTGTCCAGCACCCTGACACAGGTAGCACAATCCACAAAGGGCCAAGCTCCACATTGCTGGGAACCAAGTCTCCTGATGGGCAATGCAGAAGTCAGGGGAAGTGTTTAAAAGATAGTATAGCTCAACCAGTTGGTGGAAAAAACTTCTACAATTTCACTGGAGAACAATGTTTTTGATGTACTGCGAGACCACAAAGGGATCAAGGAGGCAGACTATGTCCTGCTGCCACTGACTGAGGGGTTATGGCATCAATATAGATAGGTTCCATGTTCCATTTTTTGGCATAAACCGGGGCCTCAGGGACTGCCAGAATCTCCACCTTGGCCACAGAAGTGGAACAGGCAGCATGTGGTGGCAAGGAGGGGGCCACTGGAATGGCTTCCTCCACGGAGGACTTTTTCTAGTCTTCCCTCTCTTTAGAAGATTTTGATGATTACAAGGGCTTCACTGAATCAGTTTCAGGTAAAGTGATGATTGCGAAGCCCTGCAACCAGCAGCCTGTGGCTCCTTCAGCCACTGGCTGGTGTCTGGTTGTAGACAGAAGAAACCTTGGAAGGAAGTGTCCCGAGGGACGCCTTTCTGGCAAGAGAAGATGGAGGAAGGTGATTCATCTCTGGCTGGGAGGTGGGGACCAATGTCCCTGGTGGCTGGAAGCCATTGTTCCCAAAGTTGGTGTGGGAGAAGCAGCATGAGGGAAACCCCCAACCATCTGGGGGGCAAGCATGGATGAACAGCTCTGAGGGCCCACTGTAGGAGCAACAGGTGGGAGTACTACCACCAAAGGGGGCGATGTCATCACAGCTGCAGCATATGACATTGCTGTAAATTGCTGGGAGCAACTGCTCTTTCAAGTTCTTGGCCTCTTGGAAAATTAATTAATTCGTCCAGAGTATTGTATTCTTGTATCTTTTTTCTCTCTGGGAAACAGTGCAATCTGGTGAGTAGGGTGAATGGAGCCTTCCACAGTTGACACAGATGGGGATAGGGGGCACAAGGAGTGTTCGCATACAGCGCTCATCCACAGTCTCTACAGAAGGAGCTAGCAACATGTGCCCAGATATCGAGCACTTGAAGCATCACATAAGGGGAGGGGGAGTGAATATTGGTTATTGGTTTCACATTGCATCAGTATACCATCACTTTTACCTCTTCAGGCAATCGATCACCTCAAAGGATAAGATGAAGGCACTGGTGGCAACTCTTTTGTCCTTTGGCCCCGTATGTACACGGACAAAGTGTACACCCCGTTGCTCCACGATGGCCCATAGCTCATCAGATAGCAAGAGCAGCTCTCAGTGAAAAATGATGCTCTCAACCATATTTCGATTATTATGAGAGAGACAATCACCAATATGTCACCCAGCTTGTTACAAGCAAGCAGTGCCTGTGACTTGGCAGAGGATAATGTTTTGATCACAATTGACCCATCCTTCATTTTAGAAACGCCTCCGACTTCCCCAAAGTTGTCCTCTATAGTTTCCACAAAGAATAAAGGCTTTGTGGCCAAGAAGGAATCTTCATCAGTCCTTGTGGAAACTAAATACTGGAGGAGGGAGTATTTTTCTGTCTGCTGCTTGGCCCTACATTCCTCCTACAGCGTAGCCAGAGAAGGGTTAGTTGGTTAATTTGAGGGAGGGGACCCAACAGCAAGGTCATCAGTCCCATCGGACTATGGAAGGATGCTGAAGGAAGCTGGCCGTGCCCTTCAAAGGAACCATCCTGGCATTTGCCTGAAGCAATTTAGCCAGGGAAGGGAACATTTTAATGTTATATCTCTCTGCATTAAAAGAAGACTGTACTTTCATAGAGACTGCTGGAGCTACATGGCCACCAGTGGAAGATAACTTCATCCCCTTCACTTGTGGCTCATCTGCCATGGTGCCACTCCAAATGGGGGCACTCCCACGGGCACAATCCAGTCTCAGCAACAGCTACCTGACCAATAATCTACTGTTTGGAGTCCTTGTGCCCCAGTCACAATGGGCACATACTTCTTGATATAAATGGAGAGTTTTCAGCCCAGACACCACCACTGCGATCCCTGTGTAGTCAGGGTCTACCACCAAGCAGGTACTTTATGTTATCCCTCCTCACCCCCTCTTATAATGGAATGGCTACCATGTTGGGTTTTGGCTATATTACCTTATAAAAGGGAATGGTGTAAATGTGGAAAGGCACAAAGATGGAGCATACACTGCATTGGGCGACCTTCCCTACATGATCTGCACTTTTGGAGAATTTTGAAAATTGGCGGCTGGTCAAACGCAACAAAGGGGACCATGTGTTTATTGACTGAAAAGTTGTCGCAAATGCCAAAAACAGAAACTCAATTCCGAATGATAAACTAGATCCAAGCAGGGTCTGCACCAAGAAAATCATCCACTGGAGAGGCAAAGGGGAAGGGACAGTGGAAGTATAAGCTTGCAGCACAGAAAAGAAGTAAGGCTGCTAAGTCTGGGGCCCCATGGTAGCCAAGCACATACTCGCAGAAGAGTTGTGAGCCCCCTGAGGGATGAGAAATAATTAATAATGGAGCCCAAAATACTGGGTGATTAAAAAGTCAGTATAAATTTGAAAACTTAATAAACCACGGAATAATGTAGATAGAGAGGTAAAAATTGACACACATGCTTGGAATGACATGGGGTTTTATTAGAACCACCCCATATTGCTAGACGCGTGAAAGATCTCTTGCGCGCGTCGTTTGGTGATGATCGTATGTTCAGCCGCCACTTTCGTCACGCTTGGCCTCCCAGGTCCCCAGATCTCAGTCCGTGCGATTATTGGCTTTGGGGTTACCTGAAGTCGCAAGTGTATCGTGATCGACCGACATCTCTAGGGATGCTGAAAGACAACATCCTATGCCAATGCCTCACCATAACTCCGGACATGCTTTACAGTGCTGCTCACAACATTATTCCTCGACTACAGCTATTGTTGAGGAATGATGGTGGACGTATTGAGCATTCCCTGTAAAGATCATCATCTTTGCTTTGTCTTACTTTGTTATGCTAATTATTGCTATTCTGATCAGATGAAGCGCCATCTGTCTGACATTTTTTAAACTTTTGTATTTTTTTGGTTCTAATAAAAACCCATGTCATTCCAAGCATGTGTGTCAATTTGTACCTCTCTATCTACATTATTCCATGATTTATTCAGTTTTCAAATTTATACTGACTTTTTGATCACCCGGTATATGAAATGGTCTGCTATGTATGTCAGAGTTGACAAGGGCTCCACCAGGGATCATGTGCGGATTGAGAAACCTCACCTGCATCTGCCCCCACTAGCCTCATAACATGCAAACACAATTCAGAGTAAAGAATGTCTTCAAGAGGGGAGATTCATAGTAGCAAAATGGAGAAGACTAGAAACACAATGAACATCGGTTAGATTGACAATAATAAAATAAACTGAAAGAAATTATCAGTCAGAATATGGATAAGCCAGGTAGGTGTACCCTCTGACTCTGTATGTGATGCGGGCTGTTCCTCTCAGCCATCCTAGACCTTATCTGTTAAGATGGGAACAGCACCCACTGTCTCTGAGGAGCCATAATAGCTAGTTAAGCTGTTCTTTTATCATCAATTAGTATCAAGGATAAGGAATCCTTGAGATCTTGTTTTCATCAGAGTGATACTCCTCAAATGTAAAATAAGGTGCAGCACAAAAATGGTCTAACTGCATCTGAAAGCAACTAAACAACAGAATAAGAAGGATGACCAAGAGAGCTGGTAGAGAAGGTAGGGCTGAAGGTCCCCACACCCAGCACGCAGTGGAAGACGCTCCAACACCGACCACACTGCCCCCAATCCAAAAATAGTTTAAAATGTTATATGCGAAAACAACGTTCTTGGAGAATAGAAAGCACCCACTCGACTGTCTGTACATTGTCTGCCAATATTGGAGGCAAACAATCTGGAAGACCACCACAGCATGGAGAGCCACAAGGATGGGGAATTCCACCAAGGTGTGAGCTATTTTTTATAAGGCTCCTCAACTACATTGTGGGGTACTGCATTATGTAAGGTAAAACTTCGGATTAATCTGGTATGGCAGATGTGAAGGTGACACCGGAAGGTGTATTCCTTCCAGGAAGAGTGGAAAGAGAGGCAATGTACAGCTGTAGCCTCCTTGATAATCCTGAGTTATGCCACCAGATTATGCCCCATCTCTAAGTGAAGGAAGGCCTTCTTTGCATTTGCAAAGCTGCACTTGAGATAATTAAAGTGAATGCTGGGCTATTAATTGCTTCTGTAGCCAGATAGTTGGCCAGTACATTCCCTGGGATACCAACATATCGTGTGACAGTCATACTGCCCCTAAGTTGTCTTTCTCTCTAAGATCAGAGAATAAATTGTGAACAGCAGATATGACAGGGTGGCAAGAGTAACATTTATCATTAGCCTGGAGACTTCTCATTGGGTCACTACAAATTAAAACATGATAGAGACAGGTCTGTTTAATGAAATGTAGGGCTCTTAATGGAAATCAGCTCCAAGATAAAATCGCTATAGATTCCTGGCAACAAATTTTGTTCTTGACCAGTGGGCAACCCTGTCCTATCCACGGATTTAGAATTATCAGTGTAAATGATGGTAGCACACACATACTTCTGAAGAAGTGAGAGGAAGGGACATCAAAATGTCACGGGGGAGACAAACTTTAGGCCCATGAAATAGACCAGTCCTAATTTGTGGTGTGGGTACTAAACCAAGGGTGTTGGGTTGGTTTATTGGGAGTAAAGGACTAAGCAGCAAGATCACCAGTCTCTCGCTCAATGGTTCTTTCATCTGGAGGTAGTGACATCCACTACGAGTGTGCTTGGGTGGGGAAAATATATAGGAATGATAAAAGTGAAGCACTGAATGCAATACTGATGCCCGTGCTGAAAAATTAAGTAAAATATATGGGTTGGATTGGTACACAGGGTAGAGCAGCAAAGTGGTCTCCCTGGGCTCATCCATGTTGACAGAAACCTCTCCTGCATCCAACCCCTGCCATGTCAATTATTGGCAATGACAGCTACAGAGTAAAGAATGCCTTCTAGTCAAAAGATGCTAAACAGTGAAAGGTGCAAGGCTAAAAATGTAATGGACATCAATTAGACCATTAATAACAATGCAATATTAGAGAAACAGTTAAGCCCACACATGGGCGTGTTCCGGTGCTCTGCATGTGATTGGAGCAGACCCTTCCACGGTCACCCCCCTCCCCTCTTGATCCATTACAGGCAAAGTATTAAATAGGAGGATAGCACCTACTAGTCAACAGAGGGACACTCCTGAAAGAGGCACCTTCCTAAAAGCAATTAAAACACAGAAAAGGAGGGATCACAGAAGCAACAGGGAAAAGAGGCAGGGTTGAGGGTACCCCTGAGTCAGCATGTAGCAGGAGATGCCCACAACCACAACCACCCCACCCCAACCCTGAAGGTAGTTTAAGACTTCATATCTGAGGAAAAAACCATGATCTCTCTCTCCACACACACACACACACACACACACACACACACACACACACACACACACACACACACACACACGACAAATGCAGAGACACACAAGAGTGGGTTACTTCCAGGAGGAATGGAAGAAGGAGTGGCATGCAGCAGTAGACTCTTTGATATAACCAAGGGTGACTCAGCAGAAAAAACATGGTGAGCACATTTTAAGATGGTTAGGCAGAGATGTCAACTAAGGGCCTCAAGGAGCATATAACTAGTAATCCCAGTAGAGGATGATGATCATAGGATAAATGCCCTTTGTATGTGAAAAGAATCTGATAAGTTGCATGATTATAAATTGCTCAGATGATTGTGATGATGATGATGATGATGATGATGATGATGATTGCATAATAAGTGAGCAAGCATTGACACCATTAGGACTTATGAAAAGAGACTTCGACTCTACGTGGCTTGTCCAGAAGGTACCACAGGCCATTCATACTCTGTGATGATGGACTGGGGCAAGAAATTTCAAACCCAAATGTGCCGCTGACCCATAAACCTGGTAATCTTAGCGCCAATGGGACGAGACCAGCGCCCAGTAAATATATATAACAGGTGTGCATGAGGAAGCAGAGAATTGCACTTATGTATGAAGCTAGTCTTTAGTTGACAAATATGGAGCACTAATATCAGACTCTTATTAAAGAGGAGTCCCAAAAATATGGACTGTGCACAACATCCAAGCTCTGGGTATACAGGAACAGCTCTGGATAAGGATGGGTTGTGGTATGACAACAGAAAGACACAATTCACGTTTTTGCGGGAGAGAAAAGCCATGGGGAAGGGTGCAAGTGGTGACCCTTTGGATGGTTCCTTGAATCTGGCATTCAGCCAAGGCAACATATTGAAAGCTATACCAAATGCAAAAGTCACTGACACACAGTGTGGCATTGACCATTAGTCCAACAAAGGACACTAGCCCACTAATGCTAATAAGGAAGAGAAGCACTCAGTACAGAGCAATGTGCCATTGTCTAGGGCTCATGGTACATTTTGAGAAACAGCTACCCAAAACAGCTAGCAGCATGAAACTGACCAATAAAAATTGGTAGGGAGCCTTGAAAGCTGTAGTCATGGATGGTAAGTAAAATTTGATGGTGCCAAGTGATGGTGTATGCCTTATGTAAGTCAAAACGGACAGCAATGAGATGATGGTGTTTAGACCACACCTGTTGGATTGCTGTTCCAAACCTAACCAGACGGTCAGCTGTGGATTGTCCCTCCCAAAAGCCACACTCATAGGGGGACAAAAGGCCCCCTAATTAGAGAACTCAGCATAATCATCAAGTACCATACTTTTATGCAGCTCGAAAGGCATGGTGAGGCTAATCGGCTGGTAGCTGTTGATAGACATTGGGTTTTTGCTTCATCTAAGGACTGAGAGGATGACACTGTCTTTCCAAGGTGAATGGAGAGCACTGTCTAGCCAAATATGGTCAAAGACCCAGAGTACATGATAAATTTGAGTAACATTCAGATGCTGGATCATTTGATTATGAATCTAATTAGGGCCTGGAGCCATATCATGTGATGAGTCAAGAGCCTGGAGCAATTTCCAGTCAATGAAAGGTTCATTATTTAATCTGGTGCGGCGGAGTGGGTAAAGGATGAGGGGATTTCTTCAACCTGTTCCTTATACTTTCTTATCACAACGAATCATGCAATTAACAATGGATTTTCGAGAGATCCTCAATTTGCTAGTGCTCAGAAGTGGCACATATACATAGGACTTCAACTAAAAGCCAATATGGCAACTCACAGCTCTTTATTGAATGTAAATGACATGCATTGTGCCATCTCATTGGTCAATGTTCAAATGCACATTCAGAATACCCAACAGATATAGCCCTGCATGTTCAGAAGGACTCCCCAACATACTATTCCATGCTGTGATATCAAATGCGGCACGCTAAAAGTTCAGATGCACAGTTCATGTGCTGTCAGCTTTAGTGCTGAGATGCAGAAAAGGGATGAGATGGTGTGTGTGTGTGGGGGGGGGGGGGGGGGGGGAGGGGAGCCCTTCAACAATCCTGAACAGCTGCTGCAATGTCTCTGCCCCTTCATGGCACTAGCTGACAGCACAGTGAGTCTGTAGAAAGGGGATAGCAGTTCCATAAGCACTGGTGATTGTATTTGAGTTACTTCCCACAACCTCATCAATGCAATCTGGCAGAGGTGGTGAAAGTGACAGCAGAAATACTACTGCCAGTTGGCTCTTCAAAGCACCCAACATAACTGATCCATCGGGCAGTGACAAGGCAATGACAGGATTATCCGAAAGTGGACACTATCACAAGGAGCATCGTGTAGCTACCGTTTTAGTGATTCCATGAGACAGTAAGAAGAGAGTGTAAGGTTGACAGCCAAGAAGGTGACATGGGTGGCATTGAAGTGGGTAGGAGTACAGTCATTGAGGAGACAGGTCAGGATAGGAAAGAAGCTTGTCAATGAGAAAGCCCCTACCAGATGAAGTGGTACTTCTCCACAGGGGATGGTGTACACTGAAATCACAAAGGAGGAGGAAAGGGTGGAGGGGATTTCCTGGATTAAGGCAGTCATATCAAGGTAAGTAAGTGCCCTGACTGAAGGTAAGTATTTGTTACAAATAGTGACTGCCTGGGTTGTTTGCACTCTCACCACTATTGCTTTCAAGATGGTATGGAGCAGAATCTACACACAGGTAACATCTGTGTGAACCATTGTACAGATCCCTCCAGATGCTCACTCAAAGCAAGTGCAGTTCAGACAGCATGAATGGTAACCTCAAGAACTGGAGAATGGTCGTCAGTGAAGTGCGAGTGTGTTTGAGATTGCAGAACGAGTGGAAATTAGTTATCATAATTCTGGCAGGTGATAGTAATATATGCTGCAGTGTCATTCAACTGTCAAGTAGAGGGTGTCTTGGTTAGGCAAGGTGGGGCCAGGGGAAAAGGTCATGCCCCAGGATCACTGTCACTAGTGATGGTGGAACAACGTCAAACAAACATTGGTTTGAAGTCTAGCAGCACGGCGAAAATCTGGTGCCTATATGGCCGCTGAAAGAGCCTTATCCCATGATTTCTTCTTCTTCTTCTTCTTCTTCTTCTTCTTCTTCTTCTTCTTCTTCTTCTTCTTCTTCACTACTCTTGATGGTAGAAACTTTGTGAGGTCTTATCCACTGTGGGTATAGGAATGGAATGACTGTGTGCAGCCCTGCGATCCACAACCCGAAGTTTCTTCTGGCACTGGCTGATTTTAGGTCAGTGGTTTCTTAGATTTATGGAGAGGGGGTTCACAAGAGGGAACTCTCTTCCGAGGAGACTCCACTGGGGGATGCTACTTCTTCAGCTGGGTGCAGAGAGTAGTTCCTAAAGAGGGTGCCACAGACATCACAAGAGTTGAGGGCCTATTGCCCCATGGTCACATTTACTGGAGGTTGAAATCATGAAAGTAAATATACTAGGTGCTACTGACAACCTGGCCATAGTACTCAAAGTCAGTATTAGTTTTTCCAAACTTCAAAATAAGAGAGGCGACCAGCAATTTTTAGTTCTTGGATTTTCCATTTCTTGATTAGGATAGCAAATTTTGGGGATCAGGGAGTGTGGATGTTCCCACAACTGACACAGGCAACATAGAGCACATGGTTAAATTTCATGAAGTTGGTGGCCAGCCTCCACAAAGGAGGCCATGTGTACACTGGGAAGACATAAGTCCAAAGCAGTGGCATTAAAAGCACAGCATGGATGTTGGGAAATACATCTTCACATCATAGTGATAAACTATGATATTGACCTCTGGAAGGGGATGGATGGGATGATGGGGTTAAAAGCATCAAACTATGAGGTGGTCATTCACTCAAGACTGAGTCAAGCCAGCAACAGTCCCCAGAGATAAGAAAACAAAAGACAAACCAAACAAACCCAATTGTATTTGAGAATCAAGTGGAAGTGGGAGGGGGTAACAATATGCAATGAGAGATCTACCCTCTGCATCTGAACGGTGTATCCACATGCTCCATTACAATAAGAAAATCAACACCAACAAGTTGATAAAATCCCAGGAAAGAGAACAATGGCAACATGACAGTAACCCAATGACAGATGTAAAATAATAAGAATTACAATAGTGGGTCAGGCAGGAGCCACGCCAGACCATCAAGCAAGTGCAACCATGGATCCTCTGGGTCAGGGCAGGCAATGGGGCACACCTCCAAGCCACGATGTGGCCGAAGACACTAATGTGCCCTACATCAGAGAGAGGAATAGAAATTACTTTTTTGGGTGAAATGCGAAACAAGATTAGTCACTTTGGCGTCGTCTGGTATCACGAGAGGTAGTGTGTCAAAAAAGTTCAAGGTATCATCGTAAAGTGGCCAAATTAAGGCAGTCCTATAGAATGTTGGCCACTGTCAGATGGTTGACACACCAACAGTGGAGTGATCCTCACATTGGAGGACATGGCTGTGGGTCAGCCAAGTGTGGTCAATGCAAACCCAACAGAACATTAGATCACCTGCGAGAAGGACCATGGGAAGACCACCAGTTGATCATAGTCTCTTTTATTGTTTGCAGTTTATTCGGAGAAACCAGGGCACACCAATATTTGTTACAAGCTATAATCTTGACCAACCAGTCAGCATGGTCATTCTCTGGGATCCTAACAACCACTGAGCTAGGTGGAGGTCACAAGGGAGATCCTGGATAGGCACAACCAATGTGTGTCGAGGGTGGCAATGATTGATAGCCCGAAGACTATTCCAAGTCCTATCAATTAAGAATGTCTCACTACTGCAAGAACGAACATGCCTGGGGACTAGAATGACCAATCCAGCAGTGAATACACTGCATCTGTTCAACAGGGAGCATAGTTCACTGCACCTTGCATGTGTGTAGACAAAATTAGTTCATCTATTGATTGCAGAGTCGTCCGTGTATACCATCTCCCAAACGTGGAAATACATCAACGATGTTCAGGAACAGGAGGTGAAAAAACCAGTTTTTCAGTCCAAAGTATAGATCGAGACAGATCCAAGGATGGGGTATACACCATCGAGGCATATTAAATTGTTCTCTAATAAGAGGCAACACTGGAGTAGCTGAAGTTCAGAACAAAGACTTCGTATGTACACTGTAATCACGATTCCAGGCCAGGGTCTCTGTCGTGACAAGTGGAGGTTCCTATCAGGAAAAATGACACAGTAGTTTGCATGCTCAGGGGAGCAGCAAATGTTCATCACATAAGAAAAGGGGGCGGGGGTAGAGGACCCAGCCTCAGCATGTAGGCTGTTCACAGGGCTGGTCTAAAAGGCACCTGTTGAAAGTAGGACCCTGCAATGGTGTACAGGGTCCAGCATCAATGAAGCTGAAGGTGATGCTGAGCCATATGCCACAGTCCCATCATCCAGATGGGACAGGATCAGAGCTTTGTAGAGCTGCTGGAGTGTAGAGTGTTCCGCAGCCCATCTGGTGTTACTGTGGCAGTGAAGGAAGTGTGGATGGACAGTACAATGGCTACAGAAGTGTTGAATACATTGATGCTGGACAAATACTGACTGGATAGCAGGCTCCTGGCAGATGAACTGTCAGCAGTAGAATGATTTTGGCAAAAACCACCCTGGGATGGGGCAAAAAGATCCCGGGATTAAAGGTACCAACACAGCTGCCAGCTAACCATATATTTGTGCAGCTTGCACCAAACATTAACAAGACTAATAGGGCAATAACTGCCCATCTCAGTAGCATTTACCTGGTTTTGGTACTGGGACAATCTCACTTTCTTGCTGCTGACATGGGAACTCACACTCGCTCCAGATACGACTGCAAATGGCATGGACATGACATTGGCAATCTGCGGATAAGCATTTAGAGCATTTGGCTGTGGACCCAATATAGTCCTGCAACCATACCAGGGCAAAAGGATAGGGCACTAAGTAATTCTCACTCACTGGACAGAGGATTATACGGCTCCAAGTGGCGTGCAGTGAAACGCATGTTAATTTGCTCCACCCACTGTTTCAGGGTACAAAATGCAGGCTGATAATTCTCAGCTGCAGAGGTTCGAACATAATGCAATGCAAAATGTTCAGCGACAGTGACGGTCAGAGTGCACACCACCATTCAAGGAAATACCAAGTACACTTATGGGGAACTGGTGTCAATAAAGGCATCGAACATTTTCAGACATCTATGAGGGAGGAGTAAATGTTACTTATGGTGTTGGAGAGTTCGTATGCAATTTCTAATGGCCATGGCGATTTTGGGTGTCCACCAAGAGACTGTCTTCCAACAGGAAGGTCCCGAGAAACTGGGATGTTTAAGTCAGCTGCCAATAGAATGGCTGCAATTGCACTCTGGACAGCATCATCGATACCTCCATGTGGCAGGATGCTAATGGCAATGTCATAGGTGAATGCATCTCAGTCAGCTTTTTTGTGAGCCCATCTGGAAACACCGCACACAAGTGACATTGAGGGAGGATCAAGATGATCAGAAAATGATCACAGTTACACAGGTTGTCATCGACACTCCAATGGTAGGAGGAGATGAAACAAGAGTTGCAAATGGGAAGATCAATGGCCAAATAAGCTCCATATTCCCCACTGAAGAGAGTGGGGGGTGGGGGAAGGTGCACTGGCATTCAAGAGACAAAGATCGAGCTTTGAGAGCAAAGTTTTGATAGCTTTACCATAGCCAGTGGTCATAGTTCCAACTGACAACAGGTTGTGGGTATTGAAGTCATCCAATATTAGAAAGGATCTGGGAAGCTGAAAAAACAGTTCACACACGACGTTGATGAGCACTTCATCATCAAAAGGGAGATGCACATTAAGGCAGTAAATTACTGAGACATCTTCACATGAACAGCCACAGCCTCCAAAGTCATGGAGAGTTGCACATGTTCATTGTAGAACAAGTGTAGAACATATGTACAGTCACCAAACGACACTCTTTCCGTGTCTGCGCAATTCTTAAAATAGCTCGACAGCCACGGAAGGTAGGGGGTCCACTTAGCTGGGAACCGAGTTTCTTGGGAGTTTCATAGCTCAACCAGGTGGTGGTGGGGTGGGAGGCGGGGGGAGGAAACCCACGAACCACTGGAGTACCACACTATCAGTATTCTGTGGGGGCACGAAGGGACCAAGGAGGCAGGTCATGCCTCAGGGCCACCTGCTGCCTTATAAGCATAGAGCATTAACACACATTGGTTATGAATCAACAAGCTGTGTGGTGAGGTTGGGGCCACCACTTCCACCGCATTGGAGACAGAGGTGGAATGTGTGGAGCCTGGTGGTATGAGGCCATCAGATTCTCCTGCTTGAAGGCCATCTTGTTCTCCATCTCATATGATTTTGATTTCTGAAGGGGTCTGTCTGCCCCAGATTCTGAGACAGAGGAGGAACGAGAAGTCCTACAACCCACAACATGTGGCACCTTCTGTCACCGGTCAGGTCTGCAGATTCGTGGGAAGCGATCATCCAAAGGGACCCCTTACTGGTAAGAGATGATGGAGGAGGGTGCTGTTTCCCCCGCCAGTGGTTGGCATCTGAGGTCCCTGACAGGTGGTGTGCCTATGCCCCCAAACAAGGTGTGAGGAAAGCAATAGGAGGAGGGCTCCCAATCACCAAGGGAGTGGGTGGTGTCAAGCAGTCTCAAGGGCCCAACATAGAAGACACAAAAGGCAATGGTACAGTCGCTAGGAAGTATGACGTCGTCATAGGCATAGTGTATGTCATCATCATAGGTGTGTGATATAGACAATCATATTTCTTGTTGACCCCTTGATACGTGAGTTGATCAAGAGTCTTGTATACTTCAATATTCTTTTCGGTAGACGATGCAGTCCAGTGTACAGGGGGAATGGTGATCCCTGCAGTTGATACAGATGGGTGGAGGGGCACAGGGAGTGTTCATGTGCAATGGATGTCCACAATCCCTACAGATGGGGCTGGCATTGCAGTGTAAAGACGTGCATTAATCTTGTGCATTTGTAGCACCACATGGGAAGGAGAATATACGGTTTCAGATCACATTGATGGATCATAATCATAACCTTTTCAGGCAGAGTGTCACCTTCAAAGGCCAAAATGAAGGCTCCAGTATCAACCCTATTGACCTTTGGTCCCCATTGGAATTGATGGACAAAATGCACATCCTTTAGCTCCAAACCGGCATGCAACTCATCATCCACCTGTAAAAGGAGAGTGTGATCAAAGATGATATCCCGTACTATACTGAGACTTACGCGGAGTTATGGTAACAGGAATGTCTGCCAGCTTGTCACAGGTGAGCAAAAGGGAAGCCTGTTTTAATCGGAAAAAAGCCATTTTTCATTTTTGAAATCGCTCCTGCTTCACAAACCTGTCCTAAAGATATTCAACAAAGAAAAGTGGCTCTTTAGTCGAAAAGGAATACTCGTTGATCCTAGAGAAATGTATTGGAGGGATTATTTCTCCCTTGTCTCTTGAATCCTATGTTCGTCCCATGGCACAGCCAGGGAAAGAAACTCTTGGGGGACTAAATCCCTCCGTGTCTTAATAAGTCTTGCCTTCAGGTGAGACTGCTGTGGCTGTGCGGCTGCCAGTGGTAGAAAGTGTAACACGCTTCATGTGTGAGTGTTCTGCCATGGTGTCACCCGCTCTGAACAAGGGCTCTCCCCATAGGTGCCACCCACACACAGAAACAGTTACCTGTCCAGTAAAGCATTGCCTGGATTCACCATGCCCCAGCAACAATGGGCACAAACTCCTTGGCATGTGCGGGAAGTTTCCAGCTCAGTTAACAACAGTGCGATCTCTGCACGGTCAGGAGGCTACCACTGTGCAGGTACTTTATGACACCTCCCCCAATCTCCCACACACAACAGAATAGCTAACGCGCTGGGTTTTGGGCATACTACTTTTGCAAGAAAGTAAGGATGCAAACAGAGAAAGACGCAAAGGGGGAACATACATCATGCTGGGTGACCTGTCCTGCATGACAGGAAAGAAATATTAGGTGAAATCCAAGAAATGGGACCATATACTTAAAAATGAAAAGCTGTAGAATGCCAGATGGGAAGAAAATGAGTGTCCAACATCACAAACCAAATCCAAGTACAATTAGCAGTAAGACGACCATCAAATGGGAAGGCAGTATGAGTGGGGCGGGGAGGAGGGGAAGAATAGTAGAAATATAAAACTTGCAGCACAGAAAGGGAAGGATTCCTGCAAGAGAGGTGGGGGCCCATGGTGGCCAAGCACTTACTCGCACAAGAAATGTGAGCTGTGATCTCCTTGGGGAGGGGGGGGGGGGGGGGTCTCTGAGTGAATCCCCACTCAAAAGCTAGAACAAACATACACAATGTATGAAGTGGATCCCTTGCCTCTCCACATTTTCACATAGTTCTTCATCCATTTGCAGCATTAGGATCTGGTGAAAAGTTAATTGCTGTATCATGTTGAAGTTCTTATGGGGTGTTATGGTAATAGGTATATCTCCAACGAGAGTAACGCCCGGGACTGGATAGAATTCGCAATTTAGATTAAGATGGCACCAGTTCGTAATTTACAAAGTAAAGGGAGTTCATCAAATACGTTTCCAGTATCGTAAACATACAACACTGGCTTAATAGAGGCGAAAGACCCTCCATTCGTGAGCAAACAAGGAACTGTGGGGAGTAGGTGTCTGAATGTTACTTGGTTTTGTTTTCCTCCCATGGTAAGGCCAAAGAGGGAAAGTTCCTTGGATTCTGAACTAGTACACTGTCTTGCTGTCGGTTTGAAGAGACTGCTGGAGCTTCTCATTCCCCAGCTGATAATTTTGGTCATTTCATGACTCAAAATATCCAAAATGATGCCACCTGCCCTGAACATGGGCTCCCCTATGAGTGCCACCCAGTCAGAGCGAAGATCACCTGGCTTGATGGCCAGTCCTCGGCCTGGAATCCCCAAATAGACAGGCACCTACTCCTCGCCATGTGCACAGAGGCGGCAGCTCATGCATCAATAGTGCAATCCCATCTTGTTGGGACTACCACCATAGTGGTTCTTGATGACCGCCCATCACAACTGGTTACCATACTTGGTATTGGGCGACTTTCACCACACGGCTTGTATGTTTGACGTGGGGACTGAGCGTAAGTTAACCGAAATATGTGGTGTAGAATGAATGAAGTGGGAATAGCCATGATCTATGTTCTATGAGCAAACTAGGTTGTCAGTAGGGAATCTTAGAGACAAAGCCTGAGGAAAGATATAATCAGAGAGTAAAACTGCACCATAAAGACAGAAGTACTGTAATGGCTTGGGTCCCTGTACTCATCACACACGTACTCACAAATGAGTTGGGAGTCCCGTTGAGGGTACAGCATTTTTGCTTGCCGCTCTCCATAGCCAGGGGACACCATCTATGACACGAGGCTTCAAACCACAAATGCTGCAGTCGAAATAGCTATTACTTAAGCCACCCAATCACACAATAGTATTCATGCTGCATCTCACCTCATCGGTGAAAAAAGCTGACACTACTCATTTACCAATAGAGTCTCCAAATTATTAATGAAATTAAAAAAAAAAAAATCACAATTACTCATCAATAAGTAGCCATATCCACGAAATCAAAATATCTGAATCTCTGTTTAGGAAGGACTACGCGATTTTTCACTTACCAGGTATTACGTACTTTCCACGAGCGTCAATTATTCTTGTACCACCAGGAATTATCAGATTGCTGCCAACTTGCCTGTAGAAAAACAAACATTGGAATTAGGGGGAGGCTTTTTGACACTTATTTCGACACTACACTTCATATTTGATAGAACTCACTTTATTACTCCATCTTCAATGTAAACGTCTCCATCCACCACAGAATCCACGTTGACAATCTTTCCATGCTTGATAAGTAACCTGTTCTGGGCACTCTGCAAAAAAAGAGAAAAAAGTTTTAGTTGCGTGACAGAGACTTATGGTCCTTCTTAATACGAGGGTCATTTCTAAAGTCCTGCACATTTCGCATGCGCGACGTTACAGTGGGGTGTCAATTTCAAAATCATGTCAGTTGTGAGCGAGACTTTAGGCGTGACGGTCGTATATGTGTTTGCTGGTCGCGTGGCTGTATCGTGAGCAATTCAGTTTTAAAATGAAAGCTGAAACAGAGTCAGGTCGGATTATACGCAGTGACCAGACTTCCTGCATCAAAATCGAATCCTTCCGTGGAAAGAAGCCAACGGAAATTTACAAAAGTTTAAGAGAGGTGTGGGGGAATAGTGCAAGTGGATCGCAGCACAGTATGATGGTGCTCTGCACGTTTTCGTGAACGTCGGGCATGAACTAAGGACAACTCAACACGCCATCAACTGCTACAGACCACACCTCTCAGGTTATTGTTAAAAAACGCGGGATTGCTTCAACTTTATCGAACAAAAGGAGAATAGTTTCTGAAAAAGATTGTTGCATTTTGTTATCTGGATACGATATTTTAAGCCAGAACTAAAGTCTCAGTCATCACACTAGAGAAGTTCCGACTCTCCAAGCACACAAAAATTCCGCCGCCAACAATTAAATGTGAAACTGATGATCTTTGCGTATGGCATGAATGGAGTCATAGCTAAAAGTCGAGTGCCCCAGTGGACGTCGTTAACAAGCGCATACTACAAGCAGTATCTGCATAATGTTTTGCACTCTAAAATTGATCAAAGAAAGCCTGACATGCTTGCAGCGGATGTCCTCATTTTGCTTGGTAATGCAAGAACGCATTTTTCCCTACCAGCGAGAGAAAAGCTCAACAAATTTGGATGGGAAATACTTCGCCACCACCATATAGTCTTGATATGAGCCCACCAGACTGATTTTTCCCCAAACTGAAGGAACAAGTCCGTGGAAAACTTTCTGATACAACCGACGAAAGGAGACGTGTGGGCACACCTGTATTCACAACCCATCATACCACATTTAATGTCTTTTAGGCAATTTGGTAGAATTTAAGTCTGAATTAAGCAACTTTATTGGGCAACTTCTTGTGCCATATTGAAGAGTTCACTGAATGCACAAGATAAAAATGGAATTCAATGCAATTTAAACTGAGTGACTACAAATGACAAAAGCATCAGCACTTGAGAAATTAAAATGTGTTGCCACAAAAATGATGGGCTCGGGTGAAAGCAAGAATGGGCTGCAATCGACAAAAACTGAGGGCGGACACAATTTGTTGATAATGTTTCCATAGTTTGGGCCCACCGTCACACAATGCTGTTTAAATGAAAGTTCCGCCATTTGACTATACAGACTGTTTATTCTATTTAACAAACAAATTTTGGCCTTTGGCCATTTTCAAGCACCACAACGTTAAGCATGATCAGATGAGAACATATTCACTGAGTGTCTGGCAGGAATACAACAAGCATGTCTGACATACATTGAATAACTGTGCCATAAAAGGATCACCAAAACCAGTCATTACATGTGCAGGCAGCATTATCTAATGCCACACTGTCGAATTTACTGATGTTCAACAGAATAACCTGTCTATACAGTCACATGGCTATAGTTTTATTTTACAAATTGTTGAGTTTGCTTTTCATGTCACCTAGACACTATTGTTTCTAACTAGAGACAACAGGTGCCTGATGTGAAGAGTCAACCATGAGGATCGGTAGGAAGAAGAATTCATGAAAGAGACGGTGAGGCAATAAACATTTAATGGTCATCTTCATATTATTGAACTGGGGCCAGTATGAGGTAGCCTGGATGCTCATTTTGCTTACTGAAGTCAACATCTAGATTCCTGGCATTTAATTATACCGTCTATGTCTAATTTTAGAAGAATGTATACAGCCATTACCTTATTTGTTACTCCGGATGTGTTCTACACGGCATTTAAATTTCCTTCCCTTTCGCTTAAATCCAAAGCATAGATGAAATGATCGCATGACACTGGTGGCCAGGAGTCCCCACCTGAGGTCTCTAGAAGAGCGTAGCGTTCCAAAGGATTGGAAAAGGGCACAGGTCATCCCCGTTTTCAAGAAGGGACGTCGAAGAGATGTGCAGAACTATAGACCTATATCTCTAACGTCTATCAGTTGTAGAATTTTGGAACACGTATTATGTTAGAGTATAATGACTTTTCTGGAGACTAGAAATCTACTTTGTAGGAATCAGCATGGGTTTCGAAAAAGACGGTCATGTGAAACCCAGCTCGCGCTATTCGTCCACGAGACTCAAAGGGCCATAGACACGGGTTCACAGGTAGATGCCGTGTTTCTTGACTTCCGCAAGGCGTTCGATACAGTTCCCCACAGTCGTTTAATGAACAAAGTAAGAGCATATGGACTATCAGACCAATTGTGTGATTGTATTGAGGCGTTCCTAGATAACAGGACGCAGCATGTCATTCTCAATGGAGAGAAGTCTTCCGAAGTAAGAGTGATTTCAGGTGTGCCGCAGGGGAGTGTCATAGGACCGTTGCTATTCACAATATACATAAATGACCTGGTGGATGACATCGGAAGTTCACTGAGGCTTTTTGCAGATGATGCTGTGGTGTATCGAGAGGTTGTAACAATGGAAAATTGTACTGAAATGCAGGAGGATCTGCAGCGAATTGACGCATGGTGCAGGGAAGAATGGCAATTGAAACTAAATGTAGACAAGTGTAATGTGCTGCGAATACACAGAAAGATAGATCCTTTATCATTTAGTTACAAAATAGCAGGTCAGCAACTGGAAGCAGTTAATACCATAAATTATCTGGGAGTACGCATTAGGAGTGATTTAAAATGGAATGATCATACAATGTTGATCGTCGGAAAAGCAGATGCCAGACTGAGATACTTTGGAAGAATCCTAAGGAAATGCAATCCGAAAACAAAGGAAGTAGGTTACAGTACGCTTGTTCGCCCACTGCTTGAATACTGCTCAGCAGTGTGGGATCCGTACCAGATAGGGTTGATAGAAGATATAGAGAAGATCCAACGGAGAGCAGCGCGCTTCGTTACAGGATCATTTAGTAATCGCGAAAGCGTTACGGAGATGATAGATAAACTCCAGTGGAAGACTCTGCAGGAGAGACGCTCATTAGCTCGGTACGGCTTTTGTCAAAGTTTCGAGAACATACCTTCACCGAAGAGTCAAGCAGTATATTGCTCCCTCCTACGTATATCTCTCTAAGAGACCATGAGGATAAAATAAGAGAGATTAGAGCCCACACAGAGGCATACCGACAATCCTTCTTTCCACGAACAATACGAGACTGGAATAGAAGGGAGAACCGATTGAGGTACTCAAGGTACCCTCCGCCACACACCGTCAGGTGGCTTGCGGAGTATGGATGTAGATGTGGATGTAGAAAGTTCGGCCGCCGAGATTTAAGTCTTTACAGCTGACGCCACATTGGGTGACTTGCTTGTCGATGATGATAGCCCAACACCCAATCCCCGGGCGAAGAAAATCTCAGACTCGGGAGGGAATCGAACCCAGGCCCGCTGCATGGCAGTCAGACGCTCTAATCACTCAGCTGAATAGGCGGACAAAATATAAATGAACCACCATGACCGAATTCTGCTGAGTATCTTTCCAAAGGCAGACATGTTTCAGGTCTACGTGCCTGCAAACAGCTAGCGCGTTGGCAGTCAACACTGCAATTTATCTCCAAATTCTAAGTTACGCAATGCCAGTAAATCTAAATTTAGTTGCATGAAACACGTCTAATATTCGAAGTGTACATGTATAAAGAATATACAGTCGAGTTCTTTGAACGAATCTTCTTCATAATGTTACTGTACTACAAAATGCATTGAGCCAATCCATCTTTTCTCAATAGAAAAGATTTTTTCTCAAGTGTGGCCACAATAGCAGCCTTCTTCATTACGAAGGGCACAAGACGTTCACAACCCGGCCAGTTGAAGTACCGGCATGAGTCTGCAACGGGAAGGAAGCGTTTTAGAAATAGAAGTAAGCGTTGCCACTTGCGTCTGCCCGCCACCCGTGCCCCATGTGGCAGAGTTACTGCAGCCCAATCTAACCAATAACAGGCATCATTAGCGGAAAGAGCACATCTGCACACTCACGCGAACAGTCTCCATTAGCAGACGATTTGAACTAGCGCAGAAGACTTCATGAGAAAGCTATGGGCGATGTGATGATTGGACGGCGGAAAATAAAAATGAAACAATCAGAAGGCGACGTTACTGACAGAAACCTCAGAATCAGTGCACTGTGCAAGAAAAATGGACCAAGTAAGCACGTTAGTTTTTTTTTCTTTGTTACCGGTACAACAAATACTAGATTCATATATTTTATAAGCCACATTTAAAATTTGCGTAATAAGTGGAATACAATAAGATGTGTTATGTGGGATAATGCTGTGCCGTACCTTCCAACAGAGAACTGCAATTTTTCAACGAGCCATATATATAGCTAAAGAACGTGTCAGTATCGCAGAGCAGAAGCAAACGCCGCAAAATAGAAGTGAACACCGAGATCGCCATATTCGTTGGATGTCGTGCCACGATGACAAATCTCAAACTGTCAGAAATTCCTTTGGTAACCGTCACGAAAACTGAAATATCTCCTCTGTTTTAGTTACTAGAAGTTCCTCTCCGTGGAGGTTTTGTTTTGAATTTTCGATTGAGAATCCAGATTTACTCTGTGAACCTACGCTGCTGAATAACTGTTCGTCACAGCCCTATTCCAATGTATCATATTACCGGTGGGTAACGCAAAATGCGAATGTTATCTATGACCGTGAATCTCCAACTAAAATAGAAAACTGTAACAGAGCCGAAAATGTCGTGACAAACGAAATTATTTTTACGCAGTACCAGGATTTAATGCATGTCCCAGGTTTATCGGGAGGAATCGCCTTCACTTTAAGCTTCTGAGCCTAACTCAAACCATTCATTGTCTCTCATGTTACCTCGTATTACTGCCGAAAAACTGCAACCAAAAGGTTCTCCCACGAGATACATAATTTTTTCTGACTCATTAGTATTCTGATTGATTCGATACGGCCTACCGTGAATTCTCTCTTATGCCAAGAGAAGTACTAGCACCCTACGTCTTCAAGTATTTGTTGGATGTATTCCGAAACTCCGATCTCTGTCTTCCCCAACAGCTTTTACCCTCTACAACACCCCCTGGTAGCAATGGCGGCTACTACTACGGATGCCACCTTTCAAGAAACCTTGGGCTGGACAACTTCTCAATCATACGAGATGAAGAAAAGGCTAATAAACATCATAAGTAATATAACCAATTTTCTGTACCTATAATTTCTAAACACATCAAAATTTAGTTTTAACTGTGTGTTAATACAAAAAATATATGGATTTGCCATTTAAACATCAAATAATTTTTTTAATTGCAATATTATAAGTTCAAATCCAAGTTCCGATAAAAATAAGGGCTTAAAAAAATCTTTTAACACAATGCCCAACAGTAAATGATCACTGTTTTGTATTTTTGAATGTATATTTTGTGTTGCTCTTTGCTGCTTTCCGATAAGTCAAGAATTCTCCAAAATTGTCACAAAAGTTCTTTTTTATTTGTAGTTGTTTTGTCACAGACCAGGTACATTCGATTTCTTTATTCTGACCACTGGTTCTTCGTCATACGTAAGATTCTTTCAGTAATTGGTTACTGGCAGTAACTGAATATATGTGCTATATAAACCTAAAGAATTGGGAATAGAGGATGTCAGTTTTGTTCCTCTGCTTTTAGTCTTGTGCTTCCGTTTTATCAAGTCCAGTTTATCCATTCCGAAAATCATAAAATTCATTGTATAGCTGATTTTCATCCAGGCTGAGATTAAATTTGTTTGTAGCTTTTAAAATACATTGCAGTTGCAAACGAGCATTTTTTTTTTTCAAGCGAAAACATTTTAAGCAGCCTGAATAGATTTTTCTCAGAATAGTTTTGGGCAAATAGTCAACGCTACGTGACAAGAAAGCTGTGCATCACTTTCCAAACTCAACCTTTGTGATCTTCGTGTTTCTTCCAGTATTTCATGAACTTTATTCCCTAAGAATTTATCTTGTTTCTACTCTTTATCTTGCTGTTAAGGTCCCTTATTCTGTCCGACTCAACAGAAGTAACTTAGCTTTTCCCAGTTTTCTAACGACAGATTCAGACAAGGGCAAAATATACTGCAAGAAACGTAGATAAAATCCAGGAAATAAATATTTCGTTCCTCCAGCATCATGTTCCCCATTTGATGTCACAAACTGCCAAAACAATCTTGCACAATCTTCCTCGACCTTTGAAATAAAATTAATTGATGGCAGGCCTGCAATATACAATTCTGTCAACTGCGGGAAGTAACGAGAGCCGTCTTGTACGCACGTATCATTATAATTCCTTAAACTCGAAAAATTCTCTCAGCGACAATATTTGAAGTAGAGGAACCAAATTCACCGCAGATTTCAAGAACTAATACCTCTACACCATAATGAAATGTTTTAGAACCATGTTTTACTGTATAATTTATGACAAAGACAGCAGCAAATTCAGTAAGACAAAAACCAAATTGTTTTTGCCACAGTTCATTTAAGCACTGACAGCACCGTTTGCAGTTACTTGATTCAGAGGAAAGAGATTACTGAATCTAATGTTCCCTATAGCAGGGCAAATATCTCTGTGGGTTTCTTTGGAGTCTTCATAAAATATATAGCAATCTCTGACGTTTTCCGCGGTTAACATAAAAGTACTGAACTGCATAAGGAAAAATTTTTATATCTCCTTAGTTTGAAACATCTGAGGGCCCAAAAAAGGCTTTATGAAGCCCGCTTATGACAATCTTGACTGTGTGGGCCAAGAATATTTTCCGCGGTAGCCGTTTTGGATGCAGTGTTATTGTTTGGAAACAAGGAATGATGCAATTTCATTGGGCAATCCAGTGGCCTGTAGCTATGACTGTGTTACACTGTGATAAACAGAGGCCATTTCAGCACTATAACGGCATCTTCTTTAGACGCATGTTTGTTCACAAAGGACGATGTAATTTTTTTATTTCTACGGCACTGCTGTTGTGCCAGAAAGTGTTTTGTGTCACTACAGCTTTCCTTCTTTCAGTTTTTCGAAAACGTGGCGGGACGAATCCTTTCTTTGAGCCATCATAAGGAAAAATTGTTTTCTAACCAATCGTTTTTGAAAGCCACACATCTTTTAACTTTCTTCTTCAGACCAGACGGACTTGACAAGCTGTCTTCATCATTAAAGGAAAGATGAAACTTTTCCGAGCGCTGATCCTTGTTAATTCTAAAATTCCCAAGCTTGGCGTGAAATGCGCTGACAACTTAACTATCCGATAATCCCTAGTTTAACAGGCAAATGTTTATTTTGAATCACATGTACTGATTGGGGGACGAAATTCACGCATTTTTTCCTCTTTCTTCGCGTGATTCGTAATTCGGCACAGGGTGGGGTAAAAGGGCGTTCCCAGTAGTTTTAGCCGAGATCTTCGACAGTACTTTAAATTTCGGGGCAATACCGCCGAAAACTGGACGGGTGGAAACGCTAGCTATTCCTATTTTCTGAACACACCTCGTGTCATCCTATCCCTTCTTGTACGTGTCTTCCATACTCTCGCTTCTTTCTTCACAGATGGTGTGCAGAATCTCCTTATCAGACCACCTAATTTTTCAACACCCTTCCATAGTTCATCTCAATCCTTCGATTCTCCTCTTTTCCGAATCTCACAGGCTCTTATTTACTACCATACAATGCTGTGCTCCAAACGTAAATTCTCAGGAATTTCTTCCTCTGACTGTCCAGGGATGCCCTATTGCCTGAGCTAATCTGCTTTATGTCGTCCCTTGCATCGTCCGCCGTGTGTTATTTTACTTCCAAGGTAGCAGAATTCGTTAACTTCCTCTGGTTCGTGATCCGCAATTTTGATGTTAAGTTCATCGGTAATCACATTGCTACTGTTCCTCATTACTGTCGTCTTTCTTCGGTATATTCTCAACCCATAGTCTGAACTCATTAGACTCTTCATTCCATTCAACAAGTCCTGTAATTCTCCTCTTCCACTAAGGATAGCAATGCCAACAGACTATCACTGATATCCTTTCATCATGCATTTTAATTCTACTCTTGAACCTTTCTTTAATTTCCGCCATTCCTCCTTCGATGTATAGACTGAATAGTAGGGGCGAAAGACCACATCCCTGTCTTACACCGTTTTTTTAATCCGAGTACTTCATTCTTGGTCTTCCATTCTTATTGTTACATCTTAGTTCTTGTACACATTGTACATTATCCTTCTTTCCCAACAGCATATACCCATTTTCTCAGAAATTCGAACATCTTGCACCATTTTACACTGTTTAATAAGTCTTTATTTCCATTATGAATCGCAGTGTCCCAACTGCCTCTCTGGTGTCCTTACCTTTCCGAAAACAGAACTGATCGTCATCTATCAGACCCTCAACTTTCTTTTTCAGTCTTCCACATTTCAATCTTGTGAGCAACAAGGATGCATGAGCCATTAAATTGACTATGCGACAATTCTCGCACTTATCTTCGGGATGTGTGGATGATATTTTTCCGAGAGTCTGATGTTATGTCTCGTCCAGACTCAGATTCTACACGTTAACTTGAATGCTCGAACACTTACGCAAATGATTTTAGAAATTCCGGAGGATTGTTATCTATCACTACTGTCTTCGTTGATCGAAAGTCTTCCAAAATTCTATTAAACTGACTAATACTGGATCCGTATGTCCTCTATATCGTCTCCCGTTTCTTTCTCAGTAAGGTCATTAGACTTTCTTCGTAGAGGCCTTCATGTACTCTTTCCGGCTGGCCGCTTTGTTTAACAGTGTAATTCCCATTTTCTCTTAATGTTGACATCCTTGCTTTTAATTTCACCTAAGTTCGCTGTTTATTTTTCTATATACTGTATCAGTCTTTCCATCGACCATTTCTTTGTCTATTTCTTCACTTTTTCCTGCAGCCATTTCGTCTTGGCTTTCCTGCACTACCTGTTTTTTCATTACTAAGTGACATTTCTATATACATGAAATTCTCTGACTTTTTTACTTCTGTCGCTGATCAACTTCAGTATTTCCTCTGTAAGCCAACGTTTCTTCGTAGTTACCTTCCTTGTACCTATTGTTGTCTATCCAACTTCTGTGAGTACCCTTTTTAGAGATATCCATTCCTGCTCAACTGAACTGCCTACTGTTGTTTTCAATATAACAGTATTTATGCCCTCAGAGAACTTCAGACGCATCTCATCATTCCTCAGCAAATGAGTATCCCACTTCTTTGCACACTAATTCTTCCTGATGAGTTTCTTACACATCAGCCTACTCTTCATCATCACTAACTTGGGGTTCCGAGTCTGATACTGCTCCTGGCTACGAGTTAGAACCCAACACCTTATTTAGGAATTTGTCTGACCATGATTTAATTCAGCTGGAATCTTCTAGTACCTCTAGGTCTTTTCCAAGGAAACCTTCTTGTGATTTTGAACAGTGTATTCGCTACTACTAGCAAAAATTTATTCCCGTAACTCTAATCCCCCAATATTAATAGATTACCATCTCATTTTACATACTGAATTGCCCATTCAATATCTTCATATACTTTCTGGATCTCATCATCTTCTGCTTATGATCTCGCACGTACACTTAAACTGTTGCTGTTCGCGTTGGTTTGCTGTCGATTCTGATGAGAACAAGCCTTATCATTGAACTGTTCGCAGCAACTCACTACCTGTCCTGCCTGACTATAATTCCTTACCTTCTTTAAATTTACCTTTCCTGATCCCAACTATAACTAGGCTAAGCCTCGGGTTCCCTTTTAAGATTTTCTAGTTTCCCTACCATATTCAAACTTCCGCCATTCCACGCTCCGATTTGGATGTTACCCTTTCGCTGGTTATTTAATCATTTTCTCATGGTTACCTCCAGATGGCAATCCCCTCCTGGAGATCCGAATGGGGGACTAATCCGAAATTGTTTGCTAATGGAAAGATCATCATGACACTTTTTGAAAAACATGTCACATGTCCTGTGGGTACACATTGTGTGTATTATTGCCTTTTGCATCCTCATGCCGTTCATCTCTGCTGATTCTTCCGCCTTTTAGGGGCAGTTTCCCACCCCATGGACAAGAGGTTGGCCACTCCTCCAATCTGACACGGCCACTGGATGTCAAGAGCTTTCGTCTGCCACTGCTGATTTTTGTTCAAGCTAGGTTCGAACCCAGGATATTTTGATTAATAGGAAAAAACTTTAGCCCTAGACCACTGTTTCTATTAATAGCAACATTAAACTAGTTTCGACAATGATGCTACTTCCACAAATCCCAAGACGGCCTCTGGAAGTGCTTTTCGGGAGTAACAGGAGGAAACACGTGTGTCAATGAAACTTTGATTCATTGCATTTCATGGAATTTCACTCAATTATCAGATCTGCCCGCCAGACGCCACGGTTAATTCTCCAGCATCCTGGTGCGCCGATAAATCAGAAACTGTTATTAAAACTAGGGCGACTACAGCATTATTACGACCATATGAAGACAAATGAAACACACTGGAAGGAAATTAACGAGAGTCCGCACACGTGTTTAACAGTTTACACGGTGACCGTTGCAACATCAGTCGATGCTATGATCGCGGTAAGCAAACGCAGGAAGGAAGGTTAGAATTTAACTTCTCGCCAATGTCGATGTCATTAGAGTACAAACTCGGATTGGGGAGGATACGAATGCCACTGTCGAACCTCCTTTGAGGAACCATCCCGACATTCTCTGATTCACGCAAACCGCCAAACCTAAATCGTGGTAACCTGACGAGTATTTGAAACTTTTTCTGGAACACGAGGCAGATTCTGCGGTATATCGCTCGCTGTAACAAAATCAGTGTCGAAACAAACGAACGGAAAAATATCTAAGAGTGTTTACAAAAACATATTAACACGTATGTCTTAGCACCTGAAAGAGGCGCCTGAAAATCACTAGCGCGACAAAATCTTTCACGAAAGAGAGTGAAGTCTCCACAATACCTAACGCTGGTTATGATAGTTTGTTGCCATCATAACGTTGATTTGATAGAGTTCAACATTTATACGGTTGATCAATAAAATTTGAACACACGGAAGGGTACCAATAACGAAATTTTGTTGTGTGCATACAGTAAAGTTGAAAGAGGACAGGCTGAAATTCATAAATGCTTTGGGGTCTACGCAGGGTGCAAAAATTTAGAACACACAGCCACCTATGGCAGTACCAATGGCTATAGCTTGACTAGGCACTGAGTCGAGATGACCTTTGATGACAGGTATGGGTACGTTATTCGATGGTGCTTCAATTATATGCCAGAGCTCACCAGTCGCAGTGGCATGCCAGTCTCTTGGCAACTTATGACCACATGGTTTTCAGTGGCTGAAAAAATCTGAAGAATGTGCTGGCCGGGGCAGCAGTCTACCATCCTCTGTATCCTCAGCACGGGCAACATACGGTCTTGGGTTATTTTGTTGAAAGACAACGTGATATCGTCACGTATACCTCAAAGATACGGAACAGCCACTGGCCATAGCACGTCAGAAATTTAGCGCCTGCTGTCTAAATAACCGGCTATGCGAATCAGAGGTGATGATGTTACGTACCCAGTGGCACCTTAGACCATCATGCCAGGTGCCGGGCCCGTATGGCTCTTGTAATATAGATTTTTTTAAAAAAAAAAAGACTACTTGAAACAAATAGGCTACTTGAAACAAATAGGCTACTTGAAACAAATAGGCTACTTGAAACAAATAGGCTACTTGAAACAAATAGGCTACTTGAAACAAATAGGCTACTTGAAACAAATAGGCTACTTGAAACAAATAGGCTACTTGAAACAAATAGGCTACTTGAAACAAATAGGCTACTTGAAACAAATAGGCTACTTGAAACAAATAGGCTACTTGAAACAAATAGGCTACTTGAAACAAATAGGCTACTTGAAACAAATAGGCTACTTGAAACAAATAGGCTACTTGAAACAAATAGGCTACTTGAAACAAATAGGCTACTTGAAACAAATAGGCTACTTGAAACAAATAGGCTACTTGAAACAAATAGGCTACTTGAAACAAATAGGCTACTTGAAACAAATAGGCTACTTGAAACAAATAGGCTACTTGAAACAAATAGGCTACTTGAAACAAATAGGCTACTTGAAACAAATAGGCTACTTGAAACAAATAGGCTACTTGAAACAAATAGGCTACTTGAAACAAATAGGCTACTTGAAACAAATAGGCTACTTGAAACAAATAGGCTACTTGAAACAAATAGGCTACTTGAAACAAATAGGCTACTTGAAACAAATAGGCTACTTGAAACAAATAGGCTACTTGAAACAAATAGGCTACTTGAAACAAATAGGCTACTTAAAACAAATAGGCTACTTAAAACAAATAGGCTACTTAAAACAAATAGGCTACTTAAAACAAATAGGCTACTTAAAACAAATAGACTACTTAAAACAAATAGACTACTTAAAACAAATAGACTACTTAAAACAAATAGACTACTTAAAACAAATAGACTACTTAAAACAAATAGACTACTTAAAACAAAAAGACTATTTAAAACAAAAAGGCACACTACGGGAGAATCATCCGAATGGGACGGAAACCTATAGATGCGCAGGCAAACAAATTATACAATTGCTGAGAATTTTTTCGGGTTGTATAGCCGTGGTCCATGGAACTCTTTGGCTTTGAGTTCATTTTTAAAAATAAATGCCGTATTCAGATACAAATCCCAACTTGTTTAATACGGGAAATCTATAACCAGTGTATGTTGCCAGTACTAACTTGTACTAACTTAAGGAAGTGGAACATGGTGAATACTTGCGCAAAAAATTCAAATATTGAGGACAAGCAGCGGGAAGGTGCATGCTGGGCGTAATAAGAAGGGGCAGAAATACAAACTAATTGATACGAGAAAAGAAAATAGTTTAGAACGTGACAGCGATTGTTACCAAACTGAACTGGAGATGTGCTGCGCATACAGCTGGGCGAAATTATGGAATATGTGCGAAGGAAATTCTGTGTTCGGTTCCTCGTAGTAAGTAATGACCAAGAGGACGAGTAATGGAGGATGGGGAAACAACGTAAAGAATCAGGCAGGGCGAACATGGACGTGAAAAGCTGAAGGTCACAATGTGTGGAGACGTATATCCAGTAGCGGGTGCTATCTGGACGATGGCGGTGATGATAGTGAAAGGGTAAATTCTGGAAAAATGCGATATGCGCACGAAATACATTGCTGAAAAAGGTTCTGTACAGATTATACCCGAATATTATTCAGGTATATGCGATACATACCGGATCGAGAAAACTTGTTTAGAATATCTCAAAATCTGTTTTCAAGGCGAAATGTGCGAACCTTAACGTAATGCCTGGAAAAACCCAAAACGATCGGCGATTGTTTGACTACGCGATCAGCGATTAGTGAAAACCGTAAACCATCTATGGATATTGCACACAGCGATTTAAGATGCAACGACCACATACATGTAGCATAGGGAATGCAGATGCCAGACCGCACGAAAGAAATCGCTTGTTGTTGTTGTGGTCTTCAGTCCTGAGACTGGTTTGATGCAGCTCTCCATGCTACTCTATCCTGTGCAAGCTTCTTCATCTCCCAGTATCTACTGCAACCTACATCCTTCTGAATCTGCTTAGTGTATTCATCTCTTGGTCTCCCTCTACGATTTTTACCCTCCACACTGCCCTCCAATGCTAAATTTGTGATCCCTTGATGCCTCAAAACATGTCCTACCAACCGATCCCTTCTTCTAGTCAAGTTGTGCCACAAACTTCTCTTCTCCCCAATCCTATTCAATACCTCCTCATTAGTTACGTGATCTACCCATCTAATCTTCAGCATTCTTCTGTAGCACCACATTTCGAAAGCTTCTATTCTCTTCTTGTCCAAACTAGTTATCGTCCATGTTTCACTTCCATACATGGCTACACTCCATACAAATACTTTCAGAAACGACTTCCTGACACCTAAATCTATGCTCGATGTTAACAAATTCCTCTTCTTGAGAAACGCTTTCCTTGCCATTGCCAGTCTACATTTTATATCCTCTCTACTTCGACCATCATCGGTTATTTTACTCCCTAAATACAAAACCCTAATTCGACCAATTCTCGAATAATGTCCGACGGTCTAGGACCATTACGAAGTGGTAGAAACACGAGAGATCGATAACATTCAAAGAAAAGCTCCGCGCTTTGTCACGGTTTCAGTCAGCATGAAAATGTTACAGAAATGCTCGAAGACTGCAGGGGGATGAGCTACAAGAAAGGTGCTCTGTATCGATATTTCGAAATTATCAGAGCTTCATTTCCAAAAACGAATCATCAGTTATTACCTCCTTCAATACTCAGTCTCTTCCTGCTTACATTTGGCAAATGGAATCGGAAAGAGGAGGATGTGAATTATTACGACACAAAATTTAGCGCCCTCCCTGTCCCGGAGATCGCAAGATGGTTTGCGAACTACAGATGCAGATGGACTCCTACGAGTATCGTTCCCACATATAACGAATATGAAATTGGAGAACAGTGCTCAAGGGACATCGGCCCGAATAGCCGAGAATGTTTATGCGACTCTTCCTGGATTCGGGAAGCGAGCCTGCCGCAAATGGAATCTGCCAGGTGATCAAAAAGTCGGTATAAACTAGAAAACTGAATAAATCACGGAATAATGTAGATAGAGAGGTACAAATTGACACACATGCTTGGAATGATATGGGGTTTTATTAGAACCAAAAAAATACAAAAGTTCAAAAAATGTCCGACAGATGGCGCTTCATCCCATCAGAATAGCAATAATTAGCATAACAAAGTAAGAAAGCAAAGATGATGTTCTTTACAGGAAATGCTCAATATGTCCACCATCATTCCTCAACAATAGCTGTAGTCGAGGAATAATGTTGTGAACAGCACCGTAAAGCATGTCCGGAGTTATGGTGAGACATTGGCGTCGGATGTTGTCTTTCAGCATCCCTAGAGATGTCGGTCGATCACGATACACTTGCGACTTCAGGTAACACCAAAGCCAATAATCGCACGGACTGAGGTCTGGGGACCTGCGAGGCCTAGCAAGACGAAAGTGGCGGCTGAGCACACGATCACCACCAAACGACGCGCGCAAGAGATCTTTCACGTTTCTAGCAATACTTTTTTTTTTTTGTTCTAATAAAATCCCATGTCATTCGAAGCATGTGTGTCAATTTTTACCCCTCTATCTACATTATTCCGTGGTTTATTAAGTTTTCAAATTTATACTGACTTTTTGATCACCCGGTATCACCGCGTATTAACGAGCGTTGGTGAGCCGGCCAGCATTGATGCAGTTCTTGGGAGTTTTCCACATCAAACTAGGAAACAACTGGGTTGGTACCCATGTCCCACTTCAGATACGCGCTACGCAAACATTTAGGAATCGTTGTCACGGTTGAACATAAGATTTCTCTAGTCGCACACAAATTGGCTACATAGATTCCGCTCGGAGGGGGGGGGGGCACCAACCGTCGCTAATATTGCTAAAACCCATATAACAATTAACTTTTTATACATGGATTCACTGTCGTGTAGAACTTTATAAAAGACATCATATTTACGCCAGTGATTGTAACATTTTCCTTATTTCACGACTGCAATTTCGTCCTTAGGCCATTATCAAGTGCAGATTTTTGTGGCTTTACATAAAGCCACATAAATCTGCAATTAAAGCCGAAATTGCAATCGTGAAATAAAGTAAGTGTTACAGTCACTGGCGTAAATATGTCTTTTAAAAACCATGCAACAATGTTGCCCTAGTAGAGAAACTGGAAAAGGTGTGGAAGAAGAGGAGGAGGAAGAAGAAGAAGAAGAGGAAATGCGAAAGAGACACATTACCAGTCATTTTTTTCGTGTTTCATCCCTGCACGGGAAGAAGCGTACACTTGGTGCATCAGTGTTACGGACATGCTCCACGAACGCGTGACAGACACGCTACAATGGAGACGTTATGCATCAAGGAGAAGTTTACTGTTAAAATTCCGAGAGCGTACGTTCCAAGAACAGCTGGGCAACGCATTACTTCCTCCCGTATACGTCTCGCGTGACCACGACGAGAAAATCACAGAAATTAGATCTTGTACGGAGGCTGACCAACACTCACTCTTCTTACGTACCATTCGCGAAGGAAACGGGGAATAGTGATAGAAGGTAGTGGTAGCAGAAGTATCCTCCACCAACCATAAATTGGTTTGTTGAGTATAGACAGGGACTATCAAATGGTTCAAATGGCTCTGAGCACTATGGGACTTAACTTCTGAGGTCATCAGTCCCCTAGAACGTAGAACTACTTAAACCTAACTAACCTAAGGACATCACACACATCCATGCCCGAGGCAGGATTCGAGCCTGCGACCGTAGCGGTCGCGCGGTTCCAGACTGTAGCGCCTAGAACCGCTCGGCCACCCCCGGCAGGCCAGAGACACTCATTTCATTGTTATTCGTAGCGTGAAGACATAGCTATAGAAGTTGAAGTCAGTAACTAAGATTACAACCCTGTTCTACTCGTGCTCACAGACACGTCACATCAGTTTCATTTAAGTTAGAGGAAACATCGTGAAAAATACCCCGGAAATTCCAAACACACTGCGTACCAATAATAATCTAGCCAGATTATATTCGCGCCTTCAACCAGGTTCCAGTCTTTTCTCAAATATATGTATCTGGGCAACAGATGAAACAGTTCGCTTTTCCACGTACACCATCACGTCGATAACACTGAAAGATAAGGAGGGAAGTGATAAAGTGGGCAGATATTTACTGATGGCATGGCCCACGCCGGAATTGAAATATTACGCTACTCCTTGCTGGCTGTCCAAAATTGAGCAGGTTCAAATGGCTCTGAGCACTATGGGACTTAACTTCTGAGGTCATCAGTCCCCTAGAACCTAGAACTACTTAAACCTAACTAACCTAAGGACATCACACACATCCATGCCCGAGGCAGGATTCGAACCTGCGACCGTAGCAGTAAATTGAACATAAAAATGCCTAGAACCTAAATAAAGGAATAAAACTTCACACTTACATCGAGTAAAACAGTTTTCAGATGAGTAAAACGCCTAGGAAAACTCAACAGATTATACCGAAAGCCTTCGTATCACGTAAATATATGAAGAATCAGTAAGATTTACGTGCCATTAGAAAGTGTTGGACACGGAATTACAGACCAAAGAAAGCGAGGAAATCTTTTCGATGTGACATATCATGCTCCGTTTTTGGTTTGAGGCGCCCTCAAAAGCAGGAAAAACACATTTCTTGCTCTTCTGCAACAAATTATATTGTCACAAACCGGTGTTCTTAAGCCATCAACAGTAAGCTGACTGTTCCGACAATAGATTAAGTATAGTCATAACAGACAACACATCGTTTTAGAAATAAAGATATTTTCTGCTGAGATACTATATAAACGGCGACTGCTACATTATGAAAATGTGTTGCTCTCACACTTATTGTTATATATTCTTATAACGTGGATAAATGATGTTCCTACGTAATATTAAATCACTTTGTGTGTGTGTATATTCGCGCATCTATCGCATTAATAAGCTAAGTTACCACGCATGCAAAATCCACTGCGACTTTTCGAAAAATAAGTGTTTTTAATGAAGCCAGAACAATCGAAAAGCCAGAACAATCGAAAAGCCAGAACAATCGAAAAGCCAGAACAATCGAAAAGCCAGAACAATCGAAAAGCCAGAACAACCGAAAGGCCAGAACAACCGAAAGGCCAGAACAACCGAAAGGCCAGAACAATCGAAAGGCCAGAACAATCGAAAAGCCAGAACAATCGAAAAGCCAGAACAATCGAAAAGCCAGAACAATCGAAAAGCCAGAACAATCAAACGTGTACCTGCTCTTGCGGACATTTTATATATTACAAAGTGCAAGATTAAATTGCTCAAGTTCATTAACAACTAATCCTGTATTCGTTGTCAAATGCGTGTTAATTTGTAAGTTTTCCTGTAACGTCCATCTTTTTAACTTTTGTAACTATATGGAGGTGATCTAATATTACATAATAAGGATGATTTTAGACGCTCTGTATATGGCAGTAGACATCTGACATCATGATGCACTTTCTCCCCCCTCCCCCCCCCCCCCCCCCCCCCCCTCACTTCAGATTTCACGCCTTTTCTATCAGATTTCTCGCCTTTTCTATCTTCGCTTTGGCAAGCGATCTCCCACAAAGGCTTTAATTGGAATGATTTCCAGAACAACAAGATAAGTTATAGTTTTACAGTCGATATCGAGCAACAGCTCAATGGGGTAACAATGGGGAAAGTATATACGCCTGTTAAGGGAAGCGACTGCAACTGCACTTTTAATTCACACCATTAGTTACGAGCACATCTGATGATCTGCTCTTTGCCAGTGTTCGCAGATATTCAGGTGGCAACTTGTGTATCGTGATGGAAGCAAATGCCTAAGACAGTCGAAACTGGCGGGCGTTTTCGCTATACTAGTAGCTTTATTACCACGATGTTCCGACCAGGTCGCAAAACTAGTGGGGAGTGCTTGTCGCATGCCGGAACTGCTTGCCAAGAAGAGAAAGGCACCTGTTTACTTCACCGTACGGAGAGTGATTATGAAATGTGTGGTACACAACTCTCTCAAAACAGACTTTGTGAAGCAAAACAACCAACCTTTCTTCAAAGTCAAGTCACTGAGGCAGCCAATGAAGACTGACCTTGGAGACGGTTGTTTCATCAAACGCCCAAATTGATCAGTAGAGAGTTTTGACTGGTATCAGGCTGCAGTGGGCTTCAAAGTTTCTGAAAGACCTTTGTATAGCCCTGTTATTACTCTTCGTGACTCCAACTTCTTTCCACAATAAAATAGTCAGCTAAATGGACATTGATTTCCTATGGACGGAGATTCAAAGCCTTCACCTATAAAAGGGTTTAGGAAGAAAGTTGTTTTCCCGAGTGTTTCTGAGGAATAAAGGGAAGCAATACTTTACTGCCGATCCCTTTTATAGTTTAGCTATGCCAATAAAATTGTACTCAGCTAACACTCGTTTTACTGAAATTGGTAATCACAACCAGCGGTGGGCTTTTTCTACAGCAGTAAAAAACTCCGTACTACGCCACACTGCTCCATTTGAATGAATGCCTCGACAAATATTTAAGGAGTGTTTCCTCTGATTCACGACTGCATGTCATAAGATTGTAACACTATGCAGGAGGAAAGCACCATGCGTCCCTACTAAGCAACTCATACCTTTTGATTACTTACTTCCCGCAATTGTCACCCAGTTTAATGTATCAAATATTTTTGGTTGGGAGGACGCAGCGCGTTATCTTTAATGGACAATCATCGCAGGATGAGGAAGTAACTTCGGGTGTATCTCTAGGAAGTGTCTAGGGGCCCTTGCTGTTCATGTTGTGTATTAATGACTTTGCGGAAAGTATTACCTCATAATTTTTCCAGGTAATGTAGTACTCCCTTAAACACGCTGCATAAATATTCAGTCACGTCTTCATAAGATTTCAAATTGGTGCTAAGATTGCAACTTGCTTTAAATGTTCAGAAACGTAAAACTGCACATTTCAAGAACGAAATAACGTAATATACTATGACTATAATCTCAGTGAGTTACAGTTGGAATCGATCAATTTATACAGATACCTATGTGTAACAGTTTGTAGGGATATGTACTGGAATGTGCACACGGACTCCGTAGCGGGTAAAGCGGGTGACAGACTTCGGTCTAGAACACAGGAGAAATGCGAACAGACTACAAAGGACATTGCTTACAAATCACTCGTGCGGCCCATCCTAGAATGTTACTCAAGTGTATGGTACCCGTACCAAATACGACCAACAGGGGATATTGGACGTATACAGAGAAGAGCAGCATGAATGGTCACAGATTTGTTTATCCCGCAGGAGAGTGTCACGATGAACTGAACTCGCAGGCACTTGAAGACAAACTTTTCCAAGAATAGCCTACTTACAAAGTTTCAAGAGCCGGCCTTGAATGATGACTCTAGGAATACACCACAACGGTACATCCTCCTACGTATGGATCCCTTAGGTATCGTGTGGACAATATTGGATTAATTACAGCACGCACGGATGCATTTAAACAATCGTTGTTCCCGCGCTCCATCCGTGGATGAAAAACTCTGAGAACTGGTACAATGGGACATATTCCCAGCCATGCATTTCACAGTGGCTCTCAGCGTGAAGATGCAGATGCAGAAAGGAGAAATAAAAAGTTTCTCCGAGTTCTTCTGAAGCAAGAGTATCCAAGGTATTTGACAGCAGCAAAAGTAGTGGGGAATCTTAGCAGATAAGCAAATCCAAACTTCTTTACTCTTCATCTTCTGCAGTGTCATGCTTAATGCTCCTTATCGAAAGAAGCAAACTCGTTTAATGAACAGTTGCTGTAGCAGTCAATGAATAAGTTTGTTCAGCTGGGGTTAGGACCGCTAATTTTTACTACCACTTCATTCGCCATTTGCAAAGCTTCTGCCGTAAGCGCTGGTAATCTAGTTAACCTGTCTTACAGCCAGTATGAAGCGATTTATTCTTTCATGTTTTCCCCTCACACCAGTGAATGTCTCACAGAGTAACGAACCCCTTCTTTCATTTGTTCTGTGAAAGTTACTGCGTCGTTCTCACTTATGCGCTCAACAACGTTAACTTTTAACATACTGAAGCGATCAAGAGTGGAATAATGGAACTCAAACTAGTAACCTGAGCCCTGAAAAACAGTTAATTCATATTCTGTATTCGATTGGACGATAATCTAAAAACTATAGAGCCACAGTAAAAGGACACGGAAATACAACTAAAAGAAACACCAATAACGTTAAGCTTTAAGTCTTTTAGTTTATTTAATGGATAATTAAAATATCCGTAAATTATAGTGGCAGCATCGTTGTGCGTAGTATCTACATTTAAGGATACTATTTTACTGTAGCACAAATCACGGCTGGTTGGTACTATACTAGGGCAACATTTAATTATAAAACGCAACTACTGAAGTGTGACAACACGAAATGCAAAAATAACAGGTTCAGTTGTGGGTAAAACATGTGAAAGGCTTCTTTCATTGGGCAGGTTAATGAAAAATGATTAGCAGTTCTTCAAGCATAGCGCTTGTCAAACGCTTCCGCAATAAGTAATAAAGTAATGCGGGAAATTGTGGCATTCGCCCACAACAGTAACAGGATAAGGCCTGCACAGTTGGTAGTGGGTTTATTTCAGCAACAGGGTCACAAACAAGTTTAGAAATTCGTATTAGCAACCTATTCTCCAGCGAAGACTTAGCAACATTTCTAGGGGAATCTCTGTTTATGAGCACACTGCTCCTACAACGATCGCAGACATAATTACGGCTACCACAGTTGCAGATACTCTCACGCACCATCGTCAGTGTTACATACAACACGTATTGTGTTCGAGTATAATGACTTTTCTGGAGACTAGAAATCTACTCTGTAGGAATCAGCATGGGTTTCGAAAAAGACGGTCATGTGAAACCCAGCTCGCGCTATTCGTCCACGAGACTCAGAGGGCCATAGACACGGGTTCACAGGTAGATGCCGTGTTTCTTGACTTCCGCAAGGCGTTCGATACAGTTCCCCACAGTCGTTTATTGAACAAAGTAAGAGCATATGGACTATCAGACCAATTGTGTGATTGGATTGAGGAGTTCCTAGATAACAGGACGCAGCATGTTATTCTCAATGGAGAGAAGTCTTCCGAAGTAAGAGTAATTTCAGGTGTGCCGCAGGGGAGTGTCATAGGACCGTTGCTATTCACAATATACATAAATGACCTGGTGGATGACATCGGAAGTTCACTGAGGCTTTTTGCAGATGATGCTGTGGTGTATCGAGAGGTTGTAACAATGGAAAATTGTACTGAAATGCAGGAGGATCTGCAGCGAATTGACGCATGGTGCAGGGAATGGCAACTGAATCTCAATGTAGACAAGTGTAATGTGCTGCGAATACACAGAAAGATAGATCCTTTATCATTTAGCTACAAAATAGCAGGTCAGCAACTGGAAGCAGTTAATACCATAAATTATCTGGGAGTACGCATTAGGAGTGATTTAAAATGGAATGATCATATAATGTTGATTGTCGGTAAAGCAGATGCCAGACTGAGATTCATTGGAAGAATCCTAAGGAAATGCAATCCGAAAACAAAGGAAGTAGGTTACAGTACGCTTGTTCGCCCACTGCTTGAATACTGCTCAGCAGTGTGGGATCCGTACCAGATAGGGTTGATACAAGACATAGAGAAGATCCAACGGAGAGCAGCGCGCTTCGTTACAGGATCATTTAGTAATCGCGAAAGCGTTACGGAGATGATAGATAAACTCCAGTGGAAGACTCTGCAGGAGAGACGCTCAGTAGCTCGGTACGGGCTTTTGTCAAAGTTTCGAGAACATACCTTCACCGAAGAGTCAAGCAGTATATTGCTCCCTCCTACGTATATCTCGCGAAGAGACCATGAGGATAAAATCAGAGAGATTAGAGCCCACACAGAAGCATACCGACAATCCTTCTTTCCACGAACAATACGAGACTGGAATAGAAGGGAGAACCGATAGAGGTACTGAAGGTACCCTCCGCCACACACCGTCAGGTGGCTTGCGGAGTATGGATGTAGATGTAGATGTACAATACAAATGAAGCTACGCTCTGTTGCTAATTCCTGCCTCCACTTGCACCCCCGACGTCGTCTTATCGATGATTTACTTGCACGACGTGTCGTGTGTGCTCTGTGCTCCTCGTCGAGGTCATGCACCCCGAGTTTTAAAACGCGTACCGCGATTGTCTGCAAGAAAGACAACTCCCATCTGTGAAGCACGCTGACGTGAAGTAAACACATCCTGGGACCTTTTTAGGCACCCGATAGGAGCTGGGAAGGCTCAGCGCAGCCTAACTGCTGCGTCAGGCCGGCATTTTTGGCCCCCGGCGCAGGCTAATATCAGACCCGCATCAACGCCGACTACTGCGGCCGCAGTGGGGGTGCTGGCGGATGCGTCTTCTTAATGGAGACCACGTCATAACATACGGCCGGAGCGTGCGGTCGACAGCAGAGGGGTCGCCTTCTTAAAGGGGACCTCGTTAGGAGACGGCTTTGTCCGACCCGTCCACACCTGGCAACAAATGCTAACGTAATTTTCTTCGCCATCAATCACGACCACGTAAATCTTCGTTTGGAAATCTATGAAGGAACTAACCACACTGAAATGCCAAATCATGTACTCTAATTGTGATCATTCAAAACCATACATTTCATTTCATGTCTCTGGATAGACGGAGCACAGCAGTAATCATAGTTTGGTTTGGTTTGGAAGCTCATAACAGCCCCGTGTTCGCAACTACATTATGGGAATCCAGGAGCGCCGGTTATGTTAACAAATGTTCTTTTCAACCATGCTGCCATTGTAGAATACGAGATTTTCGAACGTTACGTACAGTGGCTTTAGATGCATACAGCGCCATAGTAAACATAGGCAGACTGACCACTTGGGTGTTGCAAGATGGGTACGGATTGTACTGTGTATTGCATATTTATTTTTATTTATTTCTATTCTCCATGGGTAAAAAATACTCCGTGAGTATTTTTCTCAGATACGCACAGCTAACTCAGATGAATAGAGTGAACGGAACAACACAAACTCTGAACAACTGCATGGTCAAGAGTGATTTTGGACGCGCAATGGATTGCAGATTTTACGAGGTGTTCAACATTATGGTCCTGCTACCGTAGCAGAACGTGGAGATAAGTAATCGTCCGTGCTGTACTGAAAACAGCGTTCTCGCAATAGCATGAATAATTTATTTTGCGAAATCGCGTAAATAATTATGCTGGCTGGGAACGCCGGACGGGGGGCGGGGGGGGGGGGGGCGGACTGAACCCTTATAATAATAATAATAATAATAATAATAATAATAATAATAATAATAATGCCATTAGAAGAATTCAAGAAATTTCCGTGACATTCGTAAAAAATATATAGCGAACTGTAAAACTTCTGCAACGGTATTGCAGGTAAAAACTTTCCCTGTAAGCTTGTATCTATTCATGAACGGGGCGATAACAATTTTCTGATAGGAACTCCTTAACGTGAACGCGACTGAATTTATTTTCTTCCTGATTACATTTTCTAAGTGTCAGTGTCGACCATTACAAGTACCCACAGGTGTGCGTTGTCCTTTTGTGCCAAGGTGAGTGTACACTACAGCCCTTCGAATGGAATGGTTCTCTAGTAACAGTGAAGCAGAAAATAAAGTTTCACACCGAAAACATGTTTAATAAAATTAAGAAACCGAACATTCGTAACACAAGACAAATACTGGAGTTCACAATACAAGTAGCCAAGCAGTTAACACAGGCCCGAATTTTGTGGTACGGTGGGAAACAAACAGCACGAACAGCTACATAACTAAAGAAAGTGGGAAGTGATAAAATAATTAAATTAAGTGCAGTATAATTTAATTAAGTGCAAAGTAATTAATGTTTATTTGTGGCTACGTAGGGTCGTTGCTAGGTGTTTTGCCGCACTAGGCGAGACATGAAAATGAAATTACGCCCCTCTTTTTACTACAATCTGTTTATCCCCCCCCTCCACCAACATACAACGGCACAACAATGCAAATCTACTATATTTTTAATCATTAAACGAAGATGACAGACGTCCTCATTTTCTGGGGACAGTCCTCAATTCAACTGACAGGACATACGATCAGAAACAAAAACACAAAGAGGAACTGAGGGAGGTATGGTATCAAGTCGGAACGTGATCGCAAGCCAGCGCACGAGCCCTGCTGCAGAACTCGATGTAGATGACTTAAGATCATATGTGTTTCCGTTTTATACTCAGTACCGGTTGCTTTAGTGTTGAGGTAGGCAGAGAGAATGTGTATACTTTCGTCAAAGTACAGGCTTATTAAGTAATTGTTCCGTACGTTTTTGAAGACAACTCTGTGCTTTCATTTTCCCTCTTTTTCATTTTTTCTCCTCATTTGCTCAATGTTTTCGCTGTTTGATTTTAAATTAATTTTTTCCGCTCTTTACCGCCACTAAAATTTTGTCGCCTAGTCTTCGCTAATGGTAGAAACGGCCCTGCTGCCACGACAAAACAATCGCATGTATGTCTGGCACGAACACTGCTTCCCCGCTTCATTTGGCATTTGCTCCCCGGAGATGAAGCAACTCTCATAAAAGGTTCTGCCGTAATCCTTGATAATCCAGTTAACCCGTCTTACAGCCTGTGCGATGCTGTATACACACTCGCACTGTTTCCCTAGTGTACGCCTAATTCCTCTCAGCAGAGCACGGAACTACAATACCTAATTATTTCATTTGTTCTGTTACATTTACTGCACTAATATTAACTTTCATATGTGACGACATTAATTATTCACACACTGAAGTGTTCAAGAGCGGAAGGAAACACGAATACGGTAACTAGAGCACTTTCAAACAGCTATTACCGACACGAATATTCAATTGGACAACCATTTAAGAAAAAAAAATGGTTCAAATGGCTCTAAGCTGTATGGGACTTAACAGCTGTGGTCATCAGTCCCCTACAACTACTTCAACCTAACCAACCTAAGGACATCACACACATCCATGCCCGAGGCAGGATTCGAACCTGCGACCCCAGTGGTCGCGCGGCTCCAGACTGTAGCGCCTAGAACCGCTCGGCCATTCCGGCCGGCACCATTTAAGAACTTCAGAGCCAGGGAAAAATGAAACAGAAAAAGCATCGGGAACCAAACATTTCCGACATAGTATATTATTTTTATTGGTTTGCTTACCGAACAGTAGTTACATTACAACCCATGTCGTTTATTCGTAAATGAAGTTAACAACACCGTTCCGCGTAGCATTTACGCTTAACGACATTGCACTATAGCTGAAGGTTGGTTGGTACTATGAAAATATCTGATTTCGGCGACATGAAATGAAAAGTAAGCTTCAGTCGTGGGAAAAATATGTGAAAGGCAGGATAACAAAAATACAGGAGTTCTACAACAAAATACATAGTTTATCAAACGATCTCGCTATATGTAATGGAACGGTGCTCCTACATTGCACTTTAATGGTCTTAGTTTTGGTTCAAATGGTTCTGAGCACTATGGGACTTACCATCTGAGGCCATCAGTCCCCTAGAACTACGAACTACTTAAACCTAACTGACCTAAGGACATCACACACATCCACGCCCGAGGCAAGATTCGAACCTGCGACCGTAGCGGTCGCGCAGATCCAGACTGAAGCGCCTAGAACTGCTCGGCCACCCCGGCCGGCTCTTAGTTTTGTTTCACAGGCGAGTTCAGAAATTTGTATTCGTAGACTGTTCTCTCGGGAATATCTACTGAGAAAATTTAGAAATCCCGTTTTTTGAGGGGAAGCTCGCATAGTTCTCATGACACTGCTTTCACAGTCATCGGAAAGATCGATCACATGAATTATCAATCTCACAATATAATATGTGCAACCATTCTTCCCACGCTCCAACAGCTATTATGATACACATTGTACCCTATGGCATGCAAAAATGGTTCAAATGGCTCTGAGCACTATGGGACTTAACATCTGAGGTCATCAGTCCCCTAGAACTTAGAACTACTTAAACGTAACTAACCTAAGGACAGCACACACATCCATGCCCGAGGCAGGATTCGAACCTGCGACCGTTGCGGTCGCACGGTTCCAGATTGAAGCGCCTAGAACCGCTCGGCTACTAAGGCCGGCTTATGGCATGCACTCTTCGCAAATTACAGTTTATGCGTGTAGTTACATAACAAGAAGCACGCTTAGCCCAGTTCAGGCAGGAGAAAAGGAAGGGGATTATAGTGCTTGTGTCCCCGGCGGTGCACACGCACTTCGTTTGTATGCGACGCAATAGGCGCAAGACGAAACTGAACTTTTCAAAAACAATTTTCGCTGTCGTATTTACATGTTTGGCATGAATAGATTTTGCTAGAACACTCAAACATTGGTTTTCCGAAAGAATGGTGTCTGTAAACCGGCTGCTTCATTATCGGCAGCGCGGTGAACTCAGTTTGTCAGTACCTTCGTCATTTTTGATATAGAGTAAGCGTGATTTCCTTACGGATGTATCAGTGAACCCTTAATAGGAGGTGAGGGTCTGTACAAGAACATATTATGCTGAAATGTCTTATCCACATCAGTTAATGGTTGAGTTAAACTCAGTACAACTTTCTAGATGGATCACGTTGTGGAATATAGTCGGATGCGAAATAGTGGGATGTGAAATAATGGGATGTGAACACTGGTGGAACATTACTGTATTGCAATACAGAGGAGACAACTGTTGTGAAAAAAGTCGTAAGTGATCACAAGTGGGGAGACAACTGTTGTGAAAAAAGTCTTAAGTGATCACAAGTGGAACATTATTGCACTCCAAGTAAGTGGACACCTGGAATGCCTAGAAAATATCCGAATGAGTAAAGACCACACTCCTATTCAAGTGTCCAGAAGGAGCAAATGGTAAGTCGCCGGCCACTGCTTATGTAAAAGAGCCTTTTGCGTTAAAAGAGGAAGTAGGTGTAGTAGTCTACCAATTAGCCAGACACACAAAATGTACGACTGTTGCCAGAAGATCGATACTGCCAAATATGCAAATACGTCAAAATTTATCTTTTCCATCTAATGCAAATAAAATGTTTCTCTAAAAAACAAAAAATCACTTTTCCCCCACTGCACATGGAATCACTTCGCTCAAGAACATCAATCTTCCTCTCTCAACCTTTCCTTCTGTCGTAAATTCCCAAAGTCGAACTCCTCTCAAGTGTTCCATTTCTGGGCAAAGTCTTCTTCCAACGTATTCAACTCGTCTCTGCCTTGTGCAGTTGGTGAGTGTTCCTCTTGAGCCATTCTGTTCTTAATTTGCTCAATTTGTTAGCAGATTACTTCATGGCGCGTCGAGTTGATCTATCATTATTCTAGTTCATATAGACTATCTGCAAAGGGCACTATGTCGCCCGAAAAATTTCGAGACTCCAATGCGGTATGGCGTTCAAGAGTACATGGCGTGTACTTGGATTATAGAAACTAAATTTCGGCGGCCAAACCTGTATTTCAAGAATAGTTAACAAAGTACATAAAGTTAATTCATTGTGGATATTCTAGAACACGTGACTGTGATGAACATAATTACAGATAACTGCGACCAGTCACTTCTGAAATATTTTTTTGTTCCCATAAACTAGTTTTCGAACCTCTTGAGGCGCGTCTTCAGCTGGGAGAAACAGTAGTTACGTCATAATATTATTTATTAATGATGCTGACTGCACACGCACAGACGCAGGGGACGCTTCGTCTGCCAACATCGGAAGTTCATCTATTCGCGAGAGGCTCACTCGCGATACAGACATTTATTTTTCTCTTAATCTTTATTTTACTGTTTGCTTTGTTTTCCTGAAACACTGCAAAAGTTGCACGAGGACTTGACAGTTTTACTAACAGTGTTGTCCCACGAGTGTGACCAAATATCAATGTCAAGAGATATTTTATAATCCACGGAGAAAGAAAAAAAACCCGCACTGCCTATAAGTATTAATGTAAATAGACAAACAAAATGTGTCAACAGTGCAAAAATAAGGCTTTTGATGTTATTTGGCACTTTCGTAGAAAACGATAAACGAAGGATGAAGTATAAGGCCTATTTATTATTCTTCAAACATTGTTTGACGTGTTCGTATTTATATATACTTTCTCAAGCAAATAATTGTTGATGTTTTGAGACGTTTGGGGGACGGTTATTTCTATTATTTCAGGTCTCAGCAGTGTTGAGGTATAGTAGGTGAACAAAAGTATGGAAACACCAAAATACAACACATTACTACGCTTAATACGATGTAGGTAACCCGATGTGATTCAAAAAGCTTCCAGGCGTCTCGAATGGATAAATATAGGTCCTGTATGGTTTTCAAAGGAGTCTCATGCCATTCGTCTTGCAACATAGTGGCAAGTTCAGGTAACGATGGAGGTGGATAGCGATCCGCATTCAAGTATCCCACAAAGACTCAATAATATGGAGATCTGGTGACTGTGGTGTGAGAGGGGAGTTGCGACAACACAACCTCGTGCTCAAAACACCAGTCCTGGACGTGCGGACTTTGTGAATACGGGTCCTGTCGTCCTGAAACGCAGCATCGCCTTTGGGGAATAAACACTGTACCATGGAATGGACCTGATCAACCAAAATTGCCACATAATCCTACGCGGTAATGCAACCTTCCAGAATATCCACGGGTCCAGCGAATACCACAATATGACTGCCGAAATCATCACCGAAACCCCGCTACGTTTCACTCTTGGCAGCGAGCAGTCTGCATTGTTAGGTTTGAGAGGGTGTTGCTGTTATTATTGTTGTTTTCAGTCCGAAGGCTGGTCTGATGCAGCTCTCCATGCTACTCTATACTGTGCGAGCTTCATCTGTGAATTACTACTGCAACTTACATGCTTCTGAATCTGCTTACTGTATTCATCTCTTGGTCTCGCTCTATGATTTTTACCCCCACTCTTCCCTCTGATACTAAACTGCTGATCCCTTGATCTCTCAGAATGGGTCCTATCAACCGATCCCTTCTTTTGGTCATGTTGTGACACAAATTTCTTTTCTGATCATTTCTAATCAGTAGCTCCACATTAGTTACGTGATCCACACATTCTAATCTTCAATATTCCTCTGCAGCGCTTCATTTCGAAAGCTTCTGTTCTCTTTTTTGTCTAAACTGTTCATCGTCCATGGTTCCACATCCACAGGGCTACACTCCAGACAAACATTTTCAGAAACGACTTCGAAACACTTAAGTCTATATCGGTCCTCAAATTTTTCTTCTTTAGAAATGCTTTTCTTGCAATTGCCAGTCTACATTTTATCTCCTCTACTTCGGCCATCATAAATTATTTTGATGCTCAAATAGTGTTTCGTCTCCTAATTCCCTTAGCATCACCTGATCGCATTCGACTACGTTCCATTATCCTTGTTTTGCTTTTGTTTATGTTCATTTTATATCCATCTTTCAAGACACTGTCCACTCCGTTCAACAGCTCTTCCAAGTCCTCTGCTGTCTCTGCATTTCTTTTCCCTGAACTTTAACTCCTACTCCAAATTTTTCTTTTGTTTCCTTTACTGCTGGCTCAATGTAAAGATTGAATAACGGCGATGAGCTACAGCCCTATCTCTCTCCTTTCTCAACTACGCCTTCGTTCCATGCCCCTCGACTTATATAACTGCCGTCTGGTTGTTGTACAAGTAGTAAATAGCCTTTCGCTTCCTGTATTTTATCCCTGTTACCTTCAGGCTTTCAAAGAGAGTATTCTAGTCAACACTGGCAAAAGCTTTCTGTAAATTCTATAAACGTAGGTTTGCCTTTCCTTAACCCGTGTTCTAAGATAAGTCGTCAGTATTGCCTCGCGTTTTCCTACATTTCTCCGGGATCCAAAGTTATCCTCCTCAAGGCCAGTTTTTCCATTCTGCCGGTTTTTCCATTCTTCTGTAAATAATCCGTGTTAGCATTTTGCAACCATGACTTATTAAAGAGATAGTTCGGTAATTTTCACACCTATCAGTAATTGCTTTCTTTGGAACTGGAATTACTACATTCTTCTTGAAATCTGAGGGTATTTCGCTTGCTCACGAGATGGAAGAGTTTTGGAATGCATGGCTCTCCTAAGGCGGAATATCGTCTACTCCCGGAGCCTTGTTTCGACTTAGATCTTTCGGAGCTCTGTCAAATTATTCTCGCACCATCATATTTCCCATCTCATCTTCGTCTACGTCCACTTCCCTTGCTGTGATACTGCCTTCAATTTTATTTCCCTTATACAGGCCATCTATATACTCCTTCCACCTTTGAGCTTTCCCTTCTTTGCTTAGGACTAGTTTTCCATCTGGACTCTTTATATTCATACAGCTGCTTCTCTTTTCCCCAAAGGCCTCTCTAAATTTCCTGTACGTGTTTATCTATCTTTCCCCTGGGGCCTAGTGATACATGCTTCCAAATCCTTACATTTGGCCTCTAGCCACTCCTGCTTAGCCACTTAGCACTTCCTGTTAATCTCATTTTTTTGACGTTTACCTTTCGCCTGCTTCATTTGCTACGTTTCATATTTTCTCCTTTCCTGAATTAAATTCAGTATCTCTTGCATTATCCAAGAGTTTCTACTAGGCCTCGTCTTTTTACCTATTTTATCATCTGCTGCCTTCACTATTTCATCACGGTATACGGTCTACGCCAGGCGTGAATTAGGTCGAAGCTGGGAACGGTGTGAAAAACACGTGTCATCAGACCAAGTGACTTTCTCGCATTGTTCTATAGCCCAGGTTTTATGACTTCGGTACCACGATTTACTATTATGGGCATTTGCATTATTGATGAGTCGTTTTGCAACTTCAGTTCACCCGGCAGTTTCCTGCTTCTGAAGCTCCCTTCGTGTTTTGTTGCTGACAGGTTTTGCGAGTACTACATTCAGTTCCGCTGTGGCTTTTCCAGCTGACGTCCTCTTACTTTTCGTCACAATCTTCTTCACCGGGTGTCTATCACGGTCACTCAACACACAGATTATATTTTTTCGCTTTTCCTGTGTGCAGTATGAATCTTCTATCGGTTCCTTCTGAAACACAGAACACTAACTACTTCGGTTACGGACGCACCCACCACGGGCACCAACAATTTGCCCACATTCACTTTCACTAAGATCCGACATAATGCACACACAGCTACACAGACAATTCCAGCGTACTGAGAACACTGCACAGCTACAACACAACAGCGCAACCTGCGGGGTAGGCTAGCATCTGCGTTTATGTTCAAGCATACATTTCTCTCGATGGTTCCATATTTTTCTCCACTCCTGTACATAGTACGACCTTCATCAAGAATATCTGCTATGAATCTTGCTTTGGTCATTAATAAACTGTATTTGCGACAGCTAGTTCCTTAATTCTGTTACTGTACTTCGGGTTATTATAATTATAACACATGATCTCAATTTCATCGTTCGGGAGACACTGCACAGCAGACAGCTCTCGTAAAGGACGCAGTTTGGCGCTGACACGTAAAGAAATAGGACCGCTAGTGACAAGCCAGACTGTTCAGTAATAATACGCCAGGGGCGCTGCGTAAGACTCACTCGCCACAAGAAGTCGAATGGGACAAGAAAGAGCACATGTGTCGCTGGGGGGAGGGGACAGAGTTTAGCGGGGAACACGCCCCGCAGCTTCCTAGCGAGGCAAAGCAGCACACTGCTACCACCACAGCATTCAGAATGCCTATTACAATGCTATATCGCTAGGGCCGAGAAAATCCGTTCCGGCCCCAAGTATTCCAACTTCTGCTCCCAGAAAAGAGCCAAGCATAATTAAAAGGACTTTAGTGTGTTGTGAGGAGGCCAGGTGGGAGCGCGGGAAGACCAACTGGCAGCCTGCTGAGAACCCGCACTCCGCAGAAAGCACGCCCCACGCTTCCCAGGCGCACAAAAAACTCTCCGACAGATGCGCCCAGCCTGTACAAAGAAACACCGCCACCTCCCATGAGCCTCAACACACATCCTGTAAGGAAGAAATCCCGTCCTCCAGTATCCTGCAGCATATTTTTTCCACAGCATATTTCACAGAGCAAGATTTACTTTCGCGTGTAAAGTGGAACCTCCCTTAGCGAGCACCTCCCATAACGCGCAATTAGCATAACGAGCAAAACAAATATTGTAAAAAAAAAAAAAAAAAAGGAGAGTAGCTTAACAAGCGACGTTTCGCATAATGAGTGACGAAGATTTAGTGTAATGTCACTAGCCGTTTGCGCGAGCAGGGGGAAACGTTCAACAATATGACCACCCTTAATTGTCGGCAGAGGCATAACAATGTCTATTTCGTACTGCAGTTTGGGTTTGGCGCTCTTTCTGCTACTATCTTAGTGCACATTTCTCTAATGTTCACACAGTGTCTTTTCGTACGGAAATTTTGATAGCCTTCGTACAAATGTCCCCGAAGATAAGGCCGCAGGAAGACGACCATAAGAGAAAGAAAATAACCTTAGATATGCAACGTAAAATCATTGAAAATCGCGAACGTGGTGTGGGCGTTGCTGATTTAGCACGCACATAAATCGGTCTACATCAACTATTTGCACTACCCTTACGAACAAATACAACATTAAAGAGATAAATGCTTCAAAGAGAGTGACGGAGAGTCAACAACGGTTTCGTATTATGGACGATGGCGAAAGGTTGCTCCTTATACCGATAAATGAAAAGCAATTGCAAGGCGATACTATTTACGAGATCATCATTTGTGAGAAGGCGACAATGATTTTTGCCGACCTCGTTAAGGCGACGCCAGGATCATCAGCGGCCGAAGCAGTGTTTAAGGGAAGTCGTGGGTGGTTCGAGAAGTTTAAGAGAGGAACACGTATCCACAGCGCTGTGAAGCACGACGAAGCAACTAGCTCCGACACAACTTCAGAAACTTCAAGATACTCGTAGATTCAGAGGGTTGTCTGTCGCAATAGGTTTTTAATTGTGACGAGACACGTTTATTCTGGAAAACGATGACGAAGCATACCTTCATAACAGCAGAGGAGAATGCATTGCCCGGTCACAAGTCAATGAAAGACCGTCTCACACTGCTATTCTGTGGCAATGCAAGTGGCGATTTGAAAATTAAACTGCTGCTTGTTTACCATTCAGGAACTCCACGAGCCTTCAAGAAGTGTAAGGTCCAGAAGAGCAGGTTATATGTGATGTGGTGGTCCAACAACAAGGCTTGCGTGACACGTGGTCTTTTTTGTGACTGGATCTATGAAGTGTTTGGTCCTCCGCTGAAAAATATTTGCTGAAGATGAATTTGTCACTCCATGTCACGCTTGTTATGGATAACACTCCAGCCCATTCTCCAGGCCTGCAAGACCACCACCTTGAAGAATGTGAATTCCTTAAGATCCAATTTCTACCTCCCAACACTACTCCGTTGCTCCAGCCAATGGACCAGCAGATTATTTCTAATTTTAAAAAGCTCTAAGCTAAAGCACTCTTCGAGCATTGCTTTGAGGTGACTGAAGCTACCAGAATTTTGGAAATATCACTTCAACATCGTTGCCTGCGCCAAGATGATCGAAAAGGCGCGAGAAGGGTTGCCGCAGTGCGTTGTAGAATGTAACGCTGAGGCATTTGAGTCAGTACCTGTGGAGACTGCAGTCAACAAAATTGTGTCTTTTGCCAAGAGCATGGGACTAGAAGCGGATAGATAACAATGATAACTATGAGCTTGAGGAAGAGCACAGCCAAGAAATGACCGCCGAAGAGCTTATAGAGTTGCAGTATGTATCACAGGAGGAGGAGGAGGAGGTAACAGCAAAGCTGCAATCTTCTGCCGCAATAATAGAAATGCTGAAAGCATGTGAATCGGTTGCATCGTACATCACTCCAATGAAGCAGTGGCGACGCGCGCTACAAGTTTATTTGACGATAATGATGTGTCGCATTTTCGCCAACAGTTCAAGCGCCGGCAGAAACAAATGACTATAGATAGCTTCCTAGTAAAAAAGAATTAGTTATGTACCTGAATGAAAACGTACATAAAATGTGTGTGCAATTTTCTTAGGATAAATGGCATTAATAAGATAAAACTTTTAGTATTTTTTCTGCATGGAACGCATTGTGCTTGGTGTCATGTCCTCCGTTGGTCATTCTACCGTTGGCACATCCACATACCTTGTTAGTAGTTGACAATCGACCAGCAGAGAAATGACAAGCACTGTCAAGCCGACCGGTTGCTCGGTGCGTAGCTGTAAGGTTTGGGTGGTGCTGTTACTGACCCCCACAACACCGTGTTTGTTTTCTATAAGGCCAAAATTTATATATCAACTAAATATGATTTTATTTTTTGGCTTACTCAGTGTTTTCTTCTATTTTCAATTATACAAGGGCTGTGAGCTCTCATTCGCGTATCTCAGTGCTTTATCCAAATTTTCCGGACTATCTGGGGAAACATTAGAAGAAGATGAAGGTAGCGATGCAAATTATCTATAAGATGAAAATTATCCTTTTTACAATAGTGAACATGAAACAGCTCTGTGTCCCCATGCCAGAGAGTAATAGATCAATCACTATTTTATCCGCTACAGTCGTCCAGTTTGCCAAACCTGTCGTCCCGTGTAAGGGGTGTGGAGAGAGCAACTTGGATGAATATTGAACATTTGTGGAAAATTGTATATCAATATTCATATGTGAATTTTCTTATATGCTGCTAATTTTTGACACACTGTATGTCCATCTTACAGCAATCTATTACCATTTCATGTCATTTCTAATACAATAAACTAGTTTGAATTTTTATGTTTCACTTCACTTCACTGTTACACTGGGGTTACATGAACTTTTTCCATTTGGATGATTTATCTTGAGTTGTGTGTGTTGAATCGATTTTTGTGTTCTAGTATATGCAAATATGAAATTTATCAATTAATATTTATGATTAAGGTAAATTATTTTTCGTGGCTAAAACAGGAAGTATCCTTTTGGATCCCACACCATCATTTATGATACAAGGAAGTCACAACTCTGTTTGAGGGGTAACGATACAAGACTACAGTCAGGTATAAATATGAAGAACGACCACCTAAGCCAAGTTGTAGGTAAACCAAGTGGTACTGGTAGGATACTGGGAATCTGTAGTTTCTCTACAGAAGTTATTGCGTACAAAACAACCGTACAGCCCTTATTTGAGTACTGCTCCAATGTTTGTAATCCCTATAAACATCAAACGTGTACATAAAATGGTGGTGAGAATAATCATTAGCTTGCTTGGCGAGCAAGAGCAACACAAATGTTGAAAACTCTCCACTTTAAGACACTAACAAAGATGCCGTACATATGGCGCGCTTAGTAATCTTCAAGAACAGGCTTTCAGGGCAGAAATAACGAATATTCTTCACCCCCCTACGTATCTACGCCTAGTAACGGGCATTAAATTAACTAAAAGCCAAAGCGGTGTACCACGCAGCAACACTGAACATATTTCTGTTGCAGGCGGAGCGCCAACGGATACGTTACTGTTGCACACGACGCGCAAGACAGCTACGGGGTCTGTAGACACCGTGCTACATCATGGCTTCGTGATCGTTTCCCGAAATTCTGCACCCATGGACACTGAGATCTGTTCGTATACCCATCAACCACTGTCTCCAGATTTGGGCCAGCGAAAACTGAGCCAAAATTCTAAAGTTTTGTGATATAACTTAAGTAAATTGCACTTTAATATAGAATACGAAACACTGGGGCCAGCAGAAGCTTTTGTCGCTGTATCTCAAAAAGCTGTGGAGTACATCGATAAAAACCAGCATTTCTCCTTTGGACCTGTACAATGTACTAACTGAATGAGATGTTTCTTCAGTTTCCCTTTGGCACAAGACGATAAGATCCAAAGCGCCGCGGATATTTCTTTAAAACCATGCCAGGCTGCTTGTGCTGCCAGAAATCTGATATTTACAAACAAACCAGCAAAAAACATTTCCTCTGAGAATCTACGTTTTCTAACACCGAGACGCCTCGAACGTGCGTGGCTCTCAAGGCTATAGCAGTCGATATAATCACTTCATCACACATTCGCTAAATTAACTAGGAAAAATTCGGGACATTAAAACCATGATCGATTACTTAAAGGAGTCGCTTCGTAAAGACCTCAATAACTGAACTGATATTATCGGAAAGAAAAGAGTTCACAGCAGATAGAGAAACTCGTCAAGATAAACGGCAGCAAACATGATGTAGTGAGCTATCCATTACATGTAATACGATACGCGTGAGTAGACGGCTAACAGCTCTCACAGCTGACGTCAGCGACGAGGCAAAAAGCAGCTGCCTTCAACGTTTCAACACGTATTAACGTCGTGACACATTCTTAAGTAGATGTTAGAGGTTTCAGGTGAGATATCTGGACAATGTCCAACACTCCACAGCATCTTCCATTTTAACCACTTCATCCTTATAGTTTTGGCTGTTTTAAATATTTTCCGGGCGGGAAAGTAAGAAAAGAGACGGAGCACACGCTAGAAGTCAGAGATTAGCAAGGAAATGGGGTAAGACCTCTCCAATGGGACAGCCGCAAAGTTTAAGGAAGGAAAGAAAACTAGGGTCATTAGAGACGGAGCACAAGCTTGGATTGGGGGACAGGAACGGAAATCGGCCACATCATCTTCAAAGGAACCATCCCTGTATTTGCCGTAAGTAATTTAGAGAAACTCAAACTCTACTGGGACAGCCGGGGATCTGAACCGTTGTCCTCTTGGATATTAGTCAAATGCCTTACCACTGCGGCACCTCACCCGGTACAATATCCTGAGTGGCTGTGCTATAACGAAAATTTAAATATTGGTTCGAGTTTCTTTTTTTTTTAACCTTTTGACAGCAACCTCGTCAGAAGCTTGCAACTTTAGGAGTACCGTTATACCGCAGCCTCGTTCAAGTGGTCATCCTTTAATCCGGCAGTGGTGTGTGGTGTACCATCCCTTACGACGAATTTCTATAATTAATCGTTAGATGTACTTGAAAAAAAGAGACAGCATTGGTCGTATATTTTTTACTATCGCAAAATCGATGTGATTGCCGTAAGCTTAGTGACAACAGTGCATCCTAATTTAAGTTATACAATATAGCACTGAAGATGGTCACTCAGTGACAGAAAATCGATTTTGCGATAGTAAAAAATATACGACCAATGCTGTCTCTTTTTTCAAGTATACCTGTTATCTGGTCGTAGTGCACAAGACAACATGGAGTCGCCAATCAATCGCTAGATGGCTAGTCCTGCCAGAAATCTGACTTTTAGTTCCAGGTAGCCGCTGCGAGATGTCAGCAGAGTGGCGCAAGTGTGTTTTTGTAACTTTAGTTGTGTATAGAACTTCGTTGGGTGTTGTTGAATCAAGTTTCAGCTTGCTGTGGTTCGTGAAACCCAAACACACCACTCTCGTCCGGCAAGACGAAACAGTCAAGGTAGCTATTTCATCAAATTTTTGTGCGTAATTTGCCTAAGATGTATTTGATCATATAATTAGGAACAAATAGCAAATATTGTTATAGATGGATCCTTATGAGCCTGACGGGGATCAAGTGCGAGCACTGATTGATTATATACTTTATGAGGGGCCAGTTGATTATAAAGGGCCGGCCGGTGTGGTCGTGCGGTTAAAGGCGCTTCAGTCTGGAACCGCGTGACCGCTACGGTCGCAGGTTCGAATCCTGCCTCGGGCATGGATGTGTGTGATGTCCTTAGGTTAGTTAGGTTTAATTAGTTCTAAGTTCTAGGCGACTGATGACCTCAGAAGTTAAGTCGCATAGTGCTCAGAGCCATTTGCACCATTTTTTTTTATTATAAAGGTGGATATGATGATGAAATTGTTACTGTCAGTGATCATGACACATCAGAGTAGGAAGGAGATGAAACAGATTAAGATAAGGGTCAGCGAAACTTATTATTTTGGAGAAGTTGACACGGCTAAATGGAAAAAGGAATTGTGTCAGTAAGGATAAAATGGATGATGAATCATGAAAATGTTTTTTGCATAACGTGCGTATTTTATTGATTTAACTTCGATTATTTCAAATAATAGCTACAGGCACAAAACATCATCAGTGCTGCATTAATATTTGTAACTGCTATGTGACTAATAATTAAAAAATAAAATTCTACTTCATTGTTGTCACTGTACATTAATAACATAGAACAACATTAACTCATAGTAATAACTTACGGTTGAATAAACCACTAATTTCAATGTTAAAATATTCAAAATATATTAAGAACTACAGGGGGTATTCTACATCCCACAGGACACTAGCGTGAGAATCCCGCCCCACACCACTGCCGGGTTTACTCGCCTAGCGCGGTCTGGAATTGAACTCTCCTCACGACTTTGACGTCCTAACTAGATTACCACCTCGCTCAGCGACTTTCCGTCACCATGCCACTGAATGTCTAGCTTTTGACGGTGCAACGCAAATGCTGCGGAAGGTCATCATGAGAGCCTACACTGAAATGGATAGATTGAGTTAAATAAGTTACTCCACCACTTTCTTGCAAGAACATCATGGATATTTTCTGCACCATCTTTGATAAAGTGAAAACATAGATTTCCGTCTTAAAGCGAAGCTGTCAACTCCAAGGTTGATCTGAACGCCGCAGTACATTACGAGACATGATGGGACGTACGTGGCTTGCCAGATCGCTCCTTTGTTGGAGTAGAACGAGGTTTGGGTGGGAGGGGGTGGGGGGGGGGGGGGGGGGGGAAGAGGGGGAGATACAGTTTCATGTGGAAACCGAACAACTGCTTATTAGCTAATTTTCACAAATCATCGCCCGAGATGCAATCTACATGGAATTCCTGAAAATAAAATAATAACAAGTCAGAAAATCTTCTGGCAATTGAACTCAAAACATTTGGAATTGTAGTATAACACTTGGGGAGCTATCAATTTATCAATGTTCATCAGAAAGATAGTTAGGCAAACACTTAGCCACCTGACTCGACTGATACGTACTGCATTCTTAAAAGTTTTCCATTTCATCTTTACTCGAGAAATGCATGCAAACTACTTTCATGAACGATTTGAATTTCCCCACAGAGGTTGGCAAACAGTGCGAGATCCATGGTTCCGGTAAGATAAGTACTGCATTATTGCATTTAGGCGAACTCCACGCACGAATTGCATGTTGAATAGTCGAAAATTAAGGGGACTTTTGTTAAGCCTGCTTTCCGTATTCCATCTTTCGTCTCCTACAGTTTTAATCCCTGTGCCACGCCGGCCTGAGTGGCCGTGCGGTTCTAGGCGCTACAGTCTGAAACCGAGCGACCGCTACGGTCGCAGGTTCGAGTCCTGCCTCGGGCATGAATGTGTGTGATGTCCTTAGGTTAGTTAGGTTTAATTAGTTCTAAGTTCTAGGCGACTGATGACCTCAGAAATTAAGTCGCATAGTGCTCAGAGCCATTTGAACCATTTTTTGAACCCTGTGCCACATTTCCTCCATAAACCATATTAACCACACATGCCAAATTGATGCATGTGTTTTTTGCACAAATTCTCTCTACATAAGTTACCAAGTTGTACTAATAGCTTTCATACTGATAGTGAAGTGTCCATGCAACCACTATTTTTTCATTGTATTACATGCTGAGTGTACTTTATGAGTGGGCATATTTCTTGTAGACCTAAAAATCTTGTGTTTAAATACCATGTGTAACAAACTGCTAAATATTAAGGAACAAGCAGACGTGCAAAACGCGGTCTATTTATGATTCTGTACTTTAGTGTTTTACGCCTACATCGTGCTGCACTTGCATGGCGACAGTTGTGAACGACGGGTGTCATTTTCTACATCTACATTTACATCCATACTCCGCAAGCCACCTGACGGTGTTTGGCGGAGGGTACCTTGAGTACCTCTATCGGTTCTCCCTTCTATTCCAGTCTCGTATTGTTCGTGGAAAGAAGGATTGTCGGTATGCCTCTGTGTGGGCTCTAATCTCTCTGACTTTATCCTCATGGTCTCTTCGAGAGATATACGTAGGATGGAGCAATATACTGCTTGACTCTTCGGTGAAGGTATGTTCTCGAAACTTTGACAAAAGCCCGTACCGAGCTACTAAGCGTCTCTCCTGCAGAGTCTTCCACTGGAGTTTATCTATCATCTCCGTAACGCTTTCGCGATTACTAAATGATCCTGTAACGAAGCGCGCTGCTCTCCGTTGGATCTTCTCTATATCTTCTATCAACCCTATCTGGTACGGATCCCACACTGCTGAGCAGTATTCAAGCAGTGGGCGAACAAGCGTACTGTAACCTACTTCCTTTGTTTTCGGATTGCATTTCCTTAGGATTCTTCCAATGAATCTCAGTCTGGCATCTGCTTTACCGACGATCAACATTATACGATCATTCCATTTTAAATCACTCCTAATGCGTACTCCCAGATAATTTATGGAATTAACTGCTTCCAGTTGCTGACCTGCTATTTTGTAGCTAAATGATAAAGGATCTATCTTTCTGTGTATTCGCAGCACATTACACTTGTCTACATTGAGATTCAATTGCCATTCCCTGCACCATGCGTCAATTCGCTGCAGATCCTCCTGCATTTCAGTACAATTTTCCATTGTTACAACCTCTCGATACACCACAGCATCATCTGCAAAAAGCCTCAGTGAACTTCCGATGTCATCCACCAGGTCATTTATGTATACTGTGAATAGCAACGGTCCTATGACACTCCCCTGCGGCACACCCGAAATCACTCTCACTTCGGAAGACTTCTCTCCATTGAGAACGACATGCTGCGTCCTGTTATCTAGGAACTCCTCAATCCAATCACACAATTGGTCTGATAGTCCATATGCTCTTACTCTGTTCATTAAACGACTGTGGGGAACTGTATCGAACGCCTTGCGGAAGTCAAGAAACACGGCATCTACCTGGGAACCCGTGTCTATGGCCCTCTGAGTCTCATGGACGAATAGCGCGAGCTGGGTTTCACATGACGGTCTTTTTCGAAACCCATGCTGATTCCTACAGAGTAGATTTCTCGTCTCCAGAAATGTCATTATACTCGAACACAAGGCAGTTAATTCACTGAAATTTGCATCTATGTGAGGCAATTACATATTTAACATGCAAGCATTAGGAAAGCACATGCAGAGAGTGGCCTAATAAAATTGGTCGGAAACTCCGCACAAAAGCACGAAACTTAAGGTTAGGCAATAGCTGTTCAGCGCCATTGCACATCAAAGATTTGGCATGAGGCGTTGAAGTCGCACTGGCATGGCCTATGTGATAAACGGCTCTTTTCAACATCGAGAATAAGTGTCTCGACGAGAACGGCCCAGCCAATGCCATGACAAAAGGCATGGGATTGTGACATCCACGAACACAGATGGCGGTAGTATCGCGCACACAACGTATACAAGGGCAGTGCATTGGAGGAGCTATCGTTTGCCATCAAGTGATTCATGTGCAACGGGTAAAGACACGATTGCGGCAGCACGACGGGGATTACCACAGACTTTCAACGCGAAATGGTAGTTGGAGGTAGACACGTGGGGCATTCCATTTCGGAAATCGTTAGGTCATTCAGTATTCCGAGTCCACTGTGTCAAGTGTGTGCCGAGAATACCAAATTTCACCACGGACTACGCTATGCCCAACGGCATTAGCTAACAATAATAGCGGCGTTGGCGTAGAGTTCTCTGGGCTAACAGACAAGCAAACCTGCATGAAATAACAGCAGAAATAAATGTGAGACCTACGACGAACGTATGCGTTAGGGCAGTGCCTTTCCTGGGCTCGTGACCATGTCGCTTGTACCCTAGACGACTAGAAAAGCGCGGCCTAGTCAGATGAGCCCCGATTTCAGTTGGTAAGAGCTGATGGTAGGATTCGAGTGTGGCTCAGACTTAATAATGCCATGGATCCAAGCTGTCAACAAAGCATTGTGCAAACTTATGGTGGCTCCATAATGGTGTGGGCTGTGTTTACATGGAATGGACTGGGTCCTCTGGTCAAACAGAACCGATAATTGACTCGAAATGGTTATGTTCGGCTACTTGGAGACCATTTGCAACCATTCGTGGACTTCACGTTCCCACGCAACGATGGAATGTTTATGAGTGACTATGCGCCCTGTCACCGGGTCACAATTGTTTGCAATTAGTTTGAAGAACATTCTGGACAATTCAAGCGAATGATCTGGCTACCCATCGAACATCTATGGGACATAATCAAGACGTCACTTCGTGCACAAAATCCTGCACAGCCAACACTTTCAAAAATGGTTCGAATGGGTCTGAGCACTATGGGACTTAACATCTATGGTCATCAGTCCCCTAGAACTTAGAACTACTTAAACCTAACTAACCTAAGGACAGCACACAACACCCAGCCATCACGAGGCAGAGAAAATCCCTGACCCCGCCGGGAATCGAACCCGGGAACCCGGGCGTGGGAAGCGAGAACGCTACCGCACGACCACGAGATGCGGGCCCAACACTTTCGCAATAAAGGAGGGCTATACAGGGCGTTACAAAAAGGTACGGCCAAACTTTCAGGAAACATTCCTCACACACAAATAAAGAAAAGATGTTATGTGGACATGTGTCCGTAAACGCTTAATTTCCATGTTAGAGCTCATTTTAGTTTCGTCAGGCTTCATTCCAATGTGATCAAATTGTAAATTTTCACAATCAACATGTGTGGGCTGACGAGAATCCGCACGCAATTGTGCAATCACGTCATCAACACAGATTTTCTGTGAACGTTTGGGCAGGCATTGTTGGTGATGTCTCGATTGGGCCCCATGTTCTTCCGCCTGCGCTCAATGGAGCACGTTATCATGAATTCATATGGGATACTCTACCTGTGCTGCTAGAACATGTGCCTTTACAAGTACGACACAACATGTGGTTCATGCACGATGGAGCTCCTGCACATTTCAGTCGAAGTGTTCGTACGCTTCTCAACAACAGATTCGGTGACCGATGGATTGGTAGAGGCGGACCAATTCCATGGCCTCCACGCTCTCCTGACCTCAACCCTCTTGACTTTCATTTATGGGGTCATTTGAAAGCTCTTGTCTACGCAACCCCGGTGCCAAATGTAGACTCTTCGTGCTCGTATTGTGGACGCCTGTGATACAATACGCCATTCTCCAGGGCTGCATCAGCGCATCAGGGATTCCATGCGACGGAGGGTGGATGCATGTATCCTCGCTAACGGAGGACATTTTGAACATTTCCTGTAACAAAGTGTTTGAAGTCACGCTGGTACGTTCTGTTGCTGTGTGTTTCCATTCTATGATTGATGTGATTTGAAGAGAAGTAATAAAATGAGCTCTGACGTGGAAAGTAAGCGTTTCTGGACACAAGTCCACATAACATATTTTCTTTCTTTGTGTGTGAAGCCAAACAACAACAACAACAACAACAACAACAAAAGCGTTCGTAGTGTTTGCTTGCTTCGAGACTTTCTCTGGTATCCTCATTCCTTCCCTCCGCTGTAAATGCTTGTTCATGTGTGAAAAGCGAATAAAACTGAAAACTGACAAATTATTCTGTGAATATCAATCCGCTTCCAATTGCGATGATGTGAAAGAGGGTCATCTGTTTCCCTCATCTTTTGAAAGAATGCACAACATAATAAGATGTAAGAAATGTTGCTCTACCATGATGGATATTTCAAGCGTTTTCGAGAAACCTGGGTTCGAAGAAATGAGAAGGATATGTCATAAATAATGCACACGTTGGTATAACTGTGCGTTGTTTGATGCAACAATGAAAATCACGTCAGATGCAGTTAGGACTCAGAGAGAAGCACGTGTTTTTGTATTTTTGCTGTGTACTCTAACATAAAATTGGCGAGAGGTGGAAATTGGCCCTGGAGAAGTATCGAGTACTGTGACTTACATCGTGAATGGACCAAACTTTACGGGGAAAAAAAACAACAGAAATAGTGCGTTAAGTGAAATTTGTGGTTAGGTTACAGCGGACAGTACTACAGTTTGAGTTGGGTTAATCGCGTTCTTGGTGTTCGTATGAGCATAGACGATAATCGAAACCTGGAAGGCCAAACACGCTACCATATAAACGAAGTGTGAAACTTGTGGCAGATGTCGAAGAAGAAGAAGAACGCAGTCCGACTTGTAAGGAGCTTTCTGAAGCCACGGAAATTCCCCTAAAATCAGTATCCCGTATACTGACAAATGATTCAATGAAGAGAAAAATTTCTGCAAGATGGATCCCACACTGTTTGCTGATGGCAAGCAGAAACGCCTGGAATTGCAACCTTTCTCAAACAACGATTCGACGGTAGTGGTCAAGGATTCATGTGTCTAATTGTCGTTACTGATGAAATGTGGATTAGAGACTGAACCGGAATTGAAATCACAGTCCAATGAGTGAAGAGCTTCAGATTCTCCACGTCCAAAAAAATTTCGACGCACTCTAAGCTAAAGCAAATGATTTTTTCTTGCGATCACCGATGAATCACCACGAGAGAGCACAATGTGGACCAAGTGTCACAGCAGTTTATTATCGTAACTTCATCCAAAACCTACGCAGAAAAATGCACAAAACCCGATCTCAGTTGCTCCAGACTGGGCCACTCACTCATAATAGTGTCCTGTATGGAATAATAAAGCTTCTGAGATGTTTGTATTCAGTCATAGAGAAGCAGGGAGACTACACTGAAGGACTGTACAGAGCTATTGGGAAAAACCTGTAAGTAAAAACATTAGTGTACTCTATATACGAAATCTCGCTCCTAAGCAAGCTACAGAAGAATGCTGAAGATTAGATGGGTAGATCACATAACTAATGAGGAAGTATTGAATAGGATTGGGGAGAAGAGAAGTTTGTGGCACAACTTGACCAGAAGAAGGGATCGGTTGGTAGGACATGTTCTGAGGCATCAAGGGATCACAAATTTAGTATTGGAGGGCAGAGTGGAGGGTAAAAATCGTAGGGGGAGACCAAGAGATGAATACACTAAGCAGATTCAGAAGGATGTAGGTTGCAGTAGGTACTGGGAGATGAAGAAGCTTGCACAGGATATGGAGAGAGCTGCATCAAACCAGTCTCAGGACTGAAGACCACAACAACAACAACAAGCAAGCGTCAGCTATCTAGCAGCAGCATTAGCGTAAATGCCTGGCCAGACCAGAAATGAACATTTCTTTATCGATACATTCATGTGCGTATTAAAATAATGCGGCCTGACGGTGCCGCTCAGTCCGCGGTTTACAGCGGCAAGGGACGCCACACTCTGTAGCGACTGCTGTTGCTGCGTCAGCTGGTACACTGTGGAAGCGACCTAAATCTCATTAGCAGCCTGGGTGTGCAGAGGGATAGGACAGAGCTGCCTCCAGAGGCCACACAGCAGTCAAATGCGCCAGCAGGTCACACTGCCGCTGCTGCCCGCCGCGAATCTTGTTGAAAGCAGCGCTGTGACCGGGCCACATGCCTACGGTTGCCATATCTAGCTGGAACCTCTTCGGTACCCTCAGAGATGCGGGTGCAGAAAAGACGTAAAAATTTATTTACTATAATTTTTATTTATAACACAATTAAATGGATCTTGTTGCGGCAGAAGTAGTTGGTAAACCATAAATCAGCCCGCTGGAACGACACTCTTTCCACAGTGGCGTTGTGTGCAGGAATAGAAAACAAATAGTCGCATAAATTTAGCAGTTGGCATTTGCGTTCAGGATTTTCGGTTACCTTAAGAAAGTACATACACCTTTCTTCCACGGAGTGTTTTAGACTTCCATTCTTCCGAGTCACGCTTAGTTTCTAAAAACCTCTTCAGATACATATATCCCTAAAAACAATTGAACTCTTCACACCATTTTTTGCCAGGTATATAATAGTGTTTTCGATCACCACCCAATCTGGGGTTTCAGATAGAGTCATCAAATCAAATACTTGAGATTTATTAAAAGAAATAGCCAATTTCCCTAAGTAATCAAATGCTACTGTATAAACCATTGTCTCTTCCTCAAATTTCGAAATCAAATTAATTATTTCTTGGTTTGTGTTATTCTGTAATTTGTTCAGATTCATCTTGGTTTGCATGCCAATAAAATTGGCAGTCTTCCCTTCATCTACACAACTTTCAGTCTCGATTAATCTATTGCTTATTTCAATTATCGAGACTTTATTCTTCTCCACGCTTTTACATTTTATTCAGGGTGTAGACGTGGACAAGGAAAAAAAAATCCCGGATTTTTCCCGGATTTCCCGGTTAAAAATACACTTTATCCCGGATGAAAATACACTTTTTCCGTGTTACACTCTTCCTCGGCACTGTAAAACTCATCAGTCCTATGGTTTTATATGCGGGAGTAGAATTTCGCGGCACTTTAGAAAACGAAACTCAGAGAGGAAGACACGTTTTGAAAGACCTTTGATGTGCAACATGTACGCTGCATATTTTCGTATTACGAAGGTATGAATTTGAATTCCACCAAACACCGCATGTTACTTTCCGAAACATTGAAATCGAGATTGCGATTCGCTTTTGTAAGACAGTCATAGCTCCTTTCACGTGATCTCGCCAGCTGATGGCAGCATAGGACACGTGATGTAGTGAGCCAATAGCAAGATCACTCTTAAGTAGCGCGAAAACAAAAATTAGAAAAGTTAATGGTTTAAATTAATATACACAGCATTCACATATAATATTGGTCTCGAAGATTAATAAACTGGAAAAGAAGCTAAGCTTCCACATATAATGTTGATCTTTTTTGCGCGTGTTACACTTTAAGTTACATCACACAAATGTGCCAGTAAAATTACGTAGATGTCTGATCTTTTGGGCTCGAAATTTCTTCTAAATGGTCGTCCTCAAAGAGTTGATTTTTTAAATGAGAGTAAAACGCTTTGTGATTTAAGAAATTCACCGTACATTCTCGCACATAGTTCATCTTGCGTAAAAGAAAATCTGCTTTGAATGTAACGCTTTTCAAACCACCATTCGCAATATTTTCCCGCGACCTGTTAGAAACAGGTTCGTTTCAGCAGTTGCAAGAGAACGCCAGTAACAGGCGTCACCGCGCTTGCGCAGCTAAGATGACGTAGGAAGCCCATATTCGTATGTAAATTTTCTTGGAGTACCAGTACTGTATTATCTCATTTTTGGTTCTTGATTATGGCATAATGCCATACGTGCACTTGAAATACAGCGAACAGTTGAAACTAGCCAATAGTGTGAAATTAAACACTTAGTTTCAAATAAATTGACTGCCTTGGCAGAAAAGATTAACTTTAAGCCAAATCTCTTTACCAAACCGGCAAAAGTAACTTCATTGTTCTGTCGGAAAGGTAGAAATAAAATCTGAAGCTAATAACATATTTTGGCCTTCCATAATTATGCGAACGTATTTTAATTCATTTGATAGCTCCCGGCCACAAAAATCCGTTTGTTATCATTTAACGTGAGCGCAATAAACGAAAAGAAAACAACAAAATCACTGAACGTAAACACAGGTCACGTGGACGCTCCCCACCACAATTCCGACTGCTCTGTGCATCAGCCCCAGATTTACTATTATTTCCCAACTGGGGCAATATTAAATAGTGGCGCCCAGCCACATTTCAGTAACCAGAAGCGGGAGAAGTACTACTCAAACGCGACTCAACTGCGCATGCGCAAGAGCCCGCCCGCAACAGCTCAAACGAATCTAATTTAAACAGTTATCACGTCACGCTCATCGGAGGCAGTTTGTTGTTATAAAGCATTGCATAGTCTTCCTAAAGCCTTTGACACACTTTGCTGTTGGTAGACGCTTATATGAGCACTGTTTTTTTGTTGTATACGGTGCAATTCCTTTGCAACTTAAGTTTTATTTTCGTTTTCTTTTTTCTCTCGTTCATGTTTTGTTGCTGCAGTATTATTCTGCAGTAGCGGGATACAGTAATATCCTTTGTTAGAGTATTGGTTCTTACCAGTCAAAATCACAAAAATTTAACTGAAAGCTAAAACAATGAAAAATTTCCGGAATTCTAAACAATTTCCGGGTTTTTCCCGGTTTTCTCCCGGATGAAAAAATTCCCGGGTTTTTCCCGGATCTCCCGGTTGTCCCGGGTCGTATACACCCTGTTTATTCAAACAGTGAAGTCAGACTGCAGACACATGAAGTAAATTTCTTGATCGCACTACTGAAAAATCAAATTATTTTAGGTGGTTAAGAATTCACTCAACTGCGGGCATTAGCGAGCAGCTATCTTGTTTTTGAGTGACATAGGAGAGTCTGATGGTTGACAACGTGCAGGCACAACTGTTTCAGTTTCTCTGTCTTTACCGTGTATATTGAAAAATAAATAATTATTTTCATGACGATTATTTCAATGTAGACAGTTAAGACTCCAGCAGCGCTTGATATAGTGTCGTGGAGAATATGGGCAGGACATCCAATTCCTTCTACATTTTTTCCTAGTTGTTTTTTAATTTGGTGACACATTCCACTGGCCGCGTCAATAAAGCCTTCCGAAGTTAATATTGGTATTATTTCCACAAAAAGCGATTAATATGTCTTACGGAATTTGCAGCTGTCTTAAAGTGTCTAGACAAAACTTTGCCACTGTCTCCGATGTTTCGTTATTCAGCGAATCAAATTTAACAGCTTCTGTTGGATTCCGCTGTTTCAGTTAAGTTTAAATGGTTCAAATGGCTCTGAGCACTATGGAACTTCCTACGCGAAATTTTACGCTCTTTCAGTCTGGTATTTTAATTTTGTTTTTTGTAGGATGTATCTTTTCGAGTCATAAGCGAAAAACTGAATAAAATAAAGAAATTGTGGTTTTTCGGCCCTCAAAAAGTTTAGCAAAAGCCGGAAGTCGTCGAAAATTCATTGAACTCTTATTTGGAATGCCTATCGTCGATTCAAATTACTTCTACCTTGAGCATATTTATTGGCCAGCACAAGTATCATGTGCCTACACTAAACACTGTCCATCATAAGAATAAACCTGATGTAAACATTACGCCATGTATTCTTCCGCGTTTGCTTGAATCTCATTGGATTTCTTTTCACGTGGAGCGGAAGCCAAGCTGTGACCAGTGAAGTGCGATCATAAGGATACGTTTTATGCTGTGTTACGTGCACATATACTGAGCGATAATGCGGGATAAAAGCTTTGCCGGCGATACTTGTCACCCAGCGGTCCGACTAACCTGCAATGATGTGAGCAGTTGCAGTTCAAACGTAAAGAGAGACGAGTAGAGAAACAATATAGCTTCGAATGTCGTTTAATTTTTAAAGAGAATGAAATATATTCGGAGGAACTCCAAGCACTACCGCGCGCTTCTAAGATGACCAGACGCGAAGCATACAACGCACTCGTTCTCACCTGACATAGTATTCTATTTACAAACAATAGTGATGAAAATTTCTTACTTAAACATAGCGTAATTTTTATGAGCGAGCTGTATGTAATGCAAAAGCGTACTGCAGGGATTTCACCGTACTGTTGAATACTGAAGCCACAGAAGATATTAATTACAGTCAGTCGTCCGGTAATCTCTTAGCTCCTTCCTTATCCGATTCCGAGAAATACATTTCAGTTATGGAAGTGTCACCTGCTACGTTGATAACGAGCCCATCAACAACAGAATCCACCAAGCCAACCAGGCACCGCATGTTCTCTTCTTTTATGATGAGCCGTTCTATATCCCACCAGCGTTCGGCAGTGACGTGTGAAAAACCTGTATGTCTGGCAGCTGAACAGTCTTGTTCCTTCTGGGCCAAATCCCGCAACTTGACTCCAGATTCGTTCTGTTGGGTTCATATTGTAATGGTACAGTAGCATATGTAAAAATGCAACATTTGTATGACGTGCTCGATGCAGTGAAAATGATTGTTTACCACATTTCTACGATACTTATCTACCGCTGTGATGTAAAACAATGGATAGTCCCAATAAAGAGTATTTGGTTTTTCATTTTTGCCTTACAAAATTAAATCGTTATGTTTTCTTAATTTAAGCAACTTTTATGAACTGTCTTTCATAAAACATCGATAATTAAGAACTTGTATTTCAGATGAAAACAGGAATTTCACGTCCAAATTGTAATTAGAAACAAGAAGACGTCGTACATTATTCATAAAAGTTATGAGTATTATAATTACGAAATGTAAGTGTTTCAAATTGAACGAGAAAAAGAATGATACTGCGGAGATTTGGAACAACGAACCAGTAACCGTATTATTTAACATTGCATTACGCTACCCACTGCGCTACACGTACGATGTGTGAATATGTAGAAACTGTTATACATGCAGTGGCTGGGAAAACTTCAAAGCCAATTATCTCTGTATATTTATGAAAAACATTAAGAACAGTCTATTTCTCTGCACTTTTTGACCGTATTTCACACGCGTGTTTCACTACGGAACAGAAAGCAGCCTCAGCCATTTTCATACTGCGCATTAACAGCGCGACAATCAGGTCAACGCTGCAGAGTCTGCGACTGTACATAGCTAAAACGTGATCAAGAAAAACGTTGATGGCTGTTAATACATTTGAATATCTTAAAAGTTCCATTTAATGTAACTTAGTAATAACATATCAGGCAACGGCCTTGCCGCAGTGGATACACCTGTTCCAGCGAGGTCACCGAAGTTAAGCGCTGTCGGGCGTGGTCGGCACTTGGATGGGTGACCATCCAGGCCGCCATGCGCTGTTAATACCACCATTGTGCCTGTGCTATGGCTTCTGACGTTTGTGTTTTTTACATCAGGTTTATTCTTACGATGAACGGATTATAATCGTAGTAAGAACTTGTCCCGTTATTCAAATACGGAATATCTCCAAAACGAATGAGATTTCTGAAACACAAAATGCTGCTTTGCAGGTTGTTTCCTTCGTTGTATCAATATGGCTACAGTCCATACTCAGATCTTCATTTGACGGTGCAATCTTAAACCGTCTCATTCTTTTGACGTTGACGACTCCTGCTTTATCTTTCATTTTTCACCTCCTGAACTGTTTCGAAATGGTTCAAATGGCTCTGAGCACTATGGGACTTAACATCTAAGGTCATCAGTCCCCTAGAACTTGGAAATACTTAAACCTAACTAACCTAAGGACATCACACACATCCATGCCCGAGGCAGGATTCGAACCTGCGACCGTAGCGGTCGCGCCGTTCCAGACTTGAAGCGCCTAGAACCGCTCGGCCACACCGGCCGGCTTCGGAGTACTATTAATCTTCTAACATCTTAATAATGATGTACCAAAAAGAGCGTGCTACAACAGCTACTACTGATCTTGTAGTAAAACAGTGGCTGAACATGAAAGAGAATTAAGCAAGCAATATGCAATGTTGTCCAACAGACGCTTAGCAAGCAGGTGGTTCTCTTTTAGGATGTTGTACGATTGCCTGAAAAACACACAGCAAGTGTAAAGGCTGTTTAATTTTTAAAATTTATGTTCTAAGTTTCAACCACGCTGTATAAAAGAATGATTAGTTGAGCTTTGTAGGATCTTTAAACGGTCCTTAAATGCAGTAGGGTTGCCAAGGACTCTGACCAATTGTAAGAAGAAAGTTGATTCGCTGTAGTAACACAAGTGTTTGTTGCAAATTAGAAAAGTGGCAGGGCTAACACAGAGGCAGCGTCTTGTCTACCACCTTGGTTTCGCTGTAGCGGCCCTGCGCAGTATTTACGGATGCTCAATAATATTGAACGTCTAGGGGGAAGTCTGAAAGATTTATTGCGCAATAACAGTGAGCACATCAAAAACATTTAAAACATATTGTGCTGCCTGGAAATAGTGTGCCGTCTCAAAACAAGACGAAAGAGCATTCATATTAAAGTGCATCGAAATGTGTAACTCACTGTCGGAATTGTGGGATGTTAGGAGAGACGAGTACAAAAACAGAAGTTAGGAATGAATCGTATGATTTGTTGTTCAGAAAATACAAGGAAGATGTTTGGCTCTGAGCACTATGGGACTTAACATCTGTGGTCATCAGTCCCCTAGAACTTAGAACTACTTAAACCTAACTAACCTAAGGACATCACACACATCCATGCCCGAGGCAGGATTCGAACCTGCGACCGTAGCAGTCGCGCGGTTTCGGACTGAGCGCCTAGAACCGCTAGACCACCACGGCCGGGGGGAAGATGTTTAAAAGAAAATAAATAATCCTTTCTGTGGGTGCGTGTGCGTGTAGAAAATCTTTTTTGTGGGTGCGTGTGTGTACACATAGACGTTACTTAACGGAATATAATCCTTTAGTGCACGTATTATTGCATGGCACGGTTTTCATATCCATGTCTCAAATGCTTTTATGTGAATCTTCATTTGTAAAATTTCAAGTCTTCGAAAGAATTGCCCAATAATCGCAGTGGGATAAATAATCAGACTTGGTTGACCTGCGTCTCTCAAGGTAATCTTGTTTTTTGATCACAGGGACATGGTCGTCCATAGAAATTTATCCGGGGAGAGGCAGGGCGAGGGGGGGGGGGGGGGTGAAGGCGCAATGAATTTATTAGTTGCGAAGCATGTCATGCCACAAGAACTGAATTGTAAAAGCGACACAAAAACCTTACTATATCCCAGAGAATTTATGTTTATCCACTCAATATCTGTTTATACAAAGATATGATAGTCTTTTTTTATTCAGCCTGAATTCTCTCAACATGTTCCGTGAGTTATCATTGACGCTCCTTAAACCAATTTTTCATCCACTTCTTTTCCGTTTGAAATGAAGTAGAGCAACCATCACAGCAGCAACGTCTTTATTGTCTGACACTCCGGACCACGGTAGCATTGCACAATTTTATTGAGCAACCTAGCCACAATATTACTGACCGTCCAGGGGCGTTTGAACGCCGCTGTTTTACGGCTGGCGTTCTCGTGCGATTCTCAACAGGCTCGTGAGACGTTGAACTTCTATTTCTCCAAAACTCAAATCGTACTGGAGCGGCATTTGTTACATCCAAGTATGTACTCAATCGCGCCAAGGATGAGCAAAACAAGGTTGGATGTATGCTTCCCTTGTGAGCGTCCGATGTCTGTCACGGTTGGTGATGCGTGCGCTGTGCTGTCCGCCTTGTAAGTCGACGGATGTGGACTTCCGGGGGTGAGTGCAAAAGGGCAGGCCAGCTAATGCGCACGCGCGCGGCCGACGACCCGCCTCACACACACCAGCCACTCCCGCTAACTTCCTCTTCCCCTACTCTCCCACACGCGTGCTTTCCCCCTTTGCTTCTTCGCCGTCACTGGTGCCTAGCTCTTGTTTGATGTCAACCGGCTTGCTTCCGGTTTGGATGCAAAACTCTGTCTCAAGAGCGTAGACGCGTAGCAATATACAGGGTGATTCAAAAAGAATACCACAACTTTAAAAATGTGTATTTAATGAAAGAAACATAATGTAACCTTCTGTTATACATCATTACAAAGAGTATTTAAAAAAGTTTTTTTTCACTCAAAAACAAGTTCAGAGATGTTCAATATGGCCCCCTCCAGACACTCGAGCAATATCAACCCGATACTCCAACTCGTTCCACACTCTCTGTAGCATATGAAGCGTAACAGTTTGGATAGCTGCTGTTATTTCTCGTTTCAGATCATCAATGGTGGCTGGGAGAGGTGGCCGAAACACCATATCCTTAATATACCCCCATAATAAAAAATCGCAGGGGGTAAGATCAGGGCTTCTTGGAGGCCAGTGATGAAGTGCTCTGTCACGGGCTGCCTGGCGGCCGATCCATCACCTCGGGTAGTTGACGTTCAGGTTTCATAACTGACCTTTTTCGTAGGACGCTCCATACAGTTGATTGTGGAATTTGCAGCTCTCTGCTAGCTCTGCGAGTCGATTTTCCTGGGCTGCGAACAAATGCTTGCTGGATGCTTGCTACATTTTCATCAATCGTTCTCGGCCGTCCAGAACTTTTCCCTTTGCACAAACACCCATTCTCTGTAAACTGTTTATACCAACGTTTAATACACCACCTATCAGGAGGTTTAACACCATACTTCGTTCGAAATGCACGCTGAACAACTGTCGTCGATTCACTTCTGCCGTACTCAATAACACAAAAAGCTTTCTGTTGAGCGGTCGCCATCTTAGCATCAACTGACGCTGACGCCTAGTCAACAGCGCCTCAAGCGAACAAATGTACAACTAAATGAAACTTTATAGCTCCCTTAATTCGCCGACAGATAGTGCTTAGCTCTGCCTTTTGTCGTTGCAGAGTTTTAAATTCCTAAAGTTGTGGTATTCTTTTTGAATCACCCTGCATACCGTAGCGCCAAAGAAACTCGTATGGGCATGCGTATTCAAATGCAGCGATATGTAAACAGGCAGAATACGGTACAGCGGTTGGCAAGGCCTATATAAGACAAGTGGATGGCGCAGTTGTCAGATCGGTTACTGTTGCTACAAATGGCAGGTTATCAAAATTTAAGTGAGCTTAAACGTGGTCTTATAGTCCGCGCACGAGCGATGGGACACAATCTCCGAGGTAGCGATGAAGTGGGGATTATCCCGTACGACCATTTCACGAGTGTACCGTGAATATCAGGAATCTGGTAAAACATCAAATCTCCGGCCGGAAAAAGATGCGTCAAGAACGGGACCAACGACGACCGAATAGAATCGTTCAACGTGACAGAAGTGCAACCCTTCCGCAAATTGCCGCAGATTTCAATGTTGGGCCATCAAGTATCCAACTGCGAACCATTCAACGGGACATCTTCAAAAATAGGCTTTCGGAGCCGAAGGCCCACTCGCGTACCCTTGATGACTGCACGACACCGGCCGCTGTGGCCGAGCGGTTTTAGGCGCTTCAGTTCGGAACCGCGCTGCTCCCACGTTCGCAGGTTCGAATTCTGCCACGGACATGGATGTGTGTGATGTCCTTAGGTTAGTTAGGTTTAAGTAGTTCTAAGTCTAGGGTATTGATGACCTCCGATATTAAGTCCCATAGTGGTTAGAGCCATTTGACTGCACGACACAAAGCTTTATGCCTCGGTCGGGCCCGTCAACACCGACACTGGACTGTTTATGACTGGAAACATGATGCCTGGTCGGACGAGTCTCGTTTCAAATTATATCGAAAGGATGGACCTGTACGGTTACTGAGACAACCTCATGAATTCATGGATTCTGCATGTCAGCAGGGGACTGTTCAAGATGGTGGAAGCTCTGTAATGGTGTTGGGGCTTGTGCAGTTGGAGTGATGTGGGACGCCTGATACGTCGAGATACGTCGCTGGCAGTTGACACGTACATAAGTATACCGTCTGATCAGCTGCATTCATTCACGTCCATTGTGCATTCCGACAGGCTTTGGCAATTTCCGCAGGAAATTCGACACCCCACACGTCCAGAATTGCTACAAAGTGGCTCCAGAAACATTATACTGAGTTTAAACACTTCCGCTGGCCACCAAACTCCCCAGACGTGAACATTATTAAACATATCTGGGATGTCTTGCAACGTGCTGTTCAGAAGTGATCTCCACCCCCTCGTACTCTTACGGATTTATGGAGAGCCCTACAGGACTCATGGAGTCAATTCTCTCCAGCACTACTTGAGACATTAGTCCATGCCACGTCGTGTTGCGGCACTTCTGCGTGCTCGCGGGGGCCCTACACGATATTAGGCAGGTGTACCAGTTTCTTTGGCTCTTCAGTGTACATCGTCCGTAGGGAATCAGACAGAAGCTTTCTTGCCACACGCAGTGAGTCATGGACCCCTGGGAACCATTTCGCACTCTTGAGGGTAACATATGTTCACGCGTGAATCAGTCTGCCCTTCAAGCCGCGAACACCTACGCATTTCTATCAATTATTAAAGATAATTCTAATAATTCAATTTTTGTGACAATTTGTACAGCATTTTGTAAGGATGATTGTGAACAACGGTACGGATAGCTTATTATGTTGAAGTAACTTTTGCAGTATACTAGTTTACCCAAAGCAAAGAATTACCGACTTTCTTTGAGAAATAACTTCCTGACATGTTAACACAATTTTGAGTAAATCAGTAAAAACCTTCACTAAACGCCTGGTCCTTAACTAACGAAGTAAACGACATTTTTGATAGAAATAAAAAAAAAATTTACATTATTTCAATTTTAGGCTCCTGCTATTATTTCATTTTCTGCGCGATATTATTTTCATTTGCTTTGTTGTCTGAGTGAATGGGGAAATGAATGCGGCAAGTATGTCAAGTATGACTCACTGAAATTGTAAAAAACAGAGTGAATGAGCTAGGGATAAACGTTGTTACGGTAGCACGAATATTCCCCTCCGGTTTCTGAGTATCGCATGGCCTACGTAGAGCATACAAAATAATCTGGAACACGCTTGAAGCTGAAAAGTTGTATTAACCGCACACAACAGTTAAGTCCTTGTTTAATTTGAACACTGTATCAACATTCAATTTGCGTCAATTTTGTACCCATTGTGGAGAACAACATTCCACGAGAAAACATTTTACCTCACGTTCGGTTCACGCGCGAGAAGATTGTTTCAAAAGCAGGTGCGGGTAACGTGATTTAAGTAGCTCCGTACAACTTTTCGGTATCTCCCGACAATCATTCCCGGAAGGCTTTTTGCATCGCGGCAGATCGGCAACACCGTTGTTCTGCGATGATTAATCAGTTATGTCATTTCGACTTCCTTGATGTCAGTGTCTGAAGCAATATGCAACTCTGTTTTAAGGTATTAATTTTCCTTCCTACTCTTTCTTACGCCGTCCTTGAAATCGGTTTAACATCCGAAGATTAATGGCTTGATTGATAGCTTGTGTGTCATCAATAGCCACATAACGTAAAAGACCGTTACCATCATCGATATACACAGCGCTCGCTCTCTCTCTCTCTCTCTCTCTCTCTCTCTCTCTCTCTCTCTCTCTCACACACACACACACACACACACACACACACACACACACACACACACACACACACACACACACACATATATATAGTGCTGAAAACGTAAGATTCAAGGACCCAAATGGTTCAAATGGCTCTGAGCACTATGTGGCTTAACATCTGAGGTCATCAGTCCCCTAGAACTTCTAACTACTTAAACCTAACTAACCTAAGGACATCACACACAGACATGCCCGAGACAGGATTCGAACCTGCGACCGTAGCGGTCGCGTGGTTCCAGACTGAAGCGCCTAGAACCGCTCGGCCACTGCGGCTGGCTTCAAGGACCCAGCCAGCACCGTCTGTAACAGGGCGATACGCAGCAGTCCGAGCAGGCATGAAGTCACCAATCCTTATTACATGCTGTTCAGGAGTACCGCGACACAGCTGTTATGAGGCTGCAGAAGCTGGCCGAAATTATCTGCAAGTGAGATCAGATGCTTACTAAATACTTGTTCGACCACTACTTGACTACTGCTCGTCAGCCTGGGATCCGTAGAGATAGGATTGATACAGGAGACAGAGAAGATCCAAAGAAGAACAGCGCGTTGCCTCACAGGTTCACTTACCAAGCGGTACAGCATCACGGAGATGCTCAGCCAACTCCTGTGGCAGACGCTGTAAGAGAGGTGTTCTGAATCACGATGTTGTTAAGTTCCGAGAGCGTATGTTCCTAGGAGAGTCAACCAATATCTTGCTTCGTCCTACGTAGATCTCGAGAAAAGACCACGACGATAAAATTGGAGGGATTTGAGGCCACACAGAGGATTTTCAGCAATCTTCCCTCCCATGACCATTCGCGAATGGAACAGGAAAAGGGGGAAGTGACACTGGTACACGGAGCACCCTCTGCCACACACCATAAGATAGCTTGTGGAGTGTGGATGTGAATCACACATCCGGCGAATGACTAGTCAGCGTATCTTGGCAGCCAAGGGAGAGGAGTGATGTGGGTGTTATTCTGCTTAATGCGGGTTCTTGTATAGAGCGAAGAAAGTGACAACAGTTGCACAACCGCCTGGACATCCGGCTGCATCGTCAATCGCTCTCAAAATGCCAACGTAAGTGCTATTATGTAAACTTCCCTGGTGTATTAATTCATCGTGTTCTTGTCGAGTGTGCAGCTGGATCATACTGTCATCTTGACGCAATATGCTCGCGGTCCATCTGGTTACCATCTTTCGGCGAAAATACTGTTTGCTAAATCTCGCCGGAAATGAGGCGAATTTAGCAAACAGCATTCTCACTTTATGATGACTACCAAATGAATTTCTGAAATATTGTGAGATATGATATGGATGCATCATGACACTGTCGAACCTGCGAATTTAGCCAACACGAAACAGGGTCCACCGCGAGACTGAATGCCGCCTGGGGCATTGGGGGCACGTCAAGCGAGCAGTTTGGTTGGTTGGTTGGTTGGTTGGTTGGTTGGTTGGTTGGTTCGGGGGAGGGGACCTGAAGCTTGGGGCATTGCGGGAATGTGAACCGAGCAGGTTGGTTGGATGGCTGGTTTAGGGGAGGGAACTTGCCGCCTGGGGCATTGCGGGCACGTTAGATGAGCAGGTAGGTTGGATGGTTGATTAGGGGGAGGGGACCAAACAGCGAGGTCAACAGTTTGAACTGTCGTCCTCTCGAATGTGAGTTCAGCGTGCTAACCACTGCGTCACCTCGCTCGGTGAAGCGAGCAGCAAAGGATAAAGCATGTTAGTAATGCGACCGATTTTGCAATCAATATGTTAGTTGTGACACAGTACATCACTAGTTTTACAATTCCACTCACTAATAACCAAAGAAACAGAAAGGAAACAATCAGTTTACACAAAATTCCAATGCGGGTGTGCGGCGTCACCTTTGAGCACCAGTCACGCCTGCTGAGGTAGGATTATGTCGGTGTATTCTGCAATCTGTATATTGAGCAAGCAGTGAAGGAAACAAAAGAAAAATTCGGAATAGGTATTAAAATCCATGGAGAAGAAATAAAAACTTTGAGGTTCGCCGATGACATTGTAATTCTGTCAGAGACAGCAAAGGACTTGAAAGAGCAGTTGAACGGAATGGATAGTGTCTTGAAAGGAGGATATAAGATGAACATCAACAAAAGCAAAACGAGGATAATGGAATGTAGTCGAATTAAGTGGAGTGATGCTGAGGGAATTAGATTAGGAAATGAGACACTTAAAGTAGTAAAGGAGTTTTGCTATTTGGGGAGCAAAATAACTGACGATGGTCGAAGTAGAGAGGGTATAAAATGTAGACTGGCAATGGCAAGGAAAGCGTTTCTGAAGAAGAGAAATTTGTTAACATCGAGTATAGATTTAAGTGTCAGTAAGTCATTTCTGAAAGTATTTGTATAGAGTGTAGGCATGTATGGAAGTGAAACATGGACGATAAACAGTTTAGACAAGAAGAGAATAGAAGCTTTCGAAATGTGGTGCTACAGAAGAATGCTGAAGATTAGATGGGTAGATCACATAACTAATGAGGAAGTACTGAATAGGATTGGGGAGAAGAGGAGTTTGTGGCACAACTTCACTAGAAGAAGGGATCGGTTGGTAGGACATGTTCTGAGGCGTCAAGGGATCACCAATTTAGTATTGGAGGGCAGCGTGGAGGGTAAAAATCGTAGAGGGAGACCAAGAGATGAATACACTAAGCAGATTCAGAAGGATGTAGGTTGCAGTAGGTACTGGGAGATGAAGAAGCTTGCACAGGTTAGAGTAGCATGGAGAGCTGCATCAAACCAGTCTCCGACTGAAGACCGCAACAACAACAACATTCTGCAAACGTGTACACCATTTTGTTCAAACACTCAGACACTTGACTGAGGCTCGAAACAGGTCAGAGAGGTAGAACAGACGTCAAATTCCATCACCCGATCCGTCATGAGCACCCACCAAACGGTACTACACTGTTGCGCACCTATCCAGTAAACATGTTTTTAAAAGGCTGTAGCACAACGGTACTTTCCTGGACATGCGTTTCCATTATGCACTCACTCCCCTGTGCAAGTCCTACAAGTTTGTAACGATAATTTCCGAACATCCTGCATAAGTTGATCAGAGACGAATTGGGTATTCTTCTAGCGACGATACGGGCCCCAAACTAGGAAATGAACTGCCCTAAGCGACTTTCACAAAATGGCCCGACACCTGGGAACGAGCACAGTGAAGAGGGTCGGATGTTCGCGTCTTACCGTCGTGAACAAACTATGAAAAACGGCTGAAAGGTTATGAAACCACGAGTAGGCAAATAACATGTTGGGCGTCCACGCTTCAGCACGGAACTCGCAGCCGCGAAGCTTGCCCGTTGTGTAAAGCAGGATAGGCGACGAAAGGTGGCAGATCCGACGATGGGGTGTTTCAGAACACACCATTCAGCGCTAATTGTTGAACATGGGGCCCCACAGCAGACTACCCTGACGTGTTACCATGTTCACCCAACGACACGGTCAATTACGACTGCAGCAGGCATGGAATCATCTAGGCTGGACCGTGGATCAATGGAAACCTATCGCTTGACCGGTTGAATCACGTTCCTTGTTAAACCTTGTCGATAGTAGTGTCCGTACACGCCGTCACCACAGGTGAACGGATGCTCGAAACATGCACCGTGCCACGGACGCAGGCCTGTGTGGGCATTATTATGTGTGCGGACATTCAACTGGGCTTCCATGGGACCTGCGGAAGTAATCAAACCCAAGAGGACAGCTGTGGACTACGTGTACATTATTGCGGATCACCAGCATCCCTTCATGCAAGATGCCTTCCCAATGGCGGAGGCATCTTCCAGCAAGAAAACTGTCCACGTCACAAGGGAAGAGTGGTGGATACAGTGGTCGATAATCACGGTAGTTAACTCGTACTGATGGCTTGGTCACCAAATTCGGCTACTCTGAACCTGATGTAACACGTCTGGGACGCTATCGGGCGCCAGGTCCACGTCTACAAACCACCGGCCCGTAATTTACAGGTATTGCCTGACCTGCGCGTATACGTCTAGTGCCACATGCCTCCGGAAAACTACGAAGTATTTGTCGAATCTATGACACGAAGAATCGCTGTTGTAATGCGTTCTAAAGGTGTACCAACACACTAAGCATGTGGCCATGAAGTTTCGGTTCGTCAGTGTAAGTTAGATTTGAGCTCAAGTGGTATCGATCCACCAGGATCACATATCCTGATGAAGGTCGCCTGCAATAGTCGCCGAAACGCTGGCTCGTTTTGTCATGACACAGTATACAATAACCTACGAAACAACGCGAGATATTCTGGAAGAGCTGTTCAAGTTGCTCTAAGTACTATAGGACTTAACATCTCAGGTCATCAGTCCCCTAGACTTAGCTACTTAAACCTAACAAATCTAAGGACATCACACACATCCATGCCAGAGGCAGGATTCGAACCTTCGACCCAGCAGCGCGGTTCCGGACTGAAATGCGTAGAACTGCTCGGTCACAGGGGCCGGCGGAAGAGCTGTGTGAAGGATCATACAAGAGAAAGCAGAGCTTCGTTTTTTGGGAATTCTGGAGAATTACAAGACAAGCCCTGACCGTTACGATCGCACAGTCTAGCATTTATTGGAACTTTACTATTGTTTCCTGCGCTCTTTACCTACAAATGCTGGGAAACTGTGTGGTACTGTTTAAAAGGCACGGCTGAAGTAGTTCTATAAATGGCGTCCAGTTATTTAACTGTTGTCATTCAGAGTTTTCACTCTTGGCAGAGCTAGAGTCAACGCTGCATAATATTTCACACCTTTACTGTGGATTTTATCCTACTGATGTGAAAGACAGAGCTGAGAAGAAAGTCAAATGAAAAACCTTCTTCATAATATGGCTATAAATTAAATCTTAAGCTGTATGAGGGTAAGCACGTTCAGGTAGCAAGTTAGTCATTTCATTTCGTTGGGTATGATGGATACCTTCCGTACTTTTTATTACTGCTGTTAATTCTAAAATACTGCCAAACGAAGTCTGAACTGGGGCATAACAACAGTACAACTCTTACGTCTCGTACTTTTAACCAAACGAACAGTACGGATTTTCTATACACTGAAGAAAACGATGTTAAAAATCGACTTTGTCACTGCAAAACTAGAACCGCACTTCGTGAAGCGAAATGTTTTCAGTGTCAGTCTCGTCATACCTAGGGACGGAATGATTGAGGCCCTTACAGTTTGTCACCATCATGACGAAGTGTTCATTTGCCAATGTCCGACGTAAGGGTGGGATTTCTTTTCAATTTTCGTTTTATTCATTCTTTATTACTCAACCACTGATTCGCTTATCAGGGCTGTTTGGTTGGTTTTACATTTAATGGGCTTGTCAACATTGTCATTAGTTTTCCGAGACGCTCTTCCACGAGTCATTCAAAATTGCGAGCAATTCGTACTATCCTTCTTCGTACGCCTTTAATATCCTCCCTGTTAGTCCTATCTGAGATATGTTCCACACACTCGAGGAGTATTCTACTACGAATCGTACGAGTGTTTGGTAAGCTCTCTCTTTTGTACACAGAATGTATTTTCCCTGTGTAAATCTAAGTGTGTGTATCCATTTACTACACGAATCCTGAACACATGTCCCTCGGTTTGCACCCCGCAGTGTACACTACCTCAAAATTGTTGGTTTCACTTAAAATACCATGAAATTAAAACTGGTCTGGAAAACTATACTTTCATACTCCATTAAATGAAAAGCTGAATCTTGAATTTACCACTAAGAAAGATGGAAATCTGTCCCAATACGAAGTAAAGTCATTCGTGTCTGCCAGCGTCAGTCTGTTTGATACTATTTTGCTCGAACTCCAAGCTGGTGCGTAGCTCGTGGACAAATATTTTACACGCGACCCATGCGAGTACAAGCAATAGTAGCTAAAGCCTGTGAATAAGGGTTCAGTTTTGAGCTTTTCGGGGTTTTGCACCATAGCTGAAGATTTCCCGAAGGTCGTACTGACACGCACGTAATTAATACGGAAACGAAACGGGACCGAAGCTCCCGTAAAATTGCAACAGGCAAGATGTATCTGGCCTGTAATTCTTTCTGGTAAGACATTTAAAATATCGGAGCTGAGGCGTCTTATTGTCAGGTTTTTCAAGTGAAGCAGCTATATCAGTTTTCCATCGAGTACCTCTATGAAGCCCAAAGACCTCACATATTCTTTGACAAAGAATTGCTGGAATTTCGGTATTTTAAGAACAGGATGCCAATGGTTAAAACTTACTTCTTTAAGCATAAAGCTGAAACTGTTTTATTCGCCAGTTTCTCTAGCCTTTTTAGTGCCACTGTAGTTTACGAGATTGTAAGAGGTTACAGGGCTAACATAAAATTGGCAAGTCTTTCTCTAACATGGAGTATTGCACAGAACTTATGACTACATCCTGTTTATGGCTGCTCCAAACAAGAAGTATTATTATTAAAAAACTCCTCTGGGGACGATCTTCTGTTTACAGAATTTGTCCAACATCTCACTCTTGACTCTTTATCTAAATTAGCGTTTTGCAAATAGGTATCCCGTTTAATTGGTAAGGAAATCATGTGAAACCAATCCATGCTTCTGAACCACAATATGGTGTATCCAAGTACGCCCGGGGAACGTAATTACAATACGAGTCACGTACAGTGTATTTCATAATTCATATTACGAACTTCTACAGGTCTTAGAGGGGATTTAGTAGATCAAGTTTTACAAAATCCATCTCTAGAAACGTCATCCAACAATGCTATAGAGCGTCAAAGTTACAGGCGCCGGCACCCTGTAAATGTATGTATACAGTGATTCCGTGATGATAGTACAAAGTTTCAAGGATGATGGGTAAATTTATCAATTTGAGGTAATGGTCCCTCGTTCGGAAACTAACGAGTCTCATGTTACAAGCGAAAATCATTCTAATACCTCTGACAGTGGAATGTTTACCTACCGGCACCCTTGCTGCTAAGAATGTAGGGTATGCAACTTTCAGAGGTAGCAGTATGGAGCAAAATAAGAAAATTCTAGCAAACACAGACTTTAAAATGCATAGCTTAACACCTATGAGCACTTGTTCAACAGAGGCTATGTATTTCAAACCAGCAAAGATGAACAAATGCTCACAGTTTCTCAGGAATGAATTTCAGAGCCCATGTGTGCCGGACTTTTTTTCTTGTCTTGGGGCACACTACCACCTCTAAAAGATGCATACCCAACATTCTTAGCAACAACAGGACCAGTACATGTATTCCGCAGTCAGAGATAGAATGATTTTCGCTTTTAACTTTCGTCTCGTTCGTTTCCGGACCAGGGACCCTTATCACAAATTGATACATTTATCCCCTTGAAAGCTGGTAACATCATCACGAAATCACCCTGTACATACACACATTTACAAGCGTCGACGCCTGTAATTTTGTCGCTCTCTAGCGTAGTTGGATGACGTTTCTGGAGATGGATTATATAAAACTTGCTCTAATAAGTTCCCTCTACAACCTTTAGAAGTGTGTAACATGAATTGTGAAACACCTACAACACAACTACATCGTCCAGAGAAGGCCGCTGCATCTTGAATTCATACTTTAAGGCACTGATACAGCTTCGAATTCAAAGACAGAGATAGGAAGATTGTCTCCAGTCTTTCCGTAGCAATTCATATAGACTATAATATGGTAAATGCTTATGCGTGAACGACCTTTTCCCTGCTTCTAGCTGAGGATTATGATGGTTTATTTCCATGAGTCGGTATATTGCCCCAGAGTAAATATGAAGGCGGTACTGGAGGTTTTTCTTGGTTGTCATGCCAAACAAACGCCACTTCACGGCCAGTTACAGGACCGTTAATGTTTACAATACATATAAATGATCTAGTAGGATTTGCAGAGTGATCTCCTGAGAATTTATGAATGATGCAGGCTCCGGCTGTTGACACTGAACGTAAATAAATATAACATATTACGCATACATAGGAAAAGAAATTCACTACTGTACAGCTACACTACTGATGACAAACAGCTGGAAACAGTACCTACCGTAAAGTATTTAGTAGTAACTATCAAAAGCGACCGTAAGTGGTATGACCCCATAAAACAAATCGTGGGGAAAGCAGATGCCGGACTCAGATGCATAGGAAGAATCTTACGGAAATGTAACTCATTCACGAAGGAAGTGGTTTGTAAGGCTCTTGTTGGACTGATTCTTTAGTACTATTCATCTATCTGGGATACCTACCACAGGTAGGACTGTGTGTGTGTGTGTGTGTGTGTGTGTGTGTGTGTGTGTGTGTGTGTGTGTGAGCGAGAGAGAGAGAGAGAGAGAGAGAGAAGATCCAACGAAGAGCGGCTCGTTTCTTCACGGGTTCGTTTAGCCGGCACGAGAGCGTCACGGAGATGCTCAACGAACCCCATTGTCAGACGTTACAAAAGAGGCGTTGTGCATCACGGAGATATTTTCTATGGAAATTCCGGGGAGCACTTTCCGGGAAGAGTGGTACAACATATCACTTCCCCCTACATATGTCTCGCGTAATGGCCACGAGGAGAAAATCTGAGAAATTTACTAATACAGCGGCTTACAATCGTTCTTCCCACGCGCTATTCGCGAGCGGAGCAGGGTTGGAGGTCTCAGTGTTACGAGAAGTACCCTCTGCCATACACCATTAGGTGGCTTGCGGAGTATGACAGATGTAGATGAATTCTTGAACTATACCGTTGTACCGTTTTTGGCACCATGGCCTAGGTTGACAACATCCGAACTGTTATTCTAGGTTGGCCATACTCCCCATTGACGCTGCTTTGACCTGTCGGACAGAGGGAAGGGTTATCCGCGCGAGCGCGGTGAGGAAATGGGGATACAGCGACGCCAAATTAGAATGAGTAGGGCGAGTAAGCAGAAAGTTTTCGTCGATTGAAGCAACGCCCGACACGGTTAAACTTTGTGTTTACTTGGCTGTGTCTAAGCGGAAGGGACCTTGGTCTAACGCACGGAGTAATAGTGTGTATGCTTGGCACGAACGCACTGTGCACTTACGGAATGTGAATAAGCCGGACGCACAGAAATTGTGTGTCGGATACTAGTTCCTTCAGGTACTGTTTACTGATGGTTTGTCGCCATTTCCTGATTTTCCATTCTTATGGAGCACTATTATAGCTCACGAAACTGTTAGTATATATTTCACGTGCTACGTGAGCTGGAGATTCAACACTTTCGTGCACACAGTTCATAACACGCTTGTGCAGGGCGCGTTCGTCAGTAGTGTTAACTTTCTAGTGCTTGTTACTACCACTGGACTGTTTCACGTACACTATGAGATATTGTATTCTGTCATATGAAGGAACTATAAGGTTGATGATATAAATACTGCACATACCGACGCAGCGCCTCGAACCTAAGCAAGTTACGCAAAAGGGGAGGAACCGGTCCAAATTTTATTTCATTCTATGTTCACTAGTTGGTGCCATACCAAGCCATTTCGAATGGCTATTTGCGAGTTAAGTGAAGTATAAAGAGCTCTGTACAACTCCTTGTTACCAGTGTAGTGGTTTTGCTGACAGTACATCTCGCATTCTTGTGCCCCTTAAATAATTTAATTAATGAAATTTTAATTCCTGTAAATATGTTGAGTTATTTGAGCAATATTGAAAGTCTGCTTACTTCTGGATTACTGCACAGAATAATTATCATGATCTAGCTTCATTAATTTGCTCGTTGTTTGGACTGCGTGTAAATTTTAAGAGAATTCGTTGTATATAGCACAGGTTTTAAATCTGTTATAATTATGAGAAAATTAACAAATGTACAATGCGTTTGAGTAGCTGTGACTCCGTCATTTCCATCATTTCTTATCCTACGGCCCTAGTAAATGCTACACCGTTTATTTTCAGCCCACACACGAGCATCACTTTAGTTCCATTACGACCTGTACGGGCAAAAGTTTCACGGTTAAGACAAACTGCACTCAAAAAGAAACTCACTAATTCTCTCTGACTAATCATACGTCGTCCTTCGACGCCGACAAGTTACAGCGAACGCTCTTGCTATGTCTACGGCTCCATTCCGACTAACACGGCAGTTCAGACGAGAAAACCAGCGCAGTTCGGGCTTTGATCTCCTGGTGGTACCCAAGATATTCCGCTATTATGCTTCCAAGGTACTCGAAAGTCGTCCCTTTGCTAGTTTTAATTTGCCCTATATTCATATTTTACCTCCTTTGCCAATCATTATGCGCTTCGGTTTTCTGTTATTGATCTTCATACGATATTCTTCACAAGGCTGAATCATATCGTTTAACATTTTGTTTGGGCTACTTTCAGGTCCTGCTAGTAATGTCTCATCCGCAAATTATATATATGCTATTCTCTTTCCTCCAACACAAACGCCACTTTTCTAACTGAGCATATCTCAATAACATTCTCTAGGTGTATGTTAAAGAGAAATGGGGAAAGACAGTTGATGGTTGGATAGAAGACATCACAGTTACAGGTAGTGTGCGTAAGGCGTTTGATACGCTACCCCACAGTCGTTTAATGAACAAAATAAGAGCATACGGACTATAAGACCAATTGTGCGATTGGATTGAAGAGTTACTACATAACAGAACGCAGCATGTCATTCTCAATGGAGAGAAGTCTTCCAAAGTAACAGTAATTTCAGGTGTGCCGTAGGGGAGTGTCATAGGACCGTTGCTGTTCACAATACATATAAATGACCTTGTGGATAAAATCGGAAGTTCACTGAAGCTTTTTGCGGATGATGCTGTAGTACATCGACAGGTTGTAACAATTGAAAATTGTACTGAAATGCAGGAGGATCTGCAACGAGTTGACGCATGGTGCAGGGAATGGCAATTGAATCTCAGTGTAGACAGGTGTAATATGCTGCGAATACATAGGAAGAAAGATCCTTTATCATTTAGCTACAATATAGCAGGTCAGCAACTGGAAGCAATTAATTCCATAAATTATCTGGGAGTACGCATTAGGAGTGATTTAAAATGGAATGATCATATAAAGTTGATCGTCGGTAAAGCCGATGCCAGACAGATTCATTGGAAGAATCCTAAGGAAGTGCAATCCGAAAACAAAGGAAGTAGGTTATAGTACACTTGTTCGCCCACTGCTTGAATATTGCTCACCGGTGTGAGATCCGTGCCAGATCGGGTTGATAGGAGGGAGAGAAGATCCAACGGAGAGCAGCGCGCTTCATTACAGCATCATTTAGTAATCGCGAAAGCGTTACGGAGATGATAGATCAACTCCAGTGGAAGACTCTGCAAGAGAGACGCTCAGTAGGTCGTAGGTCGGCACGGGCTTTTGTTGAAGTTTCGAGAACATACCTTCACCGAGTAGTCAAGCAGTATATTGCTCCCCCCTACGTATATCTCGTGAAGAGACCATGAGGATAAAATCAGAGAGATTAGAGCCCACACAGAGGCATATCGACAATCTTTATTTCCACGAACAATACGAGACTGGAATAGAAGGGAGAACCGAGAGGTACTCAAGGTACCCTCTGCCACACACCATCAGGTGGCTTGTGGAGTATGTAGATGTAGAAACCAGTTGTTAGCCACTGATGCATAGTATGTATGCATCGTGATAACCCCCGCAGCATCAACTAAGGCCTGAAGATGGTGCACTGAAGCGCCGAAACTGGTAGCTACACAATAAATGACAACACGAGGACTCCCCTTCCGATATTACTTTCCTCAGACATTTCATTTCCAACCCCTCCGTTCCAAACATACACTGAAGCGCCAAAGAAACTGGTATACGTGTGTGTATTCAAATACAGAGATACGTGAACAGGCACAATACGGCGCTGCGGTCGGCGCAGCCTATATAAGACAAGTGTCTGGCGCAGGTCCAATGCATTCTCCACGGAGTACCTCCTAAGCAGTAAGGTGACAGAGGGCGGGAGACAAGTCTTCAATGCTTTATGTCTCGCGATTGTTCCTGAATGTTCGGAAGACGTCGCCATAGCGTACGTCAATCTGGCGAGACACTTACCGTACTGATAATCCCCCTTGCTGTGAAATGACAATGCACGCAAGCTCTAGCTTAAAATGACCCTCTGAGGCATGTAGACACAGTGAACGATGCACACTAAACGCAATTTCTCGTCCGCGACTGGAGAGAGCGCGCTCTGCTGAACTGCACTAAAATTACAGGAACCTCTATTACAGAAATGTCTGAAGTACCGACTTCCTATGGTCAAGAGTATTCAGAAGTAGGTTTCTGGTAAACCACGCAAATCATGACGGACGTGCAAAAAGTTCTGAGTTGTTTATAAACAAGTATTCTCAAAACCTCAAACGCTGTGCACAAAAATTCGATGGGGGAATAATAATGACAATCCGTCTATGAATATTTTATCACACGTGACTTTTGCAGTGGTGTCAAGCTTGGCATCATGATATACACAATCATGGTTGTGGAAACTGATACACCACGAAGGATAAATGAAACCGAAAGAAAAGTAAGATAAATAATCACAGAAACGTGCATGATGTCTGATTTTGAGAATCTGGTATGGCGCTTAGTCCCCATGCAATACAATCCGCACCTCAAAGTCGTAACATGGAATCAAAGACAGACTAATCAAGTACCCGCTGATTCACTCACCATGCGCTTTAAATGCAGGTCTACAGAGTATCAAAAGCTGTCGCTGGAAGATAGCGACGCATAATTGCAGACCAATAGCATCCCCGGGTATGACAAGAGCAGTGTGTCCAGGAAATAGGGGTACGCATCCTCCTCCGAGGAATGCTAGGATATTCTGGGTAACACGTGACCTCGCTTTGTTTCGTTGGCATATGGCTTGCGAAATTGTCCGAAAGAGGGACTGCGCCTTAAGCCGTCGGCACACGGACCGTGCTGTCGAACGTTAACGTTGAGCGTGCCAAGTTCAACGTGCTGCTGAACGCCCAGGAATGATGCGACTTGTGCATACGGTACGTAGGCCCCAAAGTGGTATACGCGATCGCAACGCACTCCAGCGGCAGTTGAGCGATGTTTCTAGTTCGTAAATCACACTGTTTACTCAACGGGCGCGCGTAAAATTCCCACGTCAGCACTATTAAAACGCACATTTCCTCCATCGTCCACGAAAAGGAAAGTACCATGTCCAATCAGTAAGGACAGAGACATATAAAAGTTCCATTACAAACAGTGCGGTACAAATTTGGAATACTTCTCCGCATAAGATAAACATTATTTCATCATTCCCACATTTTATTAAAACCCCAAGGTCAGTCTTACTCAATCACTGTTCCTACCCAACAGCAGAATCTTTGCAACATGTGAATTACGAAGCGAAAAAGAAAAGGAGCAAAATATCTTTATGGAAGTAGTGCAAGCTGTCCTGTAGATTAAGCCAATCGAACGAAGTCACCCCTCAAAAAAAGGTGAACTTATATTTACATAATATCAAATATCATAGTATATACTTATATTAAACTAATTATTAAGTATCAGAATCTAATAAAAACGCTAATGTTAAATAAAATACAGAAGTGTCAAGACGCGAACCACCGCCCCAACTATCAACAAAATACGAGACAGTTGCGCTACTCATTACGCTAATCCAATAATATAAGAACACCTCTCGCAAGTAATCCAAGTATGTTACCCGTTGCAGAAAACGTTATCGTAGATACGTTACTAATTGAAATTTAATTATAACAAATTGTACAAGAACAATGCGTTTTGGGTGGATCATCCTTGTGTCACTGCCTTCAAATAGCCTACTCTCATAAGACGGAAGTTACAATAATTCTTTTGCCATGAATATGATGTTTCTCGTTATTTTATTGGAACGAATCACAGAATTAACAACGGGTTTTCCAATGATTCTCAATTTGCTGGTGCTCAGAAACGGCATATATACATATAGGCTTGAAATGAACGCCAATATGGCGCCTCACAACTCTGTACTGAAGGGAGACGGCGTGCGTGTGACGTAGGTGACATTGTGCCATCTCATTGGTCAACGCTCAGACGCACGCTCAGAATATCTGACATGCCAGATATTGCTCTGCACGTTCGGAAAGACTCCCGAACGTGCTATTCCACGCTATGACGTCAGAAACTCAGCACGCTCAACGTTCAACGTTCGGATGCACGGTCCGCGTGCCGACGGCGTTAGGGCCCAAAACCTCTGTAATGTTAAGCTCGCTGTTTCAATTCACATCTATACGCAGGATTTGAAATCGCACGAGAACACAGACCACACCATCACAGCCTTTGGCCGCTACGGCGCTCACCAATGCAGGTTGACAGATTCTGGTTGCCACGTTCGTGCCGTCACTGTAAGGGAGATTGAAGCGGAATTCATCTGAAAATATAAATTTTTCGCCCTGCACGCTAGCGATGGGATTCATACGCCAATGGCAGGCTCAAACGTTTTCGTTTCTTGACATTAAACTGACGCAATAGTACGCGTTCCAGCGGCGCAACCCGCGGCCCAGGGCATCGTCCAATGACCTCGGTACTGCTGGATGCACAACTTCAGCGTGCCTGCACGTTCCTGTCATCTATCACACGCCTTACTGCAGTCAGGCCATAACTTTCCATCAGCCTGTATGTGGTTAAAGATTATTTACTTATTGCTTGTCAACGTTATTTCATTTACTGCAAGGGAACAGGGAGATCAGCACGAGATTGCAATACTTCATCAGAATAGGCCAACATATCCGGAATAATTCCACCTTTCACATACGCTACGAATTTTACAGTCTCTCCTCTGATTTTGAACCTACAAACAGCAACAGTAAATATAAAGCTCCAGAATTTTTACTGTGTATATACTGCAGCATATAGACAAGCATTCGCAACATTATCCCCGATATCCATTTTGTTACCTAGTAAACGTATTTCAGTTGTCGAAACAGACAACAAAGTAACCAGTAGTGCAGATAATCTCTCCAAAAACTTCGCATTTAATATACTGAGGAAAGAAACACACTGACGAATTTACAGTACGTGTCTTCACGATATTGAATGGAAATAAATGCTGGTAGGCAATGCATCACTTCAGATATGAATACAGTTAAAATGTATTTCACTTTAGAGGCAGAAGTACTATGCACACGTTAATATCAACTTCTGCTTAAAAAGTACCTGCTCAGCAAACACCCATTTTTTTCGTCTGTAGTGGTATGTCTGAACAAACGAAGTCAAACTTCGTTGAACATGCTTCTGCGTCGCTTACGTTACTTCATTTTACGAATCACTATTTAAAGATTTGTATAACTTAGCACCTAATTTATCGAGTCTTACTGCAGGGAAGATGAAAGGAAGATTGGGTTTAGCGTCCCGTCGATGTTGAGGTCATTAGAGACGGAGCACAAGCTCAGATTGTGTCACAGATGGGGAAGGAAATCGGCTGTGCCCTTTCAAAGGCACTTCTTATTGTATCTCGTGGTCATATTCGGCACGACGGCAGAATGCCTAAGTAAAGTAAAAGTTTTGAAACTCTTTTTTGTTCTCCATAAATTTCCAACTGCGCCCCTATTTGCTTCATAATTATTTAAAGTATTTTAAATCTTGTCCGCAGCTCGTGGTCTTGCGGTAGCGTTCTGGCTTCCCGAGCACGGGATTCCAAATTCGATTCCTGGCGGTGTCATCAGGGATTTTCACCTGCCCCGAGGTGACTGGATGTTGTGTCATCATCATCATCATCATCATCATCATCATCATCATCATCATCCATCCATCCATCCATCCATCCCAATTACGGTCGGAGGAAGGCAACGGCAAGCCACCTCCATTAGGACTTTGCCTAGTATGGCGGTGCGGGTCTCCCGCAACTTTCTCCTGCCACATCTTTCTCCTATGCTTTGTCAAGAAGCATGGGACTTTATTTCCATTTCACTTTAAATCTATCTGTGCAACAGACATGCTGGTGACACTGATGTCACGGTTTCAGGCATGAAACGAAATACGAAGGTTTGGAACGGCACGCCCAGAGAGCAGCAGTTGAGGTAGAGATCACACCCGTTGCATTGCCCTGCCTCGAGTCAACTCCGTGGGCGAAGCTATTAGATCCGTTAAGGACACGTGGGCAAGATGTCGGTCATCCGATGCTTTCGTCACACTGCGTGGTCCGGCACCCACTTAACGGCTCTTCTACCCAGTCGTTCCACTCGCATCACCAGCGCACCAGCATGCCCCCATACGATACCGAATGCGGCGGTACGACAAACATTTCCCCGGTTCAAACTCTCAAGTTGATATTGCGACGATTAAAATTGGGCCTTGCTTTCATGTTGTCATTTCTTTACTACGAGGTTGAGCTTACCGGTCACAGCACAAGATGCCGCTGGGAACACACCACCCTTCATTTCCCTACATCACTTGCTTCTGCGGCTCTGTTGTACACGTACCGGAATGCATAGTTCGATGTCTCCCAGGCTATTCTAGCAAGCAATTTTAACAAAACTTTAAGGCTTAACTACTCGCCAAAATACCGACATTGAACACTGCTGAATGACTGCGAACTCTGCGCAACGTTTACTGCTCCTCGCTGTTGGGCAGTGAGGGCCTCGCTCAACCATGGTTCCTGGCAGATGTTTCTGCGGCCGGATGTCCTGACAGCGTGCCACGAGCACAGCCAACACTGGAAGGACATTACAGCTGAATGTCCGTGAATCGTACTTTCTCGTGTTTTTTGTTGGAGCTATGTGACGAGTATACGAAAAGATACATTCCAAACCCCAAGATCTTGTCCTTACAGGCTTGCAAGGAAGCTACAAATTTAATGTTTTCTGGTTATTTCCCTTGACATTTCTTTACAGGGCAGCTTTAACATTTTCAGCTGCGTTACTACTGCACTATCAAAGATGACATTTACTCTGTGTTTACAGCTCACTCTCCATGTGCAACATATTTTCAATGTTGTTCACCAGCAGTGTATCCTATGATGACAATCATTGTCTGATGATGGCCTTTAACGCTGAAAGCCGGGTAACGAAATAAATTAATGCTGTAGAACAGTGGTAGTCAACCGAGTCCCTACCGCCCACTAATGGACGCTCCAGGTTTCATTGTGGGCGGTAGGCTGTTGGAAGTTACACATTTTCATTAGGTTTTCGTAAAATTTAGACGTAAGTGTTTGTTTAACTAATTATTAGTATTGTATGCTTTACCATGCTGCAATTCTGCTGCATAAATTTTGTAAAGTTAATTACCTACTTTATACGGTAGATAAAGGGTGACGGCCCCCTGCTGTAGAACATCCACAATTTTGTTCTTTTCATTTGTAAATCTTTAAGTCTTACTGAAAGACAAAAAGTCTGTACCGTACCCTTTCTTCTGATTACGTTCATTTATTTCATTTCATTATTTGCAGAGGAAGAAACAGGACTCGCTTCCCACACCCGGGTTCCCGGGTTCGATTCCCAGCGGGGTCAGGGATTTCCTCTGCCTCGTGATGACTGGGTGTTGTGTCCTGTCCTTAGGTTAGTTAGGTTTAAGTAGTTCTACGTTCTAGGGGACTGATGACTATAGATGTTGAGTCCCATAGTGCTCAGAGCCATTTTTCAGAAACAGGAAAACAGCCATGTATGTGGGAAATAAGTGTACACACACAGGCTACCACGCTAAACAGCGTAACAAACCATTCTGTGCTTCCAGCCCACCACAGAATAACGTAAGGGGCACCAGGTGCATTACTTTGCGACAGCAGTTATCACTGTATTCAAAAAGCAACAAGCAACCGAAATATCTCAGCCTCTAAATACTTTTTCATTTCAATGACTACATATTGCAAAGTGGATGGAAAACACCATTCGACTGAAATCTGCACCCAAGGGGTAGTCTTCTTGTGGACATCACGCTTTCGAAGAACGCAGTCACCTTTGACCACTCAGAAGTCACTCTACAGAAATAGAAATGACGACCATTTACAACGCAAAAGTTATGAAACAGTACTACTTTCCTTGAGAAATATCGATCGTATTTCCTGTTGTGCAAAGTAGTGGTATGCATAAACAACACTATTCCAACGAGTGACCACAATAATACTTTGCCAATACATCATATTGACAATCCATAACTAACGCCAGTTTTAAACTGGAGAAATACGAAAGTTAAATTTATGAGTGTAAGTAGAGTAAATACCGGAAATGTGCAATACAAAATTTAAATACCACAGAGTAGTGTTTAAGTGAGCATATTCCTGGTAGATGGTCATTGTATGGCAGTACCGTGCAAATTGACCAACTCTGGCATAGGAACAGTATTAAGCTGGCTGACTCACAGCCACTTGCACGCCATTTTTTCAGATTTTTGCGTAAATGAGAGCGACCTCTCGATATTAATTTTAGAATGAAGGAGCCGTATGGTAGTGAACGTTATCACAGAAGTTAGTCTATGAATGCAGGGGGAGGTTCTCAAATGTGTGACGTCTGCGGCCTGTCATCGTCGTCGTCGTGAGGGTCACGCGCGGCGAGTTGTGACAACGTAGTTTTTGGAAGCCAACTTGATAGAAAACCAGTAAGCGACATTTGGCGACACAGCGTGTTATTTATGGATCGTAACACGAAATTAGGCGTCATGCTCTCCACTTTCACAAAATGTGCACAGGGTAGTTGTCCAGAAGCTGAACCCAAACGTAAACAGTCACGTGGTAATATGTATAGTATACCCGCGGCGCGATGCAGTAAGTGATGTTTTCCTGGTATGAATTACCAGTATAGTCCATCTCTGTCGTCAGCAAGGAATGGACACAGCAGGCTAGTAAAGCGGTCCTTCCCACCAAACAAACTAGAGAGGTATCGAACGCAATCATTAGCTAAGAAGATTATAATAGTTATAGGAAAAATCTTGGAGCACTACACCCATATGCAACAGTGTCACCAGAGCATAATACATCTGTATCCATTTAGATACTCCACAAGCCACGTACAGTGCATGGCGGAGGGCACTTTTTGCCAATATTAGCGACTAGCTGAGTACCGGCGTTGCGCGGGTGTGTGTTTATTCCAATCTTCTTTTAGTCCATCACCTACTACCCCTCCTCCCTACTCTCTCTCTCTCTCTCTCTCTCTCTCTCTCTCTCTCTCTCTCTCTCTCTCTCTCTCTCTCAGCACCACATCCTCCCCCCTCCCTACTCCCTCTCAGTCCGTCTCCTGCCCCTCTCCATCTCACTCTGACCATCTACTCCTCTTCCCTTTCTGTCCATTTCCCCTTTCCCTATCTTTGTCCATCTCCTCCTACCCCCCTTCTCTCCCCACGTTATCATCCCCACACCAATAGAAGATTGCTGGCTCTTGCCCCCACCGTATTTCTTTCCAGACAGTAGGTAATACCTTTGCCAAGCGTGGTTGAAATCGATCCAGCGGTTTACGAGGAGCTGTTAACCCATGCCTTTGTTCGCGTACCCATATGTCATATGTATTTCACATTTATTTAACATATTTCACACATTTCTGCACACGTAGTTCACCTGTATCTCCAGCGAATTTCGCCCTGTATTTTCGTTTTCACGCAGCTCGTTGTTATAACGTTGTATCTTCTAAAGTATAAGTCGTGCAATGATATAATTTCGCAGGTAGAGTCAGTGGTGTGTGTGTGTGTGAATACTGCCTGCAAAATGTGTCGCAAATACAGTCAGCAGTCAATAAGATGTAGTGAAGTGCAATGTCATGCCTGATGCGGCTGTTTTACTGAAGGAACAACGGAACTGTAGTAGGCAATAAACTTTTTTTCTTTCGCGAGAA